>NW_023425438.1:0-1200000 GCF_014108245.1 Pipistrellus kuhlii
GAGAGGAGAGAGAGAGAGAGGAGAGGAGAGGGAGAGGAGAGAGAGAGAGAGAGGAGAGGAGGGAGAGAGAGGAGAGGGAGAGAGAAAGAGGGAGAGAGAGGAGAGAGAGGGAGAGAGGGAGAGGGAGAGAGGGAGAGATGAGGAGAGAGGAGAGGGAGGGAGAGAGAGGAGAGAGGGAGAGAGGAGAGAGGGGGAGGGGGATGCACATTATCTGCCGGGCCGGGTGGGTCAGCTGGCTGGAGCATCACCATGCACCAAAAGGTTTAGATCGGGACACACACCCAGGTTGTGAGCTCAGTCCCCGGGGCCATGACGCCCGAGAGAGGCAACTGGTCGATGTTTCGCCTCTCCCTCCTCTCTCTCTCAAATCAATAAAGAGCCCTGGCTGGTGCGGCTCAATGGATAGTGTGGGCTGGCAGACTGAAGCGCCCCAGGTTCAATTACGGTCAGGGCACATGGCCGGGTGGTGGGCTCCATCCCCAGTGGGGGGCGTGCAGGAGGCAGCCGAGCCATGATTCTCTCCCATCACTGATGTTTCTGTCTCCCTCTCCCTTCCTCTCTGAGATCAATAAAAACATGTAAACAAATAAGAAACCAATTTTTTAAATCAATAAAGACATGTCCTCAGGTGAGAAAACACACATACAACATATTGTGCAAGGACGCGCCGGCCCCTCCTGTGGACGGTGTGGGGGACGCTGACCCCCTCCTGTGGACGGTGTGGGGGACACTGACCCCCTCCTGTGGACGTGTGGGGGACACTGACCCCTCCTGGGACGGTGTTGGGACACTGACCCCTCCTGTGGACGGTGTGGGCAAACACTGAACCCTCTGTGGACGGTGTGGGACGCTGACCCCCTCCTGTGGACGGTGTGGGACACGCTGACCCCCCCCTGTGGACGGTGTGGGACAAGCGCTGACCCCATCCTGTGGGACGGTGTGGGGGACACTGACCCAGCCTGGGGACGGTGGTGGGACAACGCTGACCCCCTCCTGGGGGACCGGTGTGGGACGCTGACCCCCTCCTGTGGACGGTGTGGGACACACTGACCCCCTCCTGTGGACGGTGTGGGACACGCTGACCCCCTCCTGTGGACGGTGTGGGACACGCTGGCCCCTCCTGTGGACGGTGTGGGGGACACTGACCCCCTCCTGTGGACGGTGTGGGACACTGACCCCCTCCTGTGGACGGTGTGGGACACTGACCCCCTCTGGACGGTGTGGGACACACTGACCCCTCCTGTGGACGGTGTGGGACACGCTGGTCCCTCCTGTGGACGGTGTGGGGGACACATGACCCCCTCCTGTGGACGGTAAATATTTATGTGGGGGGACACTGGCCCCTCATGTGGGACGCGGTTGTGGGGACACTGACCCCCTCCTGTGGATAGGTTGTGGGACAACTGCCCCTCCTGTGGACGGTGTGGGGACACTGACCCCTCTGTGGACGGTGTGGGGGACACTGACCCCTCCTGTGGACGGTGTGGGGGACACTGACCCCTCCCTGTGACGTTGATCTGTGACGTGGACCTGACCCCCTCCTGTGACGTTGGGACACTGGACCCCTTCTTCCTGTGGACGGTGTGGGACACTGACCCCCTCCTGTGGACGGTGTGGGACACGCTGGTCCCTCCTGTGGACGGTGTGTGGGACACACTGACCCCCTCCTGTGGACGGTGTGGGGGACACTGGCCCCTCCTGTGGACGGTGTGGGGGACACTGACCCCCTCCTGTGGACGGTGTGGGACACACTGACCCCTCCTGTGGACGGTGTGGGGGACACTGACCCCTCCTGTGGACGGTGTGGGGGACGCTGGCCCCTCCTGTGGACGGTGTGGGGGACACTGACCCCCTCCTGTGGACGGTGTGGGACACACTGACCCCTCCTGTGGACGGTGTGGGGGACACTGACCCCTCCTGTGGACGGTGTGGGGGACGCCGGCCCCTCCTGTGGACGGTGTGGGGGACGCTGGCCCCTCCTGTTGGGGAGATGTCCACAGGCCCATCGCACAGCCCCCTGCGCCCCATCCTCCCCTCACATCTCCTGGGCCAGAGGCAGGAGTCCGTGTCCCCTCTCCCTGCTCCCTGGCCTAGGTTTCCCCTCCCTGGACGCGGCCCGCAGGGTGGACGGAGGGCTTCGGGCCCTGTCCCCCCTCCGGGCGGCAGCGGCAGGGCCAGGCCAGCACCCGCGCTCCCTCCACCTGCACAAAAGGCGGGTGGCGCTCAGCACTCAGGGAGCGGGCGCTGGGGCCGAGAGAGGGCAGGCTCGCTGCCCGCGGCTCTGCAGCAGTCACCAGGCCTTTCCGCCTCCTCTCCTCCCGCCAGCGTCAGCGCGGCTGAGCGGGGAGCACGAGAGCTCCCGGAGCCCCAGAGCGGGCACGGGAGTCCCTCTTACGAGAGGCCCCTGGGCGCTCTGCCCTGAGCGCGTCCCGGTCGGGCGGGGGGTTCTGCCTTTAATTCCGGAACCCCCCCGCCCCCCCGGCCCGGCCCCCGGCCCCTCGGAGAGCCAGGCCAGCCTGTGGCCAGGGAGGAGTCAGGAGATGAGACCTGCTTTTACTCATTTAGTTTTAAAAAAAAAATGTATTTTTATTGATGTCAGAGAGGAAGGGGGAGAGAGAGAGAGAGAGAGAGAGAGAGAGAGAGAGAGAGAGAGGGAGAGGGAGAGAGAGAGAGAAACATCAACGACGAGAGAGAATCATGGCAGCTGCCTCCTGCACGCCCCACACTGGGAATGGAGCCCACAACCCGGGCCTGTGCCCCGACCGGGAATCGAACCCTGGCCTCCTGGGTCGTAGGTCAGAGCTCACCCCCTGAGCGGCCGGCCGGGCTGTTCCCCGTCTCCTTTAAGAGCACAGTGACCCTTAGAGACCACAGGGCCGCCCGTCCCGCCCCGGTGATGGCTGCACATGAGAACGTGCTCCTGCGGTGACTGCACCCCACAGACGCTGGATCCACAGACTCCGCTATGTGTATTCTGCGCGGTTTGTAAGAACCCGCTGCGGGCGCCGGCCCTGGCCTCGGGGATGAGAAGGGGGCGGGAGCGTCTGCGGGGACGGGAGGTCAGGCCTGGGCATGGACCCCGGCCTATGGCGGGCGGAGGACCAGGCGCGGCCGCGGGTGCCCGCCCGCAGCAGCCCGCTCACCCTGCCCATCGTCTTATCCTCCCATCGTCTTATCCTCCCATCGTCTTATCCTCGGCCGATCGGGCCGGAGACAGATGCTCGGGATCGAGGACGGGAGGGCCCATCTGTCACTGACAGGACGAGGCCGGCAGGGCTCGCTGAGCGCGGGGCTCCCGTCCTGCCGGTGGGACAGGCCGACACCAGCCGCTCCCAGGTCTCTCACAGTCACTCCTCCGTCTCACGCAGCGAGCACAGCTTGGGGGGTGGAAGCAATGGAACGTTAACACCTAATTACTTCACTTCCTCGCGGACAAGACAGCTACAGGCCATGCCATGTGTCCTGTCATCAGGCAACAGACACTGAAAGGGGCAGACAGCCCGCTGGGAGCCAGCAGAGCCTGGCCCAGCAGCCAGGCCTGAGCTGGTGCACAGGGGCCACCGGGACCTCACCCTCCCCTCTCCCAGGCCCTGCCTCCTCCCTCCCCCAGGTCCTGCCTCCTCCCTCTCACAGGCCCTGCTCCCTCCCTCAGGGCACCGGCCACCCCACTCACTTTCGGTCTCAGATCAGAAAGGATCTCCCTTCTCCCAGGCACCTGGCTCCTCGCAGTGCCCCGGGCTGCAGAGGCAGAGCAGATGGAGCGTGCGAAGCTGCCGGCTGCCCCCTGCTGGCCCATGCGTGTTGCTGCGATCACTCCCAATGCAGCTCCTTTCCTGAGAGGCACCAGCGGCAGAGCCGAGTCCTCAGGCTGAGGCCGCCCAGGGCCCCAGAGGCCTCTGAGCATAAACGCTGAGTGTGTGTTCGGGTCCGAGTCACACTGTGCGTGTGGGTGCTTTTCCTCGGCACCGAGCGCCTTCAGAGGAGACCGGCCTGGCGGGGTCCTGGCCCCGCACTTCCTGCCGTGTGACCGGTGAGGGGCTCTGCACCAAACCCAGATATGCCCCCGCCCCCCGCCCCCGCCCCCGCCAGGCTGTGAGAGCGCCCGCCCAGGTGGGCCGCCCTCAAACCCGAAGCGCAGAGTGGCTCCTACTCGGGGTGTGGAGTCCGTCAGGGAGCTCCATGAGGCCGCGAAGCCAGGCTGGGGTTGGAGACCTGGGACCCCCTGACCAGTGCTGCTCAGTGGGTAGAGCGCCCACCTGCAGACTCAAGGGTCCCAGGTTCAATTCCAGTCAAGGGCATGTACCTTGGTTCCAGGCACATTCCCAGTAGGGGGTGTGCAGGAGGCAGCTGGTCGATGTTTCTCTCTCATCGACGTTTCTAGCTCTCTATCCCTCTCCCTTCCTCCATGTAAAAATTAATAAAATACATATTTAAAAAACAAAACAAAACAAAACCAAAAACCCTGGGATCTGACAGCTGAAAGTGACCCAGGAGCCTCCTGGAGTGCGACAGGGAGGAGGTGGGGGCCAGCAGTGACGCAGGCCCGGACTGGACTCGTGCTGGGCTCCGTGCCCGTCTCTGGCCGCCTCCATCCCGGCTTTAGATTTCTCCTCCATAAAACGGAGCCGACACGATTCGCCGGAGGAGACGGGGTGACAGGGAGTCAGGGTGAAACACTTTGTAAGCGAATCCCAGCATCAGAGGGCGCCGCTGCTGATGCAGCCTAGCAGAGTCATCTTCCCAAACCACAAACACGGCCCTCTCCCTTTCCGGCTTCAAGTTCCTCCGTGAGTCTGCTTTTTTAGACTTGCAGTCAGACTCTGATCCTGCCGCCCTTGCTTGCCCCACACTGAACACCCCCTTACCCATGGCTTGGTGCCCTCTGCTCCCTGCCTGCAATGCCCTTCCCGCCTTGTCAGCCTGATGAACTCCTACTCATCCTTCAAGACCCCACTCCCGGGATCCCCTCACCCGGGGCCGCTCCCCTTCCCCATGGGCGTGGCCAGCGTGTCTACCCCCTTCCTGGGCGAAGCATGCCACGCTGCCGCGACGGCCCCCGGGCTGTGGGCTCCCTGTGAGAAAGGAAGGACAATGATGCCATTCCTGCCCCCACGCTCAGCGCCAGGGAAATGATGTTCAGCTGTGCAGGGAGAACGAGCGGAGGGGAGGAGGAGCCTGGCCATAAGAAGCGTGGTCAGCCCAGCTGGTGTGGCTCCGTGGATAAGAGTGTCGGCCTGCAGACTAAAGGGTCCCAGGTTCGATTCTGGTCAAGGGCAGGCCCCTCCCCGTGCAGGAGGCAGCCCATCAAATCAGTTCTCTCGCATCTGTTTCTCTCTGTCTTTCCCTCTCTCTTCCACTCTCTCTAAAAAAAACCTATGGGCCCTAACTGGTGTGGCTCGGTGGATAGAGCATCTGCCCTGCAGACTGAAGGGTCCCGGGTTCAATTCCAGTCGAGGGCATGTGTGTACCTTGGTTGCATCCCCAGTGGGGGGGGTGCAGGAGGCAGCTGATCGATGTTTCTCTCTCATCGATGTTTCTAACTCTCTATCCCTTTCCCTTCCTCTCTGTAAAAAAAATCAATAAGTTTGTTTTTGTTTTGTTTTTTAAAAAGGAGTGGTCAGAGGACCGCTAGAAGATGGGCAGGCAGCGAGTGGGCCAAGGCGTTGGCCACACTGAGGGGACCTTGCGAGGTTTAGGGGAGGTTTTGCGTCGGCGCTGCTGGCCTGTGGGCTTCGGTCTGTTCCGGGAGAGAACGTTCCGTGCCGGGACCGGAAATCCTACACCGCGCTCCGCGCTTCCTGCCACGGGGTCTCTGTGCTGCGGCCCGAGCAGCCTGACCAGGGACACCCCCTCCGCCCAGCAGTGTGGCCACTGGGCCGGACTCTCCCGGTGAGAGCCGGGGTCTCGTCCCAGAGCGGGTCCTGTCACTCTCCACACAGAGAGGCAGAGTGGAACCACATGCATCTTGGCTTCTTATTTCTTTTTTATATATATATTTAAAATATAGTTTATTGATTTTTTACAGAGAGGAGGGGAGAGAGATAGAGTTAGAAACATCGATGAGAGTCATCGATCAGCTGCCTCTTGCACGCCCCCTACTGGGGATGCACCCGCAACCAAGGTACATGCCCTTGACCGGAATTGAACCAGGGACCCTTCAGTCCACAGGCCTACGCTCTATCCACTGAGCCAAACCCGTTTCAGCATTTGCTTCTTTTTTCTATGTTCTGTTTCCCAGGAGACATGCCACCAGGGGACCAGCGGGCAGCGGCACCTCGTCCCAGGCTAAAAAACCCCACCCCCCCAACCTGTCTCCAACCTGTAACTGCTTCCTGAGTCCGCGCAGCCCAGTGGCTCCCGTCTGCCTGTGACTTCCTCTCTAAGAGGCCGAGGCAGCGCTCCGAGCAGCCGCTCAGACCCCGATCGGATCCTCTCGTCCAGGGTCCTTTCACTTTGCACGTTCAATTCACTGCCTCTGTGCCAGCGTTCTTGGCTCTGAATTCTTTCTTTGCTGAAGTCAAGAGCCAAAGCCGGCCTTGCCAGTAACACGGGTGGGTTGCCGAGAACCAATCGCCGCAGGTCATCGTTGCAGGAGTTTTACCGAATGGTAGTGAAGCTCGGGGAGTCAACAGGGTGGAGTCACATGTAGTTCACCTGATGGAACGGCTCACGGGCACTTCCCCAAACCTGAATAGGACTGTTAGCTGCCAGGCAGCTCAGGGCACTTTACTGCCTCCTGTTGGCCCAACACCCGAACAGCTGTAGGCTCTTCCCCAAACTGACAATCTCTGTAAGCCCTTTGGAGTGTACGTCTCCACCTTGCCCTGGGACAAATTGTGTTTAATAAAAGCAGGGTCCTTGGTCCAGGAGGAGAGCCTTCTAGCTCCCTCAGCTGAAGCTCCTCTGACCCCCAATGCCTCTCAAAACTATCTTTCGTCCACAGACTCCTTCTTAATCATCTACACGCAGCCCTTTCTCCCGGACGCTGAGCCCTTTGTGAGGCTGGGACAAGAACCCCAGCAGGAGGTGATTCAGCATACCGCCTAACGTTCCGTGGTGTCATTAACCACTCACTGAATAGGAAGACTGTATGGTCTGCAATCAAATGCTCATCGATACACTCTCCTTGACAGAGATCTTTCTGGCCCCTCATCCTTCCAGAACATTCCGTTGTCTCCTAGGACCCTTTCCGGGTGGCTCATCAAGGACCCGTTTTGAAATTACCTTAGCGATGGGGCTCTCCAGCTCGCACATCTGTGACCAAGGAAGAGAGGTGTGCCCGGCCGGCATAGCTCAGCGGATGAACGCCAATCTATGAGCCCGGAGGTCACGGTTCAGTTCCGGGTCAGGGCACATTTCACAAAAAGAGGAGTGGCATTGACCCTGACCTTCCCAGAGGCCGTGCTGAGAGCGGGCGGCCTGCTCTCGAGGCCGCTCAGGTTTTACAAGACGAGGCCGCCGGCTCTCGGAGCAGCCAACGGCGAGCAAGACACTCCTCACGGGGCACTGGCTGCCTCTGCCAATTAGGGGCGTTTTATTTTATTTATTATTTTTTAAAATATATTTTTTCATTGATTTCAGAGAGGAAGGGAGAGAGAAACATCAGTGATGAAAGGGAATCATTGATCGGCTGCCTCCTACACACCCCCAACTGGGGAAGGAGCCTGCAACCTGGGCCTGTGCCCTTAGTTAGAATCGAACCTGCGCTGACACTCTCCCTACGGAGCCAAACCAGCCAGGGCAATTAGGTGTATTTTGTTTTCTAAAATATACTTTATTTACTTATTTATTTATTTACTTACTTACTTATTTACTTATTTATTACAGAGAGGAAGGGAGAGGGATAGAGTCAGAAACATTTACGAGAGAGAGACATCGATCAGCTGCCTCCTGCACACCCCCTACTGGGGATGTGCCTGCAACCAAAGTACATGCCCTTGACCGGAATCGAACTTGGGACCCCTCAGTCCGCAGGTCAACGCTCTGTACACTGAGCCCAACCAGCGAATTAGGTGCATTTTAAATCCGTGTCAGGAATGGCATTTCAAGGTCACTGCCACCCTTGGCAAAAGCCTGGCCGAGAGAACCAGTCTTGATGAGAAGGACCCGCAGGGGCGCAGTCATGTCCCTCATTGGTGAGCGTGCAATGCGCTTGGGAGTTTTGTTAAAAAAAAAAAGGTTCTGGGTCAGTGTGTGTGTGTTATACACTGTATACATGAGGTGTGTGAATATATACAGAAAATGCATATATATATTGTGTGTGTGTATATATATATATATATATATATATATATATATGGCTGAATTCTGTTCCATATTATTACCATAATATTATTACCATAATTGACTTCAAAAATGTTCACCTCACACTAATCTTATTTCACCTACATCTCCACCCTCTCACACCCAAACCCTCAGCTTTTTAAGGGAAATTCCAGACATCGTACTTAACCTGTAAACATTTCAGGATGGATGCCTAAAAGATAAGGACTGAACACATACCACAAGCATAAGCTTTGTTTTCCTCTTAAAGTTTCCTTCTACACATCCTGTTTTCCTTCAGCTGTGGAGGGAGGACTTGAAACCAGCTGTTTTTTTGCCAGGTGAGGACAGGTGAGGCCAGGTGAGGCCAGGTGAGGCCAGGGGAGGCCAGGTGGAGGAGGAAGGAGGGAGGATGGGGCACAGACAGGCTGAGGTTCAGAGCACAAAGCCAGCAGTCCTGGATGCTGGCACTGCATGTGTTTTTCTGCTCCATAACCTGGACTCCATACCCATGCCATTTGGAGAGTTTGAACAATGCACCCCATCCCTCTTTTTGTGGCATCTAAGCTGCCTTCTTTTATCAGCAGAAGTCTCCTTTAGAAAATGTCCTTAAAAAGATGTCCGCTGTGAGTGCGCCGAGCGAGGCCTGGGTGGGGGCGGGTTCCCGCCAAGGCCCCAGCCCCCAGGGGGGAGGGGGAGGGGGAGGGGACAGGGGCGCTCCCATTCTCAGCTGGGGGGGGGTGTCCCTGTTCCCCCCAGGACTGTGGCGGCCTGTCTCCCGTCTCTAACGGGAGGAGGATGCATTTACTACAAAGGTGGGCAGTAAAGGTGGTGGCAAGAGTTAGTCTCTGCAGTATGCAGCAGGAAACCAAAGCAAAACCCTGTGAGGAGTGAAAAATCCCAGCAGCACGGGCAGTGAGACAGGTGAGCAGAGCAAGGACAGGGGCCTGGCAGGGAAGGTCGCCAGGGCGAAGGCCCAGGTCCCAGCCTGGGACAATCAGTTGTGGGGGCCCTCGCCCCCCAGGGTGGCCTTTCCCTCCCTCACTGTGGCTGGTCACCCGGTTTAGACCCCTGACCTTTGCTCTCTGGAGGTAACAGCCAGGCCTCAGTGGCATTGCAGCTCTGGGCCCAGAGAAGCAGCCAAACCGGCCCCGGCTGGCCTCAGGCACCGCTGCATTGAATGGTGCCCCCCGCCCCTGCCCTGGTGCCGGCCTAGCCATCAGTGGACACTGCCCCCCGACAACGACACACCCAGAAAACAGAAGAACATTCCACTGAGATCTCCCCTGGAGCCGCCCTGCAATCTCTGCCCTTGACACCAGCAGGAGGACCCAGTGTGCTCTCCGCCCCCTAGGAGCGGTGCAAACCTCCCCTCTCCCTTCCCCCCAGACACCTTACCATCATTTTCCTCACTCCCCGGTTCCCAGGGCCCTTCCTTTACCCCCATAACGCGTCCCCCGAGCCCATTTCTTCTAGCGATTACTTCTGTCGTATCGCAAACCTGGAGCTGGACAGTGGCTGAATGAGTCCTTCGTTGGAGCCATCTTTATTGCGGGAAGAAGGTGAAGAGCAGGTGACCTTTGTTACATTCTGAACACACACAGGAGTATTTCCCTTTTATGTCCTTCTAGTTCTTTGTGTAAGACGGCTTGTAACCTTAAATACATATTATACCTAATCAAACACCTGTCATATCTACACAGCTTGTACCTTGGAGTACATATCTGATCAAACACCTGTAACCTTGGATGAACAAACACTTGGCAGAATGTGAGAATTAGCACCGGTATCAGCCCCTTCAGATGGCTAGCCTGCAGGCCGGACAGTTAGGTTTATCTTTTCTATTAAAAACCCCCACAAAGTTCTTTTACAGTCTAAAAATAACGGAGTTGACCCACGGAATGAGAGACTAAGAATAACAGCAGTTGAAACAGCGGTTTTTCCAGCGGAGGGACCCTCCGCTTCCCTTCTCCCTGTGATTTACCGGATGGCTGTTCTCCGGGGGTTCGGGTCTTGGCTCTGACTTCCTTCCTGACCTGAACCCACGCGGGGAGGTTGCCAAACCCAGGTTTGGCCTGACCCCACCGGCCAGACACCGGTGCCGTTCAGCCGCCTACAATAAAAATACATGCCCCTGCGAGGGGGGCCCGTGGGCCGGGCCGGGGTCTGCCCACCCACCCGACCGGCGAGAAGGCGGGGCCGGGGGGAGGGGCTCCGGGGCCCGGAGTGACTTCCCGCGGGAAAGTGAGTCAGCAGCGGCCGGCCGCCCGGGGCGGGGCTGACTCATTGCGGCCTGGGCGGGGCCTGGGCGGGGCGACCGGAGCGGGTGGAAGCGGATTGGACCATTCGGACGTGGGCGGGGCGCCCCTGTCCAATTGGTGTCTTGGTGGGCGTGGCCAGGCAGGAAGGGGCGGGGCCGGTGGGAGGTGTAGACTCTAGCTGGGCGGGGTGATCCGGCGGGAGCGCTGACCCGGCAGACGGGGCGGACCCGGCGGGGCGGGCCCGGGCGGGGCGGACCCGGGCGGGGCGGACCCCGGCGGGGCGGACACGGGGGGGGGGGGGGCGGACCCGGGCGGGGCGGACCCGGCGGGCGGACACGGGGGGGGGGGGGGCGGACCCGGGCGGGGCGGACCCCGGCGGGGCGGACCCCGGCGGGGCGGGCCCGGGCTGGGCGGGCCCGGGCTGGGCGGGCCCGGGCGGGGCGGGCTCGGGCGGGGCGGGCTCGGGGTCGGGCGGGGCGGGCTCGGGGTCGGGCGGGGCGGACCCGGGCGGGGCGGGCTCGGGCTGGAAGGGATCGGGCTCGGGCCGGGCGGGGCGGGGCGGGGCGGGGCGGGGCCGGGGCAGGGAAGGCGGAAGGACCCGCCAGCCCAGCATCCGAGCGCCGAGCGGCCCCTCGCACCGCAGCGCCGGGCCGGAGCCCCCGGACGGAGGCCGGCGCCATGCGCGCGGCGCTGCTGGGGCTATGCAACTGGAGCACGCTGGCCGTGTGCGCGGCGCTCAAGCTGCCGCAGGTCTCCGCGCTGCTGGCGGCGCGCAGCGCGCGGGGCCTCAGCCTGCCGAGCCTGCTGCTGGAGCTGGCGGGGTGAGGCCTCCCTCCGCCGCCTTCCTCCGCCTCCCTCCCTCCGCCGCCGCCTCCCTCCGCCGCCCTGCCTGGGGCCCGGGCGCGGGGAGGGGGCCCGGGAGCCGGGGGGGGGGGCCCGGAGCCGGGGAGGGGGGCCCGGGAGCCGGGGAGGGGGGCCCGGGAGCCGGGGAGGGGCGCCCGGGAGCCGGGGAGGGGGGCCCGGGGGCCGGGGAGGGGGGCCCGGGAGCCGGGGGGGGGGCCCGGGAGCCGGGGAGGGGGGCCCGGGAGCCGGGGAGGGGGGCCCGGAGCCGGGGAGGGGGGCCCGGGAGCCGGGGAGGGGCCCGGGAGCCTCCTGCGGGGCGGGCACCACGCACCCTCCGCAGAGAGGACACCGGCCCGGCCACCACGTCACTCCCTTCCGCGGGGACCAGCGGCCGCCGGGCCCTCGGACGCCGTCCGGGCCACAGGGCGGCGTGCGGGTCCGCGGGCGCCCGCAGCCCCGCGGCTCGGGTTCGAATGGGTTCCGTCGAATGGGCCGAGAGGGGTCCATCGCCCAGCGAGCGGCCCCTCCGCCGGGACGGGGCCCAGGACCCCGCGGGCCGGGGCGGTGCGGGGGGAGGGTGCCCGCAGGGGCCGCCCCCGCACAGGCGGCCCCGCCCTGCTCAGTCTGCAGACCAGCCGCCCGGCCCGGGGCGGACCGCCGCGGGGTGCACCTCCCAGCGCCCCAAAGGGCCAGGTGACGTCACCTTGACCGCGCCCCAGCCGCGCCCCCGCCCAGACCCGGGGTCCTCACCTGCCAGACGGGGGTCGGGCTGTGACTTTAAACCCCACGTTTTGGGGGGCGGGCGTGGGGGGTGGAGGGGGAGGGTGGAGGGCTCTGGGGCCACGGAGGGGGGCCTGGGCTGAAGGGCGGGCGGAGGGCTCACCCTGCAGGGCCGGAGCGGGTGCCCTGGCCCCGGGGGAAAGGCCGAGAGGAGCTCGCAGACTGGGAAGACTGGGTGGGAAGACTGGAGTGAGGGGACCCTCTGACCCCGCAAACCTGGGGGTCCGGCCCCTTCCCCCCGCTGGGCCCTCCCTCCCCGCTTCTGTCCTGCCAGCCCGCCCCTCCCTCCCCCGTTCTCCCGAGGCTCGGAGGGGCCGCCCGGCTCCAGCACCCGGAGGGGCAGCCCTGGGCCGATGGGGGCCAGTCTGGGAGGAGGCAGGCAGAGGCCGGGGTGGAGGGGGAGGCCGGCCAGGGAGAGGCTGTCCGGAAGGCCTGGCAGAGGGGGGACAGGAGTGAGCCCGCACCGGGAGGCAGACGGGCAGGTGCCCGGGGGCCAGGAGCCTGTCCCCTCCCCGCCCGCCGCCACCTCCCGGGACACAGGAGGTCAGGGCGTGGCCTTCACCGCCCTCCCGGTCACCCTCTCACAGCACCTGGGCCACCACCAGCGCCGGGGACCAGCGATGCCAATGCGAGGACTGGCACAGAGGACCGGAGCTGGCAGGGGCGGGGAGGGGGCTGGGGATGGGAGGGTGGGCCCGGACAGGCCTCTGCTGCCACTTTCGCTGATCCTGGAACAGCCGCAGACAGATGGCCGGCTTTGGGGACAGGCAGACTGGCCATCGCTAACCTGCCCACCTGCTGTCCTCCATGAAAGTCGCTCTAGGCGGCCATCCTGATGCCCGGGCAGTCCCCCCAGAGCCTTCAGGAGGGAGGCACCAACAACCTCAGACCCTGACGTGAACCTTCCACCCCTGCCCTCCTCCTCCACCTCCTCCTCCACCTCCATCTCCTCCTCCTCCACCTCCTTCTCCTCCTCCACCTCCTCCTTCTCCTCTTCTTCTTCCACCACCACCTCCTCCTCCTCCTCCTCCACCTCCACCTCCTCCTTCTCCTCCTCCTCCTCCACCTCCTCCTCCTCCACCTCCTCCTCCTCCTCCTCCTCCACCTCCTCCTCCACCACCTCCTCCTCCACCTCCTCCTCCTCCTCCTCCTCTTCCTCCTCCTCCTCCTCCTCTTCCTCCTCCTCCTCCTCCTCTTCCTCCTCCTCCTCCTCCTCCTCCTCATCCTCCTCCTCCACCTCCTCCTCCTCCTCCACCACCTCCTCCTCCTCCTCTACCACCTTCTCCACCTCCTCCTCCTCTTCCTCCTCCTCCTCCTCCTCCTCCTCATCCTCCTTCTCCTCCTCCTCCTCCTCCTCCTCACCCCGCCGGCAGCCATGGTCTCAGGCCTGTGCTCCGGGTGTGGCCGCCTCCGCATCAGGGCGGCCAGTTCAGGGTGCCTCCCGCTCCCCAGGTTCCTGGTGTTCCTCCGGTACCAGGTGTACTACGAGTACCCGCTGCTCACCTACCTGGAGTACCCCATCCTCATCGCACAAGGTAAGGAGCCACCTCTCTCTTCCTCCCCCCCACCCGCCCGCCCCCGCCCTGGGCCCCCTCCTCTCACAGCCTCTCCCTCCCCACAGATGTCATCCTGCTGCTCTGCGTGTTCCGCTTCAGCGGGAACGTGTACCGGGCGGCGCCCTACCTCGCCCTGTATCCTTCTGCAGGGGAGTGTGGGGGTGTGTGGGGGAGTGGGGGGGATGAGTCTTATCCGCAGGCCGTCACCCCTCTCCCCTTTCCAGTTGCACCAACAAGAATGCCCCCGGCAGACCCCGTGGAGCCCGTGTCTCCGCAGCCGGGGGTGGGGCCCGCTGGCCGCCGGCCCTGTGGGCGGTTGGGGGCTCCCCGCGGGGCCGCTGAGCAGAAGCACCCCCCTCCGAGGCCTGCCTTTCCTGTTGGGGCGATGGCTTTCTCCCCCACAGACGTCCCCTGGGATCTAGGTCAGGGGGATGCGAACGTCTGGCATTAACAGCGCTGACGCCCCCGGTCACCTGTCCGCGGCCGGTGGGCTCCCGCAGCGGGTTCACGGCCAAGGTCAGGCCCCTCGTGCAGACGTGGCGAGGGGGGGGGGGCTCCTGAGACACACAGACCCGTCCGTCTGCCGGCAGCCGGGCCTGGCGCTCAGCTCAGGGGAAACCCGCGCTCCCGGTGACGCCCCGCCTCAAAGCGCCAGGCCAGCCTCCGATTGGCAGTGGTTAAACCGGCCTCACCTGGCACTTGTGGCCGGTCTTCCCCAGAGAAGAAGGGGAGGTCTGCCGGCCTGTCTGCCCAGTGCCCAGTGCCCTGTGCCCGCCCCCCGCCCCCAGGGCCCGGCCCCCTCTGAGCTGCCGCGGCCCCGGAGGCGGCTCCCGGTGCCCCTCCAGGGTCTGAGGGCCCGGCCAGGCCCCAGGCTGTTCCCAGAAGCCCCTCTGCGGAGTGGAGCGGGGTGCACAGTGGTCTCAGGGCCTGGCCACTTGTCCACGTCCCCAGCTGTGCTGTCTGAGCCCAGCATCCTCGCTCCTCCTGCCGCCAGCTCTGCTGCCCGCTGCCGGCACCGCCTTTCACACGGGTCCGTGAAGAGGGGGCAGCGGAGAGTTTCAGTGACGGGTTTTGCAGGACGCGCCTGCTCTATAACCTTAGCCCCTGGTAGGAGCTGAGCTCGGCCTCCTGCGGGGTCGGCGTCGGGAGGAAGCCGGGAGCTAAGATCCATCCCCTGGGGCCTCCGCCTGCAGCAGGGAGCGAACGGGGCGGGCGCTGTGCCTTTGCCATCGGCTGCCCCTGTGCTCGGCTCCCGGTCCCGGCACAGCACGGGGCTGCCTGGTCTTCCCAAGCCTGCCGGTCCTCCCTGGGGTCGGGTGGGTTTCCACGGCACCGGCGCCGGCGAGGCTGCGGGAGCCGCCAGCACGGCCACTTCCTTGACTCGGCGAGGTTCGTGGCATCCTGGTTCCTCCTCTCCCTGCGGAAGTGGGTCATGGACCTGGCCATGGTGAGTGCGCCCCGGCAGCCGCCCGAGGGTCCTGACGACCAAAGGTCCCGCCTGCACCCAGGGGGCGGGGACCAGGGCAGGGCCCGCCCCTCGGAGCACTCTGCTCTCTGCAACGACCAAAGGGAGCACCTACTTCCCTTTGGCGCCCGGAGAACCAGGCTGGGGCCGAGCAGAAGCCAGAGCTTCCGGCCCCGTTAGTCCTGACAGTGGCCACTTGCGTTCTTTGGTCCTGAAGGAGGGTACTGCGCCCTCTCCTGGCACTTCCTCCTTCCCGGCGAAGGCCCCGATGCGCACGCCGTGAGAACCGGGGTGTGTGTGTGTGTGGGGGGGGGGGGGGTTAGGGGCCATCTGACCACAGGTCCCTCCGGGTGGCAGGGGGGTCTCCACCCAGCAGAGAGGGCACACATCACCGCCCGCCTCGCCCCCTTTCCCCGGCAGCTAAGCGCCCTCTTCCTTCCGGTCCCGCTCCGGGCCGGACCCCGGGGCAGGGCAGCCTGCCCACAGGCAGGCGAATCCGTGAGGTCGGCCGGGCGGGTGATGTCCCCGAAGGAAACGCTCTGCGCCGCCCGCGCCGCAGTGGGATGTGGAGCGGTGGGCGCCGGGCGCGGGCTCTCCCGGCGGTGCGGGGCCTGGTGTCACCACGCGGCTCCTACAGGGGCCAGAAGCAGGGCGGGGCCTCAGCCTGCCGGTCAGGCGGCCTGTTCCCCCGGGCTCTGCTCGGAAAAACAGGCCAGTCTCTCTTTAAAAAATACCCTTTTAAACTGATGTCAGAGAGGAAGGGAGAGGGAGGGGGAGAGAAACACCAGTGATGAGAGTCATGGATCAGCTGCCTCCTGCACACCGCACTGGGGTGGAGCCCACAGCCCGGCGTGCGACTGGGAACTGACCCGCGACCTCTCGGTTCCTAGGTTTGAGACTCAACCGCTGAGCTCAGCAGCCGGGCGGCCTGGCCTCGCTTCTTATGGGGGAGGGGGGGGGGAGCTGATGAGCCGCGGGGCCAGCCCTGACCTTTCTCTTCTCACCAGCCCGGCAGCAGGTGCTCCCCCAGAGAGGGGCCGGGGGTTAAACACGCGTCTCGAGTGGCCTTTGTCACCAGCCTGGGCCTCGCCGGGCTCAGACGGGCTCCGTCCGCCTGCCGCGGTGGCGTCCGGGCCTGTCCGTCCCGGTGCTCCTTCCCCCGGCGCCCTCCTAACCCCGCCCGCCCGTCCGCCCGCAGAACCTGTGCACCGTCCTCAGCGCCGCCAGCAAACTGGCGCAGCTGCAGTGCCTGTGGGCGGCCCGCGACGCGGGCGCCGTGAGCGCGCTCACCTGGGGCCTGGCCGCCTACACCAGCGCCAGTAAGAGCGGGGCCCTTCCTCCCGCCCGCACCCCTGCCCCCGCCCCGCACCTCTGCCCCCCGCCCCGCACCCCTCCGCCCCCCGCCCCTCCGCACCTCTCCGCCCCCCGCCCCTCCGCACCTCTCCGCCCCCCGCCCGCACCCCTGCCCCCGCCCCGCACCCCGCCCCCGCCCCGCACCCCTCCGCCCCCCGCCCGCACCCCTGCCCCCGCCCCGCACCCCTCCGCCCCCCGCACCCCTCCGCCCCCCGCACCCCTGCCCCCCGCCCCCTGCCCGCACCCCTCCGCCCCCCGCCCCTCGCCCCGCACCCCTGCCGCCCTCCCCGCACCCCTCCGCCGCCCTCCCTGCACCCCTCCGCCCCCCGCCCCGCACCCCTCCGCCCCCTGCCCGCACCCCTCCGCCCCCCGCCCCGCCCCCCTCTGCGTATCCAACAGGGGCGGCGTCAGTGACCTAACGGGCTGTACTGACGGGAGCTTTCCCTCAGTGAGCCTTTGCAGGGCTTACTGTGTCCACGAGATTTCCACCAAGCTGGGGGGGTGCGGGGGGTGGGGGGCGGCGATATGGCTGCCTTTGCCGCTTGGTGAAACACGGCATAAACGGTGCTGTGCGGCCAAGGCTGCCAGGAACAGCGAGCATCCAGCCCCGTCTGTCAAACGGGACCATGTTAGCTAAGCACCCAGCTGTCTGAGAAGCGAGTGGGTACTGATTGCCGAAAATTTTCTGTTGCAGCAAGAATCATAACCACCTTGCTGACCACCAATGACCTCACAAGTAAGCAAACCGTTCTCTGCCTCTTCCCCGTGAAAGGCGCCTTTGCCGCCTCCGTCTGTCCATGCCGCAGGCTCCGCAGGCCCGCCGGCCCCGCGAGGCCTGGCGCTTTCCCAGGATTACTTCCTTCCCATGCGGTGCGAGACACCCCTCACTGCCCTGAGACTCCAGGTGACGGGAGGGGGTGGGCAGCCGTAATCCTCCTCCTCAGCCAGATTCCTCCCGGTGACACGCTGGAGAGGATGCATCCTTCTCCCCAGTCAGCCACGGGCCGACGGCAGTCACCACGGGAGGTCCTTTTCCCAGAAGCATCTGGGACCACATCTGGGACCAGCGTTGTTCCAAGTCTCATTTCTCTGAGGGGGAGGGGAGTGAAGCCCTGGTTAGGCTTCTAGAGCAAATGGTTGTTCTCTGATGTGAACACGGCCTTTAACATACGCTTCTCCTCCTCTTGCCCGACGCCAGTCCTCGTGCGCTTTGTGATCATGCTGGCGTTGAACCTGTGGGTGACGGCCACCGTGCTCCGATACCGGAAGGCGGGTGTCAAGGCCGAATGATGGATCCGTAATTCTGACACACAGTGGACTTCGAGTGACCGGACCAAAGGAAAGAAGAGCTCATTGCTAAATCGAAGTCTTTTATAAACTAGTCAGTCGTTTCTGGATCTCTGGAGCCAAAGGTATTTTAGACGTGAGCCATTCAAACACATGTTTAAAAAGGACCCCCTCCCCCACTTTATTAGGTCAAGTTGAGGCTGGTGGCTAATGGGAACCATCCCAAGAACCACTGGGAGATGGCTTTTACGTTCTCTCCAAAGAGCTGGCTGCATCCATTTTTCAGCTTCAGAATTTTTTAAGGAACAAGTCCCCTCTCTCCACAGCACACATGAGCGCCTAGTGGGGTTCTGCTCGGTCAGAAGGAGAATTGTGATCCATCACTAGGGGGGTTCACTCTCGGGGACGAGTGTCTAATCGCAGCAGAGAAGACAGGATGGCTCTATGGTATCGTAATACAATGTAATACCTGCTTAGGCATCACAGTCTAAGTCAGGCAAGCAGAAACGGAACTGGCTTGAATTCATATGCCAACTCAGTCCTTTACCTTCATGCTGTGCCTTTAAGTAATCCCTAACAAACGGGCTATTAAATGCAATCTCTGTGATGAAGCCTCTCACATTCTGATTTAAGCACAATGCTGCCTTTTTTTAAAAACTGCTTTTAAAAAAATATATATATAGTAGTACTTATACAGACACACACACACCGTACATATATTACTGATTCTGGAGAGGGAGATATAGAAACATCGATAATGAGAAAGAATAATTTCACTGATGGGCTGCCGCCTGCATGCCTCCCTCTGGGGATCAAGCCTGCAAGCCAGGCATGTGCCTTGACCAGGAATCGAACCGGGACATCCTGGTTCACAGAACAAAGCTCAGGCACTGACTCACCCGGCCGGGCAATGCTGCCATTTTCACAGGGGCCACAGCCATTCTTAGAATTCGGTACAAAATACAGCTTATCTTGACCAGGTTTCGTGTATTGAAAATATACGTGGTAAAGAGTATTGCTGAGTTCTGGCAATACTTATGGGCTTTATTCTCATTACAGTATCATATTCTAAACATGACAAGATTATTATGTACATGGTATTTTTCTATAAAAGTTTATAAAGCTTAACACTGAACAAACTCTTCTCCCCTTGCAACTGAATGGCATTATTTTGGTGTGTATATACATATATGCAGTAAGTAAATGATACTATTTAGATGTTTTGGTTTCCTGTGTAAAATAAACTTTCCAATTTTGAACTCTGCTGAGTCTTAAAACTGTTTCAATGTGAGTGGTTTTCAACGCTGTAAAGAGCCATTTGAAAATACAGATTGTGGTTAATCTTTTAGAACGACTGCTTGGGAACAGCAGGAACGGAAACATGCCATTTAAAAATAAAATCACTCACTCTAGTTCTTAAATCATAGTTGTCCCTTTTTAAAAATCAGGTAAATCCTTGCTCGTGTGCAGTTACAATCTGATTGGTATCCATAGTGGCTTCTGGTTCTTATTAGCTCTTTATCGCGGTCGAAGGCACTCCTCTAAGGTGCCCGGGGTGGTGGCCTCCCCTTTCCCTTTGGGGGGGGGGAGGAGGCGCCCCTGTGGACCCTCACTCCACACGCCTCCTGGCTGGTCCCCAAGGGCCCTGGCAGCCAACACTCCCCTGCGGCTCAGGGCGTGGCCTGGCCCGTGGGCGCCGAGCCGTGTCCCGGGAAGAACGCAGGTCAGCGGAGCAATGCTGCCGCCCCCGCAGTCGGCACTGCTCACAACGCAGGCACCTGGCCTCCCTTACCCTCAGCACCAAGCGCAGCTCTGCACGCCCCTCACATCACAGGCTCCTGCCAAACTCCACCTTCTCTATCTGCGCTCAACGACAGGGCCGATTACTACCGAGCATCTAACACCGGAACCACCCCACAGGCCACGATTAATAAAAAAACAAATAAATTTGCAATGAATATTATAATAATCACTCACAATTCAGGTGTTCTTGAATGTTTTTCAGCTGAAAATTCCCAAGAAAAACGGGTTTGAAGTTGGTTGGGGCTGCCACTTGGGGAAAACCTACAGACGCACGTGGCGGTGGGCAGGCGGCCGCTGGCGTGTAGAGATGCTTGTGGTGTTCAAGGGGTTAAGTTAATTATAACTTATTGGCTATACACCCACCTTTAATACCCATATTTTTAGGGAAGGCAAATTTGGGGAGTACATTTTAGGTTGCAGCATACCAGGAGTATTTCACAGGAAAAGTATAAAAATGCTTGTGTCTTAATTATTTATTTTTTTAATATAAAAAGCAGGCATAAAATACAATTACATTTCTACAAAGATGCAACAAATTTAAAAGAAAAATCAGGGGGATATGATTTCTGTTCAAAGGGGACAGCTGATCAAATATTTGTGATTATCTAAATCATGCAGTTCAACTCGGTACAATTTCAAACAAAACTCACTGCGGGGAAGGGAAGCGTCCGGCGTCCGGCTAACACCCAGCGCTGTCACCCAGCGCACCTCACAGTGCTTCCGAGCAGAACAGCGTGGCGTCTCCCGCCCACGGTGAGGACAGGAGTCAGCAGCAGTGTCAACACGGGGAGAAACTCGGTGTGACCTCCTCTGGCCGGAATTTACAAACAGCTTCTTCCCGGAGCATGCTCCAGCCGCCGGTGTGCAGGCCTGTGTGCACCAGGCCCAAGGCCGGTTAGCAGCCGAGGCAGCACTTCCGCAGCGGGTCTGGCCCTGAGCGCTGCTGCTGCTCCTGCTGCTGCTGCTGCTGCTGCTCCTCCTCCTCCTCCTCCTCTTCCTCTGGGCCTAGGCAGACTGGGAGGGCGCCTGCCGGCCAGATTCCTGTAGCCAGCGCAGGCTAGCTTCAGAAACTCACCTACACCTTAGATTTCCTGATACACTTTTCCTTTGGCTGTAGTATTTTAAGTGTTCAGATTAAAAAAAAAAAATTGCTTCTGGATAACAATTTAATACTTTTCAAAAATCACTATATACCAATTTTCAACAACACCAGTTTTAC
This sequence comes from Pipistrellus kuhlii, assembly GCF_014108245.1. NCBI lineage: Eukaryota > Metazoa > Chordata > Mammalia > Chiroptera > Vespertilionidae > Pipistrellus > Pipistrellus kuhlii. Next base: position 20,830 of record NW_023425438.1, read on the forward strand.
TTCTACTTGTCTCGCTTATCCCCACAAAAGTACAAAAATCTAAGAAAACCCCAGCATTCACTACTTCGTTCTCAATAGGAGGTATTTGTGGCTCTGGGAGAAATCAGGTGTGAGGAAAGAAGCGACTTTTGGTCTCTATTTATCTTGGAAGCTTTGGAGCCTCCAGAGAGAAGCTGGCACAGAACCTGGCTGTCACACCAAGTCGGTATCACGCTGAGTGACGCTGGGAAGAGCACTGGGTAGGTGCATGCACCATTCATGTTCGCACATGAAACCAGCAACAGGGTAAAGAGCAAATCCTTACCCAAGGCCGAATCTTTTATTAAGCACATTGCTGTTAGCTGGACAGCTTTATAAATTCTATGTCAAACCACATAATGTGAATGATCTCCATGGGAGAGATTGGTTTCACCCCTTAGAATACCCCCCCCAAGGTCACATGATCTTCCTTGGACAGTTGCATCACACCATGATTCTCCATATTCTCTTATATACAGCATTCAAAATTTAAACTTTTGCCATTTTTACTCAAATATTTCAATTACTCATGTGTAAACTTCAAATTATTTCACCTTAATAAAGTTTATTAAAAATATATATATATACTCTCCAATTCAGAATATGATAGAACCTCCCATAGTGTAACAAAATCTTTATATAAAATATTAATTCAGTCTCCTTTTAACAAGTCTAATGAGTGGAAATAGTTATTCTATATAAATTTTATATACTTTTCACTTTAAAATCTTACTTTAAAAAACATCTGTGCCCCAAACCAGAACCGCAGAACACACCTGCGAGGCCCGCCTCCCGCACGCCGCCCGCGTCAGCGTCAGCACAGACGGCAGGGGGGAGGCAGGCCGGTCACCGGGAGAGGAACGGGGTTCCGTTTCAGGACATCGGCAGCCACGGCCACTCTTCCGTTTGCACAACAGTATCTGTAACTGGGACCCACCGTTAAACATCCCCACACTGACCCGGGACAATGAAAATGTCTCAGTTCCTTCAGAAATAGCGGATGATGTCTCTGAGCATCACGCCAAACTGTGTGTGTGTATAGAGACTGGTAAAAGACTAGTTTTTTACCTGATGCTTCTCACCGATGCATCCTGTCACAGTAAAAAACACAGACTTCTGCAGGACGAGAAACACAGCAGGAACGGTCTTGCCGTGCTGTAATTTTAACAGCATTTAAATAAAAAGTTAAGTGCCTTTGAGGCCGCTTCTTCCCTGGCACCAGCTTTCATAACCAATACTGAAATATTGCCATACACTACTGTGTGGTGAGGGTCACATGTCAATACTTAAAATATATCTAGAGTATATTTTAGTTTTCTTTATATTTGAGATAATTTCTGAATGCTGAGTGTGAAATGTAAAAATAGTCACAAATGTCCTTACCAGAAATAAAAACCTATCTAGGGTAGTCAGCAAATTCCAAGCAAAGGAACCATTTCATAGTCACACACTAATACTGAGGTCTGTAAAAAGGCTTGGATGAATAATAGATATACGTAAAAGATATATTAGTTCTAATACTATCCATTATTGTTTCTATCACCATACTTAAAAAATTGTTATACAATCAAAATAGGCTGACATTGATAACTATTATATGTAAAAATAGTGCACTATCTTCTTCTGCAAAGCAAATTTGCATCCTAAGAGTTGGTAAACACTTTTCAATACAGAAAAGGGCTGGGACTTGGGAAAAATTAAATTAAGGCATTCAAAATGGATAAAGTTACCTATCACGAAGCAATAGGAAATCGATATAATTAAGTTCCAAGTTTCTGGTACAGCAACATGAACATGCAGCTCCATCAGGTACACAAATGAGTGCTATAACCCAATGTTATGGCTTTGTACAAGTGCATAGTTGCAACTGTAGTAAGTAATGGTATCTGATTAATAAGTATAAAAAATAGTGGGAAGTTAAAAAACCCTCTTGCAGTATTACAGTACTACATATGTGTGTGTACGTGTACACACACACACACACACACACACACACACACACAGTATAATGGTCACTTCTTCAAGACGCAGTCTGTATCACTGTAGTGAAATCCGTTCCCAGATTCCTGCGGAGAACATGCTGGTGAACCCTCTGCAGAAGCTGAACAGATGCCGCCTCTGACTCTTCTCTGTGCCACGTGGTGTGAGTGTGTGAGTGATGCCACGACAGCTTTATGGAGCTTCTGGAAGAGCTGCATCTGATGTTCTTTACTAACCAGTCTCCGCTGGTTCAACCTGCTGTCCCAAAGGAGCCTAGGAAAATCTCTCCAAGACTTATAATTTATCTTGTGGGAATAAAGGGAATATGTATATGTGTTTCAGTCTCTCAGGAAAACACAGCTTTACAATAAATTTTGGGCCATCATATTTCAGTCTTGTTATAACTGGAAGAATAGGATCACCTTGAATAATGACTGCATTCATAGAAGGCAGTTAGCTGTAAAGAAAGGAAAAATAAAGTTAGTTGAGATAGTGAAATAATAAGATTGTTAAATTCTTTGAAAAGGTATTCCATGTACACCATTAAACTAGATAGTCTTCCAAATACAATACTTTCAACACCTAAATCATGCATAAAATGTATTTACCGTGCTACTTTTTTTAGGTACATGCAATTATAGTCTTTTTCATATTTTTCTATATTGGCTACAAACATGACACACAGTTTAATACGTTTAACTGACTCTCAGGTTTAGACAACATGTCACTGAATAGCTCATGTGGACGTAAGTGTGACTTGGAGTCTGACTGCTAGCTGCCTCAAGTATTGAAAGAACAGTGGACTTCTGGGCCAGGCTTTACTTGACTATTTGACCCTTAAAATCTATTAGGTGGAAACATACACATTATAGTAAGTAAAATGCTCTGCATATCCGGTTATAAACAGAACCCCAATAGGACACTAGTGGCCCGTGGCAGGAAGATCCCTGCAATAGGGCTTCCTGTGCAGTCACCGCCCCACCTACTCCCCTCCCTTCTCCCCGCCCGCCTGCTTCCCTTCCTTCTCTGCCGCCCGCCCGCCTAGCTAGCTTGCTTCTCCACAGCGCTTGGCTTCTTTCTACACTGTCCTCAGCCTTCACTCTGGCCTGGAGTTGTGGTTAATTTGCATACTCGCCCTGATTGGCTGGTGGATGGGACTTGTGGGCGTAGCGAAGGTGCGGTCAATTTGCATGTTTCTCTTTTATTAGGTAGGACTTAGGTATGTTTTGCAATGTGCTTACTTAGATTAAGACAGACCGTTTTTTAAAAATCCATCCCATGCAAAACATTTAACTCAGGAGGTTATATTTTTATTTGCATCTATTCCAGCCACTATTAACCAAATTATTTTACATTTTCTAAAAGCATAAGAACTCTCACACCATATCATTTGCATCCTTCAGCAAGAGAAATATTACATTTCCAAAAACCAAACATTTCACATCACAAAGCAGCCCAGATCAGAAATAAATATTTCACAGCACTTATTAGACTTATAAAGTTTTAACAGTTTCAACTCTTGCAGTTAGAAAGGAAAGTGGAAGAAGGCAGGGAGGGAAGGAGACAGGATGGAGGAAGAAAGGAACCTCATGCTATGTTCACAAACTCACACAGTTGTAGGAACTTGAAAACTATAAATTGTACTTCTCTGAATATGGCTTCTTTAGAATAAACAGAAAGTACCATATTTAGTTCCTTTTGTTATTTCTACTTGTTTTGTTCCCAAAATAAAAATTATGAATCTGAACATAGCATTTCACTTTTCTATTTAACATAAAAATTTTAGTTAGAAACTTTCTTGAAAACTACTTTTCAAATATATACTATTAAAAAATTAATAAAATTTCAAAAGTAGCAAAAAACGAAAACCCAAATGCAAACAGCATGCACTACTTGAAAGTACTAAAATAACTCATTTTTCACTTTTTGATTTACCCCATTTATTTCTTCAGAAATCAAAAACATCGTCATCATCATCACCACCACCATCAACATCATCAAATGACCAATCCCAGTCTTTAAATGCCATATCAAGCAATCTGTAATGGGAGGTTTTCAGTTTATACTCTTTAGGAACAGCAGTTTCATAAACTATGATCTAGAAATCACACTTTGAATGTGCATAAGCATGTTTGTTTTCCCTCCATCACTAACATGAGTAAGATGGAAACAGCCATTTATATATCTTTCTCTTATCTATAAACTAGAGGCCGGTGCACGAATTCGTACAGGGGAAGGGGTCCATCAGGACTTGCTGGCCGGGGCAGTGGGGAGAGGGGGCAGGCCTGCAGGAGGTTGGCCAGCAGGCCCTGACCTAGCTGTGTACATGTGCTGAGATAGCGGCACACAAAAGCCACAGACAGAGCACCCACTAACGGCCTGAACACCAGCAATGCTCTGAGGTGGAAATGCAGCTCTACTTCACTGCCTGCACTCAGGCATCTCACTCTCCCCGGTGCAGAGTTGCTGACAGACAGGTTGTCTCCCCTACCTCAGCCACACATTTTTTCAGGGCTCTGTCCCCAATTGTGATAGGTAGCTGACTTCAGTCAATGGTGGCACAACGCTGCAGGAGCACTAGCCAATCAGCAGTTGGGAGCCTGGAAAGGCATGGGGCTGAGCTAGAAGTGGCTGATGGGGGCAGAAGGCCAAGAGTTGTGTGCGCGAGCGGTGCGGTGGCAGAGGTAAGATGGCGGCGGTGCTTACTTTACATCTTTGCAGTTGGGCTGCTGCCTTGCCCCTTCTGCCCACTCCGAGCTGCTACTCTGTCTTTATCAGGGTTGCTCTCCTCCTACAGGCTTCCTGGACCCAGATTCTCCAGTGCCTGGAGCCTTAGCTGGGGGGAGGGACCATGGGAGGTTGGCCAGACAGGAAGTTGTTTGTGGGAGCGCACTGACCACCAGGGGGCAGTTCCTGCATTGAGCATCTGCCGCCTGTTGGTCAGTGTGCATCATAGTGACTGGTCGACCAGTTGTTCAGTTATAATAGTTGCTTAAGCTTTTATATATATAGATGCATATAATCATGTTGGCCAGGTATGCTTTCCAGAATACCAGAGAACTGAAGAAAAGATAGGAAGGAGTAGTATTCAGAATGTAGCTTTCTCGATCCCAGCAGGACCCTACTTGCTCAATGGGTCACCATCAGTTATGTGCTCCATGAAAAACATCTGAACTCTTGGCTCTGTCACTTCGCTGTGTGACCTTTGGCACATGATGCTTCTGTGTTTCAGTGTCATCGTTAAGAGAAGAAATGAATAGCTAATCCACAGGTTGGTTTTGAGGATAAATTAGTACAGTTAATAATAACAGCTAACACCCATTTAATTATTATTTTAAAACAATTCACCACAGAAAAAAGGGAAGTGCTGCAAAGAGGAGGATCAGAATCGGGAATGCCACAGAAGCTAGAGGGGGATGTAATGGCACAAACACTGGGAAAAAGTTAAGAAATAAAATTAGCTGTGCCCGGCTGGTGTGGTTCGGCTCCGTGTCATCCGCTGCACCAAAGGTTGCTGCTTCTAGTCCCAGCCGGGGCTGTGGGCTTGATCCCTGCAGGGCACATGCAGGAGGCAGCTGGCTGATGTCTTGCTCTCTCATGTCTGTCTTTGTCTCTCTCTCCTTTCCATCCCTCTCTCCAAAATTCAATTTTAAAAATCTTTAAAAAAAAGGATGTTTTTATGGGTATTTTGTTTTAGTGTATGATGATATCTAACAAAGTCAAATATTTGTTTTAAAAAAATACACCATATAAATTAAAGTATAGCTACACTGACTAGTGCTCAGACTATTATTAAATCAATACAAATAAGGAGCTAGATATTAAATTACTGCTGATACACACCAGGAATGCTGTCCCGGAGTTTCCCTAGCTGATCTTTACAGCTCTCCCGCTTTCTACAGGAACAGGCTATAAGCCAGGAGGACTTTAAAGCCATCTAGTCAGTGCCTGACTCGCCCCTGGAGCCATGCTGCCTGACGTCAGACTGCACACACAACAGTGCTGCCACGCAGCATCTCAACCAAGTGAACAGTTTATAAACCCTCTTCTTCCCAATTTAAAACTGAGTGTCTGACAGCTTCCCTTCCAAAGTTAAAATGTGCCTCTCTGCTCGGTTCTTGTTCTAAATCTTCTTTGCTGCCTTAACCAGTTTAGCTTAGTGGACAGAGCATCGGCCTGCGGACTGAAAGGTCCCAGGTTCGATTCCGGTCAAGGGCATGTGCCTTGGTTGCGGGCACATCCCCAGTAGGAGGTGTGCAGGAGGCAGCTGATCAATGTTTCTCTCTAATTAATGTTTCTAGCTCTCAATCTCTCTCCCTTCCTCCCAAAATAATCAGTAAAATGTATTTTAAAAAAAACATTATTTAATAAATTAATTAATAAATCTTCGTTGCTATTTATGATCTCCCAACATTTCAAATAATTTCTTCAGAAATCCTTAATTTCTCCCTTGCTACATGAGTAATACTTTCAAATGAACCACTACTACCTCAGTTATTCTCTTCTAAACACCCTCCAATTTGCACTACCCTTAAAATGTGACACCCAAAAAATGAGTGCAAACTGTACGGTTATTCACGTGAGACAAAATATACACAGTTTTATAAGAGTTAATGAAGCAATAGAGGCATAAATGTTAAAAGCAATGGAAATATTGTTGCAGAGGCATAATAAAAAACAAAATCATATTTTAAATGTGCCCATCTTTACATTTAAAATGTCAGAGTATATTAGATTAAAACTTTTTTACAAAAATACCCTATGCATATTACAGTCAGTTTTGCTATTAGTTTTATCTACATGCATAGTTGTGAGCGGAAGAAATCCCTATTACTTACTATTGGCTATGCAAAATGTATTAAAAAATCAATGAAGAATGATTTGAAGGGCAGGGCCAGAACTAAAACAAAACAAAAAGCAACAAAAATCAAAAGTAAAGGTGCTTTTAAAAAGACCATGATGCTGAATTAGGGGAAGGGGGGAGGAGAAGGAAACTCGGTGAACAAGAAATGGTTATGGAAGTGAGGTATGCCTCATTTTGTCCCTAGAATGCTATGATTATATACCTAAACATGGCAAAAAATTGACCCTTTAAATATTTTTGGTTGGGTACGTGTATGATTTGGTAAATAAATGTATATTACATTTACCTAAATCAGTGAATGAGACATGCATACTTAAATAGTTTCAAAGATTTGGTATTGCATAATTCATTAAAATATCCAGGAAAAGAAAATTGTAATTAGAAAAATCTGAAAAAAAAAGAGAAAAATCTGTAGCTTGAATATGAATAGTAAAATATTTCTAAAAATGCTTTCATCTTTATCACATTTCAGCTACTACCTTGGTTTGTTCGGGGCGAGCTGTCGACTTGGCCGCCTGATAGACTGGTTCTGCTGGATCTTCATGGATGTTCTGGGAGAGGACCGTGCGAAAGGGTCTGGAGCTGGAGGCTTTTTAGGTATCTTCTTCACCAGCCGACTCACCCACTTTTGCTGCTCTTCGGTCGAGTTTGCTAACACCAACAGGTTCTTTGCCGTTGAAATATCATAATAGACTATAAAAAAATTATAAAATAATTAATGCGTTTAAAATGATATGCACATAAATATTGATGGAGCAAGTAATTTACTATTTACCTTTGCAAGGTGCTATAATCTCTTCCTTTTTGTCCATGTGGTCTTTATGACATTTAATATGGCAGCGGCGGCATTCCAGAGCAGGAGGCGGCTTGAACATATGCCACAATGGCTTCATACAGGCCTCGCAGTTGGTTGGAAAGTGGTAGAGAGTAGGAATAAATTCATGTCCTTTGTGGCAAATATAATTTGACTTTTCTCCTACTGGCTCCACTGGAAATTCTTGTTCCTTCTTACTTTCTCCTTCATTGGCATACAGAATCTATACATACCAAAAAGCACAATGAGTGATTCCTAAACACAAGCTATTTTTTAAATAGTAACAATTTGTATAACATAAAATAAAATTAACCTAAGTTACTCAATAAGAAGAAAATGCACCTGACGTTCAAACAGTAGTAGGTTCTGTCTCATCAAGAGCTTATATGAGAAAAGTCATTATACAGTCACTTCGGTTAATTTCAAAAGAATCATTCTTGTTCAAATGGCGCCTCTTTTTTTCTCCATGATATCTTACTAAGTTCAGCAGTCTTATCAGAACAGGCTAGCAAGAGGTAAACCTGCACGTGCTGTGTGTTAGAAAGTTTTTCTGGGAGGGAGTATTCAAAATAATCACCTGAAGAGATGTGGCAATTATATGACTTGATGCTTTTATGACTTTCAAAAATAGACAACTGGTGCTAACTGTAAACACAGCTATAACTGAAAAGACCAGAGTTAAGGAAGAAAAAAGAAAAAGATGTATGATATACTCCAAATAAACATGCTCAGCACCAGAAAGTAATTTCCCCATAGTACACCAAACACAATGGCTTTTACACGGAAGGAGCTCAATAACTTTTGGTCTAATTTTTTTAAAGAAATTTTATTTTTTATTGTTATTAATCCTCACCCGAGGATATTTTTTTATTGATTTTTAGGGAGAGTGGAAGAGGGAGGGAAAGACAGAGAAACATCGATGTGAAAGAAACACACATCGACTGGTTGCCTCCTGCGCATGCCCTGACCAGGGCCCAGGTGGGAGAGGAGCCTGCAACCAAGGTACGTGCCCTTGACTAGAATCAAAACCGGGACCTGTTGTTCCACAGGCTGATGCTCTATCCACCGAGCCGAACTGGCTAAGGCTGGTCTGACTATTTTTAAAATGGAAGTAGTAAAAAGAAGAATTAGGCTTCACTTTAAATCAGAAGGAAAGGGCTACTGGGTTCAAATTTTAACTTCACAAGCAACTTTTTTCACTTCCGAGAGAGCTGAACATAAAACCACCAACAGAAGAAAGTTTATGCTTAAAAAAATGTCATAAGCAACCTTGAACAAAATAGCAGCAAAGGCCAGAAACATGATATAAATACACTACAGACTTTAAAATGTAAGATGGAGAGAGAAATGAAGCTAAATCCAAACAGAATAGCCATGAAAATCACAAAAGAATGAACCACCTTTAAATGGAACTAAAACTGAAAGGTAATCTGAAGATAGCCCAAGAATAAAAAAATTTGGTATGTCATGTCACTCTTAAAATCTCTAAAGATAAAGAAAGGAAATCTCTAAAAGTGAAAGGAAAAACAAACAAACAACAAAACAAAACCAACCAAAAACAAAATAAAACTATGTTTACCTGAAATATCCTTGGAATTTCTTTAGCATCTGCTCTATATACATCTGTCTGTGTAACTGGTCGGACATGAAACAACTTGCTATAAAAGATTTTTAATAAAGAAATAAACTGTTACCAAAAGATCAAATTACATTAGTTATCCTATACTAGTCAGAAGTTAAAACTGACTACTCTGACCCATGTTAGAAGGTCAGAGAATATCTTGCTAATTCTATCACTCCTTGAGATTTGGAGAAAATTTTAATGTCAGAAAACTTTCTATTTCATTTCAGAAAACAACCAGTAAAGACCCATTAAATAAAAATGTCTTAGCTAACTGATATCTCAGACGTCCATCCAGCTACATGAAGCAAATATAAGAAATGTAACCATAGTCCAGCAGCAGCTATACTATGAGTAAATAGACATGTGACTACTTTATATGACGACCGTATGCTTTAACTTGACAAAAATGTCATGTTACTCTCTTATACTTTAAAAAATGAAGTTTCTACATATTCTAATACAGACACTTACTCTATATCTAAAACCATATACGGATTAGAATGCTCTTTATCTTGTTCGCTGTCATAGAAGAGAATCTTCTTACTGCTTACGATCACATACTGTTAAAAAGGGAAGAAATTAAACAATGATTAAAGTTCCTAAATAATGATTAAAGTTGTATATAATTTAAATAAGCAAACTGAAAAGTATTTTTTTGGACTGATTCAGCTTAAGATCCAGTAACACAGGTAGCCAACCTGTTGCTATGGTTTGAATGTTTATGTTCCCCCAAATTCATATGTTAAATCCTAACGCCTAATAGACGGTATGAGGAAGGGCCTTTGGAAGGTGACTAGGTCAGGAATGAGACGAATGGAGCTCTAGAGAGGACCGGCCCTTAAACCACGTGAGGACACAGTGGGACCTCTGCAGCCTGAGAGAAGGACTTGACCAGAAGCCAAACAGGCCGGCACTCTGGACTTCCAGCCTCCAGAACGGGGAGGAATAAGTTTCTGCTTTTCACAAGCTCCCAAGTTGCGGTATTTTGTTATATAAACCTCAATGAACTAAGACACCCCAAAGACGAACATAACATCAATAATCATAGTAACAGGAAAATAAATAAGTGGGTCTTTCTGTCACATCCAGAGTTGTTTTCCCACCAAAAAAGCAAAAGCACCAAAATCTATTTTATTATTAACGACATATTAATGATAAAAGTCATGTTTACAAAGATATATAAACCCATGCGACTGGAAATCAGACAGTACAAAAATTTTGTGTGTCTGCATGCTCTAGTTATATTACTGTATGTTCTTTAGACCTACAAAAGAATACTAATTACCTTTCTGACCCATCCGAACTTCTTAGTGTTGTTTCTCACAGGTAACGAAAGCCATCCCTCCAGTCTTGATTCTATAAATAAACAAATGAGGACAAATATAACAATTCTAAGAAAATGAGAAATTTAACAAAATTTTAATATAAAAGTCACAAAATCAATCTGTCCTTCAGAATTTACCACTGCTCATTATCTAAGATATAATAACAATGCGGATCAGTATAAGCAAGTTATGCAATGCAAAACAAAACCCGGGTTATATCTCATTGGAAATATATATCCTATAGTTTATAAAGTCAAATGCCTGCTGCTTAAATTCATGCCTTTGCACAGTTCAGCAGAAAAGTTGCAAAGAGAAGCAGCGCTTTCTTCTCACTAATACACCCGTATTCGGTAGAACCTCTGCTTTTCCTGCGGAAGGAGGCCTAATTATAGGTATGCTGCACATTTTCTTCGAAGAGGAAACATTTTAAGGGAGTAATTGCATGTTCAGATAAAATTAAATAAATTATGTAAATTAGATTAAAATTGATAAATGCGTTGCAATATAACCACATGATTTCTAAATTCCAACACATCAAAATTAATAAAGACCAAATCCTTAGACTTTGTTCTACTGGCATTTGATCAGCATCTTTCAATAAAATAATTAAGTGAAATAAGCATTTTTGGATATTACTCTATTAATAAAAGTAGCTGTCACTTGTTTAACATCTACTACATGTCTGAATCCGTGCTGGATGCTTTACCTAAACTTTCTTAACTCTTACCACCCCATGGAGAGGTCACACAGGGACAATTCTGACTACAGCGCCTATATACTCTGACATCAACGCCCTTCCAAATTGTCTGAACAAAGAAATGCTGTCCCGTGCCAGCTTAAGGGACTAAATCAGATGACATCTAACACTATGCATAAGACTGAAATGATTTTATTGCTAAAGCTCTAAAACAACTTCAACACGATCACTTATGACTTATATTATATACTAATATATATACCTGAGAAATGTGACAATGTAAGTAACTATTTACTTTGAATTCAATTCCTAAGAGACTAAATTTTACCTTACATTCAACTGCTCCTTCATTAATTTCCTGTGGCATTTATATGACATGTTTTTGTACCCAGACTAACTTTGTGTTAAACATAATTTCAGGTATTTTCTATCCTGTTTCTTCACTTAAACGGTAAGAGCAGGGATCAGGTCAAATTGTCTTATACTCCCTTTTAAGGCCTAGCAAAATGCTGCCTAGGAAGCACTCACTGGAAACCCAAGCGCGTTCTCTGAGACAGTCTACATGCTTTTTCTGTATTGTCACTCTTGCTATGAAGCCTCAAGAAGAGCTTCTTCTTGGTTGAAAATGGCTGAAACAGGCAGCGAACCACATGCCCTTAAATGATGCAAAGTACTGTCTCATTTCTTATCTATCAATTGTCACAGCAATGCCAAGTGCAAATACCTCCAAAACAAACTCTTTGTCCATGCGGGAGTCTCTTTTTAACTGAGACTAGAGCGATTTGTTAGAGTTAGTGAATATTAGTTAATGTCACAGAAGTTTTTCACAAGGACTAAAATTAAGAGTAGACAGAAAAACCTCAAGGGGGAAGATTTTCAGGATATCACCTGTATCATTAGGTTCCGATGAAATGGGTAAGTAAGGCAAAGAGTCTTCTTCTGAGTCAGAACCAGAGTCAAGAAGCATATGAGAACTGGAAGGCTTAGTAGCAATATTGAGAGAGGTAGAGGAACGCTGGTAGGTGAATGACATGGATTCCATAGTGTGTGACTGAGTGATATGAACTAAACACCCAACATAAAGAAAGTAAGAATGCAGAAAAGAGTTAAGAGAAAAGAAAATGAAAACTTAAAAAGAGAGCTACCTATAATATATAATGAACTACTTCAAATAACTAAATATATGAAATTTTCTTTTGTATTTTTTTAATGAAAAATTTTGTCAAACATCAGTAAGTAAAATAAGTTAAAACTCCTTTGAATCTCTACTCCAAGGAGAAGGTTTCTGCCTTAAAGAAATGACCATTTTCCTCAAGAACAAAGTCAGTCACAGTTTAAATAATCAACAGATTTATAGTGAAGACAAAAGCTTTTAATAAAATAAACAGGGTGGAGAATAGGTTTGTTGTACCTGGGAACCCGTCATCCGCCTCAGCATCTCCCGGGCCACTGCCCGTGCTGGAGCTGTCCATGCCCATGTGTAAGGCCTGCAGCTGCGAGCGGAGCTGCTCGATGTCACTGTCTTTACTGTCCAGTGTCATCTGCAGTTCAATGCGAATCTGGCTCTCTTCAGCTATTTGCTATGAGGAATTAAATTGTATTACATTAACTGGATGCCATCTCTCTCATAATTTTGCTTCTTAGTCCAGTAATTATTAATAGAAATGTTCTATAATCAATAAAATATATACTGACATGAAAATGATTCTACTTCTTAAAAAAGAAGTCTTTGAATTAGAATCCAAAAAGTATTCTTACAGCCTGCATTTCATTCAGTTCTTTCTGGTACTTGATCATCTGCTGGGTCAGTTTTTCCCGTTCGGATTTAAGCTCCATATGCAGCTTTCTGTTCTCCTTCTCTTTCCTCCGCACATCGGTGTCACTGCCACGCTTGATAGGTTCTTTTCGATTCATGATCTCAGCCAACTTATTCACAGCCTTAAGACATAAAAATAAAGTATACACAGAAAAAAATCCATTACGCTGGTGGTTTCTTGGTAACTCACCAATAGCAAGTTATATAGCCGCTAATAATCTCCTTCCCCTGTACACAGGGCCACAAAGAAACACCTTGCATATTTGGAAACTCACCTCCTCTCATTACTCATTATCCTTCCCCAACCTCTATTCCACCAGTTTTTCACTCATGTTTTCAGAGAACTGAGACTTAAAATGCTTATAGGTGTGATCTGATGTCACTTGCTTCCCCTTGGGAGTTTGGAGTTTTAAGAGACTTTTACTAGGCACATCTTTTATCTGGAAGAGGATTTTGCAGGTGTATTCCATTCATAAAATACATGTCCAACCACAGAACAACACAAGTGGGACTCAAAAGTACTGCTGCTGTATTACACAACCATGAGAGTTGACAGAAGGATGGTCAATATCACAGATACCTTTTTTCAGACTGACCCTCTTTTAGGCTGTCAGCAAATGGTCATTCTCTAAAATTTCTTAAAAAGCAGAAAAAGCTTAACAGATTATAATAAAAAATTAGGAAAGAATGTGATTCTATATGAAAAAATTAACAAAAACTTTAATAAATATTAAACTGAACAATGTTAATCAAATCTAACTTCTATTACCTTGGCAAAAGTCAGGTAACTGGGACTGTTCATAATACTGACCCATTCATGGACAGCTATGGCCAATTTGTAATGCCAGAAGTCAAGCAGAAAAGACAGAAACTAAAAAAATTTCAAGATCCTATTTAGAGTCTATTATACATACTTGAGTTTTGAGTGTTCTCTCTGTTAATAACTGCTTCTCAAATTGTGCTTTAATAGCTGCTGCACTTATCTCTTCATCTTTTAACCTTGACAGTTCTGAAACACAAAAAATGTCACCATTATATTGATAACTAAGCCACTGACCACCATTAGGTAAATTTAAAGTTAACATTCTTTGTTAATACATACGTTCTTGAGCATCTTTCAATTTGTTATTTAATTCTTCTTTCTCATTTGCAAGATTGGCAACATCACTAGTTAATGTCCTATTAGTTTCTTCAAGCTAAGGAGTAAAGCAGAATAAATATCATATCCCAATTTACAAATTTAAGTTATCAAGTAAGAATTCAAAATAAAAATACCTAGAATGTTACTAAAACTCCCATTTTTCTATGTACATCTATCTCCAAACTCTCTCTTGGTGCTACCTTACCAAATTTAAACCATAATATACCTTTTATGCACCCCAGGAAGCCAAAGGAAATGCCCTCTTCTTAAATATCAGCAGTATTTTTGAGAAAAAAATTTAATAAACTAAAAAAAGTGCAAATACTATAACAAAGCTCTGCATTGCACCGGGCAGAATAAACGAAAGTTAAAACTGCAGTCTTTTTTTCAGAACATTATTTTAAAACAGAACATAAAATTTACTAAAGAAGTTGATATCCTTTTGTAGTCTCTCTGAATCCTATTCTTCTTTCCTGGAGGAATTTTTACTGTGAACTTCGTGTTCATCCTTCATTCACGATTGTATACTTTCATTACACACACATGAGATAATATATAGTGGATTTTTATGTGATTTTAAATGTCCATAAATAGCGCCATGCTGTATTTATCTTTCTGAAACTACTTTCACTTGATATTATATTTAGTTGTTGATCTAGACCTAATTAATTCATTTTAACTGATATAGTTCCATGTTCTGCCACATTTCATCCATTCATTCATTCTTCTATTGACATTTAAATTTTTGCTATTACAAATATATTTACTGCTATGAGTATGGTGCCTGAATTCCTCTAGCATATTTATCTTAATGTTGACTTTCTTTGGATAATATGAACAATTTTAAATGTTCATACTATTTACAATACTACTCTATACCATACTAAATCTACACTCTCCATAGCAGTAAATACAAATGCCACTTTCCAGATATGCTTTAAACATTTAAAATTAGTCAAGGTACTTAATTTCTGCCAGTGTGAAGAGTGGAAACAATACTAAAAGCAGATAGTTAAGTGGATCGGAAATCTTGTAGCCAGCATGTACAACTTTTCATTTGGATCTATGTTATTTTTCTAATTAAGTTCCTAGACCTTGTAAGGAATATTTATGATACAGCAATTTAATTATAATAAAAAATGAACCAAGAATTTTACTTACAGAGGCAATTGTAGCATCTTTTTCACTGAGTTCCTGTTTATGCCTAGCCATCATCTCTTTGATCTCCAGCTCTTTCATGATTTTCTCTTTTTCCAAATCAGAATACTGCTCTTCAGCAATTGAACGAGCCAGCTGCTCAGAATCTGCTTTGGTCAAGGTGATCTCCAGCTGAGCAGCCAAGGAGTCCCTAATTTTAGAGACATAGCATCTTCAATTGTCACTCTGAAGTCCAAGTTTTACACTCACTCACTTCACCAACAATTTTTATTTGGAATATAGCAGGCCTCTTCCAGGGCAGGGCATGTGCTTATGAACATAAGAGATGGACCTTGTCCTTACCTTTCATCCTGTAATTCCTGCTGCTTCTGCTGCAATTCTTTACAAAGTTTGGTCTTTTCTTCACACTCTTCTTTAAGTTCCCTAACCTGTGTTTTATAGAGTGTCTAAACAGCAAAATATAACAGACATATATCATCATCATCATCATCATCATCAAGAATAGTTTTACATTCAAAAATCTATCCAGACAAAAAGTTGATACATACAAATATATTAATAATACTGAGTAATGTTGAGCCCCTGAGTAAATTAATGCTTTAATACGCTTTTTGATTTTCGTATTATCAACCAATTAACTAATAAGTAAAGTTTGGCTAATAATTTAGAAGTTTGATTTTCAACAGAATATCATACTGAGATTTTTCTCATTAAATCACATAGACTGATAGGGATAAAGAGGCAAAAAAAAAAAAAGTACTAATTTAAACAAGAAATTTTGTTGGCTTAAATCAATGAAACAGAGGTGACATATACTATTTCATATTTTAAAACTGAGCTCAAAAAAGTACAAATGTTAAAATTACAATTTTATTTCTCTCACAGTCTTCCTCTAAAAGCAATGCTTTTAATCAAATTCATAAGGTATGGGCATGTGCTTAGAACTATTTTTCTAACAATGATAATACAAACTATTCTAAAGGCAAGAGTAATTTCCTGGCTCTGCAGCAAAAATATTTTTAGTTCAATAACTTTTTAATGAATGTGCCTGAACTTACTGAGAAATACTGTTCTGCTTCAAGCTGGTCTTGGAGCTCTTTCATTTGCCCATCTGCATCTTGACGTTCTCTGCGGTAACATTAAGTCAAATGTTAAATAAATTAGACACATATTAAGCCAGTGACTCTTCAAATGTGTTCTGGAAGTCTCTGAGACCTTTTTAGAAAATCACGAAGTCATATCGTTTTTATAACACTATAAATTAGCTGAACTCCCTGAAGAACAACAGTGCACTCAACACATCACTTACACAACAAAAGGAGACATGGTCAAGAAAATGAAATGGTCCAAAAAGTCCTCAGATAAACCAAAATTAAGGCACTTTACATGTAGATACTTGTGCATATCAGTAAAACTTTGTCTCGATTAACTTACTTTCGAAGTTCAGCATTCTGTTTTTCCAAGTTCATTTTCATTTCCATGAGATGATTATTCTCTTGTTTTAACTGCTTTTCTGACATTTTTAGTGTGTTAACTTGCTGTGTCTGCATCTTCAAGTCATTTTGTGTGAGGCAGCGCTTTTGAGTTTCCTGCTCTATTTTTAATGTCAAGTTTCTAACCTAAAAAATAAATTGTGTACTTGGTATATAAGTAAATTATTTTGATTTTTCTTATCAATGAAGTCTGCAGTATATATGATGATGCAAAACAGATTTTTTTGCTTTAGGAAGTGAATTCATTTCACAGTAAAATATTTTTGTATTTTTTATAATGTTTTAAAAAATAAAATATGGCTTTTACATTAAAAATAACTTTAGTTTCTAAAATTATGATTTGTTTAGTATATTATCCAAATTCAATAAAATTTAAAGGTTATAAAACATTATTTTATAAGGAAAAATTTTTCACTATGAAATCCTTGTTCCTTTACAAATAAACCTATGTACTACTAATGCATTGAGTAATGTGTTACTCATTAGAAACATACTTACATCTTCGTTGAGCACATCCTTCTGTTTGAGGAGCTCATTGATCTTCTGCTGTGCCTGTTTGAGGTCACAGTCGAATATAGAGCATTTCTTCTCCGCTTCCAGCAGCAGGTTCTCCACTTTCTGTTTTAAAGTCCTTTCCTCCAAGAGCTTTTTTTCCATTTCTATTGCCACAAAATAAACATACCATGAATGTATAAACAAAAGCCTATCAAATACATGATGAAGTGCTAAAAAAAAATTATAGTAAATGACGCTCCTTAAAAGTATTTTTAAATCCCAAGTTTAATATTTTCATCACTCCTGTTAACATATTTGAAATGCTAATAATTTCATGCTTAAAAATTAGGTATTTCATTGACAGGGTATAAAAATTTACCACACTCTGCAATATTATATGCGTTCTAATGGAAATAAGATAATTCTACCTTTATTTATGGTTCTAAAAGATACTTATATCTTTTAGCCCTGGCTGGGTGCCTTGGCTGGTTGGAGTGTCGTCCCATATACCATAATGTTGCAGGGTGATTCCCGGTCAGAGCATATACTTAGGAGGGCATATACTTAGTTTCTTTCAGGGTTCCATTCCCAGTTGGGGCACTCAATGTTTTTCTCTTGAGAACATGTTTCTTTCTCTCCCTCTCCCTTGCCTCTCCCTCTCTAAAAAATATAAAAATCAATAAACATCCTCAGGTGAGGATTAAAAAAAGATACTTTTATCTTTTAAATAAAGATTACCCCCCTGCTGTTCTGTGCCCCTCAGTGTTACTTGTCTTATCTTCAAACATTGAGGTAAGATTCTATGATCTCTATGGCTCTTTCCATATTGGCATATTACCAGGCAGAGGATAAAAACTATTTTTTAGGGAGGTGGTAAAGGACAGGGCTCTGGAACCAAACTCCTGGACCCGACACTTTCTAATTATTTGACTGGCCAAGTTAATGAACCTCTCTGATGTTAGAATGGTGATAATACCTATCCTCACAGAGACATTATACAGAATTTTAGTTAATAAATATATAGCACTTAAATGCTGCCTGAAGTATGGCAAATACTTAATAAGTGCTCACTATTTAAAAAGAGTTTGTAATGACTTAAGGAAATGTTCATAATATTTTTTAAAAGAAGAAAGCAAAACTAAACAAAATTGAGAGAATATAAAAGTATAACATTGATTACTAGGACTACAATTAATCATTACTTTTTTATACTTTCCTATATTTTCTAAATGACTTACCATATCATTTGTTTTATTAACAAACTAGAGGCCCGGTGCACGGATTCAGGCACCAGTGGGGTCCCTCAGCATGATCTGTGGGGATTGGGCTGAAACAGGCAGTCCAACCCTGCCTGCACTCCTGCGCATCCTGGCCCTGCTGTGCCTGCTGCGGGCTCGCACCCAGTCAGTCCAGATCTGGAGAGGCCTGCGCTGCCACAGCCGCACTGCCAGCAATGAGCATGGTGTCTGGCGCCTGTCAGTCAGCTGAGCAGCGCTCCGCTGTGGGAGTGCACTGACCTCCCGGGCCAGCTCCTATGCTGAGCGTCTGCCCCCTGGTGGTCGGTGCACATCATGGTGACCAGTCAATTGGTTGCTTAGGCTTTTATACGTACAGTAGGCAAAATTTTTATTTAATAAAACGATTTCCTATTAAATGTAAGTTATTATAGTTAAGTGATTAACTTTTAATATTCTGATTAGAAAATCTGTTCAAATCCAACTAGGTTCCTCTGCTCCTTCATATTAATGCTCAACATCTAATTATCATTTATTACAAAGTTATGCTAAGTAAAAATTAAACCTATGATTGTTCAGTTTTTAATGATCTATCTTCAAAAGTGTGGAAAATGAAACTGTTCTTCACAGCTATTAACAGCTAGCATTTCTAAGCACTTTCCATGTATCACTGAACTTGGTTTTCACAATAACCTAATACTTCAATTACCTCTTTGTAGGAAACAAGGCACATAAATGTATGTACGCAGAAAAGGTCACCTAGCTAGTAATTCATTGATGGAGAAGTCGCATTCCTAATTAATGGAGGCAATGATGTGCAGTGAGAAGACCCAAGGCTCAGACATAGGCTGGAGCACCACCTGCAACATTTAAGTTTCGTGCGCTCCTTCCAACACTGACGTCTTCGTGCATCTTACATTAGTGTTATAACAAGGAGTTTGAAAAAGTGACAGTTATTATTATACTGAATTTCTTTTCAGCAGTTCTGAGAATAACCTACGAATGAATATACACATTTAAAAAAACCATCACCCCAATGCAGAGAAAATAGAAAAAGCATAAGTGATACGTGGATTTGTTGAGGTGATGAAAAGGTAGATTCGCTACCTTGTTTTGGGTGATAGTCACATGTGTACACTACAAATGTGAAAAATGCATTTTATTGCATCAAATAATACTCTCAAAGAAATTCCAATATGACTTCTGGGTCGCAAACAAAAACAACCATTTCATCTTTTATCATCCAGAATTAGTGCCTTAAAGTAATATTAACCAAAAAATCTCCTGTCACTATCGATACCATGAAAAGAGTAATTTCTTTTTGGTCTAGTCATTTTGGGGGGCCTTCCTGTCTTAGAAATAATTGCTGAAGGGGAAGGTGGAGTTATGTATGTAAAACTTCCCTAATAGTGTTTCTCCTCCAGTATGTGGCAATAAAATATAAACAAATATTTTCAAAACCAAAGCATTGAATACAGAATCAACTCTTAGTAAGATGACACTAGAAAACCCTCTTAGAAAATGCATACCTTTCATGGCTTCTGATTTAGCTTCTTCAATTGATTCATAAATCTTATTTTTATCTGCCAGCCGTGCTTTTGTAGTTTTATGCTCAGCTTCTTCTTGTTCTAAGCTCTGCTGTATAACTTTTAGTTGATATGTCATATCTATCTCCATATTGTTCTTTTCCTATTGAAAATGAAAATGGCAGCTATCAACAAATAGACTGTTGACAATTTCAAAAGCTTACAAAGGTTTTTAAATAGTCTTACCAAGAATGTCTACTATTTCCCCTTTTCTATTCATTAAAACTGCTTGTATAAGTAATCTACCTAACTCTCCAGTTCTCCTCCCACTATACTCACCTCCCACACCTCCACTCTCCTGTTCTGAGATCTGTACGGAGATAGTTTGATCTCCGTAGTGACCAATGGTATTTTCAATTTCAAATTCACAGACGCTTTTTAGTCTTCACCTCACTTGAATTCACTGTTGCCCTTGAAACTATTCCCTTGACCTACCTGACACTGAATTCACTTGGTTCTCCCCATCCTGCTCTGATCTTTTCTGTTTCCTGTGAAGTTTACTCCCAAATTGCTGCTTAAACATTGGTGTTTTCTGGAGGCAGTGTTCTTTAGCCAATGCTTCTACTCTTCCTATATTATTATATCTTAAACTTTTAAAACTTATCAAATGTTTCCTTTTGCTCTATCTTAAAAAACCCTCAGGATCCTCTACCATTCACACTTATCTTCAACATGAAGGAGACATGTTTTAAATTGAGAATCTTTAATAACAGAAATCAGTTTATTTTCGATATATCCTCAAAAGATTTCCTAATTCTGTTTTCTATAGTTTCTATCCTAAATATATATTCCTTTTGTATTTTAAGTAAAATATTTAATGCTAAAATATATATCCCTAGTCTATACAACCAAGCCTTAATATAAGCATCCATAAATAGGAGAAATAAATGGTTTCCCTTATTTTAGAATAAGTTTTCCAATCCGAAACTCTTACACAAATATAAAGTTTAATGTTTTACCTTTTCCAAATCAGTGAATCTTTCCTGAAGTTGTCTCTTCTCCATCTCAACTTTTGTTAATAAGATTTTGCCATTCTTTACATCTTCTTCTAGGCCAGATATTCTACCTAATATTTGCAACATTTAAAAAAACAATAAATCCACAAAGTGTATATGTGTGTATATATATTTATATGTTAAGAGTTAAAAATTTGGATGTCACCTCAAACTTTCAAGTTGATATTATGAGCAGAAGTTTTATAATTGCTGGTATAGCTGATATAGTTGAGATATGGCTTTATAGTTAATGTATCTGGAACCCAATCTACTACTTTGGGAGGCAGCTTGATACTTAAAATACTTCAAACTATTTAAATCTTTCACGCACAAAATTTCATATTAATGTATTTCTAATACTCTAACTTTACATATTCAAAAATGTGCTACTCCAGTACATTATCCATCATCTAAAGTTATTTCCAAAATATAAATCACTAAGATGAATTCAAGTGCAATATCTACATTCATACCTTGTAAATCATTAATTATCTCTGATCCTTGGGTTCGGTCCCTCCTTTCAGATTCTAGAACCGACTGAAGATTGATAAATTCCTTTTCGAGTTTTAACTTGGCAGTCTCCAACAGGCAATTCTTATCTTGTAGATCTCTGTTGTTAGATTCCAACTGCTGAATCTGTTTGGAACTTTCTGCCTGGCTTTTTCTTAACCGGGCTGCAGTGTCAGATTCTGTTCGCAGCAAAGCATTGGTTTCATCCAGCTGTTATTCCATTCAAATCAAACAACAAAAAACAAACATAGGTGTATATGATGAAAATACCTCAATTCCTTACCCCATTACAAAATATTTAAATTAAACAAATACCTAAAAATACTTCCTAATGATTTCACTTTAAAATTAGAGGTAAAACCCTCTTGTTACACTGACAATTAAAACTGTTAATGGGAAGTCATAAATAAAATTCAATATCCTTATTACAAAATGAGATCAACTTACTTGTCTCTGGAGCTGATTCACTTTCTCGGTGGATATTTGTGAGTTCTGATTTCTTTTTTTCAAATCTTCAAGTTGATCTTTTAAACTGTTAACTATGATAAAAAGCATTTTAGTGGCAAGAGTCAACACAACACAAACATGCACACACACTTAATTTTATTTTTCGTATTGAATATTCTATACCACAAACCATCATTTTCCAAATTTCGTTTCTTGTCTGCTTCATGATCTGCTTTCCGCTGATATTCTGCATTTTTGTGCTGAAGAAGCGCCTTTTCTCTTTCTAATTGTCTTAATGAAGATTCCACAGTTTTCCTTAAGGTAATCTGAAATAGGGCTTCAAGTTATTATCAGAAAAAAGCATGTATAAAAAGTTTAATAAAACAAAAACTATTTCAGTTATTTCAAGCAGATAAGAAAACATAAATAAAAGCTGAATGGCTATAGAATTAAAACTACAATAATGTTTTCCATATTTTAAAAATAACACACTACTCTTAACACTGTGTTTTGTTTATTATTGAAAGTCAAACTTTCAATAACATTCTGTCACCACTGAACCATTTTTACGTGATAAAAGCATGGGTCAAAATGTTATGAATAAAAATTTAAAGAAAGAAACAATGCTCACTCTCTGTTTCTAACCATGTCATCAATACAAACGCATTTTTTTTTTACTTTAAATATCTACACATACGAAATTAACTCAAGTTTTGCAAAAACACAACAAAATGAAGCTTATAACTATGATTATCCTATAATTTTAGTCCTATCCACCCATGCTACAGGTAGATTTTATTATAAACAAAGATGTATATTAATATGGTACCAAGAGTACACTAGGAATCAAATCTTTTTATCAACAAAAATGTTAATAAAAGTGTACAGCAACTTTACCTCTTCTTCTAGCTCCTTTGCTACTTTCTCTAGGCGAGTATTAACAGATCTAAAGAATTTCAAAATAAACAGTAAATAAAATAACTCCTAATTTACAATAAAATAATTTACTATAAATTTAAAAATAATCATATAATTATATTTTAGTAATATGTTTAAACTTAAATTTTAGAATATACTATTCAATTATCTACAAAATATACCTGCACTTCTGCTCTATTTCCTCTTTTGCTTGTATCTCAGTGCTAAGGTGTTCTTCTAATGTGTATAGTTTTTTCTGAATCTGTTAGAAAACAAAATAATTATAAAATGTGGTCACACTTCAAAGATGAGAGGCTTAAAGAAAACAATGATCAGCTTCTCTTTTCTTTAACTTAACATGACCCCCTCTATAGTGGCACCGTACTGACACCTTCTAATGTGGCTTTTCTTGACGGGGCAGTCCCCGCCTCTTGCTTTCTGTCTAGAACAGTATACATATATGCACAACCACACTATATAAACTTGCGAATAAGAAGCTTCTGAAACAAGTTTCTCATTCATGAGGAATAAAGGATAGCCTGCACTGTTTTTCTGCTGATTGTTTATGTAAAAATACTGTTACCATTTGTGCCTACAAAAGATATATACAAAACAAATATTCAGAAAATTTGAGCATGCTCAAATATACCAGTATCCTTAAAAATAAGAATATAAGCTCTTCTTTATATCTTTCTACACCGTACTGTAAAGAGTTGTAATCAACTTTACTGAGTAAATGACAATAATGACATCTTGTAATTCTTTTTAAAAATAATATATATATTTTTTATTTCAGAGGAAGGGAGAGGGAGAGGGAGAGGTAGAAACATCAATGATGAGAGAGAATCACTGATCGGCTGTCTCCTGCGCGCCCCCTACTAGGGACCGAGCCCGAAACCCAGGCCTGTGCCACGGCCTGGAATGAGCCGTGACCTCCTGGGTCACAGGTCACAATCAACCACCAAGCCCCATGGGCTGGGCCATCTTGACTTTCTTTAAATCTGTCTAGGCCACCTCTGTCAGTCTGTAAGCAAACTAAAGTTACAGAAAGCATTAAATAATCCATTTCTGGAGCATTATTACCTTTATAAAAGTTTTAACTTTTGAGTTCTTTCAAGCCTTAGGAACAGAGGTAGGCACTTGAAAAATGTTGTTTCATTAATCCTAACAAAAGCCCTAAAAAGATGGTAGTATTCTATCTACTCAATAAAGAAACTAAAATCCAAAAAGATGAATAACTGGGCCAGAACAACCTAGCTAACAGAGGCAGTACAAAAAACCTCCACCTAAGTCTCTGATATTCCAAGGCCAATAGTCTTTCCACTATTTTTTCTAGTGATTAGGTTCTCCACGGTTTTGAAAATATTGTATATACCTTACACAAAACTATTTTCCCCCCTAATAAGAATATATAGGCCAATGAACCAGTCAAATTAAATTATTATTGCTTTAATATAATTTGATCACACTAGTTGTCACATGCTAATCAGAAGTTCTTAATGAGGTCCTTTTCTTTGTATTATTGCACAACTTGTTATTTTTACTTGTAAATGATGTTTTAAACATTATGCAAAAATTATAATAAAAACGTAGTTTTAATTTAAAAAAAAAAAAAAGAAGTTCTTGCTGCGAATTATATGTCTTTGATAAATGAAATAATAAAAATATACATTTTAAATGACAGATCCATAGGAGCAATAATAAAAGGGATACTTGGTAGAAAAAAGTGGAGAACGTCTGTCTTGGGAGATGCAGTGTTCCGAACGCTAAGTGAATAAGGCTATCTCAAACTCTGCTAGTAATGCGTCTGTTGTCTCAGTTTTTCAAGATATATGACATCAACATACCTCTTGACTTTCCTATATAAAACAAAGAAGAAAACACAGAAAATATTAAAATGCTTGTTTTGCTTTATAAAATTCCTAAAACACAAATTATACCAAAATTATTTAAACAAATTTTTTAGATTTTGTAAGTTTTGAAGAAAAAAATGGTTACCCTCAGAAAATACAGTAACACTTTGATAAAATTATCCTTTATATGAATTTATTGCTAAATACTCAAAATTTGAATCCCTCCACTATTTCTGTACTCTTACCATTTATTTTCTATACTTTTATAGAACTAAGATTTTAAAATTTTGTAATTGGTATTACATAGCTGTTCATTAATTTACTGTCACTTTTGGTATTAAAACTAAGCCTAAAGCCATGTATAATTTATCGTTTTACTAGCCATTATATCTTACACAATGACGTTTGTCAAAGAAATGAATTAGTTCAATGTTATGCTGAACTATATTGCAACAAGAAATGCCATCTAAGGATTCAAAAAGTACCATCAAAGAAACTTTTTATTTTTTTATTTTATTGATTTTACACAGAGGAATTGAGAGGGACAGAGAGTTAGAAACATCGACCAGCTGCTTCTTGCAACCCCCCCCCCCCCCACTGGGGATGTGCACGCAACCAAGGTACATGCCCTTGACCAGAATTGAACCCGGGACTTTTCAGTCCGCAGGCCGACGCTCTATCCACTGAGCTAAACCGGTCCTGGCCCATCAAAGAAACTTTTAAACATGCAAGGACATTACTAAAATATTTGGATATGTGATTAAAATAGAGAAGTAAAAATTTACACATACTTCATTTTTCCTAGATTGTATTGAATCATTTTCTCTACAAGATGGAAAGTCACTTAATAACCTAGAAAAGACAGGAAAATAAATTATTTTACATGTCATTTTAATCAATTTTCTAATACCAACTTATTTTCAGAATTAAATTATAATCACAAAAATCTCTGTCTTTCCACTTCAATTTATTTGAAATGAAGCAACATTTTCCCCTCTGGATATTTAGACTCAATCATTTAAAATGATAAACTTTTCTTGCTTTTTATCAGATATTGTTATTTAACACTGTTGAGATTGGAGTCTCCAGATGAAACTATACTTTCTTCCTCTTCATCTCAAGTCTGTAACTATTTTATTCTTCTTTCCTAGACATTTTTTAAAAATATATTTTTATTGATTTTGTACAGAGAGGAAGGGAGAGAGAGAGAGAGTTAGAAACATCTATGAGAGAGAGTCATCGATCAGCTGCCTCTTGCACACCCCCTACTGGGGATGTGCCCGCAACCAAGGTACATGCCCTTGACCGGAATCGAACCCAGGACCCTTCAGTCCCCAAGCCGAAGCTCTATCCATTGAGCCAAACTGGTCTCGGCTCCTAGACATTTTCTAGAAAGAGACATCTGTCCTCCTTTTCAAAGATAACATCTCTTGATCTCCAGGGCTTAACACATAAAATGACCACTTTTATCAATCTCTCCTTATTGAGGCCTTCCTCACTGCCTACGAACATTTGTGGCATTCTCTTGGCACTGCTACCTTCATTTTAGTCAGCATTACGATAGTTTGAGGACACACTGGTAACAAGGGGACCAATTCTTCCTGGTTCGCCTGGTTTTTATGAGTTTTGAAGAGAAAAACATTTTAGGATGAAAATCCCACGCTACTTTCTAGGAAACTACTTAGTCCTGGGCAAATCATGATGGCTGGCCACCCCATCATCATACGTGGAAGGACCAAAGAGTTTCTCCAAAGTCTCTACTGCTTCACTCAATATTTAACACTTCAGTGGCTCCCCACTGCCTATAAAGTCAAAAGTCTCCTAGCACACAACAATCATCTATTGCATTATTCTTCCCCTACACTCCAACTTCAGTCTATTTTCTAATCTTAACCCCCCAAAATCACTTCAGTCAACCAACATGTTTGAATGACCTGTACCAGGCGGATTTGGGCAAGGAAACCACAGTTTTATCAAGTCCTCCAAATGGTCATAAGCCAGTAATGTTCAGCCTATGTTTGAGCCCCTCTGGGTTACATTACTCTGCTCTCAATGTATGCTTACATTCCAAACTTTTGCTTCCACTACTCATCACCCCACATCTCGGCCACTCAAAAAACCCTTCATCTTTAAATTTGGCTAAAATGCCATGTCTGCTTTGAGGTCTTGCCTAACTTCTCCCTACCTTCAACCTAAAGAAATATGACTTTTCTCTTTCTCCCAAACCATCTCAGATTTTTTGGGTCCCTTTCTTAAAACAAATATCACATTCATATAATCTCTCATATCCCTCATTAGTCGACAAGCTTCAAAAGCAGGTATTTGGTCTTACTTGTAGCCCAAAATAACACAGAGCATCACCTTGCATTCATTCGTAAATGAATGTCATATAGCATTCAGAAATAAAATGAAACAAAATTAAAAATAACTCTTTCAATAGTCCTTTTAGAAAAACTCAAAGTTTAAAAAGAAATTAATACTTCCAGCCCCAAAGCAATACAATGCTTTATAACTAGACTCTGAAACAATAAAAATATAACAAACCACATACAAATTTTCTCTGTAGTAGGTAAATCCTATAAAAGGCAGCTGATTTCCCACAAAAGCTTTAGGAATTGGGAAGGTTTCTACATCTCCTTTATCATCTTCAATATCATCAAAATTGCTGCTGTCTATGTCACTGCTGAGTTCAGGTACTACTGGAGCTGCCGCTATTAAAAGAAAGGAATTATTTCACTCACAATAAAAAAACAAACTACCCCTATTTCTTTTACATTATGAACAATATATTAATACTAACATGGTATAAATTAATAATATATAATAACCTATTTTTATGATTTACTATACAAAATTTTAGTAACATTTTATCATTTCAAATAATTAAAATTCTTAAGTATTTTATTACTACCTTAGAGCAGTTTTAAATAATGGTTAGTCAATTAAGCAAAAAAAGCAATATGATATTACTGTAGGCATTAAAATTGCAAATAGTAATAACGTGCATATACATTCTTTGGTTTTCAGTTTTCTATATTCTTTAAGTATTTCTTACTCTTCAAATTAAAAGTTTATATTTCCCCTTTCTGAAAATTATTGAGATCCATCAAATTTAACATGAAACATAAAGAAACCTATGTTTTTATAAAAGTATTGGGAAATATTGCTAATAAATACATATTTATTGTGTGCTTAGTTTGCTAAAACATTGCGGTAATATGAATTTAGTTATAAATATTGCCACTGAACAAATATCGATATGAAATGGAACTCTCAATTTTAAAATTAGTGTAAAGTATATGAAACATACTTGTCAATTCAAATTAGGAATCAATTTAAAATGTGGAATGGAAATATTTAAATGTATTGACTTACTCTCTCTGATGTTATCCCAATTCCATTGATCATTCTTAAAGAACGGATGTTGTTTAATTTCTTCTACCCCATTTCTCCCAAGCCGTACCTCCCTAGCAATGCAATTAAAGATTGTGTAAAAAGTAAGGTTATGAAAAAACAAAACATTAACCTTTTATCTAGACAAGAATCAACATAAGGATCACAAATGAGTTTGAGATATCTTTTTTAAAAGTATAACATAAATGTTTCTCAAGAAAAAGCAATCTCCATTTTATAATATATAATCTCTATAGACCAAGAAGACTGTAGTGCATATAGGAAATGCCATAGAAAGTGAAGTATATTTCAATCTGTAGTTTGTGCCAAACAAAAAATACACTAGACTTTCAAATGAAAAAACTCACATACATGTCAAAATTGCATAACCAACTTTAAGATGCAAAATGGATGAAGATCTAACTTTTGGCCCAGAATAATTATCAAAACCTTTCCAATAAAAACATTACTTTAAAAATCTCTCCTCTTCTTAAAAAAAGAAATCATATTTTATATTTGAAGCTATCCATATTTACTCTGATAAATTATATCTCTGAATACAAAAAAAAGTTAATTTCATTCTTTGACACTTTGAGTCTTCAATTAAGATTGTATGAAAAATGAAAATAAAATAGACAAAATAAAAAGCATTTGTTTTTTTATATGCCTTGGAGTTATGTTTAATTTAAGAAAAAAACCCTGTCAACTTTAGAGGAAAGTGCTCCTAGCCACACTAATGGCATTACATTATTTTAAAGTATATTTTGTCTACCTAGAATCATTCTTTACTGCAACCTCCCTCCCAATGAACTGCTAGGATAAATCTTTCATGAATGACACTCATTTCAATAACAGATGCTATATCCTATTTTATATTTGATCTTCCAGCACAAATTATGATCATCCCATCAAGTCAACACATGACACAGGTTTTGTTTTGAGTTTAACAGCATGGATTGTACATTAATCATATAATTAACAGATCTTAAAGTTTTATTCTACAAATGATTGGTAAACATGTAAAAATGATTAACCTCTTTAATGAGGAACAATAAAAATAACTTTTCTTGCTTCAAATGGAAAAAGGAAAAAATTCATAATATTCAGTTTGATGAGAATGAGGAACAATTATTGTTGAAAATATTCCCTGATGTGGCTTCTCTAGGTCAATTTTGCAACATCACTCAATTCCCAGAATTCCATCTTTAAGATTTTATCCTACAAAAAGTATGCAAAGATGATTGTATGAGGATAGTCACTATGGAATTTCTTGTAATAGCAACTAGCTAACAAACATAAGAAATCATAGCATTTTAGAGCTACAAATGCCCTTTCTTTAATCTATTCTGATCCTATGATTTTATGGATGAATAAAATTATTTCCAAAAAGAGTAAAATAATTTCCCTAAGACCATAAAGCTAGGAAGTCAAATTTGGGTGGGGGAGCAAGGACACTCTTACATGCGTTGGTCCTTTGACAGGATGACTCACAAACCAGAGGAGAAACCAGAGGAGAAATGAAAGGAGGCGAAGGAAGAAACTCTTAATAACTTTCTAGTTGTTCTCTTTGAGGCAGGTTTTCAACGTGTTCTTCTACTTTGTTTTAAAAAATATAGAATTACCGGGACAGACTTGTTCATATTCAAATGCAAATAAAAACCGGTTGGAAAGGAGGCACTCCCAGCTCAAACAGTTTTAAGATTATAACCTGTTTAGTATTTATCTGCACAAAATACTCCTTTCAAAAACTGTACAATCAAGGGTAACATGGCTCAAGCCACCTTAGAGGAAATGTGAATATAACAAAAGTTTTATTTCTCTCAAATGCACTGTTTTACAAAGTTCTATTTTTTCTTTTTAAACATGAGGGTTAAGGTTAGAGTTAAATTACAATTGAGCTGCACATACAAAATGACAAGAGTAACCCAACACGAAGCTTAGCAGTAAAAAGAAGAAAAAAAGGCTAATCCAGAATTAAATGCATGTGGCTAAGAAGTGACTGATTTCATATGTAAATAAGTTTCATTTCTTTTTTTTTTTTTTAATATATTTTATTGATTTTTTACAGAGAGGAAGGGAGAGAGATAGAGAACTAGAATCGTCGATGAGAGAGAAACATCGACCAGCTGCCTCTTGCACACCCCCTACCAGGGATGTGCCCGCAGCCAATGTACATGCCCTTGACCGGAATCGAACCTGGGACCTTTCAGTCCGCAGACCGACGCTCTACCACCGAGCCAAACCGGCTTCGGCATAAGTTTCATTTCTACGAGTTTAAAAGTAAACGGAGCCATCTCTACACGGACATTCCATGTACGTTACCTCTCTGTTAGGAAGGCGCAGATGAGATTCTTTGCATGTTTAGAAATTTCTGCATCTTCAGGGAAACAGAGTGAGTTTTTATGATCCATAATTTTGCTATATGTTCCTACAAGTGAATCTGCATAAAATGGAGTATCTCCTAAAATTCCAAGAAATAAGATTTTGAGTGTAATAGAGAATGCAAATTAAACACTTTTCATCTAATATTTAAGTATGTTAAGTTTAAATTTGACACATGCATGAAAAAATGAATGGTTATGGGACAAAAGTTTCAGACAAAACAAAAAGGTGCACACCAATATATTTAAATTTTAACCATACCAATGAATCATCAACCCTTATGAGCAAAAAAAAAAATTAAAAAAAAAAAAAAAAGAATCAATGTTAAGTGTAACTAGAATTTTGTAGGAAGTTTAAATAATGGGCTAGGAAACAATTTACTAAATAATTAGAGAAAAAGATTACTAAGTGAGGTCAGGTCAGAGTCCTGTCTAATGCTTAAGCTAGCAGAGCATGCTCAGCTTTTTGAGATTATTCTCCAGAACTGTTATACTAATCACATGCACCAATTTAAGTTAACTGCAACTAAACAGAATGCAAAATTCACTTCCCTAGTTCACCAACCGCATTTCAAGTGGCCAGTGCCTATCTCAGAAGATGCAGATATAAACCATTTGCATCATGACAGACAAGACAGCCCAGCGCTAAGAATTAGACCACCTCTGTCTGTCTGTCTGTCTGTCTGTCTATCTAATATGTATATACATATTTATTCATCCTCACCAGAAAATATTTTTCCCACTGCTATGGAGAGGGGTAGGAGGAAGGAGAGAGGAATAAAGAGAGAGACACTTAGACTTGTTGCCTCCTGCACACCCCCTGACCATGGAACAGGGAAGGAATCTGCAACCCAGGCATACACCCTTAACCAGAAATCAAACCTGAGACCCGTTAGCAGTACGTGGGCTGGCACCCCAACCACTGAGCCACACTGGCCAGGACCAGCCCTATTACTTTATACTAGAGACTCGATGCACAAAATTCATGCAAGGGGTTTTGCCCTTGCAGCCATGGAGGCTTGCCTCTGGCAACTGTGGAGGCCTCAGCCCTAGCAGTCCCGGCTTCATTCAGAAGGTTGTTCGGCTGTTCGGTCTAATTAGCATATTAAACATATTATTATAGAAGATATAAGGAAGCCGAGCCCAGAAAGATGACAGGTGATTTGCCTACAATGGCACAAATCTAGAGTTGAAAATGGCAAAAATGGTCTCCAAGGGCAGTGTTCCTGCTAACTAATGACAACGATAGAGAGACATTCAAACAAGTGTAAAGACGGAAAATGCTGAAAAGTATCTTTTTGGCCAGTGCTCATCTAAAGCCACAGGGTTAAATACCCTGCTGGATGCTTCAACTACAAGCCACTTTAGTGTAAGACAGACCTTCCCGAAGCAGCCATCCAAAACTTCAAAAGGGTCTTCAGGTAAGTAGTTTTTGTTTTCAAATGTGCATTGGAATTTTATTCTTCCAGTGACATTTAAAAAATGTTTTTATTGATTTTTTAAGCGAGAGGAAGGGACAGGGATAGAGAGAAACAGTGATAAGAGGGACATCAAGGATCGGCTGCCTCCAGCCTTCTAGGGATCAAGCTCATTACCCAGGCATGTGCCCTGACGGGGAATCGAACCGTGACCTCTTGGTTCATAGGTAGATGCTCAACCACTGAGCCAGACCAGCTGGGCATCTATTGCCATTTTTAATTGCAACAGAATCCTTTAACTGAACTCAAGTGCCAACCAACCTGAGCAAGCACCAGGGCAAGCTCAGAATACTGCAAATCAATGTCATTCAAACTCATTCAATTCAGCTTTCAGAGTTGAAAACATTAGCAGAAATTTAAATCTCTTCAAATGAATTATGCGACTTCCTACAGAATACATTATTTTCTAAATCATTTGGAGAATCTACACAAATAATAGAATACATTCTACTTTCAAATGTTTATAAGGCACACCTAAGGCATTATCAGATCGGGCCAGAGGAGGGGAGAATTGAACGTTTGCCTGAAAACATATGGTGACCGCAGAGACTCGCTACAAAGACAAAGGTCTAACAAAGTAGGTCATACTATGCCATAATACTAAGCACATAGCAAGGCCAATGCTGCATACACTGGATGGTCTTCAAAAGCACTTTATAAAAAATCTACTTGAGGAGTATTTCCTAGCAATGTACTTTCCTTTCCTTTCTTATTCTACTCAACTTGGCAGTATAAGGTTTGGTTTTAATTCTCCAATTAATAATCTGTCATATCAGTCATTACTAATTCAAAGTTTTCGTAAATTCTACTTCTTCCCTAGGACACATGCAATTAATTTCCTTATAGTCCCAAATTTATGAACTAGAACTGAAGTGTTATAAGATGGGTTTTGAAGAAGAATGTTAAATATTTACTTACCCACCAGCATCTCAAAAAGGAAAACACCCACTGACCACCAATCACATTCTCGCCCATAGTAGCCATCACCCCCTTGCGATTTCAGAACCTCGGGTGATATATAATCAGGTGTCCCAACGGCCGTATCACAATGCACCATGCCTGTCTGGGGAAATGGCAGAGAGAAAGAGAAAAAGATGTGTGTAAAAACACACACATAAATGCAACTAATTCATTTACTATTCATATAAGTGATATAAACTGCTACCAACAGAACTTCACTGCTGACATAGCTTTGGCAGGAGAGAGGACAAATGCATTGAGTCATACACAGTAAGCAAAACTAAATTCATATTTGTTTAAAACTATAAAATTAAAAATTAAAGTGTTTATTTTTGTTTCTAAAAAACAATAACCCAGCATTTTTTACTTGCTTATAACTTACTTCATCCATCTTCATACATGTGCCAAAATCTGCTAACTTTAGATGCCCATGTTTATCCAGAAGCATGTTGTCAGGCTTTACATCTCTGTGAATCAAGCCCATGGAGTGGATGGCATCCAGAGCGAGCACCACCTCAGCAGTGTAAAACTTGGCCCATTTCTCAGGTACATCATAGTTACTCATAAGGTTCACCAGGTCTCCACCAGGCATGTACTCCATTACCATGTACAGGTATTTATCATCTTGAAAGGCACAAAAGAGCTGAAAAATAAAATGGGAAGGAAAAGAATCTTTAAGAAGAAAACTCAAACTATAAACAGAACAAAACCCCCAAACCGTTTTTACTATTGGAAAAAGATAAATTACTTTATATCCAAAACCAACTTGAATTTTATGAAATGCTTGATTTTAGATTTGGACATCTTTAAGGGAAAATAGTTAGCAGATAAAACTTTGATATGAGTATCTTCTTCATACTTCCTAACAAAATATGTGTAAATATATAATTTTTCCCTCTTGGAAAATATAGGAATCTATTTAAATAGGAATATTTAAAAGAGAAAAAGAATAAGATAAAATCCAAATGACTGCACAAACTCACACAGAAGGGAGCTGAGGAGGCAGGACAGGTTAGGAAAACCTAAGGGTACCAGATCATGGCCACAGAAGAGGGAGGGAGCCCCGCCCACTGGCAGGGGAGCACTGGGAGCCACATCGGGAACAGGTCCCTCTCCTCCTTCTTGCTCACAACAAGCAGCAAGCGGCAGTGCTACCTACATCCACACTAAAGTAGTGATGTTGGGACCAGAGAAATAATATACCAAGCTAGGTTGCTACTGACTCCCAAGGAGACAGAGAAATCACAAATTCAGAAGGAAAGCTATCCATATTCCCTCCTAAAACATGTCCCACTCCACCCAGAAGCAAGCAATTGCAAACAGAAAAGGTTTCTACAAAGAGAACAAAACCAAGAAATCAACATTTTAGAAAAACCAATACCATGACATACAGATAATTCAAGAAATAAAAATTGTCCATATTTGCATGAATCTATATTGGGGTTTTCTATTCCATGTAAATACTGTTGTTGTTTTTAATTCTTGCCACCAAGTACCACAGTGTTCTTATTAGTTCTGTTTAACTTGCTTGATATTAATTGGGGTTCTTAGATCTATAAGTTTATAGATTTCATCAAATTTGGAAAATTTTTGGCCATTTCTTCAAGTATTTTTTTCTCTCTCAGCTTCTGCCCCAACCCCTTGCTCAGATTGAAGTTACACATATATAATCTGTTTGGTGTTGTCCTATGGGTAACTGATATTCTCTCTGGGTTTTCTTTTAGCCATTTTTTTTTTTAACCCTGATATGCCTCACCTTGCTGTTTTTATGCTGTCTAGATAAATGAAATAAAAGACTTGTATACAAATGTTCACTATTTATAACAGCCCCAAAGTTGAAACAACTCAAATGTCCATCCATCAGTAAATGGACAAACAAAACTGAGTGTTAGGCATGTACTGCGTTCCCATCCAATGAGGTCTACTGCAGTACAGTCCTGATGCTAAACACCTAGAGTTAGCATCAGATCCCCAAGGGCTCCGTTCTCCACAAGACTCGCTTCAAACATTACTCATACTTCCAGAGTCCCCAGGCCTGCATTTCTGACTAAAGGACTAACAATTCAGGAATCTCATGACCCCCTAAGGTTCAATAATTCACCAGGATGACTCACAGAACTCGGGGAAGCACTATACTTACGGTTACAGTTTTTATAACGGATGCACATAGGGTGAAGTCTGGCAGACAGCACACAGCTTCTGTGCCTTTTCCTTGTGGAATCAGCGTGCATTATACTCTGCACATCAATGTGTTAACCAAGCAGGGAGCTCCACTGAGGGCCAATGCCCAGAATTTTAATTAGGGTCTCATTAAATAGGCCTCATTAAATAAATCATTGTCCATGTGATTAACTCCCTGGAGGCTGAGCAGCTGGTGCGTTCTGGTGACCAATCCTGGTCTCACAGTTATCAAAAGCTGCCTCATTAACATAACAAAGACACTCCCATCACTCTGGAAATTCCAGCAGTTTTAAAATTCTCTGTTAGGAACTGGGGTCAAAGAGAATACATCCTTGACTCTTCCACACCATACAAAGGAATATTACTTAGCACTGAAAAGAAATGAAGTACAATACATACTACAATATGCATGGACTTCAGAATAGTATGCAAAGGGAACAGACCAGATCCAAAAGATAACTACTGTATGATTCCATTTACCTGAAATGGCAGAAAAGGCAAATCTACAGAGACAGTAAGCACATTAGTGGTTGCCTGGGGCTGGGAGGAAAGTGGGAAATAACTCTAAATGGGTACAAGTTATCATTTGGAGATAGTAAAAATGTTTTAAAATCAGATTTCAGCCAAGACCGGTTTGGCTCAATGGATAGAGCGTCAGCTTCGGGACTACAGGGTCCCGGGTTCGATTCCGGTCAACAGCATGTGCCTTGGTTGCGGGCATATCCCCAGTAGGGGATGTGCGAGAGGCAGCTGATCGATGACTCTCTCATCGATGTTTCTAACTCTCTATCTCTCTCCTTTCCTCTCTGTACAAGATCAATAAAATATATTTTTTTTAAAAATCAGATTTCAGTGATGGGTGTACAACTGTAAATTTCCTAATAAAACATCACTGAATTATACGAGTTGATCTGCAAATAACTTAATAATGCAGCTTATTCACAAGGGACAAAAATTGGAAACAACTCAAATGTCCTTGAACAGATGAATAGATAAACAAATGATCATATATCATATAATGGAATACTATTTAGCATTAAAAAGGAATAAATTATTGACATACTGCATCATGGATAAATCTCAATAACAATTTGCTAAATGAAGAAGCCAGGTAGGATGGGGTTAAAGTCAGAATGAACACTGTAGCAGAAAAGATAAGTGAACTTAAAGACATAGCACAAAAAACAAAACAAAATGAGGCACGTCAGAGCAACAAGAACAAAAGACTAGGAAATAAACAACAACAACAAATACTGTCAGGACAACACCAAGCAGGTGATATATGTGTAACCAAGTCTGAGAAAGAGGCTGCGAGCTATGAGATAGGAGCTGAGACGGGGAAAAAAAAATACTTGAAGAAATAATGGCCAAACTTTTTCCAAATCTTATGAAATCTCTAAACCCACAGATCTAAAATGCTCAATCAATATCAAGCAATTTAAACAGAAAGAATTAAAATGCTGTAGTACTTGGTGGCAAGAATAGACAAATAACTAAATGGAACAGAAAACCCAATACAGACCCATGCACTCATGGACAGTTGTGCTACAAAAGAGGCAAACTATACCAATAGGAAAGGCAAGCTGTTGTTTTCAATGGAAAGGAGATGTAGGATATTTAGCACACAAAATCAATAATTAAGAATGATAAGCACTTATAAAAGAAGGAAATAAATTTATAAAAGTTAGTATGCTTACCTGAACCACCCAGGGACTATTGGCAAAGGCCATAATATCTCTTTCTTCCCAGAAAAAAGCAGAATCTGATCTTTTTATCATTTCAAACTTACTAAGAAGCTTCATAGCATAAACTTTCTGTGATGCTTTATGACGAACCTATTGATTTTTAAAACACAAACATTATTAATATTTTAATTTTACGAGAAAGGTGAACAAATCATTATAATGCTATTATTAAGAGACTTTCGTTACAAAACAAAATGATCCTTAGCTAACTAATAAAAAGTAAAAACATAACTTTTTTTGTTACTCCTCACCTGAAGATGTTTTTTCCCATTGATTTTTAGAGAGTAGAAGGGGGGAGGAAGAGAGGGAAAGAGAGAGACAGAGACATTGATGTGAGAGAGACATGTGGACTGGTTGCCTCCCTTGTGTGCCCTTCTTCACTCAGCTGCAATGTAAACCCCTCAGACGGGCGACAACTATCCAAAGCAGGAATCCCCTGCTCCCTACCTAGAACTCCGCGTTTCCTTCCTAGCAGGTACCATACTTACTCATTTTGATGTTGTTTCCTTGTATTTATTGTCTGTCTCCCATATTAGAATGTAAGCTCAATGAAGGTAAAGATTATTCATGCCTGTTTTATTCTCCATTGTACTCTTAGTGCCAAGTACAATGTCATCACTAGCAATTAAAATAGACACTAAATATTTAATGAATAAAGTAATGTCTGTGAAAAAATTTATATTATATTGCTGGTCAAACTATAAATTTCCAGTTATAAGAAAAGAATCAACAAGAAATATTTCCAGAAAGTACCAAAGATCTACCAGAGAGTGACTGCTATGGGTTAACAGAATAGAGACATTCACTAAATATTTGATGAATAAATAAATGTCTGGGAAAAATTTTTGTATTTGATAACTGGCCAAACTATAAATAATTTCAGTTCTAAGAAAATAACAGGTAATATTTCTAGTTATTTTTCATTAAGTACTATCCACATATAGAATCAATATTTTTATTATATTGATTAAAATAAGGTCAACCAAAGGAATGCTCACGTCCTCTCTAGCAAAGACATGATACTTTATAGATTTGGTACTTTAAAAATGCAATAAAACTTTAGAAAATCATACACTGCTATACCTCTTTAGTAAAGAGAACCCCTCAACCCACGTAAGAAACATTAGTGGTTGAATGGACCTGAACATATCACTGACAAGAGAGACAGGTTTTAGCATGAAACAATAAATACAAATAAGTTTTCACTCAGAACCACGTACTTCTGGCCAGAGCAGAGTAACCAGTACCTGCTAGCTTTCCCACTGTAAACAACCATCCATATGGCAAAACATGTGAACCAACTGCTTTCAGACTTTGTCAAATAGGCAGCACAAGACTATAATTCCTGAGAGAAGAGAAATTCACCAAGTCAACACCATAATTACCCAAACACCATCTTAACCAGCATTCAAGTGACCACCTAAGACAGTGGTCGGCAAACTCATTAGTCCAAGGAGCCAAATATCAACAGTGCAATGATTGACATTTCTTCAGAGAGCCAAATTTTTTAAACTTAAACTTCTTCTAACACCACTTCTTCAAAATAGACTTGCCCGGGCCGTAGTATTTTGTGGAAGAGCCACACTCAAGGGGCCAAAGAGCCGCATGTGGCTCATGAGCCACAGTTTATCGACCACAGACGGCTAAGCTAAGCACAGTGGTCCTGCTGAGTTGAGGAAGCAGAGATCAGAGTTCAAGACAGGTGAGGCACATGGGTTATGCTAGCAGGAAAACAGGGAAGTGAAGAGTTATGGAGAGGGAGGTCCCTCGGAATACCATGTGAGTCCTTGGCTAAGGGCGGAACTATCCAAAGAGAAAGTACTAAAGTCTGTTCTGCTAGGGGGCTCACAGCAGAACAGAGACACTACAGTTGAAATAGCATTGGAGGGACGTTTGATTTCCAAGCACAAAGAGTGGAAATTGTGAATTTCCACCTGCCAATTTTCGGGACATCGGGTAAGACTGGGAGAAAGAGCCATGCTCTAAGCCAAGGCCTTCTCTAGAACTCCTAACGAAGTGTAATAACACCATGCCCTAAAACAAAAGGGGATTAGAGTTGAGAGGTTAACTCATGCCAATGAAAGTAATTTGGGGAACAATTTGGTCTTTTCACACATCTACATTTATAAAGTATAAAACTACACCTGCACAAGGTAAGGGTGATCAGCAACTGGACAGCTTGTTAGAATAAAAGTAAACATCAAAGAAAAAAAAAATCCAGAGTCTCCATCACATATTGACAAGGACCAGTATATAAGTTTAAAAATTACTTGATAGTCAAAGAGGAAAATATGATTCATCCTCAAAAAAAAGAAAGTAAGAAAGAAAGAAAGAAAAAGCAGTTAATAGAAAAGCCCAATAGATGTTAAACTTAGCTAGCAAATACTTAAAAATTTAAAAACAGCTTTGAATGAACAAAAGGAAATATCCACAGAGAAATGGAAACTACAAAAAAGAACCAGCTGGAAATTCTATAACTGAAAAAAAACTGAAGTGGAAAATTCATTGGAAGAGAATGGAGATGGAAGGAGCCAGTGAACACAAATAGATCTGAAGAATAAAGAGAAAAGATGAATATCTGAAAATAAACAAAGATTTTGGGGCTTGCAAGACCATTTTAAACCACCTAAAACGTGTCAATATAGACTAAACACTCCAATTCATAGGCAAAAATTAAAAGAATTAATTAAAAAGCAAAACCTAACCTTATATATTTTAAATATAAGACCAAATAGGTTGAAAATGAAAGGATGCAAAAAGATAAACCATGCCAACAGTAAGGTAAGAAAGTGAACAGAGCCCTAGCTGGTGTGGCTCAATGGATGGAGTGTTGGCCTGCAGACTGAAGGGTCCCAAGGTTCGATTCCAGTTAAGAGCACATGTCTGGGTTACAGGCTTGATCCCCAATAGGGGGTGTGCATGGGGCAGCAGATCGATGATTCTCTCCCTTTCCCTGCCTCTCTGAAATCACTAAAAAATCCTTTATAAAAAAAACCTAATATGCTAAGTGTCCAATCATCTGTTCAACCAATCAAAGCGTAATATGCTAATGATATGCTAAGGCCCCTGAATTGCTTGCTATAACATGCACTGACCACCAGGGGGAAAACAATCTGACTGGTAGGTTAGCTCGCTACTGGGGTCTGGCAGATCGGGACTGAAAGATAAACTGGTCAGTCTCCGCTAGCCAACCTCCCGCATCCCTCCCTGACATGGCAATTGTGCACTAGTGGGGTCCCTCGGCCTGGCCTGCACCCTCTCACAATCCAGGACCCCTCGGAGGATGTCAGAGAGCTCATTTCAGCCCGATCCCACTCAATCCAAGAGCTGCCCCCGGTGGTCAGTGCGCTCCCCCAGGGGGAGTGAAGCTCAGTCAGAAGCCAGGCTCACAGCTGGCAACTGCAGCGATGGTGGCGGGAGCCTCTCCAGCCTCCACAGCAGAGCTAAGGACGTCGGCCTGCAGGCTTAGGCCCGCTCCCTGGATTGCAAAAGGGCACAGGCGAGGCTGAGAGACTCCCCTCCCAAGTGCTTCGCATTGGCCGCAGGAAGCCCTATTCTTGCAGGGATCTTCCTGCAACAGGCCTCGTGTGTGTGTGTGTGTGTGTGTGTGTGTGTGTGTGTGTGTGTATTAGAGGCCCGGTGCATGAATTTGTGCCTGGGTGGGTCCGGCCAGCTTGGCCAGGGGGAGAAGACATGGGCAGTTGGCCGTTCTGCCTGCTGGTAGAACTCCTGGTTGAGGGGACAATTTGCATATTAGTCTTTTATTATATAGGATATACACTGAGTGGCCAGATTATTATGTGTTCAGAGATCATAATAATCTGGCCACTCAGTGTATATATAAAAAAAGAAAGTGGACAAAGCAATATTAATAACTCACAAAGTAGACTTCAAAACAGAGAGAATAAAAAGGTAATTCAGAGAAAAGGAGTATAACGTATTAGGAAGACAAAAATTCTAAAAATGTATGCATCTAATAAATGTATTTTTTTTTAAATAGGGTTTGTAGTTTTTTCTTTTTTCTTTTCTTTTTTTTTTTAAAATATATTTTATTGATTTTGTACAGAGAGGAAGAGAGAGAAATAGAGAGTTAGAAACATCAATGAGAGAGAGTCATCGATCAGCTGCCTCTTGCACACCCCCTACTGGGGATATGCCCGCAACCAAGGTACATGCCCTTGACCGGAATCGAACCCGGGACCCTTCAGTTCCCAAGCCGACGCTCTATCCATTGAGCCAAACCGATCTCGGCTAATAAATGTATTAATAAAATATTTAATAAGAGAGTAGAGAACCCTAAAACCTGTCCCTGGGGATCTCTGTCCAAGGTACCATTCATGCTTTCATCAGCCTAATTAGAATACAGCTATTAAATTAATATAAACATATGCTTATTAACATTTCTCCTTATCATCCTCAAGTATATCAGATTTTTTCAAATCTATTACAGATAGATATTACACCTTTTACACTATGACCTATAAATTCAATAAATATATCAAAGAAAGAGGTAATAAAAGGGAAGAAAAAGACAAACAGTCTGTCATGGCTTGTTCCTAGAGAAACCTGGGCTGGTACAACACATAGTAATCACAGCTTTCCTCAGTGCTCAGTCAACAAGAATAAAACACTAGTGAGTGAAATACAAGATTTGACTCCATAATTAAACTGTAAGGACACAGAGGAGTTTCATGCACAGGTAACGGAAAAAGGAATATTATTATAGTTCCTCATTTAATACTATAAGTGAAATATTTATTACAAACATTTACAATATTCCTAGTTGGTACCACTTTGCCTTGTAAAGATAAATTTCAGTTATTGAAGGGTCTTTGCTGGGCTTCTCATATATCTGAATAAACCTTAGTTAATTAAGCAAGATGCTACTAATCTGAACATACTAAATAAAACACAGGAATATTCAGAAGGAGGTCCTGTGTGAAGCCTTTTTCTGAATCTCATTGTTTCAGAGCCAATAAGAGACCCGGTGTTTATAGACCACTAGAGGCCCAGTGCAGGAATTTGTTCGTGCGTGGGTGAGGTCCCTCAGGTTGACCTGCGGGAATCAGGACCCAGCTCGCAATCCAGCTCACGCCCCCAGCCTCACAGCCACACCATGGCCTGGTGCTGCCCCCTCACCTGCTCCACCATCCCACCTGTGGGACCATCAGTCAGGGCTGGGCCTCCCACCCAGCTCCTTCAGTGCCTGGGAGCCAGCCGGTGACCCCACCCCCCACTGCTGTTTGCTGTCTGTGGGGCAATGGGTGGGGCAATCAGGCCCCTGCTCACACCTGCCTTGGCCTGGCACCCCCCACCATTCTGCCATGGTCCCGCTACCATCAGGGCCCATCGGGGCTGGCAGCACCTCCATTGCCGCCCGCTGTCAGCGCCACATCATCGCAGCCACCCTCTGGTGGTCAGGACACGTCATAGCAAAAGCAGTTGAACTCTCGGTCAAACAATTTGCATATTAAGTTTTTATTATATAGGAGAATTGTCTCCTTTTATGGGTGAGCACACTGAGGCTCTCAGAGATGGAATGATTTGACTAACCTCAGAAAGCTAACTCTGGCCTGGCTGGGCAAAGAAATTGGATCTACTCCAGGGCTACTGACAATGCTTCACAAACTGTCATCAAAATAACAAGAACAACACAAATATTTTCTTACCAACTGGACTTCGCCAAAAGCACCTCTTCCAATAACTTTTACAACCTCGTAGTCTTCTGCCTTCATCTGCAAACCTCTGATTTTTTTCACAATTTTCTCATCTACAATAAAAAGGTCACCATATTTGTAATATTAATCATATTTATAAACAATATTTTAAAATAATCAGCATATTTGTACACAAATTTTTATTCCAAGAAATCTGGCTTAGCTTTCATCTATATCTGTCAGTTTTTAAAGGTTGCTATTTATAAATCTAAGATATAGTACATTAACTTCACATCAAAGAATCAAAACACTGCGGTTTATTAACATATATAAACAAACACTACTACTACCAAAAAGTAGCAGCTAAGCTATTCTGTTTCTGACTGTTGCTTGGCAAGTGAGATGACAGCTGAAACAGTGATGATCCGGGCGGTTCTGAGTGCATTCTAAGTCATGGAAGAAAGTTGCTATAAGATTACTTGCAGGGCTAATCTTAGTAATGAATTTTTGGAAGCCTACTTCTTTAGTAACCACATATTATAGATATGGTAACTATAGACAAGATTGTGTGTGGAATTAGGAAAACAGTCCAGTCTCTGACAATTCCAAATTAAAAAGTTTATTGTGTTGATATAAAGTATGTATTATTTAAAAATTTCTTCTTCTTAGAATTCAACTTCATTTACACCTTCCCGGCAACATCAATACCAACAAAT
This sequence comes from Pipistrellus kuhlii, assembly GCF_014108245.1. Lineage (NCBI taxonomy): Eukaryota > Metazoa > Chordata > Mammalia > Chiroptera > Vespertilionidae > Pipistrellus > Pipistrellus kuhlii. The sequence goes on from NW_023425438.1 coordinate 64,310, forward strand.
ATTAAAAGTACCACATATATGGCAATAATTGTTATTACATTATCTTTCACTAACTAGATTGAAATGTCTATATTCATGCAAACATAAAGCTCATTAAGTCTTCCGGATAGTGTAAAGGTCTTAGTGTTGTTAATATTAATTTAAAACTTCTCTTGGAACTGCCATAAATAACCTGTCCTGAAACCACTAGTCTTAACAATTTATACAAAATCTTGAACTCTACCTACATTATATGCTACAATTGGTTCTGCAGTTTTGCTTTGAAAATAAAGAATATTAATATTTAGCCCAGCCAGTGTGGTTCAGTGGCTTAACATCAATTTATGAACCAGAAGGTCACAGTTCGATTCTCGGTCAGGGCACATGCCCAGCTTTCGGGCTCAATCCTCAGTGTGGAGCGTGCAGGAGGCAGCCAATCAATGATTCTCTCTCATCATTGATGTTTCTCTCTCTCTCTTCCTCTCTAAATCAATAAAAGTATATTAAATAAATAAAGGGTAAGCTAAGAATTACTTAAGTTTAATAAGTTAATAAGTTTATGAATTTTAATAATATTAATCAAACAAATTTCTCATCAAAGTATAATCATGGTATCAAATATGAAGTTTAACATACTTACATCTATTTAAGAAATTATCTATATTCTTGTTTTTCCTCAAAGCAGGAAAATCCAAATCAAGGACCAAGGAATTTAAGCCATCCTATTTAACAAAAAATTTAAAAAGGAAAAAGAAAATTGTTACAATTCCCAAGCATTTAAAAAAAAAAAAGGTCTTTACATTTTATCATAATGTTATTCTCACTGAGTAAATGTCAACCCATTTTTATATGAAACTGCCAAGTGGATCAATATCTAACACCTTTAACTGATTTCCTAACTTTGTCAGACTATTAAGATTGACCCTATCGTGTTTTCCTTCGTTCTTTTAGCCAACAGAATCAGTCATTTTAAAATAGGCACCCACTATTACTTTTGTTGGTTAGATGTCTTCTTTTCTCTCTTCAAATGCCCAGTAAAATTTCACCAAGCTTTTGACTTTAAGAAATACACCCAGACTAAGGAAGTTGCCATTCACTCAACAATCACTAATTGTGTGCCTAGTGCAAAGAATAGAAAATTCAAAAATAAATAAGACACTAACTATCCTTATGTCCAGGAAACTGAGCCTCAAAACTAAATTTCCCATAAAAATATGAAAACAGGGTGATTCATTTTTCAGATTTCTATTTTCTCTTTTGAGTTTTTTATATTTTTCAGACTTTCTACAAGGATGCATTAACTTGCCCAATCATCGTGGCTCAGTGGCTGACTGTTGACCTATTAACCAGGAGGTCACGGTTTGGTTCCCAGCCAAGGCACATGCCCAGCTTGCATGCTCAATCCAAAGTGTGGGCATGAGAGGCTGCTGATCAATGATTCTCTCCTCACTGATGTTTCTATTTCTCCCCCTCCCATCCTCTCTGACATCAATAAAAACATTTTTAAAACGCATTAAATTTATAATCAAAATAGGAAAAAGTGTATACATATAACTTGGTGGGGGTGAAAAATACTAAGAAACAAATTACTCAGTGGATGTGCTTGTGTAGGAAACCATGTTTCTAAAGCTCTATCATATATACTGTCTCATCCTCAAGTAACTCTGAGGAGGGCAGGATAAAATATATTCATTTTAAAAATAAACAAAGTTTATTTACTGATGAACAAAAATAGATCCAGAGACAGAGAAACATCAATCAAATGTCAAGCCTCAGGGAAAGTAAGGGACAGTGGGGGTAAGGAAGGGAGATCAACCAAAGGACTTACATGCATGCATATAAGCTAATCAATGGACACAGACAACAGGGGGGTGGGGGCATGAATGAGAGGTGGGGGATAATGGGGAATAAGGACACATACCGTGTTTCCCAAAAAATAAGACATCCTCTGAAAATAAAACCTAGCGCATGGAAAGATAAGATATCCCCTAAAAATAAGACCTAGCGCAACTTTGGGAGAAAAAATTAATATAAGACACTGTCTTATTTTCGGGGAAACAGGGTATGTAATACCTTAATCAATAAAGAAATTTAAAATAAATAAATAAATAAATTTAAAAAATAAAAATAAACAAAGTTAAGGCTTAGAATAAGTGACTCAGACTTGCCCAAGATCATGCTATTAGGAAAGGACTCGCAGGATACTACCTAACTCTTAAAAGGTCCAATATACTTCATTCATCTCCCTAGTCTCCATGACCCGACTGACACCAATGGGAACTTGGAAGGGTAAAGAAGGAAGCTGGAGGATTGCAGGGGGGAAAACAGCAATAAAGAGACCTTTTAGGGATATTAGTAGGGGAAAACTCCCATGCAAAACTTAGAAAGGTAACTTGGGTCTTTAATTTACTAATTTTAGAAGAATTGCATATACTATGTATATTTTAATTGATTTCAGAGATGAAGAAAGAAGGAGAGAGATATATAAACAACAATGATGAGAGAGAATCATGAATAGGTTGCCTCCTGCAAGTCCCCTACTGGAGCCCACAACCCTGGCATGTGCTCTTGACCGGAATCGAACCTGGGACCCTTCTGTCCGTCGGCTGACACTATCCACTGAGCCAATCCAGCTAGGAATGCACACAGTATATTTTACCATTCAGTTATACTTCATAAATTTTGATATTTTAAAAAGTTTAAAATGTAAAATCCAAAACACTTATGTTTTTAGAGTAGAGGCCCAGTGCATGAAAATGCATGCACTGGAGGGGAGGGGGCCCTTCAGCTCGCCTGCCCCCTCTCACAGGGACAGAAGGCAACCTGGTAATCAGGAGAAAGAAACGCCCATCACACCTCTGCTGCTACCACTGCTGGCAGCGCAAGCTTCGGCCAGCCCTGGTTACTTGAGCCCAGGTGCGCCTGGGCGGCTGCTCTCCGAGGCTTGCCTGCACCTCAGGCCGGCCCTGGGAGGCTGGGGGCTGCGGCGACTGAGCACTGCCATCTTTGAGGGTGGGCAGTCAATTAATATATCCCCTCATTTTTGGCTGTTGGTGCCGCCATCTTTGAGGGCAGGGCAGTCAATTAGCATACTCCCTCTTTATTGGTTGTGGGTGCCACCATCTTTGCAACAATGTGAGGATCAATTAGCATCTTCCCTCTTTATTAGATAGGAAGACTATATCCATATTTATACTCTGAATTTAATTTTCAAATCAAAGAAAGGTGCTTTCAGGTGAAAAGCATTCTTCTATGCCTCCATTAATCTCCAAAGGAAGAAAAATTTAAATAGATAAGACATAAGCTATTATTATAAGAATTAATATTAATAAAATTACATGACCTCAGTATTTTGATATTACAATAATGACATAGTTCACCGGCATCTTTTAATTAAGCCAAGGGTTTCAACATCAATATTCTAAGTTCATTGGTGGCAAGGGCTTTTTATATTGTGCTCCATCAAAGAGGCACTCCAGGGAAGACTGGATTACTTAAAAGGAAAATTTTGGAGCCAAAGAGGGGTTAAAAAATAAAAAGAAAATTGGCTTTAACTGCAAAGTCTATTAGTAAGAAAGGATGATGCCAACATTTGCTTATTATCTCTTTGTGTGTGGGGAGGGAGGAAGCCCTTTGACAACAGAGCTGTTTCAGTTATTTTTTTAATTTGAAAGTAAAATAAACAGATAAAGTTTTGTCTTCTTGTGCTTTGTTTAGAGAAGGCAAAACAACTTGGTTACATTTCCACTCCATGACAAAAAAAGTCCTCCAAACCAGTTTCCAGTCAATTGTTCAGATAATTAAACCAACAGAACCTTCTCTTTCACTTTATAACTAGAAGTCTGCCCATATGATTTCCATCCACCAACAACCTAATTGTAGAAAATCATGTTCCCCAAGTTATGAAGTTAAGTTTCAGGTTTTTCTACAAAAAGTCCCTAAAATAAGATCAATCACTCAATAAATTTTGGTTATTATTATTTCCATTATTTTCAATATTACCTAAATGCAAACTTTGCATTTAAGGATTAAGTAATTAAAGAGATGTAGAGTTTAAAGGGGTTTTAAATTTAACTTGTACATCTAAATCTATCAGCACATCTTTGATACTAGCAGATGAGGCCAAAAACCATTTCCTCACTAATTTAATGTGTTCCATAAAGAAAACTATTTTACTTCTTAAGTTTTTAGTCTCAATATCTTTACCAGAGTGCTAGTCTGGCAACTAATCAAGTACTGTTTATGAAGCCAAATGAAATAAAGGTAAGTCTGAAAAGTACTAGTTGCTACCTCCTTTTGTTATAAATGTACTTAGATTGTAACCAATTTTTAAAACTCTTTTCAATCTTACTTCAGTTTTATATAGCTTGAAATTTTATTTCAGCCAATTGAAATCTGGGAGATTGCATACAACACATAAGCATTTTGAGGAACATTATTTACAATAGCAAAAATTCAAAACAACCTAAAAATCTTGAAAAATACAGTAAAATCTAAGTGGACAAGATCTAAGGTATTAGAGAACACACCTTAATAAATTAATACTTTAAAAATATTTCATGTAAAATTTACAGCTCTCTTTATCTCTACTGAAACAGCCTATTTTAAATTCCTATAAAGATCGCAATGAAGATTCAAGTTTTGGGCAGGAGCAACATTTATTTGAGAACTCTGGAGAAAGAAGGGGGAACATATGATTTGTAAGATGCAAAGAACAGTGATATCTTAATATTTAATATTATGGACACTCACTCCTGTGGTCCAACCTGCATAATGTCAATTTTGAACATTCTACTCATTGATAATCACCTTCTTATCTTTGCAGCTCACTCTCATTAATACTTCAACTCCAACTATCACTTTTTTTTTTACATATATTTTATTGAATTTTTTTTTACAGGAGGAAAGGAGAGGGATAGAGTTAGAAACATCAATCAGCTGCCTCCTGCACACCCCTACTGGGGATGTGTCTGCAACCAAAGTACATGCCCTTGACTGGAATTAAACCTGGGCCCTTTTAGTCCCCAAGCCAACACTCTATCTACTGAGCCAAACCGGTTTTGGCTCCAACAATCTCTTGACTCACCAGGAACTTTCAATCCAAACCTTATCATTTTGCAGTCTTTTACCATTCCCTCCTATGTTCTTTTTTTTAAAAAATGTTTTTATTGATTTTAGAGAGGAAAGGAGAAGAATAGAGAGAGAGAAACATCCATTGGCCGCCTCCTGCACATTCGTTACTAGAGATGGAGCCCGCAACCTGGGCATGTGCCCTGACAACGAGGGTATGTGTCCTGACCAGGAAATGAACCAGTGACCTCTTGGTTCCTGGGTCGACACTCAACCACTGAGCCACAGTAAACGTCTGGCTGTAAAGTAAACCACCAGTCAAGTCCGGCTGCTTTACTCTTTGTACACTTAGATTCCAGTATATCATAATAATCGCTGCTCTGCACTTACTCTTTTGTTCTTCTCACTTAATCAAACTCTTCTGAAAAAGCACATCACTGGTTAAATTATCTTTCTATTTCTACTCAGTATTTGAACCTCCTAGAGCTAAATCTGACGTAAGAAAAGCACAGAACCATGTTCAAGTGACCCTTAGCTGGCTGCCAATCCTAGACTACTTACCTGGCCCATTTTTTCTCCCATTCTCCTCAAATATCAAAAATCTCCTCTCCTAATCTCATTCTCAGCTATAGTCCTGACTTCTTATCTCATTAAGAACATGTACAAGTTCTCATCACCAAATCTGTCTAAATCCCTGCATCTGTATCCATATATTCTACTTTCTTTCTTCCTATTATATTTTAGTACTAGCCACAAGCAATGTCTCAATCTCTACACTGAACCTCCCCTCCCCTCCTGCCTATTAAAAGACAACACTACAGCAATTCTGTTCCCCCACCATAGCCATCCATCATCACCTCATCTCTTATTCTCTCTCTCTACATGATTACTGTCATTGGCATGTTATTTTTCTTACCCTTCAAAAAATAAAATCCTTTGATTCTACCTCCCATACAGCTTACATATCATTTCTCCCTTCCCCTTCATAGGGAAATTCCTTGAAAGAGATTATCTATACTGTTTTTAGCTTTTTTCTCCTCCTATCTCATTAGAACTAACTGCTATCAGTTTTCCCCCTTCCCCACCACCATATCCATAACCAAACTATCTAAACTGTTCTTCTCAAGTCTACCAATGACTTACCTCCACATTACAAAACCAATTATTATTTCTTGGTCCACATTTTACTTGACCTATAAACATATTTGAACAATCAATCCTACACTATCTAGTTCTTGAAAATCTTTCTTCAGTAGACTTTGATGACAATGCATTCACATGATTTGCCATCTTCCAGTCTTTGCTGGTTTTCTCCTCGATCCTTGGGCCTCTTCTCTTTCAAATCCACTCATTCCATAAGAAATCCTACCTTGTCTCTAAGTGCTGATGGCTTCCAAATTCATTATCTCTATCCCAGATACCTAAAATCCTGAATTCTAGACCCTCATCTCCACTTGCCCATGTGCCATCCAGCTTATCTCAATGTCTAATAAATATTTCAAATGCTGATGTCCAAAACTGTTCCCTACCCATTTCCACTGTAACCACTTCATCCTTCAGTCTTCCACATTTCAGTACTGGCAATTTCATCCTTCCAAACACTCAGGCCAACATTTCTAGGATCAACCTTGACTTTTTCTCTCCCTCAGGAACTTAAATCCAAGCACCTACAAATCCTGCGAGCATTCTCTTCAAAATAAATTCAGAACTCCACCAGCTTTCACTGCCCTCGCTACCACCATCCTAGTTCACGACGTCATCATTTTACTTGAATTACTGCAAAAGCCTACTACCATGTCTCCCTACTTGCAGCTTGCCCTTCCTTTCCCCTTCAGATTGTTTTCAAAGCACAGGGATGATCCTGGCACTCCTCTGTTCAAAACCTCCAATGACTTTCACACCATTGAGAGTAAAGCAGAAATCCCCAGCTATAACCTAGGAGGCTCTTAAAGATCAGCCCTTACCCACTTAACTCTCAACCTCCATCCCCTATTACTTTCTCATTCATTTTGCTCTAACTACACTGGCCTTCCAAATGTTTTAAAATCTCAACAGCAGGCCTACACAAGGAGTAAGTGGGAACGGAGTAGGAAGGTAACTCAGTAGCAGCCTTCCAAGAAGAGACATCTGAGCAGCATCACAGTTCTATGGGGCTGGGAGCTGGCTATAATGGAGGAAATGAGCAAATTAGTAACTGATGCCAGCTCTTTCTACTGGGAGAAGTACAAATATGGGTGGGTGGAGCTACGATGAACACATGGTGTTGGCCTGAAATTGGAGGTATCAGTCTAAATTTATGGTTTAAATATATAAAGATATAGATATTTAGGTGTAGGTTCCTGTGTGGGTCTAAGTACAGAGACACTCCAACAACAGTGAACCCACTTAGCACCCAGATTGTGGTTGGGTTTTGCTTGTTTGTTTTTAAACCACTAAGAGAAATTAGGGCTCCTTGGAGAAAAGCCAATTCCAGAACTGAACAGGAAAACCTATAGCATCTTGTGCCCAAAGTTAAGGAGGTGCATGGGAGATAAAAAGACATAGAACTACACATATACAGTGCATCAATGCCAATATCCTGATTTTGATTATGTACTTAAGTAAGATATAACATTGGGAGAAATTGGGGGAAGGGTACACAGGACTATTCTGTATTGTTTTTGCAACTTCCTATGAACTTATAATTATTTCAAGATAAAAGTTTTCTTAAAAAGTAAAGACGTACACAAAGGTTGATGGCAACATGTCAAAAGGACATACAAATACAAGCCAGCTTGAAAGGTCTCTCAGTGGCAAATTTGGGACAATTTGAGTATTAAAATAAATAATGATAGTAATGGAATATAATACACTGAATAAAACAAGAATTCCTGATGTAAATGAATTTGTTAATTAATTCTCTTTCTTACAATAAAATGTCAATAAATGTAGAAGGAATAATGAGTCAAAATATCACCATTTGTCAACCATCTTGGTAAAAATTAATTTAGTTGAAAAATATCAATGGATACTTAAACTAGTGGGTAAAAGTATGAATAGAAAAACAATTTTACATAGTCTCAAAGTAACCCCCCACAAAAATACTTATTAATTACAAAGAAAGAGGAGGAATAATAGACACTTCGTAGACATCACCTTTAATTAAGTAATCGAAGTTAACACTACCTAATGAAGTAAACTATATGCCACCAAGTAGGATTCATTAAAAGCGTATCACTTCTGTGAAACTGAAGCCCAAACCACATTATTTTGGGCCTAATCATCAAGCAACATTAAACAAACCCAAAGTAAGGGATATTCTACAAAATGAGTGGCTTCAAAATTGTGAACAGCATGAACAACTGAAGATTAAAGAAATGGATGCAATGCATGATCCTGGATTAGATATTTTTGACAAAACGTGAATGAGGTCTTTAAGCAAAGTATATACAGAATTTTAAAAAAACTTTCCAATGAAAAGTTGGGTTTTGCTTGTTTGTTTTTAAATCACGTCAAGGTATGTTCCTAATTCAGGGCCTTTTAATTTACTACTTCCTTCTGTCTGAAATGCTCACATCTATGGATCTGTATAGCTAGCACTCCTACTTCCTCCATGTCTTTACTTAAGTCACCTTTTCAGGAATAACTTAATATCTTAACTGTGAACCCCTTTAGAGTCATAGCTTTCTTTTTTCTTTTTTTTCCTCTTTACCATAAATCATCATCTTACATAAGTTAACTTTATTATTATTATTATTATTCTCCAGCTCCCCTTTAAAATGTAAACTGATGGCAGGGAATTTTTGTTCACTGCTACATTCCCAGGGTCTAAAATCCAGGGCTGGAACCAGGGCCTGGCATGCGGTAATTGCTAAATAAATATTTATTAAGTGACCATGTACACAAAGTACTTGGAACACAAAGGACTTAAGGCTCAATTACAAAGTAAGTTCACTTTCCAATCATAGCAAGGGAATATTGAAACAGGTAAAAAGAACTCTACCGTTAATTGATGGCTCTGGGACATCAGGCCAACAAATATGTCTCCAGCATAAATGAATGAGCTAATGTCCCTGGCTCCAAAGAACTTAGTACAAACCTATTTCCAGTAGAAAGCAAAACGGTAACACTACAGCCAGCTAATAAAACAAGAAAATATCTATCAACAGCATGTGAGAAGTACAATCCAAATGCTGACAAATAAGAATTAACTGTATCAGACTTAACTGAAAAATACTGATACACAGAGAAAGCAAATTTTCTCCAGGAAAAAAGGATAAAGTAATTCAAATAAAGTCGGTGGTGTAAACCAAGGAACATATAATTGAGGTCTCATATTTTACTACCCCATTTCCTTGAAAAACTGCTGAGAATGTAATTAAAGATAACCACAATGATCTCAAGTAATGTGTTGAAAACATACTAAATAGGTCATATTTAAGAAAGAAGTATAATCCAAAAGTATGCAGAATGATCTTATGGTTTCTACATATGAAGTGGCCAAACAGCAGCATCTCATTTTATAAATGCTTTTTTCTCCTATGCCACCAGATAATACAATTGACCTTCCTTTCTTACATAATTGTAACCAAAATGTCAGGCAATATTACCTTAAAAGAAATTTCTATAAGCAAACATTTATAAATCTAGCATGCCTTTTTTGCAACAATCCTGCAATGTTGTAATATTTTCTCTGTTTACTGACCCTATTGAGGTTAAGAAGTTATGTAAGCAGTAGTGGTGGTAGAGTTCATATTCCATTTCAAGTCTTTCTAACTCCAAATCACACACTTTTCTCACTGAGCCATGAGTTTTCTAATGCCTTTGTTTTAAATCTTTATTCTTGAGATACCTTCTGATTGATAAATTAATCTCTTTATTTAGAGAGTGCTCTATACAGGTGACTAAATTAATTGATTCAGGGCACTTATTTTTGTGTGCTCATTAATAAGAAGAATGAGAAGTTAAACTTATAAATCTGCCAAGTTGAAAACCACCATTAACCCTAGGCTCATGGTCAACACAACCATCGATGATGGTTATACTGAAGACTTCAACCTAGCCTTTGCTTAAGTCTTTTAACTGTGATAGCGTCCTTCATCAATGGAGATTTAGTTTTAGGTATAATTAGTTTTTTATTGATTTCAGAGAAGAAGGAAAAGGAGAGACAGAAACATCAATGCTGAGAGAATCGGAGATTGGCTGCCTCCTACACGCCCCCCAATGGGATGAACCTTCATCCAGGCATGTGACCTGACAAGGAATGGAGCAGTTGACTTCCTGGTTCATAGGTGGATGCTGACCATACTAGGTATGATTAGTTTTAACTTGTGCTGAGGATCTGAGGAAATGAGCTTGATTCTTCGAGTCAATTCTAAATCTCTTAATGCATTAAGAAATTTTTATGTATTTTGGGAGGTTATTCTTATTATTTTGTTTAGCCTACTCTTACTGTTTTGTAATGACATAACTCCAGTCACAGGACAAACATCACACCCTAGAAGCATAATAGTACCAAGAATTAAAGTACATAATCACACAAAATCACATAAAAAATTCCTCTTGGAAGAATTTAATTTTTATACTCAGTAATGGCAAAATAATTTTAAAGCCTGGGTGTTTTAGAACCTGTTTTACCTGTTATCTCATAAGTGAAATGAGGACTGATTGCATACCTGGAAAGAGAAATTCACTGGTGGGAGAGACAGATGCCAGAACCATTGAGAATAAGTCCTTGTTTGTGTAACCTTTTAGTTTGTCGAGTCTTTCCCTTTTTTTTGGAGCACAGGAAATTAAATACTAAGGAAGAATTTGCCATTCCCAGTTGGTCACGTGTTCACTATGCTACTTTTATTATTTTATAAATTAGCATGCTTTTTTTTATTTAGTGACAATGTATAGATATAAATTTAACAAGGAAAATAATTTAAACCTCGTAATATTATGTATACAATTGTTATATAAATTCTGAATTTTCTTGAGCTTTAAAACATATCTACTGCCTCCCTTCTCACCAACCTTTGATATTGAATATATGTTGTATTTTTTTTCCTCTCTGCTTTTACAGTACTTATCCACTTTTCCAACTTTTTAAGTTTGACTGTTACCAGTTGAGGGTAGTTGTATTCCAGTAAATTTTTTAAAAAAGAGAGCTGTTTCAGAATATATCAAAATATACCTCTGCCCAATATTGTAGCTGTTAGCTACACGTAGCTAAGATAATTAAAATAATTACGATAAAATAAGTTTAGTTTTTCAGTTGCACTAGCCTTTTGACTTCAAATGCTCAATAGTCACATGTAACTAGGAGCTACCATATTGGACAACACAGAAATAGCACAACTGCTGAGTATCTGAAATGCAGCAATCAGATTGCAACCTGAATAAGGTACCAGGTTGTAATCATTACGTGTCTATTATATACAACATATGATTCTTGTTATATTTTTGCTGATAAGGGGACTGAGCTGAAGCTAGAAAGAATTGATATTTCTTTCTGGGGTAATTTGGTTATTGGTTTTTGTTTGTTTTAGATGAGGCCTTTGAACAAGTTCAGCAAGATGAGAAAGAATCAGAATTAAGGGAAAGATGAAAGACAAACAGACAAAGCATAGTTGGAGAATCAGCTTGAGACAAAAATATGGGATCTCATCCACTGAAACAGAAGGAAAAGGAAGAACAAATGGTACAGAAGAGATAATAAACTGGTGAGTCAAGTAACAGGAAATTTAAGGGATCTCTTTTTGATGGCTTCTATTTTCTCATGAAGTAGAAATACCATCTGTGGAGAATACTTTATTTCTGAAGTTTAAAGAAAGAAAAGAATGTTTAAAATAGCCCCAATAGAAATAATGGATATATAGAGCATTGTATAAATTCTTTCAGCTCCTGCAAGAACTGAAGACCATGAGTTTGAAGCACCACTAATCTGGGGAGTACTTGTGTGCTTTCTCTCCATTAGTACCCAACAAACACCTCTTATGTAGGCCAGCGAGACAAACTGATCCAAATCTAGATTTTGCTGGATGCATACGATAGAAATTAAATAGGGTAAGAAAACTTTCAGGAGTCAGCCAGTGCCTAGAGAAGTCTGGCAAGAGGTAGGAAGTGATGGACAAGGAATTCTTGCCTATTTACACAGGAAGCATTTGTTGGACAGAGGTATCAAACAAAGAACTACATATCTCAATGAATAGGTTCAGAAAAAAGAATAGTGACAGGAGCAGAATGTTTAATAATCTCAAAGGTAAAGATGATTTGGGGTGAGATCCGAGTAGCTTCATGGAAGTAAATGAATTACGTGCAGATAAAAACCACCAGAGACGAGAAGACTGTGAAGCCAAGGTCCTAGGTACTCTGTTAACATAAACAATGAATTCACTGGGAATGGTGGCATAACCTTGAATAGAAAGAAACACACACTGCCAGAAAGAAGCCCGTGTCTTCAACGAGCAAGACATGTATATTTCAACTACCGGAGATTCCACAGGAATGTTAACAGGAAGGTTTACTAGCACAGGCACCACGGTGCACAGTAAGATAGAAGCCCCCTCGTACCCTTTCCTGCCTGAGATAGGTCTGCAGAGGGGAAAAGAAGGCCCAAGTGCCACTACAGAGGCTTCCCCTCAGGAGAAAGGTAGGTGTCATTTAAGCAAAAATAAAGTAACATTCAGGAAAGAGAAGATATAATTATGTTAGCCTCAGAACAGGGTGAGAGATGTTTGGAAAAGGGGAAGAATAGGTGGGGAACAAGAGTAAGATGAGAGGAGCATTAACCTGTTAACTGAGTGGGACGTATAAATACGTCAAACGTAAACAATATCGGGTACGGGTGGGACGTATGAATACGTCCTTGAAATATATATTGCGCCCTGAAACGGGCGGGATGTATATTTCCGAACAACAAAGGTATTAGTCATCCATATATGTCTTAAGACACGGAGGGAATCAGTATAATTTCGCTATTGAGAGTGGTGGACGTGTTCTGGGTGAGCAGTGACGGGTACACACTTACCTACCTATTTTCGTATTATATGTTATTTACTTATATTTTTTATATCTCCAACCTTTATATAATAGAAAAACATATCAAATTGATCCAATCATCAATAATTTGTCAGAAAAGTTTAAAAGTTTTTATGTATGTGAACGAGAAATATACATAGATGAATCTCTTTTATTATGGAAAGGGAATTTATCTTGGAAACAATATATATCTACAAAAAGAGCTAGATTTGGAATGAAGTTGTTTATTTTGAGTGAAAGCCAATCTGGATACGTACAAAAAATAATTTTATACACAGGCAAGGACACAAATTATGGTTCGAACTACCCACAAGAAAAACAATCAACAAGAATGGTTTTGGAGTTAACACATGACTTACTGAATAAAGGGTATAGGATTTACTTAGATAATTTCTATATGTCAATTGATTTGGCTGAACTCTTGTGTCAAAACAATACAGACATTGTTGGAACAATGAGGATAAACAGAGTCGGAACCCCAAGTGAAATAAAAACAAAAATATTACAGAAAAATGAACATATGTAAGAATCAAAGACAAACTTATGGTTTTAAAATGGAGGAATAAAAAAGACATATTGATGCTCAGTTCTATTCATAATGACGAAAAGACAATGATTGAAAAGAGAGGAAGAAGGCAAGAAAAACCGAATGTTGTCCTGGATTATAACAAGAATATGGGTGGCGTAGATTTGGGAGATGGAGTTATGGTGGCCTACACGGCTGCCCGTAATAGGGTAAAAAAATTTTATAAAATAATTTTTTCTACGATTAATTGATATGTGTTTCTTCAATGCATATATTATATACAAAAAAGATAAAGGTCATTTGGATCGATTACACTTTTTGATAGTGTATAGAGAAATTGGTAGATAACAACATAGTGAAAACCCACCCAAAGAAATCAACAAGCAGCTCTACATCTAAACCATCACGCTTAATTGAAAGGCATTTTCCAGAATAAATGATATAGGAAAAACTAAATCCAGGAAATGCCAAGTTTGCTACAAAAAAGGTGTGAGGAAAGAATCTACATACTGGTGTCGGATTGTAAGGTAGCACTATGTATCAACAATTGTTTTAAAATATATCACACAGAAGTTGAGTTTTTAATTTTTACATCTATATTTCAATTTTTTAAACTCAATATTTCTATTTTGTGTGCTTTTGTTTATTGTTCTGTAATTAACTTATATTTTTTATTGTGTATAGAAATAAAAAATATTTTTTGTAATCTTTATAATTGTTGGTAAAATTTATAATTTTTTAATTCGATGTTTCTATTTTTTGTTGGTATTCTTTTCTATTTGTAATTTTGTATTTCCCTTTGTGCTTTATATATAAATAAATGAAAAGATATATATTTCATTTATTTTGATTAAGTATAAATTTAAAAAATGATAATATAAAATTACGTCCACTGGGCATGACGTACTGACACGTCCTAGTGAAAGAGTATGCGCCCGTTGTACGCTGCGGAATTAAAAAGGGAACTCCCCGGTTAACTTAAGGGCTTGTATCCTGGGCAGGAAAAGGCAACAATGCAATGAGATTTGGTGAGGTCACTTCCCGGGAAGTGGCTAGTCGACAGGTTTCCAGAGTTCCCTGGGAGAAAGAGCAGCCCTCTCAGGAGTCAGCCAGGGCCTGGGCCGTTAGGATTAGAAGACTCACACCTCTTTGGAAGGAGCCCAATGAAGTCTGAATGGATTGTGCTGGCTTAAGTCTACATGCTAAGGCCACCCAGCAAAAGCCTCATTTGTTAACCCTAGTCTGTAAGAACTAAAAAATGCTCACCATCTATCTAAAATTGTAGAAACAACATTTGTTCTTGACCCTAAGTGACCCAGTTTGGAACTTCGCTATGTTTTGTAACGCCTCGTATGGTGTGGCAAAGAAATAAAAACATCTCATAACTAAATAAGACATTCCTCCTTTAGACTTGATTCCTCATTTGTAAATTGAAAGAATAGAACTAGAACTACCACCATTAAGTTAAGAGCCAACCTTCTCCCTCCCCAAAAAAGGAGGCAACAAACTACATATGGACATCCAACTGGAAATCGGACTAACTACTTGATCAAGTTTCCTAAACCCATACTAAGTGTTATAGGTTCTGTGCTAGATACTGGGAAGAGATATAAAGATGACTTACTACAGCCCTAACTGGTTTGGCTCAGTGGATAGAGCGTCAGCCTGCAGACTGAAAGGTCCCAGGTTCGATTCCAGTCAAGGGCATGTACCTGGGTTGCGGGCACATCCCCAGTAGGGGAGTATGCAGGAGACAGCTAATCTATGTTTCTCTCTCATCAGTGTTTCTAACTCTCTATCCCTCTCCCTTCCTCTCTGTATAAAATCAATTAAATGTATATATATATTTTAAAAGATGACTACTACATAACTACATGAGATGATATTACCTAAAATTATTGTGGCAACCATTTTGCAGCAAGTCATTATGTTGTGGACCTTATACTTACATAATGCTATATATTCATTATATCTCAATAAAACTGGGGGGGGGGGGGGGGAAGAAATAATATTTAAAGTAGTAAGTCCCATTACCCTAAAACCTAGGAGGTTTAGGCCCCATGTTGCCAATAGACTGAGATGTAGAAGTTTTAAAAAGTGAATACTGCATGTTCACAACCCTAGAGGACTCCCTCTAGAGTATCTGTAATAATAAATCTATACTGATAAAAGACTAATATGCTAATTAGACTGGGAGACCTTCCAAAGGTGGGGACTTGGCCAGCCTGCAAACGGCCCTTAGCCCCTCATCCAGGCAGCCACACTCCCCAGCAAAGACCCCCAACCCTGAAAACAGCCTCAGCCCCTTTCCTAGACCGGCCACACCCTCTACGGCAGTGTTTTTCAACCTTTTTTGGGCAAAGGCACACTTGTTTCATGAAAAAAATCACGAGGCACACCACCATTAGAAAATGTTAAAAAATTTAACTCTGTGCCTATATTGACTATATATAAAGTAATTCTCTTGAATAGGAATCAAATAAACACAAAGAAAGTATTTTATAATTACTTTATTATGAAATATTAAGTAAACAAAATAGTGAAAAATTATAAAATTCTTGTCTTGTCTGCACCTACGGCACACCAGGCAACATCTCGCGGCACAGCGGTTGAAAAACGCTGCTCTATGGGACCTTCACCCACATGGGGGCATGGCCAGCCTGCAAATGGCCCTCAGCCCCTTTCCCAGGACGGCCGTGACCCGCTTCAGGGCAGACCAGCCGGCCCCCATGCGTGCACCAGGTCTCTATCTGGACTAATATAAGGTTAATATGCTAATTAGACCAGAGACCTTCCGGGAGTCCTTCCGGACAAAGCCATGGTGGCAGTGCCGAGGCAGAGGCAGTTAGGGGCCATCAGGCCAGAAGGGGAGGGCAGTTGGGAGTGATCAGGCTGGCAGTCCCAGATTATGAGACGGTGCAGGCTGGGCTGAGGGACCCCACCCCCCACCCAGTGCACAAATTTCATGCACTGGGCCACTAGCTTTTATATATATATATATATATTTATATGTAAAACCCTAAGTGACCAGTTAACTGGTCATTATGATGTGCACTGACCACCAGGGCGCAGATGCTCAACACAGGAGCTGCCCCCTGGTGGTCAGTGTGCTTCCACAGCCAACCTCCCATGGCCCCTCCCCACAGCCAGCCAGCCCCGATTGGGACTGGGCAAGACGGAACAGCCCCCATCAGCCCCGATTGCCAGCCTGGCCAAGGGACCCCACCCATGCACAAATTTGTATACCAGGCCCACAGTAAGTAAATAATCATAATACAATATTCAGACATATGCACAAAAATATTTACATGTTCACTGCAGCAATGTTTATAACAAAAAAACAAAAACAAATTGAATGCCAATCAATATTGTTATATTATGGTAAGTCCAGATAATGGAACACTCCACAGCCCTTAAAAACAACTAGGTAAATTATAATGTCTAACTGGACAACCTCAAAAACAAATTTAAAAAGCAGATACACATACAAAAAACAAATACAATAGATATGGTATATTTGCATTTTGGTATTTAAAAAAACAGCCTACAGATATTATTTTTTATATGCAATGAAAATGAGTGTATCATTACGTTGTTATACAGAAAAGGGAAAGTGGTACACTACAGATTACAAAGTGCTTGTCGCCAAAGATGGACATGGAGAGAGGGCTGAGAAAAGAACTTACATGTTATGTACATTTCTGTAACTTTTAATTTTTTAAATAGGCATGTATTACTTTTGTAACTTAAAGCAGGAAGTTTGTTTTTTGTAAGCTGACAAAGCAGAGAAGAGAGATCATTCCAGATGGAGACAAAAGCAAAGATGCATGGTGTTCAGTTCTAAGCCAATGGATGTCTGCCTCTCCCCTGGTCCTGCTCACTCTCTGTTCACATCTCTGAAACAGCCCCTTTCCCCCAAGGCCCATCATTCACAAGCCATAAGCCCACCAAGACGGTGCCCTGCTATTTTCTCCTGATCCTAAGGGTCTTTCAAAAAAACCCAACGCCTTCCGTTATCTCTAATGAAGGAGACAGAGAGATAGGCATGTAAGCATAGACAAACCACAAAAGAGAAAGTAGTCTCCACTGATGTCTCTATTCTAAAAACCACTGAACTACATTTTTTAAAAATAGTAGATAAGATGCATTTCTTAACTCATAAACGCCACAACAGGAAAAGTGTGTATCACTAACAGTGGCTACCAATGGGCTTCTCCCCATAGTCATTTTAATTATACTGGTACTATCCAGTTTTCATTAGCCTATAGAGTACAAAGTCTAATCCCATGAGGATATTAAATGGTTGGCAACAGACCTAAGATCCAGCTCTGTTACCAGATCCTAAACTCTAAAATCAGCTTTAAAATTACACGATCCAAGAAATCTAAAATTACTGATTACTGCAAAGGCCATCAATGTAGATCCATCATACCACATATGATATTTGTATATATTTTTCTACATGATAAAACTACAATTGCCCTGGTATGCCTAAGGACCAAATCTGTATCAGAGGTAAGACAGTGTAACATAAGCAGTTTGTATCTTCCAAACTTTTCTTCATAGTTGTTCCAAACTTTCCTTTCTTACTAAATGTAGGGCAAAAGTTGCTTAATTCAGCCATAGATAAGAACAGTTGATACAACCCAAGTGTTCCTTCAAGCCTTATATGAAACATGATGATTAACATTTTTGCAAGTGAATAATGAAAAGGTTTAAAAGTTCTTTGTGACTTCTCCTTATATTTATACACTAGAGGCCCGGTGCACAAAATTCGTGCACTTGGGGGGGGAGAGTATCCCTCAGCCCAGCCTGCGCTCTCTCCAATCTGGGACCTCTAGAGGGATATCCAACTGCCTGTTTAGGCCTGATCCCACCGGGCAGTCGGACATCCCTCTCACAATCCAGGACTGCTGGCTCCCAGCTGCTCATCTGCCTGCCTTCCTGATTGCCCCTAACCACTTCTGCCTGCCAGCCTGATGATCCCCTAACCACTCCCATGCCAGCCTGATTGATGCCTAACTGCTCCCCTGCCAGCCTGTTTGCCCCCAACTTCTCTCCTCTGCCAGCCTGGTCACCCCTAACTGCCCTCCCCTGAAGGGTATATCGCCTTCCAACTGCCCTCCTTTGCTTGCCTGATCACCCACAACTGCCCTCCCCTGCTGGTCATCTTGTGGTGGCCATCTTGTGTCCGTATGGGGGCAGGATCTTTGACCACATGGGGGCAGCCATCTTATGTGTTGGAGTGATGGTCATATTACTCCTTTATTAGACAGGATAGAGGTGTGGAGCATGGGTGGGGGCCAGCTGGTTTGCCCTGAAGGGTGTCCCAGATCAGGGTGGGGGTTCCCTTGGGGCATGGGGCAGCCTGGGCGAGGGGTGTGGTGGTTTGCAGGCCAGCTGTGGTGGTTTGCACCCCCTTTCTCTCCTCTCCCCTCTCCCTCCCCCCCACCCCAACCCAAGCAGAGGCCCTGGTATCTGGAATTTATTTACCTTCTACAATTGAAACCTTGTAGCCTGGAATGGAGCAAGCCTCCTGCTTGCTCCCTATCTGCCGCCATTCCTGTTTGGATGTGTTTACCTTCTATAACTGAAACTTTGTAGCCTGGAGTGGAGGCCTAAGCCGACCAGGGCAGGCGGAAAGCTTGGCTTCTTCCATTGCCAGAGAAACCCAAGCCTCCCTCCTGCTCTCTGTGGCCACAGCCATCTTGGATATGGGTTAATTTGCATACTCGCTCTGATTGGCTTGTGAGTGGCTGGTAGATATAGTAGAGGTATGGTCAACTTGCAAATTGCTCTTTTATCAGATAAGATTAGAATTGCTAAAACTTTATATTAATAAGAATACCAGGTTCTGTTTTGATTTTTCAAAATTATGACTACTCAAAAAGAATAAACTTTGCTCTAGCTGGTTTGGCTCAGTGGATAGAGTGTTGGCCTGTGGTTCAATTCTGGACAGTGGGGGGCGTGCTGGAGACAGCCAGTCAATGATTCTCTCATCATTGATGTTTCTATTTCTCCCTCTCCCTTCCTCTCTGAAATCAATAAAAATGTATATAAAAAAAAAAAAAAAGAATAAACTTTAGCTGGGAAGAAGTAACATTTGGAATGTAACAGAATAATCCAAAAAAAAAAAAAAAAAAAGAATGTAAACCAATATTCACCCAATGCAACTAATTATTCTCAGTGAACTAAAACATAAAAACGTCAACTATGTGCCAAGCATCATGCCACCTCTCTGAGGAAAAAATAGGTAACACCAGAAGCTTGATTCTGTCTGCAGGTGCCTTTTCAAAGGCACTTACAAGCATATGCAGTGTATGCTGTTTTACAAGTACCGTAGGAAGTTAAATTCACCACATCATCTTGAAAAACAAAACTTCCCTATGCTGAAACTTGTAACAATCACCTCTTCCCAATCCCCCCCCCCAAAAAAAATTAGTCATCAACTTTTAAAAAATTTATTCAGTGTTTTACATTATGACTTTCCTCTAAAGGAAATTTCATAAGCTAATTTTGTACTAGAGTTTCCTTTTATTAGTTCTAAATTTAGTTTTTATTTGTATCATCCGTTGTTCTCCTATTATAGAAATGTCTCATATATAGAAAACAAATCTGTTTTCAACAATGTCTTCAATTTGTAATATTACAGCTTCCCCCTATTTACAAAAATATATGGTTGCAGAAGAAATTGTGTTTTGTTTTTTCTTTTTAAATATATTTTACTGACTTTTTACAGAGAGGAAGGGAGAGGGATACAGAGCTAGAAACATCGATGAGAAACATCGACCAGTTGCCTCCTGCAACCCCCCATCGGGGATGTGCCCACAACCAATGTACATGCCCCAGACCGGAATCGAACCCGGGACCCCTCAGTCCGCATACCAACGCTCCATCCACTGAGCCAAACCAGTTACAGCAGAAATTGTGTTTTAGAACTACCAACAAACCCTTTCAGTGAGTTTTCTCATTCTTTTATAGTGTATCATCTTTCTTTTATGACTAAATTTTTCTTTAGCTTAAATATAACATTAACAAGGGGGGAGGGCAATGTTAAAATATGTACACATAATAATTTAATAAATAAATAAAACATTAACAAAACATATACTCGAATTTTAAATGCTGCAATCATAAATTATATATCCCATGTAAGCTATAGTCAGAAATAATGCCTTAGAATATTTTAATATGGACATGCCATCACAAATCATGAAGTATCAAGATTAAATTGCATTTTGTCAAATATTTTTAAACTAGAGGACCCAGGCATGAAAATTCATGCACTGGAGTGGGGGTGGGGGAGGCGCCTGCCCCCTCTCACAGTCCAGGAGGCGACCAACAATCAGGGGAAGGCGACATCCCCACTGCCGGCAGCTCAAGCCTCGGCCAGCCCTGATTACCAGAGCCTTAGGCGGCCTGAGTGGTGGGGCAGCCGCCATCAGAGGCTTGCCTGCGCCGTGGGCCAGCCTGAGCAGCTGGGGGGTTGAGGGCAGGTCCAGCCCCACCATGCGCCTGCTGCTCCCCACTCGCCCCTGATGGGGCTGAAAGGACTGGGGGACTCCATCTTTGTCACGGCATGATGGTCAATTTGCATACTCCCTCTTTATTAGATAGGATACTGGCACATCTTGTCACTGAAGTGTTATGGAATAGGGATTCTAATCAGATTGTAAAATGTTTCTAAATCAGAAAAGCACTTCTAATGAAATGTTAGCAATATGTAACAGTCTTCTAAAGATAACTGCAAAAGTTTATTAAGTCATTGAAAGAAAGGCCACCTAGTTTCAAATGTTTCACATTTTAGTTACTTTTCTATTCAGCAATAATTTTTAAAAAATTGATACATTTAAAAAGATAAACTGTCACAAATCTATAAAGATCCTCTTACTATGTCATAAATATTGATTTGCCACAGTATATTCAATTTTATTAGCCACTAAATAAGCTCTTCAAAAAGTGAGTTGGTAAATATATTAAATATTTAAAAATACAAAAATTACAACTCATAACTATTATCACAAGAATTAAATGTACATTTTAATTTTCAAATTTCTAAAATATGTGTATACCCCTTACCCACCAAAATTAAGATGGCCGAAGTACAGGAAATCTGACACACAAATACTTTAGAAGATAAAAAATATGAATACTTTATTGCCTATAAGTTGTTTGGTCATCTCTTAATTTTAAATGTGAAAAAAAAAATTGCAGAGAATACATTTGTTAAGAAATCTAAATGGTAGCATGTTAATGATTATGTAATGTAACCAAAAGCTTAAAAGCTGCTTTGAAAAAATTTCAAAATAGTTTAATATAAGGATTTTTGAAGACTTGACGTTTTTTGCTTGCTTTTAAAGACACCACAAAATAATTTTTGAATTATTTTATTATTTTTTAAAAACAGGCACAATAACATGTATACATATACCATCCTGCTTTAGATGCTATGCTCTGAAAGACAGTGCTTTTCTAAACTATATCAACTGTCAATGATTAAACAAACTGTCACTATTTTCCCATCACCATTTATTAAATGTGAAACAACAAAATTATATATTTCCAGGCCAATAAGTCTCTGCAGACTATATTTTTCATAGAAGGATAAAATGTAATAACATTTCTATACTGAAGTGTATATTGTATTTTACCACAATAAAAGTTTTTTCATTTCTATTTGATGTATATCTTTGTCTGATTCCCTTTTCATAAAAGCTTGGCAAGTTAAATTTTCTTCTAAAATAAGAAAAAGAGCCTTGGTCTGATTCCTACTGAGCACTAAAAGAAGATATAAAATGTAACGACCCTTGATAGTTCAGAAAATCCTGCCTCTCTCCATATACAGTTCTTTTCCACATATACAATTCTGTGTGCCAAAGAGATCTCAAGTAATATTTGCTTTTGGTTTTCTCAGTCAGTCAGTACAACAAAGAAACAACACCTACAGTGTTTCCCAAACTGTGACCTGTGGATTACTGCATCAGAATCATCTGAGATGCTTGTTTAAATGCAAATTCCTGGCCCCACAGACCATCTGAATCACAAGATCTGACACCATTTCCACCATGCATCCTCAGGGTGATTCTGGCTTCATCCAAGCCTCAGTGCACCACAAAAATAGAGGAGGGAAAAATGAGTGTTCTCCTTTCCTCAGATACATCTGGGACACCCCACCACCAATCTCTGAATTACAATACTGCACCCCTCAGCTCAGTGGTTCCCACACCTCCATGCACTTGAGAATCACCTGTGAAACTCTTAAAACTCCTAATCCCCAGGTCCATCCCATAGCAATTATATTAGAATGTCTGGGGGTGAAAGCCAGTCTTTGATATTTCTCAAAGATCTCCAGTTGAGACCTAAATATACCAAGGTTTGGGAATCACTGCCTAAATTACTAGATTAGCAGATATAGACTTTTAAAAATCTTAACTTAAAAAGAGCCAGAATATAAACTGCATTGGTATTAAATTACGTTTTTAAACACACACACACACACACACACACAGTATTTTTTTATTTCAATCCAATAGGAAAACTTTTTCAATGCATTTACTCAATTAGAGTGCCTTTACGATTAACTTTTTTGAATGTAAGACAAAAAAAATGTTTCCTACTGAATGCAATATAGGATCATAGTATGCATCTAACGTTCAGAGAAAAGTTCAGCATTATTTCATTTGCACATTATCTCAGTGATTATATTTTAAGAAATATAGTCATTAAGAAGCCAAAATTCAAAAATTCAAAGTCCCTGTTTTAGATATTTAAAAGCAACTCTGAATATTCAAACAAATGTTTCTAAATTTGCAATATTGTTATTAACACTAACTTTGTATTTTGCATTCTCTCTTTTCCCAGTTTCTGACTACGTATCTCATTTCCTTGAAAGAAAAACATTATCTTAACATATTTTTCCTCTAATCTGTACTAATTCCCATAGATGCTGATTGTATGACCTGTTAGCACTTGATGAAATCTAATGGTTCACACAAAGAAAAAAATTTTAAATCTTGATTCTTTCAACAAAGGCAAACTAGTCATTTTTAACCATTCACCTTCAACCTGAATTTAACTCACTATTTGACACAATAAAATATGGCTATATATTTTCAATTGTATAAAAGTCCAAAGTGCCGAAACCGGTTTGGCTCAGTGGACAGAGCGTCAGCCTGCGGACTGAAAGGTCCCAGGTTCGATTCTGGTCAAGGGCATGGACCTTGGTTGCAGGCACATCCCCAGTGGGGGGTGTGCAGGAGGCAGCTGATAGATGTCTCTCTCATTGATGTTTTTAACTCTCTATCCCTCTCTCTTCCTCTCTGTAAAAAATCAATAAAATATATTTTAAAAAATAAAATAAAAAATAAATAAAAGTCCAAAGTGCCACAAATGTAACTTTATAATAAAGTAGTGAAACGTTTTTCAAAATCGTACTAATATTTAGACATTTAATACTTTAAATACTTTTGCGGAGGTTTCACATACAAAAACACATTTCACTAGATCTTGCAGGCCTCAAAGTTCATGACAACTGTTCTAGTGCATTTTTGTTTTAGAAAAATAAATATCACTACAACCAAAAATGTTTTTAATTGTCTTTAAATACATTTAGGCATCTTAAATTTTAAAGGAATTATGTCCTAGCCGGGACCAGTTTGGCTCAGTGGATAGAGCGTCGGCTTGGGGACTGAAAGGTCCCGGGTTCGATTCTGGTCAAGGGCATGTACCTTGGTTGCGGGCATATCCCCGGTAGGGGGTGTGCAAGAGGCAGCTGATCGATGACTCTCTCTCATCGATGTTTCTAACTCTGTATCTCTCTCCCTTCCTCTCTGTACAAAATCAATAAAATATATTAAAAAAAATAAATAAAGGAATTATGTCCTAAAATTTCCGTTACTGCTCAGATGACTCATAAAAGCCTACTTTTGCCACCACTGCATTTTAAATGAATAAGGCTGCTAGTGCCCTGGCCAAGGATGTCTTTCTCTTACACCGATGTTCTCTCTCACACTGATATTTCTCACTCCGTCTCCCTCTCGCTCACTCCCTTCCCTCCCTTCTTCTTTTCCCCCTCTCCCCTCCCTCTTCCTTCCTCTCTCTCTAAAATAATAAAACAAATCCTCAGGTGAGGGTTAAAACAAAACCAACTACAATATTTGATAATATATGATACATTTTCAAAACAGTTCATTCATATTGGCTTATAATAATACTTTTGACTTCTGATCAAAATCTCTCATGTCCTTTGGGGTTGGTTTTATTTTGAAATACTGTGTTATTATTAATAACAGCTACTATGCCACTTTAAAAAATTTTCATCCTGTGAATACATCACTAACATTTCATCTGCTCTTATTCATGAAGTATGGTTTCAACACAGACATCATATAAAGAACTGGGTATGTTTAATCAGAAGGAAAGTTAGGAGAGGAGGAAACAGATGACACATTATAAACAATAAAGGCTATACAGTCCACTAACTAAATAAAATTAGCTTACATCCTTTCCAAGACAAACTGTTTCAGCACAATCCAGAAAATATCCAAATCACAATTTGCTTTTCCTGCTTGACTTCCAATTAAATCTACCACCCAAACCTACCCTCTCTGCATATACAGATGTTACTTATTTGTCTTCCTACAGGTAAGAAATAAATGAACATAGATCAAAATGTTTATTTGGGAAGTATCTTAATATTTCTTCAAGTAGGGATATATTTCACAGGTAATTCCTGTTACTTAAAAAAGAATTGTTAGTTCATTCAACAAATATTTAGAACAATAGGAAGACAAAAAAAGACCCATCTCCTAAAAGAGCCCGTATTCAATCCATTAAATGAACTAAAAACAAACAAACAAGAAGTATGTACATAAGACAACACTTAGTATGTTAAGCATTCCTCATCACAATCACCAGCTCATTAAGATGAAGCCAGCCCTGCTTCCTGTTTCCATCTACATAAAGCATTCGGGAGGAGGCTCTGCTATTCATTTCTACGGCCAATAATGAATTGTTAGAAATTAGTTCCGAGTCTCTAATCTCTTTAAAATAATAAAGGAAATTAGACATTGAATACTAAGTGATTAATTAACTATAAGAAACAACTGTAAAGCTCTCAGATACCTGAACAACCCACATCTTACCAAAATGAACCAACAAACCATGTAACACTCTTGGACTTAGAAACATTCCCCAAAAGATTATCAACAATGAGCCAATAACAATATTTCCATTTTGTCACACAAACACACGTGTGAAGATAAATGCTAACCATTGTGACCCAAATGCTTTCCCCAAAATAAGTGAGGGTCATTTGGGACAATCAACTGCAGGATTCACAAATACGTCTCTATAACTTAATCACATTTTAAAGAGGGGAGCGAGAGAGTACAGATGAAAGGACAAGAGAATGAATTCCAAAAAGGATAAAATAAGAAGGGACAGTTTTAGTAGATTCCCAAATGCCAACATGATTTCACGTCAATTTAAATATTAAGCTTCATATAAGCTAACCTACTGATGGGAACTGTCACTTTGTTTTTCCCCAAAAGCTATAATAAAATGGCTCTGAGTTATTTACATTCTCTTCACCAGTAACCCTTATCACTAACAGCTCATATGTGTTTTTTAATGTCAGCACAGAATCGGATTTTAAATATAGCGTAGAGTAGTATTTCCTGAAGAAACTCAGAGAGGCCCCAACGGAGACCAAACCCATAGTCATTACTCTTTCTCTCCCCACCCCCAACACCACTCTCCAAATAGGAATTTTTATGGCAAGAACACAATTATAAACAGAGGTTCCTAATTGATATTTTGGAAATGCTAATACTTAGTCAAATCTTCTGATAAAATTTCTGTACCCCTACTTCATACTTCCCACCAGCCCTGGCCAGCGTTGGTTGGAGCATAGCTCCAAAGTGTTTCCGGTGCACTGAAAGGTCTTAGGTTCTATTCCCCATCAGGGGCAGTACCTCCTACCCTCCCCTTCCTTCCTCTCTAAAATCAATAAAAACACATTAAACAAACAAACCATTATAGTACTGATCTTGGTCATGGAGAATGCCCTAAGCATGACATCTAAGTCAGAAATCACTCTATGATGAGAAGACTGATAAATTTGACTACGTGAAAGTTTCTACTATTTATTAAGTATTTTAAAAAAGTGACAAAGCACATGTAATTTTACCTTCTTTACATTTTAATTTTTTTAGACACAAATTTATAGCAAAATGTTAGCTTAACCAATGGCTATCTCTATGTGAGGAAATCATACAGGGCGGGGCATAAAAAAGGTTTACATTATGAGTACATAAAACAGTTTATTCTTGTATTAGGTATTATTTATTAATTATAGTATTATTTCCCATACAACCGTCAGCCTGCTTTTGCCCCACCCTGTAAACAACTAAAAACAGAAATGACAAAGTCTGATGTCAACTCTCATGCCAGTACTGTGTCACCTTAACCAAAGTGTGCAGTGTGTTGGCTGTATATGTTGATTACTGGCCATCAAATGAATGGACCAAACTGTCTCCTGAGCATGTGTAATGTTTCATTTAAAGCAACCTTAGTTTTGATCATTTAGAAAACACTTTAATAAAAGAATGTATATTATATGTACAAATAGCTTAGGTTCAAGCTCAGAATAATCCTAATAATTATCAGCATCAGTTAAAGACCCCAAAAAAAGAAGTGTAAAGAATTTCTATCCGGGATTGAACCTGATGAATACTTGAGATTTGCTGGACTATTTTTAACTGAACTTTCTGGCCTTAGGTCAAAGTTTTGCTAGCAAAATACCACAGTGAAAATGCTGGGAGTGAAGCCCAGAGCCTCTGCTCTGGCCAATCCTACCCCCAACGGAAGACGCCTACAGGCTGTGCAGGGTGTCACGACCCCAGCAAGCACACCAGCAGCAGCTCCAGAGAAGCCGGCAGGAGGAGGCAGGAGACGTCAGCGCCCTGACAGCCACGGGAGCACGGCCCCGGTCTGCACACGGCTGTGCGCCTCGGCCCGTTCCTGCACTTTGGCCAACAGCACTGAGTCACTCTGCAAACCATCCAGAAACCTCAAAGAATAAGCAACTGCTTCTGAAGAAAAGGCAGTCCCTGGAAAGGGAGGGACGCCTTTTTCTCATCGTATAGTCATGGGTTTCTGCCAGCCCAGCCGGGAGAGACTCTCTTTAAAATTTACAAAAAAATCTAAGGATCACCCCCCCCCCCTCCCAGGTCCTGCCGAGCCCATGTCACGGGCAGAGCATCTTCCCCGCTCGCTCTCCTCCCAGAACAACCCACACCCTGTCCCCAAAGATACATCTCGCGGGCACGCGGATGCAGGCGCCCGGGAGACACAGCCGCCCGTCCTAACAGAAAGGAGAGACGGGCGAGCTTTCCAAAGCGCATTTCCAATCCGGAAAGCCCTTCCTTCATTTCCAACCTGGGAAACCTTCCCTCGCCGGGAGCCGCGGCGGGCGCTCCGGGCCGCCATCGGGGGAGAGGGGGGGGGGGGGGGATGCAGTGAGATTCGCTCCGCTCTGAAGCCCAGATTGGCTCTGGCTCCGGCGCGATCGCCTCGGGAAATCTAATTCACAGACATTAACGTGCACGAAATTGCAACTATGGGTGTTGGAAGGCAGCTGAGAACAGGCAAACTTTCAAAACTGCAGGTAGGCGGAGGGAGCGAGGGCAGCTCTTTGTCGTGCACCCAGGTGGGTGGGTGGGTGGCTGGGTGGGTGCGCCCAACGGGGGTGCGAGGGGCGCCTCGGCTTTCTCCCCGCCGGCACCCACGTCCCACGCCGCGTGACACCCTTGCAAACGGGCCGGCTGGCTGGGGTGCAGGGCTGGGGGTGCAGGAGGGACCCCTCCACCCCGCCTCCCCACGCCGGGACGGCGGAGGAGGGAGAACAGGGGTGTTTCCTCCCCGGGTCCCAGAAAGAAGGGGCCGCCCGCCGGGTCTGACACCAGCTCCGGGGTCCGGGCCGGGCTCCCCTCCCGGAACCGGGCCCGGCCCGGCCGCCGGAAGCGGGGCAGGGCGGGGCGAGGCCTCCCCTCGGGGATGGGTGGGCACCCAGAGGTGGACCGAGGGGAGGACGGGGTCCGAGCCGCCGCGGGGAGGGCCCGGCCACCTACCAGCAAGCTCTCCACGTTGATCGGCGAGCGCGGGTCCCGGATGAGCGCCTCCAGCTTCCTCTGGCGGCTCGCGGCCGCCCCGTCCCCCGGCACGTCCTCGGGGGCGCCGGGCATTCTCCCCGCCGCCGGGGGCCGGCTCATGCCGCCGCCGCCGCCGCCCGCCGCCCGCGCTCCGGCCCGGCCCGGCCCGGCCCGGCCGCCTCAGGGCCTAGCGCCGCCCCCGACCCGCGGCTCCGGGCGGGGCTCCGCCGGCCGCCGCCGCCTCTGGCCCGGGCTGCGGGTCTGAGCGCCGGCCCGGGGCCCGCGCTGTCCCGGGGCCCGGCCCGGCCCGGCCGCGGGGAGCGGGCGGCGGCGTCCCCGCCCCTCAGCCGGATTCGCGCCGCCCGGTCCGCTCGCTCGCTCGCTCCTCAGGCTCCGCGAGCGGGAGCGGGGAAGCCGGGCGCCCCGCCCTCTGCGGCTCCGGGAGGCTGCAGCCCAGCGCCCGCCGCTACGGCCGCCGCCGGCCCGCGCCCATGACCGCGGCCGCCTGCGTCCCACCAGCGCGCCGCCCGCTCCGCTCCGCTCCGCTCCCGCGCGGCGCCCGTCTCCGGGCCGCGCGCAGCCGCTACCCACAAGCCCCTCGGCCCCGGCCGCCGGCGCGCGCCCCTGGCCCCGCCCCGCCGCGCGCGCGCGCGCCGCCCTGCCCCGCCCTGCGCGTGCGCGCGCGCCTCGCCCCCGCCCGCGGGCCGCCGCCGCCGCTCGCCCCCTTTCCTCCGTTTTTCCGTTTCCTCGGGTCCCCCCCGGGGAGCGTTTCTCCATTCCGAGCCGCCCTTCCGCCCCGGAGGGGAGCCGGCCGGGGGTGGGGGCACCGCCCGCCCGGACCGCCGGGCCCCGGAGGGGAGGGGAGGGAAGGGGAGGGGCGGGCCGGGGGAGCGCGCCCCGGGGTTGGATCGGCGGCCGCTCCCTCCGCTCCCGCCAGACCCGGCCCAGGCGGGCGTCCCGCGGGCTCAGAGGCCGGCCGCCCACCCCCCGGCCCGGCCCCGAGCCGCGGTTCCCGGGGCGGGGGCGGGGGCGGGGTGGGGCCGCGCCCCCCGCCCGCCGCCGCTGACTCAGCGCGCAGCTATGCGGGGCTTGCATCACCCGCGCCCAAACCGTAGCGCCCGCCGGCCGCTGCCCTCGCCCGCCGCGCCCCGCGCTCGCGAGGGGCCTGCCCGGGCCGGGAAGGGCGCCCCGGAGGGCGGGAGGCCGGGCAGTGGGAGTCGGAAACTGGACGAGGGCCGGCGGGTGGAATCCAGGTCCCGGGGCGGGAGCGCCTGGCCCGGTTCCTGGGGCCCCGGGGCACCGGTCCTGGAATCCCTCTCCCGGCCTGGGCCGACACCCTAATCACCAGACAACAGGCCACAGAAAAATGCTTTCCCTCTGCAAGGCCTTCGCAAGGTCCTTGGTAGTTTTTTTGTTTTTTTGGGGGGGGAAGGGGGGAGGAAGAGGGGTCGGTTAGAGGGGCCGCTCCCCCACATTCCTGGCCCGTGCCGTTGGCCAGATCCACCCAGGGCGCAATCCGAAAACTATGTGCCAAGAGCTATAAAACTGTTCATGGAGCCCTTTTGACCCAGTAAACCCATTTAAGGAAGTACATGTCCAAGGAAACGATCCCGAAGGGGGAGGAGGGGAACTGTACAGAGATGTTTGTAGCTGGGCTATTCAGAGTGGCCATGCCCTGGGGATGGACCCGGTGGTCCAGCCACTTGGGGGAGAATCCGGGCCAGCTCCGCACACGGGCACAAAGGGTCCTGGCACGGGTGCAGGAGGCATGGCAAGCACATGGACCTCTGGCAAGCACCCGGAAAGATGTGCCGGAAATGAGATTCAATAAAACAACAAATATGAAATGTACGCACTATTTAAAACTGTGTAAAATGAGCAGCTGTAAGAACAGACGGGGAATACAGTTGTTGTTTTGAGTGGGGTATTTTATTTCCTGTAAAGATGCTCAAGAGAACATTAAAACTTCAATCATTGAAAAACTGTATGAAGTTCGATGGGCCACTCCAAAAGAAAGCTACAATCTGATGCCCACGCAGTAATGAATCGTAAGGAGCATACTCAATGGCATGCCAGAGATAAGACCGCATTTGGCAACTGGGTTCTCAACCCGGACCTTGTCAAAGTTACGTCTTAATCAGTGCGTATTCTAGGAGCCTCCTATTTGTTTTGTGTTAAAGCCACCCTTACTTGACCTTGGGCAGGAGGAGGCCCCGGGCGGGATCCAATACGCACAGCTGTTTTTTCCTGCCTCGGCCTGTTTTGCTCAGTGGTTAGCGTGTCCATCAGCCCATGCACGGGAGAGTCATGGGTTCAGTTCCAGTCAAGGGCCCGCACCTGGGTTGCAGATTCAATCCAGTCAGGGTGCGTGTGGGAGGCAACCTATCAAAGTGACTCTCTCACATGATGTTTGGATATTTCACTCTCTCTGCACTCTCCCTCTCTCCCTCTCTCTCTCTCTCTCCCCTCCCTCCCCCCTTCCACTCTCTCTAAAACTCAATGGAAAAATATCCTCGGGTGAGGAATAAAAAATAAAAAAAAAGAAAGAAAAAAAAAGTGTGTCGTTTAGGTCTTTATGGCAAGTGACTCATTCATACCTCCGCAGACCACACCAAAAGGAGAGTGAGCTTACATCCTGCTCAGGCACCGAGGCAAAATAATGAGATAATCCATGATCGCAGATCCCTTTTCCTAAAGACAACATAACACGCGAAGCAGAAGGGACACTGTGTGGTTCTCAGGTTCCCAGCTGATGTTTTCAGGGACAGCCTGGGCATGTTTACGGAACCTGGTGGCCTAACAGGAAGCCACGAACCCAGATGCTGGACATGAAAACTCCATGAAAAAAGGGGAAAATGGTGATCAGCAAGAGCCAGCTAATGGGCACCTTCTACAGGTCGCTTATATAGGTTAGAAAGAGCCATCATGCAGAAGGCTTCCATTGTCCACATGGAAGAAAAAAACACAAACTAATCTCTAGATAGGAGTTAGACGTTTTATTTCATTTCATTCTTGGTCAGTAAAACAGTTCTTGTTTTACCAAAGTAATCGCAAATGCATTCTTGTAAAAGTTCAAACCAGCAATAGGTAGAACATACCTTAAAAAGTGCTCTCCCTCATCTCCCCACACATACAATACATTCTCTTATCTCTAAGCCCTCTATCATTCCCAAACATGTGTGTTTGTGTACACCCATATATCTCTCTTCCCCGCGTGTATGGCATTATACCATATCATAGTGTTTTGCAACTTGATGTTTCCCCTTAATTAATAATATGTCTTGGAGGTGCCTTTGTGTCTGAGCACAGAAATCTGCCTCGATCTTTTCATTCTTTTTCACTTCTGTGTGGACATGGCGTGGTGCGGGTGTAGCATACGCTTCTTCGCTCTCTGTTAGAGAACGTAGTCCTTAAGAACCAGACTCTAGAGGCAGAGAGTCTGGGTTAAAACCCTGCCACCGCCAAACGCTAGCTCTGTGTGTTTCCGGTTCCTCGTAATGTTCGTTTCAAATTGCTTACGAGAGTACTGGCCCTCAATCAATATTAGTTATTACTAATGTATTATTAATATTTTCTTACTGTCACAAGCATTGCTGCAGTTGGCATCCTTGTATTTTTGCCTTCGGGTGGACATATGTAAATAGTATTGGCTCCTAAAAGTGAAATTATTGTGCCCAGCTGGCCTGGCTCAGTGGTTGAGTATGGACCTATGAACCAGAAGGTCAGGGTTTGATTGCCAGTCAGGACACATGCCCAGGTACAAGTTCAATCCCCAGTGTGAGGCATGCAGGAGGCAGCCAATTAATGATTCTCTCTCATCATTGATATTTCTATCTCTGTATCCTTCTACCTTCCTCTCTGAAATCAATAAAGATAATAATTTTTTTAAAAATGGGCCCTGGCTGGTTTGGCTCAATGGATAGAGCGTCAGCCTGCGGACTGAGGGGTCCCAGGTTCACAGGGCACATACCCAGGTTGTGGGCTCAATCCCCAGTAGGGGGCGTACAGGAGGCAGCCAATCAATGATTCTCTCATCATTGATGTTTCTATCTCTCCTCTCCCTTCCTCTCTAAAATCGATAAAATATATTTTTAAAAATAAAAATAAATAAAAGTGGGATTGTTGTAAGGAAGGGGTAGCATACTTTCCATGGTGACAGATACTGCCAAACTATCCTTTAAAAGACGACAGCAGTTTATATTCCCACCCTCAGTAGAGAAACTGCCAATTTCCCTTTAGCTTTGCCAATATTAAATACTGTAAATCTTTTTACTTTGTGCCAATTTCATGGGCAAACAAACTGGCACCTTGTTTTCGTTCGTCTTCCCTTAATGACTGCTGGCAATGAGCATTTCACGTTCCCATTTCTTCTGAAATTACCTGTGTATGCCTTTTGTTCATTGGATTTCCCTTCCTCTTGCTAATTTATAGGCGCTCTTTATCTATTATGACTATTCCTCCTTATCACAATATAATGTTAAAACATGTGTCCTAGATTGCAGTGTTTTTTTTTCTTCCAGTCTGTTGTTTGTTAATTTTTTTGCAACGCTTTTGTCCCACAAACCTTTTTACCTTTTATGAATTCAGAGCTACCAATGTTTTCCTTCACATCTTCTGGGGTTCACGCCTGGATCGGGAAGGATTTTTAAACCCAGTTTCAGAACACACGGCGGACTGACGCTGCAATAGGAAATCGTTTCCTAATAATGCCAACTCCTCTCATCCCCACCGAGCCTCAGAAGGAGGGTCTCCGTGCCTGCTCCTCCCGGGGCCATCCCTCTGCAGCTCGGTGGCTCTGTCCCAGGTGGGTGGCTTCCTGTTTGGCACTGTCCCTTCTGTGTCCTGAGCACGGGTGGGACGGTGGGAATTGGACACAAAGCTTTGTCGGATACGGAGTCGGACTGATGGAGAAGTGAGCACGGAGAGCAGAGGGCATCTGACCCGGCCGGCCTGCCTGTGTCTCAGGCTTGAATTCTCCCGTGACCGGCTGGATCCGCAGGCTGTGGAAGTGCCACCCCCTTCCTGTGCACCATGTCTGTTTCCTTTTCCCTGTGTTCCCAGCCCATCTCTGAGTGGTTGGTGTCGACTTAACAGCAACCACCCAGCGACGCCTTCCTAGCCGTGGGGGCACTTCATAGTCCAAGCTAAAATGACGGGGCTCCCTCTCCTATCTACCTGAGCCCCCCCCCTCCCCCGTGCCAGTTTTTAGTTTGTGGGATCTACGTCTCTTCCAGGAACCAACCCACCCTTCATTTATGCCCTCTGCTCCCATACATAGAGCTGCCCATGGGCCTTTTCTTGTGCCTCTTTATGGGGTGCTTGCAATGACTTGTTTAATGATAGCAGTAATTGTGATGCAAAAGGGTTTACTACGTGCTGGGCAGTGTGCTTTGTGGAAATTATCTGACTTCTCCAAACAGCCTTTTGCGAGTGATAATGGGACTGTGCCCATTTCCCAGTGACGCACCAGGGACTCGGCTGTGTCATCATGGAAGGCAGGCCTGAATTAATGAATGAAAACAGCGAGCTCCGAATGGTCTGGGCGTCACCCGCGCACGCACCCGCTTCTCCCAGCTCGCTTCCCATGGCAGGATGCTCCTCCCCACCCCGGCCAAGGTTTAACAGCAGAATGGAGGCAGGCCCTCCCAACTCAAAGGAGTCATTATTCTTGTAAACTCCGCTGCTGTAAAGGGTGCAGGTCTCACCGTTTATGAGACAGAGTTCTGTCCTGGGTCTCATTCACGGTACTGGCAGTAACGCCCAGCCTGAATGAGAACATTGCTGTGGCCCTCTGTGAGTCAGTGCTGCGCACACAAAACGGCAGTAATGAAGCTTGGTTGTCATTAAGGCTCCCTAAGATCTCCAGATGAAAAGATAATGGGTGCGGCCAAGACGAGTCATTCACCAGGATACTGTGACAGGCTCTCAGAGGAGCCAGAGCTGGGCACAGCTCACAGATAGCCATGGACGTAAATGGTAAGTCGCTCCAAAAATATATACATCCTAGAGGCCCAGTGCATGAAAATTCGTGAACTGGGGGTGGGGGTGCGGGACCCTCAGCCCGGCCTGCCCCCTCTCAGAGTCCAGGAGCCCTCAGGGGATGTCCTCCTGACAGCTCAGGCCCGCTCCCCTAAGCCGCAGTCTGGCCTCCCTTTGTGGGAGGCAACCGGCCAATGGGGAAGGCGATGCCCCCATCACGCCTCTGCTGCTGCCACTGCCGGCCGCTGCAGCTGCCTGAGCTTCAGGCCCTCCCAGCCTCTCCATTCCTTGTTGACATTCTCACTGCCAGCTGCAACAGGGCTGGGCTGCTCACACAGAACTGTTCGCCATAGCCCAGCAGGAGTGAAGGGAAAGCCACTCACCCTTTGCGGTGTATCGCCCAATGCAGAGGATGCAGAGACCATGTGAGCCACACGTTAAGGAGGGGCAGGCTCTTCTTTCCACTGCTCCACTGCAGCCCTCAGAGGGCGGGGGGCGGGGAGCTGGGAGCCGGGAACTGGGAGATGGGAGATGGGAGATGGGAGCGGGGAGCGGGAGGGGCCCGCAGAGTGCAAGCACTCTGGCAGGGAAACACCAGCATCCTCACTCGCTGCTGTTGGAAGCGGTGGGCATTCCCAGAGCATGAGGGCATCAGGCCTCAAATATAACCTGCACCCTCGTTCCAGGATGACAGGAGAGGGCACCACCCTCCCTCTCAGCCTCCCAGCCAAGCAGCTCTAAAGGCTCACTCTGGGGCAGCATCGCCTAGTGCCCTCCTCGTGGCCCTAAAACAGCAACAACAAAACCCAAAATCACAGCGGCCCCAAGAGAAACAGCAGCAGTGGCCACAGCGGTCGGTCTCCGGGGAGCCCCTCGCCACCAGCCGCACGGCGGGAGTCTGAGGCCGGGGGGCTCAGGATAAGGAGGTCAGCTTCATGGCCCTTACGATCTGGGGAGGGGCTAGGCATACCACAGGGCCCGGCAAGGAGAGTGCTCAGCTTGCTTCCTGCCTGATGACGGGTTGACCAGATGAATGAACATAAGGCCATGAAGCACCGAGTGGGCTGGACAGCAGGGCGTTCCGGTGAGCAGAGGCTGCAGACGGAAGAGGGGGCCAGCCAATCCTGGTGACTAAGAACAAACACCCGATTGGAACCGAGGTTGGGACTTTGGGCTTCTTCAGGCTTAGAGTCTCCTCTGGCCCCTTCCCACTCGCCACCAGGTCCCTGTCTGCATCTCCGGGGGCAGCCGCCCGTCCCTCTCGCGGTTCCTTTCTCTGAGAGTCCCTTGTCCAATCAGGGCGAGGGAAACGCACCGGCTGAGGAAGCATTCGGTAAGAGTTATTTTGGGCACTGTTCAAATCTTGGCAAAGGGCTTGTTCCTGTCATTATCCTACTTGTATTTAACAATCTGTTAGTGTGCAGGAGAGTCAAAGGCAAGATAATCAAAAGAAAGTGAGTTTGGATTTAAAAAAATATATATTTCAGCCCTAGTGGTTTGGCTCAGTGGCTAGAGCATAGGCCTGCGGACTGAAGGGTCCCGGGTTCAGTTCAGTCAAGGGCACAGGCCTGGGTTGCAGGCTCCATCCCCAGTAGGGGGCGTGCAGGAGGCAGCCAATCAGTCATGCTCTCTCATCATCGATGTTTCTATCTCTCTCTCCCTCTTCCTTCCTTTCTGAAATATATATATATATAAAGGGTAATATGCTGAGTAGATGGAATATCTTCCAGACATCCTTCCTTACGAAGCCAAGGCCAGAGGGAAGCCAGCCGGGTCCTGGGTGCTGGAGGGAAGTCAGTGCCCGCTGCCAGAGGAAGGAAGGCCTACTCTTGCACAAATTTTCATGCATTGGGCTCTAATGTGTGTATATATATATACTGAGTGGCTGGCCAGATTATTATGATCTCTGAACACATAATAATCTGGCCACTCAGTGTATATCCTATATAATAAAAGACTAATATGCAAATTGTACTCTCAACCAGGAATTTGACCAGCAGGCAGGCTGGCCAACTGCTCATGTCCCCTCCCTTTGGCCAGGCTGGCCGGACCCCACCCATACACAATTTCATGCACTGGGCCTCATATATATATATATATATATATATATATATATATATATATATAAATATACACACACACACACACACACACACACACACTGAGTGGCTAGCCAGATTATTATGTGTTCAGAGATCATAATAATCTGGCCACTCAGTGTGTGTGTGTGTGTGTGTACAAAAACGTACATCCAAGAAAAAAATGTAATGGCCCTTGAGCAAGAAGGATGCTAGGTATGAAGGCAAAATGCTTGGAAAGATTATGAAAATGAACAGAAAGAAGAACACAAAACCGCTGTAAGGCACACGGAGCTCCTGGAGACGTGGCAGCTGTGCGAGCTCAGGCGTGTCCCTGCTTCTCCTGCACTCTCTGGCCTCAGTTTCCCCTCATGTCAACTGGAGGCGAGACCCGATGGTGGCTCTATAGCCTCTCCCCCCTGCATCATGTTGCCTCTGCCTCGCTTGACCCCTGACCCCTGTGTGGCCTCTCGGGCGCGGGGCGGCCAGGCAGCTGCTCGGCGCTGGGCCTGGTGTGGCCTTGGCCGGAGATGAAAGGGCCTCTGCATGGGGCTCGCTGACATGAGCCAGGCTGGCCGCGCTGCGGGGCCCGGCCCGTCACCCTGGTGGCTGTCCCCCGGGGAGGCCCTGGCCCCTGAGCCGCACCCCACAGCCGGCAGCCTCCTCGGTTCTCCCGTCCGTCTGCAGCTCAGACATGTGGGCAGAACCCGTTGTTGAGCCCCCGAAGGAGCCCCGGAGACACCTGTGCTGGGAGCTGCTCCTCAGAAAGCACTCCGCTTGGGTTTGGGGGACGCAGCCTGCTCCACCCCCTCCTCGCTCCAGAGGCCCCGGAGGCCAGGGGCTGCTCAGACTCGGGGAACCAGCGTCTTTCCAAAGCCTCTGGCTGTGCAGCAGCCCCCCTTGTGCCCTGGGAGCGCTACCTCATGGGCTAACCCCAGGCGGTCCAGCGTCCAGACAAGGCCGCCCCGGTCTGCTCTCTGACAGCACTCGGCCCGCTGTGGTGGTGGCTGGTAATCCTCACCCAGGGATAGGTGTTTCCATTGGTCTGGGAGAGAGGGAGGGAGAGGTGAAAGGGACCGTCGATGGGTAGCGTGCAAGCGGCAAAGGCCAGGCTTGCTGGTGAAAACAATAAAGACAGCCCTGTCCGCTGTGTTTCTGGGTGCCCTCCCCTGTTGGGGAGCCCTCGGGTCACATCGCGGGAACCTTCTCGCAGACACCCCTCCATCAGAGTCTGTCTCAGTCACATTGGGGGGACTTATGTGTCTACTTGCCTCCTCGCAAGAGAATCTGCTGGAATCAGAAAGAGGATCGCTCTGGGCCCTGAAAAGAAAGAGCGTGAGGCGTGAACCAGCCACATCTCCCAAGCTGGGGGTCCGTTAGCCGCCACTCCGGGAGCCGGGAAGGGCCTTGGGCCCAAGGACAGGAACACCCAGGCCCCTCGTGGACGGGCAGCCCGGCGTCCTAAGCCCGGCTCTGGAGGGCGGCTTCTGCTCAGTCTCTCCCCTGGGCCCGGGCCCAGCGCGGCAGTGACATAAGGACACGGCAGATGGCAGGTGTGGGTGGCGGGCGGAGACGCCGCCTGAGTCAGCAGGAAGCAATAGCTGCTGGCGACCGGGGTCCGTGCGGCAGGAAGACAGACTCGGGCCGCTGGGTGGAGGCAAACCGTCCTCAGCCCTCAGGCCCCGCCCTGTGGCCGCGGGACCCAGCACGGGCAGCCACAGGGACACCCACAGGCCAAGGCCACGGGCACCACCCACCCCCTCTCCTAGAAGCCAGCGAGGGGCGCACCGGCTACTGGGGAATTGTAATCACGTGTTCGTTCAAAAGGTGGAGATTTCCCCCGAGATATCCTCACAGTTCATTCTTATCAGTTCTTTGATCAATGTCACCTTCCTGAACACCCCTTAGCTTCCTTTCTTCTTAAAAAAAAAAAATATATATATATATATATATATATATATATATATATATATATATATATTATATTTTTTATTTCAGAGAGGAAGGGAGAGAGAGAGATAATAACATCCATGATGAGAGAGAACCCTCAATCAGTTGCCTCCTGCACACCCCCTACTGGGTATAGAGCTTGCAACCCAGGCCTGTGCCCTGACTGGGAATCAGGAGTCAAACCGTGACCTTCTGGTTCATAGGTCGATGCTCAACCACTGAGCCACACCAGCCAGGCTCAGCTTCCTTTCCTGCTACACATTTCTTCACACCAGTTACCGCTAACATAACATTAACCAGTTACTGCTCCCTGTCGCTTGGCTATCCTCCTTCTCTCCTGCCTCAGAGGAACGTGAGCCCTCCACGGTTGGGGGTGGCTTGTTCTGTCCATGGCCGAGTCTGGGGGAGCACGTGTCTGGCATCTGGTGGGCACTCACTCTTCACTGAATGCCAGCATGGAGGGAGAGAGTTATTATTTAGAAAACACATTTCCTTTTTAAACGGTCATACTGTGGAAATAGGGAACGCTAATGCGGAAACGCTAGAATTTTTTAACGTGAGGCGCATTATTTATAAGTTCAGACATAGTGCAATAGGGATTTGCTTATTATGTGCACACTCACACTTTTTAAAATTGACTTGAGAGATGGGGGGGAGAGAAAGAGAGAGAGAGAGAGAGAGAGAGAGAGAGAGAGAGAGAGAGAGAGAGAGAAACGTCGATCTGTTGTTCCACTTATCGGTGCCCTCAGGGGTTGATTCTTGTACGTGCCCTGACCAGGGGCCAAACCCTCAGCCTGGGCGAGTCAGGAGGACGCTCTCAGGGCCCGAGCCCCCGGCCCGGGCCCACGGCCCTCACCGGAAGGGCCAGCGCTGCACACGCAGAGCTCCTGCCGGCTTGAGGCGTGTGCACACGGGACCTCTGGTTCTCCCCGCGGCTAGGCGGCCTCAGATCTTATCGGCTCTCCGCTGCCGAGGTTTGACAAGTCTGGCCTTCGCCTTCTGAGAATTCTTAGAAGGAGGAAGCGATGCTATTGATTAGAAATGCGGGCGCTGCCGGGTGAGCCCAGAATCAGTCTGTGACCGCTGTTCACGTGCCGTCTGCAGCGGGCAGGCGGACGCTGTGCCTGCGGGGGGCGCGGGCAGAGGCAGGCACGCGGGGGGCCCTGGGGCCGGCCCAGCCGTCTTGGCAGGTGCTTCCTTACAAGACGTCACGCCTCCGTCTTTGTTTTTCACGGGACGTCGGAAGCTGTGAAGTGCTGTACAATTTTGTGGAATCATCATCCTCTTATGCAGGTTGCTATGGGTCTGACTTTTCTCACCCAACAATACCTCCTGGACATCCCTCGTCGTCCGGCAAAGCTCTGATTTTATGGCTGCGTCTGTCGTGATGTGGAAATGACACACTGTCTTCACCTGGTCCTGTGTGTACTGACGTTCACTTGTGCCTGGCTTTTGCCGCGGTGAACAATGCTAACACACACACACACACACACACACACACGTGTGCATGCCCCTTTGTTATAGAGACAATCTCTTTCTTTGCAATAGATCCGCAGGAGGGGGCTTTCTGGGCGAAGCAGCTACAGCTAAGTCAACACCCTTCCGCCTGTCTGCTCCGCGCTTGGTAAGCGTCTGCAGTAAACACTCCGTTAGGTGAGATCGCTAAGATTCTCCTCGGGGAGGGAGTCCCGTTCTGGAAAAAGCGGGCTCATTTGTCGATCTCCACTGAGATAACGAACGGCCTTTACGTTAAAGGCCCCTTATCTGCAATCCCCCGGCCAGCCTGCCGCCCTCCTTTGTTTACAGAAGTCACAGGAAGCGGGGCTTCCCCGGGACTGAAATAGACCGGCTGGCTTCCTCCCCAGGGCCTCCCTCACCTCACCTCACATCCCCTCCTCCTCCTCCTCCCTCACCTCACATCCCCTCCTCCTCATCCTCCCTCACCTCACCTCACATCCCCTCCTCCTCGTCCTCCCTCACCTCACATCCCCTCCTCCTCCT
Source organism: Pipistrellus kuhlii (assembly GCF_014108245.1). Taxonomy (NCBI): domain Eukaryota; kingdom Metazoa; phylum Chordata; class Mammalia; order Chiroptera; family Vespertilionidae; genus Pipistrellus; species Pipistrellus kuhlii. The sequence goes on from NW_023425438.1 coordinate 105,049, forward strand.
CCCTCACCTCACATCCCCTCCTCCTCATCCTCCCTCACCTCACCTCACATCCCCTCCTCCTCCTCCTCCCTCACCTCACATCCCCTCCTCCTCCTCCTCCCTCACCTCACATCCCCTCCTCCTCGTCCTCCCTCACCTCACATCCCCTCCTCCTCGTCCTCCCTCACCTCACATCCCCTCCTCCTCCTCCCTCACCTCACATCCCCTCCTCCTCATCCTCCCTCACCTCACCTCACATCCCCTCCTCCTCCTCCTCCCTCACCTCACATCCCCTCCTCCTCCTCCTCCCTCACCTCACATCCCCTCCTCCTCGTCCTCCCTCACCTCACATCCCCTCCTCCTCGTCCTCCCTCACCTCACATCCCCTCCTCCTCGTCCTCCCTCACCTCACATCCCCTCCTCCTCGTCCTCCCTCACCTCACATCCCCTCCTCCTCCTCCTCCTTCACCTCACATCCCCTCCTCCTCGTCCTCCCTCACCTCACATCCCCTCCTCCTCGTCCTCCCTCACCCCACATCCCCTCCTCCTCCTCCTCCCTCACCTCACATCCCCTCCTCCTCCTCCCCCCTCACCTCACATCCCCTCCTCATCCTCCCTCACCTCACATCCCCTCCTCCTCCTCCTCCCTCACCCCACATCCCCTCCTCCTCCTCGTCCCTCACCTCACATCCCCTCCTCCTCGTCCTCCCTCACCTCACATCCCCTCCTCCTCCTCCTCCTCCCTCACCTCACATCCCCTCCTTCTCCTCCCTCACCCCACATCCCCTCCTCCTCGTCCTCCCTCACCTCACATCCCCTCCTCCTCGTCCTCCCTCACCTCACCTCACATCCCCTCCTCCTCCTCCTCCCTCACCTCACATCCCCTCCTCCCCAGGAGGCAGGACTGGGAAGCTAGGGCTCTGCTCCTGTCCTCGGAGAGGCTGGCTTTGTGTTTTGGTTTCATTGTCGTCAGCCGCTCTGTGTGTCTGATTTGAGAAAGAAAAAGAGGCTCATGGACGTGGGCTCCCTGTGGTGAGAAAGGAACCCATGGGTAGCCTTTGAGGGAGGTGCGTGATGGGCCCCTGTCAGTGAGGTGAATGGCGCGCGTGTGTGTGCGCGCGTGTGCATGAGTGTGTGCATGTGCATGTGTGTGTTACTGTGTGAGTGTGTGTGCATGTGTGTTAGTGTGTGAGTGTGTGCGCATGTGTGCATGTGTACGTTAGTGTGTGAGCGTGTGCGTGAGCGTGTGCATGTGTGCATGTGTGTTACTGTGTGAGTGTGTGTGCATGTGTGTTAGTGTGAGTGTGTGTGCGTGCGCATGGGTGTGTGCATGTGTGTGTTAGTGTGTGACCGTGTGTGTGCATGAGTGTGTGCATGTGTGCATGTGTGTGTTACTGTGTGAGTGTGTGCATGTGTGTTAGTGCGTGAGTGCGTGTGCGTGTGCATGAGTGTGTGCATGTGTGCATGTGTTAGTGTGTGAGCGTCTGTGTGTGCATGAGTGTGTGCATGTGTGCATGTGTGTGTTACTGTGTGAGTGTGTGTGCTTGTGTTAGTGCGTGAGTGTGCGTGCATGCGCATGAGTGTGTGCATGTGTGCGTTAGTGTGTGAGCGTGTGCGTGTGCATGAGTGTGTATGTGCGTGTTAGTGTGTGAGCATGCGTGTGTTAGTGTGTGTGCATGTGTGTGTTAGTGCGTGAGTGTGTGCATGTGTGTGTGTGCATGTGCGTGTTAGTGTGTGAGTGTGAGAGTGTGTGTGTGTGTGTGTGTGTGTGTGTGCATGTGCGTGTGTGTGTGTGTGAGTGTGAGAGTGTGTGTGTGTGTGTGCGCACAGGAACCCTCACGCCCAGGCAGAGGCTGGCGGGGCCCAGCGGGCAGGTCCTGGTTGCAGGTTCTCCGATGCCCAGGAGCCCGCCCTGGCTAAAGCCCGGCCGCTCCGCGAGGGGAGGGCGCGGCCCGGCGCTGGGTTCAGGGTCAGGACGCGGCGCCTCGGGTGGACCCAGTGCCTCAGATCTCACAGTCGCGACCCCGTGGCGTCCGCAGGGAGGCCGGGCCCGGACACAGCCCGGCTCCCGAGGGACTGACGCTGCGAGTGGACGGCGTGGTGCTGAGGAAACGGAAACAGGAACCGCCGTGTCTGCGGCTGAGTTCGGCCGTCCGAGGCCGGGAGCCCGAGGGGAGGCCCGATGGTGTCCCGCCTTGCGAGCACCCTTCTCGCCGCCCGTCTGTGATGTCCTCCTCCCTCTGGCCAGGCTCCAAGCTGACCTCGCCCAGCGGGTTATCTGGCCCTGCCCTCCCTGCCCTCCCGCGGCTGCAGCGTGTTTCCCTCTGACGCCACTGCCCTGGCGACGTTTGTGATGAACTCCCCCCCCCCCCATCCCCCTGGACTCTGCCCCCTTCCATCATGTCCTGCGGCACCTGGGCCAGCGCTGGGCACAGAGCAGGTCCTCCCAGCACTGAGTGAGCGGGCATGACCTTACCTCCCACCCCCGCAGCCTGACCGCGCCCGGTCTCCCACGGCCCCGCTGGCCTTGGGGGGCGTCTGCTTCTTCCTTCCTTCCTGTCTGTCTGTCACTCTGATGGCCGTCTCCGAGATGCGGGGGGGACACAGGGTGCGTGCCGGCTGGGGTCAGGGTGGCGGCGGGAGCCGGTGCAGCAGAGGGCCGCCTCCGTGCCCTCCTGAGAGGATCTCAGAGATGAATACGTCAGTCCGTGGCCTCCAAGAGCCGAGCTGGAGGGCCTGGGGTTGGGGGACAGAACTAACACACAGGGCAGCTCAGGAACGAAGGCCAGCCCTGGCTGGTTTGGCTCCATGGATGGAGCGTCGGCCTGTGGACTGAGGGGTTCCGGGTTCATTCTAAGCCTGGGTTGCAGGGTCGATCCCAGGTGTGTGTATGTGGTGGTGGTGGGGGGGGGGGGTACAAGAGGCAGTCAGTCAATGGTTCCCTCTCATCATTGGTGTTTCTCTCTCTCTCTTTCTCTCCCTTCCTCTCCAAAATCAATAAAAAAATATATTAAGCCCTGACTGGTGTGGCTCAGTGGATAGAGAGTCGGCCTGCGGACTGAAAGGTCCCAGGTTCTATTCCGGTCAAGGGCATGTACCTTGGTTGCAGGTACGTCTCCAGTAGGGGGTGTGCAGGAGGCGGCTGATTGATGTTTCTCTCTCATCGATGTTTCTAGCTCTCTATCCCTCTCCCTTCTTCTCTGTAAAAAATCAAAGAAGAATGAATGGCGATAGTAGCATTTGGTAAGCACCTGCAGTGTGTGGGGCACTCACTGCTCCCTGTCTTTCCGGGGTGTAACGGCCTTACAGGCTGTGAGTTAGTACTACGCTAGTGGCTGCCAGCTCAGACCCGGGAGCTGCCCTATATGTCAGGGGGTAGAAGCTTCTGGCCCAGGATTTGAAACCAGACCTTGGCAAAGAACGGCCACAACTTACTTCTTACTGAGATGTCACCAGGGCCCTGGCCAGGTGCTTCAGTGGGTGTCATCTGGATAATCCGAGGTTGTGGGTTCGATCCCCAGTCAGGGCTCATACAAGAAGCAACCATGAATGCATCCGTAAGAGGAACAACAAATTGATGTTTCTCTCTCTCTCAAATCTATAAATTAAATTAAATCAGATTAAATTAAATTTAACTTAATTTAAAAAGACGTCCCTCGGGGGTGTGCTCCCCTCCCAGTCTCCTCCTCACTGGGACCCTTGCACAGCAGAGTGGGGGCGGACGGGGCCGGGCCTCGGCCACGGCTCTCGCTCTCTGTTCTGCCAGGAACACCTGCGTCTAATTTGGAGGGTGACTCACAGTCCCGTTCCCAAAATAGGCGACCCGGGCCCACACACGCTGTGACCCCCTCTTCCGCTTGTCGCAGGAACCCCGCTTCCCGCCTGCTCTCCGAGCCGGGGAGGGAGCAGGGCGGGCAGCGGAGCGCTGTTCCCACCCTCAGCCCGGACCCCGTCACCGCGCGGGCACAAATCGCCGTGCCAGTGTTTGGTGAGAAACAGGCTGGAAAAGGACAGCTCGCCGAGACGCAGTCAGTGGCTGGGCCGTGTGTGCTTGTGTGTTAGTGAGAAAGGTGCCTGCCGGCAGCGCGGCTCAGGGCCTGAGCGTTGGTCCATGAGCCAGGAGGTCACGGTTCGATTCCTGGTCAGGGCACATGCCCGGGCTGCGGGCTCCAGCCCCAGAGGGGGGCGTGCAGGAGGCTCTCTTTCATCACGGATGTTTCTCTCTCTCCCTTCTCCTTTAAAATCAATAAAAATATATATTTTTTAAAAAGTCTATCTGCAGCCGAAACCGGTTTGGCTCAATGGATAGAGCGTTGGCTTGGGGACTGAAGGGTCCCGGGTTCGATTCCGGTCGGGGGCATGCACCTTGGTTGTGGGCACATCCCCAGTAGGGGGTATGCAAGAGGCAGCTGATCGATGACTCTCTCTCATCGATGTTTCTAACTCTCTATCTCTCTCCCTTCCTCTCTGTACAAAATCAATAAAATATATTTTAAAAAAAAGTCTATCTGCAGAGTTTTCGCCTTTATGTTCTCAAACCAAAGACACCACACCGAGGTGCCAATCACACGGAGATGCCAATCACACGAAGAAGCCAATCAGATGGAGGTGCCAATCACATGGAGAAGCCAATCACATGGAGGTGCCAATCACACGGAGAAGCCAATCACATGGAGAAGCCAATCACATGGAGATGCCAATCACACGGAGAAGCCAATCACACGGAGAAGCCAATCACATGGAGGTGCCAATCACACGGAGAAGCCAATCACATGGAGGTGCCAATCACACGGAGAAGCCAATCAGATGGAGGTGCCAATCACACGGAGAAGCCAATCACATGGAGATGCCAATCACACGGAGAAGCCAATCACACGGAGAAGCCAATCACATGGAGATGTTAATCACATGGAGGTGCCAATCACACGGAGAAGCCAATCACACGGAGGTGCCAATCACACGGAGAAGCCAATCACACGGAGGTGCCAATCACACGGAGAAGCCAATCACACGGAGGTGCCAATCACACGGAGAAGCCAATCACACGGAGGTGCCAATCACACGGAGGTGCCAATCACACGGAGAAGCCAATCACACGGAGAAGCCAATCACACAGAGATGTTAATCACATGGAGGTGCCAATCACACGGAGATGCCAATCACACGGAGAAACCAATCACACGGAGATGTTAATCACATGGAGGTGCCAATCACATGGAGGTGCCAATCACATGGAGAAGCCAATCACATGGAGGTGCCAATCACATGGAGGTGCCAATCACATGGAGAAGCCAATCACATGGAGAAGCCAATCACATAGAGGTGCCAATCACACGGAGAAGCCAATCACATGGAGGTGCCAATCACATGGAGGTGCCAATCACATGGAGGTGCCAATCACACGGAGAAGCCAATCACATGGAGGTGCCAGCCAGCTGGGAGGACTTGACCCCGCCCACTCCAGGGGAGGCCCAGAGCAGGGACTTCGCTTTCCCTCTTACAACGTAGTGTCGCCATGCGCCTGAGGACCAGACAGAGTTTTCTTTTCCCACCGAGTGAATGATCCAATCCACGGCGAGAAGCCGGGCTCCATCCCGGAGGCACCGGGAGAGATGCCCTCTCTGCTCGGAAAGGATTCTGCTTGACCCCAAGGCCAGCCGTACGCCCCATGGATTTCCAGCAGCAGATGTCTTTGGGGTCCACTCCTCAGGACACATGGTGGCCAAATGCCGCTGTTCGAGGAGAGAAGCCTCCATGCCGGGGAGCACCCTGGCGTGGCATGGAGGCCGCCCTGCCCGGCTCCTGCCCGGCTGCGGGCTCCGGGCGCCCTCTGTGAGCGGCCGGCCTCCCGTCTGGCGGGCCCTCCCCTCGCTGCAGCGTCTGTCAGGCAGCGCTTCGGCAGCAGAGCGGCCTGAGCTGTGCTGAGGTCTCGCCGTGGCATCCCTGGAATGTCCGTCTTCCCGGTTCTGCTCGCTCCCGGGAGGGAAGGCAGGGAATAAAGGGGCTGTTTGTGCTGGCCGGCCTTCCCGGCGCATCTCACTGCTGAGCTCTGAGGCCGTGAATGTCAGGGACAACCTGTGAATGGCCGGGGCCTCTCCCGGGCGGGGGGTGCCCCCTGGCATTTGACCCGGGCTGGGGACAGCCTCCAGTGGCCCGGGGTGCCTGCAGCTGCCCAGTGCTGGGCACCTCCCACTAGCAGAGCCACCAGCACCGAGGCCCTGGCACTGAGGCCCTGAGCTCACAGCTGGCTTAGCAGGGTCAAGGCCAAGCTGGCTGTGGTGACTTCTCTAATGAGACTGGCCACCAGCTTGCAGACAGCCCCCTGCAGCCGACGGCACACTTTCATATGCAACAAACCACCCATTCTCCCCTCACAAACTCAGAGAGGTGGGTCTTACTCTCCATATGTATACACATACAAGTGGCCCTCGTGCATGGAATTTGTGCACTGGGGGAGGGGTGTCCCTCAGCCCGGCCTGTGCCTTCTCACAGTCCGGGAGTCCTCAGGGGACGGAAGAGGCTCCCACCATATATATTTCAGAGAGGAAGGGAGAGGGAGGAAGAGACAGAGACATAAATGATGAGAAAGAATCATGGATCCGCTGCCTCCTGCACCCCTACTGGGGATCAAGCCCGCAGGCGGTTCCTGTGCCTGATCAGGAATTGAACCGGGGACCTCCTGGTTCCTGGGTTGAAGCTCAACCACTGAGCCACACCAGCTGGGCTCAAAGTTTCTATTCTTTTTTTTTTTTTTTAATATTTTATTGATTTTTCACAGAGAGGAAGGGAGAGGGATAGAGAGCCAGAAACATCAATGAGGGAGATACATCGACCAGCTGCCTCCTGCACACCCCCCACTGGGGATGTGCCCGCAACCAATGTACATGCCCTTGACTGGAATCGAACCCAGGACCTTTCAGTCTGCAGACCGACGCTCTATCCACTGAGCCAAACCGGTTTCAGCAAAGTTTCTATTCTTGATGCAGAGCTTGATGCTTCTCATCTTCTGCTAGGCCCTGGGATGGGAGGCCCGTACTGGCGGGCATGGGGCACCTATGCCTGCCCCGTGCAGACAGAGCCACGGAACTCGGGACAAACGCTGAACCCGTCAGGCAATGCCCTAGGAGCCAGCGAGACGGCTCTGACAGCTTCCCTCTGTCTAGTTCAGGGACACTCGAGGCCCTTTGGCCCCTGAAATATCCCGTATCTTTGTGTAACAGGATGTTCCGTGAGAACACAAGGATTTATTAGAATTAAAACAATTTTTTAAGTGAAAAAATCTAGCAGCTGCTATGTAGAGAGACAAAGATGGCACAGCAGCCACAGGCCAACCCTGACTTCGAAGCCAGGCCTCAGGGCATCTGCAGAGCTCCGGGCGGGCACAGGGCCTGGGGCAGGGAGAGGCCCCTTTTCCCCACCAGCCGGAAGGGGGCTGTGGAGGACATGGGAGATGGCCCAGGCAGAGCCGGCGTCGGAGCCGGACAGTGAGGCCCGGAGCAGCGCGGTGTCTGAGCTCCGGGCTTCCTCCCGCTTCCGCAAAGGGCACCAGGTCAGCTTCTCCGTCTGGTCTCAGGGCTGCGATGCGTGACCGGTCACGGGCGAGGTGCTGGCCACCCCCACCCCACTGTTTCCATGACCAGTTTGCCTGCCGAGCAGGCAGAATCCACCCAAAATGAGTGCTTTGCCGGCGTTTCTGGGCCGCGTGATGGAGTACAAATATTTCCCTTTCCGAGACTCTCTGAACTCCCAGCAATATTTCCACGGCTGTCAGCCTCCTTGTCCACAGAAATAAACCAGCTAAACTCAGCGTCCCGGGCCCGGGGACGTCCGAAATAGCCTTGTTTGTTGTCGCAGCGCGTGGCTGCGATCACCGCTCCCCTTCCCGGTCGGCTGGGGCCTTCTGGAACTTGTCGTGCTCTGAGGAGGGGGAGTCCGGGATGAGCTGGGTCCCTGGACAGGGCCCAGGGTGACGGAGCGCCCAGGGTGACGGAGCGCCCAGGGTGACGGAGCGCCCAGGGTGACGGAGCGCCCAGGGTGAGGGAGGGCCCAGGGCGACGGAGGGTCCAGGGTGACGGAGCGCCCAGGGTGACGGAGCGCCCAGGGTGACGGAGCGCCCAGGGTGACGGAGGGCCCAGGGTGACGGAGGGCCCAGGGTGAGGGAGGGCCCAGGGTGACGGAGGGCCCAGGGTGAGGGAGGGCCCAGGGTGACGGAGCGCCCAGGGTGACGGAGGGCCCAGGGTGAGGGAGCGCCCAGGGTGAGGGAGGGCCCAGGGTGACGGAGGGCCCAGGGTGAGGGAGGGCCCAGGGTGACGGAGCGCCCAGGGTGACGGAGGGCCCAGGGTGAGGGAGCGCCCAGGGTGAGGGAGGGCCCAGGGTGACGGAGCGCCCAGGGCCGTGGCCAGGTGGGCACAGGGCTCCGGAGCCCACGTGTACACCGTCCCGGGCCTGGACCCAGGTGACAGTGATCGCCAGACACGGAACAGCCGTGTGTTCCAGAGGGTCCGGACCAGCATGGGTCCCGCCTGGCACCTGCTCCATTCGGCTGAGTAAACAGCGTTTATGGCCTCTGGGTGGAACAATAACTTTTTCGACGTGCATGGTGGCTGAGTGGCCATCGGGAGAGAAAGCCCAGAAGCCTCCCCCCCCCCCCCGTCCTCCGCGCCCGGCCGTCTGCCAGGGGCGGTGCCGCCTGCTGCCAGCGTTCGGTCTCACAGGAGCCCGGAAGCAGGTGCAGGCGCCGCCACGTTCAGATTCTGCTCGGAGAGGCTCGGCGACCTCGCCGCCTCGCCCGCAGCAGGGCCGGGTTCGAACCCCGGCTCCCAGTCCTCCGCCAGCATCCCTTCCCTTTTCTTTCTGCCCCGTGTTGCTTTCCCCGTTTTGATGGCAATCCTGCCGGTTAAAGTTTCACCTCGGCCCCGCCCGCGTGGCACCGGGTTGACGTCAGTGAACCAGGAGGTCACGGTTCGATTCCCGGTCCCGGCACATTCCTGGGTGGCAGGCTCGATCGCCCCACGTGCAGGAGGCAGCCAGTGCATGATTCTCTCTCCTCATGGATGTTTCCATCCCTCCCTCTCCGAGATCAATAAAAACATTCGTTCTCTTAAACCCTAGGCTCATGCCGCCCTCACCTGGGCAGTAAGCCCTGCTGCTGGGCGGGAATTCCGGGCCGTGGGCTCGGCACCGGGCCTGGGCTCACGGAGGGCTCCGCGAGGCCGGCACGGGCAAACCCTCATGGCTGCGGGCTCAGAGGGCCGGCAGAGCCCACCGCACCCCGTACAGCCGCACAGGGTGCCGGCCTGGCTTCTGGGACCTCTGACGGGTTTGGACCCTGCCTTCCGCACGGGGACCGTGAGTGGACACCGAAGGGTCACCCAGACCCCTTGCCCAGAGGACTGGCCTCGAAAGTGGCCGGGACACCGTCCCCTCGGAGCCTGCCCTCTGCACCGCTGCCTCAGTGGGGACGGAGGGAAGGCGTCACCTCTGTCCACGGGAGACCGCTGTGAAGGCCACTGCGGCCCCTCCCCCTCTGCCCGACCCTCTCCTTCCTCCCCTCCCGGGGAGGGCGCCGGGACACTTTTAAAATACATACATTTTTTATTGTTTTTTTACAGAGAGGAAGGAAGAGGGATAGAGTTAGAAACATCGACGAGAGAGAATCATCCATCAGCTGCCTCTTGCACACCCCCCACTGGGGATGTGCCCGCAACCCAGGTACATGCCCTTGACCGGGATCGAACCGGGGACCTTTCAGTCCGCAGGCAGACGCTCTATCCACTGAGCCAAACCGGTTTCGGCACCAGGGACATTAAAAAAAAAATGTTATATATATATAATTGATTTCTGAAAGGAAATGAGAGGGAGAGAGAAACATCCATGATGAGAGAGAAACACTGATCAGCTGCCCCCTGCACGCCCCACACTGGGGATGGAGCCCGAAACACTGGCGTGTGCCCTGACCGGGAAGAGTACCATGACTTCCTGGTTCATAGGTCGGTGCTCAACCACTGAGCCACACCAGCTGGGGCGGCAGTGAGACCTCTTCACACACACCCTGTCCACAAGCTCCTCTCCAGGTCTGCTTCCTGGCTGGCCCCGCCGCCCCGCCGCCTCCTCCCCCTCTCACCGCCTGGGCCTGCACCAGCGGCCCACCCCGGCCTCTCCTCCCTGCGCCCCAGCGCCCTCCCTGGTGCCACCACCTAGCCGTCCTCCGGGCGCTTCTGCATTCGCAGGCCTGGGGCTCCTGAGGGTGGCCACCCCGAGCCCCTGGACTCAGTCACTGTGGAGCTGTCACCAGAGGCTTCCGGCCCAGAGGGACACGCTGCTCAGGACGCCCACAGCGAAGAGCAAAGTCCAGTCCGTGGCTGTGCTTCATCGTCTGCTTCCCAGTCTCTCTGGCCCCAGGGGGAGGGAGCGGATCCGGCACCGGCTGGAGACCATCCCTTTTATTGAAATATTTCTTCCCAACTAAAAGAGGCGGAGCTTCTTATTCGACCCATTTTACAGATGAGGCAATGGGGGGGGGGGGGACCCACAGGGTGAAATAATGTGGACAAACCAGGTCAGCGTGGGCACAGAGCCTACGCAGAGCTCTGCTCTACAGTCCTGGAGAGTCTCTCACTTGCAAAACTGTCACTGTTGTCATACAAGGCCCTCACCCAGGAGGCCACACGTTGGGGGGGGGAGGACCTCTGCGGGTGGGAGCTGGGACCAGGGACAGATCCTCTGAGCCTGACGGCCTCACCTTCCTCATCATCATCATCATCATCATCATCGCCAAGGAAACAAGCGCTCCTTTGCTGTTGCCATGGAAACCATCCCACTTTCACCATGGAGACAGCCAATGGGAAGGCAGCTCCTTGAGGGGGAGGAGGTACCTGCAGGGGAGGGGGGGAGTGCCCCGGACACTCCTTTGTTGCCTGAGAGGCTCAGGAATGCGGAGGTGTGCTCAGAGGTGCCCGCAGAGCTCAGGGTCAAGGCCAGGGTGCCCTGGAGAAGCGGAGTGGGAAGAACTGCTCTGCAGGTATTTCTGGCAGCGGCCTGCTCTCTCAGCCGCCATTGTCCGGTCAGAGGACACGCTCACATTTGCGTGTCTCACAGAGGCTGGAAACCGGCCAGGCCAGCTCCTCTCCCTGTCTGAGCTGGCTTCCAACCCGCTGGGTGGCCCTGGTGACTCAACAGCCGCCCTGGCACCTGTCAGACAGGGCAGAGGGGCCACCCAATGGCCCTGGGTCTCCAGACCACCACAAGGTGTGTTTTTTACTTGTATCTATTTCAGAGAGGAAGGAAGAGAGAGAGAGAGAGAAACATCGATGATGAGAGAGAATCATGGATTCTCTACTTCTTAGTGTCTTTGGAAGTAACATTAGGTTAACAATAGCATCGGTCTTTTAAGGTAAATGAGAGAAACTGTGCAAAGCCAAAAGCACTATGCCCAGCCCGTGGAAGGGAGAGGAAGGAGGAGGAAGGGAGAGGAAGGGAGAGGAAGGGAGAGGAAGAAGGAGGAAGGGGGGAAGGGAGAGGAAGGAGGAGGAACGGAGAGGGAGGGAGAGGAAGGGGGGAAGGAAGAGGAAGGAGGAAGGAGGGAGAGGAAGGAAGAGGAAGGGAGAGGAAGGGGGGAAGGAAGAGGAAGGAGGAGGAAGGGAGTGGAAGGAGGGAAGGAAGAGGAAGGAGGAGGAAGGGAGAGGAAGGGAGAGGAAGGGGGAGGAAGGGAGAGGAAGGAAGAGGAAGGAAGAAGAAGGAGGAGGAAGGGAGAGGAAGGGGGAGGAAGGGAGAGGAAGGAGGAAGAAGGGAGAGGAAGGGGGAGGAAGGGAGAGGAAGAAGGAGGAACGGAGAGGAAGGGAGAGGAAGGAGGTGGAAGGAGGAGGAAGGGAGAGGAAGGGGGAGGAAGGGAGAGGAAGGGGGAGGAAGGGAGAGGAAGAAGGAGGAAGGGAGAGGAAGGAAGAGGAAGGAGGAGGAAGGGAGAGGAAGGGGGAGGAAGGGAGAGGAAGGAGGAGGAAGGGAGAGGAAGGAGGAGGAAGGAGGAGGAAGGGAGAGGAAGGAGGTGGAAGGAGGAGGAAGGGAGAGGAAGGGGGAGGAAGGGAGAGGAAGGGGGGAAGGAAGAGGAAGGAGGAGGAAGGGAGAGGAAGAAGGAGGAAAGGAGATGAAGGAGGAGGAAGGGGGAGGAACCCAGCAGCACAGCCCTGTGGCACCGATGGGGAGGGAGGGCAGGGGGCTCTGGCACGGGCAGCTACATGCAGCCACCAGGCAGCTCCAAGGTGAAGGCTGCCCACAGCCCCATTTCTTGTCCAGAGCCCCCCGGACCCCCTCTCTGTCTGTCTCTGTCTGACGGGAGACAGCGTGTGTGGCCCGCGCCCGGGCCTCCTGGGGCTCCTGCCGCCGGCTCCGGCCCCCGGAGGCTGTGGAGGGTGTGGGGGACGTGCGGACTCCCAGGCCCACGCCCCTCCCTCGGACCTGGGACAAAAGTCCTACAGAGAATTCCGCTCCCGCCCTGTGCCAGGGGATATATTTATTTGCGCCTGAGATTCCCATCTCTCTTTTAAAGAAAAACACCACACATTTGGCCAACAGGCAACGTGGAAAAAATGTCCCGTTGCACAAATAGCCAGAATGGTCGCTCAGAATGCCTGAGATGATGAACTGCGCGGAGGAAAACGCCTGTGGCGGATTGTCAGCAGGCTATATTTGGGGGTCCGAGGCCGGGGGCCCTGCCAGCCGCGCTCACACAGCCCTCCTGTTTGTCTGTGCCTATTTATAACCGGCCACACATTCACCCACCAAAAATGCAGTGGGCCCTGGACTTCGCTTATAAATGACTAAAATGTTCTCGAATGCTCAGGTTTCAGCATGTGACCGCCTTTGATTCGGCCCGAGATTAGGCCTGCTTACTGGAGAGGGGATTAAGCAATGTACAGAAAACAGCGTAATTGGACCCTTTGGGAGTTTGAAAGTATGAGAACAAGTTTTTTTTTCTTCATTTCCATTTTAAAAGTGTCATTCACATCAACAAAACTTTATTAAGCACCAACTATAGGAACAGCTTCGTGAGACCTCAAAATGAGGAAGCCCAGCTCTGATCCCATGGAGTTTTCTGGGGAGGCATAGACACTAAAATAAATTATACGGCCCTTGCCGGTGTGGCTCAGCGGATAGAGCATGGGCCTGCGGACTGAAGGGTCCCAGATTCAAATCCGGTCAGGGGCATGTACCTTGGTTGCAGGCACATCCCCAGTAGGGGGCGTGCATTATCGATGTTTCTCTCTCATCGATGTTTCTCTCTCTCTCCTCCTCTCTGTAAAAAATCAATAAAAATATTTTTTTAAATGGAGTGGTTTCCATGTTGTCTGGTCCCTGCAGGTCCTGGGCGGGAGGCCGCACTGTCCTGCTCTCTCAGTTGCAGGGGGCAGTGCTCCGGGTTGTCTCAGGGCACCCAGGGGTTCTGTCCGCCGAGGCCGGCCTCCTGTGCTTCCTTCCAGGCGGGAGTTCAGCCACGAGTGTCCGGGGCACCCACCACCCCCATGGGGAGCCCCACGCTGGTCATGCTGTGGTCAGGGGGACAGGGTCCTCCCCCGCCACCCCCATGGGGAGCCCCACGCTGGCCGTGCTGTGGGTCGGGGGACAGGGTCCTCCCCCGCCACCCCCATGGGGAGCCCCACGCTGGCCGTGCTGTGGGTCGGGGGACAGGGTCCTCCTCGGCCACCCCCATGGGGAGCCCCACGCTGGCCGTGCTGTGGGCTGGTGGACAGGGTCCTCCCCCGCCACCCCCATGGGGAGCCCCACGCTGGTCGTGCTGTGGGCTGGGGGGACAGGGTCCTCCGGGGAGGCAGCGGCCACCGCCATGGGGAGCCCCACGCTGGCCGTGCTGTGGTCAGGGGGACAGGGTCCTCCCCCGCCACCCCCATGGGGAGCCCCACGCTGGCCGTGCTGTGGGCCGGTGGACAGGGTCCTCCCCCGCCACCCCCATGGGGAGCCCCACGCTGGCCGTGCTGTGGGCTGGTGGACAGGGTCCTCCTCGGCCACCCCCATGGGGAGCCCCACGCTGGCCGTGCTGTGGGTCGGGGGACAGGGTCCTCCCCGGCCACCCCCATGGGGAGCCCCACGCTGGCCATGCTGTGGGTCGGGGGACAGGGTCCTCCCCCGCCACCCCCATGGGGAGCCCCACGCTGGCCGTGCTGTGGGTCGGGGGACAGGGTCCTCCGGGGAGGCAGCGGCCACCGCCATGGGGAGCCCCACGCTGGCCGTGCTGTGGGCTGGTGGACAGGGTCCTCCTCGGCCACCCCCATGGGGAGCCCCACGCCGGCCGTGCTGTGGGTCGGGGGACAGGGTCCTCCGGGGAGGCAGCAGCCGGAGCTGACATAAAACCCCCGTTACGTGGGCTGGCTGAACCCCACTTGACCGCCTGACATTTGAAGTCCGGAGAATCTTTCGATTTCCAGACTCTGGCAGGAGGAAGGGAACATCTTGGGTGTTTATACGATCTGGTGACCTCTTGAATCTGTGCCACTGGAAGGAATAGCTGAGTTTCTGGGCCCCGGGTCCACAGCCTTCCCAGAAAGGACGCGTGCCATCGGCGCCCCCTGCAGGGCGAGGCCTCTCGGCCAGGCCTTCCCCGAGGTCCCGCCACGGGGAGCGTGGCTGCTGGGGAGACGGGCCCTCTCGTAGATGGACACGTCCACGGCCAGGGACTGGCCACCTCTCTGCCGGGAGCCGCCCGCGGGCAGCATCTGCGGCTGAGCCACCACAGTATAATACAGGTGCCACCGGCAAGCAGAGGCCAGCGGGAACCCCAGGTCTCGTGAGCATGTTCCTTGCACAAAATGCATTTAAAAAAATATATATATATATATATTTTATTGATTTTCCACAGAGAGGAAGGAAGAGGGACAGAGAGCTAGAAACGTCGATGAGAGAGAATCATCGACCAGCTGCCTCCTGCAAACCCCCTACTGGGGATGTGCCCACAACCAAGGTACATGCCCTTAACCGGAATCGAACCTGGGACCTTTCAGTGCACAGACCGACGCTCTATCCACTGAGCCAAACCGGTTTCGGCAAAATGCATTCTTAATATTCTCTTACCGCTCTCCTGCATAAGAGAGGTATGTGCCATGGCTCCTCAATAGATTCATCACAGATAAAATGTCTCTGTGAGGACCATGTGCTGAGACATGACGTGGGGGCCTGCGGTGTGTTAAGCCCACAACTTGGTTCTCAAGCAGTTGTGTATTGTCCCAAATTTTATATGCTAGTTGTCTCATTCATTCTTTCGTTCGTTCATTCAGGAAATACTGTGAGCCCTAATCGGTGTGGCTCAGTGGACAGAGCATCAAACTGGACTGAAGAGTCCCAGGTTTGGTTCTGGTCAAGGGCACAGGCCCAGGTTTTGGGCTTGATCTCCAGTGGGGGGTGTGCAGGAGGCAACTGGTCGATGTTTCTCTCTCATCGACGTTTCTAGCTCTCTATCCCTCTCCCTTCCTCTCTGTAAAAAAATCAATAAAGTGCCGAAACCGGTTTGGCTCAATGGATAGAGCGTCGGCTTGGGGACTGAAGGGACCCGGGTTCGATTCCGGTCAAGGGCATGTACCTTGGTTGCGGGCATATCCCCATTGGGGGGTGTGCAAGAGGCAGCTGATCGATGACTCTCCCTCATCGATGACTCTCCCTCATCGATGTTTCTAGCTCTCTGTCTCTCTTCCTTCCTCTCTGTACAAAATCAATAATAAATAAATAAATAAATAAATAAATAAAAACATTAAAAAATCAATAAAGTATATTAAATAAAAAATGAATAAAAGTAAAAAAGTCTTTTTAAAAAAAAGCCACTGAAAGTCTAGTCCAGCAAACACGGATTTTAGAATTGCAGACTCCCCCCACCGCCCCGCCCAGCGTGCGCTTCTCTTCCCATTCACAGGGGCACCAAGCGAGAATAATGCACAGGGACGTGTCCCTCACCCGCCTGCGGCTCTGTGGGGAGGCGTCCCCATGTCCCCGCTTACTCTGTTCTCACTGTGTAAGCCGTGGTTTTGTGTGGGGGGGCACCCCACCTTTTTTTTTTTTTTTTTTTATAATTCTCACCTGAGGGCATTTTTCCATCGATTTTTAGAGATTGTGGAGGAGAGAGGGAAAGACAGAAAAAAACATCGACTGGTTGCCTCCTGCAGGAGCCCTGACCACGGAACCTGCAACCGAGGTACGTGCCCTTGACCAGAATCGAACCCAGGACGCTTCGGTCCCCAGGCCAACACTCTACCCACTGAGCCACACCGGCCACGGCCCCCGCATCTTCGCGGGAGAGGGAACCGGGGAAAGGTTCCCTTTCGGGCCTGCCCGCTACGTGCAGCGGCGAGAGCTATTTCTAGAAGAAACGCTTGATCTCCCGCCAAGTTGTAGCTGCGTCCACGTGTGCCAAGTGAGTCGTGCTCCAGGGACAACGACTCACCCAGTTGGCGCCACCCCGCACGGCCAGCACCCGAGGAGCCAGCCGCTCGGGGCTGCGGTCGGATGGGAGGGTTCTGCCACCAACTGCGGCCCGCGGCCGGGCGGGAACGCGAGCCTGCCCACAGGTGTCCCAGCCAGCGCCCCCGTGAACCCGCCAACGCTCCCCATCGCTGTTTAAAAAGCCCAGCGAGCTCTGCATGGCCTCAGAGGGCGGTGGGCAGAAAGGCAGGGCAGCGCGCACCGAGCAGGGAAAGGACGAGAAGTCCCGCTGCCGAAACAGCCAGACGGGGGATCCGAGTGAGCAGCCCCGTTTCAGGAAAGCGGCCGAGCCGGGTTATTTTTAGAGCGGAGGCCTCGAAGGGCAGCCCTCCGCATGCCGACCTCTGCCCGGCTCCGTTCCCCCTCGCCCGCTGCCCTCTGCCCCACTTCCCTAGCTCCCTCTTTAGAAAAGCACCTGACTGCCGAAACCGGTGTGGCTCAGTGGACAGAGCATCGGCCTGCAGACTGAAGGGTCCTGGGTTCAATTCCGGTCAAGGCCATGGACCTTGGTTGTGGGCGCATCCCCAGTGGGGGGTGTGCAGGAGGCAGCTGGTCAACGTTTCTCTCTCATCGATGTTTCTAGCTCTCTATCCTTCTCCCTTCCTCTCTGTAAAATCAATAATATATATATTTATATATATAAAAGCACCGCACTGCGCGTGTTTGTGAGACGCTGGCAATGCCGTGCGCTGCGGTGGGAAGTGTAAGTAAAAATGCCACATTCAAAGCATGAGCGCAGACTTTCCTGCTGGGCTGTGACATCGTTTCAGGTCAGTCTGCTGAAAACATCTCAGATCAAACTCCCTCCCTGAATATAAGTCAAAATCTAAATAGGTGCCCAGCTGGCTCAGTGGTTGAGCATTGATGGACCTATGAACCAGGAGGTCATGAGTTCGATTCCTGGTCAGGGCACATGCCTGGGCTGCAGGCTCAGTCCCCAGTAAGGGGCAGGTAGGAGGCAGCCAATCAATGATTCTCTCTCATCATTGATGTCTGTCTCTCTCTCTCTCTCTCTCTCTCTCTCTCTCTCTCTCTCTCTCTCTCTCTCTCCCCAGTAAGGGGCAGGTAGGAGGCAGCCAATCAATGATTCTCTCTCATCATTGATGTTTCCCTCTCTCTCTCTCTCTCTCTCTCTCTCTCTCTCTCTCTCTCTCCCTCTCTCTTCCTCTCGGAGATGAATAATTATATTTTTTAAGAATCTGAATAGTTACCCTGGAATACATGTGTGTCTATGTGCGGCTCCGCCCACCCAAGGTACCTGATGAGTATTAACTGGGAAACCAAAGCCAGAAGCCCTCCTGCTCAGGCAGGGGGCCCTCCATTCGCCTGGTCTCGTGACACCCTATGTATTCAGACCCTCACGCACCCGTCAGAGGAGGAGAGAACTGATCAGTGATAAAGAAATGGAACTAGTTAGAATGTCACGATTGGATAGTTAATATTTGCCACAACTTCTGAAGAGCTGTCCAAAGATTAAGACACTTTCTCATGGCTACAGTATTGAGCCCAAAAAATTCTAGATGCTGAAACCACATAGCACCATCCTGATATGTCAAGGTTGCGGATTAGATCTTGAGTCAGGGCACATGTAAGAATCAACCAATCAGAGCATAAATAAGGGAGACAAATTGATGTTTCTCTCCCTCCCTCTCTCGCTCTCAAATCAAAAGCCCACAGAACCCGCATGGGTGTCACCTTTTTAAAAAGTCTACACTAATAAAAGAGAAATATGCAAATCGACTGTCATTCCACAACATCACCAGCCAATCAGGAGCGGGTATGCAAATTAACTCAACAAAAAAGGTGCTGCTGGAGTGTCTGGGCCTGTCAGCCTGGCCAGAGGCCGCGGGAGCCCAGCGGCGAGGCTGTATCCACCATCATTGGAGTGTCTGGGTCTGTCAGCCCCTATATGAGGCTGGATGCTGCGTCCAGGTACCACTCACAAATTGTCCCCTTAGGAGTTCGACTGGGAGACCAGGAGTTCCATCACTTGCTATGACGTGCGTTGACCACCAGGGGTTGGCTCAGAATGAAGAAAACCCCAGTCAGCAGCTGGCAGCTGATAGCTGTGGAAGGGAGGCCCCAGCTGGCAGCCGGAAGGCCCCGATCAGCCCTGATCACTGGCCAGGCCTAGGGACCCTACTTGTGCACGAATTTTGTGCCCTGGGCTTCTATATATTTATTGATTTTAGAAGAGGCAGAGGGAGAGATAGAAACATCAATGAAGAGAGAGAATACTGGATCAGCTGCCTCCTGCACGCCCCCTGCTGGGGATCGAGCCCACAACCCGGGCATGTGCCCTGACCATGAATCAAACTGTGACCTGGTGCATAGGTTGATGCTCAACCACTGAGCCGGGCATCACCTGCTTTTAAAGGGCATTTGAGTCACTCTCTTGGGCCCATATCTTGGCTCTCCCATGTATGGGCTGTGTGGCCCTGGGCCGGCAAGCCACTTGCTCAGCTTTCCTGTTTCTAAAGTGAGGATCAGGATACCCACCTGACCAGATAATGTGGAAACGCAACTATTTATGTCCCTCACTCCAGTGACTGGCATGCGGTAAGGGCTCAGTGAGATGAGCAGATAATGACCGTAACGAATCCATGTAGGAGTCATAGAAGCAGATCTAGGGCCCTGCAGGAGCTAGTCACGGCCCCAACAGGATACAACGTCTACCTACCACCCAAGTCTCCTTTGGCACCAAATTAAACCCAGCAGCGGAACTGGGGGAAAATGGCTAATCTTGGAAAGGATTGTAAGTATTTTTAAAGTTGAATAGAAGACGAGGGTCTGGCTGGTGATGCCATTTCCTACCAGTCTGCACGAGAGGGTCTGGGAGAATTCTGCAAAGTGCTGGACGGGACGTTCAGCTCCCTCCGCGGGCTCACGAGTGCTCGGCACCGGAGCGCCTGCCACGTTATAAATAGCAGCCGGTGTCACTCACCGGATTATGCGACTGAATAAGTCACCCCGGGCTGGACGGACGCTTCTAGAAGGGCTTTAACTGAGTGACATTCCGATGTTCCTTTTAAGTCTGAACCAATATTTCTTTTCTAGCACGAACATATATATATATATATATTTTTAATCCTCATCCGAGTATTTTTCCACTGATTTTTAGAGAGTGGGAAGGAGGGGGTGAGAGAGAAATCTGGATGTGAGAGAGACACATCGATTGGTTGCCTCCTGCTGGTGCCCCAAGAGGTCGAACCTGCAATCCAGGTACATGTCCTAACTGGGAATCAAACCCATGACCCTTTGGTGAGCAGGCTGGCGCTCTAACCATGGTACGCCAGCCTGGGCTGCCGGGGCTTTCTTCCTGGATCCTGGCAAGTACGGCACTTGGTATCCAGAGCGGTCGTTGCCCTGTCAGGCGGCTCAGCTGGTTATGCATTGCCAGGCACCGAAGGGTGGCAGGTTTGGTTCCTGCTCAGGGCACACACCCAGCTTAGGGTTTGGTCCTTGATTGGAGTGCATATAGGCGGCAATCAGTTTCTCTCCCACAATGATGTTTCTCTCTCCCTCTCTAAAACCAATAATAATAGTTAAAATAAAATTTAAAAAAGCATATCCTTGGGTGATTAAAAAAAGACTGGGTTTGTCTACCACCTTTGGCACACTCCTCCCTAGAACATCCTGACCCCGGGGCCAGGTGCCACGGACCAGTGTGATGCTGTGAGGTGCCCAGACAATTAAGGTCTCTGAAGACTAGATTATGGCAAGAACACTCAGCATAGGCATGTCATTTCCCCCGCCATTCCGTTTCAATTTTGATGCGTAAAAATTAGTATCCATTCACTTTATCAACACAATGGGATCTAGAATTTTTTTAAAAATGCTGTTGCCGAACACCTGCTTCATTGACAGCAGGTGAAGAAATCTAAGTAACTTCTCTCTCCAGCAGGTGGCAGTGTCCCACGGACCGGTTCTGAGGAAGGAGGGACAAGTGGGCAGTGCCTGGGCTGGAGCTGGGAACAGGCGTTTTTCCTTTTAGAGCAAATCCAGTCTGTTGGTTTGTGTGTTTGAGAAGTCAGGCTTCATTTTCGAATTCTTGGGAATGGGTTGAAGCCAGATCACTTTTCTCATCCGGCAAAAATGTACCCAAGACTACAGAAATGTGGGGAACATAAGCCAGGGTGGGGGGACGGGGCCCCTCCACCGAGAGCGGGAAATAAGGGTGGGGAAAGCCGACTGCAGGGTGGGTGGCCACCCAACGCCCGGTGGGGACTGCAGCCCGAGGGGTGAAGTGGAGGGCGGGTGTCGGAGGATGTAGCTCTGAAAGCAGGGAAGAGGAGACGGGAAGTGCAGTGGGTTGCAGGCCCAGCCACCACACCACTGCGGGCTGAGTGGAGGGAGGGCCTGCAGGGAGCAGTGAGGTCAGAAAGCGAGGCCTGCAGGGGGCAGGGGACACCCTAGGCCTCCGAGGGGGTGAAGGACAGGCAGGGACAGTGCAGGCGGCAGCGTGGGCAGCATGCGCGGAAGGCTGGGCTGGGAGCTAGCTCGGGGCTGAAAAGCCGCTGGAAGAAGACACGCCGGACACGGGAAGATAAAGAACATTCCTTTATAGCACACGTCTGTGGTTACAGAGAGCTCTGTTCACATGATCTTTTGCCCTCGCACAAATCCGTAAAGCTGAACACGTGTCACGTCTCGCGAGTTCAGAACTGCTGCTCAGAAACAAAGCCATCACCTGCGCCACGCTTCCCTTGTTGGCTTTGGGGAGACTGCCTTCCTTACCCCCACCCCATTCCTTCTCAGCAAAGGCCTTTTCTGTCTCCCCTTCCCCACAGGGGCTCAGGCCTCCTCTCCTCCCGCTCTACCCTCGTGAGATCAGCGGTCACCACGTGGGGACCTGTGAGGTCCGAAAGGCTGGTGACCGCTGCGTTAATGACCTCATCCTCAGGGCTGCGGCCATCACACAGACCGACAGCTGCCAGTTCTCACTGAGACCTGGCCTGCTTCAGTCCCACGTGGGAGCACTCGCAGCAGGCAGGCCTGGAGAGAAAGCGGGGGTGGGGGTGGGGGTGGGGATAGGGAGGCAGCTGCGGGGAGGCAGCACGTGCACAGGGCACAGGGAGAAGCCACGGGAGTGCAGAGGTATGTGCATCCTAAACAGGCAGCACTATTTTTCAATATTTTGATTCCCATTTTAAACCTTTATACATGATCTTAATTTCAAGTTGCTTCATATTTTTCTTTGAAAGCGAGAGACGTTTAAAATATAAATGTGGATGATGCTCCTACGGTCCTGTATGGCAGACAAGCCACAGATGTGTGGTCTGATTTTACAATCCACGCACTTGCTACTGAGCACGTCTACGCGCAGGCACTGTGCACGGCTCCGGGCGGGGCGGGCGGTAACGCAGTGACTGAGGCACAGGTGGCACGTGATTCACCAGTGAGGTAGACATCGCCAGGTGCTCGGCGAAGGGCCTGGAGCGGGAGAGGGAGGGGACAGCTAAGGCCTAAAAGCACCCTCTGGGGAGGAGCAGAGCTGCACAGAGACATCACACACCTGCTGGCACAAAGCTCAGAACAGCGGCCAGCGGCCACCACCATCGAGGTCCTGTCTCACACCCACTGAGCCGCTACCTGATGGCCTTCCCACCCGTCCCTGAAGGTGTGGGGCGCCACCGTCTGCTCAGACACAGTCACTGCAGGCAGCCTGAACCCTTCCACCACAGGGATCACACAGAAACTCGAACCAAACCCATGATCTTCACGTTCAGAGGATTCTAATAAGTTACAGATACCACAGATCAGGGAATCCGCTAATTTCCATATATACATGATTGCGGCTGTACACGGCGAAGACTCACTGAGGCACACATGAGCCATCGAAGCATTACAGATGTGTACAGACGTCACAGTGAGATGCGTGTGCACGCCCGCCCACCGCGCAGCAGCTAATGCAGACGTGACCTCGTGTAAGGCAACTGCTCCCGGGCGGACGACACATGCCCTGGGAGGAGGGTCCACCAGGCCTGGCCTCTCGGGGGAGTGGCGCTCGCTGAGGACGGAGCGTCAGGGGCAGGACGTCCAGGTCACTGATGAAGGCCAGCAGGTATGAAGAGCCGCTGTGAGTGCGCGAACCACAGGGATCCCGGAACCCCCGGAGCGAGCGGCTCAGAGACGCTCTGGCCGCGATGCCGCTGCCGCCGGGGGGGCCTCACAGGACCGACCGCTGAGGACCCGCTCGGGCGTCACATCCGCGCGGCGCTCTGAGCCGCTCACACACGGCACCGGCTCCCCTCAGTCACTCGCCTCCCTCTGCTGCGGAGGGTCTTCTTCTGAAAAACCACCAGCAAAAAGGAATCCTGTTAGCGAGGCTTTGAAAGTAACCAGGTAACAGAGCACACACTTCGACTGCAGAGAAAGATGAGGAACGCTGGTCAGGCGCCAGGTGACTGGCCTGAGGCTGCCGCCCCCCGCCCCCGAGCACACTGCAGGCACCCGGAGTTCTCACTCATCAAACCCACAGGAACGTAACTGTCAAGGTGTTCGCCTACGTCCTCCCAGGCGGTGGCTGCCGTCATATTTCTGATGCTCTCGGTTGCTTGCAAAACTTTGTAGTTTGATGTAGTCCCATTTGTTTATTTTTTGAGTTTCCCTTCCCCAAGAAGATAGATCAGAAAAAACATTGCAACGTGAAATGTCCAAAATTTTACTATGTTTTCCTATAAGACTTTTATGGTTGAGTCTAACATTATTCCAACACCATTTATTGAAGAGACTATCTTTACCTCATTGTGTGTTCTTGTCCCCTTGTTAAAATACTTTTTAATGTATTTTACGTTTTTTTATTGATTTCAGAAAGGAAGGGAGAGGGACAGAGAGATAGAAACATCAATGATGAGAGAATCATTGATTGGCTGCCCTCCTGCACTCCTACTGGGGATGGAGCCCACAACCAAGGTACATGCCCTTGACAGGAATTGAACCCAGGACCCTTCAGTACACAGGCCGATGCTCTATCCACTGAGCCAAACTGGCTAGAGCTGTGGTCGACAAACTGCGGCTCGAGAGGCACATCCGGCTCTTTGGCCCCTTGAGTGTGGCTCTTCCACAAAACACCACGGCCTGGGCGAGTCTATTTTGAAGAAGTGAAGTTTAAGTTTAAAAAATTTGGCTCTCCAAAGAAATTTCAATTGTTGTCCTGTTGATATTTGGCTCTGTGGGCTAATGAGTTTGCTGACCGCTGGGCTAGGGCACCCTTGTCAAGTGGTAATTGCCCATGAAGGTGTGACTTTACTTCTGGGCTCTGTCTGTCCCGCTGACCTGTGTGTTTTTATGCCAGTTCCAGGCTGTTCTAATTACTATGGCCTTGATGTCATACTACCTGATACCATGTAGTGCGATTCCTCCAACTTCGTTCTCAAGATTGCTGTACCTTTCAAGGTCTTTGCGGTTCCGTGTAACTTTCTGGATTGTTTGTTCTAGTTCTGAGAAAGGCACCATTGGTGTTTTGATAGGAGTTACATTGAATCTATAGATTGCTTTGGGTTGTATTGGCATTTTAACGATGTTAATTCTTCTTATCCGTGAACATAGTATATGCTTCCACTTATCTGTATCCTCAATATTTTTCCAGAAACCTATGTAATTTTATTAAGCAACATCACCCAGTACATTTTTAAAAAATATTACACAATTTAAAAATCACTGGAACCTTAAATGTCCCAGGCCAGGAAATGGGCGTGCTCACCTTTGTCGGGCTTTCTAGAGTGTTTGCTTTTCTTGGACGCCGAGGGCCCTGCACCTTCAGAGCGCTTCCTGCGGGAGCGGCCCTGCTCCACCTCACACAGGTAGACGTCGATGGGCCCGTTGGTGCTCCGGATGTGCACAGTGACGGAGTCCTGGCAGAGACACGCAAATGTCAGTGTCAACTGGAGGGTCCCAACGGCACCGTCACCTCCCGGACAGAACTGCCCGCTTCAGGGGGCGTTTCTAGACACTAAGCCCAGAGAATGCCCCTTCTGTTGGAGAAAACCACGACCAAGCTTTGCGGCATGACATCCGCTGGCCGAGCCACATCAAACAGCTCCTCGATCACAGAAATCGTCCCAGAGCCACGGCGCTCTGAGCACGCCGCTGCTCCGGAGCCCCCTTCTCCCCCAGGGCTGACCGGCCCTTCCGGAACCTGCACCTGAGCCACCCCAGTGTCTTGATGGCAAACTGAGAATCCCGTGGTCAGATGCTCCGAGCTGCAGACCACTGGAGAGCTACCTGACGACCACTCTTCTGTCCACTTGGAAAAGCAGCTGAGACCAGACAAAATATACCTCATGCCAGTCAGCCTCTGGGATCCACGAGCTGTCAGGAAGTTGGAGCTTCTACAGAGAGTTCTGCTACTTCTTAGGGAACAGCTCCAGTTAGAAACGGTTCCTTGTTCTGACTGGGAGTGGGTTCGACTGTCTTTGTCTCCCGTCCGTGCAGTGGGCCTGCTGGGTGCCACGGCAGCACTGCCCAATGCCCAGCCCGGATCCCGGAGCAGAGCCCGGGAGAGGCTGTGCGTCAGCCTCCTGGGCCCACAGCAGCGGGAGCAGCTGCACCCACTTGGACAGTGCTGCCGGGACAAGGAAGCGGTGTTGAGTCCTCCCCCTACAGAGAGGCAAGTCCCTCCAGCATCACTGAGCTCCCAGGGCCTACCAGCCTGTCCGAGCCACCGGTCTGTCCCAGGAATGCCCACACCCCTTGTTCTGAGTCCGTCCTTACCAAGCACCCTTCCGATGACAATTACCTTTCAATGCACACGTCCCTATAAGGGTAGGAGTGTGCTGAGCACGGCTGCTTGAGAGAGTAGTATTTTCATTTACAGGGTAACTTTACTTCCCATTTTTACTGTATAACTTAACAGTCTAGTTTCCTCACCTGTCTTTTGAGTTGGGTTAGTGCCGTGGTTGGCAAACTGCGGCTCTTTGGCCCCTTGAGTGTGGCTCTTCCACAAAATACCACGGCCTGGGCGAGTCTATGTTGAAGAAGTGGCGTTAGAAGAAGTTTAAAAAAATTTGGCTCTTAAAAGAAACGTCAATCGTTGTCCTGCTGGTATTTTGCTCTGCTGACTAATGAGTTTGCCGACCACTGGGTTAGTGAATTATAATTCCCTAGAGCCTTGGCTGACACCAGATTTCCTCCTGGAACTTCAAGACTTCAGCCAGCCGAAACCGGTTTGGCTCAGTGGTAGAGCATTGGCCTGTGGACTGAAAGGTCCTGGGTTCGATTCCGGTCAAGGGCATGTATCTTGGTTGCGGGCACATCCCCAGTAGGGGGTGTGCAAGAGGCAGCTGGTCGATGTTTCTCTCTCATCGACGTTTCTAGCTCTTTCTCTCACTCCCTTCCTCTCTGTAAAAAATCAATAAAATATATTTAAAAAAAAAAAAAAAAAAAAAAAAAAAAAAAGAGAGACTTCAGCCAATTCCTGGGGATTCCTCTAAGAGGCTTACAGCCCAACAGTTAAGAAGACTCTGAAGACACACCCCCTGGGTTGAGTCTGGCTGTTTCTTACTCTGACCGCGAGGAAGTCCATTCCTCTCTCTAGGCTGCAGGCTCCTCGTGTGGGCTCATTTCAGTGCGATTTCAGTGAAACCGTGACGGGGCTTTGAGCAGGACCAGCGTGCGTGCGAGGCCACAGCAAGGCTGCCAAGAAGCTGCCTCCGCAGGTGCCTCCCCATGACGTTACCTACCTCTCTGGGGGCGGGGACGTCCAGCCTGGTCTCCGCCGGCGCCTTCACAGCGATCACAATCTGCTCGTGGAAGGCGCGGATGCTGTGGATGTCTTGGTATGTCACGTACGCGAGCGTGAAAACCAGTCAAGGAGCTGCAGGGGTCGGCTTGGCGGGGAGGGAACTTAGCTCTTGTGACAGGAATGCGAGTGGAATGTTTGAACATCACAAACAATTAAGGGGCAGGTGGTAAAAATACTTCCATACATAGCTCGTACTTCATGACTTAGTGTTTTACATCTACAACTCAAGAGTTCCTTTAAACTGTACTAATGTGATTATGATGACAATTTCTGGAGAAAAATATTAATAAAGACAAACACAACTCAAAGGTATCAAGTCTACCCACCCAAACCCATTCTCTATTCACTGCTAGGACTCACTCCAAGAACCTCTGGGGAAAAACAGTCAGAGTTTAAGGGATGAGAACCCCTAAAATAAAGGCGGGAAAAACCTGTAAAAATTAGAAACAGCTCAGCTGGTGTGGCTCAGTTGTTGTCAACCTGTGAACCAGGAGGTCACGGTTCAGTTCAGGTCAGGGCACATGCCCGAGTGCATGCAGGAGGCAGCCGATCAGGGATTCTCTCTCATCACTGATGTTTCTATCTTTCCCTGTCCCTCCCTCTCTGAAATCAATAAAAAATATGTTTTTTAAAAAGTAGAATCAGAGAATATAGTTTTTCAGGATTAGCACCTACTTATGGGACTTGTTGTCCAACTACCTGAATGTTTGTTCCTGGTTACTGTGTTGAGTAAAAGTGTAACAATTGCACATTTTACTGGGTTACCCCCGCATTCTTTTTTACTCCACAGACCTCCTGAGGGCAGTAAGGTTAGCAACGTCTTTCCTTTTAGTAGCTGCTGAACAGCGGCCTAGACTGCTGTCGAGTTTACATAAACCGGAAGCACAGACAGCTCAGCCGGTAACACCTCCCCAAGGTGCTAAGGGGACCAGCAGCAAACAGCTCAGGAGACCAAAGACCAGCGGCAGAGACAAGCCCCTCGGACCCAGACACTGAGCTCGGAATGCACACTCACTGCCTCGGCCCTGTGGCCTGGAGGCGCAGTCCGGGTGCCATTTCATTCCGTTTCAGAAGTACATGCGGCTTTCCAACAAGCCTTTTACCTCATGATAGTAACCAGGCTCCGAAAAGGAACAAGAATGCCCACTGGTTTAGTTTCAAATGCAGTGCCAACCGTGGCGTCTACTGCCCGGCTCAGGCCAGGATGTGGCGTTTACCGGAACGCCACACTGAGCAGCCATGGGCCAGGCTGTGTCATTGGCTGCATGACTAGCCCTTCGCTCACTTTGACTTCTAAAGACCTAATTTTGTTTACATGGAATACCACCCCCTTCCCAAGCTGGCGGCTAATGAAGGGCGCCGCTCTGGAAGGAGACGGCCCGAGAGGCAGGGCTAAAGGATATCTCTCGTTGTCTTTGTCGTCCGTCAGCTCGAACAGCTGCTGGGCACAGTCCTTAATCAGGTCATCCAGAGCCACCTCCATGGCCGACAGGTCGGACAGCTCCTCCCGCAGCTTCTTCTGCTGCGGCACCGCTCCGAAGTTGTTGAGGTCGGTTCCTCTGGAAAAGCATCCACAAGACCACGTCAGCCACACGCAGGAGACGGCAGAGCGCGGCACACTGGTTACTGCCTTCCCCCAACGCTTCCATCACACTCCCCACAGGACACACTGACTCCACCTCTGCCCTCCTCCTTCCAGATCGCCATCATTCTCCCGCCACACTGACTGGGTTTGTCCCCATTCCCAGTCCCTTCCACAGGGACTCACACACACACTTGGTGCCCCCACGGAAAGCTGAATGAGGAGCAGGGCACGCTTCCTGAGATGGTCACTGAGCCCCGTGTAGCTCAGCTCCAGCACACACAGCCCGGCTTTGCCAAGTGAGGACCTTCGTCCCTCAGTCCCTGCATGTAAGAACCCAGTGCTGGCTACGGACAGCTCCCCTGCTCAACGTCCAGGCTGTGTTCCCCTAGTGTGCACATGCCATCTAGTTCTACCTGAACACAATGATTGTAATCACTGTTCTTAAAAAACTTACTTTCTTTATTATTATCTAACCCAATAGAGGACCTGAGTAACAGCTGCTCTTTTTTTCTTCAAGCTAAATGAAAATAAAGACAGAAAAGACTGCTACCACTATTTCTCCTTGCTAGTTTTCAACCCGATTCCCATTAGTGATTCAGGACACAAACAATATTACCCCCCGGAGCTGGTGAATGTTATTTGGTAAACACATTCAAATTAGAATTCAGTCTGCATTTCCGTGCTATTGAGAAAAACCCACCTCCTTTACAAACTCCTTGCCTCTAATAACCTGATTACTGTGTCATTTTCCGGTCTTTGTTGGCAGCTTCGTTTGCCTGAAAGGTCTGTGTGCTCAGCTGCTGGGACTGTCTCCTCCTGTGAGCTTAGAACTATTCCCCAACGACCGGTCCATGGAAGCCCAACGGCTGTCTTCTCACGCGCATGTGCAGCCCGACCCCAGCACACACCCAGTCTGCCTACATCTGCACTGTACGGGCCTCCTTCACGGGCTCCTTCCTCACCACGTTGTCTTAGCAACTGCCTTTTCAATATGAAGTCCACCCTTTCCAACGAGGGCCAGGAGCTTCCAAGTGATCCAGCGCCTATCCGCATCCTCCTCACGACGGGGCGGGGTGTGTGTGTGTGTGTGTGTGTGTGTGTGGCTGACACTCTCCTCCAGAGCAGTGCTCACAGCCCTGGGTGTCTATCACACTACCTGCAAGGACCACTGTGTTACAAACTCCCCTGATTCCCCTGGTATGAGACATCAACAGGAACTGAAGAAATACTTCGAAAAGTATCTTAAAACCAATCATATTCCATTGAACTTATCCATACTATCCCACTATGACTCCTCAGTAGGAAAAAGTAGCGATGTATTTTGTGGGACAACGTAAAAGATGTTATAGAACACCTGTTCTAACAGAAGTCACGTGCTCTTCCCTGAAACACTGCTGAGAGCCGGTCTGTTCTGAGCACGGCATTGCCGCCTGCTGAGAGGGAAAGAGCCGTGAAAAGGGTGAAGCCAACTCACATCCATCGGATGTGGTTCTTGGACTTCTTTTCCACCAGGTCGATGCCATCCAGGACGTTGGTGATGTCGTACACTCTCCGCTTCCGCACGCCCAGCTTGGTGGCCACCTTGTTCAAGTCGAGAATCCCGCCGGGAGCATTCCTGACCAGATCCATGAACTTCCGGGTTAAATACACCAGCGACACATCGAACCGGGGCGTCTTCACTTTCAGAGTTTCTGGGAAACAAAACAAACCCATCTGTAAAATTGTAAATATCATTTCTTTCTAAACTCGTTAAAGATAAGTATTTCCTCTTGATTAGTAAGCACAGACACCTACAGAAATTCTATACACTGTTCAAATCAGAGCTCATTTTTATGAAAGATTTATGAAATAGATTTCTCAAACGGGATAAAAATTAGCCTATCCCAGGTAAAAGGCTTTATTTAGACCAAGCATGTCAAACTTGCGGCCCAGCCAATATAACGGTATGTAAGAATCGTCCTAATAAAAATGTCGTAACTTTTGAGAAACGATCAGCTGCCTCGGTTTACTCGTCTATCCGGTGAGTAACAGCCATGCCTGCTGTGAAGGGCTCCAGTGACCGTCCATGCAGAGCTCCCGGGGCCCGGTCTGTGAGAGCTCAATGATGCCAGGCAGTTCCCGAAGCTGGCGGTGCGGGCAGAGGGCGGGCACCCCCAAGATAAAACCCGAAGGCCAAGATGGTGAGAGGACGGGCTGAGGAAGGCGTCAGGGCTGGCGTCAGGGTTTCTACCCGGGCGTCATGTGTGCACTGTGCATCCCAGGAGAACAGCACACGTGGAGGGGCAGTGAGGAGTGGGCACTTATAACCGTTTCCAGAGTAGGAGCCCCTCCCCTCCCACTGGCTGACTGCTCAGGGCGGAGCCAGAGGGAGGACGGAAGTCCCAGCAGCCAGGAGCCTGCAGCCAGGAGCCAGGAGCCAGGAGAAGGGCCGGCCCCTGCTCCCTGGCAGTGGCGGTGCTGCTGGGGCAGTGAGGACGGCCCGGCCTGTGGGGCAGCGAGCAGAGCCTCCAGGGGGCACCGTGCACCGCACTCAGCCCGCAGCCTCAGGCAGCGCCAGAGGCCACATCTCAGGGCACAGATCAGACATCTCATTTCACTCTCTCATCCACTCATGTACATTTAAAAGTAAATCACTTAATCACTGTTCAAACTCAAAACCCACAACGTATTCAAGAAACAACTTACTTCTCATGGACACGTACTGTACATTATCTTCTAAATTAATCATTATTTTCGATGGCTGGAAAAAAGAAACAAGAGAAATTTAACTCAGTAACTTAAAGACAACAAATGTACATGAGCCGCATTTTACTGGAAAATGCAGACTTTTTTTCCACTCTGGAATAATAATTTGGGTGAGAAAACCAGTCCTTCTTCCAAATTATATGTAGTCTAACTGTAACCACATCTGACAGTGTCATAGATTTACATTTCTAAAGCAGTTCAAGAGAAAGGAGCAATGATGAGGGAGAGGAAGCACGGACTGAGAACACGTTACTGAATGGGCATGATCTGTGGACTCATCAGATCCTGAGGGAAAAGAAAGAGCAGAACCATCAGGACACTGGTGCTCTGGAGGGCTACTTGAGGTCAGGTACGTCTCAGTGAGTGAGTGCTCCCTGTGAGGGCTCCACAGATGGGCCAGGCCTTCCCCAGGCAGCGGTGTCCCCTGTCCGCGTACAAGGAGCAGCACTTCCCCCGATGGGCACCGCTCCTCCCCCCCCGCCCCCCGACTGGCACCGCCGCTCAAGGTGGGCCACACTGCTCCTCTCGATGGGCACTCTACCCCCCAAATTGTTCATGTGCAATTGTAACCTGATGGCGTTCAGAACTGCGCATTCCACCAGGTGCCCCCAAGACTGAGAGTCAACACGCTGTGGCAGTGTGAGGCTGCCAGCGGGCTCTCCCCAGAATGGCAGAGCTGGGGGAGAAGGGAGAACTTGGCCTCTTATCGATGAATTAAGCAACCTAGTAAAGTATCTGGACCTGTCATATTCCCCGTGTATTTCTAGGTCTATAATACAATGGTCAATATTGGGGGGTGGGGGGTGGGGGGAAGAGAGCTGAGATCTAAAACTAAAATAAATAAATAAGAGGTGAGTTTTAGGGGCTGATATCTTAAGCATTGCCTATAAATTGGTTAAAAGTTTATACAGATTTGTCTTTGTATTTCCTGGGGAATAATATCCCTTTAAGAGCCCTTTGAAATATGCCTTTCTCCAAAGCAACTGTGTCTTCTCACTCTTAAATTCCTCTGGTTTGTCAGTGTGTGGACTCAGTTCCACCTCCAACACCACCACCTTCTCCCCTCTCAAATCCAGGGCCCGAGCCATCTCCCCGGGGCGCATCACACACTCAGCCGGACTCTCACTCACCTTTGCACAGCGGTATGCTCTGTGCCTTTAATTACTAAATACTTCCGGTCCCGAGCCAGCTAAAGAGCACTGGGATGGCTCAGAGTGTGAACAGGCATCTCTCAGGCAGGAGAGTAAACACTCACACACCAGGCATTTGCCATCACAGACCACCTGCTGCATCCACTCAACGGCTACTGAGCGAACCTGTGGTGAGGCCCACGTGTGCGGACGTTAATGGGGAAATGGACGGTCACTCCACCCAGGGCCCTGAACACACACATGTCAGAGGGGGGAGAAGCCGGGGATCTGTGCTTAACTCGTTTGTGAGGCCCCACGTGTGCAGACGTTAATGGGGAAATGGACGGTCACTCCACCCAGGGCCCTGAACACACACATGTCAGAGGGGGAGAAGCCGGGGATCTGTGCTTAACTCGTTTGTGAGGCCCCACGTGTGCAGACGTTAATGGGGAAATGGACGGTCACTCCACCCAGGGCCCTGAACACACACACGTCAGAGGGGGAGAAGCCGGGATCCGTGCTCACCGTGCTGAGGGCCAGGGAAGCCTCAGACGGGTCCCTAAACCTCTGGACCCGGAGAGCCGTGGGTCCCAACAAGGAGGAGTGTGTTCGGAAGAAAAACAATAGCTTTCTGGAAGGGGATGCGGCCATGCGAGGGTCCAAAAGGATGAGGAGAGAGAAAATGGGGCCACACCAGCAGGCACGCTGGTCAGGAAGGCGCTGAGCAATCTGAGAGGCAGACGATGGCCGGAAGGGGCAGTATCGGTGAGTAGCTTTACCCGGGCTGGGAGCTGGAGGGCCTCGGCTTGGAAAAGGCAAGGACGACGCTGAGGTTAGGAGCGTGGGCCATACAGCGAGTGACCATGTCCTTCTCAGACAGGATGAGCAAACTTGTTGCCTGCTTAGCAAGAAGCCGGTGAGTTAAGTGTTACCTGCATGAGTTCAAACCTAAGCAGAGATCTCAGGAGACAGCTGAGGAGCTGTGAGCCGGCTCTGTAGATCCGGGAGTTTCCATGACGCGGTAACGGAAACGAACAGCGGGTAAGGATCTCTGAGAGTTCAGGGGGGTGCGGACCTTCTGACATTAAATGCAAAAACCAAGTGGTTTATCTACACTGGCAGCCAGAGCTTTCATCAGAGTCTCAAAGACGAAGACCACTGCTACAGAGGGCAGCGGGTAGCACGTCAGAGGGGCAGCGAATGAGTTCCCACGCCGGGAGTGCGCAGAGGGGTAGAAGGGGTAGAAGGAAGGCAGCCCTGACAACACCGACACAGAGGAACGGCAGGGCAGTGTGCACAGGAGCCCGGGAGAGGACTGGGGAGTCGAGGGGGCAGCGGGGTGCGCGGTGGTCAAGAAGCCACTCAACAGTGAGTGTCCAACAGAAACAAGCCGTCCATCGTATCAAAACCGCAGATCCGGAGGGCAGCATCCTCTGGAACTAACGACGGTGTCTGCAGGCTTGGTTAGAACAGCCCGAGAGCCGGGCGGAGGGCAGAGGCCCCGGCAGCGGGCGGAGGTGGTAATGAGAGAGAAGCGAGTGGGCACAGTGAATGCCAGTCATTCTTTCCCAGAAGGTCCGGCCGGGAAGGGGAAGAGATGCAGGAGATGGGAGGACAGATGGAAGCACGGGAAGGATCTCTAAAGAAGCAGTCACGCGTTGATCACCTGCCATCAGACACAGTGAGGTCAAACCCAGGCTTCCCTGCCTCCTGCCTTACCCTGCGCAAGCCACTGCCCGCCTCCAGGTCTATCCTGGCAACGGTCAGACCAGAACCGTCCTCTCTCAGGGCTGCTGTGAGACATGAAGTCAGACCACACCGAGTCCCCCTGGGGACTGGCCACACTGACCAGTTCTGGGGAGAAATCAGCAGAGAAATAGGAAACCTGGGGGAAATGGAAAACGAAGGGTTCACCCCGACCCCGAGAACCAAGGAGGAAAAAAACACACAAACACGTCGCATCCCGTCTAGAGCAAGAAGAAGGGGAATCCACCTTTTGCAGGAGAGAAGCCCATTTTTCTGGGCCCGACAGGACCGAGAGAATTCGCTGAAAAGTGGGTGGGAAAGGTGAGTTTCCAACAGAAACAAGTCTCCAGGCTTTCCCGGGGTTGCAGTCACTTAGGCGAGGGGAGAGGCGGCGGAGAGAAACAGAGAGCCTGCAGGGGTGCAGGGAGGGTGCGCGGAGAGAAACAGAGAGCCTGCAGGGGTGCAGGGAGGGTGCGCGGAGAGAAACACAGAGCCTGCAGGGGTGCAGGGAGGGTGCGCGGAGAGAAACACAGAGCCTGCAGGGGTGCAGGGAGGGTGCGCGGAGAGAAACACGGAGCCTGCAGGGGTGCAGGGAGGGTGCGCGCCGTGCAAGCAGCAAAGCAAGGCTTCCCAACGCAAAGCCGAGCCACTGTCCCCGCCGCTGCTCTGCACCCCGAAGTGAGTGCCCAGAACACCTTCGAGAGCTCGTGCAAGGAGGCGACAGGGTTCGGCGAGGGGCCGTCCTGCTGCACGGTCCGTCCTGGGCGGGAAGCAGAGGGGGGCGGGGTGCAGCGCGGGCCCGGCCCTGGGGGGGGGGGGAGGGGGGGTTCCCGGCTCCGGAGACGCTCAGACCAGCTTCCCCGCGGCGGGACGGAGGCGGCCGAGCCCGGGACCCGGCCCGGCGGGGCAGACCCGACGCCCCGCCCGCCCCCCCCCCCGCGGGGAGCCCCGGGCGCGGGGCGCGGCCGCCGCGGACTCACCAGCAGGCCCTCCACGTTGATGGGGTCCTGGCAGCGGCGGCGCACCGGCTCCGCGGCCGGGTCCACGAGCTCGCTGGGCAGCCTGCGCGCCGGCCGCTGCTGACTCATGCCGCCCGCGCCCCGCGCCTCGCGCCCCGCGCCGCTCCCGCCTTCTCCTCCCGGGCCGGGCCGGGCCGCCGCCCCCAGCGCCCCCGGAGCCCAGCTGGGCGGCGCCGCGGGCGGGTCCGAGGCGCGCGGGCCGGCCGGGCCGCGGAGGGACCGCACTGCCCACGCCGCGGGGCCAGGCGCGGGGGCGGGAGCAGGTCAGCCACGGCTCCCGGGGCGCCCGGCCGCCATCCGCCCGCATGCGCAGTGCGCCGCCCCCAGCGCGCAGGCGCGAAGCCGCCGCGGGAACGCCCCGCGCGCCAATCCTCGCCCGGAGGCCGGCGCCCGCGAAAACCCGGGGCGGAATCCGGGAGCGGATGGCGAGGGCGAAGGAAGAGGTGGAGCTGGGATTCAGGGGAAGGGAACCGGGCAGGGAGTGGAGGGCGGAGGGTGAAAGGGGTGGGGGGGGGGGGGGAAAGCACGCAGAAGGCAGGGGCCGGGACACTGCGGTTGTTCCTCAGAATTTTTTTTTTTTTTGTTAATCCTCATTTGAGGATATTTTTCCATTGGTTTTTATTTATTTATTAATATATTTTATTGCTATCTTGCCAAAAGGAAGGGAGAGGGATAGAGCGTTAGAAACATCGATGAGAGAGAAACATCGACCAGCTGCCTCCTGCACACCCCCTACTGGGGATGTGCCCACAACCAAGGTACATGCCCTTGACCAGAATCGAACCTGGGACCTTTCAGTCTGCAAATGGGTTAGGGCAGTGGTCGGCAAACACTTCAGCCAACAGAGCCAAACATCAACAGTACAGAGAATTGAAATTTCTTTTGAGAGCCAAATTTTAAATCTATATATTTTATTGATTTTTTTACAGAGAGGAAAGGAGAGGTAGAAACATCCCTCAGTTGCCTCCTGCACACCCCCAACTGGGGATGTGCCCGCAACCACGGTACATGTTTTTGACCAGAGTTGAACCTGGGACCCTTCAGTCTGCAGGCCGACTCTCTATCCACTGAGCAACACCAGCTAGGGCGGGATCAGCGCACTTTGTATGAAACTGAGAGGAGGAGGGGAGCGCTGGAGAGAGGGAGGATGCTGAAGCGGAGGGGGCATGGATAAAGGAAGCGCTAAACCCGCCAGAGCCAGGCCTGCGTCCACCCTGGCCAGTGTCTTCACCCTCAGGACCCGGGGTCTGTGTGTGTGAACACGCGTGTGCGTGTGTGTGTGTGTGTGTGTGTGCGCGCGCGCGCTAGAGACAAGGCACGTCCAGCCTGGTGTGCCGTCCATCTTCCAGGGGGGGGCAGGAACGGCAGGATTTCAGGGGGGGGCTGTTTTCTACCCACATCTCAAAGCTCCCAGACTGGGCTCCAGCTCCAGTGACTGCAAATGGCTGTGACATGACATCAAAGGGAGCGAGGAGCAGGGCCGTTAACCCTTTGTTTCGAGGTTTTGTTCAGCTCCCGCTAGCTTTCCGGGAGCTGGGGGAGGATGCTCGCCGGAAGTTTTCCTTGGTCCAGGCACCCACCATCTTCACTTAGCAGTAAGGTGTGCCTCCTGCTTGGGATGAAACACACACACAGACACACAAACACACACACACACACACACTCACACACACACACACACTCACACACACACACAGTGCTCCTGCAGCCACAGGCACCACCAGGGCAGGCTGTCCCCCACGGCCTGCGGGGAGGCGGGGGCCGGGGGGGGGCTGCCATGTCCGCCTCAGTGAACCCCAATGCCCCGCCACAAAGGCTGTCAGCTCCATTCCAGAGGGGCCTCCAGCCCTCCCCCGTCCCGGCCCCATTGTTCCCGGGCTGCTCCACTGCCTCCTAAGTCCTGCCTTCCCGCCTCTCCCGTCACTGTCCGGACCGTCACTGTCACTAAAGGGAACATTTGGGTCACTTTTTTTTTAATCCTCACCTGAGGATATTTTCCCGATTGATTTTTAGAGAGAGTGGAAGAGAGGGAGGAGAGAGAGAAAGAGAGAGAGCTATTAATTGGTTCATTGGTTGCCTCCCACAGGCGCCCTGTCGGGGGCTGGGGATCGAATCTACAACGGAAGTACATGCCTTTGACCAGGAATTGAACCTGAGACCCTTCAATCTGTGGGCCCATGCTCTGGCCACTGAGCAAACCGGCTAGGGCTTGGATAACTCTGAAGCACAGACGTGACCTCATTGCTCCTCTGCTTCCGAGTGAAATCCGTCTGGGTGCTTTGTCGTCTCCCCCCTGGACACTGGTCACTGGACACTCGCCAGCCTGTCTGCCCCCCACACACACTCTGGAGTCAGGGGTTGAGTCCCCAGCCATCAGGATCAATGGCCCAGGTCCTTCTCCCTGGCCCAGGCACACGCATCTTCTTCCTTCAATCCCTAAAAATCCTGGCTTCACTGCCGTCTTCTCACAGGCTGTTCTCTTTGCCCAGAACATTCTTCCTCTGGCAAACTCCCCACTTTAGTTCCCCAGCCTCCTCCCCGTGGGGTCTGCTGAGACCCCCCCCCAGCCCCAACGGATGTCCTGAATAGCATGTCAGCGTCCATAGCTAGGTGACATTATAAATAACAAAAGAGAATTTGAAAAAAAGAACACCTCTACGACAGACAGCTAACCCTGCAGTTCAATGCCTAGGGCAGAACCAGAGGGCACCAGATAAAAAACCAGATAAAAGGGCACCATTTTGTATGGAAGGCTGTGAAGTGTGTCTGCCATGGATTCTGTTTGGGTTCGGCGTTATCCAATGACTGCTAAGTTTAGCAACTTCTGTTTTTCCTTCTGCTTGAATTTTAGGCTGGGCGATACGCATTTTTCTTAGTTGTTTTGTTTGTTTGTTTTAAATAGTGTAGGTTTAAAGCGTTCTGTCCGGGAGGAAGGGTGCTATAGAGCCCGCATTGGGAACTCAGCGTGTCCGATGCTTGAGCACCCACCTGCCACAGACCCGCAGCTCGAGTTCAATTTGTTAAAGATTTTATCACAGCAAAGCCCCACGGGTAATAATTCAGATGAGCCATTTGAATATGTTCTTTTGTGTTTTCTGTATTAGGGGTATGATTGACATTCATTTGAGTTGTGTTGGAAAAATATAACCCGCAGACTTGAAATCTGTGTTGTTAGCTAGTTCCATATCCTTTACTTAAAGGTGAAGTGAAACTGTCATACCCTCTCTAAAAGAAAAGAAAGTGGCCGAGTATTAGACAAGAATCACATTGGTTTCAGACTTAGACTTTAAAAAAGTTTAATGTTTTTAGATCTTTGAGAAATTTTGGCCAAAGAAAAGGATACAAACAAAAACATTTTAATTCATTTTTTGAATAGATACATTTACATGAACATTGAAAAGTCCCCCATCTCACTCCCATCTTTCAGCATAAAAACGGGGATGGGATGTTGTGGGAAAATACTGGGGATTTGTTTCTGTACACATAATTAATGTGAACAGAGCATCTTCCCAATCAAACTTTTATATAACTTCCATCTTTTCTCGTTGGGGTGGGGGCAGTGCTAAATAGTCAGGGTGTCACTATGTTGCAACTATATAAACATACATAATATATACAATGTTTGCTTTATTTTTCCATCACCATTTATCCTCTCTATCAACTATGTTTTCAAAGAGTTCCACCAAAGTTGAATTCTCACATTCAGCCCACTTGAATTCTGTACAAGCACAATTCAGTTTGTTCCCTCCTGTCCTGTTGAGTGTCGAGTGTTGGACTTACATGTTCACCTCCCGTGAACTACCCCCATGGAATCTACCTGTTGCACTAAAGCTGTTTTGCCCTCCGGCTCTTGCCCCTGTTTTTCTACTCCAGTGTCTGATGCCCACCAACGTGGCATTAGCAGGGCAGGTACCAGCTGGCCTCTCCTTGGCTGGAGACATAGTGCCTGGACTCCCCACCAGGTGGAGCAGTTTCGCTTCAGGGAGGCTGTGGTCACACAGAGCAGCTGGATTTGGGGTGGCCAGCATTCCTGGTAGAGAGGAGGTGGATCGGGGGTGCAGTCAGATTGCAGTGTAAGGTTCCAGGTGAGGAACCCCACATCTTTAGCCACGGAGCTGCTATTGATCAAGGTGGAGTTTAATATCTAGTCTACACCAGTGGTTGGCAAACTCATGAGTCAAGAGAGCGGCAAACCGTGGCTTGAGAACCGCCGTTTGCCGACCACTGGTCTACACCATGTGCAGCAACAAGCCTAGATCCTGCTGCTACGAGGCCTGAGCTTGGGCTCTGGTATGGTCGTGAGAAGAGGAAACGTGGACACAGGTGCGCATGGAGGGAAGGCGATGGGAAGCCACCTGGGGAGGAGACGGCGCCTACCATTCCATGGAAGGAGAAAGAAGCCTGGTCAGGCCTTCCCTCGTGGACCCCATCCTGCTGGCCTGTGGGCCGGGGGCTCCTGGCCTGCAGACCTCAGAGACAGTGAAAGTCTGTTGTTCCGGCCGCCCAGCTTGTGGTTCTTTATGACAGCAGCCGGAGGGAGCTATCACACCTGCCCACTCACCTTTTGGGGTGACTGAAGCCAGCTGGGTGCAAGCATTGACTCCCCCACGGAAAGTGACCATGAACATAACCCGGATACAGTCTGGAGCTGTAGGATCACAGCCATCAGCATCGCCATGGTGATTATTGGAGCCAGGGCGGCAGGCCTGCGGGGACTGGCCAATGGGAGCGCCGTTGGAGGATTCCTAGGGGCCTGGATGTCTCAGGGGAATCTTAAGTCTGTCCCTCAGATGCTCAAGGAACTGACGCCCACCAAGAAGGAGCAGCTACACAGCCAGGTCATGGCCATCGCCAGGGACCTGAAGGGGCTGGACATCAAGCAACTGACGAAGCAGGTCATGGCCAACAAAGCCATGCAGGAGAAGCTGCTGGAGTGACCAGGGGCTCCGTCACCAAGAAGCTGGAGACCGTCCTGGGTTCGATTCCAGTCAAGGGCATGTACCTTGGTTGCCGGCACATCCCCAGTGGGCAGTGTGTAAGAGGCACCTGATCAATGATTATAACTTTATTCCTCTCCCTTCTTCTCTGTTAAAAAAAATCAATAAAATAGATTTTTTTTTTTTTTTAAAGGACATAAAATAAACCCTGGCTGGTTTGGCTGAGTGGATAGAGCATCCCAGGTTCAATTCTGGTCAAAGGCACATGCCGGGTGTGGGCTTGATCCCCAGTAGGGGGCGTGCAGGAGGCGGTCGATCCATGATTTTCTCTCATCATGGATGTTTCTATCTATCTCCCTCTCTGAAACCAATAAAAATAAATTAAAAAAAGCCCTAACTGGTTTGGCTCAGTGGATAGAGCGTTGGCCTGCAGACTGAAGGGTCCCAGGTTCGATTCCAGTCAAGGGCATGTACCTTGGTTGCAGGCACATCCCCAGTAGGGGGTGTGCAGGAGGCAGCTGATTGATGTTTCTCTCTCATCAATGTTTCTAACTCTCTATCCCTCTCCCTTTCTCTCTGTAAAAAAAAAAAAAAAATCAATAAAATATATTACAATAAATAAATAAATAAATAAACAAATGTCTTTAAAAAAAGACAAATAAGTGGTCAGCTGCAGTGCAAGAAAAGCAAATCGAATCATTACATATGTGTGCTCATGCTTAAATCAGTGGCTAGGAGCCAAAGGATGAGCCATTAACAGGAAAAAATAAACAACTCTTAGAAGTTGAATATCATTTCTTGCGTAGTTCGTTCTTAATTGGTAGGAGTCTATTCAGTCCTCAGATTTATTATAGATATTAAAAACCAGAATTAAATGCCTTTCCAAAAGCCAAGGTATTAAGTAGCTAAGGTAGAGGGCATCTTCCTGCAATTGTTTCCCAAGTAGTAACATGATACTCACTTTGTCTCTTAGGTTGAGCCCAATTACATGTTTGTGTCTATTAACAGTGAGTTCCTTTTTAGTGTTGGCTTCAAGGAAAGACATAACCCATGTTCTGTAGAATTTTGTGATTTGATAAAATGTCAGCTGTCAAAATGTGAGGGGGCGGGAAGAGTCTTTCTTAGTGAATGCTGGTATGCCAGTTGCACACACTTAAACCACAGAACGCACGGATTGGTGAACGTTACCTCAGCACAGCTCCCTCCACACACGTTCGCAGGAGCTGCTGGAAAAAACGGGCTGTGCCCTAGACACACGAATGCATGCGGTTTTCAGAGTGTTCGCTGCAGTTGTGTTTGTAACCATGAGAAACTGGGTCAGCTTAAGTGTCCGTCTGACGAATGTACCTAGAAATCGGGCCACATTCACCCAACCAGAACGCTAGTTGGTGGTGAGAATGAAGAAAGGGGAGCTGTGTGCTTGATTGGCTGGATCTTACATGGTACTGAGTGAAACCAAAGGGCCGGTTACAGAACAAAACACAGAGGGTGCTAACGCACAGAAAAAACACTCACGGTAAAGCTGGTGACGATGCTGCACGCAGTTTATGAACACGTTATGCAGTAACGGCATCAAAATGTGGATGGGTGTTTTGGAAGAATACTGGGATGGAGGTGGGGGGGGGAGAATTGGGATCATCGAGGGCTGTGGCGGAGACTGTATTGTGATTTATTTCTCACACGAACATCTCAAGCAAGCACGGTGCTGGCAGGACTGGCTGGCTCTGGGCACACAGGGCTGGTGCTGGGACTCCCTGCTGAGGTGTGTTCTGAGGATTTCACAGAAGAAAAGGGAAGTGCTGGTGTTGCCAATCACGCACGGGAGGCGGCAGAGGGTCCTTCGGGCACTACTTGCCCCGAGGACCTGTGCGCTGGTCCTTGCCTGGAGCTACGCCCTCGTTACCCTCATTCAGCCTTGACCGTCTCCCCGTCTGCAGGGACACCGTTAGGTGGGCGTGGCTGCGAGTGGACAGGTCGGCGGACTGACTATCCTGCACCTCCCGCAGGTTCCTGAAGCCGCCAGGGCTTTCCTTGGAGAAAGGAAGACAGAATCTCCGAGTTCTCCCTCTGCCCCGCGGGACCAGCTCAGCGCCAGTCGCCAGCGAGGTCTGCAAACGCTTCTTGGAGGTTGTTCTTCCTTCGTTCGTTCTGATCAACACGCGGGCCAGGGATACTTGCCTGGGTCCCATACCCAGGTGCCCGTGTTTCCAGAATCTCCTTCCTCTGCTAGCCTCACCCGGGCCGCCCCGGACCCGGGCAATGGGGGCCCTGGGTCCCCAGCCCTCAGCCCGGAGGGAGCGGGCGCGGGCTGCGGGGTCCCTGGGGAGCCCGCGGGGTCGGTGTGGGGCCCAGGCTCCACTCCGGCGCCTCCCAGGCGTGTCCCCCTGGGCGTCTGGGTCCCGGAGGCAAAACGACCTGTTCTCCGGGGTTCTCCCAGCTTCTGCCCACACTGACCCCGCCGCCAAGTCCCCGAGCTGGGGGCTCCCCGCTGCCCCGCGGGGGGGGGCGTCTGGGGGTGCACGGGGCCCGGGGGGGGGGAAGGGGGAGGGGGAGGAAAGGGTCCCTCGTGCAGAGCCGGGAAGGAGGGACACCCGGCACCCCGGGCGCGGGTTGGGCATCCCCTCGCGGTGGGCGCGCGGACAGAGCTGGGGCCTCCGGTGCCGCAGACCGGCCTGGGCGGGGGCGCCGAGCGCCGGGGGCGGGGAGGGGCCAGGGTCACCGGGGCGCCACCCCGGGGAGAGGGCGTGGGGGCTCGGCTCCGCCCGCGTCCAGCCCCCCTTCGCCCGCCCCGGCCCCTCCCCGCCCGGGTCCCCGGCCCGCGCCGCCGCCGCCGCCCAGAGCGGTCCCCACGCCGGTCCCGGCGGCCGAGCCCCCCGCCTCCTCCTCCTGGAGCCCCCTCCTCCCTCCTCCCCCTCCTCCTCCTCCTCCTCCTCCTGCTCCTCCTCCTCCTCCTCCTCCACCTCCCCCCGGAGCCCCCCGCCCCGCGGCCGCCCCGAAGACCCGGAGGGCGGACCGGGCGGCGGTGCCAGGGGTCGGCTCCCGCGGGCGCCTCCGCGGATCCGGGTTTGCCGGGCGCCCCGGGCCGGGCCGGAGCCGGAGTGCGGGCGGCGGGCCTCCTGGACGGCGCGGCGCGGCGCGGGGCGCGGGCGCGGACAAAGGCCCAGGTAGGCGCGGGCGCCGGCGGGGGGCGGGGGCGGGGGCTCCGGGCGCGGGGCGCGGGGCGCGGGGCGCGGGCACCTCCCGGCCGGACCCGCGGGAGGCGGCGGGCTTCGGGCTCAGCCCGGGGGGTGCGGGGGCCTGTGCCCCGCCTCGTGCGCGCGTGTGAGCGTGTGTGCGCGTGTGAGCGTGTGTGTGTGCGTGTGAGCGTGTGCGTGTGCGTGTGAGCGTGTGTGCGCGTGTGAGCGTGTGTGCGCGTGTGAGCGTGTGTGTGCGTGTGAGCGTGTGTGTGTGCGTGTGAGCGCGTGTGTGAGTGTGTGTGAGCGTGTGTGTGAGTGTGTGTGTGTATGTGTGTGTATGTGTGTGTGTGTGTGTGAGTGTGAGAGTGTGTGTGTGTGTGTGAGCGTGTGTGTGTGTGGGCGTGTGTGTGAGCTTGTGTGTAAGCTTGTGTGTGAGCGTGTGTGTGCGAGTGTGTGTGTATGTGTGTGTGAGTGTGTGTGTATGTGTGTGTATGTGTGTGTGAGTGTGTGTGTGTGAGTGTGAGAGTGTGTGTGTATGTGTGTGTGTGTGAGTGTGTGTGTGTGAGTGTGTGTGTGTGAGTGTGTGTGTGTGTGTGAGTGTGTGTGGTGTGTGTGTGTGAGTGTGTGTGTGTGTGAGTGTGTGTGTGTGAGTGTGTGTGGTGTGTGTGTGAGTGAGAAAGGGGAGAGGGAGGGAGGGAGGGAGGGAGGGAGAGGCGCTGGCGCAGGACGCGGCCCCATCCCTCCGGCGCGCGGGCCGGCGGTGACAGCGGGCCCTGTGCGCTCCGCGGCCGGGGGTGCGGCTCGGCTCCCCGCCGGGCCGGAGGACGCGGGCTTCTCGGGGCCCGGACCGCCGTGGGGGCGCCCTCCCCTGGGCGGCGGCTGCGGGGCGGCCCGGGGCCGGGCGGGAACAAAGGCCCGTCCCGGAGCCGGAGGGGCGCGGGGCTCCGGGCCGGCTGTCCGCCCGGGGAGGACCGGCGGCAGAGAGGAGCGGCTGGCTTGCTCGCAGACACTTGAATACACTTTTATTGGGAAGTCAGTGCACTCCGGGGCTTGAGCGGTGTCTGGGCACCTGTGAAACAGGAGATGTGCACACTGAACTTGAATAAAAGCTTGTGTTCCCAGTGAGGTCGTTCCGAGTGGCGGGTTTTTAATCCTGGGAGGAGGAGGGTCCTGAGCGTCATTGTATCCGGGGTGTGTCCCCCGAAAATGTGTACACACTCTGAGTCACTATCAGTTCCAAGGGGTTAAATCTGAGAAGCAAGAGCCACCCCTCCCGCTGTCCGCTGTACAGGGTGCGCACATGGGGGGGCACAGAAAGGCTGGGATCCTGTCCCTGTACAGGGTGCGCACATCGGGGGGGGGGGGCGCCCCACAGAAAGGCTGGGATCCTGTCCCTGTACAGTGTGCGCACATGGGGGGGGGCACAGAAAGGCTGGGATCCTGTCCCTGTACAGGGTGCGCACATGGGGGGGGCCCACAGAAAGGCTGGGATCCTGTCCCTGTACAGCACATGTGTCAAACACAAGGCCCGGGGGCCAAATCCATCCCGCCAGGCCTTGCAATGTGGCCCTCACCGCGCAGTCATCACTGCACTCCGCTGCGTTTCCATCACAATGACAGTTTATGACTGTTCAGTAAACCATTCGGCCCGCGATTTAGGCTGGATTTTAGATTTTGGCCTCTTCTCTGATTGAGTTCGACACCCCTACTGTACAGGGTGCGCACATGGGTGGGGGGCACAGAAAGGCTGGGATCCTGTCGCCGGTGAGCACCGCTTGGCAGGAAAAAGGTTTTGGAAGTTCGAAAGGCCAATTCCAATTCCACCTCTATTATTTTATTTTTATTATTTTCCTCTGCAATGGAAAAGGTCTGTGTCGAGCAGAGTTGGCGCTGACTGGCTTCTTAGGAATTCTTAAATCTCCGGGTGGCGTTGAAGGGTTCTTGCTCGCCAAGCTGTTGCTTCCAGAGGACCGTGTCTCGGGCTTTTCCAGAAAAGTCTGTTTCTGGGGAACAAAAACCAAATCTCAAAAGGGAAGTAACGGAACAGAGCACTGCCAGCGAGGAGAGGTACCCGCAGGCCCTTTCCTGCTGAAATCGGGGTTCCCTGCGGAAATCGGGGTTCCCTGGCATGCAGGGTGTGGAGTGGGGTGCTTCCGGTTCCCACGGCCGGGACCAGCGCTGTGCCGTTCCTGCCAGGACCGGTGCCCTCTGTGGAGGAAGGAGTGAGCTCGGGGTGAGCCGGATGCCATCCTGGCCTTTCCTGTTATTGTGGACGGTGTGGACGACGTGTTTGTGGCTTAGAACGGTCTTAGTGGCTGGAATAGCCAGGTGGACCGGTACCTGGGATCTTTTACGAGGGGG
The DNA here is from genome assembly GCF_014108245.1 of Pipistrellus kuhlii. Lineage (NCBI taxonomy): Eukaryota > Metazoa > Chordata > Mammalia > Chiroptera > Vespertilionidae > Pipistrellus > Pipistrellus kuhlii. The sequence continues at coordinate 149,945 of NW_023425438.1, forward strand.
AGGGGTGAGTGTGTGTGTGCGCTGCAGCGACACTTGAAATATCTGGATTTTTGTGCCTTCTTTTATTGTTATTATTATTATTTTTTAATAGGAGAGTTTATAATCTGTCCAAAAGATTCGTGCTTAGGGTGAAGCTGGTCACGCTTTCATTTCGTAAGCGGCTTTCTGGCCTCTGGCATGGTGGGTGTCCACTCTCGTATCACCCCTTTACTGGACGCTAGAAAACTGTGTCTGGCTCGTGGTTCGATGTTTGAGTTAGAGAATCCAGGGTGTTCTTTACCCGCCAAATGACAGGCTCCTCGAGGACAGACATTGGCGCCTTCATTCTGTCTGAATTCCACTGGTGCCGAGGCTCGGCACGGCCCAGATGTTTAAAATCTCCTTTTTTTGGGCGGGTGGGGACAGCCTGTTTCCAGGGCTGCGTGGACAAGCCGATCCTCTCAGACCCGCATGACAAACGTGATCCACCAGGTTCCTGCTGATTGACTATGGAAACCGTGGGGCCGGCTCCCAGAGTAGAAACATGTTACAATGAACTTCTTTGCCCTCATCCCTCGGCTTCAGAAGTCGTCAACATGTTGTCAGTTTTGTATCTTCTAGCTTCTGCCTGCCCACGTTGCAGCTCTGCGGGGCTACTTTGTAAATTCAAGACATCCTATTCCATACCCCTCCGTGTCTGACCCTGGTGTGCCTGGCAGTGGGGGAGAAGGGCGTGTCTTCGGGCTCGGGGTTTGCCTGGAGGCTGTGTGACCTGAGAGTGAGTGAGGGACCTGCCTCGTTTTGACCTTGAGAGCCTGGCTTCTCACCTCTGGGCTCAGGTTCTCATCTGTGCGCCGGGAGGGTGGCCAGGAGGTCTGTGAACTCGGCAAACTGCGGGCCGAGAGCCACATGCAGCTCTTTGGCCCCTGGAGTGTGGCTCTTCCACAAAACACCACGGCCCGGGCGAGTCTGTGTGGAAGACGTGGCGTTAGAAGAAGTTTAAGTTTAAAAACTGTGGCTCTCCAGAGAAATGTCAGTCGTTGTCCTGTGGCTAATTGGCTCTGTGGACTAAGGAGTTTGCTAACCTCTGTCTTAAACACAGAAACGAAAGCCTGCTGTAAATTGTGCGTTTACCCACCATCCGGTCTGTAAATCTTTTTCTTTTTTTTTTAAATATATTTTATTGATTTTTTATAGAGCAGAAGGGAGAGGGACAGAGAGAAACATCAATGAGAGAGAAACATTGATCAGCTGCCTCCTGTATATCCTCTACTGGGGACGTGCCCCCAACCAAGGCACATGCCCTTGACCGGAATCAAACCCTGGACTCTTCAATCCGCAGCCCACGCTCTATCCACTGAGGCAAGCCGGTTTTGGCCAGTCTGTGAATCTTGATCAATGGCAGATTTCTTCCCTGCGTGCAGGCTGGTATTAACTGTGGAGTGACTGGCATCTTTGGTCGATCAGGAACCCTGAACATGTTCTTGACTCAAACAGATCTCACCATTTGCTGAGCTAAGGGAAATACACTGAGCGGCCAGATGATGATCTCTGAACGCATAATCATCTGGCCACTCAGTGTACTTCTCTTGAGCACCTCGTTTATGTGATATCAAAGATACTATAACTTGTGCACCTGATCAGTTTTCCTCTTTGCACTGGCTGACAGAAAGCTCAGGGCAAATAGGCGGTTGATCTCCAAGCAAAAGTCTAGAACAGCGTTTTTCAACTGCTGTTCCGCGGCACATGTTGCCTGGTGTGCCGTAGGTGCAGACAAGACAAGAATTTTATAATTTTTCACTATTTTGTTTACTTAATATTTCATAATAAAGTAATTATAAAATACTTTCTTTGTGTTTATTTGATTCCTATTCAAGAGAATTACTTTATATATAGTCAATATAGGCACAGAGTTAAATTTTTTAACATTTTCTAATGGTGGTGTGCCTCGTGATTTTTTTCATGAAACAAGTGTGCCTTTGCCCAAAAAAGGTTGAAAAACACTGGTCTAGAATACTTTTGGATCCCATTGGAGATACAAATGCACCAAGTGGCCAGATTATTTATTATGTGTTCAGAGATCATCATCATCTGGCCACTCTGTGTAAGTCAGACAGAGAATGACAAATGCCACGTGATTTCACTTATATGTGGAATCTAAAGAACGAAATAAACATGGAAATAGATTCGTAAATACAGAGAACAGATTGGTGGCTGTTGGGGGTGGCTGACAGAAGAGTTATGGAGAGAAATTGTGAGAGTAACTATTTCTGAGTCGGGAGGGATACGGAGAGGAAATGTCCATTGGCGCGGTCGGTTGAGAATACCTTGTGTGACAGGCCGCAGTTGTCACTGCATGTTTCTTTGCGGGAGGTCTGTCTGCCCCGGTGTGTGGCAGGGGCCGGAGGGACCGAGGGCCTTCGCTCACCATTGAGCCTCCCTCCCACCCGCCCAGCACGATGGCTGGCCCGCAGCAGGTCTCAGTAAGTATGTGAGGGATGGATGAGCTTCTGTGCTTCAGGGCGCGGCCCGAACTCTGGTTGGAGAGCCGCGCCTCACGCCGTGGAAACCATTAGAGGACAATTAAGGGTTCCATTCTGAGCTGAGACCGGTTTGGCTCAATGGATAGAGCGTCGGCTTGGGGACAGCAGCGAGAATCATTGATCGGCTGCCTCTCCCCCCGTGGGGATTGAGCCCGCAACCTGGGCACGTGTCCCTGACTAGCATTGAACCTGGGACCCCTCAGCTTTCAGGATGATGCTCTATCCACTGAGCCGAACCAGCCAGGGCAAGAATTGGTGCTTTTTATTAACAAGGGTAACAAGGCGCTCATGCGTGTGTGTCCAATATATCAGGCCATAAAAGTGTCTAAGCCCCAGCCAGTTTGTCTCAGTGGACAGAGCATCGGCCTCCAGACGGAAGGGTCCCGGGTTCGATTCCGGTCAAGGGCACATACTTCAGTTTCAGGGTCCTCCGCGGCCTGGGCCCTGGTCAGGGTGGGTGCAGGAAGCGTTTCTCTCACCTCAGTATTTCTCTCTGTCTTTCCGTCTCCCACTCTAAAAATCAATGGAAGAATACCCTCGGGCGCGGATTAAAAACAATAAGTGCTCCGGTGAGCACAGTCAGTGGGGTTGCTCTGTAGCCCATTCTAGGCACCAGGAGGCCACGGGCTGCGCGGCTGCCGATGCTGGAGGTCAGGACCGGGTGGCAGTGGGTGGGGGTGCGGGCCAGGGCTCCGGGGGCCTGGGGGGAGGGAGGCCGAGTGCCTGTGGCCTTTCCCTGCTGCTCTGCCCTGGGCAGCCTCCCTCTCCTGGCAGGGGTGGGGACAGCGGGCACAGCCGGGTCAAGCTGGGGCACCCTGACCTTGGGTGGCGTTGACCTTGTGGTGGGCACAGGCATGACCTGGTCGGGCTCCCGCTTGCTCTCCGGCAGCTGCGGGAGGCCCTGTGACCTCTGGCTGACGGCAGCTGGCGGCTCCTGCGAGGCCCCGCCCCGCCCCCCACAGGCAGTGAAATGTGGGAAGTGTGGGCTGACATTTTTAAACATTGTCACCGTTTTAAAAGGTTTTTGTTTCACACAGACATGTGTCCTAGACAGCACAGTGAGATGGACCGGGAATCCCTGTAGCTGAGATAGTCCCTGCAAACACTCCACTCTCACCGGAGCTTTGCCGGGAAGACCCGAAAAAAAAAAAATCAAAAAGGTTTTCTCACTGGCTGAGGGTGGAGAGAGCTCTGGCCCCGCTGAACAGGCGGCCCCTGAGGTATGGGCGCAGGGGTCAGCCTGGGTAACCCCGCAGGGTCAAAGGGTGGGCGAGGGAGGGCGGCTGGGCCAGGCCCCCCCCCGGAGGAGCGTTCGTTCCCACCCCCGCTGTCCGCGCTGGGGCTGAGGACATCAGAGACGCGTCTGAACACTCTTATCTGGCCCTGCCCTTGGCCCCGCCCGTGGCAGGGCCTCCCGCTCCCATCCTGCCGTTCACGCCGGCAGGAGCCAATCCATAGCATTTGCATTCGCCACTTACACCAGCCCCTGCTCTCTGCTGGGGAAATGTACTCACGTCGCTGATAAAAAAGAGTAGAAAGCACTTTTTCCCCCCCCTGAGATAAAACATTATATGCGTTAACTGCAGAAAACATACAACACAGACAAATTGAAGAACGAAGACTGTGATTCCTCTACCTAGACACAGCCGGGAAGCATTTGGGGGGCGTTCTTCCTGACTTAGAAAAAAACGCCATCATCCTGGGACACTGTTTCCCGGTAGGTGTGCCCGGAACCTTTACCCAGGCCTTCCTCTGAAAATGGGGCTCCCCATCGTTTGCTGTCTGCAGAGCGTTTTTTTTCACATCCTCTACACAATTTCCTTACAATGTGGAATTGTTCACCTTTTTAAAACAATTCCCACCCAAGGACACCCTTTCATTGACCACTAGAGAGAGGAGAGAGAAGCATCAAAGTGAGAGAGAAACATTGAAGAGTTGCCTCCTGTATGTGCCCCAACTGGGGTCGAACCCACAACCTTCTGGTGTACTAGACCACAGGAGTGCCACGCAGGTGTGGGCGGTCCCACGCTGAGTCCGGGACAGGGGCCCTCGTGAGTCTGTACAGCCCCCCTCTCTGCGGAGCCCAGGGCTGCCTCCCCCTCGTTAGGGCACTCACCGTGTGCTGACTGAGTGACTGGCACTTTGCCCGGCTAGGCCGTGAGCTCCTCTGAGGCTGGGAGCAGGTACCCTCCAGCTCGGTCTCCCCAGTGCCTAGTGCTGTGCTTGGCTCAGAGCGGGTACTTTAGAGATGCTGGTTGAATCCATTCATCTATCTGCCCTAGCACCTACCAGTCCATCCATCTGGCCATCCATTTATTCTCTATCCATTTTTCTGTCCATCCACCCATCCACCCACCCATTTATCCATCCATTCATCCATCCATCCATCCATCCATCCATCCATCCATTTATCCATCCATCCATTCATCCATCCACCCATCCACCCATCCATTTATCCATCCATCCATCCATCCATCCATCCATCCATCCATCCATCCATTCATCCATCCATCCATTTATCCGTCCATCCATCCATCCATTCATCCATCCATCTGTCCATCCATTTATTCACCAGCTGTCTGTCTGTCTATCATCTATCTATCTATCTATCTATCCACCCATCCAGACCTTCATTCATGCATTCATCCACAATCCATCCACCCACCTATTTCCCCCCCCCACTCATCCATTTACCCACACATCCATCCATCCATCCACCCACCTGTCTGTCCATCCCTTCACCCACCACCCGCCTGCTCCTCCGTCCTCTCCCCATCTGCTCTCTCAGGCCTCCGTGAGGCCCTCCCCCAGCAGCACCGAGGCCTGGTGTTGGGGCTGGTGCCGCAGACACAGAGATCGAGTCAGATGCAGACCCGGCTCCCAACAGCTCTGAGGTGGGAGCAATGAGAGGAAAATGCGGTAAATAAATAAAAACAACGGAATGAAAATTATTGTTCCCAAACCTGTGGCTCTAAGAAGGTATCCTAATAAATGAGGTGGATGTGAACGAGGCAGTCTCTCACGGTGGCACGTCCGGTGTCTGGGTCCCCTGAGATTGCCTGGCGCCATCTGGCACTTCCTCTGCAGGAGCCTGTGAGGGGGGATGCTCCCCATGGGGGGGGGGGAGGGAGGATTTGCGTGCGGAGGGCAGGGCCGGGCACTGACCCTGTGACTTCCAGGTGACCTGTTGTCCCGCCCGTGTCTCCCCAGGAGGAACGCTGCATGAAAGGACCAGCAGATGTCCTCGGGGCAGAGCGGTCCCCCCCCCCCCCCCCCCCCCCCGCCCCGGGGAGCAGGGGTGATGGCACAGGGACCTGCGAGCAGAGGCTCTCTCCATTGACATTATTCTGCATTTTTGTGACACGCTCAGACCCCTGAGGGCCAGCGTCCTTCATTCACCTTCTCCAGCAGCCCTGGTGACCTCCTTTTGCGAGAATGTTTCCTAGGAATAAAAATCCATGCATGGCCCTAACCGTTGTGGCTCAGTGGATAGAGCGCCTGCCTGCGGACTCAAGGGTCCCAGGTTCAGTTCAGGTCAAGGGCATGTATCTCGGTTGCAGGCGCATCCCCAGTGGGGGGCGTGCAGGAGGCAGCTGATCGATGTTTCTCTCTCATCGATGTTTTTGACTCTCCCTCTGTCTCCCTTCCTCTCTGTAAAAAATCAATAAAATATATTTAAAAAAATCCTTGCATGGACCTAATATATTTTTATGGATGTCAGAGAGGAAGGGAGAGGGAGAGAGAGATAGGAACATCGATGATGAGAGAAAATCATGGATCGGCTGCCTCCTGCACCCTCCCCCCCCCCCCCCCCCACTGGGGATGAGCCCGTAATCTAGGTACGTGCCCTTGGCCAGAATGGAACCTGGGACCCATCAGTCCGCAGGCTGATGATGCTCTATCCACTGAGCCACACTGGTGAGGGCTCTCTTCTCCGTCCTCAGTAGAAGGTGTTCGCTGCGGAAGGCAGTTTGGGTGTGAATGACGAGGCCTGGTGAAGACCCGCAGAAGGAAGGAGCTTGCTGCCGGGTCTGTAGGGGACGAGCTGCCCAAGGTCAGGGTCAGGGGCGGGTGCCACAGCCTGAGCGGCGTCAGCAGCAGGTCCTGGGAGGCCGGGGGGCAGCGCAGGCAGAGCCGAGGCTCTGACTTGAGGACAAAGCCAGGGGTGGCCTGTGGGCCCGGCAGACCTCTCGGAGGGAGGTGGCGGTGACAGGCGGGTCTGCTCTGGCCCAGGAGCCCGGGGCCTGGGTGGAGCAGGACGGAGGTCCCCTTGGCCTCCTCAGGCCATTGTCCAGCGCCCAGAAGTCTAGACGGGACACGGTAGAGAGGCCCCAGACGTGGGGTCCCGTCGCCCCCTCTCCCTGGTGTCCTTGGGCACGCGACCCCGTCTCTGTGGCCCTCCCCTCCCCTCTCCTGTGGGCTCAGGGTGCTGCGTGGGGGTGACCCGGAGCGACGTGCAGGGTGCCGGGCGGGCCTGGGCCCCCTCCCCGGGCACAGCGCCCTCCGGGGGCTGGGAAACAGCACTTGGATACTTTTGCGTCGGCCTCGCAGTGCGTGTGCCACGTCCGGCCGAACATCCTCTTCCCCCAGGAGGTCAGCCTGACCTCGCCGTCTGGGGCGGACTTGGCCTCGGTGTGCTTTGGTCTTATCATCACTTCCCGTGCCATGCCTTCCAGAGCACGTCCTCCTCGGCACCGGCTGAACCGACCCCGCGGCGGAGCCGGCTCTGGTCAGGGGAGCACCGTGCAGGGAGCCGTCCGGCCGTGCTCCTCGGGATGGAGGGAGCCCTCAGACCGCGTGCTGGCCAGTGTGTTACCAGCAGAAGTCATTTGGGGAGGGGGTTCCCCCTGGGAAAACAGCTGCCCAGCCACCCGTGGCCCCTGGTAGGGAGGGGCCGTGCCCCGGCCTCTGCCATCCGCCTCCTCCAGTCTGGAGGAGGGACTGCAGGTGCCCCTTCGAGGCAGAAGCTTGGGTCCTCGATGTCAAGGTCAAGGTGGCTCCCGGGCCTGTGCTCCTCCCTGCAGTCTTGTTACCTGGGAGGGACGAGTCCCTGTCAGGCTGAGGCACAGACTGGGTTTCTTTCCTTTTTTAAAAATTTTATTGATTTTTTTACAGAGAGGAGGGAGAGGGATAGAGTGTTAGAAACATCGATGAGAGAGAAACATCAATCAGCCGCCTCCTGCACGCCCCCCACTGGGGATGTGCCTGCAACCAAGGCACATGCCCTTGACTGGAACCGAACCTGGGACCCTTGAGTCCGCAGGCTGACGCTCTATCCACTGAGCCACACCGGTTTTGGCCCCCAGTGGGGTTTTCGTTCCCCCGGGGTGCTCTCACCTGCAGCGGCTGAGGCTGCCAGAGGGCCCACCTGGCCCGGCCCTGGGTTGGATGGATGCCTGCCCGCCAGGGCATGTGGGGCTCGGTCTGTGCGCTCTGGTCCTCCGTCTGTTCTGCATCGCGCCGCCCGAATGGACTCCAGTTTGATGGCATGTCATGTTATACCCCCGCCCCCCATTCATTCCTACAAATTGCACGTGCGAATTAAAAACATTTAAAAAAAAAATTGATTTCAGAAAGGAAGGGAGAGGGGGAGAGACAGAAACATCAAGGATGAGAGAGCATCCTCGATGGGCTGCTTCCTGCGCGCCCCACACTGGGGATCGAGGCTGCATGTGTCCTGACAGGAACCGAACCGTGACCTCCTGGTTCCTAGGTGGACGCTCAGCCCCTGAGCCACACCGGCCGGGCTGCAGGCGGCCGCTTATAAAAAACTTACAGAAACGTACAGAACCTTAGAAACAAACAAACAAACAAACAAACAAACAAAAGGGTCTCTCATTGCATTTCCCCAAACGCCCGCCGTTCACATGTGAGTGTGTTTCCTCCCGGTCTTTTTCCCAGTGCGGTCCAGGCGGTACGGGGATGCTGGGTGCGGGGACGGGAGGGACCCCGCGTCCTGTCCCCGCTCTGCCCGGCCGTGGCCGTGCGTCCCGCTGTGGGAACCGGCCGTGCTAACTGTGTGGACACCGTCCTCGGGCGTGAGTCAGCCTCAGCGGGCACGGAGTCAGGAATGCCCAGTGATTCCCGGAGAAGACCTCAGCAAAGCCCCATGCTGCTGGGTCATCCTCTCCTTAATTCTTACTTCTTGAAAAGGAGCCTGACCCGGGAGCACTCTGTCCATAAACACTCTCCTGCTACTTATTTCTGTACGAGGTCGAGGCCCCGGGGGCAGCTGATGGCGAGAGAGGCTTCTGGAAGCTTGGTCGTGGGGGTGGGCACGTCCGTAGTGTGCCCCCCCCCCCCCCTGTATCTCATAAATGGCCTCCTGGCTGGCCTTCCTTCTGAAGGGCAGAGCTGATAAAGGTTTGCTTCCGAAGGGCAGAGCTGATAAAGGTCCTTATCTCCTCCTGCGAAGCCTTTGTTTTTGTTTTAAGGTTCAGCGCAAACGTTAGCAGCGCAAAGGAAAGAAAAAAAAAAAGGCAGGCACTGGGTCATTCTGACCCAGAAACCAACCAAAATACTTCTAATTACCGGAGCGCCAGCGATGAGTCACGCCGGCCGGCTGCCTTGCCCTCGACGTGTCTGTAACCGGACTCATTGTGCGGCGTTTGCTCAGCGTGTTTGGGTTCCGAGGGGAGGGGGCGGGGTGGAGTGGGGAGGGGGGGGGCTGTGGGGCCGTGGGAAGGGAGTTTCCTGCTGTCAGGGCCCAAGCCTTCCCAGAGCAGGGCTGGGGCTGCATCGGAGCCAGCACGATGGGGAGCCCCATAAATCCTGCCCTTGGCCTAGCGCCCGCCGAGGGCCAGGCCGTGGGAGAGCCGCTGTCTGTCTGGTCCTGGTGTCTGTACGGGAGCCTCCCGGCCGCCTGGTGAAGTCAGCATTGCTATCTGCCTTCTGCGAGGTGGGGGAGGCCCTGGGCAGCTCCACGGCTCACCTGCCAGGTGCAGAGGGCACCCGCAGAGGCTGAGGGAGCGAGGGGTGCAAACGCCCAGCCCAGGGCCGGGGGAGAGGGGGGGACAGCAGGAGAGAACCTGGCCGGGAGGGGCCACCAGAGTGGGCCCCAAAAGGAGGAGGTGTTGTGTCTCCCAGTTGCTCAGTTTTGTAATTTTTGTTGTTGTCAGTCCTCACCTGAGGAAATTTTGCCCACTGCCTTTCCGAGAGAGTGGGAGGGAGGGGTGGGGGGGGGGGAGAGAGGAACATGGATGTGTCTTGAGAGAAACACATTGCGCGCGCCCCCGTGGGGGGGGCAGGGAGCAAACACGCAACCCACATGTGTGCTTTTCACCAGGAATCGAACCAGTGATCCTTTGGTGCATGGGCTGGCACTCTAACCACCAAGCAACGCCAGCCAGGGCTCACGTTTGCAGCGTTTAAGCTCCAAACTCACATGGCAGTGGGGGAGGGGTTGTCAATGTAGGCAAATAACAGAAGGCTCAGCTGAGGGGGTAGGTGTGTGAGCAGCGCAGAGGTCAGCCTGACTGGTCCTCAAAAAAAAAAAAGGCCCTAACCGGTGTGGCTCAGTGGATAGAGCGTCGGCCTGCGGACTGAAAGGTCCCGGGTTCGATGTACGTACCTTGGTTGCGGGCACATCCAGTAGGGGGTGTGCAGGAGGCAGCTGTACGATGTTTCTAACTCTCTCTCCCTCTTCCTTCCTCTCTGTAAAAACGAAAAAAGAACAACCCAGCCGTTGCCTTTTGTCACAGGGGGTTCTGGGTCCGGCCACGTCATCTCTGCAGGCAAAGACAGGACCCTGGCGAGAAGGTGCCGGTCGGCGTTAACAGGAGCCAGTGGCTCCTGCCATCTCCTTTCCTCCTCCCGCTGGGGTTCCGGCAGGATCCCGGGTCCGTGAGCGCTCACGGCAGCTCCGGGCCGCGCTGTGCCTGCCCGTTCCCGTCGTGGAGATGACTTAAGTGGGAGGAGCGTAGGAAGGGGCACGGGTGGCTCTCAGGCTGTCCCCGGGCGGGCGTTCACGGAGGGGGATCCCTGCAGAGGCCGCTGCCCCCACCCCCCGGCCAGCCGCACGCCTGGGCCTCCGGGCAGGGGGCGGGCCGCCCGGGCCCCGTGGCCGAGCCCCGCTCCCGCAGGGAACACAGCTTCCCGCCGGCAGAGACGCGCTGTGCCTGCGGGGTCAGACGGACAGACCGCGCTGTGCCTGCGTGGGGCACTCCGACCCGGCACAGCGCTCGGCGCTGACCGGATGGGAGCGTGGCCTCTGCCGTCTGGCCTGCGGGGGCCCGAGGGGGGCGGGGACCGCTCGCCGCGGCCCTTCTTTTGCGTTTTTGCTTTTTTCTTTCCTGGTTGGGGCAGCCTCGGCTGCAGACACCGGCTTCGAGGCCTTTCGCCCGGCGGCGTGGCCCCTCTGACTCCCGGACGCGGGCTGGCCAGCCGGGGTGCCAGGCCAGCCCAGCGCTCGGCACCTTTCTCGGGGGCAGGAGGCTCCCTCGCCGCCGGCTGGTGGCTGGCGGGGGCCCGGCCGCCTGAATGACCAGGTGCCGGTGGAGAGGGTGTGCCGGCGTCTGCTTCGTGGTAAGGACGGCGTCGGCCTGGCGAAGCGGAGTGGCCGCAGGGCACCTGCTTTCAGGAGGGCGGGGGCAGCGAGCCGGGGACTCCGCCCGGGGAGTGAGCGTGTGTCCCAGGGGGTGGGAAGGGCGTGTTTTGCGCACAGCGAACACGCGTGGCCGTGGCTTCGTCATACGTGATGCGGGAGAGGGACAGCACGCGGGGTCCTGCCTGGCTGGCTCCGAGGGGCTTCTTTCCGGAATGTCGTCCTGGCTTCCTCCTGCGGGTGCTGTGCCCTCCGCTCACCGTCCCCCCGGGCACCCACTCACGCTCTGAGTTCTGTCTGGAAGCCGAGGGCGCTCCGAGCAGGTGCAGCTCCAGCCTGGGAGCAGCTGTCCGGGGTGACACAGGCAGGGCCCGCTCCGTCCGAGAGACAAGGGGGTTAGACAGAAGTCCAGCCCCTGGCCTGGCTGTCCTCCCGCCTTCCCCCTCTCCCCCTTCCCTCCCTCCTTCCCTCCCTCCCTGCGGTGAGTTTATGAGTTCCTGGGGGGAACCTGGGCGGAATCTACATGAGAAAGCCGCTTCCTGCCCGGGGCCATCACCGGTTTATAGGGGACCCTCCTGCATGTGGATGTGTTTATGGCCACGTCATATACTCAGGCCGCCGCCCTGCCCCTGAGGGACCGGCAGGACCAGGGCCCAGGGGCTGAGGAGGAGGAGGAGGCGGCGTGGCGTTTGCTTTCCAGAACTCTGGGCCCCTCCGAACCTGGGTGCCGGCCGGAGGGTCCTCGGGGTGCGCCGTAGGGACGCTGAGGACCGAACGGGGTCAGTGGGGCTCCCATCGGAGGGGTTTGGGGTGCTCAGGTGGGGCTGTGTCGCCCTGGCCGCGGGGGGGGGGGGGGGGGGGAGGGGAAGGTCAGGTGCCTGCCTGTGCGGCCCGGGAAGGCGAGGGCGACCGGGAAAGCCGTCTTCCAGGAGGGGGTGAGAGGGAGGCTGGGAGGACCGGTGTCTTGGACGGGATTCAGGAGGCAGATGGCGGTCGGGAGGGGAGGGACCCAGCAGGCTCCGTGGGGGTGGGTGTTCTCTCTCATGGACTTGAACTCCGGCCTTTGACTCCGGAGTCCCCCCTTTTTTCTCTGCACGGCCACTTTCCCGGGCGAGGGGGAGAGGACAGGGTAAGAGCAGCGGGAACCCGAGCCAGCCAGCGAGTTTGCGCCAGGAGGGCTTGGCCAGAGCTGGTGGCTGAGGGTCGGACAGACCTTGTGCCCTGAGCTCCTAGGCCAGCGCCGTGTCCGACCTCCGTCCCGGGCTGCTGTGTCCCCGCTGGTCGCACGCCCTGCAGGACAGGCCCTCCGTGGGAAGTTAGGTGACCTGCCCCAAGCCCTCCTGGCTCCACGGGGAGTCCGAGCTGGCCCCCGTCTCTGTGCTGTCCCCGCTCCCCCATCCCCCTGGGCTCTGCCTCTGTAGGGCCTTGTGCTCCCATCACACACTGGGCATCACTCTGGGGCCAGTCGGGGTGCTCTGCCCCCCTTCTGCCCGGAGGACCCTTCCTTCCAGCTGCAAATGCAAGCTCCCAGACTCACCTCCTCCAGGCGGCCCTCTGAGATTGCCCCGAGGCAGTACCTCCGCCCTCCCTCCCCTGCCTCCCCTCGGCTCCTGTCTCTACCAGAGACTGCCTCTTTTTTTTTTTTTTTATTATTATATTTTTATTGATTTTTTACAGAGAGGAAAGGAGAGAGAGAGAGAGCTAGAAACATCGATGAGAGAGAAACATGGACCAGCTGCCTCCTGCACTCCCCCCACTGGGGATGTGCCTGCAACCAACGTATATGCCCCTGACCGGAGTCGAACCCGGGACCTTTCAGTTCGTGGACCAACGCTCTATCCACTGAGCCGCACCGGTCTCGGCCGGAGGGCACCTCTTGCCGGCTCAGACAGCGGCCACACTTCCCTAGACGCTGCCTCGCTCCCCTGCCTGCCTGCCTGCCTGCGGGCTTCTTCAGCTCAGGAAGCCGTCTGTCTCACTCTGGCCCTCACGTCCACGCAGGAGTGAGATCTCTGGGTCCTCCCAAACCAGACGCCTCACCTTTGTTTAGGCGAAGCCCGGAGCCTGGAGGCGGAATCTCTGCTTTCACAGAGGAGGCCAGTGTGGGTGACGGGGCCTCCGTGGCTCAGGGCAGACCCGAAGGCCCCGGTGCGTCTTCTCTTCCCGCCTGGGGTGGCCCGTGGCGGTCCGTCCCCGCCAGACCCGGTGCCGAGAGGCACGTCCCGGGCTCCGTGGGGGGTGGAGCCACGCGTGGGCTTGGCGGTGCGTCTGCAGTTCACCCCCCGCCGGAGGCGGGAGACACGGACACGGCCCGTGAGGTGCCAGCGTGGTGCTGGGGTCCGGGGCGAGGAGGGGGCATGCGTTTTCCGTAGCGCCAGGCCGGGAGGGCCAGGCCCGGGGGCCGTGGGGGAGCAGGCGTCCGTGGGGAAAGAGCACAGGGCACGGTGTACCCCGACGCTCCCCCCAGACCTGGTTTGGGCTGGAAGCCGTAGGTGAGCTCGGGGGTCCCGGGGCAGGTGGCACCCGCGAATCCGCGTTCCGGGGCCCCTTAGGGCGGCTGGGAATTCAGTTCTCTCCCCAGGAGTCCAGAGCCTGGCATTCCGTCTCGCGCTTAGAAGCTGGAATCGGGAGCGGGGAGCCCCACGTTTAGAGGGGCTGGGGTTGGTGGCGTCTCTGCCTGCCGGCCGCCCTCCACGCGTCCCTTCCTGTACCCCTCCCTGCGGCTCCAGAGCCGTTCCTATCCGTCTGGTCTTACAGGCGAGGGGACGGCAGCACAGAGAGGTTAGGCCACTTGCCTGAGGCCGCCCAGCGTGAGGAGGACAGCCGCCCTGAGTGAAGCCCCTGTGGCCTCACGCACAGTCCCCGCGGGGGGCCGTGAGGAAATGGGGTGCGGGGGGCTGTCCGGGCGGGGCCGGGACCGAGGAGGGGGCGTTATCTCAGGAGGCTCCAGCCCCGCTCGGGGACTCATAGGCGCTGTTGGCAGACCGTGGCTCAGACAGAGGAGGCTGATAGCAGGACAGGAGCGGCTCCGCGGTGAGTGTCTGCGCGCCGGTGAGATAAGTGGCAGCGCCTCTGAGAGCCTGGGCTTCGGAGAAGAAAGACAGACAGAGGGGGGCGGGGGGGGGGGAGCGCGGAGAGCTCAGGGAACAGGCTGGCGTCGGCGTCTCCGCTTTAATCTGGGGCGGGGGGCGGCCGAGGGGCTGATGGGGCGACACTGTCCAGGCCCGGCCCCCTCCCCTCCCTCCTACTCCCTCCCCTCCCTCCGCCAGGCTCTTCAGGCGGCATTCTCTCTCGGAATGCTCTCCGCTTTCTTTGTTGTCTGGAAATGCCCTCTTCCACGGGCGCTGCCTTTATGTACCGCGGCGGCCTGTTCTCGTCCCCGCAGCCCCTTCGGTAAAGACCCGCTGAGAGAGAAGTAACCTTCAGTTCTTAGTACATGTAAGCACACGCTGTGTAAAAAGACATGCTGTTCTGTTCTATTGTATTCTATTCCATTGCATTGATGCTATCCATCCCATCCCATCCATCCATCCCATCTATCCCATCCATCCATCCATCCCCATCCCATCCATCCCATCCCATCCCATCCATCCCATCCCATCCATCAAAACCCATCCATCCCATCCCATCTATCCCATCCCATCCATCCCATCCCATCCATCCCATCCCATCCATTTCATCCCATCCCATCCATCCCATCCCATCCATCCCATCCCATCCATTTCATCCCATCCATCCCATCCATCCCATCCCATCCATCCCATCCATCCCATCCATCCCATCCCATCCCATCCATCCCACCCCATCCCATCCCATCCATCCCATCCATCCCATCCATCCCATCCCATCTATCCCATCCCATCCATCCCATCCCATCCATCCCATCCCATCCATTTCATCCCATCCCATCCATCCCATCCCATCCATCCCATCCCATCCATTTCATCCCATCCATCCCATCCATCCCATCCCATCCCATCCCATCCATCCCATCCATCCCATCCCATCCATCCCATCCCATCCCATCCATCCCATCCCATCCATCAAAACCCATCCATCCCATCCCATCTATCCCATCCCATCCATCCCATCCCATCCATCCCATCCCATCCATTTCATCCCATCCCATCCATCCCATCCCATCCATCCCATCCCATCCATTTCATCCCATCCATCCCATCCATCCCATCCCATCCATCCCATCCATCCCATCCATCCCATCCCATCCCATCCATCCCACCCCATCCCATCCCATCCATCCCATCCATCCCATCCCATCCATCCCATCCCATCCATTTCATCCCATCCCATCCATCCCATCCCATCCATCCCATCCATCCCATCCATCCCATCCCATCCCATCCATCCCACCCCATCCCATCCCATCCATCCCATCCATCCCATCCCATCCATCCCATCCCATCCATTTCATCCCATCCCATCCATCCATCCCATCCATCCCATCCCATCCATCCCATCCCATCCATTTCATCCCATCCCATCCATCCCATCCCATCCCATCCCATCCATCCCATCCATCCCATCCATCCCATCCCATCCCATCCATCCCATTCCATCCCATCCATCCCACCCCATCCCATCCATCCCATCCATCCAATCCCATCCCATCCATCCCATCCCATCCATCCCATCCATCCCCATCCATCCCATCCATCCCATCCCATCCCATCCATCCCACCCCATCCCATCCCATCCATCCCATCCATCCCATCCCATCCATCCCATCCCATCCATTTCATCCCATCCCATCCATCCCATCCCATCCATTTCATCCCATCCCATCCATCCCATCTCATCCCATCCATCCCATCCCATCCCATCCATCCCATCCATCCCATCCCATCCCATCCATCCCATCCATCCCATCCCATCCCATCCATCCCATCCATCCCATCCCATCCCATCCATCCCATCCCATCCCATCCATCCCACCCCATCCCATCCATCCCATCCATCCAATCCCATCCCATCCATCCATCCCATCCATTCCATCCATCCCATCCATCCCATCCCACACCATCCATCCATCCCATCCATCCCATCCATCCCATCCATCCCATCCATCCCATCCATCCCATCCCACACCATCCATCCATCCCATCCATCCCATCCATCCCATCCATCCCATCCATCCCATCCATCCCATCCCACACCATCCATCCATCCCATCCATCCCATCTATCCCATCCATCCCATCCCATCCCATCCCATCCATCCATCCATCCCATCCCATCCATCCCATCCATCCCATCCCATCCATCCATCCCATCCATCCATCCCATCCCATCCATCCCACCCATCCCATCCATCCATCCATCCCATTCCATCCATCCCATCCCATTCTATGCTATTCGATTCCATTCCATTGGTGCTGTTCTGCCCCATCCCACCCCACCCCTGCTCTCCCACGTTACTGTACGTGATGCTGTTCTGTGATTTAAGATGAAGAGCAGCACCCCCTCTGTCCGCTGTGAGGCGCTGGGCAGCTGGCCTCTCTAGGGAGCACCTCCTTCCTGTTGGGGCGCCCTCCCGGGGCGATGCTCCCTCAGCGCGGTCCCCCAGGCTGCACGGGGGGAGTGGAGGCTGACTGGGGGCCGAGCTTGGGGAAGCTCTCCTGGTTCCCGCGGCTCCCAGTGGAAGAGGGAGGGCCGGGGGCGATAGAGGCAGAGAGTCCAGGGGAGGGAGGCTGGCCCTGCACCCCCAGGGGGGAGGCAGCCCTCCTGAGGGCGCCGCCCGCCCCAGCCGAACCCGCACCGGGGACTTCTCCCCTGCGCTGAGGCTAAGGGACGTGCAGGAGCACTAACCCTCTGGCCGGAGCACAATGCATCCCCCGGGAAGTGGGCGGCCGTCACCGCCTTCACGGCTGAGGAAGGAAGAGGGACGAGAGGTTTGCAAGAAGAACAAAAAATTCAACCCGAAGGCATTGGAGAGAGGGTGAGGCACACACACAGCGGGATTTCCTGACACGGACTCCCCACCTGGGGAGCCTCAGGGAGGAGCACAGATCCCGGTGGCGGTTCTGGGCAGGACGGACGGGCGGTTAATGCTCTGTCCGTGCACATGGCCCCGGAGAAATGTGTGAGCAAACACGGCCCCTCCTGCATGGGATCTGGTGCCGCCGTGAAAGCTGCTTCCCGAGCGTCTGTGAGAGGCGGGCGAGGTGCTTGTGTCCGGTTAAGAAAGCCTCGGACATCGAGGTGTGGAACGCCATGGCCGTGTGAGCGCCGAGGGCCACCCTCTCCCTCCCCCGGTCCTGGAGGGAGTTCAGGCTGGGAGAGCCCGCAGGGACAGGGTGGCAGACGGACGCTGCCACAGTGACAGACTGATGCCCGAATGCACCGTGCTGACCCAGAGGAGCGTCAGGGAGGACCATGCCCGCTCCGGAGCGGGCACGTCGACGGGGACGGAGAGTGAAGTGGCAGCCGCCTGGGGCTGCGGGTGAGGGACGGGCGTTTGGGAGTGACAGTAACGGGTGCGAGGTTTCTTTTCAGAGCGATGAGATGGTCTAAAATGGGCCCTGACTGGTTTGGCTCAGTGGATAGAGCATCGGCCTGCGGACTGAAGGGTCCCCGGTTCGATTCCGGTCAAGGGCATGTACCTTGGTTGCGGGCACATCCCCAGTGGGGGGCGTGCAGGAGGCAGCTGATCGATGTTTCTGTTATCAATGTTTCTAGTTCTCTCTTCCTCTCCCTTCCTCTCTGTAAAAAATCAATAAAACATATTTAAAAAAAAGAAAAGAAAAAGAAATGGTCTAAAATGGATGATGCGGCCCTGGCCGGTTCGGCTTGGCTGATAGAACGTCGGCCTGCAGGCCAAAGGGTCCCGGGTTCGATTCCGGTTGGGGGCAGCTCCTCCCCGGCCTGGGCCCTGGTTGGTGCTTGTGCAGGGGACAACCGATGACGTGTTTCTCTCACATCGAGGTTTCTTCTTTCTGTCTTCCCTTCTCTCTTCCACTCCCCCTAAACATCACTGGGAAAACACCCCCGGGTGAAGACTACATAAACGAATAAATAAGGAAATAAAATGGATGATGCGATGGCTGCACCGAGAACTCGCGACTTGCCTGTGACTTGTGCCTGTGCAGGGTGAACGGCGCGATATGTAATGATGTCTGAACTCAGCCGATACCCAGAGTAAAGAAAAGAACAGCCGCCCGCAGGTCCCAGTGCGTCCCCTACGGCTTCCCCTGCTTCCCGCCTCCTTTGTGACTCCGAGCTCACATGGGGTCCTGCGTCACTGCCGTACCAAACCGTAAACCCAACACCCAACGCCACTTCAGAGGAGGATTGTGAATCATCGGCCGCTAGCCGCCAGGACAATGCTGGGAAGTCTGTGGCCGCCCCTGGGCAGCCAGCGTGGGCTGAGTCACCCTGCAACCCCAGCTGGTGGTCACGGATCACCGATGGTCACCGATGGTCACCGATGGCCACCGATGGTCACAGATGGTCACCGATGGTCACCGAAAGTCACCGATGGTCACCGATGGCCACCGATGGCCACCGATGGCCACCGATGGTCACCAATGTCTCCGATGTCACCGATGGCCACCGATGGTCACCGAAAGTCACCGATGGTCACCGATGGTCACCGATGTCACCGATGGTCACTGATGTCACCGATGGCCACCGATGGTCATGGATGTCACCGATGGCCACTGATGTCACCGATGTCGCCGATGGTCACTGATGTCACCGATGTCACTGATGTCACCGATGGTCACCGATGGCCACCGATGGCCACCGATGTCACCGATGGTCACCGATGTCACCGATGGTCACCGATGTCACCGATGTCACTGATGTCACCGATGGTCACCGATGGCCACCGATGTCACCGATGGCCACCGATGTCACCGATGTCACTGATGGTCACCGATGTCACTGATGTCACCGATGGTCACAAATGGCCACCGATGGCCACCGATGTCACCGATGGTCACCGATGGCCACCGATGTCACCGATGTCACCGATGATCACAAATGGCCACCGATGTCACCGATGTCACCGATGGCCACCGATGTCACCGATGCTCACCGATGGCCACCGATGTCACCGATGCTCACCGATGGTCACCGATGGCCACCGATGTCACCGATGTCACCGATGGCCAGCCGCCATCGCATACAGCGGCACGGGCCTTTTCAGGAAAACTGCCTCCTTGGTCTGGAGTCTCTCAGGGGCAGGGCCACACTCGGGGGGGAAAGCTGGAGCCTGGGAGCCCCCGGAGGACTGGGACCCCATGTCCAGGCAGATCCTCTAAGGCGGTGGTCGGCAAACTGCTGCTCGCAAGCCACATGCGGCTCTTTGGCCCCTTGAGTGCGGCTCTTCCGCAAAACACCACGGCCTGGGCGAGTCTGTCGAAGAATTGGTGTTAGAAGAAGTTTACCTTTAAAAAATGTGGCTCTCCAGAGAAATGCCAATCGTTGCACTGTTGATGTTTGGCTCTGTGGACTGATGAGGTGTTGGAGGCTGCCTGCGGGGGGGGGGGGGGCATCCCGGGGGACCCCCACCCCCAGTGCTAAGTCAGGGGGAGCTGTGACTTCTATAACTTCCTGTAATTGCCCCGGGGCGGCTGTGGCTGAGGCCTGAGATCCACCCCCTCCTCCTGTTCGCTGAGCAGGGGTGGGGGTGGGGGTGGGTGGGATGGGAGGGGATGTGGGTGGGGAGTGGGATGGGGTGGAAGGTGGGGCTGCCTCCTGCCTGTGGGCTCGGCGGGCCCGGCCAGTGTTTCTAACGGGACCCGGGCTGCCGTTCTGCACAGGAGCCGCGGCCCCGGGAGGATGGGGAACTCCTACGCGGGGCAGCTGAAGAGCACGCGCTTCGAGGAGGTGCTGCACAACTCCATCGAGGCCTCGCTGCGCTCCAGCAGCCTGGTGCCGCGGCCCGTCTTCTCCCAGCTCTACCTGGAGGCCGAGCAGCAGCTGTCCGCGCTGGAAGGTACGCCTGCCTGCCTGCGAGGCTGGGGTGCGGCCGCTCCGCCCGGGGACAGGGGTCCGGGGGGGACATTGCCGGGGAGGCCGCGGCCCTGCGCTCTCCCTCGGCTCAGGCTGAGGTCGCAGCGGGTGGCATTGGGGCCGAGCGGGGAGAGGAAGAGGGCGCGATCGGATTGGGGTGACTCAGGAGAAGGTTCGGGTCAGGATTGTTAACGTGCTCCTGACCCTCCGCTGCTCCCCCTCTGTCCTGGCGAGGCTCCTTGCGAAGCCGTGTGGGCGGTTCCCGGGCCACAGCAGGCCGGAGTGAGTCCGCTGTGGATGAGCCGGTGTTGCTCAGTGAGTGGAGCGTCAGCTTGCGGACTGAAGGATCCCAGGTTCGATTCCAGGTTCGATTCCGGTCAAGGGCATGAACCTTAGTTGCAGGCACTTCCCTAGTGGGGATGTGCAGGAGGCAGCTGATCGATGTTTCTCTCTCATCGATGTTTCTGACTTTCTATCTCTCACCCTTCCTCTCTGTGAAAAATCAATAAAAATAAATAAAAGCTGAGGATACACCTTCACGGTGTCCAGTGTGCCAGGAGTGACGGCACTGCCTCCAGGCGCTGGCAGCGCTGCCCGGAGAATGACGGTGGCATTTTCCCATTGTGAGTTTGCACTTTCACAGCCGGTGTTGTCACGGCAAGAGGGACCGCACTGCGATCGCAGCATGGACAGTGCCTGTGATCCTCAGTGAAGGTTTTCCCTGTCATTTTTGTCCTCCACCCAAGTTCCCCACAGGCTCCCCTGAGCGGCTGAAGGGACACGGGCTGTGGGTGAAAACCACCGCCAGGGAGCTCGCTGGATAAGAAAGCGTGCCGGGGCCAGGCCCTGTGTCAGGCTGGTCATGACGTGTGTGTGTGTGTGTGTGTGTGTGTGTGTGTCAGTGTGCATGTGGACCTGTGTGTGAACGTGTGTATGTGAGTGTGCATGTGGACCTGTGTGTGAACGTGTGTGTGTGTGTGGGGGGCGGGGGCAGGCAGGTGGAGGGCTGCATGTAGGTAACAGTGGTCGGCAAACTCATTAGTCCACAGAGCCAAATATCAACAGGACAACGACTGAAATTTCTTTGGAGAGCCACATTTTTTTAAACGTAAACTAGATAGGTGGGCACCTTGTTATTAACTTAATGAGGATCCTCCTAAGCTGGCCTTTGCTAAAAACTCGAGGCCAAAGAGCCACATGTGGCTTGCGAGCCCGCAGTTTGCCGACCCCGGTTCTAGGGAAAACCCCTTGTTGTGTTATTTATTTTTATTTTTTAACATTAGTAGTCATTTCAGAGAGGAAGGGGGAGAGAGAGAGAAATATCAATGGTGAGAATCATGGATCACCTGCCTCCTGCACGCCCGGGCACGTGTCCCTGACCGGAATCGAACCCGGGACCCTTCAGGCGATGCTCCACCCACTGAGCCAAACCATCGAGAGCGTTATTTATTTGTTAAAAAGAAAGACCAACCAAGCTAAAGACACCCCACCCCAGCATGTGAGGGAAGTATTTGTTAGAGAAAATGCAGGTCCATTTCTATAGGACCCTCCCCCCGGCCCCGCCGGGGCCCTAAGTGCAGGATTGGGGTGCTCACTGGAACAGCAGCTGCCCGGGAGCCCAGGGCGGCCTGGGGACCTTGGCTCCTGTCGCAGTCCCCTCCCCTTGGCTGTATCTGGCGCCATTCGAGCTACCCCCCCTTCCCCTGCTCCTCCTCCTCCCCAAGACCTGGGTACGCAGTCTGGGCTCTCCCTCTGCTGAGGAGGGCTCTGGCTGGTCCCTGGCTGACTCACCCCATCAGATGCCCCGGACGCCTCTCCTGGACTTTGACCCTTCATCCCGCTTCCCTGGAGATGGATTTGGAGGCTTTCTCCCACCTTCTGGGCTTCAGGCCCTCCTCCCTGCTCTGCGGGGGTCTGAGTGCTGTGCTCTCCGGCCGAGCAGCATCGTGTGCAGACCCCTGGGCGTCCTCGAGCCCCAAGACCTTCTCCACCTTTTCACCCCCGGCCTCGGCTCCGGGCCAGCCCCTCCCCGCCTCGGGGTCGCCGGCTCAGCGTGGTCTGGAGTTTGCACCGGAGTGAATGCTCTATGCCACCTGCGCCGTAGGTGGCCAAGGCCTGTGTGGGTGCTCGCGGGGGGCTGGGCCGCGTGGCTGGCGCCTGGGGTCTGGGTGTGACTCTATACCTGCTGCTCAGACATCCCCCCATTTCTCCCCCACATTCAGTGGCGGGAAGGAAACATCAGTGTGTCCTGCCGAAACCGGTTTGGCTCAGTGGATAGAGCGTCGGTCTGCGGACTAAAAGGTCCCAGGTTCGATTCCGGTCAAGGGCATGTACCTGGGTTGCAGGCACATCCCCAGTGGGGGGTGTGCAGGAGGCAGCTGGTCGATGTTTCTCTCTCATCGACGTTTCTAGCTCTCTATCCCTCTCCCTTCCTCTCTGTGGAAAATCAATAAAATATATTAAAAAAAACAAACACCCCATCAAACAAATGTCTATTTAAAACAAACAAACAAACAAACAAACAAACAAAAAAAGTGAGAAGGGCTGTATGTCAGCGGGCCTTTCTGGACTGGAGCACCCCTTTCCTTAGCGACTCTTTGGAAAACGGGGTGTCACCGTGCCCGCTCAAAGCGGGTGGGAGGGCCGCCTGAGGCTGGGCGCCCACCGCAGCCCCGATCACAGAGGCGGGAAGGGTCTCCCCCCCCCTCCCCCCCTCCAGGAGCTGAGTCCGTGGGGAGTGACAGCTCACGGGCGTTTCCGTGGCTGATTCCTGGCTCTGGGGGCAGTGCCCCCTGACATTGCTCCCCAGCACCAGCCCCTCACACAGCCCCTGTGCCTGGCTGTCCTGGCCGGAGGCACCCTGTGGGTGTGGCCGTCGGTGTTTGTGTTTCTGTGGCGGGGCCTGGCTCGCCCTGGGTAAACACTGACACCTGTCACCTCCTGCTGTTGGCGGGTCACGCCGGCCTGCACCCGCCCGGAGCAGCTGTGAGCAGCCCGAGTGGGCGTCCCGCTCCAGGGACAGCGGCAGGCTCAGCATGGCCCTGGGCAGCTGTGGGCCGTGTGGGTCTCTGAGCCTCAGCAGCCTTGTCTGTATGATGGTGGGTTTGTGTGGCTTTTTAAAAGTATATTTTTATTGATTTCAGAGAGAAAGGGCGGGGGGAGAGAGAGAGAGACACCACACACACACACACACACACACACACACACAGAATTATTGATCAGCTATCGGCTGCCTTGTACACCCTCCCCTGGGGTGTGCCCTGACCGGGAATCAAACCCTAACCTCCTGGTTCATAGGCTGATGCTCAGCCACAGAGCCCCATCGGCCGGCATCCCCAGGCAGCACAATCTCAGACAGATGCCGAAAGAACTTCTTCACCGACACTGCCCCTCAGGCAATGGGAGCTAAAGAGAAAATAACCAAATGGGACTCCATCAAAATAAAAAGCTTTTTTTACAGCAAAAGAAACTGTCAACAAAACAAGAAAGCCCCCTGTATGGGAGAACGTATTTGCCAATGTTATCACTGGTAAGGGTTTAATCTCCAACATCTACAGGCAGCTTATACAACTTAATAAAAGGAAGGTAAATGATCCTATAAAAAAAAATGGGCAACGGACCTAAATAGAATCTTTTAAAATGGTCTATTTTTAAAAAGATATGTTTTATTGATTTTTTTACAGAGAGGAAGAGAGAGGGATAGAGAGTTATAAACATCAATGAGAGAGAGTCATTGATCAGCTGCCTCTTGCACACCCCCTACTGGGGATGTGCCCGCAACCAAGGTACATGCCCTTGACCGGAATCGAACCCGGGACCTTTCAGTCCATAGGCCGACGCTCTATCCACTGAGCCACACCGGTTTCGGCTAACATGGTCTGTTTTAACACCACTGCGCCTCCCACTCGGAGATTCTCGGGGTGCCTGCTGTGTACGGGTTTCATGCTTGGTCCTTCTTAACGCTTTCTATACGGGCTGAACCCCGGTGCGTGTGCAGAGGGGTGCGACCCTCCTGGGTGGGAAGAGATGTGACCCTGGGTCGGAGGTCAGGACCCGGGCCCGGCCTGACCTGTGACGCCGGGGCTGTCACGGACCTGCGCGGGCCTCCGCTCTCCCTCTGAGGACAGCGGCAGGCCGGGCCCAGCCCGGGTGCGGTGTGGGGCCTGCTCCCCTGCTGGATGCTCACCTCTGCCCACCCCCCCCCCTCCCCTTCCAGGTGGCAGCCGTGCTGACAATGAGGACGAAGAAGAAGAGGGGGACGGGGGCCTGGAGCCGAGCGGTCTCCCAAACCCCTACCAGATGGTCCCTCCTCCCGAAGGATGCTGCACCACGGACGGTGAGCTGCCAGCCCCACGCAGGCCCCGTGGGCTCGGCCACGCTCCGCCTCTCAGCCGCTGCTGGGACGTGACGAGTGGATTGAGACCCCGGAGGTCATTTTTCTACATCGTTTATTTTAAAATACACGGAGTAGCCAGAATGTGATGATCTCTGAACGCAGAATAATCTGGCCACTCCATGTCCATCCTATAGAATAAAAGGCTAATATGAAAATTGTCCCATCGACCAGGAATTCGACCAGCAGGCAGACTGGCCAACCGCCTACGTCCCCTCCCCCTGGCCAGGATGGTCGGACCCCACCCATGCACAAATCCATGCACTGGGCCTCTAATACACCCACCCACCCACACACACACACACACACACACACACAGGAGTGGCCAGATTATTATGCATTCAGAGATCACCATCATCTGGCCACTCCGTGTGTATTTCCCCCACTCAGGAGGGCTTGCACCTGTGTGCTTAGCTCGGCACTGATCGGTGGAACAGACTCACACCTGTGGGTATTTTACTGCTGAAAAAGCAGACAGGCGTCCTCTGAGGAGCCTGTAAACTCAGCGATGTGATCCCTGCCACTGGGAGGCGCTGTGGCTCGGGGGTGCCGGGTGGGGGACCGCTTGGGGCTCAGGGACGCCCGGATCAGCTCCCAGCTCTGCCACTCCTCCGTCCTCGCCTCAGACAGCCAGCAGGTGTCACCCGTGAGCGATGAGTCGGTTAATTCCTTAAGACCGCTGACCTCAGCCTGGCCCGCTCCCTCTTGCAAATCCGAAACCCGCAGTCTGACATCCCCCAGGGATGTGGTAGTGCTCGAAGCGGCAGGGGCCGGGGAGAAGCCCACGCTGCCCTGCTACCACTCCCTCCGGCCCCGCAGCACCTGCCTCCGCTCAGGAGTGCCACCCTGGAGGCGGGAGAGCCTGTGCTGCCCCAGCTGCGCTCGCTAGCCATGAGCCCCACTTCTGACACCCTGGGGTCAGCTGAGCTGCACCCTGGCTGTGGGAGCACACTGACCACCAGGGGACAACTCCTATAGTGAGCACCTGCCCCCTGGTGGTCAGTGCGTGTCACAAGTTGACTCAGTCGGTCGCGTAGGCTTTTATATATATAGACTAGGTGCCCCTTGCAGGAAGATTCCTGCCATAGGATTTCCTGCTGTGGTCACTGCCCTGCCAGCTTCCCTCCCTTCTCCCCACCCCACTTTCTTGCTTCTCTGCAGCACTTGGCTTCTTTCTACCCTGTCTTCAGTCCTCGCTCTGGCCTGGATATGCAAATTAACCACCATCTTGGTTGGGTTTATTTGCATACTCACCCGGATTGGCTGGTGGGCAGGGCACGTGGGCATAGCGAAAGTGCGGTCAATTTGCCTGTTTCTCTTTTATTAGGTAGGATAAGAGCGACACAGGGGTGGGCAGAAGTAGGTTTCCAGTGGTGAGTATGTGAAACTGTTGATATTTGTGTTATTTATCAGTTCTTGCTTTACCACTGTAAACCGACTTCTGCCCACCTCTGCATTTAGAAGCTCTTCAGTACAAGATGTTCCAAGGGTGCAGAGTAAAAGTCTACGCTGAGTGTCCCCTGGGTCCCAGGCCCCCGGATCCGTCCCCCGAGGCCAGCACCGTCCCCAGGACCTCACCCCTTTATTCCTGCCTCTCCCTGTCCTCACACACGTAAAATGCAGGGTGTGGAGATATCAGATCACTCTCCATTTCTTGCAGATTTATCTTGTGTACATTTAAAAAAATAATATTGTCCCATCTGGGTGCATCTGACACCGTTTTACTTTATTTTTCTGTTGTTAATCCTCACCCGAGGACAATTTTTTCCATTAATTTTCAGAGTGAGTGGGAGGGACGGGGAGAGACACAGAGAGAAACATTGATGTGAGAGAGACACATCGATTGGTTGCCTCGTGCACGCCCCCTGACCGGAGCTGGGGATGGAGCCTGCAACCCAGGTACGTGCCCTTGCCTGGAATTGAACCCGAGGCCCTTCCGTCTGCAGCCGACGCTCTGTCCACGGAGCCCTACCTGCTCTTACATTCATTTTAGTTTACCATAGTTTGTCTGCAGTGCTTCCCACTGAGCTTCCCTTGTGCCATCGTTACATGGAGACACTGACAGTCCTATGGGCATGGGGCTAATGTATCCGTAACCACAGGGTAATTCCATCTCTCAGGGCGGACCTCACAGCCGACCACCCCAGAGGTGGAGGCTGGGCCCCCCCAGGCCCGGGATGCCCTCCTCCTCCCCTGTCAGGTGGCCCTGGCCCCGCCCTTGGCACACCTGTCCCTCCCCGCAGGGTTCTGCCAGGCGGGGAAGGACCTGCGTCTGGTCTCCATCGGCAGTGAGCCCATCGACGTGCCTGCGGGCTTCCTTCTTGTGGGGGCCAAGGCGCCCAGCCTGCCCGGCCACCTGCTGGTGTGCGCCGTGGACCGGCGGTTCCTGCCGGACGACAATGGGCACAACGCCCTCCTCGGTAAGCTCCTCCTCCTCCTCCTCCTCGCCCTCCTCCCACTCCTCCTCCTCCTCCTCCTCCTCCTCCTCACTCTCCTCTTCCTCCTCCTCCCCATCCTCCTCCTCCTCCTCTCCATCTTCCTCCTCCTCCTCCTCCTCCCCATCTTCCTCCTCCTCCTCACTCTCCTCCTCCCTCCCTTCTCCTCCTCCTTCTCCTCTTCCTCCTCCTCCTCGCCCTCTTCCCACTCCTCCTCCTCCTCCTCACTCTCCTGCTCCCTCCCTCCTCCTCCCCATCCTCCTCCTCCTCCTCACTCTCCTGCTCCCTCCCTCCTCCTCCCCATCCTCCTCCTCCTCCTCTTTCTCCTCCTCGCGCTCCTCCTCCTCCTCCTCCTCCTCCCCATCCTCCTCCTCCTCACTCTCCTGCTCCCTCCCTCCTCCTCCCCATCCTCCTCCCCCTCTTCCTCCTCCTCCTCCTCGCCCTCCTCCTCCTCCTCCTCCTCCTCCTCACTCCGCTCTGTCCGTTCGGCGGGCGGGCAGGGGGCCTTGGTGGGGGCGGATGGACCACCTTTGGGGACTTGTTAGCATGTCACACACCGCTTACGTCTTCCAGTGACTATCGCTGTGGAATGGAGTGGAAATGACATTTGTTTTATTTTTGTTGATTTCAGAGAGAGTAGAAGGGGGGAGAGAGACATAGAATCATCAGTGATGAGAGGGAATCCTTGGTCGGCTGTCTCCTGCACCCCCCCCCACAAGGATGAGCCCACCGGGGCACGGGCCCTGACCGGGAGTTGAACCGTGGCCTCCTGGGTCATCGGGCGATGCTCAGCCCCAGCCACGCCGTCCGGCGAGGTTTGTTTTAAAATGTGACACCTTCCTGAGGAAACGCCACCATTGCATTTCCTTTTTTGTTTTGTTTTTTGTATTCGTGAACCCTCCCCTGAGTGCTCACCTGTGTCAGGAACGGGACCCAGACTCTGTCCCAGGCCTCCCCGGAGCGAGGGCGTGAGGCAGGAGAAGAGGCTGCCGTGGGTTCCTGCCTGCAGCACCTGCCTGTCCCAGTCACCCGGCCCCTCCGCCCGGCTCCTGGGGCTGCCTCCATCCTGAGGCCGCCTCCGCCCTGGGGCCGCCTCCGCCCTGGGCCCGCCTCCGTCCTGGGGCTGCCTCCGTTCACACCTCTCAGCGGGTGCCCCTCTCCTCCTGGTTTGGGGGTCGGCTTGGACCTGGTCGTGACCTTGCCCCAGGCACACGAGGAAAGGAACAGGGGCAGGATTCAAACTTGCTTCCTGGCTGCAAACTCTACCCTTTCATGAATACCACACCACCCACCTCCCGGTCAGTCCCTGGTCTAGGTCAGCTGGGGGGACCCTGGCGCTTTGGTCTCTCCACCAACCCCTGGCTACGGAGACCCCGATGCCCGCCCGCCCGCCCAGGCAGAGCTGAGGCCGAGCTTACGGGCCTGGCCCTCTCCTCTGACGGTGTGCCCGGCTCTGCGCTCAGCACACGCCCCCATCGGGGGACACGGAGCCCCGGGAGCCGGGTTCCAGTCCTGCGTGGACCACAGCTTGCTCATGGCGGCGGGCCTCCGTGTCCTCCCCCAGAAGGGGAGAGGGGATGCCCACTCCTCTCCTGACCCCTCTGCGGTGTGACCCCTTCGCCGGCGCTGGGCCTCGTAGGAGAAGCTTGGCGGTGGCCTGTCTATTCCGGACGTAGCCCTGGGGACGGCGTTGCCGGAGGGGCCGGCTGGGTGGTGGGGGTTTGTGGGAAAGACCTCCGGGCTAATTCCCTTCCCGGTTTCCTGTGTGCGTCCGTGTGCACAGCATTAGACGCCCCGCGGGTGCCGGGCGGGGGAGGGGGGGGCGCTGCTGGGGATGCCTGCTGAGCACACTGAGGCCTGGGTGCGCAGGGAGGGTGGAGGGCGCGGGGGTCCACCCAGAGAAGGAGCCGGGGTGGCTCCTGCCCGCGGGGGGACACGGGCACCTCTGGCCGCTGACCGGAGGGACAGCCGGCCTGGGACAGCGGTCGCCAGGGGGAGAGCCGAGGCCAGCTGGCATCGTGGGCAGGCTCACGGGCTGGTGGAAACCGGCGCTCGGGAACAAGAAACCCCGGGAAATTGGCCTTCCAGAGCCGCTCCGGGTGGTGGCTGGCGACTCAGATGGAATTGCTTCTGAGGCCACGGGGACGGCCGTGTGGGGGGGGCCGCCGGCGTGGGGGCCCCGCGTTTGATCTGGTGGAGGCGGCACCGGGACCCCCTCCTCTGCCGCCGGGAAGGAAGTGCCGGGCAGTAAACCCCGGAGGGAGGGCCTGCGGGGACCGGGATTGCCCATCCGTTCTCTGCCAGCCCCGAACGAGGGAGGAAGCGGGGTCTTTGTTAATTGCCCGCCAACAAGCCCCCGGAGGCAGGGTCCCGGCCGGCGGGTAGTAACCAGGCTTTCTTCTTTGAAGGGGACTTTATGCTCTCCGCTCGCACACCCCACTCCGCTCAGGTCTCCTGCAATTAGCCCGCTGTCTGCAGTGTCTGCACGACCTGGCGCCCCCCCCCCCTCCCGGACGGCCCCAGGCTTTGTAGTGGCTGTAAAACAGAACTGAGGTCATGGGGGGAAGGAATGGCAGGCCCCCCTTCTCCTCCCGTAATGGATAGTGGGGAGATGACAGTCCAGGTGTGCGTTTCTGTTTTCGTTGTTGTTGATTGTTGACAGTAACTCAGCTAAACAGGCCCATGGCTGAGGCAGCGCGGAGAGAGGAACACTGGAAGAAGCATGCTCGTTTTTAGATGGAGTAAGGGTGTTTTGTGTTCATCCAGCGGCAGGTAATGGAGCATCTTTGGGATGGGTAACCCCAGACAGAAGTGTTCAGCCTGGGCCTCAGAGCCAAGTCAGACCCGCTCCTTCTCCGGCTCCTTCTCCGAGGGGGCATCGGCGGGGAGACCCCAGGCAGCCGGACTCAGGGGCCCGCACCCCCACGGAGGCACAGCTCCCCCAGATCTTGGGGTGCAGCGTGGCGGGGACCGCCAAAGGCGCACAGCTCCCCGTGCCCGGAAAGCCGTCTCAGGATGTGGGGTTGGAGTTGGGCCCTGAGAAATGAGTGAAGTTTTGCCGGATCGGCGTGGCTCAGCAGTTTGGGGGTCAACCCAGGAACCAAGAGGTGTCTCGGGTTTGATTCCTGGTCAGAGCACGTCCTGGTTGTGGGCTTGATCCCCATTAGGGGGCATGCAGAGGCAGCTGGTAGATGATTCTCTCATCATTGATGTTTCTATCTCTCTCTCCCTCTCCCTTACTTTCTCTAAAAACTCGATTAAAAAAAAAGTATTAAAAAAAAGAGAGAGAGAGAATCAGATTTTGCTGGCGGGAGAGGAATACTAACGGCAGCTACTTGACGGAGACACATCCTGTGCCAGGAGCTGGGAGGTGGGAGCGCTCTCATCCAGCCTGTGTTTGTGAAGAAACGAAGACACAGAGATGTCAGCCGATTGGCTCAGGGTCACCCAGCTAGCAAATGGCTGGCCCCAGATTTGAACCCAGATGACCTTGAGGTGTAAGCAGCTTCTAGCGGGCAAAGCGCAGGCCAGGCGGAGGGTCGCCGTGCGTGAAGGGGCGTGGCTGCTGGAGGGATGGGGCGGACTGGTGGCCCCAGCAGGGGCTGCAGCGTGGGGTCAGGGGTCCTGCTAGGAGGGGTACCCAGGCAGCTGCTTCCAAACTGCAGGGCTGGGCGGGAGAGGGAGCAGTCGAATGTGTCTGTCTCCCGTCATTAGCAGCTCCTCACACATGGCCAGCCTGGTTTCATGTCCAACTCTTTCTCCCTCTGGACTTTCCAAGCTGTTTGGAGGCAAGTCCCAGACACTGTGCCGTTCCATATGGACCTCGAACAGATAAGGGCTTTAAACAATATATATATATATATATATATATATATATATATATATATATATATATATATATATATATTATTGATATTTCACAGAGAGGAGGGATAGAAAGTTAGAAACATCGACGAGAGACAGACATCAATCAGTTGCCTCCTGCACACACACACACCCCCACCCCCCAACTGGGTATGTTCCCGAAACCAAGGTACGTTGACATCTCTTTGGAGAGCCCAATTTTTTAAACGTAAACTTCTTCTCACGCCACTTCTTCAACATAGACTCGCCCAAGCCGTGGTGTTTTGTGGAAGAGCCACACCCAAGGGGCCAGAGAGCCGCCTGTGGCTCGCCGGCTGCTGTTTGCTGACCTCGGTTCCGGGCCATTGCCCGCGCACAGTGCACGGAAGGACTGATTTCCCTCGGCCTGGGCCTCGGTGCCGGGCAGGAATCTGGGGACTCGGGTTCTGGGCGTGCTTTCCAGGCCGCCTTCTCTGGTCACCATAGACGCCCGGGCCGGAGGGAGGTGCCCAGAGCGAGGCCGGGCTGCGTTCCTCCTCAGGAGGACGTTCACTGCCTCTCAGTCGGTTCCTGGAAGGACTGGGATGCGGGCACGTGTCCAGCGGGTGGTGTAAACCACGTCCGTCTCCTGGGCCCGGCGGGAAGCCGGCCTCTGGTTCTCGGTCGGCCCTCCGCGGCCCAGGGTCATCGCTCAGAAGAGCCGCAGATTCTCCCCACCAGAGAGCGCCTGCCGGCGCCGGGGAAGGGGGCGGGTTGGGGTAGGGATGTGTGTGGGGGGGTGGGGGGGTACGCCTCGCTGCTGCCCTGGACGATTCCTGCACCAGGAAGATCGAGGCTCCCGCTTCCATTTCGGGATCACAGGGCCGCGCCTGTGGCCTGTGGTCCGGTCCCCGCTTCCGGAATGGCCCGGAATGGCCCGGAATGGCCTGTGGTCACATCTCTCCCGGGACGAGGCCTCCGTCTGCCTCCGGGCAGGAAGGCAGCGCCGGCCTCGGCACACGGCTGTCCGCGTCCCCCCTCCGGCGCTCTGTGTCTCGTTCAGCCGTCGTGTCCACCCTCGGGTCCGAGTCCCTCCCAGGGGGCGTGGCAGGTCTCAGGGCCTCCGTTTGTGATGGCGGCCGAGCTGTGGGTCTCAGGTTCCCACGTGGGAGCCAGGAGGCTCAATGCCCGGGTTCGACGGTTCCGCTCGCGGGCGTGCAGAGATGGGCCGGGGTCCGCGCGTGTAGTGACCCTGTTTCCGGTCTCCTTCCTCCCTCCGGTATTTACCGACAGCCCGCCGCGGGCCAGGCACACGTCCGTACACGTACACGTCCGTACACGTACACGTACGTAGACGTACGCACACAGACGCAGTCGCACCCCCACGGGTCTCAGTTACGGGGAAGAGAGGGATCGCAGTAACTGCACCTCCACAGAGGGCGTCCACGGCCTCTGAGCAGTGCGGGAGGCTGCGGGTCCGGGGAGCAGGGAGGCAGCCCCGTGGGGCTGGGGCGATGGCTGGGGCAGTGGGGGTTCGGGCGGGGTGTTGAGTGATGGGCAGAGGGCACGGAGGGGGGCTTAGCGGAGGAAGAGCAGGTGCCGGAGGAGGTGCTGAGAGGAGTGGACGGGAGAGTCCATCGGAGCGGGGCCAGCCCAGGAGGACGCCCCGGCGGCCGGTCAGGGGTCCCGGGAGCGGGGTGTGGTGCGGGGAGGGCTCGGCAGGGCCTGGGGGTGGAGGCTCACCCGTGTCCCCCTGCAGGCTTCTCCGGGAACTGCGTGGGCTGCGGCAAGAAGGGCTTCTGCTACTTCACCGAGTTCTCCCACCACATCAACCTGAAGCTGACCACGCAGCCCAAGAAGCAGAAGCACCTCAAGTGCTACCTGGTCCGCAATGCACAGGGCGCACTGACCCCGGGGCCCCTCATCTGCTGGAGAGGCTCCGGTGAGCGAGGGTTCGGCTCCGGGGGGCGCGGGATGCCCTGCGGGTGGCCTCGGTGCCCGGCAGAGGGCCTGGCAGAGGGGCAGTTCTACAGCAGGCACCATCGGGGGCGAGAGGGCGGCCTGTGGAATGAAAACGCCACTTAGCAGGACAGGTAGTCGGCGTACACTGTCAGCCGAACTCCGTGGTCCGCAAACCGCGTCTCGCGAGCCACAGGCGGCTCTCTGGCCCCTTGAGTGTGGCTCTTCCACAACGCACCACGGCCTGGGCGAGTGTATGTTGAAGAAGTGGCGTTAGAAGAAGTTTAAGTTTAGCTGAAACCGGTTTGACTCAGTGGATAGAGCATCAGCCTGCGGACTGAAAGGT
Source organism: Pipistrellus kuhlii (assembly GCF_014108245.1). Taxonomy (NCBI): domain Eukaryota; kingdom Metazoa; phylum Chordata; class Mammalia; order Chiroptera; family Vespertilionidae; genus Pipistrellus; species Pipistrellus kuhlii. The sequence goes on from NW_023425438.1 coordinate 182,939, forward strand.
CCCGGGTTCGATTCCGGTCAAGGGCATGTATCTTGGTTGCGGGCGCATCCCCAGTAGGGGGTGTGCAAGAGGGAGCTGATCGATGTTTCTCTCTCATTGATGTTTCTAACTCTCTATCCCTCTCTCTTGCTCTCTGTAAAAAATATATTAAAAAAAAAGTTTAAGTTTAAAAAAAATTGGCTCTCAAAAGAAATTTCAGTTGTCCTGTTGACATTTGGCTCTGTTGACGAATGAGTTTGCCGACCGCTGGCCTAGCCGTGCGGGCCATTTACAGTAGATTTAAAAAGCGGGGTTATGTTGACGAGAGAGAACCTGTGTCGTGTCTCTCTCCTCCCCAATCGCTCACCCTTGTCCTCCGCTCCGCCGGGGGTCACGGCCCTGTCTTGTCCCGTAGAGTTCCGAGGCCGGCCGACCCCCGCCGGCCCTGCCTCCAGCGCCCTCTTCCCGCCGCCGCCGGACAGCTCCGCGCCCCCGGCCGCCTTCTCCGGAGAGCCCGGTCCCGGGACGACCCCCGGCGCCCCCACGGGGGCACAGCCGGCAGGTGAGGCGACGGAGGGCCCCGGAGGAGCCCCGCCCCATCCCGGGGGCTGCCTGGTGATGCCGCCGGCCCTGCGGGTGCACCGGGGCTGCTGTGCTCCCCTTCTCTGCAAAGCCTTCGCCGTTCACCTTGAACTTGCTCACCTGACATGGAGGGTGGGGGGGAAGCTGCACAGTCAGCCCAGCCCCGGGTTCATGGAGCCCCACGGGCCACCTCGTCCTCCGCCTTCCAGCAGAGAGTGCTCCCTGCAGGAGCGTGTGCCTGTGTGTGCCTGTGTGTGCACGTGTGTGCGTGCATGGGTGTGCATGTGTGTGTGTGTTTTCTCAGGGACAGAATCACTGTATCAGGAGTCAGACCTCCCAATGGGGCTCACCAGGGAAAAACTAGTTTGTGAAAATGGAAGGACAGTGATTTCTGGCTCACTGGGTGTGCCAAGCGCGGGTAGGCTGACCTGAGCTCCCCTCTCTCTCTCTCTCTCTCTCTCTCTCTCTCTCTCTCTCTGTCTCTCTCTCGCAGGCCCAGGCTCCGACGCCCCCTCCCTGCCCGCAGTGGTGGGCCCCGCGGTGTTCAATGGCAAGGACTGCCCGCAGCCGCAGCAGCTGGCGAAGGGCAAGCTGCCGGCCGGGCCCCGGCCCTCGGCTCTAGGTAGGTGCCCATCCGGGGTCTGCCCTTCTCCGGGTCAGGACTTTGGGGGGATGAAGAACGGTGTCACCCAGAATGCCGACCTACCCACCCCCGGACACTGGGTACCGGGGGACAGAGGCTGGGACATCCCGGGGAGACGTGATGGGCTGGAGCCTGCTGGGTGTGAGGCCCAAGGGGGAGCGTCCACCGTCCTCCGCACCGAGCCCAAGCGCAGCCCTTCCCCGCGGGGTGCAGGCCTTCCTGAGGTCTGGTAAGCCCTCCCCCGAGGGCATTTCCTGTTGATGTTTAGAGAGAGTGGAAGGGCAAGGGAGAGACAGAGAGACATGGGTGCGAGAGAGACACATGAATGGGGTGCCTCCCACATCCACCTGACGGGCCGGGGATCAAGCCTGCAACTGAGGTCCATGACCTTGACCAGAATCGGACCCGGGACCTTTCAGTCTTTGGGCTGACGCTCCAACCGCTGAGCCACACTGGCCAGGGCTCAGTGCCGTGTTTAGAGGCACTGGCTTCTGGGTCTTCTCGGGAGCTCGTGAGGATAGAGGCCGGGGAGCCGGCGCCGTGGCCTCCACACAGGGTCTGTCTCCGCCCGGAGCCGCCTCGGGGGCCATAGCGTGCAGGGAGCCCCGGTCCGAGAGCTCCTGGCACACAGAGGACTGAAGGGCTTCAGCTCTTTATTTGCTTTTTAAGAAATGTTTTCTTGGTTTTTAGAGAGAGAGGCATGGAGAAAGAGAGAGAGAGTCACTGATTGGCTGCCTCCTGCATCCCTCCTACTGGGGACCGAGCCTGTGCCCCGACCGGGAATGGCGCCGTGACCTCTGCTGAGCCCCAGCCGCTGGGCTATTCACTCGTTTTTATTTTTATTTTATTTTATTATTATTTTAAAAATGTATTGATTTTTTTACAGAGAGGAAGGGGGAAGGAGGATAGAGAGTCAGAAACATCCATGAGAGAGAAACATCGATCAGCTGCCTCCTGCACGCCCCACACTGGGGATGTGCCCGCAACCAAGGTACATGCCCCTGACCGGAATCGAACCTGGGACCTTTCAGTCCCGTGGCCGACGCTCTATCCACTGAGCCAAACCGGTTTCGGCCTCTTTACTCATTTTTAAAAAATGCATTTCCTGTCCAGATGGAAGGTGTGCGGGGTGTTTCGGAGCCCTTTCCGTCTCCAGCGGCCGTGAGCTCGGGCGGCCGCTGGTGAGGGAGGCGTTTTCTCGCTCTCCGGAGACCTTTCGAGACGGGCTTCTCGGCAGGGGCCCAGGTTGGGCCCAGGTGCCGGCAGACTGAACCGGCTCCAGCTGCTTCTGCCCGCCCCTCCTCAGGCCACGCATCGAGGAATGGCGCTCTGAACAGCGGCTCCTCTCCCCTGGAGACGCCTCAGACCCGTGGTCGGCAAACTCATTCGTCAACAGAGCGGCACCCCGCGGCTCGCCAGCCACAGGCGGCCCTCTGGCCCCGTGAGTGTGGCTCTTCCACAAAACGCCACGGGCTGGGCGAGTCTGTGGTGAAGACGTGGCGTTCGAAGGAGTTGAAGTTTAAAAAACTTGGCTCTCAGAAGACATGTCCATCGTTGTCCTGTTGGTAGTTGGCTCTGTGGACCGATGGGTTTGCCGACCGCTGCCCGAGACTCACCAGGCAGCTTAGCCGCCCGGCGGGCCCCCTCCTCCCCGCCCAGGCGCTGGGGTCTGGTTTCCCTGGGAGCGGGCTGCCACAGGCGCGGAGGACGGTAGGAGTCTCCCGGGTGCCTCGACTATGCAGTCAGGACTGAATGTGCCACTCTGAAGGTGGGGGCAGTTTTGCATCCGAAGTTTCTCGATATTGGGAATCACCCACGCGCAGGGCCTGGTGAGTCCCGGCGTGCTGTCACCAGGGTGGGCAGGGCGGCCCACTGCCAGCGGTGGGTTCCAGCCTCGAACCCTCGCTGCCCTGGATTGTTTTAGTCTGAAATCAGCTTCCCCGCCTGGGCGGGGGAGCCAGCACGGGTGGCTCCGTACCGCCCCCACGTGGCGAAGGGTGGTGGTGGCTTGGAGGTGCGGCCGCTCCTCCTGTGAGAGGCTGCGACTGGGTCTCCCAGGCCACCACTGCCTGGGCCCAGACTCTGTGCTTTACAGATATCCCTTTTAAAAAAAAAAGATATTTTTATTGATTTCAGAGAGGGAGGAAGTGGGAGAGAGAGATTGAAAGGCTCATTCCTTGGTTGCCTCCTGCTCGATTGGGGATCGAGCCCACAACTTGGCCTGTGCCCTGACTGGAAATCGAACTGGGACCTCCTGGTTCATAGGTCGGCGCTCAGCCACTGAGCCCCACGCTGGGCCACACAGATCCTTGTGAGTCCTGATCGGAGTGCCTCGCAGGCAGGTTTCCGCACAGCTTTGAGCGATACATTCACATGATGCGTCCTGGGGCCAGGTGATGCCAATGGAGGCCAAAACCCACCGCAAACTGTGACTTTAAGAAACTTAGCCCTAACTGGTGTGGCTCAGTGGCTAGAGCGTCGGTCTGCGGACTGAAAGGCCCCACAGGTTCGATTCCGGTCAAGGGCATGGACCCTGGTTGCGGGCACATCCCTAGTAGGAGGTGTGCAGGAGGCAGCTGGCCGATGTTTTTCTCTCATCCATGTTTCTAACTCTCTATCCCTCTCCCTTCCTCTCTGTAAAAAATCAATAAAAAAAAAAATATATATATATTTTTTAAAATGAAAGAAATATAAGTGAGTGTTCTGCGCGCTAGTTAGGGGGCTGTCTTATTGAAGCTCCCTCCCCCACCCTGTGACCGCCTAACCCTCCCTCTGAATGTTGTCCAGGTATCTTCTCAAACTCCGGGCCCCCCAAAAAGCGCCACAAAGGCTGGTCCCCGGAGTCCCCCTCGGCTGCGGACGGCGGCTGCCCCCAGGGCGGCGGGCACAGAGCTAAGTACGGTGAGTGACAGGAGCCGTGCCCCACATCAAGGCTCGGGGGCCAGCGGGTGGCGTGTGAGTGCGTGTGGGCCTGTGTTTTGCGTGCTGGTGAGCATTCCTAGGGAGGCTGGCCCTGCTCCAGCCCAAGGCTCTCCTGCCGTGTGTCTGAGTCGCTAACACAGCCCGGGGTCCTGACCGCACAGGAATTTACCCAGGAGCTTGCCTGTCACCTGGCAGGGACGTCGAAGAGGAAAGGGGGCCGTTTGGTGGGAAAGGTTGGACCAGGTGACCTTGCAGGTGCTTTTGGCCCCAGCAATTTGGGGTTCCACGACTTGGGTGCCCCCGTGGATGGAGGGGGCGGTAAAGGTCAGCTTGTAGCAGGTGTGGCGGCCGGCCTGACCTTGGTCTGGGGGTGTGTGTGTGTGTGTGTGGGGGGGGGGGGGATGCCTCGTCGGTGGCGTCCTAACACGCGGTGTGCTTCCAGAGGGCGCGGGCGTGGCCTGCGTGCCCCCGGTCGGCGTGGTGGGACCGGCCTCCGCCACCTTTCCCCTGGCGGCCGCTGGGGAGCCGGTGTCCGTTCCCGACAACTTGCTGAAGATATGCAAGGCCAGGCCGGTGATATTTAAAGGCAAGTGGTGGGGTGGGGCGGCTGGGAGAGGCACGAGGCACAGGCCGCCTCCAGGGTGTCCTCCCAGGAGCACGCGGACACTCCTGCCAGGCGCCAGCAGGGGGCGCGCCTCCATTTCCACCGCAGGACAGCGCCCTGCTCCGCGGCGGGCGGTCCACTTGCTTGTCCACTTGTCCTTTCCTTCCTTCCCTCCCGCGACCTCCCTGAGCGCCTGCCGTGTGCTGAGTGTCCGGTTAGAGGTGGACCTCGGCCTCTGCTGGTGGCGGGACCAGGGCCCTGGGCGGGATGGTCTGTGGGTTGGCCGAGGCCGCTGTGTTTCTGACTGTGAGGTCCGGCTCCGCTGGGCAGGGACAGCCACGGTCACCACGAGAGGCATGGACCACGCTAGGCTTCACTGCTTTGTGTCACTGGCTAACGGGTGCTGCTGTGTGGAGGGCGGTTTGGGGAGCCCCTGAAGAAACCCCTTTTTCTAACGAAGTGGGAGGCCTTGTTTGATGGTGGCACCCACTGCTGGCATCTATGAACGCATACCCACGCATGCGCACACATACCCCCCACCCACGCATGCACATGTGCACAGGCAGGTCCTTAGTGTGTTACTACTGTGTGTGAGATGTCATGCTCGCAGGAATGGAGGAGGGGGTGGTGGGAAAGTGGGAGTGGTATCTCACTGCTCAGAAGTCAGAGCGGCATCCGGGCTTCCTCCTGCACACGGAAGGCGGCCAGGCTGTGCAGGAAGGAATGGGCACGTGTGGGTTTCCAATGGGGCCCGTTGGCCAACCAAATGCAGGCCCGCATTTCGTCACCGGGCCGTGCTTTCTACATGGCCATGTTCTCTGCCTGGCTGTGTCTGGGCATGGCCGTGGTCTGTGCATGGCTGTGTCCTGTGCATGGCCGTGTTCTGTGCATGGCCGTGTTCTGTGCATTGCCGTGTTCTGTGCATGGCCGTGTTCTGTGCATGGCCGTGTTCTGTGCATTGCCGTGTTCTGTGCATGGCCGTGTTCTGTGCATGGCCGTGTTCTGTGCATGGCCGTGGTCTGTGCATGGCCGTGGTCTGTGCATGGCTGTGGTCTGTGCATGGCCGTGTTCTGTGCATGGCCATGTTCTCTGCCTGGCTGTGTCTGGGCATGGCCGTGGTCTGTGCATGGCTGTGTCCTGTGCATGGCCGTGTTCTGTGCATGGCCGTGTTCTGTGCATGGCCGTGTTCTGTGCATGGCCGTGTTCTGTGCATGGCCGTGGTCTCTGCCTGGCTGTGGTCTCTGCCTGGCTGTGGTCTCTGCCTGGCCGTGGTCTCTGCCGGGCCGTGTCCTGTGCATGGCCGTGTCCTGTGCATGGCCGTGGTCTCTGCCTGGCCGTGGTCTCTGCCTGGCCATGGTCTCTGCCTGGCTGTGTCCTGTGCATTGCCGTGTCCTGTGCATGGCCGTGTCCTGTGCATGGCCGTGGTCTGTGCATGGCCGTGTCCTGTGCATGGCCGTGTCCTGTGCATGGCCGTGGTCTGTGCATGGCCATGTCCTGTGCATGGCCGTGGTCTCTGCCTGGCCGTGGTCTCTGCCCGGCCGTGGTCTCTGCCCGGCCGTGGTCTATGCATGGCCGTGTGTGTCTGTGGTGGCCCCGAGGACACCCTGCAGGGAAACGGAGCAGCGCAGGCGTGGGCGTGGTGGTGTGGGGTGGGCTGGGGGCGGGACCCAGGCTGAGCCGAGCCCGCTGACCTCCCCCGCAGGCCACGGGAACTTCCCCTGCCTCTGCGGGAACCTGAGCGACGTGGTGGTGAGCCCACTGCTGCACACGTGCTACCAGAACGCCCAGTCCATCTCCAGAGCCTACGAGCAGTACGGGGCGCCCGCCGTGCAGCCCATCTCCGAGGAGACGCAGCTGCTGCTCACCGTGTACTACCTGGTGCAGCTGGGTGAGTCCCTCCGCGCCCATCTGCCCGCCCACCCGCGGGGACCTCTGAGGAGCCATCGCTACCCGGGGGCCGCCCGCCCACCTCGCTGCCCTCACTGGCGCCCTCACTGGCTGGTGGAGTGGGATTCAGGGAAGGTGCTGGCAGGTGCTACCAGGAGCTGCAGCCGTCACTGCCCTGGGGCTGGGAAGGGCTTAACATAGGTCAGAGTCAGATTCACCTGCTGATAATTAGAAAAGATTCGCCTGCGAGCGAGGTTGAGTGAAGGCTGATGAAGACCGTTGGGCACCCTTGGGGGGCGGAGTCTGACCGTGGGGACCAGTGCTGTATTGGAGAGAAGACAAGCATGGCAGCGTGGGGTGTGGGGGGAGGAGGGCTGTGGGGGGAGAGGTTCTGGAAGGGAGGGGGGCTCGGGAGACCCAACCGCTGATCCAAGGAGATGCTGCCGCAGCCCAGCAGTCCAGTGCGTGGGGGGCGGGACCCCCTTGCTTCAGATCCGGAATCTCGGTGGTGGGGAGCTCAGGGCTCCGCAGCCGGCTGGGTGGGGACGGGTCTTCCCAGGAGAAATGCGGTGTTTTGCCCTCCGCTCACCTGGACATGGGACTTGGACGTGCACACCAGAAAGTGCCTGCAGGAAGCCAGTGTGGAGCGTAGTCGGCCTCGCTGGTCATCCAAGAGACGCAAGTGAATGAGTCAGACAGGGACGTGTTTCTCCGTCAAACGATTGACAGCACCTCGAGTGATGGCCCCCGGAGCTCAGTGATATGAAAAAATAGCAAATAAAGTTTGTTGTTGTTGCTGCAGTCCTTCTGCACGCTCACGTCTGAGGATTCAGGCTGAGGCCATCAGCTCTACAGCAGCAGTTCCCAACACGTCCCACAGAGGGCAGTGTGATTTAGAAAATATATGTTTATTGATTTCAGAGAGGAAAGGAGGGGGAGAGAGAGATGGAAAGAAACATCAATGATGAGAGAGAATCATTGATTGGCTGCCTCCGGCACACCTCTCACTGGGGATCGAGCCTGGAACCCAGACATGTGCCCTTGATTGGAATCAAACCTGAGGCCCATTAGGCCGCAGGCTGATGCTGGCACTGAGCCAAACCACCTAGGGCGGCAATTTGCTTTTTAAGGGGGCAATCTGAGAAGGAGTTACTAGGAGTGGTATTTTTGCATTTCTCATGGTTCTAGGGGCCTCATATACAGTATATAAATACATATGGTGACACATTTATGCATTTCAATTCTCTATGCATTCTGAAACGCTGTTTGCTATTTTTTCATATCACTTCATATTGTTTTTTAAACAATCTTGTAGTGATGTTTTCCTCAGGACTTCACTGCCCTTTCGATCTTTCATTTTTCTCTCTCATGGGTGCCATGTTCTTTGGAAGCGTGTTTAGACCAAGTTCACGGCTTGTTAGGCTTCCTCCACATGACTAGGAGTCACTTAAAAAAAAAAAAAATATATATATATATATATATTTTATTGATTTTTTTACAGAGAGGAAGAGAGAGGGATAGAGAGTTAGATACATTAATGAGAGAAACATCAATCAGCTGCCTCCTGCACACCCCCTACTGAGGATGTGCCCGCAACCAAGGTACAGGCCCTTGACCGGAATCGAACCTGGGACCTTTCAGTCTGCAGGCTGACGCTCTATCCACTGAGCAGCACCGGCTTCGGCAGGAGTCACTTTTTGAATAATGAGAATGAGGTGTCACGGAGGGGGGCACCCGATGTTAGAGGTGCTCAGGGGGGCGAGGCCAGAAGCAGGCCGGGAGCCGCTGCTCTCTCAGGTGCGCACTGAGGCCTGTTTGTGGGGATGGTGCTCTGGAGGCAACGACAGGACGGATGGCAGAGGCGCTGCCAAGTAGGTGTAGGTGCCTCCCTGTCACGGAACAGCATTTGCCCACGGTGACTGCCCACTGTCAGTGCCCACGGCCAGGGCTCTTTCTGAACACGTCAGCGTGTGGATGGGATTCCGGTGGGCTGGGAGGGAAAGGGGACCGGCTCTGACGTTGCGCACTCTGAGGTTAAACCTGCCCGAGGAGGGAACTCCTGAGGAACCCACAGGAACAGCTGTGGTTGTGTTCGGAGGGGGAGGTTATGGCCGCTCTGCTCTCCCCCGTTCCCAGCTGTCTGCGATACAGTGCCACAGAAACAACTCGGGGTGTGTTGTTTTTAAATGAGCTTAGGCACGTTTCCCTTGTATTTGTATGGAACTGCCACGTGGGGCCCGTGTGGGGGGTGAGAGGCCTCCGTGTGGGGCGTGTGGGGCGGGGAGAGGCCTCCATGTGGGGCGTGTGGGGGTGAGAGGCCTCCACGTGGGGCGTGTGGGGGTGAGAGGCCTCCGTGTGGGGCGTGTGGGGGTGAGAGGCCTCCACGTGGGGCGTGTGGGGGTGAGAGGCCTCCACGTGGGGCGTGTGGGGGTGAGAGGCCTCCGTGTGGGGCGTGTGGGGGTGAGAGGCCTCCGTGTGGGGCGTGTGGGGGTGAGAGGCCTCCACGTGGGGCGTGTGGGGCGTGTGGGGGTGAGAGGCCTCCGTGTGGGGCGTGTGGGGCCTGTGGGGCCTGTGGGGGGCGCGGGGAGAGGCCTCCACGTGGGGCGTGTGGGGGGGAGAGGCCTCCGTGTGGGCGTGTGGGGCGGTGGGGCCTGTGGGGGGCGCGGGAGAGGCCTCCACGTGGGGGCGTGTGGGGTGGAGAGGCCTCCACGTGGGGCGTGTGGGGCGTGTGGGGCGGGGAGAGGCCTCCATGTGGGGCGTGTGGGGCGGGTGGGGCCTGTGGGGGGCGCGGGGAGAGGCCTCCACGTGGGGCGTGTGGGGCGTGTGGGGCGTGTGGGGCGGGGAGAGGCCTCCATGTGGGGCGTGTGGGGCGGGTGGGGCCTGTGGGGGGCGCGGGGAGAGGCCTCCACGTGGGGCGTGTGGGCGGGGAGAGGCCTCCGTGTGGGGCGTGTGGGGCGGGTGGGGCCTGTGGGGGGCGCGGGGAGAGGCCTCCACGTGGGGCGTGTGGGGCCTGTGGGGGGCGCGGGGAGAGGCCTCCACGTGGGGCGTGTGGGGGGGAGAGGCCTCCACGTGGGGCCTGTGGGGGGCGCGGGGAGAGGCCTCCACGTGGGGCGTGTGGGGGGGAGAGGCCTCCACGTGGGGCGTGTGGGGCGTGTGGGGCGGGGAGAGGCCTCCATGTGGGGCGTGTGGGGCGGGTGGGGCCTGTGGGGGGGCGGGGAGAGGCCTCCACGTGGGGCGTGTGGGGCGGGCACTGAGGCCTGCCGGCCCCGTGTTGGCAGCCGCGGACCAGGTGCCGCTGATGGAGGACCTGGAGCAGATCTTCCTGCGCTCGTGGCGCGAGTCGCACGTGGTGGAGACGCGGCCGTACCCGCCGGCCATGCCCCCCTGCCCGCCCGCGCCCTGCCCCGCGGGGCCCGTCACGCCGGCGCAGCTGCCCTGGCTGGCCGGCCTGGCCGCCAGCTCCTGCAACGACAGCGTGCACGTCATCGAGTGCGCGTCCTCGCTGGCCGAGGGCCTGGCCGAGATGTTCCGGCTGCTGGTGGACGGCAAGCTGGCCAAGACCAACTACGTGGTCATCATCTGCGCCTGCCGCAGCGCCGCCCTGGACTCCTGCATCGCCGTCACCGGTGAGCCCCGCCCGGCCGCTCCGCCCGGCGCCGGGGCTGGGGGAACCCGGCTCCCAGCCGGCGGGCTGGGGGCGAGGGACAGAGCCGCAGGCCCGGACCGCCCCGGGACCCCCGTGCGGACGCGGAGCCGCGCGGCCACCAGCTCTGTCTTCCAGGGAAGTACCAAGCCCGGGTGCTGTCCGAGAGCCTGCTCACCCCGGCCGAGTACCAGCAGGAGGTCAGCTACGCACTGGTCACCGGGAAGGTGGACTCCCTGGAGGCCTTCTTCAGCTCCCTCTGTCCAGGTGGGCTGGCGGAGACAGGTGTAAGGCCTGAGCGGATCAGGTTACACAAAGACCAGGCGGGAGGGCATCATGGGGAGCCCCTCTCGACCTGCCGGGGCGTCCCTTGGTCCAGACGTGGGGGTGGGGCCTCTGGCTTGGGCACCCACACTCTGGCCTTGTGGGCAGGGCCCCGGTGTGGTCCCGGCCGGCACCTTCCTCCCTGGCTGTGGTTCTCCTGGGCATCGCGGTTTCTGTCTCTCTGGGGCGCGGGAGGGCCTGAGCCTGTAGCGCTCTGCCTGACTCCGCCCTGCTCCTACCGTCCCCCCTCCCCACACTGCTCTCAGCCTCACAGGAGCTGGGTGCCCCTGTGCCACATGCTGCTGTGCCTGCCCTTCTCTGTCCCTGGCTGCTCCCCCTCAGGGCCCCACAGAGTCCCTCACCCCCCCCCCCCCCCAGGATGGGCTTGGCCCCTTCCCTCTGTCCTCCCGCTGCTGTCCCTCTGTCCGGGCACCTGTGTGCTCCCGGCTAACCTCCTTTCTAAGCCAGGACCTGAGGGGACCCTCCTGCCTGCCTCCTCCCTGCGCCCCCAGGCCCAGCGCAGCCGTGGGCCGTCACAGGCAGCCCTGGGTGTGGGCCGCGGGTCCCCAGATGGAAGCCCCAGGCCTGCTGTTCCTCCTGTTTTGGGCAGAGGGCGACATTGACATCCTGCTGGACAAGTTTCATCAGGAGCACCAAGGCCGCCTTTCTCCCTCGCCCTCTGCCGCCTCTGCCCCCATGGCCCTGGATGTCGGCGGGGTCCCGGCATGCACGAGTGAGTGCGAGAGGGGGAGCTGGCGGCCAGGGCCCCCCTTCTCCCCTCCATCCCCCCATCCCCCAGGCTACTAGGAAGCGATGTTAGAAGCACACCCAGAGGGCGGGGCTTCTTCTCAGCATCCCTAAGGTGACCAGACATCCCATTTTAACAATTTGTACCACGTCCTGCGGCATTTAAAAAAGTCCAAAAGATTCAAAAGAACCTTTCCAAAAATCGGGACTTTTTAAAAATGCCACGGGACATGGGACAAATTGTTAAAAATCGGGACTGTCCCACCAAAAGCGGGACGTCTGGTCGCCTTACAGTAAGCCAACACCCAGCTTTAACGTTAGTCTTCAGCGATGAGGCCACTTACCCTGAGATGGCCCCTTACTCTGCTGAGCCTCCCTGACCCGCAATTGCTAAAATATTCATCCCGTTACGTCCCGAGGGGCCGCCATCTCCTCTTCCTGCAAACGCGCAGCCTCCCCCAAAGCCCACACTCGGCGCCGCTCCCCTCGGTGCTGCCCTGCCCCAGGGTGAGGGCTCCCGGCCTCCGGGCCCCGGGCAGCTCATCCCCGGACCATGAGGCCGGGCAGGCGTGTGCGGGGCCCCTGGTGGTGAACAGCCTGGGCAGGTGCGGAGTTCCGCGGGGTGCTGCCGGCCGGTGACCGTGGCCGTGCGCTCTGGACGGCGCTGTCCGCCCCCCGCAGCGGCCCCTCACCTCTCCGGCTCGGCCCCAGGTTCCAGGCGGGAGCCGCCGCGCGTCCGGCCCCTCCAGCTGGCCGTGGCCCAGAAGCTGCTCTCGCACGTGTGCTCCATCGCGGACTCCAGCACCCAGAACCTGGACTTGGGCTCCTTCCAGAAGGTGGACTTCCTGATCTGCATCCCGCCCTCCGAGGTGGCCTACCAGCAGACCCTGCTCCACGTCTGGCACTCGGGTACGGGCCTGGGGGAGCGGGGCATCCGCCGGGAGCTTCCCCTGCGGGAGCTCGGGTGGGCTCTGGACAAAGCGGACGGGGCGGGAAGTGTCACCCTTTTGTCGGTCCCGGAACCGAGGCTGAGAGAGAATAACTCGCCCGAGAGTTTGCACTCGGGGAAAGGGAGAAGCGTGACAGGTTTTCCCTGCCCCGTGCTGGCCCGTGACCTGCGTGTCCGTGTCCTGCCTGAACGTGCTTCCCCTGTGCTTTTGAGGGAGCTGGGGGTGGGCCTTCCCTTCCCTTCCCCTCCCTCCTGCTGCCGTGATGGTGCTGGAGCCGCTGTGCCAGGAGGCGGCTCTGCTGGGCCCCTGGCGGCTGCGGGCACACCGGCGGCTTCACCACAGTCATTTGTGGAGGAGCCAGCCCCCCATGTCCCGGCACCCTGTGGCCTCGGGGCCGAGCACCGTGCCGGCCGTGCAGCTGCTGAGGGAGTGGAGCCTGGGACAGCGCTGGTGACCCGCGTCCTGGCGGGTGCTCCCCGGGTGCTCACCATGTGCTCCCCGGGTGCAGGGTTGCTCACCAGGTGCAGGGGTGCTCCCCGGGTGCTCCGCAGGTGCTCCCCGGGTACAGGATGCTCCCTGGGTGCAGGGTGCTCCCTGGTTGCTCACCGGGTGCTCCCTGGGTACAGGATGCTCCCCGGGTGCAGGGGTGCTCCCCGGGTGCTCCGCAGGTGCTCACCGGGTACAGGATGCTCCCCGGGTGCAGGGTGCTCCCTGGTTGCTCACCGGGTGCTCCCCAGGTGTTCCCCAGGTGCTCCCCGGGTGCAGGGGTGCTCCCCGGGTGCTCCGCAGGTGCTCCCCGGGTACAGGATGCTCCCCAGGTGCAGGGTGCTCCCCGGGTGCTCCGCAGGTGCTCACCGGGTACAGGATGCTCCCCGGGTGCAGGGTGCTCCCTGGTTGCTCCCCGGGTGCTCCCCAGGTGCTCCGCAGGTGCTCCCTGGGTACAGGATGCTCCCCAGGTGCAGGGTGCTCCCCGGGTACAGGGTGCTCCCCGGTTGCTCCCCGGGTGCAGGATGCTCCCCAGGTGCAGGGTGCTCCCCGGGTGCTCACCGGGTGCTCCCCGGTGCAGGGGTGCTGCTGGAGCTTGGCCTGGACGAGGAGCACGTGACCAGGCAGCGGGCGGAGCAGTATGTCCTGAAGCTGGACGCAGAGGCGCAGGCGCGGTTCCAGGTCTTCCTGCAGAGCTCCTTCCAGAACCCGCACACACTCTTCGTCCTCGTCCACGACCACGCGCACTGGGACCTCGTGAGGTGGGGGCCCTGGGACCGTGAGGTGGGGGCCCTGGGACCGTGAGGTGGGGGCCCTGGGACCGTGAGGTGGGGGGGGCCCTGGGACCGTGAGGTTAGGGGGGCCCTGGGACCTCGTGAGGTGGGGGGCTCTGGGACCGTGAGGTGGGGGGGCTCTGGGACCGTGAGGTGGGGGGGGGCTCTGGGACCGTGAGGTGGGGGGACCCTGGGACCGTGAGGTTAGGGGGGGCTCTGGGACCGTGAGGTGGGGGGGCTCTGGGACCGTGAGGTGGGGGCTCTGGGACCGTGAGGTGGGGGGGGCCCTGGGACCGTGAGGTGGGGGGGGCTCTGGGACCGTGAGGTGGGGGCCCTGGGACCGTGAGGTGGGGGGCTCTGGGACCGTGAGGTGGGGGGGCCCTGGGACCGTGAGGTGGGGGCCCTGGGACCGTGAGGTGGGGGGGCTCTGGGACCGTGAGGTGGGGGGGCTCTGGGACCGTGAGGTGGGGGGGCTCTGGGACCATGAGGTGGGGGGGCTCTGGGACCGTGAGGTTAGGGGGGGCCCTGGGACCGTGAGGTGAGGGGACACTGGGACCTCGTGAGGTGGGGGGCTCTGGGCTGCCGCGTTCCCCCTCTGGGGTGACACACGTGGCTGATGCTGGGCGGTGGGCATGGCCTCCCGGAGCTGAGTGCCGTGGGGCTGGGCACCCGCAGGCAGGTGCGTGGATGTCTCAGCACCTTAGAGCTGGATGGTACCCAGAGCCGTGGTCGGCAAACTGCGGCTCGTGAGCCACAGGCGGCTCTCTGGCCCCTGGAGTGTGGCTCTTCCAGAAAACACCACGGCCTGGGCGAGTCTGTGTGGAAGAAGTGGCATTACAAGAAGTTGAAGTTTAAAAAATGTGGCTCTCCAAAGAACTGTCTGTCGTTGTGCTGTTGATGTTTGGCTCCGTGGGCTGATGAGTTTGCCGACCGCTGCCCAGGGGCAGGCCGAGCAGCCTCCGGAAGGGGCCAGTATGAAAACTGAGGCTAGAGAGAGGGGCGCGTCCGCTCAGCGTCGGGGGGGGTGGGGTGGGGGGGCAGCGGCAGGCAGTGCCCGTCTCAGAGGCGGCCTGGAATGAAGGTCCTCACAGGGCAGTCATTTAAAACGTTTATTCCCTGGTCGCGGAGGAGCCATATTCTTGGACTGTCACAGGCAGCGTTGGGGGGCTGGTTATAAACGCACTCAGCTGCTCAGTCTTGGTACAGCTGCTGCAGCCTCAGCCAGTCCGCTCACTGCCCGTCTCCTCTGCCCCCTCAGCAGCACCGTCCACAACCTCTACCCGCCGGGCGACCCGGCGGCCGGCCTGGTGGACCGGCTGCTCAACTGCCGGGAGGTGAAGGAGGCCCCCAACATCCTGACGCTGCACGTGACGTCCCTCCCGTACGCGCTGCAGACGCGGCACACCCTCGTCAGCCCCTACAACGAGATCCACTGGCCCACCGCCTGCAGCACCGTGAGTGCGGCCGGCCGGCTCGCCGGGGCCGCGCGGGGGGCGGCTCTTCAGGAAAGAGCTCGATGGACGGGCTGCCTGGGGTCACCTGGATCCCAGCTCCTGGTATCTTTTTTTTTTTTTTTTAAATGTCTTAACTGATATCGGACAGGAAGAGCGAGAGACACACCCATGAGAGAGAAACATCTATCCGTTGCCTCCTGTACGCCCCCTGCTGGAGGTCGAGCCCACAAGCTGGGCATGTGCCCTGACCGGGCATTGAACTATGACCTCTTGATTCATGGGTCGATGCTCAACCAAGTCGGGCTACTTTGTCGATTTAAAAAATATATATTTTATTGATTTTTTACAGAGAGGGAGAGGGATAGAGAGTTAGAAACACCGATGAGAGAGAAACATCGATTGGGGATGTGCCCACAACCAAGGTCCATGTCCTTGACCGGAATCGAACCTGGGACCTTTCAGTCCGCAGGCCGATGCTCTATCCACTGAGCCAAACCGGTTAGGGTTGCTTTGTCGCTTTAACAACCTCCCAACATTGCTCTGGAGCTGGAGAAGCGCGGATCTTGGTTTGGGAGGGGTTATGCCAATGTGAGCCAAAGTGGTCTTCTGCTGATCTCAATGGCAGTGGGAAGCAAGAGAGTTGACTTCCTAAAACCAGTTTAAATTGTGGGGGAGAAGCCGTCTTAACGACGAGAGTGGCGTGTTACACAGTAAGGCTGGGCTCCTTCCTGACACGCACGCTGGGCCGAGTGAGTGGAACGTCCTGGGTGACGGGCCTATCGGCCCTTCAGGCGGGAGTGCCCTGGGCTCCGGTGGGGGCGGGGAGGGGGAGGAAAGCCATGAAGTCTCGCCAGGGGCTGCACGGGGAGGCCCAGGTGCCGCCAGCCCGTGACCCTCCGCCTCCCACGCGCGGTGTCTGCGTGACGGCTCCTCTCTGTTTCAGGGCGCGGACGTGTACGCCGAGGACAGGCGGTACTTCGGGCTGTCGGAGTTCATCGAGTCCACCCTGTCGGGGCACAGCCTGCCCTTGCTGCGCTACGACAGCTCCTTCGAGGCCATGGCCACCGCCCTGGGGAAGAGGTACCGTCTCCGCGCTCCCGGCGCCCGGCGGCAGCACGCCCGCCCTGTGTCTCCCGCTGGACACGCAGAGCAGATCCCGGGCTCGCCCGAGCGAGGCGCTGGGCCAGGCCTGCAGCCGCCCCACAGGGACGCCCGCCCCGTTAGAGGCCTGGGTGCTGCGGGTGGCCTGGGCGCTACTGTGCCGAGCGGAGGCGGCCCGGCCCTGTGCCTCCTGGCCGCCCTGCGAGTGCGTGGCCGGGGGCGGCCGCATGGCTGTGGTATCTACGTGGCCGTGGCGGCTGCGTGGCCGTGGCAGTGCGGGCTGTGGGCTGCGTGGCGGCTCCAGGCGGCATGGCTGTGGCCGTGGCGTCTGCGTGGCCGTGGTGGCCGCGTGGCCATGGTGGTGTGGGCTGCGGGCTGCGTGGCCGTGGCGGCTCCAGGCGGCATGGCTGTGGCTGTGGCGTCTGCGTGGCCGTGGTGGTGTGGGCTGCGTGGCCGTGGCGTCTGCGTGGCCATGGTGGTGTGGGCTGCGTGGCCGTGGTGGCCGCGTGGCCATGGTGGTGTGGGCTGCGGGCTGCGTGGCCGTGGGGCTGCGTGGCCGTGGTGGTGTGGGCTGCGGGCTGCGTGGCCGTGGCAGCTCCAGGCGGCATGGCTGTGGCCGTGGTGTCTGCGTGGCCGTGGTGGCCGCGTGGCCATGGTGGTGTGGGCTGCGTGGCCGTGGTGGCTGCGTGGCCATGGTGGTGTGGGCTGCGGGCTGCGTGGCCGTGGCGGCGTGGGGGCTCACGGCGGGCGTTCCCGCAGGTTCCCGCGCCTGCACAGCGCCGTGATCCGCACCTTCGTGCTGGTGCAGCACTACGCGGCGGCCATGATGGCGGTGCGCGGGCTCCCGCAGATGAAGAACCGCACGTCGGTGGAGACGCTGGAGATCGCGCAGAGCCTGCTCAGCGCGCCCCAGCAGGGCCCCTGCGGCCACGGGCCCATGGTGCTGCTGCGCGTGCCCTGCTCGCCGCTGGCCGCCGTGGCCTACGAGCGCCTGGCCCGCGTGCGGGCGCGCCTGGCGCTGGAGCAGCGCTTCGAGATCGTCCTGGGCGGCCCCAGCGCCCGCCTCGCCGTGGGCACGCACTTCGTGAAGCAGCTCAAGGTGGCGCTGTCGGGGGCGGAGGGGGCGGCGCTGGGGGTGTGGCTTCACATCGCAGGAGGCCTTCGGGGTGCCCGGGGCTGGGCTGTGGGGCTGCCCGGGGCTGGGCTGTGGGGCTGCCCGGGGCTGGGCCGTGGGGGTGCCTGGGGCTGGGCCGTGGGGGTGCCGGGGCTGGGCTGTGGGGTGCCCGGGGCTGGGCCTTGGGGTGCCGGGGCTGGGCCTTGGGGTGCCCGGGCCTGGGCCGTGGGGGTGCCCGGGGCTGGCTGGGCCGTGGGGGTGCCCGGGGCTGGCTGAGCCGTAGGGGTGCCCGGGGTTGGGCCATGGGGGTGCCCGGGGTTGGGCCGTGGGGGTGCCCGGGGTTGGGCCGTGGGGGTGCCTGGGGTTGGGCCGTGGGGGTGCCTGGGGTTGGGCCATGGGGGTGCCCGGGGCTGGCTGGGCCGTGGGGGTGCCAGGGCTGGGCTGTGGTGTCAGGGTCAGGCTCTTTCCCTCTGGCGGCCTGCAGGTGTGGCAGAACATCGAGGACGCCGAGTGGAGGCCTCAGACGTACCTGGAGCTGGAGGGCCTGCCCTGCATCCTCATCTTCAGCGGGATGGACCCGCACGGCGAGTCCTTGCCCAGGTGAGGGGGCGTTTGCCACGGGCCTGGGCCCGGGACACTCTGCCTGGTTCTCTGAATGCGCTGTCTGTGCCCGTGGGGGCCGGGCGGGCGCCGGGCGGGGCCCTGCAGCTGGAGACAGGACTTAATGCCTCTGGGTTTCTCCCCTCGGTGGGGGAGGGCGGTCACCGTTCGTTAGGGATGGCCGGTCCATCGAGGGCAGTTTGGGGTCCTCTCGGGGGCGCCTCTCCCGCTGTGTCCAGGCTGCAGGATGGCGGGTCCCTCCTGATCCAGGAGGTGACCGAGGGAAGGGGAGGAACCGTCTTTCCAGCCCTTAGGGCTGACTGTTTCAGGCTGTGGTGCCCACCATCACTGCCCCGAGCACATGGCGGCCGCAAGTCCCCTGGACGCCTCCCGGGTGTCCACACAGACGGGCAGGCATGCGGGCAGAGGGCACCGCCTTCAGGAAGGCAGTTGCTGGAATGGGAGGTGACAGGCTGGCTGGCTTCTCTCCCCACCCCCCCCAATACATGTTTATTAATGTCAGAGAGGAAGGGAGAGGGAGAGAGAGAGAAACATCAATGTTGAGAGAATCATAGATCAGCTGCCTCCTGCAAGCCCATACTGGGGATCGAACCCATAACTCAGGCATGTGCCCTTGACCGGAATCGAACCCGGGACCTTTTAGTTCAGGCCAGTGCTCTATCCATTGAGCCACACCAGCCAGGGCCAGGTTGGCTTTTAAAGACATACTTCACACCCACAGGGCAGGGCCGGGCGTCCTGCTGGGGCCTTGCACGTCTTTGCTTGTGGAGCAGCCGTAGGGCTGCAGCCCAGTCCCTGCACAGCTGGTGCCCTGGACGCTGGCAGCTGTGCCGGCTGCACCGTCTTGGTGGCGAAGGCTCAGGGAACGCCATGCTTTTTCGGGCGCACCTGTGCCGGCCCCGGGCGCCGGTTCCCCCCGAGGCCCCTGCCCGCAGAGGCCCTGCACGGAGCCCCGTGTCGCCCCCAGGTCCCTGCGGTACTGCGACCTGCGCCTCATCAACTCCTGCCTGGTGCGCTCGGCGCTGGAGCAGGAGCTGGGCCTGGCCGCGCACTTCGTGAGCAGCGAGGGGCCCCCGGAGCGGGGGCCGCGGGCCGAGGGCGCGGACAGCGACGCCGAGAAGCCGAGCAGCACGGACAACGAGGAGGAGGAGCCGGCGACGGAAGGTCGGCCCCTGCGTCCGCCCTCGGGGGAGCCTGCGCTGGTCCAGCCGGTGGCTCCCATTTCACGTGGCCCGGGGCCGTCTGCTGGCCGGCAGCCCTGGCAGAGCTCCCTAGAGCGGGAAAGGAATTCAGCTCCCCCCTTCACTGCTTTTTTGGTGTAAGAAAATAGAAGTCCAAATAGGTTCTTCCTAGCTCTAGAATTATTATTACTATTTTTTTTTTTTTAAAGAAGTTCACACCCCGGCTGGTGTGGCTCAGTGGATAGAGCACCGGCCAGTGGACCGGAGAGTCCCGGATTCGATTCTGGTCAAGGGCACATTTCTGGGTCGCATGCTTGAGCCCCACTAGGGGCGTGCAGGAGGCAGCCGATCCATGGTTCTCTCTCATTGATGTTTCTATCTCCCTCCTCCTCCCTTCCTCTCTGAAATCAATAAAAATATATTTAAAAAAAATTTATTCCTTTAAAAATACATTTCAGAGAGAGAGAGGGAGAGAGAGAGAGAGATCAATGGTGAGAATCATGGAGCGGCTGCCTCCTGCAGGCCCCCCACTGCGGATCGAATCTGCAACCCAGCATGTGCCCTGGCCGGGATCGAACCGTGACCTCCTGGTTCCTAGGTCGATGCTCACTCACTGAGCCACACTGGCCTGGCCCTAGCTCTGGAGTGGGAAGAACTGAGGTGTCGTAGGGTTCACACTCGTCTGAGTTGCTGCCCGGGGTAAGGTTCACTCGCTTACTCCTTCTGCGGGCCAGCCTTCAGCACGTGCCCATGTCGGAGACCTACGGGCACCGGCCGGGGCCCCGGGCAGCGTGGACAGCTGACCCCGGCATGGCAGAGGTCACAGGCAGAGCAGGGCATTTGGCTGCAGCCCTCGGGCTGGTGAGAACGAGCACAGTGCTCCTGAGAAAGGCAGGGTGCTGGCGGGGTGGGGTCGGGGAGGGACGGTGTGGGATCAGAGACGGGGGCTCCTCGGCCGCCTCCACCTGCGACCTGCGTGACCTCGGACAGGGCCTGTGGCCTGTCCCGCCTCCGAGCAGGCCCCCGTGTGTGGCAGACCCACAGGCCGGAGCGTGACCCCGCCGCGGTGCCTCCACCTCCCTGCGATGCGTCCGGCATCCCCCCACGCCGGCGTCGGCTCCCTGGTCCCTCCCCCCTCCCTCCAGCCCACGCGCCACACCCAGCCTCAGGGGCTCCCGGCTGTGCTCCGCTCTTGTCCCCCGGGCCGCACAGACATTCTTCCTGTTGCTCCAAGTCCTTCTCTGCTTTCCCTGGAGACCCTGCTGGCCCTGCAGGACTCCGGCGGGTCACCTCTCCCTGCCTCTCCCCTCCTGCTGCTGCCTCTGTCTGTGTGGGAGCCTGGCCGGGGCCCACGGCCCTCTCCCTGCCCGTCTACACCCTCCTGTACCTGCTCGCCCTGCCCCTGCCCCTCCGTCCTCTCCCGCAGTTGGAGACGCAGGGAGGGGTGGGTGGCAGGAGGGTGGGGACGGGAGCGGGAGAGGTGTGATGGACAGGTAAAGCGCTGGACCTTGTGGGACGATGACGGGCGTTTCCGGGGGTGTGTTTGGACACAGGCGCTGCCGCCGAGAAGAGGAGCCCCGTGAAGAGGGAGCGGCCCGGCTCCCGGGACTCGGCCTCCTCCGGCCGCTCCTCCAGGGCGTCCGGTAAGTCCCGGGGAGAGCCTGCCCGCCACTGGGCTATTGGGAGACTTCAGACGTGGACAGAGAGCCTGGATCTCGCCCAGAACTGGGGAGGGAGACTTGGCAGAACCGGGCCTTCTGGATGACGGGGTCCTCTCTCCCCAGGCCCGGCGCTCGGTGGCGAGACCTCGGCTCCGCCCGGGGGCCCCCCTCCGGGCGAGCAGACCTGGTCCCCGCAGCCCTGCGGCCCTTCGGAGGACACCCAGCGGCTCCGGGCCAGCCAGGGGCCGGCCTCGGCCCTCAGCAGGCACAGCCCCGGGCCGGCCCCCCAGCCCGACGCCGCCGGCCGCCACCCCAGCCAGAGGGGCGTCCAGGCGGCGGTCCCCTCGCCACGCCGGCTCCCCGCGGCGGGCGCCTCGTCCTCCCCGCCCCCGGGGCCGGCCACGGACACGCTGGTGCCGCCTCCGCCGGCCTCCCGGTGCTCCCTGGCCAAGGCCCACCGGCAGCCGCCCGTGGTCTTCCTGCCCAAGCTGGTGTACGACATGGTCACGTCCACCGACAGCAGCGGGCTGCCCAAGGCCGCCTCGCTGCTGCCCGCCCCGTCGGTCGTGTGGGCCAGCTCCTTCCGGCCGCTGCTCAGCAAGACCATGACGTCCACGGAGCAGTCCCTGTACTACCGGCAGTGGACCGCGCCGCGGCCCGGCCACATGGACCACGGCAGCCGCGCCGAGGGCTGCGTGGACGGCTTCCACCCGCGCCGGCTGCTGCTCAGCGGGCCCCCGCAGGTGAGGGCGCCCGCGGCCTGGACTCGGGGAGCAGGCGTCTGTGCTCAGGCCCAGCGGCAGTGTGGGGCCGATGGCGCCCCCTTTCGCACATCTTGCCATTCTCACGGCGGAAGCTTCTGGGATGGCCCCAAGGGGGGCAGTGGAATGGGGGGTCAGGGCCCAGCGACATCTGTCCTCTCTCCTCCGTTTCCTCCACGGCCGTGGTCGGCAAACCACGGCTCTCGAGCCACGTGCGGCTCTTTGGCCCCTTGAGTGTGGCTTTTTTTTTTTTTTAATTATTAATTTCTTTATTGATTAAGGTATCACATATTTGTCCTCAACCCCCCCTTCCAATCCCCCACCCCACCCCACTCATGCCCCCACCCCCTATTGTCCTTGACCACTGGCTAGGCTCCTATGTGCGCACACAAGTCCTTTGGTTGATCTCACCCTTTTATCCCCACCCTCCCTCTGAGGTCCAACAGTCTGACCCACGGCTCCTTATCTCTGGGTCTGTTCTCGTTCATCAGTCTGTGTTGTTCACCATTTCCCCCAGATGAGTGAGATCATGTCCTACTGGAAATACACTTATAAGAATTAAAGATGAGACAAGCAGTAATCGTTACGCTGAAAGGCAGATGAATCAGTCTGTAGTGAGCTTCTTTCTGGGCCACCAGTTCTTTTGAGACCCAATTTCAATGTCAAACAGTTCCTTATGTGTACATGTCAGCCGTGATATTTCAGTTCTGGATGGTGGGCACATGGTGGTTGACTGTGGCACTTCCACAAAATACTCGGCCTGGGTGAGTCTATGTTGAAGAAGTGGCGTTAGAAGAAGTTTACGTTTAAGAAATGTGGCTCTCCAAAGAAACGTACATCGTTGTCCTGTTGATAGTTGGTTCTGTGGATGAATGAGTTTGCCTACCACTGGCCTATGCATGGAAGGGTCCCAGGTTCAATGCCAGTAAGGCTTTTCCTTGGCCGGGACCCTGGTTGGGGTGTGTGCCAGAGGCAGCCTGTGGGTGTGTTTCTGACTTTCCCTCTCTCTAAAAAGCAATGGGAAAACACGCTCAGTGAGGATTTAAAAAAAAGTTGTAAGAAAAAAGGGAGGTGCCCTGAGGCGTGGCAGGTGCTCCGGGTGCGGAGACAGGGCGCACTGACTGGGGCGCCCGCCCCTTGTGCCCGCAGATCGGGAAGACGGGTGCTTACCTGCAGTTCCTCAGCATCCTGTCCCGGATGCTCATCCGGCTGACGGAGGTGGACGTATACGATGAGGAGGAGATCAACCTCGGTGAGGCTCAGCCTCGCGCAGCCACGGGCGGGACGCTCGGTCCTCAGAGGGTCTGGCCGGGGCTGGTGGACATGGGCGGGACGCTCGGTCCTCAGAGGGTCCGGGCGGGGCTGGTGGACATGGGCGGGATGCTCGGTCCTCAGAGGGTCCGGGCGGGGCTGGTGGACGCGGGCGGGACCCTCGGTCCTCAGAGGGTCCGGGCGGGGCTGGTGGACGCGGGCGGGATGCTCAGTCCTCAGAGGGTCCAGGCGGGGCTGGTGGACGCGGGCGGGATGCTCAGTCCTCAGAGGGTCCGGGCGGGGCTGGTGGACGCGGGCGGGATGCTCAGTCCTCAGAGGGTCCGGGCGGGGCTGGTGGACGCGGGCGGGATGCTCAGTCCTCAGAGGGTCCGGGCGGGGCTGGTGGATGTGGGCGGGACCCTCAGTCCTCAAAGGGTCTGGGCGGGGCTGGTGGACGCTGGCGGGATGCTCGGTCCTCAGATGGTTTGGGTGGGGCTGGTGGGCCCGGGATGCGGATGGGACGCGGGTGGGCGATGGGTGCCCTCAGCGCAGTTTCCATTCCTACGGGCCTGCCTCCTGGTGTCCGGCTGGCTTTCCCCGCGGGTCTCCGATCTCGGGTGGCGGGACGCTGCCCGTGGCCGTTAGGGGTCCGATGGCCTGTGGTCCGACACGTGCCATGGAGGATCACTCGGCCGCAGGAGCGGGTCCCCGTGTCCTCAGCAGCACTTCAGCGGGTGCTCTCGACCGCCCTCCGTGCGGGGGGGGAGTTCAGGCCCACGGAAGCCGCGCAGCCGGGTCTCCCCTCGCCTCTGGGTTTCCCGCGGTCCCCGCAGGGTGGGCCGTTGATCCGTGAAAACCCTCCGTGGTTCCGTGGCGTGTCCGCCGCCGCCGTTCTCGGCGAGACGGAGAAGGAAGCCGCTCTCTGTCCGTTTGGTCACGCGCCCCCCGGGTCTCCCCCGGGTCTCCCCGGCCCCCAGACCTCCGGGAGGAGTCCGAGTGGCGCTACCACCAGCGCAGCGACCCCTGGCCCGACCTGGAGCTCTTCCGGAAGCTGCCTTTCGACTACACGGTCCACGACCCCAAGTACGAGGACGCCAGCCTCATCTGCTCGCACCGCCAGGGCGCCAGGAGCGAAGGTCAGGCTCCCGTCCCCCAGGCCGGGGAGCAGCCCCTGAAGGGGAGAAGCTGCATGCGGGCTGCGCTCAGTCGCCGGGGGGCCCTGAGCCGATTGGCGGCACCCAGCACAGGGCGGAGGCCACACCTCCCGCACAGGGAGGCCTCTTAGGGCAGTGGTCGGCAAACTCAGTCCACAGAGCCAAATATCAACAGGACTATGATTGACATTTCTTTTGAGAGCCGAAAACCGACGTCTGCTCATGGGCCAAGATGTTTCCATTGCACTGTAAGTGCGTGCCCCGTGTGGTGTTTTGTGGAAGAGCCACACCCAAGGGGCCAAAGAGCTGCATGTGGCTCTTTTTTATTGATTTTTACAGAGAGGAAGGGAGAGAGACAGAGAGCTAGAAACATCGATGAGAAAGAAACATCGACCAGCTGCCTCTTGCACACCCCCTACAGGGGATGTGCCCGCAACCAACGTACATGCCCTTGACCGGAATCGAACCTGGGACCTTTCAGTCCGCAGACCTACGCTCTACCGCTGAGCCAAACCGGTTTCGGCTGCACGTGGCTCTTGAGCCGCAGTTTGCCGACCACCGTCTTAGGGACCCAGGAAGGATGGCGTACTGCTCAGGGAGTGCTGGGAGCGCTGAGGACATGGGCTGGGCTGTGTCCCGGTCAGGATGCCCTAAAGCTCTTGGTAAAGAGCGGATAGAAGACGTGTGTATTTCTGTGGTTGATCCTCACCTGCGGGCATTTTCCCATTAGTATTAGAGAGAATGGGAGGGAGGGGGAGAGAGAATCATCAATGTGAGAGAGACACATCGATGGGTTGTCCCTCACAGGTGCCCTGACCAGGGCCGGGCATCAAGCATGTAACCGAGGTATGTGCCCTTGCCCGGAATTGAACCCTGGACCCTTTAGTCTGTAGGCCGACCTCCATCCACTGAGCCAAACTGGCCAGGGCGACACGTATCTCTGTGAATTGGGATTGCGGTGACAAAATGCTCGTCTTCCCTCTGCTCCCTCGGTCTCCTGTTTCCCCCCTCCTGCTGCAGGGACCTCTCCGTCACCGTGTTGTCACCTGCGGTGGTGCAGGGTGGAGGGCGGCCTTAGTGTTGGGACACGTTCAAGCCCGGACTGAGGAGAGGGCACAGTCCTCTCGTGGCAAAGTCACGTGCAAGTCCCAGCGTGGAGGGCAGAGCCTCCCGGCACAGCGACAGCCAACAGCTGTGGTTGTGAGCTTGGACCTGTGGTCCGAACACGTGGCCCCATGTGCCTGAGGGATGTGGGCTTGATAGGGTTCAGGTGCGCGTAGTTGAGTGGGATCGAAACCCACGAGAACGTTGTAAACATCTGACCCCGCCCTCACCTTGCCTCGTGGCATCGGCTGTAAAATGAAGACACGGCTTGTGGCCCGTGGCGCTGTCGATTGCTCTCCGTCAGAGGACAGCATCCCACCCAGACCCAGCTTTCTTCTCGTCTGTCTTTTCTCCATCCTTCACCGCCTCAGGGTTGCCGAGCTGGCTTGGCACAGAAGGTGCCCTGGGGCTGAGGGTGCCATGGCCGTGCCGGCTCGCCGGGGACCGCTGAGCAGGAGACCCACAGACAGTTCAGGGTCCCCATCAGCCCACACAAGCGTTAGTGACGGGAAAGCTGGGGGGATGCGGAGTGAGGAGAATCGTCACCAGTGGCCATCGGATGAGAATGTCTCTCCATGGTTCTCAGGCAGACCACTCACGTCCCTGGGGGCCCTCATGTCCCTGGAGGGCCCTCTCAGTCCCTGGGGAGCCCTCACGGAGGCGGGTCATAACAAAAGCCAGGGCTGGCCTCCTACTCCCCCTAAGTCGCTGGAAAGATGGGCGCTTCCCCCATTGCAGTTGTGCTGGCGAGTTGTGCTGGCAACCAGTTGTCGTCAGGTAGCGAGTCCTCGAGTAAACGTTGATCCGACATCCACAGGCTCACGTGTAACATGACGGGGACAGTCTGTAGTGTGTCCCACGGAGACTGTCCTGTCTGAGCTGCTGGGTGCCCTCGTCCGCCGGCTCCCACCCCGCAGTGGCGGGCGGGCTGGTGTCCGGGGGAGGGCAGAGGCTCGCCTGCCGTGCGCTCCGTGACGCCGGCTCCCCGCAGACAGGGCGCCGCCCCGGAAGCCCGAGGACCTGTTCGCACGGCGGCGGACGGCGCGGATGCGGCTGTCCCAGTACGCGGCCCACAACACCTACCACCACTGCGAGCAGTGCCACCAGTACATGGGCTTCCACCCCCGCTGCCAGGTAGGCGGCGCCTCCCGCACGCCCTGCTACCCGGGCCAGCACCATCGTCTCCCCAGTTCCGTGTCCGTCCCCGGGGGGGGGGGGTGGGGGTGTGGAGCGTTCTGGAAGCCGTGGGCAGAGGTGGCCGTGGCCGGCGCCGGCGGGCCCGGCGGGCGGGGGGCTCCGGGAGGGCCCGCCGGACGCTGACACCGGCTCTGTCCTCTCCCCGCACCCCAGCTCTATGAGTCCTCCCTGCACGCCTTTGCCTTCTCTTACTCCATGCTAGGAGAGGAGATCCAGCTGCACTTCATCATCCCCAAGTCCAAGGAGCACCACTTCGTCTTCAGCCAGCCCGGAGGCCAGCTGGAGAGCATGCGGCTGCCCCTGGTCACCGACAAGGTACCGGCCTCGGGCCCGGGGTGGGAGGGGTCTGACCGGGGTGGCCGGGGGCCGCTGGGCGGGAGGCCCAGGGCAGGTGGGGCCGGCGGAGGGACCGGTGCGGTCACTGGCCTTGGAGGAGGCGGCGGCTGGGAACGTCAGGGCTTCGGGGACCCCCAGCGTGAAGTTGGAGCCTTGGTCTGGGGTTTCCAGACTGTGCCGAGGTCCCTGGGCCTCCGCTTCCCCACCCGTTCACCCAGGCCCGTGGTCGGCAAACTCACTAGTCAACAGAGTTCAATATCAACAGCACAATGATTGCAATTTTTTTTGAGAGTCAATTAAAAAAAAAAGTATATATATATATATTTTTTTTTTAATTGATTTTTTACAGAGAGGAAGAGAGAGGGATAGAGAGCTAGAAACATCAGTGAGAGAGAATCATCGACCAGCTGCCTCCTGCACGCCCCCTACTGGGGATGTGCCCGCAACCAAGGTACATGCCCTTGACCGGAATCGAACCTGGGACCCTTCAGTCCGCAGGCCGACGCTCTATCCACTGAGCCACACCGGTTTCGGTGAGAGTCACATTTTTTAAACTTCTTCTAACGCCGCTTCTTCAAAAGAGACTCACCCAGGCCGTGGTAGATATTTTGTGGAAATCGAACCGTGACCTCCCGGATCCTCGGTCGGTCGACGCCCGGCCACTGAGCCAGGCCGGCCCGGCTGGTGCGCCATTGTTTTCACTGCGTTTTATCCGTGAAAGCAAGTCCCAGGGCCGAGCTGGGTCCCAGGAGGACGGGAGGGACGTGTCAGAGGGAGGGGACGGCGGTGCCCACGCTGAGGAACGCGCCCCCCCCCCTTCTGCTTCTGCGCCAGAGCCACGAGAGCATCAAGAGCCCGACCTTCACGCCCACCACCGGCCGCCACGAGCTCGGGCTCCTCAACCTGTACCATGCCATGGACGGCGCCAGCCACCTGCACGTGCTGGTCGTCAGGGAGTGCGAGGTGCCCGTGTACAAGAAGTGCTGGCCCAACCACATCATGCTGGTGCTGCCCGGCAGCTTCAACAGCGCCGGCGTGGGTAGGCCCGCCCCCCGGCGCCCCGCGGCCCAGGCCCGGGACCGTGTTCCGGAACCGACAGTGCCGCAGTTTCCACCAGGCCTGTCGGCTTAAAAACGTGGATTATATATATCCATATATGTAATTCACATGTATGGATGTGTATAACTCACTATATATGTGTGTATGCATACATATACATGTATTTTTAAAAATACATATTTTATTGATTTTTTTACAGAGAGGAAGGGAGAGAGATAGAGAGCTAGAAACGTCGATGAGAGAGAAACATCGACCAGCTGCCTCTTGCACACCCCCTACCGGGGATGTTCTGCAACCAAGGTACATGCCCTTGACCGGAATCGAACCTGGGTCCTTTCAGTTCGCAGACTGATGCTCTACCACTGAGCCAAACCGGTTTCGGCTATATATGTTTTTTTGTTTGTTTGTTTGTTTGTTTTTTTGATGGACTTCAGAGGGGTGGGGAGAGGGAGAGAGAGAAACATTGATCGGCTGTGGGTGCTGAGGGCCTGGGGCGGGGGCGGGGGTGGGCTGGATGGGGCCGATGGGGAACAAAAGGGGACATATTGAATACTTTCAACAATAAAGATTTGAAAAGAGAAAGAGCCCTAGCTGGTGTAGCTCAGTGGATAGGCCTGCGGACTGAAGGGTCCCAGGTTTGATTCTGGTCGAGGGCACATGCCCAGATTTTGGGCTCATCAACAGTTCTCTCTCATCATTGATGCTTCTATCTCTCTCTTTTCCTCTCTGAAATAAGTAAAATAAGAATATATTTTAAAAAATAAATACAAAAATAAAATTAAATAAAAAGAAGAAAAGCGAGGATAAGCAGACAGATGTACGTGCAAATGGGAGGTGTGTTTTCTCCTCTAGAATTTCCTCTCCCAAATCAGCAGCTAAGGGAGTGGACGAGGGGTGTGGGTGAGGACTGCAGGGACTGGGGGCCTGGGGGTGGGGGCCTCGGTGAGCAGCACCCCCTCTGCCCGGCCTGGCTGGGTGGGGGCCGGGCGGACCGGGGTGGGGGTGGGGGTGGGTGGTCAGCGGTGGCTCTCTGGCTGGGTGGGGTCCGGCGGACCGGGGTGGGGGTGGGGGTGGGTGGTCAGCGGTGGCTCTCTGGCTGGGTGGGGGCCGGGCGGACCGGGGTGGGGGGGGGGGTGGGGGGTCAGCGGTGGCTCTCTGGCTGGGTGGGGGCCGGGCGGACCGGGGTGGGGGTGGGGGTGGGTGGTCAGCGGTGGCTCTCTGGCTGGGTGGGGGTCCGGCGGACCAGGGTGGGGTGGGGGTGGGTGGTCAGCGGTGGCTCTCTGGCTGGGTGGGGTCCGGGCGGACCGGGGTGGGGGTGGGGGTGGGGTGGGTGGTCAGCGGTAGCTCTCTGGCTGGGTGGGGGCCGGGCGGACCAGGGTGGGGGTGGGGGTGGGTGGTCAGCGGTGGCTCTCTGGCTGGGTGGGGGCCGGGCAAACCGGGGTGGGGGTGGGGGTGGGTGGTCAGCGGTGGCTCTCTGGCTGGGTGGGGGCCGGGCGGACCAGGGTGGGGTGGGGGTGGGGGTGGGTGGTCAGCGGTGGCTCTCTGGCTGGGTGGGGGCCGGGCGGACCAGGGTGGGGTGGGGGTGGGTGGTCAGCGGTGGCTCTCTGGCTGGGTGGGGTCCGGCGGACCGGGGTGGGGGTGGGGTGGGTGGTCAGCGGTGGCTCTGCCGCTGCAGGCGCCGCCCACTTCCTGATCAAGGAGCTGTCCTACCACAACCTGGAGCTGGAGCGCAGCCGGCAGGAGGAGCTGGGCATCAGGCCTCAGGACATCTGGCCCTTCATCGTGATCTCCGACGACTCCTGCGTCATGTGGAACGTGGTGGACGTGGACGGCGGCGGCGAGAGGAGCCGGTGAGGCAGGCGGGCTCCCCAGCGGGACCCCCCGCCCCGCGGGGACCCCAGGGCCCTCGGTCAGGGGGCCTGGCGTGTGGCGTGTCAGCGGGGAGCCGTCCAGAAGGCCTTGCCCGGGTTTACACGTGTCTCTCTCCCTCCCTCCCTCCGAGCAGGGAGTTCTCCTGGTCCGAGAGGAACGTGTCCCTGAAGCACATCATGCAGCACATCGAGGCGGCCCCCAACATCACGCACTACGCCCTCATCGGCCTGCGCAAGTGGTCCAGCAGGGCCGGCGGCCGCGCCGTGCAAGAGCCCTTCTCCCGCTGCCACGTCCACGACTTCATCGTCCTCAACGTGGACCTCACCCAGAACGTGCAGTACAACCAGAACCGGTGAGCGCCGGGCGCGGCCACCGGCTCCACCCACAGGGTGCAGCCCTCCCCCTCCCCTCCCTCCTTCTCCCCTCCCCTCCCCTTCCTTCCCTCCCCCCACCCCCTCCCCCTCCCCATCCCCTATCCCCACCTCCCCCTCCAGAATGGCAGCCCCCTCTCCGCTCCCGCCAGCTCCACACACACGGTGCAACCCTCCCCCTTCCCCTTCCCCCTCCTTCCTCTCCCCCTCCCCCTCCCCCTCCTCCCTCCGGAGGGGCAGCCGGGCCTGGCCGACAGCACCCTCTCTGCGGCCACCGGCTCCACCCACAGGGTGCAGCCCTCCCCCTCCCCCTCCCTCCTCCTTCCCCTCCCCTCCCTCTCCCCCTCTCCCTCCTCCCTCCGGAGGGCAGCCGGGCCTGGCCGACAGCACCCTCTCCACTGCCCTATAGGCCATGGAGCCAGAGGCCTCCCGCCATAGCACCAGCCTGGCCCCTGCTGTCAGCTTTATGTGTTCTTACTGATTTCAGAGAGGAAGGGGGCGGGGAGAGAAACAGCAATGAGCCCCCCACTGGGGATTCAGCCTGCATGTGCCCTGACCAGGAATCAAACCGGGACCACCCGGTTCCTAGGTTGATGCCCCTTCCTTCCTTCCTTCCTTCCTTCTTCCCTCCCTTCCCTCCTTCCCTGTCCTGTCCTGTCCTGTCCTTTTTTTTCTTTCCTTCCTTTTCCTTGCACGGGTGGCACTCCCTCTGTAGCGTAGCCTGAGGGACGCCCGCTCCTGTGCCCACACCTCGCAGCCGGCGGTCTATTTGTCGGCCTCTGCCTCCGGGGGGAGGATCTGAAGGGAGGGCCGGTAGCAGGCACAGGTGCCATGGCCTGGGGTGTGAGGGCACCCAGTGCGAGCTGCCCCTCCCCCTCCCCCGGCCCCACGCAGGTTCCTGTGCGACGACGTGGACTTCAACCTGCGGGTGCACAGCGCCGGCCTCCTGCTGTGCCGCTTCAACCGCTTCAGCGTCATGAAGAAGCAGATCGCCGTGGGCGGGCACCGGGCCTTCCGCATCGCCGCCAAGGTGCGTGGCCGTGGCCGTGGGCGGGCACCGGGCCTCCCGCATCGCCGCCAAGGTGCGTGGCCGTGGCCATGGCCGAGGCCGTGGGCGGGCACCGGGCCCCCCGCATCGCCGCCAAGGTGCGTGGCCGTGGCCGTGGCCGTGGGCGGGCACCGGGCCTCCCGCATTGCCGCCAAGGTGCGTGGCCGAGGCCGAGGCCGTGGGCGTGGGCCAGGCGCTGTGAAACCAATCTTTCCTTTCATTCCCTCAGGAGCATTCTTGAACTACTAGGTGTTTTATCTTCATTTCTGTTTTGAGCGCAGTCTTATTTCCCCCTTTAGGTTTAATGGTGCATTGATTATACACGGAATGGCCAGATGGTGGTGATCTCTGAACGCATAATCATCTGGCCGCTCAGTGTCTACCCTGTAGAATAAAAGGCTAATATGCAAATTGTCTCCTTGACCAGGAGTTCGACCAGCAGGCAGGCCAGCCAGCCACCCACGTCCCGGACCCACCCATGCACTTTTCTCCACCAGACTTGGTTGTCCAGGGCGGCGGGCTTTTAGCTCGCAGCGCCGCCCCGGGGCCCTCTTTGTGGCTGGACCCCCGGCCTGGCATCCTCGCAGCGTTGGGGGCCCTTCTCTGCCGGGGGCCGGGGTGCTGACGCCGCCTCCCCTCGCAGGTGTCGAACAGCCCCGTGGCCGTGGTGCCCGCCCAGTACATCTGCGCGCCCGACAGCAAGCACCCGGCGCTGGCGGCCCCCGCGCAGCTGCTGCTGGAGCGGTTCCTGCAGCACCACAGCCACCGCTTCTTCCCGCTGTCCCTGCACAACCACGGCCACCCCGTGCTGCTGGTGGACTGCTACCTGAACCTGGGCCCCCAGGTAAGCCCGCGCCCGCAGCCCGGCCCCCCACCCCCCCAGGAAGCCCCCTTCCCGGCTGGTGACACAGAGGCTGAGAGGGTGTTTGTTTCATAGCCCAGTAACAGCTTACTCCGTTAGAACCAGGAGGCCAAAACGGTGTGGCTCAGTGGATAGAGCCTCGGCCTGCAGACTGAAGGGTCCCAGGTTCAGTTCCGGTCAGGGGCATGGACCTTGGTTGCGGGCACATCCCGTGTGTGTGTGTGTGTGTGTGTGTGTGTGTATGTGTGCAGGAGGCAGCTGATTGATGTTTCTCTCTCATTGATGTTTCTTACTTTCTCTCCCTCTCCCTTCCTCTCTGTAAAAACTCAATAAAATATATATTTTTTTAAAAAGAATGAGGATCGTCCATTCCCCCTGGGCAGCCTGACCGTCCCATCACAGTAAGCACAGGGATTGCACAGCACAGGGGCCTCTGCACCGGTTCCAGCCTCAGGAGCCTTCCATCGGTTTTCCCGCTGGTGCTACCCTGTTTCCCCGGAAATAAGACAGTGTCTTATATTAATTTTTTCTCCCAAAGTTGTGCTAGGTCTTATTTTCAGGGGATGTCTTATCTTTCCATGTGCTAGGTCTTATTTTCGGAAAAACGCGGCAAGTTTCAGGTCCTCCAGCGCTGACCCTGCAGGTGCAGCCATTTCAAATCATGCCAGTCCGTCTCAGATCTGGTACACGTGTGTTCATGTAGCCACAGGAGAGCACTTGAATGGTTTGCCACAATATAATCTGCTGGGAATCAAACCCAACGCTGATGCCAACATTATATATACATATTATTGATTCCAGAGAGATAGAAACAGTGATGAGAGAGGATCATTGATCAGCTGCTTCCTGCATGCCCCCTACTGGGTATCAAACCCACAACCCGGGCCTGGTCCCTGACTGGGAATCCAACCATGACCTCCTGGTCGATGTTCAACCACGGAGCCATACTGGCTAGGTGCCAAAACATTTCCGATTCTCCGGTTCATCAATGCATAGATAAATCCGGGTAAATCTCTGGGAATTGAGTGTTCGGCTGTCGATTTGGAAATAATAAAACAATATTGTTTCTGGTCCCCCAAAACCTTGAGCGTGGCCGAGGGTGGGCACGCTGGCGGCGAGGCCGTGGCGTGGCGGAGCCGTCACGGAGCGGCCCCCCCGCTGTCTTCCAGATCTCCGTGTGCTACGTGAGCTCCCGGCCCCACTCCCTGAACGTCAGCTGCGCCGACACCACGTTCAGCGGGCTCCTGCTCTACCTCTGCGACTCCTTCGTGGGCGCCGGCTTCCTGAAGAAGTTCCGCTTCCTGAAAGGTGCGCCCCCTCCGCCGCCCGGGCCGGGCTCCCGTGCTTGGCCCTGCTGCCTCCTGGTCGTTGTCCTCCTTCCCCAGGGGGTGCACGGGGGCTCAGAGGGGCACCGAAACCACCAGGAACGTCCAGGAGGGTTCTGGGGTGTCCCCCCTCCCCCCCACTCCCCTGCGTGTTTGGCTGGAGAGGAGACACATCCTTTCTTTTAGGCAAAAGGCAGAGATGTGTTCCTTTCCAGTAATATATATATATATATATATATTTAAACGTATTTTATTGATTTTGTTACAGAGAGGAAGTGAGAGGGATAGAAAGTTAGAAACATTGATGAGAGAGAATCATCGATCAGCGGCCTCCTGCACGCCCCCTACTGGGGATGTGCCCGCAACCAAGGTCCATGCCCTTGACCGGAATTGAACCCGGGACCCTTCAGTCCACAGGCCGATGCTCTGTCCACTGAGCCACACCGGTCAGGGCTGCCTCTTTCTTTCTGTGAGCCGGCAGGGTCCGGGCGGTCGGTGTCCGCGGGGTGCGCTCGCCCCGTGCCTTCACACGCCTCCCCCTGCCGCTGTCCGTGCAGGGGCCACCCTGTGCGTGATCTGCCAGGACCGCAGCTCGCTGCGCCAGACGGTGGTGCGCCTGGAGCTGGAGGACGAGTGGCAGTTCCGCCTGCGGGACGAGTTCCAGACGGCCAACGCCCAGGAGGACCGGCCGCTTTTCTTCCTCACGGGGCGGCACGTCTGAGGGGCGCCCCCGGGCTCCCGGGAGGGGGGGCCTTCGCAGCTTCGTGCTGCTGAGGCTGGCGGAGGAGAGCCGGGGCGCTGGAACAAGAATGCGCCCCGGACACTGCCTGGCGATTCCCCGCGGCGCCCGAGCCCAGGGGCGACGGAGACTCAGAGCGGGACGGCCTCTGGGTGCGAGCGTCGGTCACGCACACCCGCCCTCCGGGCCTGGCTGGGCCGGCCGCACCACCCTGGGCCCCGTCCACGCCCGTCTCATGAAGAACAAAGCGCCGCCGCCTGCGATGCCAGCCTCATGCTTCCATGGACGCGCCTGCCTTTTCTCCCAGCTCCAGGCCTCTCGGATCCTCTCCCAGAGGGGCCAGTGTTCCAGGCGACAGGGAGGGTGCCAGCCGCGTAGTTTTCCTCTCCGTCCACCACAAAGCAATACTTTAGAGAAGAACGCTCTCGCCGTAAAGGCTGGAGGCAAGGGAGAGACAAACCAAACCGAAAAACAACAGCGGGTCCCGGGATAAGAACTGTGTCCCTGCCTGGAAGGCTGCTTTCTGAAAAGCCCAAAGGCATCCACTTGAAGCAAGTACAACCCTTGGTTTTACTTCAGAGCAAAGACGAGTCTGTTCAGATAGGAAAGGGCAAACGGGAGGAGGATCTCTCTTTAAAAGATTGCAGGAGGGAGACCGGGACCCCGGGGGGGGGGGGTGGAGGGGGTTTGACCTGAAGACACAGGACCTGCCTCACAAGGGAAAGAGAACCAAACGGTTTACTTGAAACCAGCAGTGCAGACAGCCAAAGGGACACATGCACAGCTCGGGGAGGACTAGACTTCCCGCCGTAGTTTTCTGAAGCTCCGTTTTCAGCTCCTCAAACAGCTTCACTTTTCCCGTGAATGCGGGGCCTCTGACCCGAGAGGCGGGGGGACAGACAGAGGGCAGTAGGGATGTTCCATGACCCACGTTCACTTACTGCCAGAATGATTTTTTAAAAAAAATACTTTGATTTTTAGAGAGAGGCAGGCAGTAGGGTGCTAGTCGCTAGTCACCCCCACAACTCCCATGGCTCAGGGTTTGGGCTCTGGAGGAGGCCGCACACAAAAGAGACTAGAAAATATTAACTTGTCAATATTGGGGGCCAGGAGGGAGCCCAACTCAAGGGGGAGGACCCCACCCGCTCTGGCCTTAATGTCCCTTTTATTAAGACTGTGGGATCCACTCGTAGCCGCTAGGCAGGCAATTCCAATAATAGCCAATCAGCAAGGATTTACATAAAACTAGAAGGTGGAAGTAGCTTCAGCTGCCATTGTCTCAACTAGACAGTGGGCGGTGGGCTCCCTGGCGTCCACCCACTTTCAGAGCTTCAAGGTTGACCAGCCCTCCGGGTCCCTTGTCCACGCCTCTGCTGGTGAGGGCGATGGGCGGCTTCCCACAGGAGGGGGGAGAGAAACATCGATGTGAGAGCAGGGATCGAGCCTGCAACCTGGGCATATGCTCTCACTGGGAATTGAACCGGCAACCTTTTGCTGCATGGGATGGTGCCCAACCAGCTGAGCCCACAGGCCAGGGCCAGATGCTTTTAAGGTGACCAGATCGTCCCGTTTTTGGCGGGACAGTCCCGATTTCTAACAGTTTTCCCCTGCGTCCTGCGGCGTTTTTAAAAAGTTCAGGTTTTTGGAAAGATTGGAAAGATTTATAAAATTTATACCAGCACTGCCTCCAGGCCAGGCGTCGGCCACAGTGATGATCCTGCAGCGGTGTGGGTGGGTGGACTTACTCTCCCATCTGAAAGACGAGAAGGTGGGGTGCGGAGAGTGCCCAGCACTGGAGGAGGGCGAGCCCCACTGCTGGATTCGGGTCCCCGAGTTCGTCTTCCCCACACACCCCGCCCTTGGAGCGGCCTGGAAAGCCGATCCTGGAATGCGTTGTCCTGTGCCGGTCTTAGGCTTTTTATAAGCACTCTCCTGGATAACGGTGCAAAAAGACACTATTTTACAAGATGAAGCCAAAGAATGCCAGCCCTTTCCCCCCTAGGAGTATGAGATTTAGAGCTACGTTTATGAAATCATCCCTTTGTACATGTCATTGTTCCTATTTTGGAATAAAAACATACCTTTAATTACATTTGTCTTTTGTACATATGCAACTTCATTCTGTTCTCCCCATTTTATTAAACTAAAAAAAAAAACCAACCCCAAACCACCCCAAGCGAATATGCTTGTTGGTTCCAGTCTTACAAATAAAACTCACACGTTTGTTTCTCTGGGGGTGTGGACGTCCTTTTAAGCAGAAGCTGTGTGGCCAGTGCTTTCTGGGGCTGCCTGCTAATAACCAAACAGCATGACGGAAAAGGGTTTTGGAAAGGAAGTAAGACTAACCCCACGCTGGAGGGGCAGAGTAACACAAGGAAGAGTCACAGAGAGAAGGCAGATGGGTGGACATGGAGGGGACCGTGGCTGGGCGTGTACGAAGGAGCGTGCCGCGCGGGACAGTGGCTCTCGGGGTGCTCTGAGCCCCCCCTCCCCCCGTGGCTAAAGCTGAAAGGGGCTTCTGTGAGGAGGTTTGTGGGAAATACAGGCTCTTCGCCATCATCGCCATCACTATCATCATCATCATCATCGGTACCACCAGCAGCAGCAGTGTAGAGAGAGCAGGGCCGAGCATGAGGTAGCGCAGCTGCCTTGGGGCCGTGTCCACAGCTTCAGCACCAGGGGTGTGGACAGCGCATTGCTCCCAGCCTAGAGCCAAGATGAGCAAATGGAGCTCCGTGCCCAGAGGGCGTGCCCACATCAGCTGGAAGTCCAGGTTCATCGCTGGGCTGGGCTGGGCTGGGGTTGGGCCCCCCTCGGGCTGCTGGTCTCCACCCCCCTGCCTCAGCCTCCGCTCCCTTCTTCTCAGGGCTTGGAGACTGGGGGGGTGGGGAGGGGGGAGCCCCCAGCAAAGGCAGGGTCACACAGATGTGTGCAGCAGATTTGTTTACAGTTGCCCAAACCTGCAGGCAGCCGAGATGGCCTTCTGCAGGTGGATGGATGAATGCACTGGGGCCTTCCACTCAATGGAAGATGGCTCAGCACCAAAAAGAAATGAGCTATGGAGCCATGAAAAGACAGGGAGCTGGGGAGGTGGCGAGGTGAGCGCAGGATTTTCAGGGCGGTGGAGCTACACTGGAAGGTA
Organism: Pipistrellus kuhlii; assembly: GCF_014108245.1. Lineage (NCBI taxonomy): Eukaryota > Metazoa > Chordata > Mammalia > Chiroptera > Vespertilionidae > Pipistrellus > Pipistrellus kuhlii. Next base: position 219,832 of record NW_023425438.1, read on the forward strand.
CTCTGATGATGGATCTCTGTCAAAACCACAGAATGGCCCAGCCAGGTGGCTCAGTGGTTGAGCATCTACCTATGAACCAGGAGGTCATGGTTCAATTCCTGATCAGGGCACAGGCCTGCATTATGGGCTTGATCTCCCACAGGGGGCGTGCAGGAGGCAGCCGATCCATGATTCCCTCTCATCATTGATGTTTCTATCTCTCTCTCCCTCTCTGAAATCAATGAAAATGTATTTTTTTAGAAGGCCGTGGAATGTACAGCATGAGGAGTGAGCCCTAGTGATAATGACGTGTCAATGTCACTTCGTCGGTTGTAACAAACAGTCCACTCTGGTGTGGTGGTGATGGGGGGAGGGTTTCTCGGTGTGGGAACAGAGACATAGGGGAACTCTCAGCTCAGTTTTTCTGTGAGCCTCAACTGCTCCAAAAAGCCACTGGTGAAAAACACACAAAACATTTACTTTATTGAAAAAGAGCCTGATGTGACTTTTCCCATGCTGTGTCCTCCGCACGGAACTCAGGGTGAGTCGGATCCTGTTCCGAGAGCCCCTGAGGCGGCTGGGACGCTGAGTCATGAGCCCAGGGAGCTCCCATCAGAGATGCTGAGTCATGAATTCAGGGAGTTCCCCTCTGGATGCTGAGTCATGAACCCAGGGAGTTCCCCAGCTGGGATGCTGAGTCTTGAACTCAGAGTTCTCCTTTCAGGGATGCTGAGTCATGAACCCAGGGAGCTCCCATCAGAGATGCTGAGTCATGAACCCAGGGAGTTCCCCAGCTGGGATGCTGAGTCTTGAACTCAGAGTTCTCCTCTCAGGGATGCTGAGTCATGAGCCCAGGGAGCTCCCCTTAGCGATGCTGATTCAGGAACCCAGGGCTCTCCCTGTCCCTTAAGAGGTGTGGACGGGGCGGCCTCTGAGCTCCACCCCTCTGGCCAGGCGAGCCTCTGAGCCTGTTTCTGCTTCTGGGGAATGATGGCCTTGACCTTGAGAAGGGGAGCCGAAAAGCACTGGCCCGTGGAAGGGATCGGAAACGTCCAGCCAACTGCGTCCTCTTCCTGAAAGGCCAGAGGACGGAGCAGCCATCACGGATGCAGAGGTCAGGGAAGGCTGCGGAGGGTCTCACCTGGGCCCAGGAAGCGGGCACGTGGGAAGGGGAAGCGAGGCGGGGAGGGGCATTCTGGGAAGAGGCCATCGCATGAGCTTTAGAAGGTTTAGAAAGGGCAAACCCCAAAGTGCTCTGGGGGCTTCCGGGGGGCTCTCAGGCTCTGTGCTGGGAGCCGGGGGTGGGGAGGGGACACGGCGGGAGTGTTTCAGGGGGAGGCCGCCAGCCTGGCCCGCCGGTCCCCCGGGGCGGGGACAGACTCCTGGGAGCCAGCTCTGCTGCAGGAGAAGGTGGGAGTCTGCAGCCGATGGAAACCCAAAGTAAAACGGAGGCTCAGTTTTGCTGTATGTGAAATGGAGCCACTCCAGCCTGCCTCAGGGCGACTGCGAGGATTCCTGGCTGCTACTGCTTCCTGAAGGCCGATCGGCGCCAGGCATAGAGTCGAGGTGCAAGGCCTCGTGTCCCCACCGCGCCCCCCTGAGAGGGACACTGTTTCTGTCCCCGTGTTTCCCAGATAAGGAGGCCAGGGCTCCTGAGGCTGAGCAGCCCGCCCTGAGTCAGGACGGCTTCTAAAGGCCGAGTCAGGCCGAGAGCCCAGGGCTGTGTGACTCGGACGCAGAGGTCCACCCCGGGAGCCTGTCCTCGCTCACGTCCCATCCCATGCCCGTGTGTCCCAGGCACCCAGTGCGGCTCTCGGCAGCCCTGCAGCCCTGCGTAGGGGCAGGAGGCAGATCAGCTGCCCGCCAGCTCCGCCTCCTGCCCCATCTCCGGCACAGGTTGCCCTCAGGGCTGTGAAACCGCTGCCGGCCCAGAACGCTGAGCCCTGCGCCCCCCTCTGTCCCCCTCTTTCCGGAGGCCGCACAGAGACACCGGGGAGGGTCTGCCGTGATCAGAGCAGCTGCCCATGTGCCGTACTGGCTGCCACCTGGCTTCTGGCTGAACGCTGAGTGCGGCAGGTGTCACCACTCGGTCCTGTCACTGAGATTCTTAAAATAGCTTCACAGGACGAATTAAGAACTGCAAGAGTGGCGGTGACATTGCTCAGCAGAAGTGTCTTCATGCGCCGTGTTCTCCTGGCACCTCAGGCTGAGCGGGGCGTCCGGCTGTGGGACCTGGTCCGGGGGTGGGGGTGGGAGCTGGTCCGGGGAGGGGTGGGAGCTGGTCGGGGGGGGGGGAGGGGGGAGGGGGAGCTGGTCTGGGAGTGGGGCGGGCACCCAGCTTCGAGGCTGTGCCTGTTGGTCCCTCCTGATACTGCGCTTGCCCAGGTGAGGAAGGCCTGCATGGCTAGGACCAGGCGTGGTGTCTGAGGCCGGGGATCAAGGACTTCTGTGCCCTCACTGGATGCAAGACCGGAAGCCACTGGCCCCGCACAGGGAGGGACTCAGACACACTGACGGCGCCCATGTTTGCCGGCACTTCTCTCACCACCTGGGTTGGGGAGGGATGATGTGGTCAGGGCCCCGGGGAAGAGGGGCCTGGCTGGGGAGGGTTTGGAGATCCAGGGAGGGGCTTCTCTGAGCCAGCGGGTAGCGGGTAGCTGAGCGCTGTGCGGTGTGGTGGTGGCCACTGACCGGCGCCCCTGACTTCCCCAGGGGTGGCGGCAGCTGGGGGGGGAGGGGGACAGGGAGGTCCCCCAAAGCCCTGGCGTGCTCTCCCTCAGCCTTTTGGGAGGTGTCCTGCCCCCACACATGCGGCCCCCCCTCTCCCATCAGATTAGATCCCTCCGGTCTGAATCCCAGTCTGACCTTCAGGCTGGTGACCCTGGGGAGTCTGGCCCTGTACCTCTTCCAGCCCGAGGACGGACTGATGCCGGCCAGCAGGGTCCTGCCCGCTGCCTCCTGCCCCTCGCCCCGAACGCTGGCCCCCCGGCTGCATGCTCCGGGCCTGGGTGTCTCGTGCTGTGAGCCAGCCCGTCCCGGTGGGGGAGGCCTGCAATACAACCCTGCTCCCTCCGGCCTTGTGACTTGGCCCGGCTCCTGGGCTGAGGGAGCGCCTGCCGGGCAGTGTCTCCCCGGCTCCTGCTCCCCGAGGTGCCGCCGGCCACCGCAGAGCCCCCCCCGCCCCCAGAGCTCGGAGTGTGGTGAGGGGGGCTTCCCGAGGGCCGGCCATGGAGGAGCAGGGCGACACCAGCGGCTCCAGCTCGGAGTCCCCGCCCGACAAGAGCCCCCCGGAATCGGACTCGCCGTGGTCGTGGGTAAGGGCCGTGGGGCCCCTGTGAGCTGCCGACCCCCAGAGGGTGCCCTGGGCCGCAGGACAGTGTGTGCTGACAGGTGTCCGTTAGGGGACAGCTGCTCCTGGGCTCCTGTTCCGGAGGCTGCGATTACAGAGGATTTGGAACCACTGAGGCATCAGTGAGGCGTTCCTTTGCTTTGGAGAGAAAACACCCCGAGACGGAGCCGGGCGTGTGGAGGGCCTCCTGCTTCCCAGCCTGTGCTGGGGCCTCGCACTGTCTGTGAGGGCGAGGGGCTCCGAGCCGAGTGTCTCTGAGTGCTGATGCTGTGTGCTGTGTGTGTCATGTGTGCTTTGTGTGTGCTGTGTGTTGTGCGTGTGCTCTGTGGTGTGTGCTGTGTGCGTTGTGTGTGCTGTATGTTCTGTGTGCCGAGTGTGCTCAGTGTGTGCAGTGTATGCGGTGTGCTGTGTGTGCTGTGTGTGCTGAGTGCTGTGTGTGCTATGTGTGTTGTGTGTGCTGTATGTTCTGTGTGCTGAGTGTGCTGAGTGCTGAGTGTGCTCAGTGTGTGCAGTGTGTGTTGTGTGTGCTGAGTGCTGTGTGTGCTCAGTGTGTGCTGTGTGTGTTGTGTGTGCTAAGTGTGCTGAGTGCTGTGTATTCCTGTGTGTTATGTGTGCTGAGTGATGTGTGCGGTGTGCCATGGGCTGCACTGGACTCAGAACCAGCGGCCGGGCCGTCCTGCCTGTGCAGCCTCATCCTACCCCCTGGGGCTCCGGGGTGGGTGGCGAGAAGGTTGTGCAGAGGAGATGTCTCACCTGAGCCCAGCGCAGGAGCGGGGTGTCCGTGGACATGGGTGCTGAGGGGGCCCGGGCTGGAGCCCGGTGTTTGCTGTTTCTCCCCACGGCCAGGGGTTTGGCTGTGTGAGCAGATGTGTGGGACCCGCCCTGGGGGCGCCTGGACCCTGGGCCCCACCCTGGGCCTCCTGGGCAGAAGGCTGGGCTGGCACCACGTCCGAGGGCTGCGTGCCAGGAGCAGAGGGTGCCCGGGTCTTTCCGCAACCAGGGAGGCGGCGGGAGGCGTGTGCCACCCCCGGGGCAGACGGAGCCTCTGGCTGCGGCCCCGTCCCTTCCCTCAGGGCGGCTTGTGGGTGCCGGGGGAGCCGGGGCCCCCAGATTCCCAGGCTAAGACCTTCCCTGGCCTGTGCGGCCCCGTGGCCCGGGTGCCCCCTGTGTGACGGCGACTTCCTTCCGGGGGAGCAGGCCTCCGGGGCAGGAGGGTCAGGGGGGCAGGGGCTGGGGCTGCAGGGCTGGCCCCTGAGGGTGTCTTCCCCGGGCACAGGGCCCCCAGGGCTGGGGCTGCGGGGCTTGGCTGGGCGTGTGCCCCGTCTGGAAGAATGTGACCAGCAGTGCTGGAGGCGGCTGCACAGGGGGTCCTGGGAGCCTGGCCAGCCGCTCCAGGGCCAGAGCTGGCCTCCGAACCAGCCCTGAGGACGGAGGAGGCCTGGCAGAGGGGTCTCCAGCACAGCTGCAGGGCACACAGCACGGGAAACAGGCAGAGGCCGTGCGGGAGAGGGGGAGGAGCCGGCGGGCTGGCTGTTTCGGGAAGAGGAGAGAGGCCGGGCCACGGTGGGATGCCGTGTCCTGGCGCGGGCGAGGGCAGCTGGCCGCACTGGGTGCCCTCGGAGGCACCTGCTCCGTTGGCACCGCCACCTGCAACATCGGCCACCACCGTTCCAGGAGCCTGTGGGCTTGACCTCCAAGCCTGCGTGTGTGCAGAGCCCCCTGGGGCGTGCAGAGAGGGGGAGGCCTGGTCCCCCCTGTGAGAGGTCACGGGCAGGCGGAACCCGGCGCTGAGCAGGGAGGGCTCTCCGAGAAGCCGGCGTTGGGGCGGCGGTGGGGAGGGCAGGGTTTCAGCAGAGCCCCGGGGGCGGGCTGCCAGGCGGGGCTCAGCCTGAGCGGAGAGCTCCGAGGGGACAGGCTGTTCCCTGGAAGGAAGCCGGCAGGGCTCTCTCCTCGGCCGCTCGGGTTTGATTTCTCCGGAGCTGGAGCCCGCAGGGCGCCATTCACCGCTGTCAGGTGGCCGGCCTGGGACAGAAAGCCAACACCCTGGGCCCGTGGTCGGCAAACGGCAGCTTTCGAGCCACAGGCGGCTCTCTGGCCCCTGGAGTGCGGCTCTTCCACAAAACACCACGGCCTGGGCGAGTCTGTGTTGAAGACGTGGCATGAGAAGAGGTTAAGTTTACGCTTAAAAAATGTGGCTCTCCAGAGACATGTCAGTCGTTGTGTTGTTGGTCTTTGGCTCCGTGGACTGAGGAGTTTGCCCTGACAGCTGCCCTGAGCCAAATGCGGAGGCTTCAGAGGGAAGGTTGGGCCTGGGCTCAAACTCCAGCCGTGCCACGTGCACACTTTGCTTCCCTGGAGGCTGGCGTTCTCCTCTGTGAAATGGGCTTCCAGCACCTAATGACGCCACCCTGGCAGGAGCTTGGTAAATGGCAGCTATTATTGGTAAAAGCACTGAACCTGAAAAAAAAATTTTAAAAGCCAGCCCCCGGGTGCGGGTGGGACTGTAATGAAGTGGGGGGAGGAATCGGATCATTTCACGTGGGCCGTGGTCCAGGCACTGGGCCTCGGCTCCCGGGGCACAAGTCCAGCCTGGGTTCTGGCCGGAGGCCGGCTGGGCCAGTCCGAGGGGTGGGGATCCTTCCGGCACCTGTCCGTCCGGATGCCCAGAGGGGCCCCGACCGGGATTGTCGACACCTGCCCTCCCTTTGCTACCGAGGAAAATGGGCGGACGCCTCCCTGCGGGTGACAGGGGGCAGCTGGCGAAGAGGCCAGGATGGTGAGCGTGCTGCCGTCCCCCTTTCCCCACATCAACCACCTCTGGCCAACCCACCGTCCTGCTCCCCTTCACCGGGGCCCGGGCAGCCGAGCTGGAAACCCCTGTGTGTGTGTGTGTGTGGGGGGGGGTACGGGGAGGGGAGGACCCTCCTTCAGGCTGTTCAACTCCGGAATCACTGGTGGACTTCTTTTCGAGTCTCCAGGCCTCTGACGGGTGGGCGGAGCCGTTCTGTTTGGCCCGGTGGTGGTGGGGGGGTGGGAGGACCCTGTGTCCACACCTCATCACCTCCGGCAGGCCCGGCCATGTCCTCCGTGAGCCCATAGGAAGGAAGGCGGGGAGCCTGGGCCTGCTGTCCTTTGGCAGCCGCGTTCTGTGCTCAGAAAGACCCCTAGAGGGCGCTGTCCCACTGGGACCCAGGACCAGGCACCCTCGGGTGGGATTACCCGCCTCCGCTGCAGGGAAGTGGGGGACCAGTGAAAAGTGAATTCATCCGGGGAGCACTCAGCCCACAATCCTGCGGACACCCTCCGGGGGATCCTCTCAGGCTACGGACACGGTGGCTGGGACTCACAGGCGTTGGAGAGAAAGGGACAGGACCGGACGGGACGCCCTCCCTGCCCTGACCCAGGCAGGAAGCGAGTGTATTAATAGCCGCCCGGCCCCGGACGAGCGCGATGGGGTCGGGTGTCTGGGCTCTGGGCCATCGGAAGCGCCCAGTGGGGCAGAGGTCGCCGGCCGGGAAGCGAAAGGCCAGGCTTGCACGTGGAGTGCCGCGCCGCCCCCTTGTGTAACGGCGTTTTGCAAACACGGGAGAGAGTCCCAGTGCGTGGACAGTTCAAAGGGCTTTCAAAAACGACAAGCGTCCGGGTTCGAGATGCTTGTGCGGTGCCCTGGGTGCTTCCTGGGTGCCGGTGCCCGGGACGCACTGGCCGGGAGCCCTCTCCGTCCCCCTGAGAGCCTGGGAGCGGAGGGCGAGCCCCGGGCACAGGCAGGCGCCCGGAGAGCTCCCCTCACTGATTCTCTGTCCTCCCGGGAGCCCTCTCCGACCCCCTGAGAGCCGGGGAGCGGAGGGCGAGCCCCGGGCACAGGCAGGCGCCCGGAGAGCTCCCCTCACTGGCCGGGGCTCCTGAGCAGCGAGGAAGCCATGGTCCCCGCACAGCCCTCCTGCTTCCCAAAGCCTTGCTCTGATTCTGGGACCCAGTATATGGATTGTGTTACATCTGGAAATCTGACCATCACTCATGAGCATCTTTTTTAAATTTTTATTTAAAGATATATTTTATTGATTTTTCACAGAAAGAAAGGGAGAGGGATAGAGAGCTAGGAACATTGATGAGAGAGAAACATCGACCAGCTGCCTCCTGCACAACCCCCCACCGGGGATTGCCTGCAACCAAGGTACATGCTCTTGACTGGAATGGGACCCTTCAGTCCGCAGACCGACACTCTATCCATTGAGCTAAACCAGTTCCAGCATGAACATCTTAAAAATAATAATTATGTATATATATATATATATATATATATATATTATTGATTTTTTTTTTACAGAGAGGAAGGGAGAGGCTGATAGAGAGTTAGAATCATCGATGAGAGAGATACATCAATCAGCTGCCTCCTGCACGCCCCCTACTGGGGAGTGCCTGCAAGCAAGGTACATGCCCTTGACCAGAATCGAATCCGGGACCCTTCAGTCTGCATGCTGATGCTCTATCCACTGAGCCACGCCGGCCAGGGCATGAACATCTTTCTTTGCCTACACAACACGGATAAAATAGGTGAGGAGGAAGGAGCTAGAAAAGAGCCAGCGGTAGGAAATCAGCCACCCAAGCCCATTTCCACACCCGCAGGATGCTCGCCTCTGCGGCTGAACCTACTACAACATTACCCAACCCGCCCCGCGCCGCCCCGCCAGGGCCCCAGGGCACGCTGGGAGATTTTATCAGACGCCTTGTCAAAACCATCGCGGGCACATGCCTGGGCGGCCTCGTGCCTGGGCGTGCATGCGTGCGGGTGCCCGGAATTCCTCCCACCCGAGAACCTGCTTCTCCCAGGACAAACGAACGGGTTTCCCTGGCCAGAGTTGTGCCTTCGGCATTCTGGTGCCGGCCACTTTCTCTTTTTATTTTATTTTAATTAAAAAAATATATATTTTATTGATTTCTTACAGAGAGGAAGGGAGAGGGATAGAGAGCTAGAAACATTGATGAGAGAGAAACATTGACTAGCTGCCTCCTGCACACTTCCTACCGGGGATGTGCCCGCAACCAAGGTGCATGCCCTTGACCAGAATCGAACCTGGGACCTTTCAGTCCACAGGCCAATGCTCTGTCCACTGAGCCAAACCAGTTTTGGCTGGTGCCTTCCGCTTTCTGCCAGTGCCCATGTCCCTGGCTTTCCAACGCTAGGAGCCATGCCCGCTGGGGGGGGGGGGGGGGAGGGGGTGTGCAGGGTTGCGTTCACGTGGTGACCCCGGTTCCATGACACCTCGCCCTCGGGGGCATCCCCAGGGGACGCTGGCATCCTCAGAGCAAGGCGTCGCCACTCGCCCGGGATTTGGAATCGTTTCACGTCTGGTGACAATACTGGGGGACAATGCCTTCTTGCTTTGGCCCTGGCCAGTGTGAGCTCCCGGGAGGGACCCCGTCTGTGACACGGGCTGCTGTGGGGGTGCGGCGAGCTGACACAGCGCATCCTGATGCCGGGCCGCCTGGCGGAGGGAGCGTTCCCGGGTCCGGCTGCTGGAGGTCCTGCCTCCGCAGGTTCGAGGGGACCTGAGCGTGGGCAGGGCTGGAGGGCTCTCCTGGGGACCCCGAGAAGCCAGCCCTGGGCATCCCGAGTAGCGATGCCTGCCGCGTGCTGAGCACCCAGCCCCGGAGGCCGAGCAGGTGCTGTGCGGACGGAGCCTCGGCCTCGCTCCCCTCCCCTCCCCTCCATCCTCCCTACCCTTTGTGTCCATGGGGAGGAACCCACAGGCGCCCCTCGTTTAAACTGCTCTTCCCAGGAGGCTTTCTGCGAGAAAAAGAAAGGAAAGAGCAGTACTTAGCTCAGGGTTCACTGACATTTCACCGCCAGGCACAGAGGCTGTAGGCTCCCCCTTTCTGAGCCCGTGATGGAGGGAGGGAGAGGTTTCGTGCCCCGCCCCTGAGACCCTGGGCTTGCGTTGCAGCCGGAGAGATGGGTGAGATCGAGGCCAGCTAAAGCGGAAGCGCAGTTTTATCTTGGGTCAGGGGCCAGCCTTCCTCACTCACGTCCTTCAAGCCACCCTCCAGGGCTTTCTCGGTACCTCTGTCCAGCTGTGGACAGGTCGTTGTGACAGATACACCCGGGAGGTGGCGCTAGAGAGTCAGAGGTGGAAAAGGCAGAGAGCTGGTTGCTGGGGGGATTTTATGGGGGGTAGGGGGGCTGTGGGAGGGTCAGGCGGGCAGTGGTCTCTGGAAGGGGCTCTGCATCAGGATCCCTGAGCGCCGTTTCCCTTTGTAAATTCCATGGAACCCCAGATCCTAGCCCCACGGAGTCAGATTTCTGGACCTGAGCCGTGGGCACGGCCAGCCAGTGGCCGGTGTGACTGGGGTGCGGCTGCGGGGCAGGCGGATGTAGGCATTCTGGGGTGATCTAGAGGTGGCCCAGGCGCTCCACGGAGAAAGGGGCCGCTGTCGGAGCAGGTCTGAACTAGGAGTCAGAGTGCGGCCCTCCGCCGCTCAGCACAGCCTGGGAGCCAACCGGAAATGCAGGTGCCCAGGCCCTGCCCAGAACCCGCCTTGTTAACCAGCGGCCCCCAGGCCCTGTGTGTCCCTGGGCCTGCCTCCCGGTTGTTTGTGGAAAGAACTGCATGTTCGGGAAGCCTAGCCCAGCTCCCGCCGCATTTCAGCAGCCCCGAGTCTATGGGATGGAGCCGTGCGCCCGGGGGCCGGGGGGCCTGGGGGCCTGGGGGCCGGAGCCGGGGCAGGGACAGGAAGGAGCCCCCTCCGGCCACGCCGGGCTAACCCGGGGGTGGGCGTAGGCCCCTGTTCTCCTGCATTGGCCTGAAGCCTGCAGCCCTGAGCCATGACTCGGGAATTCCGCTGCCTCCCAGTGCCAGGATGCTCAGAGCTTGCTGAGCCTTGGGGGCCCCCTGGCTCCTTCCTGGCCTGCATTGTAGTGCTCTGCCTGGCAGGGTGGGGGAGGCATCTCTCACGGGGGGAAGGGGGAGAGCTGGGCGGTTGTCTTAGAGGCCGAACACCTGCCTCACATCTACTCCCGTCAGCCTTGCTGGTGTGGGAGCCCAAGATCCTGGGCACCAAGCCGCCCCCCCCCCCCATGTCCCTCCCCACCTCCCCTCTCACTCCTCCCTCTCCCAGCAGGCCGGAAGCAAGCCCCACCCCCAGGTCCCTGCAGTAATGTGGGGGGAACGTGGGGGTGGGGGGGAGAGAGGACAGGCCCAACCCCTCACGCCTTCCTCAGCGCGGCTGTTGGTCGCTTTCCCAGCGGGTCCCAGTGCTATTTGCAGCCCTGCCTGGGGTGTGAGCGGCCAGGGGTGGCCAGACAGTGTCCCAGGCTCAGGGCTGACTGTGTTGTCCTTTGCTCTCAAGCAAGGGACAGCTTTTCCCTCCAGCACCCCTGCCCCCCCAGTCAGGTGCCGGCTCCCCTGCGGGGGTGTCTGTTGTCTCTGCTGGCTCAGCCGGTGGGTGCGGGGGGGGGGGGGGTGTGTTGAGCCTGGAGGACGGGCACACTGTGTCCCGCAGAGTCTGGGCTCCTGGGCCACTGCCCCTCCCGCCTGCCCAGCTCTGCCCCCTGGCCCGGGCCCAGCTTCCTCGGCCGCCTCGGGAGACCGGCGTCCGCAGGAGGAACTGGACGTCCCGCGGCCAAAGGGCTCCGCTGGGCTCTTTACGTAAAAGCCCTCCCCGTCGGAGCCAGGGCCGCCGGGACTGGCTGCCGGGCCACCCGCCTCTTCTGAGAAACGCCGAACAGGCACGTGGCACTCCGTCCGCAGGCAGAGGCGGCGGCAGTCCTCTGTGTCTGGGGGGTGGGACCCGCCCCCGCCCCTTGTGCGCTCAGGGTCAGGGCCTGGCTCTGCTTTGCCCAACGCTGGGCTTGCCGTCTTGGGAGCCGCGGGGCAGGCTGGGCCGGGGCTGGCCAGCTGGCCGGGGGGGCCGTGCCATCCCGAGGGGAAGGCCCTTCCTGCCCGCGGGGCGGCCTTGGGACATCACTGAGGCTTTCTGAGGCCCAGCTTCTCCAGTAAAAGCAGATGGCAATCCCCACTCAGCTTAGCGAAGAAGGACAGGCGCTGACTGTGTATCTGGCACACAGTAGGTCTGCGTTATGACTCCGCACTGAGGAAGAGGCGCAGGGCGAGAGCCCTCCCCGTGCAGCTTCTCACGGCCACCACGTGTCAGGGAGACGGGGGGCTGGGCGCGTGGCATCCAGGGCTCATCGCCACCTGCAGCCAAGGGCCCGGGGTCCCCGGGAGTCTGCCCAAGTGCAGGCGCCCGGCCCCGCCGCCAGAGCCGGACGGTGATGCCCGGGGCATGGTGGGTTATGTGGCAGAGTCTCAGGGCTGCCCGGAGCCCTGGTGTGCGTGGCCCTCCGGCCTCTGCCGTCCTGCCCTCTGTCCCATTGTGCTCTCTCCCTGCCCTGGCCCACGGCCGCCCCTCAGGCCCTGCTCCTGGGCTGGGGCAGAAACCTCCGTGCCCCCTCCCCGCCCCTCTGCAGGCAGCTCGGACGGAGGAAGGCCAAGGCCTTGGGGTTGGATAGACCCAGGCAGGTTCAACGTGGCCACGTCCACAGCCATGGATTCCGGGGAAGTGGCCCATCAAAGATTCTCTCTCTCGTCCGTGTTTCTTGCTCTCTATCCCTCTCCCTCCCTCTCTCTCTAAATTCAATAAAAAGATATATATTAAGGTGAGCAGACGTCCTGCTTTTGGAGGGACAGTCATCCTTTTGAACAATTTGTCCATGTTCCTGATTCAAAAATACACACACACACACACACACACACACACGCACACACGTGATGTTTAGGGTATTTACAGGGCTGTGTGAGACCCTTCCCGCTATGGAATTCCAGGACGTCACCCACTCATCGCTTGTGTTTCTGTGTTTCAGATTCCCATGATGAGAGACTCTGGATGGATTCGGAGTGTGTGGTCCTCAAACATTAACGTAAGTGACGCTGCTGTGAACGTCCTAAGATCTCATGGCATTTCATGAGGAGAGACAAAACTCTTAGACACGCTGTGGGCACGGCCACTTAGACACGCTGTGGGCATGGCTACGGGCAGACGCAGGCCACGCAGCTCTGGCCACCGAGCCAGTCTGCAGCGCTGTTCTCAGCGGGTGGGCAGCCCCGGATGGAGCCAAGGACATCTCGGTCCTTTTCTGTTCTCTCTCTCCCTGCGATCCGTCCTCCCCCGGGCCTGGGGTTCCTATCAGCCCAGGATGCTGCCGCCCTGCTGTGTACCGTCACGTGTGTCTGATAAGATGCGTGGGGCCGCCCACAGCCCTTTAAGGTCCTTGGGCACCGCGGTCGGCAAACTGCCGCTCATGAGCCACAGGCGGCTCTCTGGCCCCTGGAGTGTGGCTCTTCCACAAAACACCACGGCCTGGGCGAGTCTATGTTGAAGACGTGGCATTAGAAGAGGTTAAGTTTTAAAAAATGTGGCTCTCCAGAGAAATGTCAGTTGTGCTGTTGATGTTTGGCTCTGTGGACCGATGAGTTTGCCGACCGCTGCTTTGGCAGATCCCGCCTCTGCCTCTTGTGGCCACTGGTTCCTCCTGCCCAAGGCCAGTCCCCAAGCCTGAGCCAGGCCCTGCGGGCAGCCCCCGTGACTGTGCTGGGCGCTCTGATCTCCGCTTTGCCCACGGATGCTGTCTTTCGGGATCTCCCTAGGCCCCAAGTTCAGCAGCCCAGAGGCCATGCCCGCCCCTCACGCCTGTCCCAGCGCCTAGACTCTCCTCATGGGTCCGCCTGTCGGAGCCTCTGTTGTGTGGGAGGGGTATTCGCTGGAGCCCTCCAGTGGTCTCCCATGGCCAGCTCCTCTCTCCTGGGGCATGCACCGGCCCTGGAGCCAGACTTAGCGTCAGTGACATCCTACAATGTGCTACGCCCCCATGCCCCTGAACCTGAGACGTGCGCCTGTGGAGGAGGGGTGTGAGGTCATCCGTTTGGGGGGGGGGTTCCCGGAAAGGACCTGGGGGAGGGTCCGGGGACGAAGTGATAACGCCTGGACGTCCTTGTCCCTCTGAGGCCCGTCCCACGCCGGGGGGGGGGGGGGGGGGGCGTAGAACCAAAGCAGCAACACTTGCTCTTTGTTCGTGCAGCGCTCCCGCTGTGAGGGGGCCCTGGGCGGGGGGGGGGGGGGGGGAGCGAGGCTTTTTTGGGGGGTCTCGGGAGACCTTGTGCAGTGCCGGCCGGAGCGGGGCTCTGTCCTGCGATGAGACCAGAGGCCCCCGCTGAATGAATGAAACAGGCTGCCGGGGGAGGCCTGGCCGGGGACTCGGTGAGGAGCAGAACGTCCATATCCGGGGGATTGGCAGGGCCGGGGCCCAATCAGAGGTCAGGCGCGCTGGCCCGCGGGCAGTTAGTGGCTGTTGAGCCTGGAGTGGGAGCCATCTCCACGAGGAGACGGCCGCCAGGTCCCGGGAAGCAGTGGGCAGTAGGCGAGCATCTCCTGCAGGTAGGGCGCAGGGCAGCGGGAGGGCCTGAGGCTGCTCCCCCCGGCCAAGCCCCCGCTCCAGGCGGAGGCGGCTCTGGGGTGGGGGTGCTGGAGCCCAGGCCACCGGATCCCCAGCCCCGGCCGTGGCCATGGCATCCAGCGAGGCAGGCGGGGCAGGCCCTCGGCGGAGCCGCTCTGGGCCCGGCGCCGAGCCCTCAGGGAGCGCATGGTGACCAGACAGGAGCCTGGGGCGGCGGGAGGCGGCGGCTTCTGCTCAGGGGCGACAGGACAGACTGTCACCATCTAGGACAGGGGAGGACAGGCAGGGGTCCAGGCTCTGCTCACGCTCTGCCACCCAGAGTGGGTGTGCTGTGTGCGACATGTCGGCTGCTTCGCTGAGCTCCGTCTACTGCTCCTGTGTACGTGAGCCCTGTTCAGCACCTGCTGTGTATGTGAGCTCTGTTTAGCGCCCGCTGTGTACGTGAGCCCCGTTCAGCGCCCGCTGTGTACGTGAGCCCTGTTTAGCGCCTGCTGTGTACGTGAGCCCTGTTTAGCGCCCGCTGTGTACGTGAGCCCTGTTCAGCGCCCGCTGTGTACGTGAGCCCCGTTTCGTGCCTCCTGTAGCTGGGGAGCCCACCCAGCCGGCAGCGTGAAGGGCTTGCCGTCCGCCACCGGGCCCTGGGGGTTTGTAACTCAGCTCCGTGGGTGGAGGATTACATGTCCCCGGGGGAAGGGGAGGTCACGCAGTCTTGGAAAGGCCTAGGGTAGGCAGGCGTGGAGGGCGGGGCACCTGGGAGAGAGACCTGGAGGAGGAGGAGGGGGAGGAACACCTGCCCCCGCCCCCGGTGTTCCTTCTTGTCCGCAGTGGGCATGGAGCTGCGCGTGTCGGAGGACGTTGGCTGTGGCCCTGGCAGGACGTGTCCTCCCCGGCGCTTCTCCCTGGGACACGGGCCCCGGCCCCGCTCTGCGCCGCGTGGGGTGGCGGCGGGCGCCGTCACACGCGCTATAACCGGAGAGCGCGGCCGGTTCCTGCCCGGGAGCCCCGGGTCTCGCAGGCACACCCCACGGCCCTCTCTCCTCCGACAGACAGACATGAAGCCGGGCAGCCTGTGCGCGCTCACCGGGGCCCTCCTCCTCCTCCTCCTCCACGGCCCCCGGGGGGCTCAGCCCGGCCCCACGCGGGCGGCGGACAAGCCCGGCTACTGCCCCGAGTTCTGGCTGGACTGCCCGTTCACCATGCTGCCCACCTGCTGGCGCGACCGCGGCTGCCGGCGGGCCAAGAAGTGCTGCTTCTACAACTGCCGGCGCCAGTGCACGGAGCCCTGGGGGAGCCTGGACTGAGCCCCCGCCCGCGGCCGGGACCCGGTCTCCACTCCGTCCTCCTCCCCCACGCCCTGCCTCAGTGCTCAGTGCTCAGGGCTCACAGTTTGGAAACAGCACAGAAATAAAGCGTTGCGTATTTAAGGCGAAAAAGAGGAGCGTGGAGGGGCTGTCTCACTCCCCGCCCCGCAATCCCCGCTCCCGCGGCCCCGGCGCCGGGGGGGTGGGGGGGGGGTGGGGGGGGCCTGTCCCTGTTTTCTCTCGCCGGGGACACTGTCTGCCTGACCTCGAACCTGAGGTGTGTCTCCCTCAGACTCCCCCCACGGGCCTAGCACTCAGACACGGCGGGTTGCACAAATGAGCTCATTCTTTGGGACAATCCTTCCTGCTTCCATCACGGTAAGGGCGCCGATATATATTTTTAATTTTTTAATTGATTTTTTTTTTTTTTTTGAGAGAGAGAGAGGAAGGTCAGAGTCCATGTTCCTCTATTCTCCATTCCCCCCGTTGCCACGGGGGAGCCTGAGGTCTTGGGGTGACGGGCCTCCTGAGTGACCGAGCAGAGCTCCCCAGACCACGCCCAGTTGAGGACACCCCAGCTCCCAGGAGGACCTGTGCTCCATCTCCTGGGCCGGGGCCTCGCGGTTCTGGGGGGACGGCCCCCGAGGTGGGTGTAGGCCCAGGTCACGTGGAGTTGGGGGCTGCAGTGCCCCCTCCCCTGGGGACCGGAGTTACCTGGCGGGAGGGACCCATGTCTGATGTGGGCAGAGCAAAAACTCAGAAGCATCTTTTGGAACCTGTGTCTTCCCAGAATTCCCCTGTCCCTCTGTCTTCTCAGGGCAGCAGCCCGGGTGCCCTCGGCGTCCAGCGTGGAGCTGGCCTAGGACAGGGTCATCGTGGGCGTGGGGGCGGCAGCGGAGCCCGTCCAGGGCCAGCCGAAGCAGGCGGCAGCTCTGAACCCCACCTGACCCCCTCCACCCAGACCCCCTGCCCCTGGGGGTGATTCAGGCGGGGGTGGGGCGGGCGGTGCGGTGGTTTTGTGATAGATTCAGCACGACGCTCTGGAAGACAAAAAGGAGGCGAGGACGGACTCAGCGAGGAGCGTTAGGCCAATGGACTTCCTGGCTGCCCCATTCAGAGCCCTCCGCAGCCTTTCCCCGCCCGGGGTCCGTCCGGGAGCCCCCAGGCGCAGACAGGGCCCTGAGGGTCCCCGCCCTGGCCTCCCCCGTCTCCTTAGGCCTTTGCAGAGTGAGCACAGACCCCCTCCCTTCCTGCCCAATCCCTGGCACCCACAGGCCTAGGACCCCGCCCTCGCCAACCAGCCCTCGCTCTGGGCCACCATCCTCCCCCTCTCCCTCGCCAGCTGGGCGAGCAGCTGGGCGAGGAGGCCCAGAGCCAGCCTCTCCGTCAGGCCATCCTCTTCCAAACACTGTGGGTGTGCGTGGTGAGTGGGCAGTGGCCGTCGGGCACTGTGTGTTGGTGCGGGTGGTCTGATGGGCGGAGACGGGGCGGGGGCAGGGTGCGGGGGAAAGGCCCCCCTCTCTCTCAGGCCCCGGCTGGCAGAGCTGCGGCTGTGCGGCCAGGCCCTCAGGGCCGGGGAGGGGGGGACGGTGCCGAGGGCTGGCGGCCTCCCACCAGGCCGGCAGGGGGCTCGCGGGCTGGAGGCTCCCTGAGTGTGAGCACGCCGCTCCGCTCCGTCACCTCCCGGGCTCAGGAGAGACTGCCCCCTAAAGATGAGGGTGGAGGCTTAAGCAGCGAGTGGGTCGTTCAGGTTCCCCCGCCCCCACCCGTTTTGGTGAGGAGGGGGCCATGGCCCGGAGAGACCCCGGTGCTGGCCCTGGCGCGGAGCGGACTGACCTGCTGCTGCTGCCGGCGCTGCGGCCCCCACTGCCCCCGCTGCCCCCGCTGCCCCCGCTGCCCCCGCTGGGGCAGGATCGGCACCCGGCTGCCTGTGAGGGGCCCGGCTGTGTGATGTCCGTCAGCAAGGCCACATCCCAACGCCAGGCGGTTCCCAGACCCAAGAGCTTCTTTCTTACGAGACTCTCTCCGTCAGGAGTCAGCAGCGCCCTCGGAGGGGACGCGGGCGGGGACGCGGGTGCTGCCGCCGGGGAGACCAGGAGCGCGGGCCCCCCCTGCCGTCTCCCACAGAGTGGGCGCCCACGGCTCGTCAGCGGCCTCACCAGCTCTCACCCTCCGCTGTGCCGGGCGGCAGGCGTTCTGGTCTCGCCCCGAAATGGCCCAAGGAAACGGCCTGTGCGAAGAGCACTCACTGGAACCTAAGCATCCGGGAAGGACGGCTCCGACGGGCACAACAGGATGCTCCCCGATATCCAGTCAAGAGTTTGGGCTCCCAGGGTCCCACCCAAGACTCCTGATGGTGGTCCAGCAGTATTGTCATATTTTACACAAATACGTTTTATTGGTTTCAAAGAGAGGACGGGAGGAGAGAAAGGTAGGAACATTGACCTGAGACAGAAACCTTGACGGGCTGCCTCCTGCACGCCCCCCTTCTCCCCCACCAGGCATGGAGCCCACAGCCGGGCCTGTGCCCTGATCCGGAATCACACCGTGACCTCCAGGTGCCATGGACGAGGCTCAGCCCCCGGAGCCACCCTGGCCGGGCAGCATCGCCCTGTTTTAGAGGATTCCATTCCGACGCCATCACTTCTCTGTCACCACCGTCTGATTTCCGCTGATCGGACCATAATTCAGCGATGGTGTCCGGTGTCAGTGATCCTTTCCCCGCCCCCCCGTGACGAGGGCATGGAAAGGGCTCCTGTACGGCTTCCCTCTCCTCAGTCGCTGCTCTCTCTGCCGCGTCTGCGGGACCAGGGAGACCTCTGCACAGCGGGCGTCGGAGAACCCACCAGCCCCCGTGCTCGGTGAGAGCCAGACAGGGCGGCCTCCTCCCAGCAGGTCCGCCCGTGGCAGGAGCGCACTCTCGGCCTCAGATGTCCCTTCCCGTCTGCCGGCCGCGCACAGAGGGTCCGGGAGGCCCAGCCCGCTGCCTTGGAAGCATTTTGTGGCCCCGCGCAGGCCCGGCTCTCCCGAACCCGGGGCGGGCCTCCCGCCAGCTCCTCGGCGGCCTGGCTCCGTGCTCCCTCGCTCCTCCTCTCTCCGTCCTCCCCTGCACACCGCCCGGAGCCGACATCACAATCTCCGCGGAACCCTCAGAGCCTGCCAGCCAACAATGAGTGCTCCCCGGCCCCTGAGCAGAGGGTGCCCGGGAAGGAAGCCAGAGGGGAGGCCATGGGAGGGGAGGAGCGGGGCTGAGGGGCAAGATCCGGAGGCAGGCGGGGGTGACGGGAGCCGACCATGCCCGTCCCAGCAACAGCCCATAAGCCGAGAACCAGAACACCAGGAGGAAGGGGAGCGTCCGTATGCTGCCCACGGGAGCTCAGCGGGTTCCCCCAGCATGCCCCCCGAAGGGGGGAGACCACGACTTTTCTCAGCAGCGAAGGTAGAGAATGGGGAGCGGGGAGCGTGGCTTCTCAGCTCCCCGAAGCATGGCACCTGGGCCTGCGACATGGGGACACGGCCGCCCTATGACATAGCTTCTGGGGTCTCAGCGCCCCCTTCCGCTAGCTGGTCTGCTGTCTTCACCGATTAAGAGTCGCCCCTGGTCCTCTCCTGGAGCCCTTTTAAGTACGATGCTCCGTGCTCTGTATTTGTAAAACTCGAATTTACACACACACACACACACACACACACACACACACACACCCAATCCTGGATCTTACATGCGGAAGCGCAGAGGCAGCGGGCGTGGGCGTGGGCACCGGCGGGTGACACGGCTGTGTTTCCAGGGCGCGCTCCAGGCTGGCGCCGTGCCGGCGTCTCCAGAGTCTGATTCCCGTTAGAGGACGACAGGCAGGAGGGACGGGAGCTCCGATTTCCCAGCCAGGAGCCCCCGGCGCCTTGTGAAGTAGGTGAGGCTCGCCTTCGGCCCCCCACCCCCGTCCCCCCGTCCCTCTGTCAGTCCCCGCGGCGGGGGCATCGGCCGTGCGTCCTCACGGGATAGCAGTCAGCGGAGTGTCTCCGGGAAGGGCATTCCTCCAGAGGGAAGGGAGCGAGGTTCGCTTCTTGGTTTTATCAGCGAGCTGGGCCTCACAGGGCAGGCTGACTGCTCCTGGGATTCGGAGTGAAGGGACTGAAGTGGAAGGTCATGTGAAGGTCATGTGAGGGGAGAGGTGCAGGATGAGCCAGGTGTGGCCAGAGTGATGGTGGAGGGAAGCCTGGGAGAGAGGGGGCAGAGCTACCCGAGTGGAGAGAAAGTGGTGACAGCCTCCCTAGTCCCAGGCTCCTTCCAGTATATCAGGCTCCATTCACACACTCACATACACGCACACACACTCACACACACATGCACACTCATACACACACATGCACACTCACACACACGCACACTCACACACATGCACACTCATACACACTCACACACATGCACACTCACACACACATGCACACTCACACACACTCACACACATGCACACTCACACACACTCACACACACGCACACGCACACTCATATACACACACTCATACACATGCACACACACTCTCACATACACACATGCACTCACACACACGCACACTCACACACGCACACTCACACACACACTCATATACACACGCACACACTCACATACACACATGCACTCTCACACACATGCACACTCACACACACGCAACACACCCCACACATGCACACATGCACACACATGCACACTCATATACACACACTCACACACACACTCTCACATACACACATGCACTCTCACACACATGCACACATGCACTCTCACACATATGCACACACACATGCTCACACACACGCACACTCATACTCACACTCATACACACACATGCACACTTACACACACATCCACACTCACACACTCACACACACATGCACACTCATACACACATGCACACACATGCACACTCACACTCACACATGCACACTCATACACACATGCACACCCCACACACATGCACACACATGCACACTCACACACATGCACACACATGCACACATGCACACACATACACACTCATATACACACACGCACACTCTCACATACACACATATGCACTCTCACACACATGCACACACTCACTCTATTTGTGCTGGCTCCTATGGGTTCCGTTACCTGGGCACTCAGAAATAGCAATGACCCGTGGCCCGGGCATGGGGCTGGAGAGGAGAGGGCGGCTTTGAGGGAGAGAATGCAGTCCCGGGTCCAGCACGAAGGGAAGTGACGTCACGCTCAGCACAGGCCCTTCCACCTGCCTCACCCGGGCCCCAGCTCGCACTGCGGGCGGGCGGTTGGTGCAGACACAGTCTGGCCTTGAGAGCTTCCCAGACGGACTTCCCAGAGGATTCTAAGACGGGACAAGCTTCCGTGGGAAACGGCTTTCGGAGGAGAGGGGCAGGTGGAACGTCCAATGCGAGAACGAAAGGTGATGCGGTCTGACTCCCAGGCTTGGAGTGTAGAGTTACGGTCCTCCCCAACCCCCGGTTCTAGCCAGCGAGGAAAGAGGTGGCATTGGGGCTCCAGACGGCACGCCGATGTCAGTGCGGGGGCCACTGGCCGAGCATTTATTTTTCTTTAATAAATGGAGGAAGGGAGAGGGAGAGAGAGAGCTAGAAACATCAGTGATGAGAGAGAATCGCTGATCGCTGATCGCTGATCGCTGCCTTCTGTACACCCCACACTGCGGACTGAATCTGTCACCCGGGCATGGGCCCCGACTGGGAACTGAACCGTGACCTCCTGGTTCATAGGTGACGCTCAGCCGCTGAGCCACGCCTGTCAGGCTGGGCAGCAGCATGTAAATTCTGTGGTGAAGAGTGACTCCCCTCTGGGAGCATACAGGGGCCCTCCCCTCCCCCTCCCCTCCCCCTCTCCTCCCCTCCCCCCTCCCCTCCCCTCCCCCTCCCCCTCCTCTTGACCTTCCTCTCACCCTAAGCCTCACTGCGGTGAGACTATCAGTTTCCTTCCTGCCCCTCCGCGCTCTGCCCTCCCCCTGTAACCTGCTTCCTGGCCCATCTCCTCAGCTCTTACTGGGACTTTCTGCAGAAGCGGCCTCACGGTTTGGAGAAAGTTCTGTAGCTAACGGAGGATGCATTGGCAAACCCAGTGCTTCTCTGCGCTCCGTTAGCTCTGAGCAGGCAGAGGGTGAGGCAAGGAAGCACCTTGGTTTTCTCTGGGCTGAGGAGAAGGGCCTGTGAGCGGAATGTCTGGTGGCTGAGCACTCCCCGGGGGCAGGGGCGGGCGGAGCACAGGCTGTGACGGACGGGGCGGGCTCAGGTCTCCGTGGGAACCTGGCTTTCTGCTGTGGCCAGCGTCTGGCACCGAGGCTGAGTGCCGTTCTGCTCAGCTCTGCGGTGCAGGTTTCCGGTGGGGGGCGGGGGGGGGCTCCCTCAGGTCCTCATCTGCTCCGAAGCACCTCCCCGTCTCCGCAGGCCGCCCCATCGGGCTCAGGGCTCCCACGGGCCTGGCGGCTGCAGGTTCGTGGCCATACAGCCCACAGCAGAGTGCCTCGGTTAAATACAAGCCCGGCTTCTGGGCCACATCCATCTCCCGTAAGCTGCTGTGGTCTTGCTAATGATGAAAGTGTTAGAAAGCCCCATTCCCGCCCCTCCATCTCTCTCGCCCACCCCTTCCCTCCCACCCTGCGCTGTGCGCCCCGCATCTGTTCCGATTGGTCCATGCTCATGCCACACCCGGGCGTGCCTGCCAACCCTGGGGCCGGCACAGAGGAGACACGCGTTCGCTCTGAGGCAGGGCCCTGGGGCAGAGGAGAGGGATTCTGGGAGGATGAGGGCGGAGTGCTGACCAGGACACACGGACCTCCAGTGCACACCCAGGCCCAGAGCTCCCACGCACGTGGGCTGGCTCACAGGGCTGGGCTGGCTTACGGGGTCCGGGCTGGTTTACAGGGACCGGACTGACTTACAGGGCCTGGGCTGGCTTACGGGGACCAGGCTGGCTTACAGGGCTGGGCTGGCTCACAGGACCGGGCTGGCTTACAGGACCGGGCTGGCTTACAGGGACCGGACTGGTTTACAGGACTGGACTGACTTACAGGGCCTGGGCTGGCTTACAGGGCTTCAGCTGGCTTACAGGGTCCAGGCTGGCTTACGGGGTCCGGGCTGGCTTACAGGACTGGGCTGGCTTACGGGGACCGGGCTGGCTTACAGGGCCTGGGCTGGCTTACAGGGACTGGACTGACTTACAGGACTGGGCTGGCTTACGGGGCCTGGGCTGGCTTACGGGGCCTGGGCTGGCTTACGGGGACCGGGCTGGCTTACAGGGCCTGGGCTGGCTTACAGTGCCTGGGCTGGCTTACAGGGTCGGGCTGGCTTACAGGGCCTGGGCTGGCTTACAGGGCCTGGGCTGGCTTACAGGGACTGGACTGGCTTACAGGGTCGGGCTGGCTTACGGGGACCGGGCTGCTGGGACCTGGAAGCAGGCCAGGAGGAGGGGACAGGCATGATGTAGCAGACATGCCTATCTCGTCCCAGCCTGGCCCCTTAGGCATCTTCCCCGTGTGGCCCGAGGAGAGAGGGTGTCCCAGCCCCTCCTGAGGACAGGGAACACTGGCCCGGGAGGCGGGGCTTGCTGTGCGCCCCGTCACCCCATTGGAGGCCGGCCAGGGCCTTCCTGCCAAGGGCACATGCCAGCCACTCTGCAGGTGCTGTTCCCTCCGGGTGTTCCCTGCGCAGGCCCCAGGTTCCGGGGAGCTCCCGCAGCCGCGTGCCCCCCCGGGGTTCACAGGGGGCGGAGCAGGATGTCGGTTTTTGTGTGTGTTTGTGGGGTGGGCCGTGATTACCCCTGATTACCACCCTGAGCGTGCTGTCCCCGAGGGCAGACACCGCTTCTGCTCTGCTCCTCTGAGGGCCCCACACAGGCCTGGCTCAGGGCGGACACCCAGCAAGCGGGGGTGAGTGCAGGAGGGCGGGTGACTGAGGGGTGGCGGGGCGCTGCACTCTGCGCGGGCGAGACAGTGCGGCTCTGACTGCTCGGCGCTGGCCCAGGGCTGGTAGGGATGCCGTCACATTCATGTCCTCTGGGGTGAATTGTGTGGGGTGGCTGCCAGGAGCCAGGGCGGCCAGCTGTCAGCCTCTCCCCTTTATCTCCCTGCGACTCCTTCCCCTCTCCGATGCCTCAGCCCTAATCTAGGCTCCTCACCCCAATGGGGGGGGGGCCCTCTGGGCTGGGGCTCCAGGCATTTGTTGTCCCTGGTTTACCCTCCCCCCCTCCTCCCTGTGGGACCTGGGCCACGTCCTCGCCCAGGAGGCTGGCTTTGGTCGGCCACGCCGGCCCCCAGGCCTCCAGGGGGCCCACGCCGCTTCTGGTGGGTTTCCAGGCCGCTCGGTGCCCTGGTTCCACCAGATTCTTGGAGTCCCGACAAGGCAGGGTTCCTGCTGAAGCCGCCTCACCAGGGGCCCCAGCCCAGCAAGGACTGGCCTTGGATCCGAGGAGGTCCCCTCCCTTCCCGGGAGCCCAGGCCACCCTGGCCTCTGGGGCAGCGGTCGGCAAACTCATCCGTCCACAGAGCCAAATGTCAACAGTGCGACGACGGACATGTCTTTGGAGAGCCACATTTTTTAAACTTAAACTTCTTCTAACGCCACTTCTTCAACATAGACTCGCCCAGGCCGCGGTATTTTGTGGAAGAGCCACACGCAAGGGGCCAAAGAGCCGCCTGTGGTTCGAGAACCGCAGTTTGCCGACCACGGCTCTGGGGGAATGACTTATTAGTGTTTTTTTGTTTGTTTGTTTGTTTTCCCTCTTCTTTATTGATTAAGGTATTACATATGTGTCCTTATCGCCCCACTGCTCCCCTCCCCTCATGCCCTCACCCCCTGCTCCTTACTCTTCTCCTGGGGCACCCTTTCTGCCCGGGGCGAATGCAGAGCTGACCACTGGTGCCGCTGCAGAGCGGCCAGGAGACCCGTTCGCCGCACGGCCACCCACACTGCTTCCTGGCACGCCCACCCCCTCCCCGGTGCAGGGCTCTGTGTTAACCTGCACACGGGGCCTGGGCTGGCTTACAGGGGCCGGGCTGGCTTACAGGGGCCGGGCTGGCTTACAGGCCTGAGCTGGCTTACCGGGGCCGGGCTGGCTTACAGGGCCTGAGCTGGCTTACGGGGGCCGGGCTGCTGGGACCTGGAAACAGCACTCCCAGGTGGTGGTGCAGTTACTGTCTCTGGCTCAAAGGGGGGCTCCCAGCTAGGAGGGGGGCAGCTGCCCTCACTCCGATGGCCCTTCGGGCAGAGGGGTGTCACTGCCCAGCCCACGGCACCCTCAGCGATGGGTGCTCTCCGGGCGGCCCTCCTGGGAGGGTGGCTGGAGCCGACTGAGCGGGGCCAACACTCAACAAGTCTTTCTGGGAGTCCCAGTGTGTGGGGTTCCGGAATTTGAAAACCTTTTGGGAGGTGGGCAACCTATACAGTGGCCTTTTCGGTCCTCAAGGTGGACCTGTGGGCTGAGCGCCCGCCCCCCACTTTCCAGATTGTGAAAGGGAGCCTGCAGAACCCCGGGAGCTCCAGTTGCTTTGCCTGAGGCCCCTCCTCCTCCAGCCGGCAGGGGCAGGTCCCCGTCTCCCCGCTCCCCCTCCTCGGCCCTGCCGTTGGGCTGGAGCAGCAGGTCCAGGGGCGGCCACCACCGGGATGCCCCCCCCCCCCTCGCTGAGTCACCGCTCAGACCACCTCTGACCACCTGGCGGGTGGCTGACAGCGCCGCAGGGCCCTCCCGGGGCGGCGCCAGACAGGCGGGGTCAAACGGGAGAGAAGCCAGGATCTGCCGTCCCACTTCGCTGTGCCCTCATTGATTATTGATGTCCTGACCGGGCTGCGCCTGCAGCCTCGATGTCCTGGGACGACGCGCTCATCCGCCGAGCTACCCCGGCCGGGGCGCTCCCTGGGCCTCTTAAGAGGTTTGCTCCCTGTCACCCCTCCAGCTGCCCCCCAGGAAGGCCAAGGTAGGCGGCGAGGGAGGGCTGGCGGGCCCGGCCTTCCTCCTAGCGAGGGCGGGGGGGTGGTGGGGGGAAATACCGCCTCCGGCGGGCGGGGGTGGAGCGGGCTCTGAAAGCGACACCCGAACCGGCCCGTGCGTCCGTCGCGAGGCCCCTGGCGGCCACCCTCGCGCAGGCCCCGCCCCTCCGCCCATGGCCCCGCCCCTCCGCCCCTGACCCCGCCCCTCATCCCCTGGCGGCCACCCGCGCGCAGGCCCCGCCTCGCCTTGGCCCCGCCCCCGGGCGCAGGCCCCGCCCCCGCGCGCAGGCCCCGCCCCCGCCCGGGGGGCCCCGCTGTCAGCGAGCGCGCCGGGCGGTGTTTGCATACAAAGGCGGCCACGCGCGCGGCGCCCCGCGGTGAGTAGCGGCCCCGCGCCGCCGTGGGGCCCGGGCGAGCCCCGTGGAGCCCCGCCGGCGGTGGTCGGGGGCGGGAGGGGCCGCAGCCTTGGCGGGGCCGCGGGGATCGGGGCGCGCGGGCCGCGGAGCTGAGCGGGCGGGGGCGCCGGGCCCACCTGGCCGCCGCCCGCGGCCCGCGCCCCGTGCCCGCGGCCCCGCCGCCCCGCCGCCGCCGCGGGAAGTGGTTCCGGGCGGGAGGCGGGGACAGCGGCCGCGGGGTAGATTGACAGCCGCCCGGCATCCTGGCTGTCCCCTCCGGGCGGGCGCTGCGGGGCTGACCTTGAGCGGCTGGTTGGACCCGCGGGGTGGGGCGCTGCGGGACCCGGGGAGCCTGGCCTGGGGGGACCCGGATCGCGGGAGCAGAGGCGGTTCTTCCTGTGCAGTGGGCAGCCCCTGCCCTTGGCGGGGCCCTGCCATGAGAATGTGCCCCGAAGGGTTACGGTGCCTGCTGTGCAGCCCAGGAAACTGAGGCCGCCGCATGCCCAAGGTCACGCAGCTGCTGGGAGGACGGCCTGGAGCCCGGCTGGCTGGAATCGGGGTCCCCCCAGGCCTCTGTGCACCCTCCCCGCAGCCTCTGGGCTCCGGGCCTAGGGAGCCCCGCCAGGTCCCCTGCACATAGTTCTCGTTGGGGGAAAGCCGGACAATGTGAGGAGGAAAAGCAGTGTTTTGCAAATCACTCTGTAAGCGCCACGGCGCTGGCGTGTAGGAGGCTGGAGAAAGCAGGTGCCAGCCCTGTTTGAGAGGAGACACAGGAAGCGTGAGCGTGGGCAGTGTTCAGTGGGAGAGTTTTTAGCAGCTGTAGTCTCTCCAGGAGCGTTTTGGAAAAGAGGAGCATGGAAAGGGCTTTTAGTTTAGTTTTTTGGGGTATGCATGGCAGCGAAATGTACTGTTGACCTGTGCTCCATACCTGGGGTCCTAGGCATGAAAGTAAGCCCTGGAGGAAGGTGGACAGTAATCAAGGAACAAACACACTTCCTCCTCCTCCCCCGCAGACACACTGGAAGACCTGGGGGATTAGGGTTGGTTCCTTCTTTTGCTCACGCTCCGTGTTTGCCAACATGTGTTTGCTCAGCAGGCGTTTTTGTGTGTGTGGGTGTTTGTCTTGAGGCTTTTATTTCTGGTTATGTAGGGCCACGTGGCGAAGGCCGGGACCGAGCCCCGGGCGGGACCTGAGCTGGTGGGTCTGAGGCCGGGGCTGCGGTCTCGTCTCAGTTTGGCCTGAGCTGGCTGTGGGACCCTGCTCTCAGTTACCAAAAACAAAACAACACGCCCCTCATCGGTTCTGGGAAGGACCGGGCTGCAGGCAGGGGCGCACCTGCCGGCTCTCAGCGCACGGGGAGAACTTGGGGGTTCGGGTGGGGGGCCTGCAGACGGAGCGATGCCCCCTGTCCCGCTGGGAAGTTGGGTGGGTGAACGGAAGGGTGCAGGCTGGTGAGGAGGCTCAGGCTGCTTCCCCAGCCGGTGGTCCCTGCCACGTTGCCCAGCCCGCGGCCCGGGTGCTGTGATTCCCGCAGCAGCGCAGGGCGTGTGCGCGGGTGCGGGACGCCGGGCTTCCCAGAAACAAGCTGCAGGCTGTCCGCCGGGGCTCAGGGCCCTGTGTGCCGCCCGCTCCCGCGTCTGAGCTGACCGCGGGCCTGTGGCACCTGTTTGCCAGCTGCTTCGGGGACAGGACGGTCCTTACACGCCGTGTCCCTGGTTTCCAGGAAGCCTGTCTTTCAGACGAAGCCTCCCTCTGTACGCACGGGTCCCCCCAGGCAAGCAGCATGGGTTTACACAAGAGACAAGCCACAGGGGTCATGGGGTCGTGGGGTCCCATCGCCCAACAAGGGGCGCTCCTGAGCAATGGCGTTTCCTGCCATTGAGCTTGGCCGGGTTGGGGCGCAGAACACCGCCCAAGGCCGGGCTACCTTTGGGCTTCGATGTTTTGGACAAATGGAAACGGGCCACCACCCCATGGGAATGCGCGCACCCCCAATACCTCTGTGTCCATCGGAGCCAGTAGTCTTCTCGGCCCTGTCTTTTGGGGAAGGTGCACGGACAATAGTTGGAGGAGGCTGATGGGGGATGGGGGGTGGGGGAGGGGACATATGCAATACTTTCCACAATAAAGATTAAGAGAAAGAGTTGATGTGTGCCAAGTTCCCTCAGGCAGGAACTGAATTCAAAGCCCAGCCACAGGGTCAGCACATGGCTGTCACGTGTGCAGGCCGTGGTCAGGTTCTGTATTTGCTTACACAGGCCCGGGAGTGCCACCCCATTCTACAGATTGGAAACTGAGGCGCCGAGAGGTTAGCGCCTTGCTTGTGGTCCCAGGTTAGTCTGCGAGGGGAGCTGGGATCTGAACGCCAGCTGTCTGCCTTTAAAAAAAATATTATATTTTATTAATTTTAGAGGGGAAGGGAGAGGGAGAGGGATAGAAATATCCATGATGAGAGAGAATCATGGATCGGCTGCCTCGTGCACGCTCCCCACTGGGGACCGAGCCCGCAACCCTGGCATGTGCCTGTGGCCGGAATCGAACCTGGGAATCCTTTAGTCCGCAGGCCGACGCTCTATCCACTGAGCCAGACCAGCCAGGGCAGCTGTCTGCATTCTTACCCCCGTGCTGTGTAGGCTGGACTTTGGACCGGCCAGCTGGTCAGCTCAGCCCTCTAAGCATTCCTGGGGCGGAGTGGGCGAGCGGGTGCCATACCAGAGTCACAAGAGCAGGGCATTCTTTTTGACCAAGACCCAGACTTGGACAGAGGGCTCTCGCCGGTGTGCGCAGAGAGGAAGCCGAGCCCTGAGCTCAATCAGTGTCCCGTAAGGAGCAGCCAGAGGGTCTGGGCCGCGGTCCCGCCACCCGGCAGTTCAGGCGCCTCTGGCCCTCGCCGGCCAGGCCTTTGGCGCTCCTTGGCCAGGACCCGTGGACACGCGTCCTGTGGGGCTGTCCGATCGGGGCATTGCAACACGCGGAGGAGCTGAGCGGCCGCCCATCGGACCTTCCTGACTCCCCTTTGCCCTCCGGTGTCCCGGCGGGCTCAGTGATGGGGAGACGCTGGCACGGAGAAGGCCAGAGGGTCCTGTCCTCTGAGGGCCTTACACCTTGACGCTAAAGCAGTACGTGCAGGCGCAGAAAGTGACCCTCAGAAGCCAGCTCGGTGGAAAGGCAGGCGCTGAGAGGCGAGGTGCCCCTACCCCAGGCCTGGTCCCCGGTGGGCCTGTGAACGAGCCTCATTTGGAGAGGGAATCAGTCCAGGAGTTTTGTGTGGGAATCAGGATATGAGGACATGAAATTCTTTTTTTTTTTTTTTTTTAAATGTGTGTTTTATTGATTTTTTACAGAGAGGAAGGGAGAGGAATAGAGAGCTAGAAACATCGATGAGAGAGAATCATCGATCAGCTGCCTCCCGCACAACCCCCACTGGGGATGTGCCTGCAACCAAGGTACATGACCAGAATTGAACCTGGGACCCTTCAGTCCACAGACCGATGCTTTATCCACTGAGCCAAACCGGTTTCGGCCATGTAATTCTTTTTTATAAAAAAAGTATATATTTTATTGATTTTTTACAGAGAGGAAGGGAGAGTGATAGTGAGAAATATCGATGAGAGAGAAACATCGATCAGCTGCCTCCCGCACACCCCCACTAGGGATGTGCCTGTAACCAAGGTCCATGCCCCTGACCGGGATCAAACCTGGGACTCTTGAATCTGCAGGCCGATGCTCTATCCACTGAGCTAAACTGGTTTCGGCAGTACGTGTAATTCTTAACAAGGGGGTTCATGTTGTAAGTACTTCCATACTCCCCCCTCAGTCACTCCCCCCGACCCCACTCAAGCAGTACCTTTCCATGTTGGTTCCTGAGCTGCCTCTCCGTTTTCTTAAACACAGTCTCCTAGTGTCCCCTCCCCGGGGTGGCCGGTCCGTGACGCCCTGCACCAGAGCCCTGGAGATGCTGGCGCTGTCCCCGACTTTCCCTGCCGTGGTCAGTGCCCCAATACTGTCTGCATGCGGCTCTTGCAGGATTGCTGGGGTGCGCTAGTAGGTGCCGAGTGACAGCTATTGCCCTGCCGCACCCCCCTGGCACTCCCAACCTGGAGGTTCCCAAAACGCGTTGAATCTGGGCCCCCGGAAGGCCCCCTTGGCTTTGCACGTGCTGAATTGTGAGCAGCGTTGAGTGTCTTCCCATTGTCATCGCCCAGATGGGCTCCTTCCCTCTCCCCTGCCTTCCCCTCGGAGCTCCTTCTGTGTTTGCCCGTTTTCTGGTGGGTGGGGCCGAGGCCGCCCTGAACTGACCCTGCTGCCGCTGAGAGGCCGGTGCAGGCAGAAGCCGCCGGGTTGCGAAAGCTGTGGCCGCGGCTTTGAGTGTTGGCATGCGTTCCAGAAGCCAGCGCTCCCTGGCAATCTGGACAAGCCCTTGGAGGAGGGTTCTGCCGATTTGGGGACGAAAGGCTGATGTTTTTCTGAAGTAACAACTGGGTGAGAAGTGGCGAGACCGCCATCACCCACCCCTGACCCAGTCCGCCGCCCCGCCCTCCTGGGGCCGCAGGGATGGGGTGGCTCCTGAGAGGTCGTGGTATTGATTGGCTTCAGCGCGGGGCGCTCCCGCCCTGGCCGGGACCCCGGCCCGGCCCGCTCTGTCTGCTCCCTGCGAGCCGTTGGTTCTGCGCCCACTTCTGCCGTGTGACTGGGCCTCCGGCCTGACCCCCCGCCGGGAGCAGCCGTCCCCTCCTGGTCCCCAAGCGAAGCTGGGATGAGCCAGAGCGCCGGCTTCGTCTGACCTGCTTCATTCGGACAGGACTGCGGTGGGGCCTCCATCCAGGCCTGGACAGGACTGAGGTGGGGGGATCCAGGCCGGACGGGACTGCGGTGGGGCCTCCATCCAGGCTGGATGGGACTGAGGTGGGGGGATCCAGGCCGGACGGGACTGCGGTGGGGCCTCCATCCAGGCTGGACGGGACTGAGGTGGGGGGATCCAGGCCGGACAGGACTGCGGTGGGGGATCCAGGCCGGACAGGACTGAGGTGGGGGAATCCAGGCCGGACAGGACTGAGGTGGGGGATCCAGGCCGGACGGGACTGCGGTGGGACCTCCATCCAGGCTGGACGGGACTGAGGTGGGGGATCCAGGCCGGACAGGACTTAGGGTGGGGACTTCAGGCCCGGACAGGACTGAGGTGGGGGGATCCAGGCCGGACAGGACTTAGGTGGGGCCTCCATCCAGGCTGGACGGGACTGAGGTGGGGGATCCAGGCCGGACGGGACTGCGGTGGGGCCTCCATCCAGGCTGGACGGGACTGAGGTGGGGGATCCAGGCCGGACAGGACTGAGGTGGGGGAATCCAGGCCGGACAGGACTGAGGTGGGGACTCCAGGCCCGGACAGGACTGAGGTGGGGGAATCCAGGCCGGACAGGACTGCGGTGGGGCCTCCATCCAGGCTGGACGGGACTGAGGTGGGGGATCCAGGCCGGACAGGACTGAGGTGGGGACTCCAGGCCGGACAGGACTGAGGTGGGGATCCAGGCCGGACAGGACTTCGGTGGGGGCCTCCAGCGCCCCCCGGTTTTGCTGCTGCGTCACTTTTGTCAGAAGGTCTCAGTCTGACCTGCGGACTTTTGTGGTGAATTTTCTTATTTTGGACGTGTGTCTCCGGAAGAGCCCTGGCGAGCCAACACAGGGCCCGCACCCAGGAGGTAAGGCCGCTTCGCTGTCTAGCTTAAGACGCCCCTCAGTGCGGTACGCTGAACTCAGTGGCTGACGGACAGGAGGGGGTGGCTTCCCCCGGCGGTGCCGCCCGGCGTGCCGCCCGGCGAGGGTTGAGGGCAGGCGCCCTGACTCCCCGCTGGCGTTGGCTCCCCGCCTCGCTGCTCCGCCCTCCGTCCCTCCGCGGGGCGGTAACGGTCACCTGTCCCCTCGCCGCTGATAACATCCAGGCTGGGACACGGACTTCCTCGTTGCCGTTAACAGGAGCCACAAGAGGAAGAAGCGTGTTTGTCCTTCAGTTTCCCTCTCGGCAGGTCGCCCCGGGTCACGGTGGCATTTCCTAGAACGTGTTTTAGTGCTTTAATGGCGGGTGAGACCCAGCGCTGACGTCACGGCCGCGCAGGTGTACGCCGTGCGTGTGTGTGTGTGTGTGTGTGTGTGTGTGTGGTTTACTCAGGGCTGGTCAGACTCACATCTGGACCCCAGACCTAGAGACAAGCTGGAAGGTGCTCAGAGAGCAGCCAGGGGTGGTGGCGCCACACCCCGTCCTCGAGGGGCTGGGCTGGGGGCTGGCCTCGCCCTGTAGGGTGTTAGGCCCGGGCACACCACGTCCGCCCGGGCCCCAGGACCAGCTGCAGGCGGAGGGGAGCTGTGGGTGGGCCGCGGGGGGGAGCCCGGGAGCAGACGCGTGCCCTGGAGGAAGAACCGTCCACTGAAAGCCAAACGGCGGCGTAAGAACCCCCACGTGACCTCTGCTGCTCGATGGAGGGGTGCACACAAGGGGAATGGTGCACCCCCGAGGGGAGGGGTGGGGACTGGCGTGCGGTCCCCACGGCTGTGACGGTGGACCGTGGCTTCGGGTGTAGCGAGCGGTGTCTCGCTGGTTCCCGGCAGACAGGATCTCTGCCCGGTGCTGCTGCCGAACTCGGGGGGTGTTTGCCAGCCCCCCGATGTGCTCATTTCCCCACGGCCGGGCCGGGAGGCCGGGCCAGGAGGCTCTGCACCCCGGTGCGCAGTCGCGCGGGCGGCAGGGGGCAATGGCCGCCGAGGGCAGCGGGGGAGCCGGTCACCAGGCCGGAGCTGCTGCTGCCTCACCCCTCCTGCTTTTCCGGCTCTTACCCTTCGCCTGCGTGGCCTGCTGCTGGCGAGGTGCCCGGGAGACTCTGATTTAAACCCGTTTGGAGTGATTTTTTTTTTTTTTTGGGGGGGGGCATTGTCTTGACGAGGTTCAGTGCAGAGAATGTTTCCCCTTTTCTTACTCTCTTCTGGTTGTTAAGTTCTAGCTCTTTCCCCCGCATCCAGACCTGTCTAATGGCTCTGGAGGTGGAGGGTGTGCCAGTATCTGTACATCGTTTCCTCCGTTCTCCCGTCCTGCCCCCCTCCCCCATACCTCCTCCACGCCACCCCCCCTCCCGCCCCACATTCCCTGGGCTTCTGCTTGGGTTATAGACTTGACTGCCTCCTGCACTCCCCCTACTGGGGATGTGCCTGCAACCAAGGTACCTGCCCTTGACTGGAATCGAACCCGGGACCCTTCAGTCCACTGAGCCACATCTGTTAGGGCACAAATACATTTTTTGACCAAATCATAGTCCCAATGAGTTCTTGTTTAAAACAGTTTCCTTCCTCATCCCTTAAGTTTTGTTTAAATCGCGGTGAAATACACACAACATCACGTTTACTGTCTTAGCCGTTTAAACACGCCCAGCTCAGTGCATTCACGCCGCAGCCAGGCCTCAGGCCAGGCCCAGGCGTCTCTCGTCCCGCGGGAAGAAGCTCTGTTCCCCACGAAACTCCGACTCGCCTTCCCCGCCCCCTCGGCCGGTCATCACGGCTCCTCTTTCCGTCTCCCTACCCCCCTCTCCTGCCGCCTCCCGCACAGACCACGCGGCGTGCGCCCTCCGGGCCCGGCTTCTCCCACTCGGCGTCACGCCCCCCGGGCCCACCGCGGTCAGCATGCGCCAGCGTCCCCTCTCGTGGGACAGCGGAGAGAGAATCCATTGCGTGTTCAGACGACACTGGTCCGCCCGCCCGTCATTGGCACGTGGCTGGTCTCCGCCTCCTGGCGATGGGGATGCTGTGGCTGTGAGCACGGTGTGCCGCGAGCGCTCCGAGGCCTCGCTGTCCGTTCTTGGGGACACCTGCCCAGAGGGGGCTGGCCGGATGGGAGGGCCGCTCTCGTTTTAGTTTTTGGGGAGTCAGCACCCTGTGCCGCCTGGTGGCTGCACCGTTTTGCATTCCCGTCGACGGGGCCCGAGGACTCGTTCCTCCACGTCCTCACCAGTGCCTGCTTCCCCTGCGTTTCAGAGAGCAGCCATCCCCGTAGGAGGGGGACAGTGGTATCTCCCTTTAAACATTCTCAGCCCAGGCCGCCTGGGGGTAGAGGCTGGGGTGGGGGCATGAGCATGCCGTTGGTTAAGAATGCTGGAACAGCCTAAACCGGTGTGGCTCAGTGGTAGAGCGTCGATCTGCGGACTCAAGGGTCCCGGGTTCGATTCCGGTCAAGGGCATGTATCTGGGTTGCGGGCACATCCCCAGTAGGGGGTGTGCAAGAGGCAGCTGATATATGTTTCTCTCTCATCGATGTTTCTAACTCTATCCCTCTCTCTTCCTCTCTAGAAAATCAATAAAAAATATATTAAAAAAAAAAAGAATGATGGAACAGGCTCTCTGCTTCTCCAGGGGGGTATCCCAGAGGCCTCCTGGGGTTTCCGAGGGGGAGGAGGTGGGTGGCCATTCCAGGGAACAGAAAACAAGATGGTGCCGGCAGGAAGCGAGGCCGGACACGGAGCCCACGGTCTGCGGGTGTGGGCAGCGGCCGCCCTGAGTTAACTGCGCGTGTGTGTGTGTGTGTGTGTGTGCATGTTTTCCAGGCTCAGACCATGAATTACGTGGGGCAGCTGGCGGGCCAGGTGTTTGTCACCGTGAAGGAGCTGTACAAGGGCCTGAACCCCGCCACCCTGTCTGGATGCATCGACATCATCGTCGTCCGGCAGCCCAACGGGAGCCTGCAGTGCTCCCCCTTCCACGTGCGCTTCGGCAAGATGGGGGTGCTGCGCTCCCGAGAGAAAGTGGTGAGAGCCGGGCCCGGGCCCGTGCGGCTTCCCGTCCGGAGCTGGTCCGGGGCCCAGACTTCCGTCTCCCCGTGGGCCGGGCTGTTCCCCGAGCTGGCGACGAGCTCGGCCTGTCCCGGTGACCGCAGTGGCATGAACTGCTCTGGGGTTCAGGGGCTTAAGCCCGCGGTCGGCAAACGGCGGCTCTGGAGCCACATGTGGCTCTGTGGCCCCTGGAGTGCGGCTCTTCCACAAAACAGCACGGCCTGGGCCAGTCTGTGTTGAAGACGTGGCGTTAGGATTAGTTTAAGTTTAACAAATGTGGCTCTCAAGAGAAACGTCAATCGTCCTGTTGGCATTTGGCTCTGTGGACTCCTGAGTTTGCCGACCACTGGCATAAACCAGCTGTGGGCTCAGCGCCTGGGCTCTGGCCGGGAGTTCGGCCGGCAGGGCCGGCTGTGTCTGCCGTCGCCATCTGGCCTCAGCTGGAAGGCTCCAGGCCGGGGCTGGGACCTCCGGAGACAGGTCACTCACATGACAGCTGCCTCTCAGGGGCTGTTGGCCCCTCCGTGAGGTCTGGGCGTCCTCACCACATGGTGGCCGGTGAGCATGGGGGGGAGACAGAGAGAGAGAGAGAGAGAGAGAGAGAGAGCCAGCCAGTGGACACTGCCTTTTCCCCTGACCCAGCCTCTGAAGTCACCAGCGCCACCTCTGTGGTGTGCTGCTCGCTGAGCCGGGGCTCCTGGGAGGGCGGTGCGGGGCGGGGCAGGCTGCGGGTCCGATGGGGAGGAGCAGGCGGGGAGGGCGGTGCGGGGCGGGGCAGGCTGCGGGTCCGATGGGGAGGAGCAGGCGGGGAGGGCAGTGTGGGGCGGGGGGTGGGGGGCAGGCTGTGGATCCCCATGGGGAGGAGCAGGCGGGGAGGGCGGTGCGGGGCTGGGGGGGGGGGGCGGCTGCGGGTCCGATGGGGAGGAGCAGGCGGGGAGGGCGGGGCGGGGGGGGCAGGCTGCGGGTCCGATGGGGAGGAGCAGGCGGGGAGGGCAGTGTGGGGCGGGGGGTGGGGGGCAGGCTGCGGGTCCGATGGGGAGGAGCAGGCGGGGAGGGCGGTGCGGGGCTGGGGCAGGCTGCGGGTCCTGATGGGGAGGAGCAGGCGGGGAGGGCGGGGGGGGGCAGGCTGCGGGGGGGGGGGGGGGGCTAGGCTGACGGGGGAGACGTGGCTCGGTGGGCTCTCCG
Organism: Pipistrellus kuhlii; assembly: GCF_014108245.1. NCBI lineage: Eukaryota > Metazoa > Chordata > Mammalia > Chiroptera > Vespertilionidae > Pipistrellus > Pipistrellus kuhlii. The sequence continues at coordinate 255,281 of NW_023425438.1, forward strand.
TGGCATGTGTGCGGTTCAGGGCATGCGTGTGGCGGCGTGGCTGGGGGAGGCCGGCTCCCTGACGTGGAGACGAGTGTTCTCCTTCCAGGTGGACATAGAGATCAACGGGGAGTCCGTGGATTTACACATGAAGCTGGGAGACAATGGAGAAGCCTTTTTTGTTCAAGAGACGGATAACGATCAGGTGAGGAGGGCTGGGGTCAGGTCACTGCCCAGCTCCGTGGACTCATGTGGCTCTGTGGACTCATGAGTTTGCCGACCGCTGGCATAAACCAGCCGTGGGCTCAGCTCCTGGGCTCTGGGCGGGGGTTCGGACGGCAGGGCCAGCAGGAGACGCGGGGTGCGGGCGGGGCACGCTGCCGGCTGCGACGGCTCGGACGCTGGCAGCAGAGGAGGCGGCGCTCCCTGTCCTGGTGTTCGGGCCGGACGGGCTGGTGCCTGCTGACCCGGCAGTCCGGCTGCTCCCGCTGGCTCACCGTTTCCGGGGGACGGAGAAGCCCCATCGCCTGCCCTGAGCCCTGGTCCGAAGCGTACAGATTGTGCTGCTGCCAAACGCAGAGGGCCGAGGGGCCGCATTTTTGTCTAGTGAGCCATTACTTTATTTTATTCTTATTCTTTAGAATTCTCACCTGAGGCTATTTTCCCATTGATCTTTAGAGGGAGGGGAAGAGAGAGGGAAAGATAGACAGAAACATGGACGTGAGAGAAACACATCGATTGGCTGCCTCCTGCAGGAGCCCTCACCAGGGCCCGGGCCGCGGAAGAGCCTGCAACCGAGTTACGTGCCCTTGACGGTAATCGAACCCGGGACACTTCCTTACACACACACCCACACCCACACACATACACACGCTCTCTTACACACACACACACACACACACACACACACACGCTCTCTTACACACACACACACACACACACACACGCTCTCTCACACACACACACACACACACACACACACATGCTCTCTCACACACACACACACACACACGCTCTCTCTCACACACACACACACACTTTCTCTCTCTCTCTCTCACATACACATGCTTACACATACGCTCTTGCATACACACATGCTCTCTCTCACACACACACTCTCTCACACACACACACATTCCCTCTTATACACATGCTCTCTTAAACACACACTCCTACACACACACACATGCTCTCTTACACACACACACACACACCCTGGCCCACACTGACATGCAGAACTGAGTCTAGTTCCAGGCAGAGTGGTGACTCAGAGCCTGTTGGTCCCTCTGCACTCCGGAGAGTTCCGCTGAGCTGAGTCCCGCGGCCACACGTGGCTGTAAGGGTGGAGAGGCGGATGCAGTGCCAAAGGGCACTCAGTGAGGCCCACGCGGATGCCGGCCCGCCCGTGGCCCGGCAGCCGCACCCCCAGGCCCCGGGCGTGCTCACCCGGGGGCTCCGGCCCCTCCCGAAGCCGCGGGATCGAGCCCGCCGGTGCGAACCGCCCCTCCCTCTGTCCTCAGGAGGTGATCCCCACGCACCTGGCCACCTCGCCCATCCTGTCGGACGGCGCCTGCCGCATGGAGAGCCAGCTGAGGCGGGGCCCGGGGGAGCGGGCGTGGGGCCCGCCCGGCGAGACGCCCTCCAGCGGCTCCCTGGGGAAGCAGCGCCGGAAGCGGCGGCGGAAGGCCCAGCTGGACAGCCTCAAGCGGGACGACACCCCGGGCACGTCCGAGGACGAGGACATGTTCCCCATCGAGATGAGCTCCGACGAGGAGCGGGACCCCCCGGGCGGCAGGTGCGGGCGGGCGTGGGGAGCGGCCGGAGGCCGGCGGCCGGTTTCTAAATGCGGTTCTTAGGTCCCCGCCCCCTGGACGCGTTTGAAAACGGACCCTGCCTCTGTGATGGCTCTGTCCTTTTGACTTTAATCTCTCTCTCTCTCTCTCCCCCTGACCAGAACTCTTAATAACGACATGCCGCCCTTCCAAGAAGATGTTCCCAAGGAGAACCTGCCCCCAGTCACGCCTTATTTTCAGTCATCATCGTACCCTGGTTCTGACAGAGAGTGGTCACCCCACGCCAGGTGCGCTGGTGCGTGTGTGTGTGCGCGTGTGTGTGTGCGCGTGTGTGCACTGCGTGTGCCCGCTTGTCCTGGCCCCGAGGGTCTGTAGAATAGGAACATACAGAAGAGGGGAGTGAGTTAGGAGGAGGAGGAGGTAGGTTGGAGTAGGTCAGGGGACGGCCTTCCTGTCTCCGCAGTGAGGTGCACACTGCGAGGCTGCGTCAGGGCCACCGGGGCCGGGGGACCACCGCCTCTCCCTTCTCCCAGCTCAGGCTCTCGCCCAGTTCAGGGTCTTATTTCCTGGAAGTGAGCGCACGTGTCGGCTGGGCTTCCAGCGGGGGCAGCTTTCAGAGCGGGAGGGGCAGAGCCACATCACGCCACCGCACCACCCCACCGCATCACCCCACCGCACCACCCCACCGCATCACCCCACCGCACCACGCCCCCGCATCACCCCACCGCATCACCCCACCGCACCACCCCACCGCACCACGCCCCCGCATCACCCCACCACGCCCCCGCACCACGTCACCGCATCACCCCACCGCATCACCCCACCGCACCACCCCACCGCACCACCCCACCGCACCACCCCACCGCATCACCCACCGCATCACCCACCGCACCACCCCACCGCACCACCCCACCGCATCACCCCACCACGCCCCCGCACCACCGCACCGCATCGCCCCACCGCGCCGCCCCACCGCGCCGCCCCACCGCGCCGCCCCACCGCGCCGCCCCACCGCACCACGTCACCGCACCACGTCACCGCACCACGTCACCGCACCGCCCCACCGCACCGCCCCACCGCACCGCCCCACCGCACCGCCCCACCGCACCGCCCCACCGCACCACCCCACCGCACCACGCCCCCGCATCACCCCACCACGCCCCCGCACCACCCCACCGCATCACCCCACCGCACCACCCCACCGCATCATGTCACTGCAGCAGGGGCCACCGCGCCACCCCACCGCGCCACCCCACCGCACCACGTCACCGCACCGCCCCACCGCACCGCCCCACCGCACCACCCCCCCGCACCACGCCCCCGCATCACCCCACCACGCCCCCGCACCACCCCACCGCATCACCCCACCGCACCACCCCACCGCATCATGTCACTGCAGCAGGGGCCATAGCGGCCGTCGGGGCGATAATTGTTTTTTTTTTTTTAATATATTTTATTGATTTTTTACAGAGAAGAAAGGAGAGGGATAGAGAGCTGGAAACATTAATGAGAGAGATACACCAACCAGCTGCCTCCTGCACACCCCCCACTGGGGATATGTCCACAACTAATGTACATGCCCTCGACGGGAATCGAACCCTGGACCCTTGAGTCCGCAGGCCGACGCTCTATCCACTGAGCCAAACTGGTTTCGGCCGATAATTGGTTCTTGAGAGCCACAGCACACACACAGCTTCCCTGGATATCGCCCCTCTCACCTCCCCCGGGACACACACAGGCATTAAAACCTCACCTCCCAGGGAGCGCTGTCAGGGGAAATGTCCCAGATGCTCCTGGGGTGGCGACAGTGAGGAAGAGGTGGAGAAGGAGCCATCTAAGTGATAGTGAATGACAACTTGAATTATTCTTCTTTTTATTTATTTTCTGAGAGAGAAAGAGAGAGAGAGAGAGAGAGAGAGAGAGAAGAGAGAGAGAGAGAGAAACATCAATGTGAGAGCGAAACATCAATCAGCTGCCTTCTGCACTCCCAGACCAGAATCGAACTGGCAACCTTTTAGGTTCACAGGATGACACCCAACCACACCCCCTCCGCCCGCCCCTGGGCCGGGCTGTTCTCGATCTTCATGTGAGATTGTGAGATTTACCTCCAGGCCCGGAGATTTACCTTCCTGCCTGCGCCCGTTTCCCGCACTCACAGTCCTGGTCCCACTCTCACCCGTGTGATGCGTGCGTGTGCTGCACGGTGAGGGGGGAGGAGGCGGGGGTGCTGAGCCTGAGCTGCAGGTCAGGGGGAACAGGCGCATCCTGGTGTCCAGCCGGGACTGGGACCGTGAATGTCAGTCACCGGCAGCCAGGGTGGAGCTGGGGCCGGGAAAGTCCCCTCCCTGAGGTCGGTCTGTCTGTCCCATCTGACAGTAGCATGGTGCTAGTTACAGACGTAAATGAAAACGTTCTAGCAGCCATCCTAGAAAAGTAGAAGGACACTGAGCAGGCGAACTTCCATGATGCATTTCATCCAGCCCAGTGTATCCAGAAAAGCATGTCAGATAGTCAGCTTTTAAAAACACTATTAATGGGCCGGCCCACATGGCTCAGTGGTTGAACTTCGACCTGTGAACCAGGAGGCCCCGGTTCGATTCCCAGTCAGGGCACACACCTGGATTGCGGGCTCCATCCCTCCAGTGTGGGGCGTGCAGGAGGCCGCTGTCATTGGTGTTTCTCTCCCTCCCTCTCCCTTCTTCTCGGAAATCAATAAATATATACAGAGTGGCCAGATTATTATGCTCTCTGAATGCATAATAATCTGGCCACTCAGTGCATATTCTATATGATAAAAGGCTAATATGCAAATTGACCCCTCAGCCAGGAGGTTGACCAGCAGGCAGGCAAGCCAACCACCCATGTTTCTTCCTCCTGGCCAGGCTGGCCAGATCCCACTCATGCACGAATTCATGCACCAGACCTCACACACACACACACACACACACACACACACACTGAGTGGCCAGATTATTATATGTTCAGAGATCATCATCCTCTGGCCACTCGGTGCATTTAAGAGCAGTCTTCCTGAGCTCCGTCACATGTTGTGTGGTGGTAGGCCTGTGAAGTCGTGTGTCTCTCACACGGACAGCTCCGTTCACGTGGCCGGCCGCCACGGCAGCCGGCGGCTCTCCTGTCGGACAGCGAGGCGGGTCCCGTCCCCGGGCCTCAGACACTCTCCTGGGTCCCTGGCGATGAGCCCCCCAGAGGGACTCGGGGAGGAAATATGGGGTGTTTGGACACCAGCGGGTGGTGTTCGTTCCAGGGAGGATTTAGGTGTTTCAGACACAGCCCCAGAGAGGTTTCCTCTTTTCCGTTTTCCTCTGCGAGTCCGGGGTGATGACCGTGTCAGCGTAGGAGGGCCCGCCCGCTGTCGGTGGCATGGCCAGTGCGGGTGAGGGGACACACTCCCATTCGTGGCACCGTGGGCGCTCCTCACGGAGGCAGCCGCGGCGCACAGACCGCACGCCCCAGAGAGGGGGGGGCGGGCTCAGCCGCGGGGAGCAGCGCCTCCTGGCCACGTGGATGAGACGGAAGGGGCGCTGGGCCCCGGGCGGCTTCCTGTTCTGCGGCTCAAAGAGCTCCTGCTGATTTCTTTCTTCTTCTTTAAAAAAAAATATATATATATATATATTTCATTGATTTTTTTTACAGAGAGGAAGGGAGAGAGAGTTAGAAACATCGATGAGAGAGAAACATCGATCAGCTGCCTCCTGTACAACCCCCCCCCTGGGGATGTGCCCGCAACCAAGGCACATGCCCTTGACCGGAATCGAACCCAGGACCCTTCAGTCCGCAGGCCAAAGCTCTATCCACTGAGCCACACCAGCTGGGGCTCCTGCTGGTTTCTCAGCGACGTTAACAGAGCAGCTGGCTGCGGGCCGGGGCCCGGGAGTTTGCCTCTTCCCAGGGGACCCCTGACGGCGGTCCAGGACGGGACGGGCAGGAGGTTTGGGTTCAGATCACTGACCTGTGACCTTTTCTCTCTCCACGTGTGTCCCCGGCACCCAGTAGCCCGCTGGATTGCAGACGGACGCCCCCTCACATGGCGGTGGCGGCCGAGGGCCTGCTCTCCAGCTCCTGCCCTCCGCAGTCGTCCGTCCTGCAGGCTCCCGAAAGGTAGCCGTCCGCCCCACACGGCGTCCCCACAGCCAGCTCCTCACTCACCCTCCACGCCTGGTAACCGCTGACCAGTCCCTCTGTTAACCGCTAGCCAGTCCCTCTGTTAACCGCTAGCCAGTCCCTCTGTTAACCGGTAACCAGTCCCTCTGTTAACCGCTAACCAGTCCCTCTGTTAACCGGTAACCAGTCCCTCTGTTAACCGCTAGCCAGTCCCTCTGTTAACCGGTAACCAGTCCCTCTGTTAACCGGTAACCAGTCCCTCTGTTAACCGGTAACCAGTCCCTCTGTTAACCGCTAGCCAGTCCCTCTGTTAACCGCTAACCAGTCCCTCTGTTAACCGGTAACCAGTCCCTCTGTTAACCGCTAGCCAGTCCCTCTGTTAACCGGTAACCAGTCCCTCTGTTAACCGGTAACCAGTCCCTCTGTTAACCGCTAGCCAGTCCCTCTGTTAACCGGTAACCAGTCCCTCTGTTAACCGGTAACCAGTCCCTCTGTTAACTGCTAGCCAGTCCCTCTGTTAACCGGTAACCAGTCCCTCTGTTAACCGCTAACCAGTCACCCTGTTAACCGCTAACCAGTCCCTCTGTTAACCGGTAACCAGTCCCTCTGTTAACCGGTAACCAGTCCCTCACGCAGAAAAGCGTTCATCGTGGGTTTGTGTTTAAGTCCTTCAGGCTCCCGGCCTTCCACACCTAAGAGCGACTCCGAGCTGGTCAGCAAGTCGGCGGACAGGGCGGCGCAGAAGAGCAACCTGGAGATGCTGTGGCTGTGGGGGGAGCTGCCCCAGGCCGCCAAGGTGCGTGCCCCGCTTCCGGCCCCCACTTCCGGCCCCTCAGCCAGCCGCCCCTAAAACCGTGCAACAGACAGTTTTCCTCCCAGGAAACCTTGCCCACAGGCCAGTGTGTGCTGAGAACCCGGATGTGCTGTGTTCCAGGCTGTGTGTTTGCACGGAGTGTGAGGGCCCCGGGGAGAAGCCGCGGCCTCTCGAACCCCCAGTGAATGTCTGGGACCCGCAGGGATGGGTGGCGTGAGCGCAGGCGGGCCTCCCTGCCGAGGCCAGGAGGGCACTGTGTGCCCAGCAGGCGGGCCTCCCTGCCGAGGCCAGGAGGGCACTGTGTGCCCAGCAGGCGGGCCTCCCTGCCGAGGCCAGGAGGGCACTGTGTGGCCAGCAGGCGGGCCTCCCTGCTGAGACCAGGAGGGCACTGTGTGCCCAGCAGGCGGGCCTCCCTGCCGAGGCCAGGAGGGCACTGTGTGCCCAGCAGGCGGGCCTCCCTGCTGAGGCTCAGGAGGGCACTGTGTGCCCAGCAGGCGGGCCTCCCTGCTGAGACCAGGAGGGCACTGTGTGCCCAGCAGGCGGGCCTCCCTGCTGAGACCAGGAGGGCACTGTGTGGCCAGCAGGCGGGCCTCCCTGCTGAGACCAGGAGGGCACTGTGTGGCCAGCAGGCGGGCCTCCCTGCTGAGACCAGGAGGGCACTGTGTGGCCAGCAGGCGGCTGGGCTGACGCTGGCCAAGCCCTCGGGGGCTATATTTAGCTGTTGTCACGGGAAGTGCTGACTCTGCTGCCTGCAGACTGCTGACCCAGGCAGCCCCCCCCCCCCCACATACACACACACACACACACACACACACACACACACACACGGGAATGCCCTGATGGCAAGTGCTGGGGTCCATGCATTTCCCGGTGAGCGTGGCCATGTGACTCGAACCCAGACCAGGAGCGGGGACCCCCTGGAAGCCCCCACCTTGCAGTGGCTGCTCACGCTGACCCCCCGCAGGGGCAGACCAGGTCTTGCCTCCAGCAGCAGAGGCTGGCCACACACGCTCCTCAGGTCCTTGGTAACTGAGGCTCAGGCCGGCAGCATGCCCCGCGGCCACACATCTGGGCTGCTGCCCCCTGCTGGCCATCACCAGTCTCCCTCTCTCTGCTCGGCAGTTGGTGTTTATTTTTTAATTTTTATTTTTTTAAAGCAATTTCTTTATTGATTAAGGTATCACATATTTGTCCTCAACCCCCCATTCCAACCCCCCCCATGCCTGCCCCCACCCCCTATTGTCCTTGACCACTGGCTAGGCTCCTATGTGCGCACACAAGTCCTTCGGTTGATCTCTCCCTTTTATCCCCACCCTCCCTCTGAGGTCCAACAGTCTGACCCCCGGCTCCTTATCTCTGGGTCTGTTCTCGTTCATCAGTCTGTGTTGTTCACCATTCCCCCCAGATGAGTGAGATCATGTCCTACTGGAAATACACTTATAAGAATCAAAGATGAGACAAGCAGTAATCGCTATGCTGAGAGGCAGATGAACCGGTCTGTAGTGAGCTTCTTTCTGGGCAGTCGGTGTTTAAGTAACGGTTCCTCTTCCTGGGAACGGCTGTTCCTGGTCTCGGGGCCCTCGGCAGGGGCGGACCGCCGGGTGACCCCGCGCTGGAGCCCCGGGCGTGGACGGCGGTGGGTCCTCACCGGCCCCGGGTTCTTTGCTGACCTGCTTTTCCCGCCTGTGCCCTGACCCTCCCGCCCCTCCCGCCCGCCCTCCCCTCCAGGCGACACACAAGATGAAAGACTCGAGCGGCAGGAAGTTCTCGGAGAAGGTGCACTTTCAGGCCATCCACAGCGAGCCCGCCGGGGCCTTCCGGGAGCCGGAGCCGGAGCCGGAGCCGGAGCCGGAGCCGGAGCCGCAGGCCGAGGCGCCCCCCCCGCGGCCGCCCCCGGAGCAGAGCCCGCCGCCCGCCGAGATGCAGTTCGTGAACCAGGAGGACGCGGAGGCCCTGGGGGCCGCCGCCCCGGCCCCGCCCGCCCCCGAGGAGCCCCGAGCCCTCGCCGCCGCCGCGGCCGGCAAGACGGACTCGCCGTCCAGGAAGAAAGGTGTGTGCGGGCGAGGCCGGCGCCCGCCCCTTCCGTGCCCTGCCCGCTGCCCGCCCGGGCCTGCCCTCAGAGCTCAGGGCTCGGACCCGGGACACCCGTCCTGTCCACTCCCTGCCCTTTTGCCAAATATGTTAGGACCGTGGTCCGCAAAGTGCGGCTCGTGAGCCGCGTGCGGCTCTCTGGCCCCTGGAGTGTGGCTCTCCCACAGAACACCACGGCCTGGGCGAGTCTGTGTTGAAGACGTGGCATGAGAAGAAGTTTGAGTTTAAAAAATGTGGCTCTCCAAAGAGATGTCAGTCGCGGTCCTGTTGACCTTTGGCTCTGTGGACCGATGGGTTTGCCCACCGCTGTGTTAGGAGAATTTAGTGGTGGACAGTGAGGCGTGAAGGGGGTTTTGGGGGGCCACGTGGTGAACCCTCATTTCACATCCCGGGCCCTTCTGAGCTCCGCACACCGGGCTTCAGTGTGTTCCCCAGGGGCACTGGGAGGTCAGAGGTCGGAGGTCAGAGGTCGGGAGTCCCCGGGCACGGCTCTGACCCGCTGCTCCTTGGCTCCTTGGTTTGCAGACAAACGAAGCCGGCACCTCGGGGCGGACGGCGTCTACCTGGACGACCTCACAGACATGGACCCCGAAATGGCCGCCCTGTACTTCCCCAGGAAGTGAGCCTCCTCTTCCTCCCCCCCGCCCCCCCACCTGTGCCCGCCGACGGGATGGGGACCGGGCGGGCTCACGCCGTCCTCCGTCTGATGGGGGGAGCGGGCCGGCGCCCCATGGGCGGGCTCTCTGTGTGGGCGCGGCGGGCGGGCGGGCACCTCCGGGTGCTGGCCGGCCGCCGTCGGAGCGGGAGGCTGTCTCCCCATGATGTGGAGGGTGTGGTGGTTGGTGACCCCCGGCCCGATTCGGGGCAGAGGCAGCAGCTGCGGCCCTCTCTCTCCCGGGAGGGTCCGGCCCGTCTTCGGTTCTCCGGGGATTTGCAGGGAAGGCCAGGCCCACGGAGGGCGAAGCCCAGAGCTGGGGCTCAGGAGTGTGCTCGGTCCCCTGTCTCTCCGTGTGTGTGTGTGTGTGTGTGGGGGGGGGGGGGCTGCGGGAGAGGTGGGAGGCAGAAGCGGATGGAGCTCTCTGCTCGGAACGTTTCCAGCTGGCCTTGGTTGGGGTGATTAAAAAAAAAATTTTTTAAGTGGATTTTATTGACTTTTTACCGAGAGGAAGGGGGAGGGATAGAGAGCTAGAAACGTTGATGAGAGAGAAACATCGACCAGCTGCCTCTTGCACACCCCCTACGGAGGATGTGCCCACAACCAAGGTACATGCCCCTGACCAGAACTGAACCCGGGACCCGTCAGTCCGCAGACCGACGCTCTATCCACTGAGCAATACCGGTCTTGGCTGGGGTGGTGTTTTAATGAAAGTCCGTTTCAGGATGGGGTGAGGTGTCTTGGATTGCACGTCCTTTTACGTGTGTGTGTGTGTGTGTGTGTGCGTGTGTGTGTGTGTGAGAGAGAGAGAGAGAGAGAGAGAGAGAGACAGACCCCAGGCCGGGAAAATCCTCAGAACACCTCCCCCCTTCCTCCTTCCAGCGGGGACTCTGCCGGGCTCCCCAAACATGCCGACAACGGGGCCCGGTCAGCCAACCAGTCCCCGCAGTCCGTGGGCAGCTCTGGCGCCGACAGTGGCGTGGAGAGCACCTCGGACGGCCTGAGGGACCTGCCGTCCATCGCCATCTCCCTCTGCGGCGGCCTCAGCGACAACCGGGAGATCACCAAAGGTACTGCCCGCCGGCACCCAGCCGGCCTGCGGGCCCGGAGCGCCCCCTGGCGGCAGCTGCTCAGCACGCCCGCAGCCTGGCTTCCACCCTTGCTTCTGGGCCCACCGCCTCTGCATCTGGTGAAGGACAGCACGTGTGACCCACGGCTGCTCACCACCCCGTGCTGCTGGCTCGCCCTTGGCGACCTCGGCTTGCCCGTGCTGACCGTGGTTCTGGTGTTCACACGTGGCTTCAGGGAGAGCCAGGCCACCGAGAGCTCTGCCGTGTGTGTCCTTACCCCATGCCAGCCCCCCCCCCCCCCCCTGCAAGCGCAGGAGCCCCCTGAGGGCACCCTCCCCCACTTCCTCCGCTGCCCAGCTCCCTGCGCTCTGCACACACTCTGCCCCCAGACAAGGCGAAGGTCTTGCCTTTCGCAGGCACACGTGAGGACTTGCTGTGCAGGGGCGCACACGGGCACACACAGGGGCACACACATGGGCAAACACACGGGCACACACGGGCACACACAGGGGCACACACACGGGCACACACAAGGGCAGACATAGGGGCACACACAGGGGTGCACACAGGGGCACACACAGGGGCGCACACACGGGCACACACAGGGGCACACAGGGGCACACACGGGCTCATGGGCGCACACAGGGGCTTACACAGAGGCTCACTTGGGCACACACACGGGCACACACGGGCTCACACAGGGGCGCACACAGGGGCGCACACACGGGCTCACACAGGGGCGCACACAGGGGCACACACAGGGGCACACACAGGGGCACACAGAGGGGCACACACGGGCTCACACAGGGGCGCACACAGGGGCGCACACGGGCACACACGGGCGCACACAGGGGCGCACACAGGGGCGCACAGAGGGGCACACACGGGCTCACACAGGGGCGCATACAGGGGCGCACAGAGGCTCACTTGGGCTCACACAGGGGCGCACACGGGCGCGCACGGGCACACACGGGCGCACACAGGGGTGCACACGGGCGCACACGGGCGCACACAGGACACAGTAAACTCTCAGGAAGCTCCCGGGAGCGCGGGCCAGCAGACAGGCCTGCTCTTTGGACCAGGTCTCCCTCATCACCGCTCCCCATCGTTGCTCCCCAGACGCGTTCCTGGAACAAGCCGTGTCGTACCAGCAGTTTGTGGACAACCCCGCCCTCATCGACGACCCCAACCTTGTGGTGAAGATCGGGAGCAAGTACGTGTCTCCGGCCCCTCGCGGGGCGATGGCGGCGGTGCAGCCCCACACGGAGGCCTGGACGGAGCCGCAGACGCTGTTCTCCGCGCCCACTGCTTCCGTCTCCGCTCAGCCGTGTGACCGGCAGCTGCCGCGGACAGGGCCGGCCTCCGGGCTGGGGGCTGGTGGAGCCGATGGCCCCGGCATGGATGTTATGTGGCCCGTGTACAGTCCCGGGCCGGGGGACCTCGGCCGAGGGGCCCACGGGGGAGGAGGGGTGGAGTGGGCAGCGTGTCTCCCCTTGAGAGCCGGTCTGAGTGGGGCGGGCAGGTGTTTCGTAGGTGCTGGCGGACTCCCTAGAGCAGCAGTTCTCCACCTCCCTCACGCTGCGACCCTTTAATCCAGCTCCTCCTGCTGTGGTGACCCCCAGCCACACAGTTATCTTCGCTGCTACTTCATCACTGTGATTCTGCTGCTGTTATGCATCGTAATGTGAATATCTGTGTTTTCCGATGGCCTGAGGCTCTACAGCAGCGGTTCTCAGCCTGTCCAATGTCAGACCCGCAGGTTGAGAACCACTAGCAGGGTCGCCTCAGACCATCGGAAAACAGATATTCACATTACGATGCATAACAGCAGCAGAATCACAGTGATGAAGTAGCAGCGAAGATAACCGTATGGTTGGGGGTCCCCACGCCATGAGGAGTGGATTAAAGGGTCCCGGTCAGGAAGGGGGAGAGCCGCTCGCTGCCCCAGAGGAAGGCGGGACCCAGGTGCTGGCGTGTGAGGCCGGGGGCCCTGGCTGCCTTTCCCGGAAGCCGGGCAGGCGATGCCACAGGCTCTGCTGCCTGGACAGCTGCTCGCCCCGCGGTGCGGCCACTGCCAGGGGGACACGCGGGAGGCCTGGTGCGGGCTCTACACGGACCCAGCTGGCGTTCCAGAACTTTCCACGGCCATGCCTTATGACATTGGCTTTTCAGTCTGGCCTGGGGTCTTTTAAAAGTTTTCTTTTTTAGCCGAAACCAGTTTTGCTCAGTGGATAAAGCATCAGCCTGAGGACTGAAAGGTCCCGGGTTCGATTCCGGTCAACGGCATGTACCTTGGTTGCGGGTACATCCCCAGTGGGGGGTATGCAGGAGGCAGCTGATCGATGTTTCTCTCATCGATGTTTTTGATTCATTATCCCTCTCCCTTCCTCTGTGTGAAAAAAAAAAAAAGTGTGTGTGTGTGTATATATATATATATATACACACACACACACACGTTTTCTTTTTAAAAAATATATCTTTATTGGTTTCAGGGTGGAAGGGAGAGGGAGGGAGAGATGGAAACATGAGTGATGGGAGGGAATCATGGATCGGCTGCCTCCTGCACACCCTGCACTGGGGATGGAGCCTGCAATCGGCAGGTCCCTGACCGGGAATGTTTGTGTGGGCTCCAGGTCAGAGGTGGGTGCTCAGCCCCTGAGCATGAGTGTGTGTGTGTGTGTGTGTGTGAGTGTGAGTGTGTATGTGTGTGTGAGTGTGTGTGAGTGTGCGTGTGTGAGTGAGAGTGTGTGTGAGTGTGTGAGTGTGAGAGTGTGTGTGAGAGAGTGTGAGAGTGTGTGTGTGAGTGTGTGTGAGTGTGTGTGAGTGTGAGTGTGTATGTGTGTGTGAGTGTGTGTGAGTGTGTGAGCATGAGTGTGTATGTGTGTGTGTGTATGTGTGTGTGAGTGTGTGTGAGTGTGTGTGAGTGTGTGTGAGTGTGTGTGTGTGAGAGAGAGTGTGAGAGAGTGTGTGTGTGAGAGAGTGTGTGTGAGTGTGTGTGAGTGAGTGTGTGAGTGTGTGTGAGTGTGCGTGTGTGAGTGAGAGTGTGTGTGAGTGTGTGAGTGTGAGTGTGTGTGAGAGTGTGTATGTGTGTGTGAGTGTGTGTGAGTGTGTGAGCATGAGTGTGTATGTGTGTGAGTGTGTGTGTATGTGTGTGTGAGTGTGTGTGAGTGTGTGTGAGTGTGTGTGTGAGTGTGTGTGCGTGTGTGTGTGTGTGTGTGTGTGTGCGAGAGTGTGAGAGAGTGTGTGTGCGTGCGTGTGTGTGTGTGTGTGTGTGTGTGTGTGCGCGTGCGCTCGCGCGCGCGTGCATGCATGAGATTGTGTTTGGTCCTGTGACGCATTTTGCTGTTTCCTGCAGGTATTACAACTGGGCCACGGCGGCCCCGCTGCTCCTGGCCATGCAGGCCTTCCAGAAGCCGCTGCCAAAGGTGAGCCTGAGCGGAGGAAGACAGGGACACCAGACCGATGGGCGGCTGGACCTCAGATTTTAGTTTAAAAGCCACAAATTTAGTTACGCTGGGCTTTTTCCAAGTTCCCAGCACCAGGGCCAGGGGTCTGAATCTGCTGCTCTGGCCCCTCGGAGGCCACGCTCTCCGTGCACCCCGTGCCCTTGGCAGTGCTGTCTGCCTCCGGGTCAGAGGACCCGCTGCCTGGGCTCCCCGATCTCCTCTGACCGTGGAGAGAGTATGCTCGCTCCGTCCTTGTGTGTGAGTGTGTGTGTGTATGTGTGCACATGAGTGCGCGTGAGTGTGTGTGTACGAGAGTGTGTATGTGTGAGTGCATGTGTGTGTACGAGTGTGAGTGCGTGTGAGTGTATGTGTGAGTGCATGTGTGTGTGTGTAAGAGTGAAGTGTGTGTGAGTGTGAGAGTATGAGTGTGTTTTATGAGTCTACACTCGCTCCTTGTGTGTGTGTGTATGTGAGAGTGTACACGTGTGCGTGTCTGATAAGTCTATGCGCTCTCCTTCCTTGTGTGTGGTAATGTCCCGTTTGTCAGAATTGACACTTACTAAAACCATCCTGTGCATTTTACCCGTGTGATTACTATGCCCCCATAACCACTCCACTTTTTACTTTATGGCGACCCCATCGAGAGTCCTGCCTTAATGACATTAAGGGTAACCAGCGAGCCCCTTCCATTGAAGCCTGCGGTCTGACTGATCACTAACAACTCCAATGCTTTCTTTCCTTTCTGTTGTTCTGTCCCATCTCTCTGTTGTTTGCTCCTTCCTTTGGCATCTTCTTAAGTCTTCCTGCTTAAGCTACCTCCATGTGCTTTTGGACGCCATTAGGTTTTGCTTCTCAAAAGTTTTCAGTTCGCACGTGGTACGTTGCATTTCCCCTTGTCTGTCTGTCTGTCTGTCTGACCCTTCCTTTGCGCCTTTTGGTTGGACTGCGCTGAGCTGGCCTCCTTTTGGTTCCGTTATTTATGTTGCCGTCCATTTGAAACAGGCCACGGTGGAGGCCATCATGAGGGACAAGATGCCCCGGAAGGGAGGACGGTGGTGGTTTTCGTGGCGGGGAAGAAACACCACGATCAAGGAGGTAAGCGCGGGCATCGGGAGCGCCTGGGCCAGCTCAGCACGGGTTGGCAGTTTCTCAAGGTCTTCCTCCGCAGGCAGAGGCGGAGCCAACGCCCAGCGTTCAGGAGCCCGCTGCCTCGCCCCCGGGTGGGGAAGCTGGAGGAGAAGGCCCGGGGCAAAGGGGGCGGTGAGCAGAGAGTTGGGCTCACTCCTTGCTCTGCTGCCTCTTAGCTCAGACACCCTGGTTTAGTCACACTTTGAAAAAAATGTTTTACTGATTTCAGAGGAGGAGGAGAGGGAGAGGGAGATAGAAACATCAGGGGTGAGAGAGGATCAGGATGGGCTGCCTCCTGCACGCCCCCTCCCCAGGGATGGAGCCCACACCTGGGGCCTGTGCCCCGACTGGGATTTGAACCACGACCTCCTGGTTCCTAGGATGACACTCAACCCCTGAGCCACGCTGGCGGGGCTGGCCTAGGCACTCTTCCCTGATAGGAACCTTCTTTTCCGGTTCAACACTTTCCTCTGGGTGTGAGGGTCGTGTCAGTGCTCATACTGACGGCTGTGGACTCGTCGTCGTCAGCCTGCACCTTAGGGGCGGGTCTGGGTACACGTGTCTGGCTTTCCAGCGCTGTAAACGCCTGTCATTGTTTTCAGACTTTGTCTGCCTCCCACCTGCTCTCCCATCATTCTCTCTGCTCCCATGTCCCCCGGCTTCCCCTCAGGCTCAGCCTCACCCCCACGAGGGTTCTCGAGGGTTGTCTTGGGGTCCCCTCCCCGCTTTGATTGCCTGATTTTCCCCGGGCAACCTCACCAGTCCCCCCCCAACCCCCCTGTGCGCGTCTGTCCCTCCCCCCACCCCCCGTGAGGGCCCCGTTTCATTCCCAGACCAGACGTTCTTTTTTTTTTTTTTTTTTTTTTTTTTAAATATATTTTATTGATTTTTTAGAGAGGGAGGGAGAAGGATAGATAATAGAAACATCGATAAGAGAGAAATTATAGATCAGCTGCCTCCTGCACACCTCCCTGGAGATGTGCCCGCAACCAAAGTACATGCGCTTGACCGGAGTTGAACCTGGGACCTTTCCGTCCGCAGGCCGACGCTCTATCCACTGAGCCACACTAGTTTTGGCCAGACATTCTTTTATATTCGATGCCCTTGTATCAAGGAGCCAGCTAGGCAGACATCTCCATGGGACTCCTTCAGGACACCTCGAGCGTGTTGTCTTTAACTTCCCGCTGTGACCACATCGCTCTGGTGAGGAGACTGGTCCCTCCTCAGAGCCTTGTGGCGGGTTCCAGGGTTCCTCTAACTCAGACCCCGCCCTTCACATGGTCACAGGACCTGGGTGCCCCAGTCCCCGCTCCCTCTTCAGCCTCATCTTTTGCATCCTCTCCCCGTCCCCTGTGCTTCAGCACCACTGGCTGAACGCACCATCTGCCCCAGGACCTTTGCGCGTGGCGCTTCCTCTGCCCCGTGCTCCTAGGACCCTTCTCCTTCCTCTTCACCGAATTCACTGGCCCACTCCCTGCTCTCAGAGCCCGGCCTGGGACCCCTTCCTTCAGTCCTGACTTCTGTCGGAGTTTGCAGTTACACATGTGTCAGTGAGAGTGCCAGATGGACACATTTTCTCTCTAGCACCGGGGGGCTGAGACCACATGCCTCTGATTCCTTCCTGGGTGCCCCCGTGTCTGGCCTGGACCGGAGCCGGGGCGGGCAGGCCCCCGCTGAGGGGACGCTGATTGCCGTCGGGGTGCCGTAGGAGGAAACCCCACGGACAGCGGTCCGGCTGGAGGTCAGAGCAGTGAGAGCCTCAGTGGCTCCCATCTGTGCCCATCGGGTCAGAGGGAGAGCCGGGTGGAGGAGCCTGTGAAGGTCAGGCTGCTCTTGGACACGTTCTGTTCGCACCCCTGAGTGTGCTGACTGCCCGCTGTGTCCGGGGAGCTAGGCAGGTCAGGACAAACAGGCTCTCCCCTCTAGGAGACGGAGCCCGAGGGCCTTTCTGGTCCCTGATGGGGGGCAGCCTGTTGGAGGACTTAGGCAGAAGAGTATCCAGTTTCTCACCAGTTTGGGTTGAGGAGAATTTTAGCGTGAAATAAGGAATAGTTAAGACACTAAATATTTCTAAAATAAGTATAGCGGTACTTATTTCAGATGGATAGCTACTTATGAACCAGTCTAACCAAGGCTTGACCCTCAGAATTCCAGAGCGCTCCAGCCCATCAAGGGAGCATTTCCTTCCTTCCTTCCTTCCTTCCTTCCTTCCTTCCTTCCTTCCTTCCTTCCTTCCTTCCATATATTTTATTGATTTCGGAGAGGAAGGGAGAGGGGGATAGAGAGAGAGATAGAAACATCAATGATGAGAGAGAATCATTGATCGGCTGCCTCCTGCACACCCCCTATTGGGGATTGAACTCACAACCCAGATATGTGACCTTGACTGGAATCGAACCTGGGACCCTCAGTCCGCAGGCTGACGCTCTATCCACTGAGCCACACCAGCTAGGGCCAGAGGAGCGTTGTCTGTGAGAAGTGGGCAGCGTTGAGAAAGAGCGGCTTGTCCACTTTTCCCAAAAGACACGGCGTGAGGACATGGCCGGCGCCTCTGCCAGCAGCGTGAGGACGTCGGAGAGCCCCGCCCGGCCTGCAGCAGCCCCCCTGCCCTCCGCACAGGGCTCCAGGAGCGTGGCGTGTGCTCCTCACTTCACCGTGTCCTCCACGCACAGGCTCACGGGGCCCCGGGCAGCGCCGTGGGGGAGGTGGGCGTAGGGGGTGCCCCTCGGGGGCCCCAGCTCTGCCTGGTGCTTCTCTCCGGTGCACCCTGACCTCCTTTCTCCCCCAGGAAAGTAAGCCGGAGCAGGGCCTGGCTGGCAAGAGCCACAGCACCGGGGAGCAGCCGCCGCCGCTCGGCATGGCCACCAGGTACCCGCCAGGCGCCAGGGCCCAGGCCCGCGGGTGCTGCGGGCACAGCGCTCACCGAGCACCAGGGCCCCCCGGGGTCCAGCGGCCCTGTCTTGGGTGCGGGACGGGGAGCAATGTGCCAGGTCTCCCAGCGACCAGAGGGGACGGCCGCTCCCTGAGGTCTGATTTCCGGACCCGGCGGCTGGCCGACGTGGTGGGCTGGAGCCAGCCCCGCTGGGTCTGTGAGAGCAGCGGTGACACTGCTGGTGGCGGCCACAGAGGGGAATCATTTCCCCTCCACCCCCCGAGGAGGCGTGCCTCCCTCTGTGGGCTCCACGCCAGGACGCAGGCGCAGCTTTCCGCCTGGCGCTGTGGGCTCCTGTGAGCTGGCGTCGGGGGCGGCAGGTGGAGGCGACGCTGTGCAGCGTTAGCCGGGTTCTGTCTTGGAGTTCATCTGTCTGCGGGGCCGGGGGTGGCTCTGTTCACGCGTGGCTGCTGTGTGTGGACACGGAGAGCGGAGGGCGAGCCCCGCACCTGCCGCCCCGGCCTGGCCGTGTTCCCGCGGGGGCAGCGGGGGCAGCGGGAGGGAGGGCGCTGTTACTCGGCGGGCAGGGAGCGCTGACCGTTAATGGAAGGCACGATGCGCATCCTAACCGCTTGGCACCTGGGAGGCCGGCCCGCGGGCACAGGCAGGCGGTCAGAGCCGTGCTGGGCGCTCGCCGAGCCGCTGTGAGGCCCAGGAGCTGTTGATCGGAGGGGAGGGCTGAGCGTTCCGTCCTCAGCCTCCTCCGGCCAGCACTGGCCCTTCGCCGCTGCGTTCCTAAGCTCCCGGCTGGAAACAGGACCCGGGTCTGTGGCAAGCAGGCGGTGGCCTGATGTGGCCTTGCTGTCTGTGGGGCCGATGACATGTGGTTTTTTTTGTTTGTTTTTTTTAAAATATATTTTATTATATTTTACAGAGAGGAATAGAGAGGGATAGAGAGAGAGAAAGTCATCGATCAGCTGCCTCTTGCACACCCTCTACTGGGGATGTGCCTGCAACCAAGGTACATGCCCTTGACCGGAATCGAACCCGGGACCTTTCAGTCCGCAGGCTGACGCTCTATCCGCTGAGCCAAATCGGTTTTGGCTCGATGACACGTGTTTGAAGGCGACACGTGAGCCACTTAGAGAGGAGGCACTGCTCCCACCCGCACCCCCGGCCCCGCACGGGCGCCGGGAGGAGCAGGCGTCTTGTTTGCGTTCTGTGCGGGCCCGGCCAGGCGCGGTGCTCGGGACGGCCTCCGGGGACTCCGGGAGGGGCGAGTCCTCCATCCTCACTGGCACCACGGGGGGCCCAGGGCCCTGCATCCTTGAAGTTGTGGGTGTGGAGAGGCAGACTCAGATGACATGTAGAAGTTCAGTCTCCAGGCCCCTCGGCCTCCGTGGGGCGGGGGTGAGGGGGTGGAGTGGGGGGAGCGGGGTGAGGGGGCGGAGTGGGGGGAGCGGGGTGAGGGGGCGGAAGCTTGGGGGGGAAGCGGGTGAGGGGGTGGAGTGGGGGGGGAAAGCCGGGGTGAGGGGGGGGAGTGGGGGGGCGGGGGTGAGGGGCGGGGGTGGGGGGGGGGTGAGGGGGGGACTGGGGGGAGCGGGGTGAGGGGTGATGGGGGGAGCGGGGGTGGGGGGCGGTGGGGGGGTGGGGGAGGGGGGGAGGTGGGGGGGGGGTAGGGGGGTGGAGGGGGGGGAGCGGGGGGGGGGGGAGGGGGGGGGGGGGGTGGGGGTGGAGTGGGGGGGGGGGTGAGGGGGCGGAGGGGGGGCGGGTGAGGGGGCGGGGTGGGGGGGGGGGGGCGGGTGGGGGGGTGGGGTGGGGGGGGGGGGAGGGGGTGGGGGGGGTGGGGGGGGGTGGGGGAGGGGGGTGAGGGGGTGGAGTGGGGGGGGGGAGTGAGGGGGGGAGTGGGGGGAGCGGGGTGAGGGGTGGAGGGGGGAGCGGGGTGAGTGGGAGGGGGGGAGCGGGGGGTGGGGGAGTGGGGGGAGCGGGGGGTGTGGAGTGGGTGGGGCCGGGGAGGGGGAGCGGGTTGAGGGGGCGGGGAGAGTGGGGGGAGCGGGGTGAGGGGGTGGACTGGGGGGGAGCGAGGTGAGGGTGGTGGAGTGGGGGGGTAGCGGGGTGTATGGGGGTGGTGAGGTGGGGGGAGCGGGGTGAGGGGGTGTGAAGTGGGGGGGAGCGGGGTGATGGGGTTGGGGTTGGGGGGAGCTTGGGTGCGCGGGGTGAGGGGGGGTGGAGTGGGGGGCGCGGGGGTGGGGAGGGGGTGGAGTGGGGGGGGGAGCGGGGGTGAGGGGGGGGGGTGGAGTGGGGGCTGGGGTGAGTGGGTTGGAGTGGGGGGGAGTGGGGGTGAGGGGGTGGAGTGTGGGGGAGTGGGGTGAGGGGGTGGAGTGGGGTGGCGCGGGGGTGAGGGGGTTGGAAGTTGGGGGTCAGTGGGTTGAGGGTGGGGTGGTGGGTGGGGGGGTGGTGTGGGGGGGAGCGGGTGTGAGGGGGGGATGGGGTGGGAGCGGAGAACGGGAGCGTCCTCCAGGTGAGGGTCCGGCCTGCTTCTCGGGAGAGGGCCTCTCGGCTGCCCGTAGAGTGGGGGTAGGTGGTGAGGGGACGTGGCTGGGGAGCAGCCTCTTGAGGGCAAGAGCATGTGGGGTCAGTGGCTCGGTGGTGCCCCAGAGCCTCTGGTGAGTGGCCACGGGAGGCGGCTCAGGGAGCCCCGGCCGCCGTGGGTTCTGGCCGGAAGCGGTTTGACAGCCACCCAGACGCATGTCCTCATGGTGCCATCGCTGTGTTCCAGGATGAAGCAGGAGTCGTCCTCCAGCGACGAGGAGCACGCAGCCCCCCGGCCGTCCAGCGCCCCCCTGATGCCCCTCCTGTCCAACGTCGGCTACAAGAAGACCCTGCGGCTCACGTCGGAGCAGCTGGTGAGCGGCTGGGTGCTCCCTGGCCTGTGCGTGGGCGTGGCCTGTGCGTGGGCGTGGCCTGTGCGTGGGCCTGGCCTGCGTGGCCCTGGGCTGTGCGTGGGCGTGGCCTGTGCGTGGGCGTGGCCTGTGCGTGGGCCTGGCTTGCGTGGCCCTGGCCTGTGTGTGGGTGTGGATGGGCGTGGCCTGTGCGTGGGCGTGGCCTGTGCATAGGCCTGGGCTGTGTGTGGCCTTGGCCCGGGGGTGGGCCTGGCCTGCTGGCGGGCCAGCCGAGGTACGGCCACCCAGACTCGTGCGCGATGGTCTGGGCGTCCCCAGCACCTCGGCATCCCAGAGCATCGCTCCTCCTGGGGTCCTGTGTCTGTACCCCCTGCACACGGTCCAGGCCGGCTCCTCGGTGCCGCCTCCCTCGCCTGCTCTGACGCAGCCCGTGTGGGAGCAGGTGCAGCTCGTTCACCCTGAGGTGTGAGTGACGGACCGGCCGGACCAGGGACGTGTCCACTGGGAGAGACGTGCGCTCACCCCCCAGGCCCTGGAAGGACCCCCAGCCCCTCGTCTTAGCGGGGTGGGAGCGAGAACTGCCCGGGGTGAGGGCAGAGTCCGAAGGCCCTTTGTGCACACGTGCCTCCGCTCTCTCATCCCCCGCCTGCTGACTGGCCCGTGCACACACGACACGGAACAGCACGCTCACCCTGAGAGACCGCGTGGAGGGAGGGCCCGGGGAGCATCCTGCTGAGCCCAATCAGCCGGTCAGAGACACGGTCACACGCCCTCACTCACAGGGAATGTAGTGGACAGAGTAAACTGAGGAACAAAACAGATCAGAGACGTGGACGCATGGGACAGGCTGACCCACCTCAGGGGGAAAAGGGGGAGATTTCCCCCAGCTGCCGGCCCGGGCTTCCCTCGCAGCCCGGGCTTTGTCTGGAAGGTCATCCAGAAGGACATCTGGTCTAATGAGCACATTACACTTTTCTGATTATAGATTTGCATAACCCGCGGAAGACAATGGTGCGGGGAGGCCAGGGGAGGGGCCGGAGGGGGGAGGAGGGGGTCAATGGGGGGAAAAAAGAGGGACATCGGTGACACTTTCAGCAACAAAGAAAATAAAAACGTTCACCTCTTTTCTTTTTAAAAAAATATAT
This sequence comes from Pipistrellus kuhlii, assembly GCF_014108245.1. Classification (NCBI taxonomy): domain Eukaryota; kingdom Metazoa; phylum Chordata; class Mammalia; order Chiroptera; family Vespertilionidae; genus Pipistrellus; species Pipistrellus kuhlii. Next base: position 277,302 of record NW_023425438.1, read on the forward strand.
TTTATTGATTTTTTACAGAGAGGAAGGGAGAGGGATAGAGAGTTAGAAACACTGATGAGAGAGAAACATCAATGAGCTGCCTCCTGCACACCCCTCACTGGGGATGTGCCTGCAACCAACGTACATGCCCTTGACAGGAATCGAACCCGGGACCCTTCAGTCCGCAGACCGACGCTCTAACCACTGAGCCACACCGGTTTGGCCGTTCACCTCTTTTCCAAACCCCCCCCCCAAACCTCCTAACCCTGCTTCTGGTGAACACCCCCCGCCCCGGCCCGGCCCGGCCCCAGAGGACGCACGCGTGTCTTTCAGAAAAGCCTGAAGCTGAAGAACGGCCCCAACGACGTGGTGTTCAGCGTGACCACGCAGTACCAGGGCACCTGCCGCTGCGAGGGCACCATCTACCTGTGGGACTGGGACGACAAGGTGGTCATCTCCGACATCGACGGCACCATCACCAGGTGGGTCCGCGCCTCCCCGCGCCCGGCCGCCAGCCCCGCCGTCCGTCCGTCCGTCCGCCCGCCCGCCCGTCCTCTCCCCGGGCGTCCGGGCCGTCCCGCCCAGCGTCCCGTCCGTGTGGGGGCTGCTCCGGTGCCCGCCGCCCGCCGCCCCCCGGCCCCCGCAGGGCTCGCCGGCCGGGCCCCCGGGGAGGGGCGCCTCACCGTGTTCCGCGGCTGCGGAGCCTCCTCGTGGCCTCCTCACGCTGAGGGCGGCCCAGGACCCGGTCCTCGCTCCCGCGGGTGGGCCCTGCGCGTATCAGCCCATCCCGTCCCACGGGTGTCCGCTGGGATTGGTGTCCCTCTGTGCCTCCGGGGCCCCCGGCCGGGAAGTGTGGGTCCCGCTGGCATTCTCAGGGGGCCTTTCCGGTGCTGTGAGCGGGAACGGGAGTTTTCTCCCTTCTCTGATGCCCTCTCTCTGTTTTTTTTTAATTTTATTTTTAAAATATGTTTTATTGATTTTTTTTTTTTTTTACAGAGAGCAAGGGAGAGGGATAGGGAGTTAGAAACATCCATCAGCTGCCTCCTGCACACCTCCTACTGGAGATGTGCCCAGAACCAAGGTACATATATACCCTCGACAGGAATCAAACCTGGGACCCCCTTCAGTCCTCAGGCCGGCGCTCTATCCACTGGGCCACACCGGCTGGGGGCTCTCTCTGTCATTTCCCCCCTGTTTCTCTCCTTGTGCAGGTCAGACACCCTGGGCCACATTTTGCCCCAGTTCGGGAAGGACTGGACCCACCAGGGCATCGCGAAGCTATACCACAAAGTGAGCCAGTGAGTACCCTCCCCCCTCCCCCCCCATCGTGGAGCCCGGGGCGCTGGCTGCGGGTGACCGGCCGCACACCCCATCTCTCTCTCTCTTCCAGGAACGGGTACAAGTTCCTGTACTGCTCGGCGCGAGCCATCGGCATGGCGGACATGACGCGGGGCTACCTGCACTGGGTCAACGAGAGGGGCACCGTGCTGCCCCAGGGGCCCCTGCTGCTGAGCCCCAGCAGCCTCTTCTCCGCCCTGCACAGGTGGGCCCCCCCCGCCCCCCGCTCCCCGTCCCCCTGCTCCCTGCCGCCGGGCCTGCTGGGCGGGCCTCCCCCCCCTCGTCCCTCGCACCCCCCCCCACCCCGGGGGACTGGCAAGCACAGCCTCCTAAGGCTCGTCCCAGCCACCCGCAGCTCCACGGAGGGCGCCGGAGACATCACCCCAAAACGCGGACGGGCCTGCCTGCCCCCTTCACGGTCCCCGGGGCCCTCCGGACGGCGGCCCGGCCTGGCCGATTCGGTTCCTGGGCTCCGCGTTGCGTGACGGCCCGTGACCTGCCGCCGCCGCCTCTCCTGTGTCTCCACGTGGCAGAGGGATGCTCTCCCCTCCCGCTCCCTCCCCACTCTCTCTCCCCACACTGTCCCGCCGAGTCTTAGCGAATCGGCCCGCGGTCCGTCCAATCAGGGACCCAGGCTGGGTTCCACGGCCCTCGTCCCGGCCGCCACCGCTCACCTGGCCCGTCTCCCGTCTCAGCCTGGGGGGAGCTCCGGCCAGTTCACCTTAGGGGCCCTGCCGCGGACCACTGGCCAGTCTCTGAGTGCCCCCCCGCCCGCCCTCCGCTGTATTCGAGGCAGCCAGGCCGGGCTCTGGCCTCTCCGGAGGCAAAACCTGCGGGGAGTTTGAGTGAAGTTGCAGCGACCCTGCAGGTAGACCAGCGTAGGGAGACCTGCCTCCTTCGGACCCACCTTCCCGTTCAGTCATGCGGTGCACTTCCTCGTTTATCCGGGGCCTCCCTCGCAGTCCGGGGCGTAAGGTCCCTCCCCGGGAGCCTGGCTGCCGCTCTGCGGACACCTCTCCCCTCTGGCGTGTCGGGGAGTGTGCGGGCCTCCCCGGGGAGCCTGGCTCCTGCTCTGCAGACACCCCTCCCCTCTGGCGTGTCGTGGGGTGTGCGGGCCTCCCCGGGGAGCCTGGCGCCGCTCTGCAGACACCCCTCCCCTCTGGCGTGTCTGGGGGTGTGCGGGCCTCCCCGGGGAGCCTGGCTCCTGCTCTGCAGACACCTCTCCCCTTTGGTGTGTCGGGGGGTGTGCGGGCCTCCCCGGGGAGCCTGGCGCCGCTCTGCGGACACCTCTCCCCTCTGGCGTGTCGGGGGGTGTGTGGGCCTCCCCGGGGGCCGGAGGCGTTCTCCTCCCCCGTGCCCTGGCCTTAGCTGGCGGCTGCCTGGGTGGTTGGGCCAGGGCGCCGGCGACGTCCCAGGTCCCGAGCCTTTTCTGGGGGAAGATTGGAAGCAGGGCTTCCCTCCCTGCCCGGTGCTCTCCCGGGAGAGCCGGGCTGGCCCACACACCTGTAGCCTCTGACAACCAGCGTCCCCGGGCACTTGCGGCTTGGAGGGCGACGGAGAGCCGGTGCCGCCAGAGCGAACCCGCTCACGCAGACACCCTGTGTGCTAACCCTCACCCTCACCCTCACCCTCACCCTCACCCTCACCCTCACTCTCACCCTCACCCTCACCCTAACCCTCACCCTCACCCTCACTCTAACCCTCACCCTCACCCTCACCCTCACCCTCACCCTCACCTCACCCTCACCCTCACCCTCACCCTCACCCTCACCTCACCCTCACCCTCACTCTAACCCTAACCTCACCCTCACCCTCACTCTAACCCTCACCCTCACCCTCACTGTAACCCTCACCCTCACCCTCACTCTAACCCTCACCTCACCCTCACCCTCACCCTCACCCTCACCCTAACCCTCACCCTAACCCTAGCCCTAGCTCTAACCCTAGTCCTAGCCCTAAACCTAGTCCTAGCCCTAACCCTAACCCTAACCCTAACCCTCACCCTAACCCTAACCCTAACCCTAACCCTAGCCCTAACCCTAACCCTAACCCTAACCCTCACCCTAACCCTAACCTAACCCTAACTCTAACCCTAACCCTAACCCTAGCCCTAGCCCTAGCCCTAACCCTCACCCTAACTCTAACCCTCACCCTCACCCTAGCCCTAACCCTAACCCTCACCCTAACCCTAGCCCTAACCCTAACCCTAACCCTAACCCTCACCCTAACCCTAACCCTAACCCTCACCCTAACCCTCACCCTCACCCTAACCCTAACCCTAACCCTCACCCTCACCCTAACTCTGTGTCCACAGGGAGGTGATTGAGAAGAAGCCGGAGAAGTTTAAAGTCCAGTGCTTGACAGACATCAGAAACCTGTTCTTCCCGAACACAGAGCCGTTCTATGCCGCCTTCGGAAACCGGGCAGCGGTGAGCGGTGGTGGGGGGCTGGGCTCGGGGAGTCCTGCCCTCTGACAGCGGGCCTGGGCGGGGGGCTGCCGGGCTGTGGCCGGGGCGGGAGACGCCCCAGACCCCGGCCCCCGGCTCTCCGCCCGAGCAGGCAGGCCGGCGGGTGTCTGTGGGAGGCGTGAGGTTCAGACCCGCGTGCTGCGTTAGTCAGACAGGGCCAGGGGCCAGGACGGCCGCTTCCCCCCACACGGGGCCACGAGGCCCGCCCGCAGCCCCGTTTCCGGAGCGGAGCCGCCCGCTTCCCCACGGCTTCCCCTCCTCGCCGCGGCTTCCGTGACCGGGATCGGCCGCGGTCCCAAAGCGCTCAGCGGGGAAGCCCAGAGTAGCTCCCGCTAGCAGGTCTGACATTGGACAGGCTGAGAACCGCTGCTGTAGAGCCTCAGGCCATCGGAAAACACAGGTATTCACATTACGATGCATAACAGCAGCAGAATCACAGTGATGAGGTAGCCACGAAGATAATTGTATGGTTGGGGGTCACCACAGCAGGAGGAGCTGGATTAAAGTTCGCAGCGTTAGAAAGGTTGAGAACCGCTGTCCTAGAGAGTTGAGTCGGGCAGTAACTTCCCAGTAAGAAAACTCTCCTACTTGTGAAGGAAGCGGGTCGGAATGTTGGGGTGCAGGGGGCTCGCTGGGCAGTCCTCTCACTCCCTTCCTGCGTGGACCCGCCCGGCGCCCGGAGGGGAGAGCCGGTGTCACGGTCACGCCCGCTCCTCCCGCACGGGCGGGCGGGCCCTGCTGGTTCCTGAGGCCAGCGTGGCGCCCGTTTCCCTGTCCGTGCCAGGGGGCCGCGGTGCCTTCCTCATGCGAAAACTAGCCTCGAAGGTAAAGCGGCCCCACAAGAGCCGCACTGGTGTCCCCGAAGGTGTGAGCAAACGGGAGAGGCCCCGCCCTCGTCTGTCCTCACAGCACTCCTTCCCCGACCCTCTCCCCCGCAGGACGTGTATTCGTACAAGCAAGTCGGAGTGTCTCTGAACCGCATATTCACCGTCAACCCCAAGGGCGAGCTGGTGCAGGAGCACGCCAAGACCAACATCTCCTCGTGAGTCCTACCAGCCGGCCGGCCGGGCGGCCGCGGCTGTGGCCGGGGCGGCTTAGGAGGGGCCTCTTACCGTCCACGGTGTTCCTGTGGGTCCTTTGGCTGCCTGCATTTTAATCTTTAAAAATATATATATTTTATTGATTTTTTACAGAGAGGAAGGGAGAGGGATAGAGAGCTAGAAACATCGATGAGAGAGAAACATCGACCAGCTACCTCTTGCACACCCCCTACTGGGGATGTGCCCGCAACCAATGTACATGCCCTTGACCGGAATCAAACCTGGGACCTTTCAGTCCGCAGACCGACGCTCTATCCACTGAGCCAAGCCGGTTCTGGCTGTGTTTTGATCTCTAATCCCTTCAAGAACCGTGTGTGTCCACGCCTCGTGTTTTTGCGTGCTGCTCGGGCAGTCCGGATTAAGTCGGTCCCCTCGGGGTGGGGCGTTGAGCCCGGCGGGTCCGCCTGCTCCGGAGCGGAACGCAATGGATTTGAAAACGAGCGGCTTTGATTTGCCAAGTTGGGTCGAAAAGCCTGGAGGGCGAACTCAAAGGACAACCGGACGGGTTGTCACGGGACAGTGTATTTAAGGACGAGGCGCGCGCCGGTCTTACGGAGTCACCGCGGAGTGAGCGTCGGGGTTCCTCCCGGGCACGCCGGTTCCCGGAGGCAGAGGGCCGGGAGGGGCCCGGAACGGGGCAGCCTCGGGGGCTGCAGGCCCTCCCTGGACCCTGACGGCGGTTCCGAGGCGCGCCCCCTGCTGGTGAGCGGCGGCTGCTCCCCGAGGGCACGGCCGGCCACCTCTTCTGGCCACAGGAGCTGGTCTCAGGGCTGGAGGAGTTTGAAGCATTGGCTTCGGTCCCCAGGAAAGACAGAGGGGAGACCTGTGTGTCTTGGAGCTCCGTGCTCCCCAGAGGCCCGGGGAGGGCCTTTGCTGCACACACACACGCTCCTCCTCGTGTAAGAAGGTACCTCCTGCCTCGGAGCAGGCCGCTTCCTCCAGGCTGCGGCGGGGGTGTGTGTGTGTGTGTGTGTGTGTGTGTTGGGAAAGCCCCTTCGGCGCTCAGCGGTGGGCGCTGGTGAGGGACCGGGTGGCCGGAGGGGTCGGGGTGCAGGGAGGTCCGGGCTGGTCACCGTGTCTGGTGGGAGGCATCGGGGCCTGAAAACGTGTCAGCCAGCAGCTGGCTTCTCGCGGCCCCGGCCCCAAAAAATGTGCTCCGACCTGTCTCTGGGGACTGCACAGAGCGAGCGCGGGCCGCAGGGAGCACGGAGAAGCAGGCACTGGGTCAAGTCCGAGCTTGGAAAGACGGGCCTGAGCCAGCGCGGGCGAGAGCCGGGCCCCGGCTCCAAGCAGGAAGGCGGGGGGTGGGGGGGGGGAGGGGAAGATCCGTTTCCCAGAAGATCCGTGTCCTTAGCCCGGGGCCCGGCGCTTCCCGGCACAGAGGCCCATCTCTCCCGTGACGCACACGTGTGGCCCCGCAGGGCTGTGCCTGCCGGGCTCCTCTGTCCTGCGGCTCTGCCTCCGGCTCCTTGGTGCGGGGCAGGCCCATCGCCTCCCCGGGGCCTGCTCCCCGTCCTGCGGGCGCTCCCCGAGGCCTCCTGGTGACCAGCGAGGTCCTTCCTGAGCGCCCTCCGCAGCGTCAGCCCCGGGGTCTCTCCCGGTTTCCGAGCGCGGCCGTGACCTTGCCCGTGACCTTGCCGTGTCCCTCCAGGTACGTGAGGCTGTGCGAGGTGGTGGACCACGTCTTCCCGCTGCTCAAGAGGAGCCACTCCTCGGACTTCCCCTGCTCGGACACGTTCAGCAACTTCACCTTCTGGAGGGAGCCGCCGCCCCCGTTCGAGAACCCGGACGCGCACTCCGCCTCGGCCTGAGCCCGCCGGGACCCGGATCTGCCAGGACCCCGCGCCGCCCGCCCGCCGCCCCCGCGCCATTAAAGCCCGCTGGGAGCCCGGGAGGGAGCTCGGGAGCCGCGTGCGTCATTGCCGAGCGCACAGAGCTGGGTGCACCCCGCTCCCCGCGCCCGGGGCTGGCGTTTCTCAGTCAAGTACCAGGTGCACGTTCCTTGCGAGGAGTCGGGTGCACTCCCTGGGGGTGGGGGGTCCTGGCTGGGGCTGAAAGCCAGAGACCCCGAGGCCCTGCCCGCCTGCGGGCCGCCTCTCCTGGGCTGCGTGTCCCCGTGAGCCCAGCAGAGCTGGCGCCTGGCCCGGCGGGGGACGGAGTCCACAGGACCAGGTGCTGCCACGTGGAGGGGCCACGTCCCCATGGTGGCTCCCACCCATCTGCACCCGGTGGTGGTGGGCGGGAGAACGGGTGGGGAGGCACATGCTGGCTGTGTGACCGGATCTGGGTCTCTGAAGGGCTTGGCCCTGTGGGTGTTCCTTGCAGTATTCGCCGAGTCTGATTCCAGGGGATAAGCTCGCCTATCATACTTCGGTTAAAGAACCGTTGCCACTGGTACACCCCCTCCCCCCCCTTTCTGTGGCTCAGGGCTGGACAGTTCATGCCTTAATGCCCCTGGCCGGCGTGTCCCCTGGAATGTGCTTTGTCCAGCTCCCGGTACCTGCCATGCCTTACGCTCGGACCCAGGGAGGGCTTCGGGGGCAGGGTCTCCCGTGAGGCTGAGGCTGGCCCGGGCCAAGGCCTCGCCTCCGACAGGCGGAGCTGGCGGGCGGCCGGCGCAGGGGCTGGGCCTGGGCAGGGCCGGTTCCCATGGGAAGCTCTCCGGTGAAGCTGCTTGGTGTTACGAAATCCGCTTCAGGAAGTTAAATTATATTCTCTGTAGATATTATTTATTACTTTACTCCGATGGGCCATAGCCTTTCTGGGATAACGGTCACTGACCTGTAAGAAGACACGCGTTAGACAACCCGGAGCCTTATTCTCTCCCCTCACCGGCCTCTCACCTTCCCCCGCTTCTCCCGCTGGCGGTCAGGGCACGGCGCAGGGGTACGGTTTGCCCGGGGGCCTTTCTCTAAGCCCCCGGGAGACGGACTCTCTTGTTCGGATAAACGGATGACAGAGAGGACTATGTGAAGAGTTAAGAGTTATTTTGGTAAAGAGTTTGCTTTATTTTTTGAGGTATTATTTTTCTAAAGCGCCTTTTCCTCCGGCGGTGGAAGTGCTTTGCTAGGCGGTTGCCAGGAGGCCACGCGAGGGGCAGGCCGTGGACTCGCTCTTTCTGTGAAAGAGACGCGGAGGTCGCCCCGGTCCCGACTGGGGGCGGTGTCCACAGGCGCCAGGTGCTGCCACGTGGAGAGGTGGTGGCAGGGGGCAGGCGGCGGCGGCTCTGGGACAAGGCTCCCGGGGCCCGGCTGGGGCCCCACAGAAAGGCCCCCGTTTGCACAGAGCCCCGTGGGAGGCACAGACGTGATGGACTCCTCCGGGCATGGGCACTGGCGACCTTCCGAAGCTGCGCTCCCTCTCCGGTGGGCGTTGGGGTGACCGGAGCTGCTGTGACCTGAGCCTCGTTCCTCCTCCCCCGGAGAGCGAGGCTGGGGGAGAGGGGGCACCGCCTCAGGCACGCCTTCCAGAAGGTCGCCCTCGGATCTGGGTCCCTTGGGAGTGGGGCCCCCGCCCCCGGCGCCGTAGCGGTCACACCTGCCGTGGCCTGGGAAACAGACTTGCACGTGGGGGTCGCGCACAGGTGTGCATGTGGGCTTGTCTGTTCACAGCCACAGCCCGGCACCCCGCGGGCGGGCACATGCTGAGTGCCGCCTGGGCCGCACCTGGCCGCCTGCAGAGAGGACCCCCCGAGAGCCGACGCCCGGGCTCCCCCCTGAGTGCAGAATGCAGGAACGAGGGCCTGCACAGACCCCCCTCTGCCAGGTGGGGCGTGGCTCCCGCGGCCCTGTGCTGGGTAAGCACCTCTGTGCGGGCACGTGCTGGGAAATGATTCTCCCTGTGTTGTGCCGGATGCAGAGCTAGAAACTTGTAATAAAAGACCCGCGAAAGGCTTCTGAGCGTCAGTGTGAACTTTATTCTGTTTGTATTTTGTTATTGATCTCAGAGAGGAGGGGAGAGGGAGAGAGAGAGAAACATCAGTGACGAGAGAGAGTCATGCATCCGCTGCCTCCTGCACGCCCCCTAGTGGGGATCGAGCCTGCACCCCGGGCCTGCGCCCGGACTGGGGGTGGCGCTGTGACCTGGGTCATAGGTCGATGGTCCACCCCTGAGCCACGCGGGCCGGGCTTGTTTGTCACGATGGACCAATCCAAGCCCTGGCCTGGCTCACCCACATCACCTGAAAACCGCCGCCATTCCTGTGGATGGTGCCTGGTCCCTGTGCCTGAGACCCCCGTGGCCTACCTGTGCCAGCCCGGGGGCTTGTGGGACACACGGAGAGCCGTGTCCCTGTGTGTGTAAGAGCCGCCTCCGGGCACCGGGCTGGGCTGTGTGTGCGGCCGGATCCAGCGTCTCCCTCCGGCGTCTGGAATGAGCTGTGTGCACGGAGACGCCGCCATCGCTCTCCTTCAGCGGCACACCGCGGACTCTCCCACGATTCCCAAGGGCAAGCTCCACCCCTGTCAGAGCCTGGCCTGTCTGTGGTCTCGGGCCCCGAGATGCCCACGCCCTCCCCGGGGCACTGCAGGCAGCTCTCACCCGCAGGGAGACATCCACGGGCGGAATTTCTCCAGGTCTCAGTTGCAAACGCCTGCATCAGTAACAGGCTCCTTATCCTGGCTTTCGAAGTCCACACCCACCACCCACAGCTCACCATCCCTTTCTTTTAAAAAAAACTATATTGATTTTTTACAGAGAGGAAGGGAGAGGGATAGAGAGCTAGAAACATCGATGGGAGAGAAACATCGATCAGATGCATCCTGCACACCTCCCACTGGCGATGTGCCCGCAACCAAGATACATGCCCTTGACCGGAATCTAACCTGGGACCCTTCAGTCTGCAGGCCGATGCTCTATCCACTGAGCCATACCTGTTAGGGCCTTGTTATTCCTTTTATCTGAAGCCAAGGAACACTGGCCAGTGACCATGGGCTTCGGTCCCTGCGGAAGGTCTTGCGTGAGCCGGGGCGCCCCCTGGGGGCGGGAGGAGAGGCAGCGGGAAGGGTAGGCGGGCGCCGTTACCAACGGGGAGACCCTGACTTCTGGAACCTGCCTGTGCTCTTCTACCAGGAGTGCTGTCCCCGGGCTGCCCCAGTCCGCTGGGCACCCGGGCCACAGTCCGTCACCCCGTCCCAGTCCAGAGGGACGACGTGAGAGCAGGCCTGCCGTTCCCGGGGGCCCGGCCCGCGGGAGGACAGCCCTCTCAGGCCTGAAGGAAGAGAGTGTGGTTACAACGCCACTGGTGCCTCCTCCCCGCCTCTCCCCTCCTCCCACTCCGGCTGCAGGCGAAGGAGGCAGTGTCACCCCCTTGCACGAGGGCTTGGTGCCCGGAAGGAAACCAGACAGAAGTTGGCCCTGGCCCCAGCCAGTGTGGCTCAGTGGACAGAGCGTCAGCCTGTGGACCAAAGGGGGTCCCAGGTTCGATTTCGGTCAAGGGAGTGGACCTGGGTTGCAGGCTCCTCCCGGGCCTAGGCCCTCCCTGGTCAGGGGTCATGCAGGAGGCAGCCCATCGACGTGTTTCTCTCTGCCTTTCCCTCTCTCTTCCCTACAAATCTAAGGGAAAATGTCCTCGGGGGAGGATGAACAGCAAAAAGTTGGCCCTGAAGCCAAAACCGGTGTGGCTCAGTGGATAGAGCGCCGGCCTGTGGACTGGAAGGTCCTGGGTTTGATTCCGGTCAAGGGCATGTGCACATCCCCGGTGGGGGGTGTGCAGGAGGCAGCTGGTGATGTTTCTCTCTCATCAACGTTTCTAGCTCTCTATCCCTCTCCTTTCCTCTCTGTAAACAAATCAATTAAAAAAGAAAAAAGAAAAAAGTTGGTCCTGAAAGTCAGTGGCCATGCGTGGCCACCTGGGGGCGCACAACCTTTGGTTTGGAGGCAGAGCCTTTGAGCACGGGATCCAGGCTTGATAGAGGCTCCTCCCTGAGCAGAGCAGGCCAGACGCCAGCCAGGTGAGTGGTGGGCCCTGCGGGGGGGGGGGGGGGGGGGGGGGGGGGGAGGCCTGGGTACCAAAGGGCCTCCGGCTGGCTCCGCTCCAGGGCAGCATCACCAGCTGGCAGGAGGAGGGGGTGCTGGCGGCCGTTGGACATTCAGGCCTAAGGTGGGTGGTTCTCAGAGCGTGGTCTGGGGGCCTGCAGGGCCGCATCGGGCAGCTCGTTAGCAATGAAAGTTTCTGGGCCCCAAGCAACTTGTAACCTTCAGCATCTACCTGGGTGTGGGGGCCCGGTGTGAGTACATCCTCCCAGGTCCCCGGCTCAGGTTCCAGAAGGCTCACTGAGGCCCGGGTCCCGGTCCCAGGAGCTGCGCGGCCCGGGGCAGCTGGCATCTGACTCTGGCCTGGCCAGGGCGGCCGACAGACTCTGCCAAAGGAGGGAGGCCCCTGGAAACCCACGCAGGGGCTCCCCCCAGCTGTGCAGAGCCCCTGGTGCCCAGCGGCTGGCCCCAGCCACCTTCCTGGGCATCTGGGCGGCAGCGGGTCCTGCCTGGGAGGGAATGTGCCTGTGACAGGCCGGCCGGGCGGGGCCGCCGAGGTCCGGGCTGCGGGCCCTGCTCTGGCCGGGGGTCCCTGGCTGGGCAGGAAGTCCACTCGGCCCGCATTGCCGTTAATGAGTTCTGCAGGCCAGCGGCCCCTTCCGGTGACTCATGCTGCCTTCGGTGCTCCGGAGGCTGCGGCTTTAGGTTTCCGTGGGGAGTGACCGCACTGCCCGGGCTGCTTTCTCTGCCGCCGGCATCCCAGCCGGTCACAGCCATTGCACAACCGAGAGATGTGCACGCTGGCGGCCGGGCCTGCCCCGCCCCAGCGGTAAACTCACTCTCTCTCTCTCTCTCTCTCTCTCTCTCTCTCTCTGTCTCTCTCTCTCTGTCTCTTAATATATTTTATTGACTTTTTACAGAGAGAAAGGGAGAGGGATAGAGAGTCAGAAACATCGATGAGAGAGAAACATTGATCAGCCGCCTCTTGCACACCCCCTACCGGGGATGGGCCCGCAACCAGAGTACATGCCCTTGACCGGAATCGAACCCGGGACCCTTGAGTCCGCAGGCCAATGCTCTATCCACTGAGCCAAACCGGTTTCGGCGAAAAACCATCCTTCTCCGCAGGGATGACGGGGCCGGCGCGGGGGGCACGGTCCGCAGCGGGAAGGAACACGCTCCTTGGGGGACATGATGTGTTCTCCCCGCAGAGTGGCGGGCGGTCCCGCTGTTGTCCTTGGTCTTCTTGGTTCACATTTCGGGACGATCCTGGAAATGCACAGCGCGCACGTGCGGGCGAGTGAGGCAGCTCACCTCCCGTTCATTGGGAGGCACGGCTCCAGGTGGAAGTGTGTTCCCGCTCCAGGGAGCACCTGGCAGAGGTGGTGAAGGTGGAGACAGGTTTACTGCAGCGAAATCGTCTTCATCCGGGTTTCCCACACCATCAGAGTGTGGCCCCCGAGAGGGTGAGTGTCTGAGGAGCAGGCAGACGTGATCAGTGGACACACACACAGGGGATCATACAGTCATCTTCACAGATCTTCCTGTGGGACTGAATTATGCTCACACAATTTCACTTAAATGCATTCGAGCATGAAACAGTGGCCCTTACACAGTTATACAAACCAGAGCAGCCCTAGCTGGTGTGGCTCGGTGGGTAGAGCGTCCGCCTGCAGACTGAGGCGTTCCCAGGTTCGATTCGGGTCACGGGCACATGCCTGGGTGGCGGGCTCCATCCCCAGGAGGGGGTGTGCGGGAGGCCGCTGATCAAGGATCCTCTCTCATCATTGATGTTTCCATCGCTCTCACCCTCTCCCACTGCAGGGGTTTCTCACCCTACAGGTTTCTCACGGGAGGGGCGGTACGCGGAGCATCTGGCTTGATGAGCTGGGAATGTTTTGTGTGTTTTTTTTAAATCCTCACCTGAGGACATTTCCCCACTAATTTGTAGATAGAGTGGATGGGAGAGAGAGACACACACACACAGAGAAACATTGATGTGAGAGAGACACATAGATGGGTTGGTTGCCTTCCCACACACCCCGACCAGGGCCAGGGAACGAGCCTGCCACTGAGGTGCGTGCCCCTGACTGGAATCGAACCCGGGACCCTTCAGTCCACAGGCCGAAGCTCTTTCCACGGAGCCTGGGGCAGAGGCGGGGATGTTTTTGTTCCTCTCTCTGCACACAGACCTTCTCCCAGGAACACTGTTTTCCTCGGGTTAGGAGGTGGGTGCGGTTCCCCAAGCCACCAGCAGATGGGGCCAAGAGCCCCATGCCAGGACCCAGGCTTCCTCCCTCTGCCACACTCCAGCCCCTCCCGGGCCTCCACCGTCCCAGTCATCCCAGGTCCCGGCAGAGGGAGCACGGAACCCTGTGCCTGTCAGCAGATTCCTGGAAGGTCACGCCGGATGCTGCGTGCTCCCTGGGAGGAACGGGGGGGCTCTGTGTGTTTGTCTCCCGTGGATTGCATCACCGGGCAGCCTCCTGGCGTGATTCTTCGGACGCCTGTGGTTTCCAGCCCTTCCCCGGTTCCTCTGCCTCCGCGTCCTGGCCAGGCCCCTCCTGGCCATGGCAGGATGTCCGGGGGGGAAGGCTGTGGCCCCAGGTGCTGGCCCCCGTCCAGCACTTTCCATGGCCCCTCCCTCTGCCCATCCGGTCCCCCCTCCCAGAGCTGGAACAGACTGTGGTCCTGGGGACGGGGGACTGGACACGGCTGGGCCCCTGGCGACGGCCTCTCAGCCCCGATCCGATCCAATCCGATCCGATCCCGTCAGGGAGCCCTGCGCCGCGGGAAGGCGGGGTTTCACCAGGACCCGGCACCGGGGAGCCCTCCTCTCTCTGACCACACCTGCGCGGCCGGAGGCAGCTCAGCTGTGCCAACTCTTTTTAAAAATGTACTTTATTTATTTAACCTTTACAAACTCCTCAGCTAAGGAACTCCCCCGCGCGCGCCACTCCCCCCCCGCCCCCCCAATTGGGTAGCCATTTGTTTTGCTGGTATCCTGGGCTGGTCCCAAATTATTTTATTATTTTATTTTACTTTTTGTTCATCCTCACCTGAGGGTATTTCCCCACTGACTTTTAGGGAGAATGGAAAAGAGAGGGGAAGACAGAGAGAAACACCGATGTGAGAGACACACATCGGTTGGTTGCCTCCTGCACGTGCCCCGACCAGGGCCGGGGCCGGAATCGAACCCGGGACCCTTTGGTCCGCAGGCCGATGCTCAACCTGCTGAGCCACACCGGCCAGGGCTAGTCCCAATTTAACATGCGGGCCTGCTGTCCCTGAGCAGGTCCAGGACCAGGGACTCGGTGTTTTGTTGGAGGAGTGAGAGTCAGACCGCCCGGAGGCACACAGTGTGGATCCCACAAAGCCCTCTTCTCCGCCCTCACCTCCCTCGCTGAGTGCAATGTGAGCTGTTGGGGGTCTTCAAACTTCTCTCATTATGAGAATCACCTGGTGGAGTTGTTAAAACACAGATTCCTGGATCCCAACTATAAGAAGTGCTATCAGGAATCTGTGTTTTAACACCTCCACCAGGTGATTCTCATAATGAGAGAAGTTTGAAGACCCCTGCAACGGACAGAGAGGAAGGAAAATAGACCGTGTCTTCAAGCAGCCATTGGGCAAGGAGACCTGAGGAGACAGACACAGGTCTGGTGGCTGGAGTGAGAGTCTGTAAAGAGAACTCCCGGGTCCAGGCAGGGAGAGAGGGAAGCAGAGTGGCTGCTCACCATCGCCCCCAGTGGCCCCGGTGGGGAATTTGTGCTTCTCGCCATCTCCTGCTTCAGGCTCTGAGGGTCTGGAGGCCGTTAGAGCCCATGAGAAAACGGATGAAGCTAGCCTGACTGGCGTGGCTCAGTGGTTTTTGCATCGACCTGTGTGAACCAGAAGTCACGGTTCGATCCTCGGGTGGTGGGCTTGATCCCCAGAGTGGAGTGTACAGGAGGCAGCCAATCAATGATTCCCTCTCATCACTGATATTTCTGTCCCCCCCTCTTCCTCCTCTCTGAAATCAATAAAAATATATTTTTTTAAAAAGAAAATGGATGATGCCACAGGGCTGGGGAGGCTGGGCGTCTGAGACACTTTGGTATAACAGAGAGATCATGGAAGGTTCGGTCGGACAGCCCTGGAGCCCTGCCTCAGCTCTGTGCCTGCCAACCAGGTGGGAAAGACGGAACGCCTGTGTCTCCCCAAATTCCTCTGGTGAAGCCGAATCCCCACTGCGATGGCATCGGGAGGCGGGGCCTTTGGAGGTCATTAGGTCACGAGGGTGCAGCCCTCACGAAGGGAGTTAGTGTCCTGGTAACAGAGGCTCCAGAGGGCTCCGTCCTCTCTGCCGGGTGAGGTCAGAGAGAGTGCCAGCAGGCAGGCCATCAGCAGGCCGCCGTCTACTGCCATTTTTGTCTTGAACTTCCAGCCTCCAGAACGAGGAGAAGGAAGTTTCTGTTGCTTCTACGTTACAGCAGCAGTGTGGACTCAGGCGCCAGGCGATTTGGGGCAAAGCACCGCCCACCCCGAGCTGGTTTTCTTCACCGGTGGCTGTGCCGTGCTTGATTCGCAAGCACCTCGCTGGGAAGGAGTGAAAATGCAGCAAATGGTGATGAAAACGGGAGTGACCCAGGTGCATGGCGGGGTGAGGGTGCGGATGAGACGAGGGCCGGCTGGGGAGACCTCCTGCCCAGCTCACTTGCCTGTGAGTGTAAATGCCGCCTGAACACGCACAGGTGAAGGTGGGTTTTGCTGAGTGAATGCAGAGCAGGGACAGAATCTGCCCTTTCTTAGTTCTTCTGGCTGCTCGAAGGGTTAAAATGACATAAGAAAATAATCAAATGTAATCACGTATGTGTGTATGGGGGCCCCAGAAAAATATGCGCCCTGAGAATAGTTGAGATTTGTATCCCATCGTGAGCTAAGGGGGCTGGAGGGGAGTGGATTGGAAGGTCAGAGGGCAGGAAGGCCTTCCCATGGGGACGGAGAGTGACTGTCTGGTGAAGGAAGGTTTGCCGGGCCGGCTTTGCCAACGGGGCACCGAGAGGCCTGTGACCCAAGGGCCTTGCCAGGTCCCTCTATCCACCGGTCCTTGTCGCACTGCAGCTCCTGTGGCATCGCCCTTCCAGGAGCAGCCTCCCCACTCCCCCCACCCCCCCGTTTACTTCCTTTAGGCAGTTAGGGGGTAACGCCAGGGGTCTTGACCCGGCACCTAGAAAGAAGGGTTCTGGAATCCTGCAGAAGGGGCTGCGCATAAATTAAATGAGTCCAGAGGCGAAACATGATTTTGAAAGGCATATGGAGGGGGGGCGCGGGGGAGAAGGGAGAGGCGCCTGGCTGAAGAAACCAAGTTGTTTTTGTCTCAGGACCCATGGCTTTTTTTTTAATATATTTTATTGGTTGTTTTTTTTTTTACAGAGAGGAAGAGGGAGGGATAGAGAGCTAGAAACATTGATGAGAGAGAAACATTGATCAGCTGCCTCTTACACACCCCCTACTGGGGATGTGCCCACAACCAAGGCACATGTCCTTGACCGGAATCGAACCCGGGACCCTTGCATCTTCAGGCCGATGCTCTATCCACTGAATCAAACGGGTCAGGGCAAAACCCTTGCTTTTTATTAACACAAATTGTCCTAAGCAGGGGTCCTCAAACTTTTTAAAGTGGGGGCCAGATCACGGTCCCTCAGAGAGCTGGAGGGCCAGACTATACGAACTACTAATTCCTACTGTAACACCTCGACTGCGCTCACTGCCCAAAAAACCTGGCGGGCCGGATCAGACTCCTCTGTGGGCCGCATGTGGCCTGCGGGCCGTAGTTTGAAGACGCCTGTAAGGCAAGGTGGAGATATACACCTCCAAGGGCAGGGTTTCCTACAGAATCCGTTGTCAGATTGGGGAACTCCTCCGGCTGTTCAGGTGTTTGGCCAGGAGGAGGCAATAGCGTGTAGATTAAGATGCCCTCCAGCAAACAATCAGCCTTTTCAGGTTTGGGAAATGCCTTTCAGCCATCCCAGATGATTCAGCCCTGCTGACATGCTGGAATCGGCTTCCGGCAAGGGGGAAAGTGGAAGATTCTTCATGAATCCCCTTTTTTTCTTAAAAATAAAGATAAAAATAAGCAGCTTAAAATATTCACCTGCCACAGAGGCACAGCGAACCCCGCCCTGCTCCCAGGCGAGGGTAGGAGAGTGCGTTGGTGACGAGACGTCCCTGGTGACGGTGAGAGCCTGACACTGTAACCGCGTTGTGACGATTCTCCTGGGCACACGGGCTCACCGCCCTTCTCAGGAGGCACCCGGCGCAGACGCGGCTCTTTGCTAATGTGCCGTGGAACGGGCTGGCCACGAGATCAAGTCTC
The DNA here is from genome assembly GCF_014108245.1 of Pipistrellus kuhlii. Taxonomy (NCBI): domain Eukaryota; kingdom Metazoa; phylum Chordata; class Mammalia; order Chiroptera; family Vespertilionidae; genus Pipistrellus; species Pipistrellus kuhlii. Next base: position 294,518 of record NW_023425438.1, read on the forward strand.
CCACTCGCCACTGGCTACGGCGGAACAGGGACATCAAGGCTGCTGCTCCTAACAGATTCCCCAGCGGCTGCCACACTCGGTCATGTTTAGGTGATGGTGGTGGTAGTGGTTGTCATGGTGACGGTCATCCTGGTATTGATGGTGATGGTCGTCATGGTGGTGAACTTTATCAAAAAAATTAAAAAAAAATATTTTTCTGGATTTCAGAGTGGAAAGGAGAAGGAGAGAGAGATAGAAACATCAGTGATGAAAGAATAATTGATCAGCTGTCTCCTGCACACCCCCCACTGGGGATTGAGCCCATAACCTGGGCATGTAATCTTGATTGGAATCAAATTTGGGACCTTTCAGTCCATAGGCCAATGCTCTATCCATGGAGCCAAACCATCTAGGGCTGTGGTCGGCAAACTGCTTTGGCTCCTTGAGTGTGGCTCTTCCACAAAACACCACGGCCTGGGCGAGTCTATGTTGAAGAAGTGGCCTTAGAAGAAGTTTAAGTTAAAAAAAATGTGGCTCTCCAAAGAAATGTCCATCGTTGTGCTGTTGATCTTTGGCTCTGTTGACTGATGAGTTTGCCGACCACTGATCTAGGGCTATCAGAAAGATTTAATGAAATCTGACAAAATCTTGACATGTCCCTGGTGGAACCATTGAATTTCATGGGTAACAAAAGAACCTTAGAAAACTTCAGACAGAAAAAAATCCAAAATAGCCCAACCAGCACCGTGGAAAGAATTCAAGACTTCTGATCTCCGGTGCACCATTGGACAAAGGCAGTCAGTGGAACAACGTTTATAAAATCTGGGAGAAACACTTGTGATCCAAGCATTCTATACCCAGCCAAATTGTCATCTCTAATTTTAACAGTGTACGCTTTCCTATTAGAGATATATATTCATTGTAGAAAACAAAAGCATTCTACTAAAAATGTATTCATCTTAAAAAATCAAAACCCTATGGAATCTAGATTTTTAAAAATTCGATTTCTCCGCCTTTTCCTTTGTTCTGCGGATACACAACGAGACTGCACATCTGTGTAAATATGACTTCTTCGTGCCCATTCTGCTCCCCGCCCTCACCGGGAGGACTGGAGTTTGGCCCTATATTGGTACTACCCGCCGGGCAGGAACACGTGGGTTTGGTTTTGCTTAAAGCGGAATTGAGAAAGCAGTTCGGAATGAACGCAGATAGGCTTGTGCGCCTGCAGGTGTGAGATTCAGGAGTATCCCTGAGCTCCGAATGGAAAACAGGCAAAGCCAAAGGCTTTACAGAATTGCCAAGGGGTTTGGATGAAAAAAGGGCTATTCCGTGGTCAGCATTGTATGTTTGGTTCTTCACCTGATTTGTGGGACCCGGGCTTCTCGGATTGATGTGTACAAACCACCGAGCACAGCCAGGCACCGAAGGCTGACCAATCAGAGAGCGGTGGCCGCTCGTTAAGATAATCACTCAGGAAACACACAGTCATGTGGCCTTCATGTCACTGCGGCGTTAAAAAAAGTGGACACGTCCAACCCAGAGCTCTAGAAACGAGGCATTCCTTCAACATCTGGCCCAGTAATTAATCCTCATATTCACAGGCGTTGGTGACACATTATCAAGTAATGCAGGCCTCTGGTGAATTACAGCTTTTTAATTAACTCATCTCCTGGGTGCTGATGAGTGCTAAGTCATAGCTCCATTTGCATGTATCCGAAAGAGGGGAACGGGGTGTCCCCGGAGGCCCACCCAGAGGTCCTCCCCAGATTTGGTCTTCAAGCAGCTGCCCCTCCTCCTAGGCTGTCCTGTGGGCCTAAGATTCCCCTGCAGCGTTTGCTGACCCTGACTGGGCAGACCAGCCGCGTGGTCATCCCGCCCTTTTAGGACTTGAGAGAGACCTTCCCCCTGACCCTCCTTTCCTCTGCCAGCCCCCCTTTCTGCCCCCGGCGCTCTCAGGGAGCAGAGCCACGTGCTGTCCACACGGCTTAGAGAGACTGACATCCACACCAGGCCCGCAGGCCTCTTGCTGTGAAAACAACATTTCACAGGTAAACAGAACTGTGAGCTCCGTTCCTTCCTCCCTTCATTAATTGAACGTAATTTCCCTGTATCAGGTGCTTCGGTTTGTCCTTTAATTGTCAGGATGGGATTGGCTCCCTCTTCCCTCCCTCCTTCCCTCCTCCCCTCCCTCCCTTTTGTTGTTAACTGTTGGAATTCTGGCCATGACAAATTCTAAGTTCCAGTAGCATTGCCAGCTACATTGAATAAACATTTAAAAATATTTAGGAGAATGTGAGGAGAAAGGGGGCGCTATTTTTATGTTTTTAAAAGGGGGGAGGTCCTTTTAAAGTCTGGAGCGGCCAGACCAGAAGCGGACTCCCATCGCGCCCGGATGTGTCTGGGTGGAGACCGCTCCCCGCGAGGTGCGCACTGTCATGACCATGAGCTCCGAGTCCGGGTCGGGCAGACGGCAGGACCCGCCTGAGCGAGGCGGCAGGTGCCCAGCGCAGCCCGCACACGCCCGGGGCCTGCGGGTGTCCCCTCGCTGTGGGGAGAGCCGCGGCGTCAGCCGGTCCCGCACGAGGGACACAGGCTGTCCGGTCGCGGCCTGCAGACGCTGGGCCATCTCTCCTCTCACTGGGAGGCCCGTGGGAAATCGCTTCCGTATGTGAACTTTTTTTTGGCGAAAGACATATTTTCCATTTTTGCTGTTGCCCAAGCACAGTATTATCTCGCCGAGGATGAGGGTGAACTCCCCGAATGTCACATTTTTTCACGGTTCACATGGAACACGTTAAAAATAGCCTTCCATGCTGCTCCTCTGCCGGCTTCCGCCTCCAACCTCCCACCTGGACCTGAGGGGCCGGCAGGAGGATCCCGCACACCTGGCCCCTCGTCCCCAGCAGGTGCACCCCGAGCCTTTGGAGCGCCGTGTCCGGGGGAGAGGTGTCGTCTGGACCCTCCAGGACAGGCTGCGTCGCTCTGCTCACTGAGGGGCTGAGGGACTTGGATCTTCTCTCCGAGGCCTTTCCTGGCCACAGGGGCCGCCGAGAGGAAAGGCGGTGCTGAGGCGAAGGTCCATCTGTCTGTCCATCCATCCATCCATCCATCTACCCACCCCCATCCATCTATCCATCACATCTATTCATACACGTCTTCACTTCATTCTCACAGAAACCCAGGAGGAAGGTCTCAGCTCCATTGCACTGAGGAGGAAACTGAGGCAGGGGGGTTAATACTCAAGGCTGCTCCGCTGAGAGGCGCCGGAACGCAAGCCAGAGGCCCAGCTGGTCTCCTGGGCTGCAGCCTCTCACCGGCCCCAGCTGGTGTGCATTCTCTGCCCAGGAGGCTGGGCGCCCGGACCCGGGCTGCTTTCCAGGAGGCGGGCCTCCCGGCTCGGCTCCCTGTGTGGGAGGCCTCCTGCGGGGGCGCCGTGTGACCTCCGTCCCTCCCCGGGGGCAGGAGCCTTCGAGACACCCCCGTGCACCTCCGCCCCTCGCTCATCGTGGTCTGTCCACGTCCCGCTGCTCCATCATGAGGTTGCGTCTCGCTTCTCCGCCTCCCGCCGAGGGCAGAGCCGGGACTCGAACACAGGTGAGTGAGGCCTTGCCGAGCTCCGAGCCGCTGTCCTGACCTCTGACTTCACCTGGGCCGCTGCCCACCTGCAGACCAGGTCCCGCTCCCGTGGTCCAGCCCCGTGTCCGCGCCCCTGCCCACCTGCTGGGAGGCTGGCTCTCCGTGGCACCCTCAGGGCTCACCTAGACATGCCCACGCACGTGGCCTTCCCCTGCAGCTGCGTGCCAGGGTGCTGCCAGGGCTTTCTGTCCTGTTCTCGGCACGGTTACAGGAGAATGGAAAGGTGTTCCAACTTCACTTAGAGGGGCCGCTGTGGTCCGTGTGCCCTCCAGACACCTCTGGTTAAGGTGACAAGACGCCCCGATTTTTAACAATTTGTCCCATGTCCCACGGCGTTTTAACGCGGGACAAATTGTTAAAAATTGGGGCTGTTCCACCAAAAGCGGGGCGTCTGGTCACCTTGCCTCTGGTCCATGTGCTCTCAGCCGCCTTTGGCCCGTGTGCCTCCAGCCCACCCAGCAAACCGCCAGAGCCCCCCCCTCACGCCTCAGCTGCCACGTTGAACCCAGCGTCTTTGCTTCGTGGCTCCTTTGCCATAGCTCGGCCTGATCCAACCTGATGTTCTTTCCTCCGCCACCCCACTCCATGTCACCCCACTCCATTCGTCCCCGCTCCCACCCCCACCCCGACTCTGTGGGCACCCGGGGAAAGCCATCGTTCCTCCTGTCGCAGGCTGAGCGTAGTTGATCCCGGCTTCTCCGTGGCTGTGTTTGGTCGCGGGAAAGCGAATGTAGTAAAGGTAGCTGGAGTGAGGTGCTGGCGTAGCTGCTGTTTATTGAGTTTGGAAACAAGTACTGACTTAGAGCGGGGTTGGGGAGGTGGGAAAAGTGGGGGGTGTTAGGGAACCCCTCTGAGGTGGAAGAGGAGCCTGGGACTCACTGCAAAGGTAACATCTCCATGTGCACGACCTTTTTTTTTTTTTTTTTTAAGTATATTTTTATTGATTTTGTACAGAGAGGAAGGGAGAGAGATGGAGAGTTAGAAACATCGATGAGAGAGAGTCATCGATCAGCTGCCTCTTGCACACCCCCTACTGGGGATATGCCTGCAACCAAGGTACATGCCCTTGATGGGAATCGAACCCGGGACCCTTCAGTCCCCAAGCTGACGCTCTATCCACTGAGCCAAACCGGTCTCGGCCATATGCACGAACTTTAAACAATAATTATTCCACAAATGAGGCCTAACACCTCGCTTGTGTGGCTAAAGGATAGGCCACTGAGAGAACTGTGAAGGCACGAGCAGGTATGCGCTCAAACGGCGTGCAGGCAGCGCGTTTTCTCACTGGAGAAGGTGCGGGTTTTCTGGATTCATTCGCTGGGGCCGCCAGCACAAAAGACCGCAGGCGGGGGGGCTTACATGAGAGAAGTTTATTTTCTCATGTCGGGAGGTGGGAAGGCCAACGTCAGGGCCTGGGCGGGGAGGCTCCCTCCAAGGCCTCTCCTTGGCGTGCGGACAGCGCCCCCTGGCTGTCTGATGGCGTGGTTGTCCTCTGCACGTACCACCCCCTGCTGGTCTCTCAGTACGTATCTCTTCCTAGAAGGACACCAGTCAGATTGGAGGAGGACCCACGTTTTAACTTAACCGCCGCTTTATTTTTATTTTTTATTTTTAAAATATATATATTTTTAATCAATTTCTTACAGAGAGGAAGGGAGAGGGATAGAGAGTTAGAAACATCGATGAGAGAGAAACATCCATCAGCTATCTCCTGTACACCCCCTACTGGGGATGTGCCTGCAACCAAGGTACATGCCCTTGACAGGAATCGAACCCGGGACCCTTCAGTCCGCAGGCCGACGCTCTATCCACTGAGCCACACCGGTGTTGGCTTGACCGCCTCTTTAAAGGCCCGGTGTTCAGATACAGCCAGTCACACTTGACCTGCCGGCGGCTGGGGCTTCCCCACACGGATTGTCAGGGGAGGCAGTTTCCACCACCGCCTCCCACACAGGCCGATCACAGGATTGGCGGTGGGAAAAGGACCGCAGAGAAGAAATTGCTTAAAGAGAAAAGTGACGGGCATTTTTATGCTCCTTCATAAAAAAATCCCACAAGACCCCATTAAGTTTATGGTCAGATGTGAGCGCAGCTTCAAGAAGCTCCGTCTAGACGCTTTAGGCCGTGAGGGTGAGGCGCTCCCAGCGTGCTCCTGTCCGCCGCCAGGCCCTCCGGGGGGGCCCAGGATGGAGGGCTCCCTCGGCTGCTCCAGCGCATGCTGATGGGGGAACATGGCCGTGGGGCCCCTCGACAAAGCTGTTCCTCCGAGGCCTGTCCCCCACGCGAAAGGGACAGACAGGCTGGAAAGAGTGTCGATTCCTGGAGGAAGAATCCGTCTTCATGCAGGAACTCAGAAACGCAAATGTGGCCTCAAAATCCTCCCAGGAAGCCCAGGGCCAAAATCCCCTTCCTATCCCCAGGTTCTGGGCTGAGGACGTGGCCGTCTTGGGGGGGCACCTTCCCCCCTTCCCCCCCCCCTCCCCCCCAATCGCACTGTCTGTGAACAGGTGCAGTCTTTGTTCTGTTCTTTCTCCATTTTCAATTCTTTTTTTAAAAATGTATTTATTGATTTTTTACAGGAAGAAAGAGGTATGGATAGAGAGCTAGAAACATCGATCAGCTGCCTCCTGCACACCCCCTACTGGGGATGTGCCCGCAACCAAGGTACATGCTCTTGACTGGAATCGAACCTGGGACCCTTGAGTCTGCAGGCCGATGCTCTATCCACTGAACCACACCGGTCAGGGCCATTTCCAGTTCTTATACCTTGTATTTCTTTTCCTTGCCCTCGGGGCCACGTGGGCAGCGCCCCCGACACGTCACCCCTGCATTCCGTGCGCTGAGAGGGCTGCCAGGTCCTCGCGGGACTGGGAGGATGCTTTATTATTGGCTCGTGATGAGTTCTAAATCGCACAAACCTGCTGGATGTTACAGTGCTTTCTCGTCCCTGAGTGGCTGCAGGTGTTTTGAGTTAGAAGTAAGTGACTGCTGCTGCCCAAAACCCACTGAAATCCAATGCCATCAGTGACCGGCTCTAGGCCGCCATGGGGCCTGGGCTAGTTCGTTTGCTGGGGGCCACTGGTGGCACCTGGCTGCTGAGAGAGAGAGAGAGAGAGAGAGAGAGCGCGAGCGTGCAAGCGCCTACTGGGTCCTTTGCCTTAAGTGCTTTATCTGTTTCCTACAGGCAGGGATTTAGGGAGGTCTTGGAGAAGGATCTCACTAGAATAGGGGTGTCGAACTCAATCAGAGAAGGGGCCAAAATCTAAAATCCAGCCTAAATCGCGGGCCGAATGGTTTACTGAACAGTCATAAACTGTCATTGTGATGGAAACGCAGCGGAGTGCAGTGATGACAGCGCGGTGCGGGCCACATTGCAAGGCCTGGCGGGACGGATTTGGCCCGCGGGCCTTGTGTTTGACACATGTGCACTAGAACATCATCAGCTTTCCAGGGTGTCCTTTAGGGCTGTGGTCTCTGCCGATGGGTTGGTGCTAGGGTCCGGTCCTTCGTCATCGCTTCCGATGCTGAGGTCCGCCGCGGGGTCCTCTCCTCTGGCTCCGCTGCTTTCTGAGCGGAACCTCGTTGCCCTGAGGGCCGAATGCTGAAGGACAGGGTCCTGCCAGGGAGCCGGAGGGCGGCAGGTGAGTCAGGGTGCTGGCCGGGGCCAGTTCGCATCGCCCACCTGACTCCTTTCCCCCATCCCGCTTTCCAAGGAATTCCCCCAGCTTGCTGCTGGCCTGCCTCGCTTCTGGTACCTCTGTGATCCCTAAGCCACCACCAAACGGTTTCTGAGGTGCCTGCGCGGGAGAGGTCCGAGGGGGGCAGCTCCCTGCCTCCCCCTATTTTTGTTCCATTTGGTTACATAATCGCCCTAATAGCTAGCCGCTCTGTGCGTGCCAGGCGGCGCTGTGCATGTGTTCACTGACCCCCCCGCCCCCCACCCAGAGCTTTCAAGTGTCAGGATGGGGCCTCCCAGCCAGGCAGCCTGGCTCCAGCCCGGCTCTCCCAGGCACTGCCGCTGCTTTGTGTGCAAATTTGCTTTGTCTTCTGCGGGTCCAGGGGAGCTCCAGTGAGCGTGCCTCAAACCCAAACCCCACTCCTCAGCGTGCCTCCCGGCTCCGGAGGATTTCAGGCTGAGTCCTCCCACTTACCCAGAAACCCAAGCGCCGGCCTTGGCCTCTGCCTGTCAAGCCAGGCCTCACAGCGAAACAGTCACCAGGTGTCAGCAATCTGACCTCTCCGACCTCAAGCTGTCCCCACCGTAAGGCCTTCCGTGCTTTAATTAGCGGCCTTGCAGGGTCTCCCGGTTACAGATGAATAACTTAATGTTTAAAAAGAGAGATGATTTTTCCCTCATTGACCCCCTCATCCCCATCCGTCCTCTCCCCAGGCCCTCACCACACTATTGTCTGTGTCCATGGGTTATGCATATATGTATGCATGTAAGTTCTTTGGTTAATCTCTATCCTCCCTTCTGCTCTCAGTCCGTTCCATGCGTCTATGGGTGTGTTTCTGTTTTGTCCGTCAGTTTATTTGACCTTGATCTTCAGTGGGAAATATATCTTAGGTCATGGCCATGACCCAAGACACACTTACACATTCACCTATCCCCCCTTCTCCCCCCCCCCCCACCACAGACACAAACTTGCTCTCGTATATTTACATAACCACATATAAAAATATAAGACTCAAGCAAAAGTCTTGCAAAACAATAATTGCTCTTCCTATATGTTTCCTATTAAGTTTGTATTTCATTATAAAACCAAGCTAATTGTGACCTGCCAAATTTGTAGACGCCAACCTTCACTTTGAAAACCAGGGAATTAGAAGATTTCTAGTTGCTTTTAAGTCATTGGATCCTTATGTTTCTGCATTTCTTGTAAAGGCTCTTGGGTTTATCCCATTCATTAATTATGCCAGAAAACATTTCTCAGCATGTGAGATATAAACACTTCACACCCCCTGGTCATAATATCGTGGGGTATTGTGTTGTAGAATTTGTTAAAAGTGTATTTTATAGTTTGTGTTTTTGTGTGTGTTTTGTAATAGGAGACTTTGCTTTTATTTCTCTTATTTACCAGAAATTGTATTAGGGTGATGGTTTCCATATGGATTCTTAAAAGTTGCTTGGCAGGGTTAAAAATTTATTCTTTAAGTTACAAGGGCATTGCATTCAAATAATGGAACACTCATAAATGTGTTAATTAGGAGAGCAATAGGCTTTGATTCCCAAGCAAATGAATGTAATTGAATAGAATTGCATTTTTGCAAACGAAATGCGAAATGTTGGTGGGAAAACTTGGAAGATAAGCATCCTCAGTCTAAACCACATGTGTCAAACACAAGGCCCGCGGGCCAAATCCGTCCCGCCAGGCCTTGCAATGTGGCCCGCACCGCGCTGTCATCACTGCACTCCGCTGCATTTCCATCACAATGACAGTTTATGACTGTTCAGTAAACCATTCGGCCCGCGATTTAGGCTGGATTTTAGATTTTGGCCCCTTCGACACCCCTAGTCTAAACTAAAGCAAATGCAATCTGCAAATGTAAATGAGATCAATTCATGTGAACAGGCAAACGAGAGAAATCAGTGATTTTTCCAAATCTAGTAATTTGGTGACCATTCGATTCATTAGCCTTTCTGCTCTAAACTTAATTATTCACACGCAGAAGCAGATTAAAGTGTAATTTATGGAGAACTCATCCTTAAGTTAATTACAGGCCAGCCTTTCCTCCTACAGATGCAGGGACTGAGGGCGAGACTGTAAATGATGAGAGTCAGTGCGGGTCTGGAATCCTTCGGTCACGGTCACAGCTCCTTCGGGGTCAGGGTGGGAGCCGGTGAGGAGTGAGTGGGCGTGGAGTGGCACCTCCCTCGGGCTCCTCAGTGGAGAAGAACACACAGCTCCCTGCCCTGGGTTACTCCCTACCTATGGGGGCAGGTGCTCCTATTCTTCGCAGACAGATTAACGTCACTTTCTATAGCGTCTAAGGGGCAAAGGGGAACCCGGGACGTCTGCTTCTGAAGCCACGCACGTCCTGACTCTGCTGCTGCCCTTGACCCTGCTCGGCACCACCTTCAGCAGCATTCCCAGGAGACGGTGAGGAGCCTTTTGCCAACACGGAACTTGCCAGTCTCGTTTTAACACCGGGATGGACACAGGTGCAGCTTCTGTAGGGCTCGGCTTCTTTTTCATCAGCATCTCAACCACGTGAGAGCCTTTTGCACAAACACCGTGGAAAGGGAAAGGGAAAGGGAAACTCCGAGTCGCCGCCGTCAGAACCCAGGCGTCCTGCGCTGCTGCCGTGGCCGCGGCCCCCGTGGGACGTGCAGCTGACCCCCCTGCGACTGACGGGATTTCCCGATGAACTTGAAGGGATGGTCCAGCAGCAGCTCATGAGTTAGCCCTGAGGTCAACTTCATGTGACCTTGAGTTCCTTACTGAACTCTTCTGAGGATCAGTTTCCCCGTCTGTACCACGTTCATTCAGGCCAAGAGTTATGAAGCATCTACTCTGGGCCAGCCCCGAGGCATTGCTGTGAGCAAGGCAGACAAGACTTCCTCCCCCTGTCCCCCCCCCCCCCTTCACAGAGAAGACAGACCCACAAACAACGTGCAGTCCGATGATGTGGGGAGTGGAAGGAGTCGGGGTCACAAGGACGCAGGCAGGAGGTGGGTACCGTCTGGATCAAGGGGCCTTGTGGACGAAGTGATGCTGAGGGACCAGTGGGCGATGATATGTAACCTGTGCTCAGAGGGGCTTGGTGACAGTGAGGTAGCATACGTGCACATACCTGGCACTGCCAGTAGCTGGTAAGGGCACCAGAAGGCCCCTCCTACATGCTCCAGTCCTTCCTAGTTTCTCATCTGGGACCGGCACAGGGCTCGGTGCCTCGGCAGCTGGAGAGCTGATTAGGAATACGCATGCCTGTGCTTCATCCCCCGAGGACCCCAATTCCGCGGAGGAACTGGACCCACCATTTAAAGAATCTCCCAGGAATTCTAACCTGGTCTCACTGCCTTTCCTCCCCCCTCCCCGCCATGAGCAACACGTCTGGACCCACCGTGATAGCCCAGGGTAAGCACCTCCTCTCCAGATCTCCAGTTAAAACCTGTTAACCCGGGAGTTCCCCTTTTAATTATGCAACCTGTAACGGGCGCGTACTCTTTCACTAGGACGTGTCAGTACGTCACGCCCGGAGGATGTAATTTTATATTATTATTATTTTTATTTATACTTAATTAAAATAAATGAACTATATATTTTTTCGTTTATTTATAAAGCACAAAGGAAAATACAAAATTACAAACAAATAGAAAAGAATACCAACAAAAAAAATGGAAACACTGAATTAAAAAATTATAAATTTTATAAACAATTATAAAGATTACAAAAAATATATACCGTCCCTCTCAGAGTGCAACATATATTTCAAGGACATATTCATATGTCCTACCCATTCCCGATATTGTTTACGTTTGACGTATTTATAGGTCCCGCTCGGTTAACAGGTTAATCCCATCTCCCGCCACGCCAAGGAATAGTCACTGTTTTCCGGATGAAGGATCTCGCACTGGCCCAGGGATTAGGATGTGGACAGACCATTTTGGGGGTTGCCATTCCGCCTGTTACCTGGTGTGAGGGTGTGAGGAGGGACCGAGCGCCATGCCAGGGCTAGGAAGGCTCCCTCACGGAGACAGCTGGAGGCCCCGCCCAAGCGGTCACCCTCTTCCCCGCACCCGCTCTGGTGCCCCGAGGGCAATGCGGAAGGACTCACTCTGTGGAGGGAGGGGTGCCCTCCCGGGACAGGGCCTGGGCTGGGGGTCCCAGCTCCAGCTCTGCTTCTGCAGGGGCCTCTGGGCTGGCCAAGCCCCCCGGCTGGCACAGTCTCAGCTGCTCGGAACCTGGAGACCAGCTGGCGAAGTCCAGCCTCATCTCGCCGTGGGGGAACGGGTCTCTGTAAGTTGAGCTCCGGGTCTCACCACCTCATGGGGGCAGAAAACCCACCCTCGGCTGTGGTCCCAGGGCAGCTTGAGATCTGGGTTTGTAGACTGCTCTGGGCAGCCTCGCTAGCCACCCCCGGGCGCAGGTGGAGTGGCATGACCCTCTGACCCTTACAGCGCTCCTCCCCTGGGCACGGAGCACCGAGCACGTCTGCGCCATGGACCTTGTACAGGGCCGGTTCGTATCTCCCAAACCCAGACATTCCAAGGACCCCTATGGCTCTTCTCGGCGGGGCTGGAATACACCCCCCAGAAAACACGTGAATTCTTCTCTTCTCTCTCTGCCGTCACCTTTCCGTGCGGTTTTCTCACACCAGGTGTTCCCATCCGGAGAGGAACCTTCCGTTGTCAGCGTGACATTTTCAGATGCGCGGCTCTGTCCCCGGTGAGGATTCTGCAGAAGGGGGTGCCACGCACAGCGCCAGCCTGCACCAGGCGGCGCCCAGATTGCTGCTTATGCCGCAGTGAACGTGCTCGAGTTGCGAGCGTGGCGGAGTCTCTGCAGGCGCACCTGCAGCTCAGAGTGGAGTCTGGGTTCTGGGCCGATTCTGAATCCCCTCCACCCTCCCAAAGTGATGCTGGCAGCTTGGGATCCACACCTCCTTCCCATATGTTGCATATCCTCTGTGAGTGTAGCTGAAGACACCCTTGTGGATGGTATTTCTCGGCGGGAATGCGTTCGGAAATTCTGAAAAGGTGACGGGAGCGGGAAGGAAATGAGCACTTGGCTCGCATCGCTGTGTACCGGGCTGGGCCAGGCACCTTTGCACACGTGAGCTCATGTAATCTGCACCCAGCTCTGTGGGAAAGGTGCCAGGTGGACTTTTGCAGGACAGGAGACAGGCTCAGAGAGGTTGTTACTGGCCTAAGATCATCCAGTCATTGCATGGTGCGACCGGGATCTGAAGCCAGTGTTGTTGGATTCCAAAGCTCTCTCTCTCTCTCTCTCGAGTCTGGTCTTGTATTCTGGACTCTTCCACCCCTAAGCTCCACATCCCACTTCCAGGCTTCTGATCACAGACAACGTGGACTAAGTCTGTGGAGAAACTGAACTTCTTAGACCAGGCTTTAAAAAAAAAAAATCTCCTCACCAGAGGACATGCTTAGGAAGAGGAAAAAGGGGGAGAGAGAGAGAGAAAAAAAAAAGAGAGAGAGAGAGTGGGGGGAGAGGGAGAGAGATATATATATCACTGCGAGAGAAAAACATCAATCAATCAATCAGTTACCTTTCTATGCGCCTGATGGGAGATCAAACCCACAACCCGGTATGTGCCCTGACTGGGAATCCAACGGGCAACCTTTTGGTGCCCAGGGTGACGCTCAACCAGCTGAGTCACTCTGGCCAGGCTGAGACCAGATCTTTTTTATTTTATTTTAAATTATTACTATTTTTTCTTTCTTGATTAAGGTATTACATATGTGTCCTTATACCCCCCTTTGCGCCCCCCCCCACTCATGCCTCACCCCCCATATGTGTCTGTGTCCATTGGTTAGGCTTATGTGCATGCATACAGGTCCTTTGGTTGATCTCTCCCCCTGACCTCCACCCTCCCTTGCCTTCCCTCTGAGGTTTGACAGTCTGATGCATGCTTCTCTGTCCCTGGATCTGTTTTTGTTCATCAGTTTATGTTGTTCATTATACTTGGCTGTGTCTCACCCTCTCACAAATGAGTGAGATCATGTGATATTTATCTTTCTCCGACTGGCTTATTTTGCTCAACATAATGCTCTTTAGTTCCATCCATGCTGTGGCAAATGGTAAGAATTCCCTTTTCACCACAGCATAGTATTCCATTGTGTGTAGATGGACCACAGTTCTCTACTCCACTCATCTGCTGATGGGCACGTAGGCGGTTTCCAAATCCTAGCTATTGTAGATTGTGCTGCTATGAACATACGGGTGCATATATCCTTTTTGATGGGTGTTTCTAGTTTCTTGGGCTATAGTCCTAGGAGTGGGATCACTGGGTCCAATGGGAGTTCCATTTTCAGTTTTTTGAGGAAACTCCATCCTGTTCTCCAGACTGCATTCCCACCAGCAGTGCAGGAGGGTTCCTCTTTCTCCGCATCCTTGCCAACACTTGTTGTTTGTTGATGTGTTGATGATTGCCGTTCTGACAGGTGTGAGATGGGACTGCACTGTCATTTTGATTTGCATCTCTCAGACGATTAGTGACGCTGAGCATGTTTTCACGTGTGAGACCAGATCTTGAAAGAACTTCCTTGGCCCACACTTCGCATGGACCCCATCTACCTCCTCTCTGGTTAGCCTGCGTCAGTCCCCCTTTCCCTGCATGTGTCATGGAAGCAGATTTGGACAGAGGTGTCTGTGACCTTGGACTGGCGGAGATTTAGACTCTATGCTAGGAAACGCATCTCTCTCTCCAGGAGGTGAGAGGGGAGCAGGCCGTGCCAGGGGAGACGGTTCTTTCCCCGCTGCTCTGACGCCACCCGGCATCCCTCTAGCCACACTCCCCGGCTGCCTGGGGCTCGCTGCAGGGTTCCCGTCGGGGTGAGACTTGGCTGCGTCTCGCCCTGTGCCCATTAATCTTCATTTCAGCTTGTTGCTCTAAAGATACATCTTGAAACATTCAAGAAGCGCAGGAGTTCATCCGTGTCACAGACAGCATGCCTCAAGGATTGCTATTTCGTCAACCTGGCCAACTTGGATGTCAGAGAATCCACTCAGGGAGGAAATGGCCTTGGACGTTTTCCTTGCCTTTCACTGTGTCTCCCTCCCTACTTCCAAACTTGTCCAGGGCGGCCATAACCCCTCTTATTATTGTGTCCCTGACAAAGAGGACAGCCCTGAGAGCCGGCAACCCTTGGACCCCTTCGTGTTCCAATGACCCTGACCCCAGACAACCCGCCTGGAGCATTCCCACTGTGAGACATGCTCTTCCTGGGCCCAGCAAACTCACTGGCCACCTCTTTGGCGTCCACCAGAAGGTGGCTACTTTAACGACAGGGCCTTTGTGGAGGGAATGAAGGTACATCGAGGCTCCATGGTGGGCTTGTGCCAATAGGACTAGTGTCCTTATAAGAAGAGGAGATCCGGGCACAGACACAGAGGCGCAGGGGTGACCCTGTGAGGACACCTTGAGAAGATAACCATCCGCAAGTCAAGGGGAGAGGCCTCAGAGGAGACCAAACCTGCCAACACCTTCGTCTTGGACGCCTAGCTTCTAGAACTGCGAGGAAGTAGAGTTCTGTTGTGGAAGGCCCCTGGTCTGTGTTATTCTGCGTGGGTAGCCTTGGCAAAGCAGTATGGTCACCAGCGTCCCATCAGATAATTTAGTGTGGAGCCAGCCCCTCCACTTTATTGGCATCATGGAGATAAATCTTGGTTATTTGACCGATTTTTATGATCTCAAAGTTGATATTGTGTAGACCCAACTCTAATCATATGTTCCTTCTTCTCCGAATTTTTCATATATAATTACTTTCTCTCAAGTCTATTGCCTTAATAGATTGGGGGATATTTGCTTCTGAGGATCATATATCACATCTGTTTCCCCTTACTAGAATCGCTCTCTGTCCCTGTAAGCAAAGTTACATTGTGATTTTGAGCACAGAGACTCTTGGAGCGTCTGCTTTGGATTCCAGCAGTTTCCTCTCATTACGTTTCACCGCAGCTACGGACTTCAGGACTCCTGCTCGAGGCTGGACTTCAGACACCAGCTGGAATGCAGCTCCGAGAGGAACTGCCGCCTTGGAGACATTCCTGACCTCTCTGCTTCTCTCCAGGAACATTCTAGAGAGTCCTACCTGACAGAGGGAACTTCTCTCCAGTGCTGGGTTTTACATGCCCAGATTCCAACCGTTAAGCCCAAAGACGTATGAAGAAGGAATGAAGATGCCTGGCTCACATGGCGTTGTCTGGCTCAGTGATTAGCTCTGAAGGAGAGAACCAACAGTGAAGGGCAGAAAGGGGATGTGTTGATATTTGTGAGTAGACCGGAAGACCATCTTTGTGCAGTGATGGTGCTGTGGTTCAGGAACCATATTTCTCATTCATGTGCATTTCTGGTAAGCCAGGAAACCTTTCTAGTTTCACCTTTTTAAACAATTTTTATTATAAATCTAAAACAAATATGGCAACCAACTCCACAAATGAAGGAAGTGCTGTATTGAACACAGTTGACTTTTTTTTTTTTGTGATTGAGTATCTTAACTATTCTATAGATCCCATTAGAATAAAAAAAATTTCCAGAAAAGTGTAGGAAATTGGAATAGCTATGTGCTACCTAGAGGAGTTCCAACGATTGCCTAGACTGTTATTTGTTTATTTTTTCTTTCTCTTAAAAGTAGAGCATTCCCCTGCCCTAGCTGGTTTGGCTCAGTGGATAGAGCATTGGCCTGAGGACGGAAAGGTCCTGGGTTAGATTCCAGTCAAGGGCACATGCCTGGGTTTTGGGCTCCATCCCCAGTAGGGGGCGTGCGGGAGGCAGTTGATTGATGATTCTCTCTCTTCATTGATGTTTTTCTCTCTCTCCCTCTCCTTCTTCCTTCCTCTCTGAAATCAATAAAAATATATTTTAAAAAAGTAGAGTGTTTCCCCCAAACTCCTCCTTCCCTCTGTCTCCAACCCAAATAAAGCAAAGGAGACATGGTAGATCCTGGTTAACCAGGTTCCAGGAGAGGTGAGCACGCAGGCGTCTGTAGCTGATGGGGTATTTGACGGGCAGAGTGCGGGGGACAGAGGAGTCCTGGTTCTGTCGCTTACTCATTGTGCATCTTTCGCCACCTCATTCGAATGCTGGGCCGTGATGGGGGATAATAATATCTGCCTCACAAATTTTCATGGGCATCAAATGAGATAATGGATGGGAATGCACTCCTCAAACCATAACTGGGCGCTGCAGATGTTAGTCATTATTTTCAAACGGCATCCGTGACCTCGTTCTGCTTGTGGTTCTCTGCTGGAGAGGAGAGTCGTAAATGCCTCCCAGGGTATCTGGAGTGAGCTTACTCCAGTGACTTCAACCACCAGCAGTCCCGTGACAGGCCACCGCCCTCCTGCAACAGACTCACGCCAAGGACGATGCTGGGCTTCTACATTCTGATTTGCTCATCCATTACCAGTAGCATTTCCATCCGCATGCTCAACTGTGAAAATCCATCTCAGGGACAACCCTAGGTTCCCATAGAGCGCCGGCTCCGGGCTCTCCCTCTTTGTTCAGCTTAGAGAATAGAAACGTTTCTCTGGAACTTTCCACGGTAAAGTATTTCCACCCTTCGCAAGGACCTCGCCTTTGTCATGCAGACACTGTTTCTCGAACAGCTTTGATGACAGTGGTTCGGTCCTGTGTGTTTTTTCATTAGGTGGCTTTATATAAGGAACAGTTTTTTTAAAAAAATATATTTTATTGATTTTTTTTTTTTTACAGAGAGGAAGGGAGAGAGATAGAGAGCTAGAAACGTCGATGAGAGAGAAACATTGACCAGCTACCTCTTGCACACCCCCTACTAGGGATGTGCCCGCAACCAACGTACATGCCCCTGACTGAAATCAAATCTGGGACCTTCCAGTCCGAAGGCCGACGCTCTACCACTGAGCCAAACCGGTTTCGGCAGGAGCAGCTTTTATTGCCCAGTTGCCATCTGGAAGAGATTAACCACTCTCAAAAACCACGACAGTAACCTCCGGGTTACAGTATAGCGAGTCCGATGGAGTTCTCCAGGGTCACCTTGTTTTTCCTCCTGAGACGGTCCATTCAGTCTCCTTTCAGGTGATCTGTGCTGGTGTCTTAGTTCAGGGAGAATTTTGATGGGACTCAGAGCAAGGGACCCTCCACTCTCGCCTACCTTGTGGGCCTTGGCCTTTTGTGTGTGGTTTAACTCACATACCTTTCACGTGTTGCTACATCAATGTCCCACTCTCCACCTCTTATGTTTGGCATCGGAGCATTCAGGGATCTTTCCTCTTTCACCCTCTCAGGGTGTTATTCTAACATTCACGGCGCGTTGGCTTTCTCATGGCCGTGCGTGTGGCCCAGGGACCTTTGGTCACATGGTTCTCGGTTTGTGGGCAGCTCATCTGTGAGGGGAAAGGGGTGAGGCTAGTGTCAGAGACCTGGGTCCCCGTAGGTTTTGCCTCTAATTTACATCAGTGCATTGCCAGTGACTCTAACATCCTCCCAGCCTCTATTTCTTCTTTTAAAAAAATTATGTATTTTTATCCATTTCAGAGAGGAAGGACAGAGAAAGAGAGAGAGAGAGAGAGAGAGAGAGAGAGAGAGAGAGAGAGAGAGAGAGAGAAACACCAAATGATGAGAGAGAATCATTGATCAGCTGCCTCCTGCACGCCCCACACTGGGGACTGAACCCGAAACCCGGGCATGTGCCCTGAGGGGAATGGAACTGTGTCCTCCTGGTTCACAGGTCAACAGTCAACCACGGAGCCATGCCGCTGGGCAAATAAACATGTGGCATAGTTATAGCCTTCAAGATTTTTTCCAAGTTTAGGTTTTCCACAGTATCAATATGTACTCTATGGAGAGAACATGGGCTTCAAACCCCAGCAGACCTGGGCTCTGCATGATTTCTTAAATTCTTTAAGCCTCTTGTCTGTAGAACATGGATGATTGTATTCACCTCAAAATTATAAAAGCTAAGTGGGCTTGTGTAGATAAAATACTGTGATGTGAAAAAGAGATAATAATGACTATTTCCCACCTTCTCCCCCGACGACCTCTCCAGACCCCCACACACACGCAGACATGGGACCCGAAGCGTCAGGCATATTTCCGGTGCAGAGGGAAGCCTATCAGACAACCGGCCACCTCTCTCTTGGGAACTCCCGGAGAGGACAGGGCTGGGGTGCAGGCCGTGGAGACTTCTAGTTCACTTCCAGCTCTAAGTTCCTGTGACCCCTAATGAACCTTCCACAGGGCACCCTTCAAATCTCCTCTAATGAACTCTTCCAGAAAAAATTGGGGGTGTGTCCTCTGACAAAGAACATGGGGAACATATATGATGCAGAGACAGCCTGGGAGACGCAGCACATACAGACAACAAGGCTCTGTGATTTCTGGGGGCATTTGGGTGCTTTGTCCAACGGAGCGGATGCAATATTAGAAATGGAGATTGCTCCTGGGTTGAGAAGATGCCTCCCTCACCCCAAGGTGGCCTCCTTCCCTCTAGCCAAAGCCATAGTCACGGTAGCTAGGCTGCAATGTAACATGGGAAGGCCAGAAACGGCTGCTTTTTGAATGATGGTCTCACCAAAATGCCAAGGCTGACTTCCCCCCACATGTCCTGCTCCCACAGGGGCGGAGCCTCAGGCCCCTGCCTTCCTCAGGGAGGAGAGCCCCGCCCCCAGGGGTCAGGGGAGGTGGCCCCCTCAGGCGGGGATGGGATGAAATGTAGGCGCAGCAGAGCAAAGCTCTATGTTGAAGTGACATGAAAAACTGGTGCATCGTCCCAGGGCAGCTTGGCAGGCCGGGGGCTCCGCAGAGGGAGCTGTTGCAATGAATGTCTGTGTGGTTTGGGGTGACCATGAGCTCTCTATAAACCAACCACGTGACATGGCTGCCAGAAAAGTAAACCCAACAGTGAACCGCATTATTAGAGGAATGTTGGCTTTCTAAGAGCAATGCCGTTTCTCATGTGATTCGTGTGATCAAGGCCCTCACTAGACTGCTGTGTTCAATTACGGGCTCCAGATGAAAAGGCAGTGGGTCATGTTTGCCCACACTGGGGGCTCGCAGGGCCAGTCAGTTTGAAATGCATGTCCCATCTGTTGCTGGGGGCCCTCCAGGGCATCTACACACCTTGCTTGGTGTGCAACAGCATATCCTGTGCATTAAAGCAGAGGTCCGGCCAGTGTGGCTCAGTGGTTGAGTGTTGAACTATGAATTAGGAGGTCACAGTTCCATTCTCGGTCAGGGCTCGATCCCCAGTGTGGGGCATGCAGGAGGCAGCTGATCAGTGATTCTCATCATTGATGTTTCTATCCTCTGTGAAATCAATAAAATGTATTTTAAAAACAGCACACCCAGAGGCACTGAGTCCTCCTTACTCAACTTTGACCCCTGTAACCTGCACAAAAACATCATCAGTGCTCTCTGCCTATTGGTGGGTAAGCAGATTAACGACAAGGTTTTCAAAAGCATTGAATTTTTTCCTGGATCCCTTTACAAATACTCATTGAGCTCTACTCTGTGCAGGACACCCTTCGGATGTGACCACCCCAAATTGGACCGTGGGTGGATGCTGCCTCAAGGCGTCCTGCGTCCAGCCACCGCCTCTCCTAGGAAGAGTGGCGAAGGAACGGGGCACGTTTATGGTACAAAGGTCATAGGACGAGCTGGGCAGTGTCTCCAGTATTTCAAGAGCTGGACGCAGGAGCATGCTCAGCCTGTGGACCCCCCAGAGGGTGGAGATTGGAGAGCTTTGGAGGGAGGAAGGTTTTTCATCATAAGAACAGCCTGGGGATGGAGGAGTTGGCCTTAGCAATGGCCAGCTGTGCTGGTGGCTGACCCTCGTGACCGTTATCTGACCAGAGGGACGTCTGCTGAGAAAGGAGGAAGGCAGGGCTCTCATTTCCTCCGGTCCCAGAGCTGTTGTCCTGAGAAAGTGGCTTTGCAGGAAGGACAGTGGAGCCGCTTTTGCCGGAAATGAAACCTGAAGAAGACGTGGAGTACATGGGCTACATAAGGAGAAACGTTTCTAGGGGCTGCCCCTTAAGACCAAGGACAAGTTTAGTGCCCAGTCTGGGGTACAATCCCAGGGTCACCTCTGACAGATGGAATTCCAATGAGCATGACGCTTCGTGATGGCTGGAGCAGCCACATGAGACATGCCTCTGCCACCAGCCCATCTGCTTTGGGGGCCGCACTGGGAGCTCCCATTTCTCAGGCTCTGAGGGAAGGCTGACACCCAGGGTCCTCTGGCTCACACGCCAGGCCTTCAGCGTGATGCCCAACCGTGTCCTCTCCGCACAGGAAGCCACTGGTGGAGGGCGGCGAGGCCCAGGTTGTAGACTCGCCGGGGTCACCGCAGTGCCTTGCTCACACGGGGCACTGTGCTCCAGGAATTCCAAACGGGACAGCTCCGATGGCTGTCACCTGGCACCTGAGGGCCGCGGCGCGGTTCACCTTGGCTGGCCGTTGGCAGGGCTGTTGTTTACTCTGCCTCGCTAGCCAGATCTAGGAACTTTTTTCACTCCCTGGACGGGTTTCCTGGCGTTTCCCGACACTCAGAAACACATGAAATACGTTCTTGGAGAAAGTCAGCAGGCGTGCTTCAGGAGTTGGGTGGAAACAATGTGGAAGAGATATCTTTGTTTATTTGGAAAAAGAAGTGGAACTTGGAAAAGCACAAGTTGCTTTGAATTTCTGGGTTTGAATGACATATTTGTGCTACAAACCAATGAGTTCTTTTCTGTTTTGTAAGTTTTTTGCTTTGTGTCTTTGGCAAAAGTTGTAAGTTAGAGTGTGTGTGCTTTGAATGCAAAAGCAGTCTCTTGTTTTTGCTCCAGTTCAAATGATCGACTCTGATAGGCCCAGGAAAGATGACTTAGATAAAAATAGAGAATGGCTTTTGTTCTTCCATTTCAGAAACACACCACCGATGTCTTCTGACGGCTGTTTCCTAGAAGGCGGAGAAGGCCCGGGGGCAGTCTTGAAAATAGTCACCAGACGCCATCCGGACAGCCAGTGACCCCTTCCAGACTGCAAATGCCCGCAGCTCCATCTCCATGGCTCTTCCAAGAAACCGGCCTTGACTTAGTAGCAATATGAATGGGCACAACCACCAGCTACTGATAGTTATGCAGATGGCGCCGATTTGTTGCATCAAATTTGGAAAACATATTTGACCTGATGGCCAGGGTAAACCTGAGTAGCAGAGATTTTGAGAGAAACGTCTCTGACTGCTCTGAGACCGCCTTTTGAGGCTCTGAGAGCAGACTGTACCCTGGTGGGCTGAAGAGAAGCAAACGTTCCAGTTCCCAATTATCCCCAAATGACATAAAGCTTGGGGCAGGAGATGAGGGCTCAGGAGATGGACCTTACTCATGTTTTTAAAAATTAATTCTTCCAGAAGAGACTGGGGTCAGAGGTCAATCTGGCCCAGACTCTGAGGCACAAAGAAGCGTGGTGTGGTTTAGCGGCGGGTGACCTGCATGGTCCTATAGGGTCAGACTGGAAGCCAGGCACCAGGGATCTGGCCTGGGAAGGTCTGGTAGGTATGCTACTATTTCCCCTCCCTTGACCCAGAATATTCTATATCCTCTTGCCTGGGCTTGGAGGTAAGGGGAAGGAGGCAGAAGAAGTTCCAGGTGGAAGAGGCCAGCGACACCCAGGAAAGTGGGGCTGTGATCAGGGCCACATGGTGTCAGTAAACTAGAGGCCTGGTGCACAAAAAATCATGCATTCAGAGGGTCTCTCAGCCTGGCCTGCGCCCTCTTGCAGTCTAGGAGCACTTGGGGGATGTCCAACTGATGGCTTAGGCCTGGAGGAGTGGGCCTAAGCCAATCTGGCCTTCCTCTGCAAGAGTAAACTGGAGGGCCAATTGCCACCACTGCTGGTGGCCTCCCTCTGGGGGAGGTGACCAGTAGGCATGGGCCAGCGAGTGGCCAGCCCTGGCCCCCCATCACACCCCCCTCCACCAGTCACTGCCACCCCCTGTTCTCCATCTACTCCTTCTGCTCACTGGTACCTGACTTTACTGGCCTGGCCCTGTCTGCTTGCCAGCCCTGCCCCCTGCCAACTGGTTGTTCTGCCGTTCGGTCAATTTGCATATTAGGCTTTTATTATATAGGATGTGTAAAATGGAGTTTAAAAAAACTGCGCCTATTGGCAATGATCCCATTGTAATGAGCTAGTTATTAATAACAGAAAGGAACAAAAGGGAGGCCAGATGTTATGGGCATGTCATGTGGGCAGCTTCACCAGGAAGCTGCAACATCACACTCCTCAGGAAGGGAGGGGGGTCCAACAAAGGGGGGATGAATGCATGTGCAGTGAAGTCGGGGTGACACAGGGAAGGTGCCTGTCAGTCAAACCTGGAAGCAGAGATCATTGGCTAGAGGGGCAGGGCCATTGCAAGTCTGCAAAAATTGGGGGATACATAATCCCCTAGACTCGTGGTCAGCGAACTGTGGCTCATGAGCCACATATGGCTCTTTGGCCCCTTGTGTGTGGCTCTTCCACAAAATACCACAGCCTGGGCGAGTCTATTTTGAAGAAGTGGCGTTAGAAGAAGTTGTTTAAGAAATTTGGCTCTCAAAAGAAATTTCAATTGTTGCACTTTGGTATTTGGCTCTGTTGACTAATGAGTTTGCTGACCACTGGCCTAGACTAAGGTACTCTCTTGGCTCATGGCACTCATGTGGCTCTCTTGCATTCGTCCGTGTTCCCTTCATAGCCATGTGGCCTGCAGACCCCACATGAAATGGACTGATGGGCTGCAGTAGGGGACACAAACTCGGCTGGTTTAATGCTGGACGGGATTCTACTACGACACGGAAGGAAAGCCCTGGGCAATGGCTTTGGTCCCAGCTCTGCTGAAGCCACTGCCACGCTTCTTCTATGGCGGGATGAAGGGAAATGGGGCCTAGGAAACTAGGGGTGTAATCCCACAGAAATAAAGCTTTCTGCAGCACCTCAGCCTTCCGAGGGAACCTCCAGAAATTCTCATTCCAGCGGCACCCCAAGAACCCCACACTCCCCACAGCAGGTAGGGACAGGGAGCGCTCCCACCAGTAACATCACCGCTGAAAGGTGACCACTTTGGACATTTTGCTACAGAGACATGTGTGTGCAGACATGTACATAAAATGTGCTTTTTCTGGATGTTGCTATGAAAATGTTCAAGCCTACAGAAAAGTTGAGAGAATTGTGTGGTGAACACCCAGATAGAGTCACCATCCAGATCACTTCCCTCGATTTTCGTTAGCAACATATCTGTCTGTCCCTCTACTGTTCAACAACCCACCTGGGTTTCTCATGCATTTCCCGGCAAGATACAGAC
Organism: Pipistrellus kuhlii; assembly: GCF_014108245.1. Taxonomy (NCBI): domain Eukaryota; kingdom Metazoa; phylum Chordata; class Mammalia; order Chiroptera; family Vespertilionidae; genus Pipistrellus; species Pipistrellus kuhlii. Next base: position 318,117 of record NW_023425438.1, read on the forward strand.
ACAGTACACGTACTCTCTAAACACTTCAGAGCTTCTCTCTCTCTCTCTCTCTCTCTCTCTCTCTCTCTCTCTCTCTCTCTCTCTCTCTCTCTCTCTCACACACACACACACACACACACACACACACACACACACACTCTCACTCATACACTCACACACACACTCACACACACACTCACATACACACACACACACTCACACAGGCACAATGCTTTTTCAGGTAGCATTATATTGTAAGCCTTTTTCCCCCTCACTGAAATTTCCTATGGACGCATTTTTACTGGCTATGGAATATTTTCCTGGTGAGCTCTATCACACATTACTTCAACCACCAGAAGGAAACTTGCCAAGTTCCCCCCAGTACCCTCCTCTCCCCAAGGACACCTGTGCCTACATCCTCTCTCCTCTCTCTGGTTAGGAACTACTTGGAACAGTGTCTGTGCTGAGAAGCTGAACAATAAATATGTATTGGATTAATGCATTTAACCAGGCCCACTTTGGGAACATTCACTGTTTCCAATTTCGCCCATCATCTATGTAAATACCATAAGAAACCTACTTATTTGCAGCTTAAAGTTGTTTCATAAGAATGGGCTTTAAGAAGTGCAGTTATTAAATCAAAGGGTTATGAGCATTTTAAAGACCTTGGCTGCGCTTTGCCAGACTGCCTCCTGGAATGCCCTGGAGACGGCTGCTTCCCCTAGTTTAACGGGGTTGGGCTTTACAAGTTGAGTAGCACTTTTAGTTAGTTAGCTGAAACAGACAAGTTACTTAGCTGTAATAGACAAGTTAGTTAGCTGTAACAGACAAGTTAGTTAGCTGTAATAGACAAGTTAGTTAGCTGCAACAGACAAGTTAGTTAGCTGTAACAGACAAGATGATCTCTGAGGGCTTAACTGCAAACAAAAGGTGAGTAGACTGCATCAAGCCGAAAGTCAATGTAGATATTTGCTGTTCTTGGAAAATTAATTCGAGTGATTACTCTCATCTCCAAGTTTCTTTCTTTTTAAAAATAAATGTATTGGGGTGACTTCGGTTAATACAATTGTATAGGTTTCAAGTACACATTTCTATGGCATATGCTCTTCCTAGTGCATTGTGTCAATCACCTTCTGTCACATATATTTGACACCCTTTACCCTTAAGTACCTCCCCATCCTCCACCTTCCCTCTGGTACCCACTGCCAGAAGCCGATTCCAGCATGTCAGCAGGGCTGAATCATCTGCAGAGCATTGATTGGCTGAGAGCATTTCCCCAAACCTGAAAAGTATGCATAAATGATTGCTTGCTGCTAGACAGCTGAGGACATTTCAATCTATTGTACATGCTATTGCCTCCTACTGGCCAAACATCTGAACAGCTGAAGGCAGTTTCCCTAATCTGACAATGGATTCTGTATACTAAACCTTGGCCTTTGATGTATATATCTACCTTGCCTTAGGACAATTTGTGTTAATCAAAAGCAAGGGTCCAGAGAGACAGGAGAACTTGGTTTCTTTAGCTCAGTCTTCTCTGGTTTCCCAAAATGCCTTCCAAAAGTATGTTTCGTCTCTGGACTCTTGATTAATTTACAGCAGCCCCTTTTCCATATTCCTGAACCCTTCTAGATGCTGGATTAAGACCCCTGGCAGGTAACCACCATATTATTGTCTGTCTGTGAGTTTTTCTTTACTTGTTTTTCTTGTCTGTTCATTTGTTGTTTTCAGTTTTACATCCTACACGTTAGTGAAATGATCTGGTTCTTGACTTTTTCTGGCTGACTTATTTCACTGAGCATGATATTCTCAAGGACACTCAGGTTGCTTCCACATCTTGGCCACAGTGACTAATGCCGCAGTGAACACAAAGGGGCATATATCTTTAAGAATACATGTTTTCAACATTTTCAGATAGATACTCAGAAGGCGGCATTTGCCATATGGTAACTTTATTAATTTTTTTAGGAACTGCCGTACCCTACTTTTTTCCATAGTGGTTGTTACCAGTTTATGGGAGGTGTTGTTTGCAAATATCTTTCCCCATTCTGTTGGTTGCCTTTTTGTTTTGTCGATGGGCAAACCAGTTTCAAAAAGAGACCCTACCTCTCCTGCAGTGGGTTCTTGGTCCGGGCTAATGTGGACTTGCCTGAGTGGGAAGATGGGGAGTCCGGCCTAGAGTTCCCAGTGACAGATCAAATCTCTTCCTCTGCAGCCCCTTCTAGGTACCGAATGCGGGCTGTTCTCCCCCAGCATGAGCAAACACGATTGAACACGGAGCTCTCTGCCCGTGAGAGACATCAGAGGCCTCGGGCAGTGCAGCTTGCTCATCATGGCCAAGGGAAGTAGGAATTCCGTTACGATTTTGAGAAACATCATCAGCGCCTCAGCATACCAATGAGCTTCAATCTCCCCGAAGACCAGAAAACCCCTTAAATCTAATGATCCATTCTCAAGGACCTGTTCGTGGGAGGCCAGGATAATAGACAGCTGAAGTCCAAACACAGTTTAAAGCATTCATGTCACCGCTTAGATGTGACACTGCTTCCTTTGCCAAACTTTTATTTCCTTTTTCATCTTTCTCCCAAAGCTCTTCAATCACATAATTCAGCTTCGAAGCGCGGCCTTTCCACACACCCCCCCCCCCCCCCGACCTTTCCCCTGCTGTACTGTGGTCGAGGTGCTAATGAGCAGGGAGAGTGCCAGCTGGCAGGCAGCTGGGAGGAAGAGCAGAGCAGCCGGAAGACCTGCGCAGACTGCACGTGGAATAACCTGCGCCATGGCAAAACAGAGCCGTGCCTCTGAGGACGCGTACAGGCAATGAAATTGTTTGCTTATTTGGAGCTGAGCTTTATCGGCTCTTTATATATTTGAGGTATTAACTCCTTGTTGGAGGTGTTGTGTCAAATACCTACCCACGTCCTGGCCTCACACAACCGCTGCTGGGCTTTGTGGCTGTGGGCACTCACTGACCTTCAGGACTTAGAGTCCTGATCTATAACACGAAGATACTGTTAAACCTCCACCCTTAAGAGCAATGCCAGGTTGGCATGGGCCCCAGGCTCCTCTCCTCTGAATGGGGAGGTAAGGACACCGCACTCCCTGGCTCTCCGAGAGGAGTAGGTACCAGCCAAGGACAGCGGGCGAGGAGGCCATTCTCAGTGGAGCACCCACTTGGTCAGCCTCTTGGCGATGATTTTCATCGACTTCTCACGTTGACTCCTTCTGTGATGACTACCTCTGTCCCATGGATGGGTCAACAGGACGGGCTGGCATTTGGTGGACATTCGGTTCTGTCTGTTATTGTTGCAGAGGACATAAAAAGCCACTCCCAACTATGAATGTAAACAACATATATTTAAAGCTGTGGGGGGCCTTTGTCTTTCGGTTTTCAACGTCTGACTTACCTGCCCTGTTTCAAGCAAGTCACGTGGACGTTTGTTGTATAATGCACACGCGAGCTCAGTGCCCAGGGCTTAGGTTACTTAAAGCCCAGGGCTGCTGAGTGCTGGCGATCTATAATGAGCGCAGACTCGCTGCAGCCTGGGGCAGGATGGCGTTGGCTGCGCCATTTGCTGAGTTCAGCTTTCAGGAGGCTCTGTTTGCTGTGTCCCTTCAACACGTCAACCGAAGCCTAGATTCCAAGCAACCGAGGTGAGATTCCAGCCCCTAAGAATAATAGAGACTTCAATAAAGCAGGGCTTAAGCGGAAAGTCCTGGCAGACCCTGAATCCACATTCCATGCGGATGACGTCAGAGGACGTGGGGTTGGGTGGCCTCTCCCCTGGGCTCCCGGCCTGCAGCTCGGTGGAGAGGAAATGACAGAGCCTAGGCCCGAATGCATGGAGCCGCACACCGCAGTGGGCTTTCTGCGGCCGCGTGCATGTAGCCAGGGGTGGGCTTCTCAGCTACAGAGATGACCCCAGTAGAACAATGCATAATTGCCCTAACCCGTTTGGCTCAGTGAATAGAGCATCAGCCTGCGGAGTGAGGTGGTCCCAGGTTCGATTCTGGTCAAGGGCATGTACCTTGGTGGTGGGCACATCCCCAGTGAGGGGTTGGGGGTGCAGGAGGCAGCTGATGGATGTTTCTCTCTCATCGATGTTTCTAACTCTCTACACCTCTCCCTTCTTCTCTGTAAAAAAAAAAAAAAAAAAAAAAAAAAGTCAATAAAATATATTTAAAAAAAGAAAAATGCAAAAAAAAAAATTCTTGGCTAGTTGAGGTCAAGCTGTGTTAAAAGAAGAGTGAATTAGAGTTTAGCTTTCTTCTTGTCAAAGATGAAATCTCTCTGTGGATAGAAATATCCTGACATGTAGTCGCCACTATTCTATCCGTTGGTTGAAATCGGAGCAGCAAGGGGGAGAAAGGTCTTGGATGATTCCCCTCCTTTAGTCAAAGCACCTGCCAGGCGAGGGCACACTGTCTCCAAGCTGGGCATGGGGGTTAGCGTTGCCACGTGTTCTTTACCCACATAATAGAATGCAGCCTGGGGCTTCGGCCGAGTTTCTCAACACTCATGTGCCTCACATGTGTCCCCTGTGGGCTGGGAGGAAAAGAGTGGATTGTGATTCTTGCCGTAGTTATAGTAAGACCAGACAGCCCTCTGGTGAAGGGTAAGAACCATTTGTTGGCACTGCCCCCCATTTGTCATAGGGCCAAGGGCAAATCACCCGCGTGTGTTTGTGACTCCCAGGAGCCAGCATGGGGTTGTTGGACCCCATGATTGAAAGACCCCTGGGGAAGATGACCCTAGGGGTTCAGGTGCAAGGTTACGCACAGCCTTTGCTGTATACTATAGAGCTCACCATTCAGGTCTGTGTATCTTTCCTCAAACACACATTCATTAGTTCATTACTGTGTGTGTGTTTGTGTGTGCATATGTGTGGGTGTATGCATGCATGTGTGTGTTCCTGGTATTGGGAGAGGAAGCTAGAAAAAGAAACGGCAAAGAGGAGAGTGACTCAGGACCACGGATCACAAAGGTAGAACCATCACGTCGAACCACCAATGATCTTGGCAAAGTCCCTTTTCTCCTGGGCCTCAGGCGCGCTGCCTCTGAAGAGGGGGCCGGGGTCAGTGGCTTGAAATTCCTGCATGTCTGTGGCTCCTCTCTGCTTCCCGCTCACTTTGCAGACACTTTTCTGGGCCTCTCTCCCCTCCAGGGTTCTCTCCCCAGCCGGCCTCGGAGGCCCTGACCTGGCCGGGCGGAGGGCAAGGGGAGCAGAAGTCACTGCCCACCCACACGGGCATCTCCTCCTCCTGCTTCGATGGCCCGACCACGTGTGTGGCTCTCGCGACCCAGGCCCCATAGGTTAAGGTGACCAGGCATCTGGTTTTTGAACAATTTGTCCCGCATCCCAAGACGTTTTAAAAAAGTCCCAATTTCTGGAAAGAAATTGGACTTTTTTAAAATGCCGAGGGACGCGGGACAAATTGTTAAAAATCGTGACTGTCTCACCAAAAGCGGGACGTCTGGTCACCTCACCATAGGTGTGGCCGTGGCCTCCTTTCCCCTCAGCATTCCGGGAGACAGCAGCCAGGGAAGATTTGTTTCTGGCCATGAACCAAATACGAAGGTCACATGATTGTGTGATTTTCTTTTCCCGCCTTCCAAAGAAATATGGAAGGCTGGAGCAGGCCAGCCCTCCAATTAATCCCGAGAGCAGCTGCCTTTGGGGTGAGTAAGCCTGAATATCATTCACTTCCCTCGTCATTGCACCGGGGAAAGCTACTGTCGGCCGCCTCCCCTGGCTCTCAGTCATTCTTCAGAGGCCACAGGCAGCGTGGAGGGCAGGTCCTGGTCCCAGGCCGGCCCACATCATTGCCCGGGCCCACGTTTCCTCTCCAGGGGGCAGGATGTTGAATGTTGGGCCGTGCACTGACCGGCATGCGCACACACAATGCGGGGGTCAGTTCCTCCTGCTGCTCACAGGGCCTTGGGGCGCGCTGACCCCCAGCCCCCGCTCGCCCATGTGCCCTTGTATTTCCTCCTGTTTCTCGCTGCTTCCTGTGCAGCCCTTGTCCAGTGGGCTTGTCCAGTTGTCCATGTAGCTGGACGGGTGCCTGCCTCACACAGAGAGGGAAGGAGGGGGACAGCTCACAGCGGGAGGAACCTGCTGAATGAAGAGGAAGTCGGCATTACCGCCAGATTTACCACCTGGGCCAGGACCCGGGCCGGGCACGGTGCTGAGGCCCTTACAGATGTTACTCAGTCTGCACAGCACCACGGAGGCGGCGTCCGTCACCCATGTTATCTGTGAGATCCTGGGTCTATGAATGCGGTGGGTGCTGCCCAGTGGGCACCTGGCACAGAGTGGGCGTTTGATAGATGTCTGCTGAGTAAATGGATGGATGGGTGAAAGGCCAAAGGGAGGCTCCCTGGCTTACCCCACATTCATTTAAACATTGTCTCTGTTGTGAACGGTGCCTTCCCATCCTTTACTCCCTTCCCCTCCCTGCGCCCCCATCCAAGGGGCAAGGAGACCTTTTTTGGTCCAAGTTTCCCAGCATTCCACTGGGCCCTGCCTGGTGGACTTCCAGGACCGGAATGGACCCCAACAGACAAGTCCTTTCTTTTCTGACATTTCGTTGAGTCATCAGCTATTGGGGATTCATTTCTTTCTTTTTTTTTTTAATTTTTAAAAAAATATATTTTATTGATTTTACACAGAGAGGAATTGAGAGGGACAGAGAGTTAGAAACGTCGATGAAAGAGAAACATCGACCAGCTGCCTCTTGCACACCCCCAACTGGGGATGTGCCCACAACCAAGGTACATGCCCTTGACCGGAATCGAACCCGGGACCCTTCAGTCCGCAGGCCGACGCTCTATCCACGGAGCCAAACCGGTCCCGGCTGGGGATTCATTTCTTGTGTATATTTTCCTCTCTCTTTTGTCTGGTTTTCTGTAACGCACGCTGTTTTCTGCATCATTTTTAGGGTTTGAATTTCTGTTAAATGTTAATAACCTCCCTCTTCTCCTTTTATGACTGGTTACCTGGCCTGGCTGTCACGTGAGAGTGAGTAGGAGCCAGTGGTAAACTTAAGGGCACAGACGTGCAGTAGCCAACCGCCACCCAACCTGCTCCACCAGCGGCGTGACTGGAACAAAAGCGCGGGGCGCTGCTCTCTGGGCCTGGCAGGGGCCCGGTGTGGAGCCCCAAACCTCATTCTTCCTGGGAGAAACAGTACATGGAAATGGAGACTCATCTGCGATTATTCTCAGCATCACATTCAGAAAGACCAGCAGAAGTTGCTGGAGGCTATTTTCAGACAAGGAATAAGGACAGAACCAAAATACAGACGTGGTTGTTAACTCCCCGGGGAATGCTGAGTCCGCACTGGCTCCCAGCCAGCAGAACACGCACCTCCTGGCTAGTTTATGGCAGAGTGAATGTATGAGATGCAAAAAGTGCAAGAAGCAACCATCCGAGAGAGCACTGGGCCCCTCTGCCCGCATCGGCCGGCGCCTGAGACTGATGTCATCGAGGTGCGCCGGGCACTGTCTAGGTCTTTATGTTCCACCAGCAGGTCTGTTGTCCTGCCCTTGGTTCTTATGCCTACAGCCTCCTCTCTTTAAACTCTACTTATTCTGCCTGGCCGGTGTGGCTCAGTGGTTGAGCGTCGCCTATGAACCAGGAAGTCACAGTTTGATTCCCAGTCAGGCCACATGCCTGGGTTGCAGGATCAAATCCCACTAAGGGGTGTACAGGAGGCAGCCGATGCATGATTCTCTCTCATCATTTGTGTTTCTATCTCTCCCTCTTCCTTCCTCTCTGAAATCAATAGAAAAATACTTTAAAACTCTACTTATTCTTCCTGGCCCCTGTCATTCATTCTATGTGGGTGACAGCCCCAGTAAGGGGTGTGCAAGAGGCAGCCGATCCAGTGGCCATCTATCCCTAAAGTAACTCTCCAGTCTACATTTCTAGCTTTGAATTTTTGTCTGATCTTTAGATACTGTTTTAAGTGCCTCACAGACACCTAAGCTCTTTCACCACCTGCTACCCAGCATTGGAGCTGCAGTTCTCTCCCTCCCAGCTCAGCTGGCCTCTCTGTGTAACAATGCCTTTCTGCGGTGGCTGCTGCTGCTGGAGGCTGCCGCCCATGTGGAAAGACAGCAGGTCTGTCCGTGGCGTTGATTAGAATTGGCGTTCAGAAGTCTTGGGCTCCAACCTCAGCGACGTGCTCTGAGGCCACGTGGCTTCCACGTTCATCTGTAAAGAAGTTGCCTGTTGGGCAGTGCCGCGGGCCCTGCCAGAGGATAGATATGCCAGTGCAAACTGGCACCACCCCGATTGGCCTGCGGGGGGGGGGGAGAGGGGAGCGGGGGTCTGTGGGTGGTGCCCTGGGAACAGGGGGGCCATCGCCCTGCTCGCTGGCTTTGTCCTCCCTGGTATGCACTGGCTAGCTAAAGGCAATGAGCTCCAAACAAAGGGAGGTTACAGATAAAACGTACTGCTGAGGAATGTCTAGTCACTGACCCAGTCTCCCTGCACATTGGGAAAGGACAAGCCTTCCTTGATTGTAGCCTTAGAACCCGGGGTCTCTGGAGTAGATTCTGAGCGCCAAGGACTTTCTCAAACCATCTGTTTCCAGGGACAGCAAAGCACGCGGAGGGCAACGCGCTGGCCCCTGAGTGATTGCTTTATGCGCAGCCGTGGCCGTGAGGAGGGGCGGTGAAGGCGGCAGTAACAGTAATCCCCCACCTGGCCATTGTGGACGGCACTGCACGCTTCAAAGCTCCGGCGTCATGGGAGGAGGGCGGCCCTGCGGGAAAGGCTCTCACTTAGCTTCCTCCGAACCTGTAATTACTCACGTGCTCATGCACCTGGGGGAAAGCAGAGGGAACCGTGCAGGCAATGCTTCCTTACTGCCTTTTTTCTAGTCCCTTTTTTGTAGTTTCCTTAATTTGGGCTTTATGAGCTACGTTTGACACGCTTTTATCAATATTATCTTCTTGGGAATGCAAAGTCTCACTTATAGTTATCCCAGAGGTAGGTCATAAAGGACATAGGTGTTTGTAAATCTGATCAGCTTCTTGAAAACTCAGTTATTCAAACAAAACAAGACAAAACAAAGGATTCTACAGTCAGGGTAGTAAATGCCTAAGCTAGTATTGTGGAGTCATTGGTTAATAGGCGATACACAAGTTACTGGTGCATTTAAGAATCTGGTAAGCAAAAACTTTAGTTACAATATTTTTCTTTTCTTCACAATTCTAAGCATCCTTCCTGGTCAGGGAGTGGCTCTTATATTCATGTTCTCACTCTTTCCCTTTAATAACACCCAGAACTCCTGGCCTTCACTCTGCAGTGGTGAAGACTGCCCTGGGCTTCTGGAGGGAAGAGGAGGGAGAAGGACTTTTCTCTCACCCGGTCAGGGCAGGTTCCCAGCACAGCAGAAGCTTTGGCCAATCTGACTGGTTTCCACAGGCTGAGGAGGAAGACAGAGCAGCAAAACTCAGGGACCTAACACGTCCAGAGAGGAGCTAACCAGGGTCCTCAGGCCACTGGGTTACATCGGAAATCCTGGAAAAGTCCCCTAAGAAATACCAGTTTATTATCCCTGTTACAGGATGAACTGTGTCCCCTAAAGATATGTTACAACGCTAACCCCGGTACCTGTGAAGATGGGCTTATCTGGAAATGGGTTCTTCCGGATGTAATTCAATGAAGATGCGCTCACACCATATTAGGGTGGGCCCTAACTCCATGTGACTGCCGTCCTCACAGGAAGAGGAGAGGACACAATCTCAGAAAGGAAAGGCCACCTGAAGGTGGAGCAGAGATTGGGTGATGTGTCTGCAGGTGAAGGAAAACCCAGGGTTTCTGGTTAGCTGTCAGAAGCCAGGGGAGAGACATAGATGATTTCTACTGCAGAAGTCCAGTAGCAACAACTCTGAAGACACCTGGATTTGGGATTTCAGGCATAAAGAATTGTGAAAAAATAAATGTCCATTGTTTGAAGCCACCCAGTTGGTGGTACTTTCGCTGGTAACCATAGAAACTGTAAACAATATATCAAATGCCTCCTGGCAACTGAGGAGTCCAGCGTGAATGGAACAGCATCACTGCCCTTCACACTAGTGAGAAACAGGCATGTGTATTGAGGGGCAGTGGGTCCGGCAGGAGACGGTGGCCCCTAACCCTAACACTAACCCTAACCCTGCCAAACCTAACCCTAACTCTAACCCTAACCGTAACCCTAACCAACCCTAACCCTAACTCTAACTCTAACTCTAACCATAGCCAACCCTAACCCTAATTCTAACCCTAACCTTAGCCAACCCTAACCCTAATTCTAACCCTAACCCTAACCAACCCTAACCCTAATCCTAACCCTAACCCTAGTCAACCCTAACCCTAACCCTCTAGAATTAGACTTGACTTCCAATTCTGAGCTGGTTTCTTATTTTGGAGCTTCAGTTTCCTCATCTTTACAGTGCGGGATACAAACATCTTTCTCATGGGATTTCTGGTGGAAGAGTTAATATATTGATAGATTTGTGTGAACTTGGCCAATACCTGGCCTGCTGAATGTCCTCAGCTAATGCTTGTTACTCAAGGACTAGGACTGGACATGCTTTCTTGCCTCAGTCAGGTCATCCATTTAGAGCGAGTCTCTGCTCTTTCAATTTCATCTTGGTAATTTTTGTCCTTGCATTGAGTTTATTTAAGGAACCGTTTGGTTGAGTGAAACCTCACAGCATTTAGGTTTTGGCTCAATGCATTGGAACAATCAAAAAGGTATTTATAGCTAAAAACGTTTGTGCACCCAAACCACATTATTTTCATCTCCTGATGCTTGAGCAGCTCTGGTTTGGGCTGGATCTTTCAGCCTTCCTGTGGTGTGGAGGGGAGCGCATTTTCCAACACTCCACTCAACTCTCTAAATATCTTGGCCCCACCCCAGCTGGTTGGGGCAAACTGTGGTCTTTCTCAGGTGATGCTCATGGCAGCCCCCGGTGATAACGATGTGGGCAGATGCTGTGTATGGAACCCTGCTGGCCATTCTTGAAGGATACTGGGCAACGGTATTTTCATAGTGGATGGTTTGTGTCTCTCTGGATTCACTTCAAGTGTCTTAATAGACACCTTCTGTGGAAAAAACACACACACATATTTGGGTCTTGGCAAGGCCTAAACACAGAAAAATGTCTTCTGTTTCTTCCACACACCTGTGTAGGAAGGAGCCAGGATTTATGGAGTTTGTCCAGCCAAGACCATGACCTTGGTGTGCATTCCAGCCATATCTCCGAAGCAGCTGAAAGTGCACACACAAACATCAGGGCTTCCTAATGGAGCACTGAAGTTAGACCAGACTGTGGAGAAGGAAATACTTGGGGGAAATAGGAGCTGAGTTTTTATTCTTTTGTTGCCAGAAAGCCAAATCCCAAGCTGGAATTTTGTGGTTCTGGCGATTTTTGTGCCTCCCAGTCATTTGACACAGATGGTTCTCATTTAAGGATAAGACACTTCATCCACCAGCGGGAACAAGGCCCAGGGAATGAGCCCGAGCTGCCCATTCTCATGCCAAAGTATATTTTTCAGCTGGAGAAAATGAGAATGAGAAGATGGTTCGAAAGCCACCAATTAGCATGCAGCAATTGAACGATAAAAATACTCGGCCACTCTGAAACCCGAACCTCCCTTTAGATCATGTCACCTTGGCAACACTCACCAAGGCCCCTGGACTGCAAGGCCAGCCATGAATCTGCCGGAGACCTACCGCCCATTGTGCTAATGGCAATAACATTTCAATAGTTCCTGACAGTTTGGCTTCTCCTTTGCCATGTGAGAGAACGGACTCTGTTGAGTGAGTTGCCATTTGTCAAGGAATTGAGCTAAAGGGGGAAATACCAAAGAGAAAGGTGGTGCCAGCTCTTTCCTTCCCTCCTGAATGGGTGAAACCTTTCCTGCTCAAGTCTTTCTTTATCAACACCTCCCAACCCCAACCCTTCCACCTTACCACCTCCTCTCCCCTCTACATCTCTCCTCTCCTCTGTACCCACTAAGTATAAGGGATTCCCAGGGCACACCGTCTTTCGTCTCCCAACCAACTCAGCGAGAACATCCGCGTCTGTTAGAACCCCCTCCTCTGAGAGGCCGGGGCCATCTCTTTCTGGGGTTTTACCCAGCATCGCGCGTGCTCTGTGAGCACATTTCTCCTCACCTGTCCCCATCCAGCTCACTGCCCTCCTTTGAGAAGCACTTCCCGTCTCTCCCAGGTCATGAGCCATCCCTCCCCGGCAGCTTGATATGTTTCATCTCAGTTATTTATTCATGAAGTCTGGGCTGTGTGTATTCTCAGTGCCTAGAGGTATCTGGGACAGAGAAGGGGGTCAATAATTTAGGTTCCTACGGTCTTGTAGGTTGGCTGTCTGGTGCGAGGCATCTCTGTGACACACTCCACATATCCACATGTCACCCGACCTAGTGTCTATACTCCTGGAGAAAAATGGTGTCTGTTATGTTCATAGAATGAGTAGCAGTTTTCATTGTCTGTTCATGAATGTGTTGACTTTTAGCCCTATAGCTTGTAAGAGAGGCAGGGAGGGCATGCATTCAACCTGTGATGATGAGTGTTAGCCCATTGTGTAGATGAGAAAACGGAGACTCTAAGAGCTTTCCTGATTTCCTCCTGGTTATAAAGCTAGTAAGTGCCAGAGCTGGGTCTTATTTCCAGGCCTTCTGAACTCAGCTCAAAAAACTTCTAATTGCTGTTATTGTTGGTATTGTTGTGTGAAAAGCGTAACAATAATTTTGTGGGCTTTATAAAACAATAAACACAGCTCGCCATGATAACAACCATAACGAAGCTCTCAAACCTGCCAAACTGCATGCTATCTACGTTTACTGGCGTGTCACGTGTTGAAATGCCACTAGGGTGTGAGCAGTGCCCAAACCCCAAGCACACGGGACTGGCTGCCATGGGCAAACATCGTCACAGCTCATCAAGTTCCAAGATCTGCAAACATAAAACATTGACCAAGACTCGGCTCCACGGATGAGTGAGCCAAGCTCCTGGGTGTGGCCGGGTTACTCCCGCCATAAAAAACCCAAACCAGACCTTGGCAGGCCTTCAGGGCGCACATCTGGGAAGCAAGGTATGAATCATCATGGTTTTGTCCTTGTTTGCAAGGAGCCCTGCTGGACTGCCGGCCCTTGCGATGGTATTTCCAGGCTCCCCGCAGGTAAGGCTGGGGGGAAGCTATAACTATAATGTTTTTAAGTCAAGTTTTCCATTCAGGCCTCTGGCCGAGTGTACACGATTGTCTCAATACTTGGGGGTGAAGTCTGCGGGATCCCGAGGCTGCCCAGGTATCTGGGGCAAAGGAGATCTTGGGACCTGGTGTACCCTTTAGGATGAGGCTCAGGGAGGGTCATCCCATGTCCAAGTGAGCCATTAAATCAGGAACAACATGTTAGTACTGGAAGAAACTCATGAGGGGCACACTGTCCTGGTCCTTGCTCATGCCTGGGTACCCGGCTCTCCTCTCTCTCTCTCTCTCTCTCTCTCTCTCTCTCTCTCTCTCTCTCTCTCTCTCTCTCTCCCCCTGAGCCATGGGGCTCCTCCCACACAAGCCACATGGCTGGCCTACTGGCCTTGGCCCTGAGGAGTGGTCTGAGCAGAACCCCAGACTCAGTTTATCCTTGTCACGCCCGGAAGCCATCACCTTGCCTGAGCCCTCTCGGCAGAGGAGCAGGGTGAAGCACCACTCGGGGCCGGACAGCCTAGGGTCTGAGCGCTGGGCCAGCTCTGGACAAAGTGGGGTTTGAGGAAGGCTCGGCAGACCTTCAGCTCCGTTTCTGTAAAGTCTCCAAGGCGCATAGGGAATTGCTCTCTGCCCTGAGCTGCCATCCCTGAGCCATATCCCCCACCTCCCCTGGGCCTCAGGTTCTGTATCAACACAACGAGGATGATGGTACTCAACCCAGGGCCCAGGAGGGAGCGTTCACAGTAGCAGAGGCACCGTGGGGTGGACTGAGAGCTTGTGTGGAGGTTCTTGCAGGGGAGCACAGCTACTCGTATACCCTTGACCGAAGCCCGGCCATCTCCTCTGGGGGGAAGGTCGTCCTCTTCGACCAAGCGCGCAGCTTTGGGAGGGACGCACATGGATCAGTGAGGGAGGAGGGGGACACCCGCCTAGCCAGCCAGATCAGCCCAATCAATGGGGTGACAGATGTCGCAGCCAGATCGCCCTCACACCCTAGTGGGGGTTGATTGAGATGGCAGACAGGAACTCTTCTCTAGTTCTTGTCTCATAGCAGGGACTCAGTTGCTACAGTCATTTTTATTCCCATTATCAGGGAGGGTCCCTTTGGGAGTGCCAGAGCGGGTGGTTGGCTTGGTCATGACGGAGATAGCGGAGCCGCCAGGGTTGCCAGGGAGAAGGCGCCGGACCAGGGGATGCTGCGCAGGAGAAACCGATGAAGCTCACCTGCACGGCTGCTCGGACCAGAGGCACAGGGTTCTCGGCCTTGTGGGGAGCACCACGCCAGGCCCAGGTCTGGGAAGGGGACGGCGCTCTGGGAGCAGAGCCGTGGGGCTGGAGGCTCAAACCCGGGGTGCAGGCCCGGAGAGCCGGGCTCACAAATGTCTAAGGCAGCTTTGGAGGAGCGCGCACTGTTTGGGGTGGCCCCAGGGAAAAACACGGCTCAGGCTCCATCCGGAGGCTCCAGCCCGGGGTGTGGGCAAAGGTAGTCCTCATCCTGAATGGCGGACCCACAGGCCTCCCGACATGCTTCCGGTTAATCCTTCGCTGTGTGTTTGTCTCGTTACGGAGAGCGAGTGCGCAGTATGATCCCCCCCCCCCCCCCCCCCCCCCCCCAGGAGGGCCGCCTGCAGAGGGGCAGGTCTGAGACCGGGAAAGGCGTCTGGATGGAAAGGCCCGGCTCCATGGTGTCCCTGACCTTGTACTCGGGTCCCGGCTTCCTCACCTGCTTAACGCGGAGGCCGCCGAGTCAGCAGGTCCCCAGGGGCACTATCCGAGGTGGAGAAAGTGACGTTGCGTGCTGTGCCACCCAATGCCAGCTGTTGTGCATTTTAAAATTACTTCCCCTCCGGAGAAATAAATAATGCATGTTTTTACCCCCCACCCGCTGCCTTTCCCTTTAAAGTTCTGGGGAGGTCCTGCCAGCTGCGTCTCTCTGATCTCAATGATTATAAGATATCGTGAGAAGCTAAAAGGCCTGTAATTTCCTGCAGTCAGGATTCTCTAGGCTGCCCCTTGCCCTGTGAGCTGGGCACTGAGGTTGTCTTCCAGAAATGGCTTTGGTTTTCTGCAGGTGCCACTTCCGTGTGAGCCCAGGCCGGGCCCTACCTGTCCTTCCTGCTCAGAGGCTCAGGGGAAGAGAGCTCACGCATGGGTGGGTACTGGGCCACCTGGCATCTCGCTGGCATTGGCTGAGCTGACCGGAAGCTGGCAGGGAGAGGGAGGGGCACAGGGCGCAGGAACAAGGCCCCCCAGGATGGGGAGACTCAGCCTGAGCCTCAGCCCTTGGCCTCAGGAGTTCCTCTCCCATCCCTTCGTGAATCTCTGGTTTGTGCCCACAGTTCCCTCACCGCCACTCTCCCCAGGCACATTCTGATGGGGCACTGATGCCACCCAAGTGTTAGCCAGTCTGTCTTGCATATACAGGGTGGCCAGGGCAGGGGCGGAGGCTTTGAGATTGGGGTGACCATTTAAAAAGAAGGTGCATTCGTCTGCTAGGGCTGCCGAACAACACACCACGGACTGGGTGTTTTAAACAGCAGACATGCACTTCCCCGGCGTGCTGGAGGCTGGAGGTCACGGTCACAGGGTCAGCAGGGCTGCTTTCTCCTGAGGCCTCTCTCCTTGTCTTCACGTGGTGTTGTGTGTGGGTGTGTATGTGCCCTCATCTCCTCTTCTCCTAAGGGGCCCAGTCAGATGGATTAGTGCCACCCCAATGGCCTGGTTTTCACGCAGTTACCTCTTTAGAAAAATATAGAACGCTTCGCGAATTTGAGTGTCATCCTTGGGCAGGGCCCATGCTAATCTTCTTTGTATCGTTCCAGTTTTTAGAAAAATATGGAACGGCAGTTGCCTCTTTAAAGACCCCATCTCTGAATACACTCACATTCTGAGGTCAGGGGGGGGGGGGGGGGGTTTAGAGCTTCCATGTGACTTGGGAGGACACAGTGCAGCCCGTAAGAGGAAGCAAAGTTATGAATACAACGAGGTTCAGGGCGTAAGAAGGGACCCGTCCCAGTGAGGGGTCCTGCAATTTCAGTTTCGTTGACTTCGTGGTAAATCTGTTTCTGAGTTTGCTCCCACCCTGTCATTACCCATGTACAGCCGGCCCGGCTCTGAGGGAGCAGCACCCGGTGAGTCACAGGGGGAGGGAGGCGAGCATGCTGGTGAGGAAGGAATGAGTAGACAGACCTATAACGGCCTAAAGGGCATGATGACAAGTGATTGAGAAGACAGATTGACTTCTGGATCAAATAAACCCATCAAAAACAACACAGCATGACAGGAGCACCTCAATACCCACGAACTTGACATTGGAGTGTCCACCGGGGGATGAGTTTCTTTCATGATGTTCTCTACCACCTCTTTCTCTATTGGAACTACAGTCAGAGCTGGACAGAGGACACACATGCAGCTTCAACAAGGGAGCACATCTACTCACACCCTACCCACCCCCTGGGATGGGCATTAGCCTTCCTTTCCACCTGAGGAAGCCGGGGCAGCAGGTGGAAGGGCCTTGTCCACGCCCTCATCGAGCGGCAGCTGGAGAACGTGTCTGCTATTTTACTACATCAAAGCCATTCCTATGTGTGCCAGGGGCAACGTTTTTAAAAAAACAAATGTTCACATGAATGGGATTCTTGTGACAAGGCAACAGACACTGAAGCTTTGGGCCTGGGAGACAGGCCATGACCTGGACCTGCTCAAGAAGACGGCACAGGTGGTTGCTGGGGGGAACGGGGCTGGAATCGATCAGAGATTGGACCGGCCAGCCTGAATCTATGGAAATACTTGTTCACTCTCAAAACTTACCGGGCCCAACATCAGAGAGGCTAGGACAGTGTGGCCTAGTCAGATAATTCCAATGTTTTAGCAGTTTGGGTGGGTCTGGCCAGGGAAACCAAGCGGGAGAGAACGAAGGCATTCAGAGGGAGGCCAAACTGGGGAGCTAGGGTATGATTTGCTTCCTGCCAGCTTGATTCATGCTAACTGTACTTTGCAGTAATTACTCTAATTAGTGGTTTTGGGCATGATGAAAGAAAATAATTACAAGTATTTATAGCTGGTCAGTGGGTTACAGATTGGACAGCCGAGGGAAGTAGACAATGAAGCTTAGTTTAGCTGCATTTGCTCTGCGTTACAATTGAGATTCACTGCCCTCTTCCTTGCGTTGGCTTGGCAATAGCCTGGCATTTAATGTGAACTCAGGAGCCGCATGAGAACAGCTTGAAGGCAGGGCCTCTGGGGTTATTGCTCTTTGTGTCGCAGGATCCAGGACAGGAGCCACCCAATAGGAGCTCTAGGAAGGTGGGCTGGTGGAGAGGACGAGGAAGTCACGTGGAGATCCACCATATTGCATCCGGAAACAATGAGCCCCTTGTTCTGTATGTGCAGCTCACCGCCCCGGCTGCACAGACAAATGAGAACAAAACGAAACACAGAGGGAAACAGTATTGTGCTTTGGGGGTGAAGGTAGCCTGGTCTTTTCTCCTTCGTGAGTCCTCAGTACAGGACTTCCAGGTGATGTACTGACGTAGACCCACTTCCTGGACATGCCCCGCCCCTTCCCCTCGGTTTCCACTCTCAGTCATTTGTGTGACCACACTTCCTTCCTGTAAGAAGGGATGAATGGATGTATGTCCAGCCCCGGGCAGGAGCACAGTAGAAGCTCAGTCAACATCTGGTGTCAGTCCCCAGCATTCCCGCCCACCTCTGTTCCCTCCTGTCCACGCTCCTGACAGTCCCCCTCATTCTCCGCTCCTTCGTTCGTAGCCCACGCCGGCTCGGACCCAGGTTTCAGCTCTTTCTTAGTTTTTTTTAATGTCTAAACCTGCAGCAACAGCTCTTGCTCGAGGCACCCGTGGGAGGGCAGGGATCACACCGCCTGCTTAGCGTTACTCTCTTTCTCATTCACCGAAGTCTTAGAGGAGGATTGAAATTGGCTAGGTCCAATTAGTCCTGATTTGGCCTCTAGCTGCATGGCCCTGAATCACCTACTCTGCCTCTTGAGCCGCGGTGTTCCTGTCTGCAGAAAGAGGGGTAATTACGCCCCCTTGTAGGGTTGCTGTGGTTAGAATAGCTTTTTTTTTAAGTGCCTGGTACAAATTTTAGCACACCTGAGAGGCTCCACAAACAGCAGGTGATGAGGATTATGACGATAACAATGATGATAATATGAAATAGTAGCAACAATTAATGTCTATTGACTACCATTATGGGCCAGACACATTTAAATAAAATTTTTCATCTAACATGTCTGAATTTGGATGAATTCAACTCTAAAAAATTTTGGACCTTGCTCAATGATCTTATAAGAAAAAACAAGTTATATTTGAGTACTTACTATGGTATTTTACAAATGTACGGTCAATCATTAAAGCCAGAAAACCAGTGAGAAGGAATAAAGTACCCAAACCCCCTAGCTAGCGAGGAGCACAGAGCCAGACTAAATCCGGGTGGTTTTGATCTCCAAGTTCACGCTCTTTCATTTTCTTCCACGAGAGAGCGGAAAAGGACAGGAGAGGCGACCAGAGGCTGTCCCTGAAGCACAGGGTCACCGGATGACTCGCAGGGTCTGAGGTGCCACCAGCCCTCTGTGCCCCCGGGGTGCGAGGACAGTCTTGGCAGGCAGAACTCCCGCAGGTGGAAAGCTGGGGGTGGCAGGGGCCAGTGCCTTGGAGGAGCTCAGTCCTCGTCAGCACCCCGAACTTAGCCAGGCTGTGGAGTGAGCTGCTCAGAAGAGCGGGGTGCACTGGGGAGTGTCCGGGGGCGTGGTGTGGTCTGTGGTTTGAGTGAAGAGACAAGTGCCAATGCTCCATCTCTCGGAAAATGAGAGGAGCTGTGTCAGGGCTAAGCCACGGCAGTGTCTTCGGGCCCAAGCTCATGTGGTGGGAGGGTCAAGCAATTCACACGGTGAGATCACGCCCATCTTGCCTCTAGTTCCGTGTTAGGCTGGGCACCGCCGGCACTTCTGCTCTTGAGTTTGCACCTCCTTTAACTAAGAGAGGGGGACCGCCCAGGCAGGCAGCCATACGTCTGCCATCTTCCACGGCCTGTGATCGCTTGTCCCTTTTCCAAGAGAGAAATCGTAAGACATAAATATTTATGTCAAACGGTAAGTATTTGTCAACGGCTGTCAGCCCACTGCCTCTCCTGAGACGTCCCCTAGCGCAGACCCGTGAGTAGCCGCCGGGCTCCCCACGCCAGGCGGGGCCTGGGCTGCTGGGCGAGGCCCGGCAGATGGCTCTCCGGTCAGGTGTGACGGAAATGGGTCTTCTCCCCGGCCTGGCAGACTCTCCCGCCGGCACGAATGCATCCCGCGCTGCACACAGAGGCCATGCATATTGCATGAGCCACCAAATGTAGAGACAGATCCTCACAAAACACAGGCCCCCAAATAAAGCTGAAACATTTCAAAACAACAGCAGTTGCAATGCCACCAATTTACTTACTTCATTCTTCAAACCCCCAGCAAGGGCATGGAATTAAAGAAGGAAATTCCCACGGTCTCCAGGCAGAACCGGAACAGCCCAGCAGCCTGGAGCCGGTCGGGATGGGTCCCCTTCAGCTGGGAAAGCAGTGGACACAGCCCCGGGGCAGCTGAGCCAGAGCGAGGTCTCATCCTGACCTGGAAGTCAGGACAGCCGTGGCTCAGAGCCGGCGAGCTGATCTCCGCGCTGGTGACTGAGGTCGGGGTCCCCGGGGCTCCCCCTGGCACGGTCGCTCTCACTGTCGCCCTGTGGTGGCCGGGCAGGCGCCGTGCAGGGATCTCCAGCTGTTCCATCCCGGGTGCCCAGCCCGGTGCCCAAGGCCTTGGGCTCCACGAGTGCCGATTGGATGCCTTTCCCTGTCGCCGTCCACAGGCCACTTGCTCGGCTTCTCCTCCTCCTCTTACCGTAGAACTCAGACCAGCACGCCAGCGGCGGTGCCATCATGTGGGGGTAGCCGTGCGGAGGCTGTGATTCATGAGAGAAGCGACCTCTCACAGCCCCGTGGCATCTTCACCAGAACGGGTGCCATGGGCGGCTGCTGACCAGGGGCCTCTGGTACCCCGTCCCTCTCCTCATGGGCACACCCCGTCTTTCCTTTCGGGAAATGGGCCCTCAGGCTTCCCTCTCCCCTCCGGGGCGGGACCTGCAGCCGGGATGGCGGTGGGTGGTGGGAATGGACGGTGAGGAGTGACCTGAGATCAGGTGGGAACCTCATCAGGACGTGGTGGCTGTTGGGAAGTGAGGGCTGAGGACCGGGCAGGGTCCGGGATGACTCCCAGGTCTCTGGCCTGGGCGGCTGTTGGGGGCGGGGGTGCCCCTGGTCATTGTAAGGTCCCAGCTGAGAGGTTTGTGACGCAGAAGCAAGACACGGAATCCGGCCATTAAAAGGGGGAAAGGTTTTAATCTGCACTCTCGGGTGAACCGCTGGCCCGAGGGTGGGCCAGGGAAGTTCACGCCAAAAAGCTGTTTAGGGAGGGGAGGGTGGAGGGCATGAGAGGTGCGGAATTCTTGCCTCAGGCCAGGGGTCTAGGAAGGTGCAGGAAGGCGCCAGCTAGCCAGCTATCTTTGCATCGGCTCTGGGCTTCCCCCCTGCCTTGACCTAACAGTCATGGAGCCCGCGGAGGTGGTGGGGAGCAGTGGCTGCTGGGATGCGGAGGCGCCGAGGACTGTTGGGGTGGCAGCCAGACCCTGAGCCGTTTCAGGGCCCATGCACATCTCCCTGGTGCCTGTGCCCGCTGCTCTCTCACTGCTGCACCGCCTCTGGGAATCTCTCCCCGCCCCCAGGGAGCACCCCACTTCTCTGCGGGCTCCCTGCCTCCCTCCCAGCCCCGGGTGGAGATTCTGGAACAGCTCATTCGCTGGTTTGTTTCCCCTCCTCCCCACCCCCCCAGACTCTTTGCTCCTGGAGGGTAATACCGAGGGTGAGACAGGGTGGTTTGTCCCTGAATCCCAGCGGGACGGGGTGCTCTGATACAGAGTGAGGTGCGGGGGCAGTGCCTGCCAACACGGTGCCTGCACGTCCTTCCTATGCGACTCCCTTTCCTGGGATGAGGCCCACGTGGAGGTGGTTCCTGACACGGGCGGGTTTGCACGGAGGCATTCCCACATCTGACCTGAGTGAGGCCTGGCAGCCCAGTCTGCAGCCTGTGGCTACACGCAGACCTGAGCAGAGCCCCCTGGCGACTGTTCTAGAAGGTTCTGGAGCTGCAGCTTGATGGTCACAGGGCTGCGGCCAGTGACTGGGAACCCGCAGGAACACGTGTCCCCACCTTGGCCCCCCGGCCTGCGGTGTCTGCCAAGGCCCATTGCAGGCAGCACTGCTCGGGCAGGCGTCTCTGTGGCCTGGGCAGAGGGCGCCGGGTGGTCTATGTCTGGAGGGTTTCCCGTGGCCAGCTGATTCACATTCATTATCCGGGATTGCAATCGTCATGTCAGGCAAGTGCCGGGTTCTAAGAAAATCAGGCGTGCCAAAACCGGTGTGGCTCAGTGGATAGAGCGTTGTTCTGCGGACTGAAAGATCCCAGGTTCGATTCCGGTCAAGGGCATGTACGTTGGTTGTGGACATATCCCCAGTAGGGGGTGTGCCAGAGGCAGCTGATCGATGTTTCTCTCTCATCGATGTTTCTAGCTCTCTATCCCTCTCTCTTCCTTGTAAAAAAATAAAAAATATATATTAAAAAAAAAAGATAAACCAGGCAGCGTCACTTGCTTTAGGTCACAGTCACACAGGAAGTGGCAGGGCCAGCCTGGCTGTTCTCACACCCTCAGCCTGTGACCCGCTCCGGCGGCTCCTCCCAGCTCACCTCCGTGGCAGCCGGGCCCCTTTGTGGTAACAAAGCTGCTAGAATGCTTGTCACCCCCTCCGCCCGGGATCTTGGTTTTGACTTGGATCATATCACCACTCATTCCCTAAAATGTACCCTGGTTTCTTCTAACTTTCGTCTCTCTGTGTTTCCGGTCTGCTCACCCCCGGGGTTGCTTTGTGAATTCCAGAAGCGTTAGACGGACACCAGTAAACAAACAGCAACTGTTGGTGCCGGTGTGGGACTTGGAAATAGACACTGAGTGCTGGGTACACCTCTCCGCCTCCAACTTATAGCCAGGCAGAAGCACCTTGTCCCTTCGGATGCCTCCTGCCATCAGAATCCAAGCCAAAGAAGGTGGGAGTAAAAGGCAAGAAAACCACTCATTTCACATCTCTGGCCTCAGTTTCTGCTTCGCGGTCCGGTCCTGTGTTGGCAGCCCCCTCCTAGCGATGGCTCCCTGAAGGCTGTTCCCTCCGAGAACGGTGAGAGCCAGACCTGAACTGCCGGACGTGACTTTTGCTGCTGTTGTTGCTGCTGCAATTGGTTGTTGCTGTTGCTGCTGCTGTAGCGTGGTTCCCACGCCCATTGCTGCTGACAGCCACCCCGGGGTGCAGACGGAAGCACAGCTCCCTTTGTGCGCGCTCCCGTCCCCCTCCCCCATCTCTCCCCTTCTCTCTCCCCGCAGATGCGCTGGTGCAGATGTGCACTCTTTGCAAACAAGCGGAAGATGATTCCCAGAGTCAGTCTAATGAGCAGTGAATGTGGGCTGATTGCGGTCTTTGCAGAGGACCCAGTTTCTCTTCCCCACATTGTGCCAGAGGCGCAGCCCGGGGTTCCTCCCCAGCTCCGAGCCGTCGCTAATCACTGTGTCTGGGTAAATATTTAACGATGGCCACGTTCGTGCTTATGAATCAATGGGCGGTCGTAATTGCTGTTGGGCCATCTGACAGACGCAAACATAAACAGGCCCCAGCGTCACCGAGGGCCTCTCCGAGGGACTTAGGGAGGCCTGTGATGGGGGCACCGATGGCAACCGGAGCTCCGAGGGCGGGTTGTGATGGAAGAATTCGGGCTCGGATACATTCGGTTGCGTATTTTTCTTAATTTGTAGCATTTTCTTTGGGATTTCGTTGGTTGGTTTGTTTGCTAATCCTCACCTGAGGATATTTCCCCACTGATTTCTTTTTTAGAGGGAGTGGGGGCAAGGAGGAAAGACACAGAGAGAAACATCAGTGCAAGAGGAACACTTCGATGGGCTGCCTCCTGCAGGTGCCCAGACCGGGGCCAGGAATTGAACTTACAACCGAGGTATGTGCCCTTGGCCAGAATCGAACCCATGGCTCTTAGTCCAAGGCCAGCGCTCTAACCACTGAGCAACCAGCTAGGTTGTTTTATTGCGGTAAGAACACTTGGCTTGAGACCTACCCTTGGAGCAAATGTGTGCATCCACATGCTGGGCCTCTGGAACATACTCATCTCGCATAGCTGAAAGGTTATACCTACTGAACAGCAACTCCCTGTTCCCCCTCATCCCCCCAATTCCACCCCAGGGATTTTGTTCTTTTTAAAAAAATATATTTTATTGATTTTTTTACAGAGAAGAAGAGAGAGGGATAGAGAGTTAGAAATATCGATGAGAAAGATCATTGATCAGCTGCCCCTTGCACACCCCCTTCTGGGGACGCGCCTGCAACCAAGGTACATACCCCTGACTGGAATCGAACCCGGGACCTTTCAGTCCACAGGCCGAGGCTCTATCCACTGTGCCAAACCAGTTTTGGCAGGGATTTTGTTCTGGGATCTCCTCTAGATCTTCCTGACCTGCCAATTCTCCGAGAGGCGCTCAGCTATTTGCTCACAACTTCACAGTCACTCACAGAACAGACACTTCCTTGCGGGCTGTGTGACATGGTTCAATGTGCAGAGTCATGGCCAGGGCCCTGGCTTTGGCTCCTGGCCGTCCTGGCTGTGAGTTGTTTGACTTCGGACAAGTGGTCGAGTTTCAGTTTCTCTGAGTTTCAATTTCTCATCTGCAAAAAGGGGAATGGCGTGACCTGCAGGGCTGTTAGGAGGACTAAATGACACAACACTTGCAGAGTGCGCGACAGTGTCTGGCAGAGAGTAGGTGCTCAGCAAACAGCATTTCTTTCCCTTCCCTTCCCTTCCCCTCCCTGGAGGCCTCTTCTGGCCCAGGTGTGACTGAGGCCGCAGAGCATCCTGGGAGGTGTCTCCGGCTTGCTGCAGTCTGGGAAAGCCGTCACTGGTGGGAATGCGGGAGGTGGGAGCCATGACTGTGCTTCTGACATTTGCCCCGTGTTTTCTAACACCCGGCTCTACGCTTATTCCTTCAGCCTAGAATGCCTGTGCTTCCCGATCCTCTACTAATCCGTGCCTCCTTCATGCCGTCCTTGTATGACTTCCCCATCAGCGTTACACAGGAGGCTGTGCTTCTGTGAACTCCATGCGTGCCTCTCAAAGCATCATGTGTGTCCTTGTCTCCTCCCTTCGCCTTCAGAGTCCTGGGCTGTGGTCTGCACTGAAGGGAGGGGGGCGGTGCAGGGAGAGCAGAGCCCCGTCTGCACGCTCACTGTCTGCCGGACGTCTAGGCAGCCGGCTGAGGAGCTGGGGGTGTGGGGGGGCAAGCGCGTAGTCGCTGGGAAAACGTGGATTTGGTTGGGAGCCCTGGGTTTTGGTTCCACCTTTTCAGCTTATTGTGTGGCGTCCGTTAAGTCCCATGGACGTCCTTAGACTGTTTCCTCATGTGTGAACTGGTTATAATAATCCTATTGGTCCTCATGTGTTATGAATAGCCTCCAATCCCATTCAGCAGGGCTGCAATGTAAATAAAACCATGAGACGGCTCCTACTCTGCCTTCATCACCGGCCTGCTGGACGGCCTGGGCGGTCAGGGCTGTGGAAGTATCAGAGAAACGATAAAGCGGTAGACAGGCTAGTGAGGGTCATTAGAAGCTCATTAAGTACAATATTTCCTCAGTCAATGTGGAGGGGGTCAGGTGCCTTCCCCCTTCCTCTCTCAGCAGCCTGGGGGGAGGGGAGAGGCTGGGAACACGCTGGGGCCGGGGAGAAGGACCCTCTGGGAGGAGGCAGTGGAGGGAGGTGGTCGTGTCTGACGTATGTGCTGAAGAGATGTGGGCTGCCCAGCCGCGGTGGCTCAGTGGTTGAGCGTCGACCTGTGAACAAGGAGGTCATAGTTTGATTCCCGGTCAGGGCACATGCTCCGTTATGGGCTCGATCCCCCACAGGGGGATCTGATCAATCATTCTCTCTCATCACGGATGTTGCTCTCTCTCCCTCTCCCTTCCTTTCTGAAATGAATAAAAATATACTAAAGAAGAGAAAAGAAATATGGCCTGGAGTGGCTGGTTGATAAACAGCACAGGGACTGAGAAAGCATCTCAGGCCACAGGAGCGTGGTGAGAGCACAGGAAGCCGAGGAGGCCTGGACGCAGGCGCTCCCCTCTCCTCCCCCCCCCCCCCCCCCAGGCCCTTCCCCTGTGTGACTGTTCTCTTGAGTGATCGCCCCACAGGCTCCTGGCATAACGGGAGCTCTCAGCGCTTCCGGAGTCCTTCCACCAGAGAGGAACCGGGTGGTGAGCCCCGCAGACGCGGGTCCTGCAGGGAAGCTCACTCGTGGGCCCAATGTCTGCTCACATTGCTGACTCCTCACCAGAGGTCCCGAGAGGCCCGGGGACCCGCGGGCACCTGCCATGCCGGCTGGTCTCGGCAGCCAGGCCGCAGGGGGACACCAGGCCCCAGGCCAGTGGCGCTGACCACGGCCAGCTCTCAGGAGGGACCGTGGGGACAGCAGGGTCTGGGTTCCCGCTTTCTCACAGGAAGGTTCGATGCATCGCCTTGGGCCCCCGGGGCCTTGTGAGCCAGTGACTCAGCTTCCTCTGTGAGCCACACGCCTCGCTGAGGGACCAGGACCCCCACCAGGCAGGCTCCCGACCCTGTGTGCTCGTGAGTGGCTTCCTGATCTGGGAACCCGCTCGCTGGTCAGGCCTCTGCTAACCCGCAGGCTCGCTGAGAAACGAAGGGGCCTTCACATCTTGCAGATATTGTATCTACACAGCTGGCCATGCCTTCGCTTAGTCATCCTGCAAAACTAGGGACACAAATATGCAACGTGGAGAAAGTAGGGTCCTGGCTTGTTTAGTCACTATAACCAAGACGTCCCATCATTTCTTTTCTTCTGGTTTTAGACGGATACCATTTCTAGTCTCGGCAACAGACTTTGGGTCCAGGATTCCCCTCTATGTTTTCACTCTCCACTGGACCTTCTGACTGTCATTGTCCCTTGCTCCCGCCCACCTGCAAGGGGTCACAGAGACACTCCTCAAGGCGAGGAAGTGCCTCTGGAGAGTGGTTTTAGACTCAGAAACAATGAGTCAATGTCTGGGCAAGGTTGAGCCCACTGGTGTCGCTATCTTAGATGTGAGGTCCTTGCAGTCAGCAGCTGTGTTGTAGTCATTGCCATGGACCCAGGGTTAGGCTCACACTAGATTCTCAACAAATGGTTCTTGAATGAGAAAGAGTCATGCACTCATTCATTTAACAAAAATAAAGAGTGGACAAAACAAAGGCTTTATCCTGATGTAGATGACAGTAACTGCGTTAAAAGGCTAAGGCAGGCAGGTTGTTTAAGCAGAAGCACCTGGGAGGTGGGCATGACTCACCATGGGAGGGAGACGGGGTCAGGAGACAAGGAGGTCAGGTGGAGGGGAGCAGGTGGGATGCACAGCGGCTCCAGGCGAACTGTTCAGGGGATGGCTGTGAAGGGATCCAGTAAGTCCCCCTGGCTGCTGACCATGAGACAGGAGAGATGGACAGCAGCCATTCACAGCCAAAGGCGAAGGAAGTAGGGGAGTTGCTGCCATGGGGAGGCTGGCAAAGTGGAGGCAGGTGGAGGAGGGGGTTCTGGGCAATGGAGACCAATCACACTGGACACCTGCAATCCCACCTTCACATCTGGGAAAAGGGTGGGGGTGCTTAATATCTGGGGAGTCTCAGGGGTCGCTGGGGCCCTCCCTGCTACAGAGGACTTGCCTGCCACGCAGCCCCCATGGCCTGGGCGTGAGGAGGCAACACTTCCGGGAGGAGCGGTTGCCCTTGTGGTTCAGTGACCTTTCCCAGGGCCTCCTTCTCTCTTGTTTCTTGGTGATGAGAATGTCAGTGGTTCAAAATGGTTGCGCTTTATTGTCCTTTCAGAACTGCATTGTGATGGGACGCTGGAGGCTGTTGGAGGTCCTTCCCCATGGTTTATGTAGCCATTCACTCTGCATTCACTTGGGCCAGTGTATTGTTTTATTGGGCTTCTGTGCTGGTTTTGAGCTGGACATTCTAAGGACCTCCCAGTTCAGTGGCAGAAAGTGAATCCTAAGGGTTGACGACACGCCGGGGTGAGGATGGAAGGAGAGGGAAGCAAAAATGGCGGAGGAGGAAGTGATTCATGCTGCTATGGGCTGTCACAGAAGATGTCCTGGGTGTTAAGGCACAAATAGGAGTTTTCTGGTTGAGGAGGGGGAAGTAGCGTTGTAGAGAGTGAAACTGGCATGGATAGGTGCACAAGGGCAGCCAATGCATGGACTGGGAACAATCATTAGCGTAGTGTCACCACAGCAGTGTTGCCAGATAAAATATAGGCGGCCCAATCAGAGGTGACTTTCAGACAGACGAGGGCATTTATTTTTTATTTTTATTTGTTTTTTAGCATGAGCAGGTCCCAATATTGCATGAGACACGCGTATCCTGAAAACATGATTTTTTTGTTTTAAGAATTAAATTTATCTGCACATCCTGTATTTGTATTTGCTCCATCTGGTGACCTGGACTAGCATGCAGAGCAGACCAGACCAGGCTTTGCAGGTCTGTGAAAGTCAGGTTTGAAACTTTCGGCTGCAATTTGGTGGCGTGGTCTTGGAAGTCTTTCAACACTGAGACGTGATAGAATCAGGATCAAATATCCCTGCCCCATGGGGGATGCCTTAGGAATGGGCACATGAGAAGGAAGGACATTAGTGGAAATCGAGAGGAAAGGTTATTATTATTTTTTTTAAATATATTTTATTGATTTTGTACAGAGAGGAAGGGAGAGGGATAGAGAGTTAGAAACATCGATGAGACAGAGTCATCGATCAGCTGCCTCTTGCACACCCCCTACTGGGGATATGCCCGCAACCAAGGTACATGCCCTTGACTGGAATCAAACCCGGGACCCTTCAGTCCCCAAGCCGACGCTCTATCCATTGAGCCAAACCGGTCCCAGCGGAAAGGTTATTTTTGAAGGATTCTCAGGCAGCAGGCTCCGGAGAGACGTTGGGGATGGGAGCCACAGGCTCGGAATGAATGAGTGTGTGTGCTGGCGCCGAGTATTTGTCCTTGAAAGCGTCTGACCTTCAGAACAACCACTCCCAGTGGGTTTTGGACAGGAGTGCTTTGGAGACTAGAAGCTTTGCCGTTAGCCACACGCCTCAGCTCTTCATTTCTGTAGAACACGTTCTCTGGCAGGACCCGGAGCCAGAGGATCACGGCTTGATGAGGCAGCCGGGTCCACGCAAGGCGCAGGTGGGAACGCTTAGTGCCTCCGGGCAGAAGGTCTGGAGAGGAGAATGCCTTCCATATTTCTTTGTAGACATTTAGTTTTCAAAAGCAAGTGTGTATTTGGAAAGGTAGGGACGCTGTTTATTTCTGGGATTAAACACACCCGAGGCTGGAGGAGTCTTGGAGCCTGTGGACTTGCTCAGCCACTGGGGGGGCCACAGCCCAGAGAGCTGTCACCTGCTCAGGGGCCAGAACTGGACGAGGGCGAGGCCGCAGGACTCCCCGTTGGAGGGCAGTGTGATTGCCCAGTTCTCGGCTTTTTCCAAATGCGTAGAGTTAGGAAACACGGTGCCATTCTTTTTCTCCACAGCCACCAAGTGGTGAAGAATTTCCCCCTGAGACTTTTCCATTGGACCGTGAATATTAACACACACTTTAAAAGGGATTTCACGACATTGTGCCACTGAAAAGCAGCCCCATCTTATTCCTATTGACAACCCTTTCAAAATACATGGGCACAGCCTGAGTTCCTGGAGGCTTTCAGAGTGTTTGGAACTCAGACAAAGGAACGTTGATGTAAACAGGAAGTCACAGTGACTCCTAGAATGCATTTGCAGTTGCATGCCTCTGGCCCAGGCAGGCTTTCCTTTCATAGACCAGCTTCTTGAGTCCAGCTGTGTCTGAGAAGAATGAGAGCAGAGAGTCCCAAATTTACAGTTCAAGGTTAAAATCCTAGGAATGCTGCCCGGGACCCCCGCCTGGCTCACCTTGACTCCATCAAGTCAGAGACTTTGGCTGCGGGGACAAAGTCACTGCTCACTCAGGGCGGAGGGTTTGTTCCCTGTACAGACGGAGGGAACCCCCTCTTCCCCTCAGCACTGACACCCTGGCGAGGAGTCCTGGGCTCTGAGTCATCATTTCAGCCCCTCCCAGGACAGAGTGGGTGGGCAGAAGTGGGGAGCAGAGATTCTTGAGAGAAGAGGATGAAAATGCTTCTTTCTATTTTCCTAACTCCTGCAGAAATAAAGGAACCGCCCGCCATTTGTGAAAATAGAAGTCAATGGAATGGAATTTACAAACGTCAGGTGAAGCGAATGTTTGGCTTATCTTGTTTCAATTAAGATGCCTCACCTTTCGAGTTGGAAGAGAAGAGGGACTCTGTTCTGGGCCCTGAGATTAAGGTTGGAAGAAATGGAAGGAAAGGGGAGGGAAGGTGATAGAAGGGGAGGGAGGAGTGGATGCAGGAGAATGAGCTCTGGTTTGGGGTCAGAGAGGCCTGGATTCACATCCTGGCCTGTGCTCACTCCCTGGGTGGGGCTGGTAACTTTCTTAGCCTCTCGGAGCCCTGCTTTCCTCACCGAGGAACGAATAAAGTTCTCCCCGCTGAGCGCGGTTTGCCTGGTGCAGAGGATGCGCACAGTGAACCTTTGTTGAGTAAGTGAAGGCTAACCTTTGCAAATATGACTTCCGAGTTGTCTGTGGATCGCTCCCCAATGGCCGATGTACCTCGGAGACTCTCTAGTTACCTAAGGCGGCGTCGACCCCTATGGCCTCTGGACCGAATTTTCCAAGCCATTGATGTCAACTTCTTGAGTTAAGCTGGCCCCTATCACAGCAGTTGGGGTGGCCCCCTCCCTCCCGCTCCCTTCTCTCATTCACTCGAAAATAGACGTCAAAATTCTATTATCTTCCGCACACTGGCTTAGAGATGGGGTGATGAGGCCTGGTAGACTTGGTCTGGGCCCCCGAGGTGCTCAGTCTTGTGGGAGAGGCGGAGGGAGAGGGCCCAGGGACGGCAGCTTTCCCAGGAGGGAGGGAGTTAGTATGCGGAGTCATGGTGATGGTGCCCGCGAGGGGGCAGCGGTGAGGGCTGACGACCAGGGCCTGAGAGCCTGCCGCACGCTCAGGGGACAGCAGAGTGGGATGTTCGCAGCATGGACGCTGAGGGGACTCAGGGGAGGTGACCCCTCAGGAAGTCAGTAGGGACCAGACAGCACAAACCACTGGTGTCCTTACCAGGTGTTTGGACTTCACCTTCCGGCCAGGGGGAGGCGAGCAGGGTGTGAAGTGGGCAGAAGGCCTGTGCTAGCCCCCACAGGGCATCAGTTTGAGGGGAGGTGGTGTCAGGGAGATGGGTCCAGAGCCGACTTTACCATCCAGCTGAGTGGTGCGGAGGGTCAGCACCTGAGACAGGCAGGTGGACGCCGGAGAGGGCTGGGAAGGCCTCATGGGAAGCAGCGGGCGGTGCAGGGGTGGGCGGGGCTGGCGCCCTCATGTTGGAAGGGGAACGCTGAGGCTGGGGGCGTCTTTCCTCCCGTCCTCCAGGCCGAGGCCTCTGTCTGAGTGGGAGGGATTGTCTTGCCCCAGAGTGACCCGAACCGGCTGACTTCACCACTGGGCACCGAGGCCTCAATGAGCATGCTCCGAGTGAGCGGATGCTGGCAGTGCCATCCCTGCCGGAAGCCCGAACGAGTGCTGGCAGCTATTTGAGTGGGTCCTGTTGCTCACCAGCCTCCCAGCTGTGTCCTTTGCAGCCTTTGTCCTCCCGTCCTTCCTCCCGTCGCCCCCTCCGTGGTCCTCAGCACGTCCTCCTGGGCTTCCGAGTCTGGCCCCGAGCTAGGAGGAGGTGGATGTGCGGACAGCTCTGGAGGCTCCCTCCCACTGTGTCTCTCCTCCCAGCAGACCTTGGTCTGTGTTCTGGTACTTTCCACGTGGGGTCCTGACAGGCCCCCTTCCCTCTGCTGGAGACAGAGGCCACCGGAATGCAAGTGGAGCCTGGAGCCCCTGGAAAAGGAGCCCCAGTCCAGTCCAGTCCTGCTTTGCAAGGAGGACGGCCCACAGTTTCCATCCCACCTGCCCCCGGACCAGCCAGCCTTCCAGGGCAGTCTCAGCCTTCAGCTGAAGGACTCCTTCCCAGTAATGCCCCTCTCACGGCCCCTCCCCGCAGGTGCCCCCAGGCGTTCTTTATTCACTCACTCCTCATTGAAGGAGCCTGTGCATGGACTGCCTTGGCTGATCTGGAGGAGCCAAAGGGACCAGGTTTGAGGGTGAGAGGGCCCTCCTGCTGGGGAGGGGGCTGAGGCCATAACCATGGAAGGAAGAGCATTGTCCGTTGCAGGAAGAGCCCCAAGGGGTGAGGACTAAGAAGACTGATCCGGAGAGAAATGAAGGCCTATCCCAGTGGTCCGCAAACCGCGGCTCACAGCCTCATGCAGCTCTTTGGCCCCTTGAGTGTGGCTCTTCCACAAAATACCTCGGCCTGGGCGAGTCTATTTAGAAGTGGCGTTAGAAGTTTAAGTTTAAAAAAATTCGGCTCTCCAAAGAAATGTCCATCGTTGTGCTGTTGATATTTGGCTCTGTGGACTAATAAGTTTACCGACCACTGGCCTATCCTATCCATCTGAAGGACCAGGTGTCTTATAGAGATTCCAGAAATTGCAGGATGGAGGGGTCGATGGCTTTGCGGCACACGGTTGGAGTGCGGAGAACTGCCTGCTTTTAAGGGGTCCCCAGGCACCCCGAGTGATTCAGGGGGCCCACCTAGCCGCAAGTCTCCGCTCTTCCTTCTGTTCCCCAGCCCATCCCCAACAATGAAGGCCGATGACCTCAGAGGAGCCCCAGGGACCCCGAACTCCCAGACCTGCACGGCTGGGGGCCGATGTCTGACCCCGTGGTTGGCACTGTTATTTTTCACAGCGAGCGAAACCTCTCAGCCAGACAAATGCAGAAGTGAAAGCAGGGCCTCGCTGGGAGCACAGCGGGCCCAGAACTCCAGCGGAACTGAAATCATTCTCATGGGGAAGCCGCTGACTCCCGGTGGCTGTCTTCTGGTGGGATGTGTTCGCCAGCGGCTCCTGAGAGACTGTCAGCTGTTGGCAGGCCGGGTTTCAGAGCGGGGACGCTTGTGAGCATGGTGTCCAGAGTTTGTGTTGATGAAGGATGGAGAAGTCCCCCTCCGCACCATCCTAACGACCAGGTGCCTCTCCCAGGTCCTGCATCTCCTGCATTTCCTGGTCAGACTTCCCCCTTGGCGGTGGCTGCTGGACGTTGAGTTGAGTTTGTGACCCAGGTCTTGTAAATGTGCCACACTTCATGACATACATCTAGTGGACAGTGACTGCTTCCAGTCTGGCCTCTATTTTCTTGCCTTGATTTACTTCCTTGCTTCTTTTTTAATCTGTTATATGGTGTTTTTCTTAAGACCATTGACAATTTTTTTGGTGTGTAATAAAGATAGGTGTAAAAAAATAGGAAAATAATTACTGGGATTGGTTGACACCTGACTGATTTCCAGTTTGACCTCCACTTCCAAAGAAGGTAGATCCCATGGAGATCACAATGAGAGCGTGGTTGATCCTAACAGCAGAGAGCGAACTGAATTGC
Source organism: Pipistrellus kuhlii (assembly GCF_014108245.1). NCBI lineage: Eukaryota > Metazoa > Chordata > Mammalia > Chiroptera > Vespertilionidae > Pipistrellus > Pipistrellus kuhlii. Next base: position 351,053 of record NW_023425438.1, read on the forward strand.
AGACTTTTTGCTGAACTTTACGAATTGTATCTCACTGTACTCTCATCCAACCCTGCGTGGCAGATGCCATTGTTATCCCAAATTTCCAGGTACAGAGAGGTTAAGCAACTTTCCTCAAGTCCCACAGCTAGTGAGAGAGATTTGAATCTAGGAAGACTAGTCTCTTTTTTAAGAAACTTGCATTATCACCTTAATGCTGTTATAATGAAATCTCACAAAAAGCACAGAAACATAACACAGATTGACTCATTTATCTCAGATTTGTCCCTTGTGACCTTATGTAAATTCCTTCCCATCATTTGAAAATGGCGCTGTTAGCATCTATCTCCGGGGGATCTAAGGATGAAGTCGGATAATTTGGGTGGAATCTAGCATGTTAGACAGTGACCAGCCACTGGCACTAAGTTGGTAATGGATAAGAGAACCAGAGGGACACTGACTCTGGTTCCAACTCTAGTTCCTGTCAATAAAACATGGTCTGACCTTCTCACAAACTCAAGGAAGGTCAGATGTGAAAATGCTTTGTAAATGACACTGGCTGACAATGTCAAAGGTCATCTGTCAAATGCGGAAGTTGGACCTGCAGACCTCCAAAGTGCCTCCTTGGCAGGTGATGGGACAAGTACTTCCACTGATTTGAACCCCCCCCCCCCCCCCCCCACAGACCCACGTCCACACGCACGCACATATATATTTCATTTAACTAAAAAATAATAGCACTTATTATGTGCCAAATATTATTTAAATATATTACATATATTAATCCATTCAATCCTTACACTAACCTAATGAGAGGGTAGTATTACCTCCATTTTATAGAGGAGAAAACTGAGACAGAGAGGTTAAGCAACTTGCCTAAGGTAACACAGGAACTGGCAGATATCAGATTTGAACCTGAGAAGTCTGGCTCCGGAGTCTGTGCTCTAGTTCACAGACGTAACAATTTCTCCTTCACCAAGCAGGCACAGTACCCGGCTTTATAGTAAGGACAACAGTGCTGAGAGGCAAGGGTCACCCACACTTTACAGAGGAGGGTCTCAAGTGGAGTGAGAGCAGAGGCCAGGGCCAGCTGTGCCCAGTGGTGTGAGGACCAGGATGCCACAGCAGACTGCGGGGGCCAGGTGTGCTCTGTCTGTCACCAGATGTGACCCAGGATATGTTATTCCCAAAGTCAAAGCCAAAGACAAGCTCATAGAGTTCTAGAACGAACTGAATCATGGGATTCAGAGATGGGAGGGGCCCCTGGGGCCTCTTGTTGAGGATTTCCTTGAAATACCCTAGATCATTTGTGTCAAACACAAGGCCCGCGGGCCAAATCCGTCCCGCCAGGCCTTGCAATGTGGCCCGCACCGCGCTGTCATCATTGCACTCCGCTGCGTTTCCATCACAATGACAGTTTATGACTGTTCAGTAAACCATTCGGCCCGCGATTTAGGCTGGATTTTAGATTTTGGCCCCTTCTCTGATTGAGTTCGACACCCCTACCCTAGATCCTCAGAGTCTGAGAGAGCCCAGAGTCCCAGCCACGTTCAGGAAACATCAGGGTCAGTCCTGATCCCCACTTCCAAAGGTCAACCCCAAAGCCACCATTGGTCATTTTTATCTTTCCATGGTAAAACCCGAAGACACGAAAGAGTGAAGAAATACATATAATTGCTGTAATCAGCAATCATTCTCTCTCCCTTCTCCCCTCTCTTCATCCACTTAGTTTAAAAATTCCTGCCATCGGTTACTCATTCTCACACCGCCTCGCATTCTTATCGGGCTTTTGCCGTTGAGAGATAAAGACCCACAACATCTTCAAGTCGAGCAGGCAGTTTCCTTCCTAATCAAACCTGAAACCACAAGGTGGGCCCCACGTTACAACCAGTGCTGGGAAAGGGGAAACCCAGGGGGAGAGGGCAGTGTGACCGACATGTGTGGTCGTGCCTGTGAACCTCAACTTGGCCCCTGGAGCTCACCCAGGCCCCTCCTTCTGACCTACTTTCTTTGGCCACCAAAAAAAAAAAAAAAAAAAAAAAAAAAAAGAGAGAGAGAGAGAGAGAGCGAGAGCGAGAGCGAGAGCGAGAGCGAGAGCGAGAGAGAGAGAGAGAGAGAGAGGTTACTCGGAGATGTTTTGAAGGGGGCCTGATAGCATCTAGTCTGTTCCCACCAGATAAGCCCTCATTCCAAGGCCGCTGTCAGTCACTGCTGAGGAGGCCAAGGTACTGCGTAATCGATAGAAACAATAGCCTACTATTCGCCGTGAGGTCTCCGTCTCTCCTCCCTCGGAGTTTCCGTGTCTAGGGTGAAAGGCTGACATTCATGGGAGTGAATAGGACACTTTCATCACTGTCTGCATCCCGCAGGCATCCTGCCCAGGGACAAGGGAGCAGGGCAAGCAGATGATGATAAAGAGAACCCCAGACTTGGTTCTTACCAACAAGCACGCTGCTGGTGGTCCAGAGAAAACAATCTGTCATGTGTTTTTATGAATCTTGTGCCCGGGCATCCGGGATGAGGAGAGAGAGATGCCAAAATTCAAGTCAGACTGTTCCGGCTTCCTTTCCTTTGGAAACTTCTGGATCCCCTCTTCAGAAACAATAAGACACCCATTTCTTGTGCTTTCCAGAGGAAAAGACTAAATTGTGCGAATGATGCATGGCCCCAGGTCTCTTAGACATCGCATGCTCTCGGAGACTCTCGTTTTCTGGGAAGCCAAGGGCACATGTCTGAAGGTGTAAGCCACCCAGGATTTTCCCATGTGATGGATGCTGGATCCATACTGCTGGTGATTGTCCTAATGATTCGTAGTCTCTCTTGCTCCCCTTGGAAACTTAATTTCCCTCTTCACCTGATCAATTCTAACCCATCTGTTAAGGCGCACTACACATTTTAAAAAAAATCTCTCAACGTCAATGTTATTTTTTGAAATGGGAAATTTTATTTTCTCTTGAAAGTTGGCAAGGTTTTCATTCTTGGGTGAAGTTCATTTTTTTTTTAATTGACGTTATAATCCATGTTCAGTGAACTATATAGAGAGCAGGTATCTTAGGTGGAGCTTGAAAATGCTCTATAATTTTTGTAACCAGTACACAGAGAGTATTTCTAGGACCCGTCTTTTCTGTCCCTTCATCGTCAAATTCCATCCCTGACATCATCACATTTTGGCTTCTCTCACTACCAGTGAGATATTCCGACTCTGGAACTTCGTGTAACTGTAGTGTGCACTGCTTCGTGCCTTGCTTATTTTGCTCCAAGTAATGTTTTGTGTCTTTTTTAGAGTCATCCATGTTATGTGTGCATTAGTGATTGGTTATTTTTTCATTGCTATGTAATAGTCCATTATTTTACTATACCACAACTTATGCACCCATTTTTCTGTTGATAATTGAGTTGTTTCTAGCTTTTGGCAATTGTAAATAAACTTGCTTTGAAAAATTTTGTTCATATGTTTTGATGGACGGTTGTACTCATTTCTTTTGGGGAAAATCGGTAAAGGGGCTTGGTGTAGGTCTATGTGTAGGTCTAGTAGATACAACCAAATAATTACCAATGTGTCTGCACCAATTTATAGTCCTAATATTTGAGATTTCCAGATCTGACATTCTCACCAAAACTTAGCATTACTACATTTTTGTGTGAATTATTTATTTTTTTTTTTAGATGAGTGCTGGCATCTTTTCATCTGCCTAGTAGAAATGCTAGCATCCAATTTTGCAAAGTGCCTGTTCAAACCGCTTGCCCTTTTCTTATTGGGCAAGACGTTTGAACAATCACTTCACAAAAGAAGTTATGCAGGGAGATAATAAGCTGATGAAAAGGCCCTCTATCCTTACTCATCCTCAGGAAACAAAAGAAGGCATGTCTTGGTAAGTCTTTGCCCCACTGCCTCTGTCCTTGTTCTCTGGCCGCCAGCATTCCCACTGGAATCTTGTTCTGAGCTGGAGCCTCAGCCGGGAAGACCTGGTCCTGAGCAGGTCTCAGCCGAAGCCCCAGAGACTGGGAACCATGAGGTGCTCCTCCACTCTGCCAAGAAAGCGGCTCTTCCATGTTGACTCGTGGTTTTCCTGGTGTTGGCACTGGTTCAAATGAAGGTGAGAGAAGGCCGTTTTCAGGAGGCAGGTTCTGCCTTCCTTCATCTCCTTACAGGGGTTTCTTGTGAAATCATTATTAGTTTAACTGCGGACACCAGCACTCCTCTGCTTCAGAGAAATACTTTGACAAGTGGTTGGTAGGAAGGTTGTGCGTTAACAAGAGGTACAAGTTCGGGAGGTTCTCCTGAGGCCAAGGACCTTGCCTGGCTCTGGAGCGGGGACGAGGAGCAGGAGAGAGGGGAGAACTCTCTTTGGGATTGTGGCCAAAGCCCTTTCAGCTGACCATACAGATGCCGATGAGGCGGGTTGTGTCATGGTGCAGCTATATTGGTGCTGTTTCCTGTGGGAGCGTTCCACATCCCCACGCTCAGGACTCAGGCTCGGCCATGTGACCCGCTGCGGTCAATAAGCTGTGAGTGAAATTGATGTGCGTCATTTTCCAAGCAAAAGCTCTCCGCGTTGGTGAGTGATTCCCTCTTCCGTGGGGCCTGGCCGAGTTCCAGAGAGCAAGTGCTCTGTCAGCCTCTGCCCGCAAAGAGGCAGTGGGCATGGGGCCAGGGCCCGCCGTGATGGACGTGTGTGGGGGTGGACGGTAAAACTATTATTGGAAGCCCTGAGCTTTGGGGGTCGCTTGTTAATGGAGTCTTACCGGATGGATGCCGCTGGGTTCTGTTTTATAAATCCTCCTTCCTTTCTCAACCCCCCGCCCCCCCATCCGAGCACACCTCTTGCAAATGCCGCCCTCGCTGCGCACAGCACTTAGTAGAGTTATTCTTGTTGTCGAGGCGAGGAAGGGAAGGCATTCCGCATCCTGCCTGATGCTGAGATAACGCATGCTGAGCCAGAGGAAAAGGGATGATCTAGAGAATGCTAGCGTCGGACTTTTTTTTTTTTTTTTTCCGGAATAGAGGAAATTGTGGTGTTAAATCATGAGTTGATGTCGGCAATTTATCATGGGGAGCCCAGAGCAATGACCCTAAGACACATGGATCAAAGTTTGAGGTCTCCCTCCAGCAGCAGCGGAGTGGTCGGTGGTGGGAGTGGGGTGAGGGGAGGGCGCTTGTCTGACCTTGGGGCGATGGCTAACGTCCTCGGTTAATGCTGGGGTGGCGCTATCCATACCCAGGGAAGAGGGATCATGGCTGGTTGGAGACATGCAAATTCCCAGTGACATTTTTTAGTGGTTCATTTTTCTAATACTTTTATTTCCCCCCCTTACTCCTGGCTTTTCTGAGTGGCACTGTCCGTTCTTCCTTTCCTTTGTGCGAGCAAGGCGTTAGGCTGCTTTCAGCTCTGGCCCCGCCCGCCCAGGAGAGCAGCTCTCCCGTCTGGGCCCGGCGACTGTTCTGGGTGCGCGGTTCACATCCCGAGAGGAAGTCCTCTCTTCTGCTCTCCGATTGGCTCTGGCATCTCTGGGCGCTAGGGCCCTGGGACTTAGTCACTCCCAGGAGGCAGGTGGCATTCACTCCCACTCACCTTTGGAGACTGGCAGCTGGGGTCTCCCGCAGAGAAATCCGGGTTGGGATTCAATCAGCACCTGCCTCATCCCCCCACTCATCGCTGATCAGGAACGGGCTATTCCCCGAAAACCGTTTCCACTTCCAGGGCAGGCTTTCAGCAGAGCGGATCCATTTTAGAAATGCAAATGGTTTAATCTGAGTGAAGTGAGTGACAGGCTAAGCTAGCTTCTTCCATTTCCCCCAGTTGCTTCCTGCCACAGCCTTGCAGACAGCTGTTCTGGACAAAAAGATAACGTGGAGCTCACGTCATAGTGATCAGGGTCCCCATGCCGGCTTCGCCGCAGCTAAAACCTCGTCACAGTCCTCCCCTTGCTCAGCGTGGGACGGGACAGGGCCTGGCACCCAGTGCGTTTGCACAGAGCTGCCCCTGTGACTGCAGGCGCTCCGCGGGCTCCCAGGTTAGCTTTCAGCATAAAGAATGATCATTAAAACTTGGAAGAAAGCCGGTATTAGTATAAGCCCTTTCTACACTACCACGTGTATTCATAGACATCATTTTTTTATTAGACCCCTTGTCTGTCCAAAATAAATAAATAAGCAAGGCCTGGTGGTGGCCACGCAGGCAGTGCTGACCCTGCCTACCCTCAGCAGGTGTCTGTTGGTCCCTCCAGGAACAACCAGGAACAACCAGGAACACGCCCCGCCTCCTGACATCCCCTCTTAGACCATTTCCATCCACCACCGCCCGAAACCTGCTCCTCGGCCATCAATCCCCAGGTTCCTTCCTGTATTTGGAACTGAGCCCAGATCTGTATTGAGGTCTCTTCTACCTTCTTGCAGTAGTTCCAGAATTAAACCTGTGTTTTCCCCTTTAACTCTTGTCAGCTCTGGTTTTTACAAGAACTGTCCATGCCATGTTGTTAATGACAGGTGCCATCCGCAGGGCACAGAGCAGAGGGAGAGGCAGGGGTAGATTCAGGCTCCATGACCATTGACTAATCGGAGCTACAGGCCTCACCGGGAGGCAGGGATTAGAGATCCTGTCCCCAGGAGAGGACACAGGCCCGTGCGTCCATGCTGGCTTATCTGTGGGCATTTGTCATCCACTAAGGTGTGTAAGGAAGACGTAAACCCCGTCTCTTTCTCATATCCTCTATCCTTTCATCTGGACTCAAACAATGGTGGAAAACATTTTAATCTCCCAAGAACTAGGGTCCAGGGTGGCTTCTGGGAGAAAAATGATGATGAAAATAAAAAAGGCGAATGTCTTTGCAACTTAGGACGGCCTCCTACACACACACACCTCCCATGGATCTCTGACGGTCCCCTGTCCCATTGCAATGAAGACGTGAGTCTCAGGAATGAAGTCACGTGGCTGTGATCCTCAGGCTGACAGTAGCTCAGCCCTTCAGTTAGAAAGGAAGGACCCAAGGAGTTTTAAAAGATGTCCTTTTATTTCACATTTTGACACACATTGCCAAATTGCCCTCCATCAGCAGAGTATGTGGACTCTCTCCTCTGCACCCCCGGACGGTGCTGACTGTCATCAATCTTGGAAATATTTTGCTGCAGATTTTTAAACTTAATATAATTCTACTCAAGCTCTCATGTTTTTCCCTTCAGAAGATAATACGATTAGAAGTGTAAAAAAATAAAGACAGCCACGCAATAAATCTAAATATAATGTCGATTAGAGCTACGCGGAGGGAGCTTGAGATGGATCATTACACGTGGGGTGAAGCATGCACCGATGAGACGTGTTGAAAAGTCTTTGCTCTCCTCTGGTTGAACACGGGTAGCAGCAGGAGAACCACAGGCTCCTGGGGACAGGGGCTTCATACTGCGACCAGGAAGGTGCCCAGCTGCTGAGAAGAGCATCTGACATAAGGAGAGGAGGAGGAACACGATGTTCCACGCCTTTCTGTTTTCTTCCTCTGGTCCTCATTACGGGGCAGGTGTCCACCTCTGGTCCGTCTGTCTGTCCATCCATCATTAACTTCTCTGAGTCCACATATCTACCCAACCAGCCTTTAATTATCCATTAGACACACTTGTCTTCATTGAGTGAGCACTGAGGGCCCGTCTCTGTGCTGATGTCCTCAGGGTTGTGTGTCTCCACCGCTCAGCTCTGCTCCTCTCTGTGTGGCTTCATCCTGTAAACAAGAGCTGACCTCAGGGTGGCCAAGTGTCCATCACGGCTGGACCCACATCCTGGTATCTTAGCATAACAGCCAAACATAATGATGCTCGCTTTCCCACCCTCCTGTGTCCATCCCGGGGAAAGAACTGACTAGCCTCGCTTGGGATGTGTCTCTCCACGGAACAATCCCCTGTGATCTCTCCATGGAACAATCCCCTATGGTCTCTCCATGGAACAATCCCCTACAGTGGAAGGATGGAGTACTTCCTTTGGCTCAGCCCTGTGCCCAGCCCTGGCCCGTGAAGGATATGCACTGAGCGAAGTGATTAGCGGAAACCCAGGGATTGGTGGTCCTAGCGGACAAAACTAGAGCCGCCCCTATTTTCTGCCAGAGGGAGGTGGTGACTTCCACGTGTGGTACCGGGGGATCACCAGGGAAGTGCCGGGCAGGACATGTATCAAGTGCAGAAAGGTAGGGGTAGGATCAGAGGCAGAAGGAAAACCATGTGTGTTTGGGAAATATGAGTAATTCTGTCCAGCTGGAGGATATCATTTGTGGTGGAAAGCTCGACCAAAAGGCAGGAGAGGAAGTCAGGAACTGGGCTGCACCAGGGTTTGTGTGGCACACCCGGCAGCTGGAATGTTCTGTCCTTGGAAGAGTGAGCACAGAGCATCTGCTGCTGGTGGAAATGGGGTCCTTCCACAGAGAAATACAAGACAAGCATTTCCTGGGGCCCATGCCTGGCAGGATGAGCGTTGTTAGAGTGGTAGGACTTATTGGGGTTGAAGTAAAGGCTGTGCCCAGGCTCTGGACCTCTCTTCTCCCTCCTGCCCTGTGGTGGAGCAGGTACTACCAGCCTTCAGGCCCACACAGAGGCCGGCACCACACAATTCTGGGCCATGTCGCCGCTTAGTCCAGGTTAGTCTTTGGCCCCAACTGGCTCACTTAGTCTGTTTCCCGCTGTGCTTCAGCTGGCATGGCTGTACCCAGGTCTGGTCTGGAGCCTGCACTTACAGTCCACGTGGCTGCCAGCCACAGGACTGCGAGGTTCCCACGGCTGCTATGGGGAGAGGATATGTGAATGAACCCCTGTGAGGGCCTGTTCCTGGGAGAAAGAGAAAGAGCGTTGTTAGATTGGGGTTATATTGTCTCAGGCTGGGAAAACAGGCATTGTTTTCCAAAATAACCAATCAGTTTTCCAATCCTTCCTGGGCTGGTGTTGGATCCTCCCCCTAACCAAGTCATTTCCTAGATCTTCTGGGGTTCTGTGTCCCTTATCCAATCAGATCCTTTTCCAGGCGAGGCTCCGCCCCTTATGGTTGCCATCTTAATTTCTATTGCACATGCGCCCAGCTGAGGAATTTCCCCTTCATTGTTTATTCCTTCCCTCTTGTTCCAGGCAATTGGACCGGTTTTCCCTGGGAGACTGGACAGCTGGTCCTTTCTCCCTGTATGGGGAGAGAAGGGTGTTAACCCCCTTGGTGGGGCAATGCTACCGATGCTGACACATCCATTTGGGAGGATGGTATAGGGCAGTGGTCGGCAAACTGCTGCTCGTGAGCCACATGTGGCTCTTGGCCCCTTGAGTTTTAGCAAAGGCCAGCAAAGGAGTACCCTAGTTAAGTTAATAACAATGTACCTACCTATATAGTTTAAGTTTAAAAAATTTGGCTCTCAAAAGAAATTTCAATCGTTGTATTGTTGATATTTGGCTCTGTTGATTAATGAGTTCGCCGACCACTGGTTCAGGGAGGAGTGATTTGGGAGGGTGGAGGAATGGACTGATGGCAGGTGTGTTTAGAAGCTGTTCCAATCATCCAGGTGAGACGAGAGATGATGAGCCCCGCAAGCAGAGCAGAGGCAATGAGGCTGGGGTGGGAGGGTAGCAGGCATTGAAGTAGGAGGAACAACAGGTGATGATGTAGGAAGGTAGGGAGACGGGGAGTCTTGGCGAAGAAGAAAGCTCATGTGGTGGACAATACAGGGATTTCCTCTCTCCGTGAGGCACTGATACCCAGGACTGGACCTCCGCTGCCACCACAGCCTTGTTGTCATCTCCCAGCCGGTGCTGGCTGACCCTTCATGCCTAGTTCAGCCTCCTTCTCCCAGGCCAGCCTGCTGTGGTCCTGTGGCCGCTTCTGAGCCTGCATCCCACCTGCTGTCTCCTCCCAGGTGTACCTTCCACTCTGCCCTGCTCCCGTCCATTCTCGTTCGGACCCTGCAGTCTCTGCTTTGAACTTGAATGAACACCTTCACTCCTCACCATTTCCCCAAAGAGGAGGATAGTGCGTCCTTTTTCTCCATTAATACTTTTTTTTTTAATCAAACAAAAATGAGAGTCTCAGTGCAAACTTGCTCAAGTGCAAAATGGCAATTAAGGGACAAGTTCCAGACTCAGTGTGCATGGCTTCCAGCCCAGGTCTCTCTTCTCAGTGCTGGCTTGCCTCACATAGTACAACACACACAGATTTCGTTAAATCATTTTCCATTAAAGGCATAGTTTTGATTGATACTAGTAATCAAAAAAGAAATGAGAATATTTTCCTCTTATCATTGGCTAACTTATTACTTCATTTTCAGATACTAGAGTTAGAATTCATTTTAAAGCAAAAAAAATTAAATATAATAACCAAGAAAAGGCACTTATAGGAATAACTAAAGCAATAACTAATTATCTCAATCAAAGGGGATACAATCCCTAATTCGTAATATTAAATAATGAATTTAATATATATTTAAGGCCCATTATGTTTCATAGACTCTGTGCTTTGCACATGTTACAGCTAATCTTTAGTACAAGACTTTAAGCTCGTAATACTTCCCGAAATGCATTGGTTAAAAAAAAAAATCAGGCCCACAGATTTTAAGTAACGTGTCTAAGATCATAAACCTGGTAATTGTCTAAATAGGAATGAAAACAAACTTTTCACTTCCTCTGTGTGGAGGGGCGGGAGTTGGTTCTGGGGCCCAGGGTCTAGTCTAGTGGTCGGCAAACTCATTAGTCCACAGAGTCAAATATCAACAGTACAATGATTGATATTTCTTTGGAGAGACACATTTTTTAAACTTAAACCTCTTCTAATGCCACTTCTTTAAAAATAGACTCGCCAAGGCTTTGGTGTTTTGTGGAAGAGCCACACTCAAGGGGCCAAAGAGCCGCATATGGCTCATGAGCCACAGTTTGCCCAGTCTAGTCCTTTAGAGCAGTGTTTCCCAACCTTCTCTCATGATGAGAATCACCTGGTGGAGTTGTTAAAACACAGATTCCCGGATCCCAACTAAGAAGTGCTAAACTAGAATTTTTGGGAACATATAGGTAAAATTGCATACCTAACTTAGTGCTCTGTATATAAAATCTGTCTTAGAGCACTAGTTAAGTATACAATTTTACCTATATGTTCCCAAAAATTCTAGTTTAGCACTTCTTAGTTGGGATCCGGGAATCTGTGTTTTAACAACTCCACCAGGTGATTCTCATCATGAGAGAAGGTTGGGAAACACTGCTTTAGAGCTTCCTTCCTCCACCCCCTCACCTGCCCCACATCCATCTAATCACAAGCCCAGACCACGCCCACGGAAGGCCCAGGCTGCCAGCACGGACAGCAGAGAGATGAGGCAGGCACACAGGCATCCCTCGGCCTGAGCCCTGGCTGGTCACTCCTCTGAGAGAACAGGCCCCAGCCTATCAGGACGCTGGGTGAGTTGAAACGGCCGCAGTAAAGACTAAAATAGACCAGTTATTTAAAAACAACAACACAGCAAGTACAGGAGACGGATTTAAACAGGGCAGGTGGTGTGCTGTGTGTATGTGCAAACAGTTTGTGTCTACAGATTCCCTTTGTAGATCAAAAGGTTGAAGACATGAGAAGGAAAAAGAAAGGTGTTCCCCTTTGCAATATGTCTGTTTCCCTCTCTTTCCAACCCTTTCATTGTGTCTCCTCACTCCACTCCTCGGAAATAATCGTCTTTTCCAAGCCAGCGTTTCTGTGCTCTGTGTGTCATTGGGGTTCCTGCGGGCAGGGGCTTGTCTGCGGGAACGGAGGCCAGTTCGGCTCTCCCCGGCCAGCGGCTGCAGGCACTGAGCTTCCCTCCCTCCCTCCCTGGCCTCCTGCTGGGAGTTCACAAAGGCAGGGATTCCGGGCAGCGGGCATTTACATTGGGAAGGAGGCAGGGGAAGGATGGAGCATTCAAAAGAGCATTTCCACACCTGCTGCCGATTCGTGCGCGTGGGATAAGCAGCCTCTGGGTGGGAGGGGAACAGGGACAGCCATTCCACTCTGAGAACGGCATTGCCTTGTGTGGGGCTGAGCATGGCGGGCACATCTGCTCTTCTTCTTCTTTTTAAAAAATACATTTTATTGATTTTTTTACAGAGAGGAAGGGAAAGTGATAGAAAGCTGGAAACAATGATGAGAGAAACATTGATCAGTTGCCTCCTGCACACACCCTACTGGGGATGTGCCCGCAACCAAGGTACATACCCTTGACGGGAATTGAACCTGGGACCTTTTAGTCTGCAGGCCGACGCTCTATCCACTGAGCCACACCTTTTCTGGCAATATCTGTTCTTTGCAATGAGGGGCCTTCACAGCCACGAAGAAAAGAGGACAGCCTGAAGGTCCTTCCTGTGGGAACATCTCAGGGAGCTGGAGACAGCCCGACCTGGGAGGTGAAGCTGAACATGCTCCCTCCTCCCCACAGGTCAGTTTCAAAGCCAACGGGACGCCAGTAAGGAACATACGTGGGAAATCAGAAATCATTATATACTTAAAAAAAATATATATATATATTTTATTGATTTTTTACAGAGAGGAAGGGAGATATAATAGAAACGATGAGAGAGAAACATCGATCAGCTGCCTCCTGCACACCTCCCACTGGGGATGTGCCTGCAACCAAGGTACATGCCCTTGACCGGAATCGAACCTGGGACCCTTGAGTCTGCAGGCCAACGCTCTATCCACTGAGCCACACCGGTTTCGGCCATTATATACTTTGAGTAGCTTAACTGCACCTGTGAGCCATTTGAGAGAGCCACCAGCCGGCGCATGGCTTCCCTATGCTCTCTGTACCGTTTCCCATGGTTCCTGGGACGTCTGCAGTGGGCCCTCCCCTTGCAGATGACAGAGCCTGGGGCCCGATGCGTGTGTCCATGGCCAACGTGGTCAACGCTCTGGACCTGAACCCTACTTTCCTCGTCTCTTTTGCGTCACCTGTATCCGCTCGACTGGACTCACTGGATTTCTCTTCCTGGAATTTGGAGACTTGGATTCCAAACGAAGCCACTTAGTCCTCGCCGTGCTCTGTGCTCACACCTGTCTCTAGGTGTGGGCGTCCCTCCGCGATGAGTACAAACGGGAGACACGCTCTGCTGCCTGGGTGTGAATGCACTGTCCTTCCCCGGTGAATACTTTAAGCTCCAGCACTAATATGCTTCCTCTTTCATAAGCGACAGCTGATCGTTGAAAATATTGGGCTTTGCTCTATCGATTTCAGAGGAAATACAGCAGAATAGAGGCGGTGAGTTGAAAAACACCCCCAACCAAACCGAAAGAAACTTTCACTTCCTACGAAAGGCTGTTTGAATCTGCAGCAGTTCCTGAAATATCACCATTGTATTTGCTTATGTCATACAGAGAAATGCGCATGAAATCTCCCAGGCGCTGTGGTCACGCTGGTGCGGGATGCTGGGCTGTGTTCAGCAAATGCCATGGAAGACAGAGCAGCACACAGGGCGGGCAGGGTGACGGGGACACTGGAGGCGACACAGTGCTACTCCGATGTCCGAGGTTATAGAAGTGAAGGAGAAAGGGAGGGGACGGGAGCACATGTTTATTGAACACTCCTGTGTCTGAAGCTACTCTCTGATGTAGTCAGTCCTTGCTGCTGAACAACCTATTCAGCCCAAATATCTGTCATTTCACTGCCCTGCTTAAAATTGTAATAATTCCTCATCTCTTCTCCCACAAGTGAACTTGAACCCAGCAGAAGGCCCTTTGCGATCTGGTTCGTGCCTCCAAGCAGCCCCTCCCACCTGGTTCTCAGCTAGCAGATCAGTTGGTAGGCGCTCCCTGGTAAGTCAGGATGCATGGTGCCTCCGTGCGCTGTATTTGCTTACTTGTCCGCAGGATCCAGTGGCGAGGCTTTTAACTTTCCAGAGCCCCTCCTCTTGCTCCTGTTTCAGTTCTGATTAGTTCCTCTTTGGTTTGAAACCACATCCAACCTCCACTGTGGTCCACCTCTTCCCTCATCTCATTGGGGCGGTCTGCGTGCTGGCGGCCCCTCCATGGAGCTTCCTGTGGACAGGCTGTAACTCCCACCTCTAAATGCGAGAGCGGGCTGAGGGGCGCCATTCAGTCATGTTTACTGAATGACTTTGCATAAGCTTTATTGCCTCAAAGCCTCTCCTGTGTAGAAGAGGAATGACAGCACCGATCTCCTGGAGTTGTGGTGAGAATAATATTTCCTAAAAAAGCGAAAAAGAATTTTGTAAAAGATTATTAAACACACTAGTTATTATGATGTGGTAGCACAGGTCCTGAGGATAAAGCTTTGTCTTCATCTCTGGGGGGCACTTGAGACCCCACAGGTTCTGCTCACAGTCAGGAGCTGAACTTGATCTTAGGATTCTTGGGATGTACAGTGTTTAGTGTAATTATTAAAATCCCTACCTGCTGATTAGATGCACACTGATTTTTAATTATCTTAGCTTCAGGGGAAAGAAAGAGATCCATGAAGAGATGAAAGTCTCCCAGCAGTGTGTTGGAGAGCATTGTTTGTTCACAACTCATTCGCCGAGTGCTTCCCATCCAGGTTTTAAAGACTGAGCCACAGATAGTGATCATTTCATAAATATTAATGGAGAATATGCAAGTGGAAAGCGAAATTAAAAAGCTACCAAATGGCTAGCAGGCAGCAGAAAACGAGCAGGAATCTCTAATCAGTGGAATCTTATGGTTGTGTAACTTCTCTCCTCCGATTAGAGTACAAAACAGAAGGTGACCTTTCTCCCCCTTAAAATAGGTTCATGTTGAAAGGAACATGCAGGGCAGCCCAGGAAAGGTTCCAGAGGCAGCCATTCTTCACTGCACATCCATGGCCCCTGGTCGCGGTTGGATGCAAATAGCTGGACACACAGACATCCTGACTGACTGCGGTCTTCCCGCTGGGTTATTTGGCAAAACTTCACAAGATTTTTGGGGAAAAAAGAAGACAGGCAATATTTTCCATGTATTCACCATTGGTTGATAATGTCTAACTTCTGGAGCTTTTCTAAATCTATATCGCAACCAGCATGTTGAAAATACGATTGACTTAGAAATGTCAAACTGAGAGAAGGAAGAGGACAGAGTTCGGAGGAGCTGGGCCCAGCGTTTTGTAACAGCTGTTTCAGGTTATTTTTTAGTATTAGCATTAGACTTCTTTATCCCATATGATATTAATCCATTCATCTAGCTGTCCATCCATCTGTCCATCCATCCATCCATCCAACATTCACAGTGGATCTGGATCAGGCCCTATACTAGGCACTGAGAATGAAAAGTTGAATAAGACATGCTCACATGGTTTCTTCTCCCATGGATTTCAAGTATCATAACTATTTCATAGCTTGGTGGTCCTAACTATTTTATAACTTTGTTATGAGATTGAAGAAGTCAATAGTTATAAAGCACTTAGAACAGGTCTTAACATATAGTATTGCCATACAGTGAGCATTGTGTGATGATGGATGCAGGGAAATAGTAAGGAAGGAAGACGGACACATTGGAAGGAATCAGACCAGACTGGGCTCCATGCACCATGCATCTTTTGCTCATGAAAAAGGAGGCATCATTGAAGAACGGAACACAGAACAATGAGGTGATCATCCTTGTGCTCCACAGAGTTCACTGTGTCTGCTGTAGAGAGGATGGATTGAGGGGACAGGGGGCTCACCACTAGTTACCGGCAATGCAATTAGACAGGAGGAAGAAGGCAGTGGAGTGAACAGGAGCATAGCATGCAGGATGAGAGGGAGTGGGGAATGTTTGGGATTTCCAGGAGCGAGAGTTGGTGGATTTTAGTATTTCATTGGGAATAAAAGGCAGTGGGGAGAAACATGGAGTCTCAGCTGGTGCCTAGATTTCTAGAATAGGTGACTGGTAGACAGCTGAGCCTTAGGTGAGAAAAGTGAACGTAGAAGAGGGGCACGTTTTGACGGGAAGGCTTTGAGTTCACAGCCTTCAGAAAAGCTGCACCATAAACAGGGAATGCATTTAGTTGGTCTCCAACTCTGGCAAACCAGCAGTATAATCCTTGGGCCAGACACCTCACCTTTCTGGACTTCCATTTCCAAACTCTTAAATGAAGGCCAATGCTGTGCTAACTCAAAGGGTTGTTGAGAAAGTGAATGAAGGTACTATGCATGGGAGCCCATGCTCAGGTGAGTGGGATTTAGTATGTGCTGGGGGTTTGACTCGGAAGAATGGTGAAGATCTCACACTGGGTGATTTGTTCAATGTGGGGAATTTGCCCCAAAGGAAAAGAGTTATTCACACACATATTCATTCACACACCAATTTATTCTTTCATCCATTTGGCAATCATTTCTTGAGGACTTTCTTTGATTGGGATGGTGCACTTTGATAAATAAGTATCCTATTGGGTGTGTCTGTGCTGAAACCACTGCCAGCTTTACATGGTTTACGTCTGTACCCTTCTCAGTAACATGAGACTGAAACATGGATGTCCCTCAGGATTTCAAAGGACCCAATATTGACCCTTCACATAACCATCATGACGACAGGAGGTAACACACTAGATGGTTGTCAGGGAGTCAGCATTTCTTTTCATTTAGAATAACATCAATTGATGGACAAATTATTATTAATAAAAATAGTAGCTCTGTTGGGTGTTTTTTAATGAATTGTATTTCACATTCATTTTTCAATTCTAGGAGGTAGGCTCATTTTTCCTAGTTTATAGATAGATGAGAAAATTGAGGCCAGGAGAGGTTAAATCTATTGGTCAAAATTATACAAGTAGGCAGTAGAGCTTGGACTGAAACCTAGGTCTGTGTAAATGCTTTTTGTTAATCCTCACCCAAGGATATTTTTCCATTGATTTTTAGAGAGAGTGGGAGGGAGAGAGGGAGGGGAAGATAGAGGGAGAGAGAAAGACATTGATGTGAGAGAGGTACATCAATTGCTTGCTGTTATGCTTCCTTACAGTGTATTGTAATTCAGTAAAATATTAATGTAGCATATTGCCTGCATTTCAATGTGTCTAGATGGTAATGTTATCTTGCCTGCCTTAGTCTGAGCCTATTACCTTCTCTGTACATACATCTTTCTCAGCACATGTCATATAGTTCTGTTGTTTAATTGACTTATTTCTCTGTCTGCCCTCCTATAATATAAATGTATTGGAGGCAGGGACCATGTCTTATGGTCGGTCTTGTATTTGGCAATTAACCAACAGTTCAAGTTTGAGGAATGAATGTATGCATATAGATCAGAGCCATTTTCTAGCACTCATCAAAAGCTGTCAGCTTTTGCTGCAACCAAGGACTTATTTAGGTGGTTATATAATATTTGAGTTGATGCATTCCCTAGTCAGGTTTCAAAAATCTCCTCCACAGCTCTCTGGTCTGAAAAGTCTCTAATGCACAATTATTAACCGTCTCCATTATGTTTGCACATCGCTGCCTATGTTGCTCCATTATTTATCTTTTTAGAATTATAATTATGTATGTCTCATTTCCTATGTGGAGTTCAGCTGCACTGACATTGCCCTCAGCTGAGGAGACTACCACTGTGCCTTCCCAGGAACCAAAAACGCTGCGTCCCATCTAGTTGGAGCCTCACAGCCACTCCAGGTGGAGGTCCTCACTGAAGCCAGTCCAAAAGGCTGGGAAAGGTCACTATTGACTCCTTCCTTCCCGGAGAGGGCTGAGCTGGGTGATATTGACTATATCCTCGAATCCAACTCCCCCTGTATGATGAGCCGCAAGGGATTCACGGTTCTGGTGCTTCTGACTCCGGTCTGTAAACTTGCCATTCCACTCTCTACCCTTTGCAGATGTCCATTTTCTTAGGCAGTGTAGAAAGCGAATTCTCTGGTGGTGGCAGTAAAAATAAAAATGATGCAATAGAGATTTATACACCTAAGCCTCCTACATAGGCACCCCTACAATGCAACTCTTCATCAAATATGCACCCAGCCCCCGCCGTGTGAGAAAGGGGAGCATCCACAGGGTGAAGCCTGGATCCTGCTCTCAGCCTACCATGGGAATACGTAAGTAAATAATATCAGCATTTGCTTCTGCTTTATTTTTTTCATGCTTTTGGTCATCAGGGAAGACTTGCTTTCTATTCATCATGACAACCTCGTAGGGTAGGTTTTATTAAGCCATTTTTTCAAGTGAGAAAACGATGCTTTTGGTGAACTTAGGCAACACACACATCGCGGTCATCAGAGCTGGTGGGAGGGGGCGAGGGGCAGGTCTTCCTGGTCTTCCTTCTGCACTTTTATCCACTCCATCCCAACGTGGACAGGAGTCAGCAGGACTAGAAAAGTGCTGTCTCAGATGACTGCCCCCTGCAGGCAGCCCAAGAGGCTTGACTACAGTTTCTTCCTCTGATTTCCCCAGCTCCATCTGTCCTTCCAGCCCCTAGCTCTGGGAGTCATCTTCATTAGATTCAAAGGGTCCCCCAGCACTGTGCCGCTGTACCTGACTGTTTTAACACCCAAACGAGCAGTGACTGGACGCCGCCTTCTATGTTGGCAGCAGGCCTTGCTGTGTGAAGACCTGAAAGCCATAGCTCAGGGTGCACCCCGCTCCGGACAGCTTCCCACACAGCAGGCACCTCTAGAATCAGCACTGCCTTCAGGGCTGACGAATGAAGAACGTTATTAAAGATGATTCTTCTGAAAGCAGAGGCAATTATCTCGGCATTAACATCTCTAATTTAATTCATCCCTGATTAAACTTTTCTTTCAGAAGGAGGAAATGGAAAGTGTGAAATCTTAACAAATGCAGTTGCCAATGGAAAGAGCCTCTATGGCGCAGAGGTAGGGCCGAGCCCTACACGCTCACACTGCACACCAGGGGGTCCTGGGAGGACGCCTGCATCGCACAGAGCCAGCTGGCACTCCGGAGCGGACTCCCAGGACATCAGTATTGATTTTAGATGCCATGTGACTTGCCCCTTGGCATCCAGGCTGGGCTCCTTGTTGGGAGGCACTTTGCTTCTTCCCTCTGTCCTTCCAGATGGTAATTGCCTGGTCACCTGCCCTTCTCCCTCCCTAGTCAGAGTCCCTCAAGGACAGGGGCAGTGATGTCAGTACCTTTATGTCTTCTGCACCGAACATAACTCTTGCCACAGAGAGGGAGCCTAGTGCATGTTTGACAAGGGAAAGGACCAAAGGCTTTCAACTCAGTGACTTAGGTTTTCATTTATTGGCATCCCTTTGTGCTCCGGGATACTTTAGTCCTCCGGGCCTGCGAAGTGCCTCCGCAGAGCAGTTGGGTGTGGATAGACGGGAGAATGGAGGAAAGGAAAAGGAAAAGATGAGAATAATAAAAACGCAAACTCCTGCCTCCCGAATTGCAGAATAAGAGGTGCCATTCCGATCCCATTTCCCCCGGGAAGCTCTTGGCTCGCTTTTCCTGACAGTCAAGCTAAAGAGGAACTTTTCACAAAAGGCGTTTTTCTCCTTGGCCTGGAAACTCGATTTTGTAGTTAATCTTGCTCCTCAGAGCGCACTCCCCCCTTTCCGCCCAGCAGAATGTTCTTCGTTTTGTGGAGCCCAGCTCAGATGGCAGCTCTTCATGAGCCACAGTCACAGCCAGTGTCTGAAGGGGGTTCACTCTGGGACGGGCCTGGGCTGTGTGTTTTGCAGAAGTTAGGTCACTTGCTGCTCACAAATCTCCGTTAAATCAGGATGATTGTTCATCATAAACTTACAGGTGACGACGCTGACAGATACCGAGGAGTTGCAATTGCCCAAGCTTGATTATCGAGTGGCAGTTCATAGACTCAAATGCAGGAAACTTGAGGTCAGATAGGCTTTCACCCAGAGGACATGGGGCTCCCTCTGAGATCTGTGACCCTCTCCAGACAGACCAGCCCTTTCCTTTATTAAGACCCAGCCCCGCCCTCAGGTGACAATCACAACCTCTTCCATCTTCTCTATGGCTCCAAGCTCAGAACTTGAAATAACACCTTAAATAAAAAAAAAAATCTCTCTCTCTCTCTCTCTCTCTCTCTCTCTCTCTCTCTCTATATATATATATATATATATATATATATACACACTGATATTTATTATATCAAATATATATGTTATTTATTGATTTTAGGAAGAAAGGTGGAGAGAGAGAGAAACATCAATGATAAGAGACAATAATTGATTAGTTGACTCCTGCATCCCCCATTGCCGGGAATTCAGCCCGCAACCTGGGCATGTGCCCTGACTAGGAATAGAACCAGGACCTCCTGTTTCATAGGTCACACTCAACCCCTGAGCCATACCATCTGGGCAATAACCCCTTACGTTGAAAGCCAGGTTAATCTGCTGGAAATGATCTCTGCCCTGTCATGCCTTGGCGCCTTGAGCTCCCCAGCCTTTGGTCACTGCCCTTGTATTTAGTTTCTTTTGCTGCATTCTTCCTGGTCTCAGCTGACCCAGCATCCTCCTCACCTGCCCTCTGCCTGGAAGGCACTGCTCAGAAGGGCTGCCGACTCCACGGGCTGATCCGGAGCCCTCCCTTGGCACTCACGTCGCACACAGCCCAGCATGATCGTGTTCTCTCTTACTGACTGAATCTCCCCCGAGATGAGAGCTTCGTAGGACAAGGACTGGCTCTCGTTCGAGCATGTGACGTCTGGCACATCCCGCACACACAGTCTGAGCTTCGTAAATGTTTGTCAAAACATTGGCTGAACGGCAAAGCCGGAAACTTCTCATCCATCAAACGGAAGGGGGAGAACTGGCGTTCTGAGCTGGGGTGTGGCAGCAGCGACAGCAGTTTATGAAAATAACCTCCCGTGCTTTCAATTCTGCACACGCCTGCCCCCAGCCCTGGAGAAACACCCTGAGTTCTTAATTTCACCTCGATGTCCATGAAGGTCACGGGGGGACAAGAGGAGGGAAGGAGATTCATGAAGTGTTTCCCGTGTTTCTGACAGCCCGGCTGAACGGCTACACTTTCCCATGAAGAATCTATCTAATCGAACCCAATTTTCCATTCCTTGGCCTTGAGGTGAAATTGTATTAGTTCGAGGTGGTCACACCGGCTCTTCATGCTGACCGGGTATTCTGACATTTTGTCTTTGGCCGTTATAAAACGGTCATACACTGGACTTACTAGTGCATACGTGCACGTGTACAGGGAGGTAAAAGAGTGGGGACATTCAATGACTTATTCGTGTGGGAGTTTAAAATAGAAGATTCTGTTTGCGGCGTTTCTGGAAACCTGGTATTTCCGTTTGCTAACCCTTCGAACAACCCGGCTGTATCACATGTGGAGGCCGGAAGTCTGAGGTCGAGGGGTCAGCAGTGGGCTCCGCCTGAGGCTGTGAGGGAGAAGTGAGCAGGTCGTTCTCTCTGACTTACAGCTGCCTTCTCTCTACATTTCTTCACATGCATCCCCCCTGTGCGTGTGTGTGTGTGTGTGTGTGTGTGTGTGTGTAAATTCCCCCTTTTTATAAAACCAACAGTCCTATTGACTAAGACCCACCCTAAGAACCCCATTTTAACTTGAGCACCTCTATCAACACAATCTCTTCAAACAGGCTCCTATTCTGGGGTCCTGAGGATTAGGACCTCAACACACAAATTTTGGGGAGGAGTGAGATTCAACCATCAGCCTTGGGGGTCACCCAGACCTGGGCTCTGTATCCTTCTACACGTGCTGGGCCTGTGTCCCCCCACAAGGTTCTGGGGCTTAGTGTGCTCCTACACGGTGCTGGTACTTCAATCATCCCCCCTCCCCCACCTTCATTCCTCATGAATTTGCAGAGAGGCACATGGATAGCATTTCCTGAATGCTAACTTCCTTTTTTTTTTTTTTTTTTTTTCTGCTGCAAAGCTGTTATTCTCTTTGGTTTCTGCTTTCATCAACCTGGCTGCCAACCAACGTCTAAAAAAAAAAAAAATATATCCCTGCTGCAAGCTGAGTTCCTGCCGTGGGTCGATGTGGGTTTATTGATATTCCAGTGTGGTTCGCCCCCCATTTATGCTCTGCAGTTTGAACCGCAGGCCCGGGGGGAGCAGAGATAGCCAACCAGGGGATTTTTCCATCACTTCATATGCAGCGAGTGAATCTCCATTTCCTGCCCTGGTAGCCCGGAGTCCTCAGCAGCCTTCTCTCTGCCTGTGCATTAGGAATGACAAAGGCTCTGAAGGCTGCAAAGTGAGCCGTGAGGCCCGTGGGGTCCGCAATCAGAGTGACCTCCTAACAGTGCGAAGGGGCCTGTGGACAGTGCTACCCTCTGATTTGGGTAATTATAATTTAATAATAATAATAATAATAATATCAGTGACTACTCAGACGGGCACGTGGTCCTCTGAGGTGGGGGTTACCTTCCCGCCACCTTTTCCTCCTCCTCCCAGCAAGACCACAGACGTCCCGAGGCCAGCTCTGCCCTGCGGATGCCCTGATAACGGGATATCCGTCTTCTCCTCTGGTTTTGCCTGGGGACGTGCTGGAGAGGTGGGGAGAAGCTGCGGGCATTGCAGATTATCATTTTCCACCCACTCCCCGCAGGCTGCTCTGATGTTTGCAGCCAAAACCGAAGACCATGCTGCTCAACCAATGCCCACCATCAGCTCAGCCGGATTGCACCGAGAGCAGTCCCTTCTCCTCCCCACCCTCTTCCTTCCACATTATCCCTCGAGTGCCCATTGGGTAGCAGCACTGTGCTCTGCTCCCGGGGCCCATGCCAGGAGTGCCAGCGGGGTCTTCAGTGTGTCACCCGAACCCTCCACATGTAACCAGGCCACGCCCTGGGACAAAACTCCTCACTGGCTCTCCCGCCTAAACATGAAAGCCCAAGCTGCTTGACAGGCAAGGTCTGGAGGCCCGTGACCTTGTGGCTGCCCGTGGGGGTAGGTGTGGGGAAAGCTAGGTCTGGAGGACCACCGCGGAAGGCCCAGTGCCTGGAGCCCAGGGTGCAGGGGGCGGGGCGGAGGAGATGGAGCGGAGAGGGTGCAGTGACAGGCGGGCTGGGTCTTGTAGGTCCCGCTCAGGAGCTGGGGTGTCAGGGGCGAGGCACCAGATGCCGGGGTGTGATTTTCATCTTTGTTGATGTGTGAAATGGGCTGAGCTGGTGTGTCCCAGGCCTTCTGAGCCGAGTAGTGGGTGGGCGGACTCAAACAGATCATTGGGCTGCGCTTATCCAGAGGGAAAATGTTCCCAGTTAGGTGCTGTCCCAGGGAGAGAGGCACCTGCCAGGCAGGCCTGCTTCTGCTGCGGCGGGTGCTCGCCTCGGCAGGGCCGGAATGAGTGCTCAGAGCACGCACGGGGGCAGTCAGCTTGCTGCTTAGTGTGCGGGGCCCTGCGCTAGGCCAAGAACACATAAATCAGATACACAGTTACCCTCACTGAACAGCCCGCTCCTCTGCTGCCGGAGGCTGTGCAGGGAGGGGGAGAAAAGGGTGGGAACCCCCCGTTGGCACAGATAAGGACGCTTCTGCTCTCTGGGGGGGTCACAGGGAGGGCCTGTGCGGGTCTCACCTCCATCTATCTCTGCCATGTGGCATTGCTCTCTCTTCCGCGTCCTCAGAGTGCGGTGTCCTCAGGGGAGAAAGTGCTCATTAGAGCCACGGCCCCGTGTTCTGAAGGAATGTGGGCTCTGAGGGCGTCACGCATGCTCCCACGGCAATGGAATATTTGGGGTTGCTAAGGGAAGGTCTTAAAGACCTCCAACATTTATTTTTGAATGTTTGGCCTACAATTAATAACCATGAAATGAGAGTACCGTGAGAACTTTTAAGACCTAAAACACTCTTTTTACATCTGCATGACATGATTCGTTAGTCATCTATTTATGAATCTCATGTGTCACTTGTACATTCATGAAGCCAGCCGGCGTTTATTGAGCACTTGTATGTCAGGCGCTGCCAGATTCCGGGGATTCCAGGGGACCAGACACCATCCCCGTCCTTCGGGACCTCTAGCTCCAGGAGGAATCAGATGAACAACTATGACCTGCTGAAGAGGAAGCGGGTGCTGATCTGTGTGCCCAAAAGGCAAAGCTAAGACCAGCGGGTGCCAGGTGCCAGCAGGCGGCTTTCAGCTCAGTATTAAGAACAATCTCTAGCAGCTGAGCTGATCAAGGGCAGGTGAGCTTCCTGACCCTGTCGGCGTCCGCCCCCCAGATGACATGCACAAGGCAGATGGCGGCTGATGGTGTGGCTGGGACCTTGTGGAGCGCACCCAGCGGGAGCCAAGCCCAGCCCATGACGATGGCTGCCAGCCTTGGAGTCCCGGGTTCCTGACCGGCTGCTACCCTGGAGGACAGCCACTTTCCAAGGCCCGCCAGCCTGGACCAAGCCTTGGTTTCGGTGAGAAAGACGTTCCTCGGAGTCCAGAAGATCGGGGGGTGACCCTGACGGGGCAGCTGGGCAGGGATCCGGCTGGGCACCTTTGTCCCAAGAGGACCTTCGCTCATGGTGCCCCCAGGGGGATGTGGGATTCTTTGAGGATCGGATGAAACATAACCCAGCTAGAAGCCACCAGACTCATACATCACTCACATGCCTGAGCACGTGGATCTGAGAAGACAATGAAGGCAGAAAGCAGATCTGCCTAAAGGGGGTCTCTGCAAACCCCTCAGTGGCTCTGCTAAGCTTCCAGGATAAAGCCGGGCGCTTGCTCTCCACCAGAAGGTTTCTCATCCTCAGATCCTACTCCTGCCCCATCCCCCTGCTGCCACCGCACCCGCTCACCGCACCCTCTCCCTGCCTCCCTGGGAAGGGCCCCGGGGTTCAGCCCCCTTTCCTTCCACAGCGGGAGCGCCTCCGGGCCAGCACGCCAGTCCCTGCTCCCTGGCCATGCCCGGGACCAAATGAACAAAACAAGTATCCAGACTGTTGTCCGCGGAGGCTTAGGACGGTGCCAGGGCCACCCCCCGCCATGCGGTCCCGGGGAGGCTGCGCTGGAAATGCACTTCACGGGTCATTTCATCCCCGAGGCGCGCTGCCTCTTCCAGTCAGAGGTGACCTAGATTCCGCCTTAATGGACTCGGGCTGTGTGCTGGCCTTTCTTTCTCTGAGGGGAGTCACGGGGGCTCTCAGGGAGCATGATGCCAAGAGCCCCGAGTGCTCACCTCACCCCACGAAGGCCGTGTCACTCACAAGCTCCCCGGGAAAAGGGTCCTCAGGGCCCAGGGCCCAGGGACAGGGTCACCGGAGGCTGGATTTCAGGAGGGGCCAGGACAACAATTTTCCAGTTTTTTTTTCTTTTCTTTTTTCCTCTGGAAATAAGTGCTGAGGTCACATGACCAGATATTGATGTGTGTAGAAGGTGTGGAATGTAGAAGATGTGGGAGAAGACGGTGCTGGGTGAAACCTGTGCCTGATGGACCTTTCCAAGGGCGTCAGAGGCCGTCCCACAGGGACAGGCTCCGAGCAGAATTTGGCTCAGCGGCTGAGTGGCCGCCGGGTGGGGGCAGGGTGTCTGCTTTGCCCTCTGTGACGTGGGTGCCAGGACGACATGCATTGCCCTGCAGATATGGGAGACCCACAACTATTTTCATGGCCACAGAACACAATGTATCTGGCATGTGCTTATGGATCTCGTTTGTCATCTGTGCCTGCATGTATTGAGCAGGTGTGCTAGTCGGGGGATTCCATGTGGACCAGACACCATCCCAGCCCTGAAGGCCCCCACAGTTCCAGGAGGAATCAGACCAGTCTCTGTGGCCCATTGAAGAGGAAGCTGGTATGACCCTGAAGGGGAAGGCCAAGGTCGGTGGGTGCCCGGTACCAGCCAGTGGGTGGCTACTAGTAGTCGGCGGCGGCCTCCCGTCTTCCCTGCCTCCTTCCAGGCCACTAAGCTGGTCTGAAGGAAAGTGGACTCAAACTCATTATCTCCTCCTCAAGTGGTCCTCACTCCCCCTCAGGAAATGAGACTGAATCCGGGCCGTGCTAGCCCCTGGCCTCTCCCGCCGGCAGTCTCCTGGCTCACCTGGGCGGGTGACGTCACCTGGGAAACATCCTCCCAGGAAGAGGCCTGGTCTCCCATCTGGGCTCTCAGAGCCTGGGCCCACGCCTCCAGGGGAGGCTGCTGGTTATTCTGACAAAAAAGAGACTTTCAAAAAATGTTCAGCGATGGGGTGCTTTCCCCCTGGATTCCCGGATGATTTAGAAAATGATAATGATCTCTTCCTCTTCACTGATAATTCTATCTTGGAATCCTATTTCTGTAATTAAAAAAAAAAAAAAATCACCAACTCCTAGCACTGAGCCTGAGTCACGTGTGCAGTAAAACCAGCAAAGATGCACGAATAACTGACATGCGGGCCCCGGCTCTCAGGCCTCCCCTTGAGATCGGGCGTCTCCACCGACATCCGCTGGGTCCAATCTCCTGACCCCCCCCCCCCCCCCCTCCCCCAGATCACCCACAGCAGATGTGACGTCACACATGGGGGTCGCTTCTCCCCAAGCCTCTCTTTTTAGTGCGAACATGCACTCTATAAATATTGCCCATTATTATTTCTTCCCTTCCCTGCCTGGACTCTTCAGGGATTTAAAAATATGCACAATGGGTGCTCATGAGATGACTAATCCCCTGAGGTGGTGGCCAAGGACCGATTTTCACTCTGGTGAGCGTGCAGATGCCTCTTCACCCTCAGGTCCATCAGTCATCATCACAGACTCTGCGTTAGAGCCGGGAAGCCTGCAGGGCTCAGCAGGCGTGACCCCTGGTGTTCTCACAGGGGAACCGGGGCCACACTGCTCACCAGCAGCAGTCCCAAGGGCACCACTTTTTAGAAATGCACACTGCACATTAAATCAAGGCTTCTGCTCCGGAGAGCTAGCCACAGGCTGCTGTGCGTGGGGCCAGGGAAGTTGCTCTGGAAGCATCTAAAGGCGTCCAGAATCCCCAGCCACGCCGCAGGGATGAGAGAGAAAGAGCTGCTGGTCCTGTCAGTCAGGGAAGGAGGGGGCTGAGCCTCCACCAGATGGATGCGAAGCAGGTGTGGCAAAACCCCAGCGCCTGGGGGAAAAGATTGGGAAGAAACGACACCTTACTGTCTCTGAGCTCTACTCTTATTCAGTTCATGTCAACAGCTTTTTATTTTTTGTTTCCAAGAAACTGCCAGGCACAGTGCAAAGCATGAAGTGAACTGTGTGTAGTTGCGGCCTGGAGGGGCAGGCCCCAGAGTCTCATGCAAACACCGTGCAGAGCGGTCGGTCCCTGCTGTCACGGAGTTTGGTATGAAATGCGGTGGAGGCAGCGGGGAGTGCCACTGGCCTGGGCATCTGGGAGTCACCACAGAGGAGGTGGCATGTGATCCAGGTGCTGAAGGGTGACCGGGGTTGGCCAGATGCTCAGGAGGGAAAGGGGAGCTCGGGAAGAGGGAAGGCTGTGCGTATCCCTGCGGTGTGGGCAGCCGGTGAGGTGAGAGTGGGCAGTGCCGGAGGCTGGGCCCGGACCAGATGGGGAAGGCACTTGAACGGCATGCTGAAGACTGGACGTTGTCCTGAACTAACGAGGAGGCCAGTGTTTCAGCAGAGGACCCTGTCACCCTGCTTTTCAAAGGAGTGGTCGTGTTGCCTTCCCTCCTCCACCCACAGCCTTCCTCTCTAGTTGCCATCATCCAAATGCTGGACCAGAAAGCTGGGACCCCTTCAATTCTTGCCTTCTCACCTTCTTTCATCCAACTCATCCCCAGTCCGTCCATCACACCTTCCAAAGCTACCCCACACCTGCCTACTTCCTCCCGGCCCTTCCCCAGTCACAGCCACCACATCTTCTGCCCAAACTCCTGCAACCATCGCTCACTGGGTTCCCCAGCTCCCACATAGGCCTCCCAAGCCCCACTTTGCACACGGGAGCCAGAAAGAGCTTTACAGATGCAAATTGCATCCGATCTCCAAGCACCCGGGTTAAAATATGTTAGTGGCTTCTCACCAAATAACTTTCCAACACCTGCCTGTTGCCTTCAGGGTCTCGCCTGGTCTGGACTTGCAGACACTCATGGCGTTCGGCTCAGCCTCTCCTCCTCAACTGCACTCTCCTCCTCCCCTCACCCTTCCACATGTTCCTCCCGCCTCAGGGCATTCGCAATGCTCTTCTCTCCGCCACGGGTGCTGTCCTCACACTCTGACACAGATGAGTCCTCTCCCTTCTCAGCCCGCAGCACACCCATCTGCCAGGGCTCCGGTGGCGTTGAGACAGGGACCGTGGACAGGTGTAGTGACATTCTGTGCACCACCTCTCGGGTGTAGAGCTTTAGGACTTTGTGCCCCAATGAAGACACACTTTTTTAAAAAAATATGTTTTTATTAATTTCAGAGAGGAAGGAAGAGAGAGAGAAATATTAATGGTGAGAGAGAATTATTTATCAACTGCCGCTTGCATGCCCCCCACTCAGGACTGAGCCTGCATGTGCCCTGATAGGGAATTGAACCATGAGCTCTTAATGCTAAGGAGAGCCCCTGGCATGTATATTACCTGTGATATTTATAGAATGCG
Source organism: Pipistrellus kuhlii (assembly GCF_014108245.1). Classification (NCBI taxonomy): domain Eukaryota; kingdom Metazoa; phylum Chordata; class Mammalia; order Chiroptera; family Vespertilionidae; genus Pipistrellus; species Pipistrellus kuhlii. The sequence continues at coordinate 379,419 of NW_023425438.1, forward strand.
TATAAATATCCCATTTCCTATTATAACCCTGTAGCCAGGTTTGAGAACTTCTCAGCTGGCCCTCTGGTCTCTTGAGCAAACCCCGGGATTGTCCCTTGGATATACCCTCAGCCAAATTTTACACAGAAATGGGTGAATCTCTGCTTTCCTCAAAGTGTCGGCTAGAGCCATGAACTTTCATCAATGGATGACACCGTCAACATGTTTGTGCTTCTCCTTCAACCCACGACACGGAGCAATGACATGTGAGGCCAGCGACTTAAGCCTCAGTCCTCTGCCGCCTCACCGGAAGCCTGGATAACGAGGTGGCATTTATGAGGACCTGTTTGAAGGGCAGGCTGTTTATCCCTTCCTCCAGCGCGCTAATTTTTATTCCTGCAGCAAGCTGTGCACTTGGACCATATGCTCTGAGTCCCCGGCAGCACTTCCATGCATGTTAATGCTGTTTCCCTGGCGCGCAGCCAGGGACATTATACAGAATGGCTGTGAGAGCGATTACGGCAGGGATGTCTTTGAAGCGCTGTGCATGAGGTCACACGGCTCCTTCGAGAGGGGGCCGGGAGCAAGAAAGAAACTCTCTTGTGAAGATAAGGGCTAGGAAAAGCTCGCTTCCTCTGAGGGGCTGGGGCAATTACTCCTCTTTAAGAACAGGACTAGACACCATGCTTTGTCAGGAAGCTCAGAGCCAGACGTGCAGGCCCCTGTGGCTTGCACAGAGGAGGTGGCAGGGGGAGCCAGTGCAGGTCACAGAGCGGAGGCTGGGGGCTGAGGATGAGCACAGCTCAGAGCCAACCCCTCGGGAGGCCCGAGCGCCTGCTGGATGCTTTCACCTGAGTCGCGTGCTGTTTTGATTCTGTTTTATGATCACTGGGGGTCACCAACCCATTCTGGCTCTCGGTGGCTTATTGTCAAGGGAGGGCATCCCGGTAAAGGCTGTTGGAGTAGAGGCTGCCTCTCATCACCCTGGACCACTGCTTCCTCCTCAGTTCCTGTGCTCCTAAAGTCCTTTCTTCTTGCTTTCCCCTCCCCTTTTCCCGGATAACCAATCACAGGCCCCTCTCCTCCACGTGGTGGCTTTCAGGCTAGAGAGATAGCTGGGAAATTCTCACACCTGCTTCAGGGGTTACTCATCATCCAATAGAATTGGCCTAAGTGAGATGATGCATAGAAACCACCTACACCTGGGCCTGGTGAAGCCAACATTCGCCATTGCTCTTCCCGGCGGCGGCAGCTGGTCTTCCCTGAGGGCCTGAACGTGGACCTGTCTGTCTGCGGGGAGTTGGTAGGAGCATCGTGGTTGTGGGCTGCCATCAGCCAATATCAGTCACTCAGTGAGGATCTCCAACAGGTAAGGCGCATGCTGGACAGAATGCATTTAAATGGTCTGGCCGACTCTACTGTGACGGAAGACCGGAGAAAAACCACGCCACCCTTAGAGAAAGGGAGTTACATTTTATTATGCACAGGCCTAGAGAAAAATGTGTCTTGCAAATTCTGCCCCCCCCGCCCCCGCCCAATATGGAGGAAACCTTTTTTCTATTTATATCTTTCCTAGCTCTTTTGTCTCCCAAATTTGGAAATAGACTTCCAGGCGTTCTGAGAAAGAAGGCCTGCATTCTGGGAAGGGGCCATGAGACCATATCTCAAGGCACTGACAGCTCTGTCTGGAGCATAGTTTATGGCTTCTCTGGAATGGGAGTAGTCTTATTTTCCTTATTATTTCAGCAAGCAAGCATTTACAGAAGCCAACATAGCAGGGTTAAAATTTCAAACAGCAGTTTTCATAGAAGATGGAAGCTTCACTACATCCAGGGGTGTCTATAGTCATCTGAGAGCTAAAACCTCTACGACAGCTCTGAGAGTGAGAGACAGGCCCAGCTGGCCGTGGGAGAATGGAAGCTAATGTTGGATTTGACATAAATGGATCTTGAGAATATCATGGACTTTTTATGGCTGAGTAGTATTCAGTTGTATACTAGTATATGTACCTCATTTTCTTTATTCAATCATTTATTGAGGGTTACTTTGGTTGTTTCCATGTCTTGGCTACTGTGAATAATGATACGATGAGCATATGGTTGCATATATCTTTGCAAATAAATGTTTTCAAATATTTTGGGTATGTACCCAAAAGGGGGATTGGTGGTTCATATGGTAATTTTTTGAGAAGCCTGTATACTGTTTCCCATGGTAGCTGTACCAGTTTACATTCCCATCTGCAGTGAATGAGGATTCCCTTTTCTCCACAGCCTCTCCAACACACTATTTCTTGTCTTATTGGTAATGGCCATTCTAAGAGGTGTGAGATGGCATCTCATTGCAGCTTTGATGTGTATTTCCCTAAGCCAGGGGTCTTCAAACTTCTCTCATTATGAGAATCACCTGGTGGAGGTGTTAAAACACAGATTCCTGATAGCACTTCTTATAGTTGGGATCCGGGAATCTGTGTTTTAACAACTCCACCAGGTGATTCTCATAATGAGAGAAGTTTGAAGACCCCTGCCCTAAGCGCTTGTGAAGCTGAACATCTTTTTTATATATCTATTTGCCATGGTCCATCTGTAAGCGATTTAAATCAATCCCCATCAAAATCCCAATGGCATTTTAAAAATAAATTGAATAAAAAAATTACCAGACTTCTATAGAACCACTGAAGACCTTGAATTAGCCAAACCAATCCTGAGAAAAAAAGAATGAAGCTGGAAGTATCACACTCCCTGATGTCAAATTATACTACAAAGCGACAATAATCAAAACAGCATGGTAGCAGCAGAAAAACAGACACACAGACCAATGCGACAGAATTGAGAGCCCAGACATAAATCCACATAAATGGGCAGATAATTTTCAACAGAGGAGCCAAAAAATATACAATGGGGAGAAGAAAACCTCTTCAATAAGTTGTGCCGGGAAACTAGAAAGCCATGTACAAAAGAATAAAACTGGACTACAGTTTGTCCCCATTAAAAAAATAACTGAAAGTGGGTCAAAGACCTAAATATAAGTCCTGAAACAATTAATCACATAGAAGAAAGCATAGGTACTAAATGTATAGATGTTGGTCTTAAAGGGGATTTTGTGAATTTGACCCTAAAGGCAAGGGGAATAAAGACAAAAATAAATGAATGGGACTATATTCAACTAAAAATCTTCTGCACAGAAAAAGAAACTGCCAACAAAACAAAAAGGCAACCAACCAAATGGGACGAGATATTTGCAAACAACAGCTCCAACGAGAAGGGTTTCCATTCCAAAAATATATAAAGAACTCATATAACCCAACACCAAACAACCCCGTCAATAAAAGGGCAGAGGACCCGCACAAACATTTCCCCCTCGATGTGGATTTTAGAGGAATAACAGAGAGTGGGCTGCGGCCGGGCGGGTTTTCCTGAACACACACATCTGCCCTGAGCTAGCGAGGTTGGGGACAGAGGTGGCATGCTCATTATGACTCCAACAGAGACATTTTTATTTTAGACCATTTCCTTTGACCTGAGTTGGAACACGGGGTCTGCCCTGGGCCACCGTGCAGGTTAGGCACCTGCATCTGAAAGGAAGACAATGTCCTTCTCACACCCAACGGGCTTCCCAATGAGCACGAGCATCTTCCCAGAGAGCAGCACAGGCCTTCGCTCTGAAGCCCTGTCCCGGGCTTTCCGTATCGGAACCTCAGGTTCTGTGGCAGCTTCAGGCCCTGCTTGAGGACAGCTCTCCCCGGGAGGTCATGCTCCAGAAAGTGGGACCGTCAGAAAACCAGAGTGGAAGGTGCAGAGAGGGCCTGGGTCCCCCCACGCTGCCGATTCGGTGGAATCTGTGCTCCAGGAGCTGCTGTCAGCCCGAATACTAACTCCGTTCTCATTAGCTCTTTTGCTAACATGGTTCTTCGCCGGAGGGCTTTGGGAAATGGTGGCAATGACTGCCGTTGCCAGGAAAAGAGCCTTATCTGAAGACACCGGTGCATTTTCCTCTTTCGAACTGGGTCAGATGCCCGCAGTGTAGCTGGTACATCTTATAACAGAAAATGCGAACTCTTCTGCAAGCACGGCTCCCTGCCCCAGTGCAGCTGGCAGCATCCTTGGACGGTTCAGTGGTGCTGATGTAGGTCAGTCTGAGGATGGGCTCCTCTGGGCCTGGCATCGGGAGAGAGGTGCCTGCTGGAGAGAAGCTCTGAAAGGGGTGAAGGATGGGTTGTAACAAGAGGGGAGTGTTGCTTAGAAAATGGCACTGGAAGTTCCAGGAAGGCGAAGCATGGCTGTTCTCAGAACTGGGACATCTCCGACCTCAGGGAACAGCTGAAATGAGCTGGGCCTGAGTCCAGCCCACTGGTCGCAAGAAAGACTCAATGGATGTCCAGCCTGCTGGTATTCAAGGCCCTTTTTTGTTCCCCCTCTCAAGTTGCTTTTTAAAAAACGTTATTTAAATTAACATTCTGTAAAATTCACCTAATGTGCGTGTACAATTCCTTGTTCTAGAATATTAATAGAGTGGTGCAGTCATTTCCCAAATCCCGCCTGGAACATCCCCGTCACCTCTGAAATCGCAGTCAGTCTCCCCGCCCACTCCCAGGTCCAGTCGAATAGTGGTTTCCTTTAGGTCTCTACACGTTAGTCTTTCCTGGACATGTCAGGTAAATGAGTAATATGAGCTCTTTTGTCCTGGCTTCCTCACACTTCGATCCTATTTTTTGCTGTTTATCCATGTTGCATCAGGTGTCAGTATTTTGTTGCTTTTTATCGCTGAGTAGCCCTCTAGTCTGTGGCGCGAATGCATTTTCTTATCATTCACTGTGTGATGGATAATTGGGTTGTGACCAGTTTGGATTATTATGAACAATGATATCATATACACCGAGTGGCCAGATTATTATGATCTCTGAAAGCATAATAATCTGGCCACTCAGTGTATATCCTATATAATAAAAGGCTAATATGCAAATTGTCCCCTTGACCAGGTGTTTGACCAGCAGGTAGGCCAGCCCACCGCCCATGTCCCCTCCCCCTGGCCAGGCTGGCCGGATCCCACCCATGCACAAATTCATGCACCAGGCCTCTAATATATATATATATATCCTTGTCAACACTTGATACTGTCTATCTTTTTTATTATAGCCATTCCAATGATTGTGGAGCTTTCCTAATTACTAATGATAGATACCTTTCCATATGCTCATTGGTGATTTGTGTGTCTTCTTTGTTGAAATGACTGATTGAGTGTTCAAGTCTTTTCCTACTCTTTGAATTGTTTGGTATTTTATTATTGAGTTACAAAGGTTTTTGTATATTCTAGATGTAAGTCCACTAGAGACATGATTTGCAAATATTTTCCCCCATTGTGTGGCTTGTTTTGCATTTTTTAAAATGGTGTCTTTTGAAGCACCAACATTTCTAATTTTGATAGATTCCAATTTATCTTTTTTTTTTTTGTTAGGGCTTGCACATTTGGTATTGTGTCTTAAGAATGCTTTCCCTAACTCAATGTCACAAATATTTTCTTCTATATGTTCTTTTAGAAGTTTTGTATATTTAGTATTCAATCCATTTGAAGCTAAATGTTTGGATAGTGTGAGATAATAGTCAAAGGCTTTGATTATTTATTCGTTTTGTATATGCTTCTCCGGACCATTAGTTGGTGGAGATGGCAGCAGTTCTGGGTAAGAATACCACAGATTTTTGCCAATCTTTCAAGAAGAGCACAGTTTACTGAGGAAACGCTCCCCGGGTTGCTGCCTGACTTTGGCTGATTCCCAGAGGACTGAAGTGGCTCTTCGGAAGGTTTGTCCGACCTCATGGATATTCTCTTGGAAAAGGGATTTTGTCATGATGGGAGCTGGACTCACGTTTTCTTTGTTTCTATTATAGTTAAGCTTTGGACGGCACCCTTTGTTCCTTTGTGTCTCCAGTACCCAAACAGGAAATGCTGAGTGGCGATGCTGACGATGAGAGCAGCTCCAGGACCGGCCTCCTCGCCTCCCCCTGCCCCCGGCCCCCCCCCCCCCCCCCCGGGCCCAGCTGCACACTCCCCCCGCCCGTGGCGGGCCTGTAGCATGGTTTGTGAACTCAGTCTCATTCTGATACTTCTTCCAGTCTGGGAAACAGGCCCGGGAAAGGCCTGCTGCGAGTTCACAGAGGCTGAGCGGAGGATGTCAGGGCATGGGCTCAGGCAGCCGCAACTGGGAGGGGCACCTCCTCCTGCCATGAGGAGGCTGCCTCTTTGGTGTTGATGGGAGAGGAGGGGCCTCCCAGCACCACTATCTTGTTCTGTGAGATGGGAGCCCTCCGGGGAAGCGATCAGTGCAAACTGAACCCCAAGAGACAGTAAACAGGATGTAAGGATAGCTGGCCTTCTCCTTCCGTCTCCCCTCAATTCTATCACCCCCCTCCCCTCCACGGTCCCCACCAATGAGAGTCACAATAGCAGTGGGTCATGGCCTTGGGAAGGGCGTACGTGATGCGCCTGGTGTGTGTCACATGCATAGAAGGGCATCCCAGCCTCTTCTGTGACGCACCTACTGGGTGTCTGATACTTAATTTCGTGCTTCAGGCACATTTTCTCACTAAACCCTGCCAGCTGTCTCCTAAGAGAAATTCCCACCTGCGCACCAATGTGGTCCCTGAGGCCCAGCGAGGAGGAAGAACATGTTGAATCTCACATAGTCGCTCTGGAGGAACCTGGCATGTGACTTAGAGTCCACATGACTTATTCCATCACACCAGTGGTCGGCAAACTCCTTAGTCAGCAGAACCAAACATTAACAGCACAACGATTGACATTTCTTTGGAGAGCCATATTATTTGAGCTTGAACTTCTTCTAACGCCACTTCTTCTACATGGACTCGCCCAGGCCGTGATAGTTTGTGGAAGAGCCACTCTCAAGGGGCCAAAGAGCCGCAGTTTGCTGACCACTGCACCAGGCCATCATAGGCATCTTCTTCTAGAATGTGGGGGCCTCAGAACCCCAGCCGAAATGTGAGGATATACTAAGTTTGTCATCACAGTGTGACCTATGCAAGGAAAGGTCACACACACACACACACACACACACACACCCTGGCCCCGTCCCCCATCCAGTTGCAGCCAGAGAACCTCTGGCTCAGCACCCACGTGGAACGCAGGGAGCACTGTCCAAAGTCCTCGGAGACCGAGCTTTCCCCCCCGGTGCATGCCGTGTGCCCGGGGAGAAAAACTCTTTTTTTAAAGACAGAACCGCCATGCCTCACAGCTCCTCGCTGCGGGAAGAGCCAGCAGGTTGGTGGAGGAACCCAGCAGATTTATTGACATGCACATAGTTTTGAAACAGAAGGCAAGCTGTCACAGCCTGACATGCAGGAGGCCGGGATAAATACTGCTGCCGCCGCTCCCACATCCGCTAGCCTCACACGCCCCCGCAGGCCCTGGTGTGGAGGGAGCCGGTGAGAGGCTTGCTCTGGCCCCAGAGAAACCAGTGGGGTGGCGGGTGGGTGAGAGGAGAGAGGGGAAGGCATTCGTGGGAATGACTGAACGGGAGGGCAAGGTGAAATCAAAGCAAAACAGTCGTGTCCGCATGTGTACTTGCTCCTCCCGGAGCAGGGCACGCACACGCCCAGGAGCATACAGAACAGGTTATGTTTGCAAGAGCCGCTGACATTAAACACGGGTGCATGGGCGGGCAGTGAGCACGCATGTGTTCAGCAAATGGCTTTGAACAGGTGCTCTGTGCTGGGTTCGGTGCCAGGGACGTGGGGTTTGTGAGGAAGGACGTTGCACTGAGCAGGAGGGGCCTATGGGAGCACCCCCTGCCGAGGAGGAAGACCTGGAGGGAGCCAGAAGGCCCCCATGCAGGCAGGTGTCAGAGCGGACCCACCCGGCACAGTGTGGGCCTGGAGGCTGACTCTTCGTGGGGAGGTCAGGACAGGGTCACAGAGAGAAGGTTCTCCAGCTTGGTTTTGAAAGAGAGGGAGGTGGGGCCTCAGCTGTGAGCTGCAGGCTGAGTGTGTGGTGTTCTCTTCATTTCTATAAACAGCATCAGGTGTGCTTTAGAGGGACCCTCAGCGAGCACTCTGAGCCCCTCTCTTCTCCTGCAGCCCTGCCAGGCCGACCCCCTCTCCCTGTGGCTGGGGAGACACAGCCCCCCACCTCTCTCTCCCTGTGGCTGGGAGACACACTCCCCTTCTCTCTCTGTGGCTGGGGGAGACAGACCCCCCTCTCTCTCCCTGTGGCTGGGAGACACAGCCCCCCCCCCCCCTCTCCCTGTGGCTGGGAGACACACTCCCCCTCTCTCTCCCTGTGGCTGGGAGACACACTCCCCCTCTCTCCCTGTGGCTGGGAGACACAGAACCCCCCTCTCTCCCTGTGGCTGGGAGACACAGAACCCCCCTCTCTCCCTGTGGCTGGGAGACACAGAACCCCCCTCTCTCCCTGTGGCTGGGAGACACAGACCCCCCTCTCTCTCTGTGGCTGGGAGACACAGACCCCCCTCTCTCCCCCTGTGGCTGGGAGACACAGACCCCCCTCTCTCCCTGTGGCTGGGAGACACAGACCCCCCTCTCTCCCTGTGGCTGGGAGACACAGACCCCCCTCTCTCCCTGTGGCTGGGAGACACAGACCCGCCCCCTCCCTGTGGCTGGGAGACACAGACCCCCTTCTCCCTGTGGCTGGGAGACACAGACCCCCCTTCTCCCTGTGGCTGGGAGACACAGACCCCCCTTCTCCCTGTGGCTGGGAGACACAGATCCCCTCTCTCTCCCTGTGGCTGGGAGACACAGAACCCCCTTCTCCCTGTGGCTGGGAGACACAGACCCCCCTCTCTCCCTGTGGCTGGGAGACACAGACCCCCCTCTCTCCCTGTGGCTGGGGAGACAGAACCCCCCTCTCCCTGTGGCTGAGGCACTCACGATTCCAGCACCATGACCTTGAATCCCACGGTCTCTGCAAACCTCCCCTAACTCGTGCATCTGCGGGATTTCTCATTTCCTCGAATTAGCCTAGCACCCTACACGCTCCCTCATGCTGGTCTGTCAAGAACTGTATATTATTTGGGCTCCTCTAATCGCTATAGTAGCTCCTTCTACTCCCATTTGCATTTTTATTTTTCACATATATTTTTTTATTGATGTCAGAGAAGAAGAAAGGAGAGAGAGAAACATCAATGATGAGAAAGAATCATTGACCACTGCCTCCTGCACACCTCTTCCTGGGGATAACCCATAACCTGAGCATGTGCCCTTGATCGGAATCAAACCTGGGACCTTTCAGTCCACAGGCTGATGCTCTATCCACTGAGCCACACTGGTTAGGGCCCCAATCTGTGTTTTTACATTTGAGTGAGATGTTCTTAGCAGGAGCTGGGGCCAGCGGTCCACAGGGAGAATTCCAGCCAGCGGGCCCATTCCCTAACAGTCAGGGAGCTGCTGGGACAGGTGCCTCTTTGGCTGTCTCATTTGGCCAGGAGTTGGGTTAGGGGTTCCCTCCTGCAGCATGTCCTGAGGAGTTAGGTTAGGAGTTCCCTCCCCCAGCATGTCCCGATTGTAGAGAAAGTCGCTTTCTCACTCACCCACAGCCCAGGGCACTGCCAGGGCCAGCCTGCTGGACACCACACCCTCGGTACCCAGCCGGAGGCCCAGGGGGCAGCAGAGAGCCACGGGCGGGCCGGCAGCCAGACTCTTGTCTGAGGATGGGGACTCACTGCGGGACTGGAGGGCACTAACGCCTCGTCCACAGGGTTCTCACTCCAGGACTGAGGATGGACGAGGGGTGTGGTGCACACACTCACTCACACACATGACAACACGCCCCTTGCCCTGGGCCCGGGGAGACCTGTGTGACTAGCACCAAGAGGGACGACTGAGACAGGCAGATCTTTCCGGATGCCCAGCCCTGGCTTGTAGAGAGTCGCAAGTGGCGTCTGCCAGGAAGTGTGAGGGACACGGGAGAGCAGCCAGGGACCCGCAGGGTGCAAGTGTCACGTGGAAACTGATGTCAAAGGCAGAGGTGACACCTGCTGAAGAGGCATTGGCCGGAGCCTTGAAGAATGAGTGTGGGGGAGGCTGGACAGGCACTCAGGCAGAAGGGCGTGGGCACAGGAGCCCAGTGGGGAAGGGATGGGGGTGGGGGGGGTGGAGGGGGAAGGGGTGCACACAGAGCAGGGGACACTGCAGAGTCCTCTGAGGAGCGGGCGCTGCGCCCCCTGGAGGAGACAGCTGGCAGGCCACCACCTGGAGTCACATGCTGCCCCATGGACATGAGAGCGTGGCCCTTTCCCGAGGACCCGAGTGAAGACTGGCCTGAGACAGCCCCGGGGACCCGCCTTGACGGGAACACCCCCTGGGTGTCGGCCCAGCTGCACCCTCTGGCCCCTGAGTGTCCAGACACCCGCTCCCCAGCTGGGCCGGGGGCACCACCCCTCCTGCTGCCGGTCCTGCCCAAATGCCCGCCGGGTCCCAAGGCGCGGGGAGCAAAGGGAGACAGAGGCCAGGGAGAAGGCAGTGGCCGCGGACCTTGGCTTCTGTCCTCTGGACCGGGCCTGGGCGCCAGAGACTGGGGCTTGGAGTGAACAGACGCGGGTTAGAGCTGGGCAGTCTCCCCCTGCTGGGCTGGGTCAGGGGAGTTTCCTGAGGCTCGAGGACCGCAGGGTCCTGATCCCTGACATGGGTCTCAACTCCACTTTGTGGACTTGACCTCAGGGTCATGGGCAGTCATGTGGTTAAAACAGCCAGCCTGGCCCCTTTTCCCTGGGAGGGGCTGCAGACAGGAGTGTGTGCGGCCATCTCCTGGGTCCTCACAGCTGGGCAAGCAGATAAAGATTAGTTTTCGCTCCCTTTAGACTCAAGCTCCCTTCGATGGAACGTGGTGGTTTGTAATCAGCTGATGGGGATCAGGATGACCTCATGGTCCCGTGAACCACCCGAGACCCATCCGGCCCCCTTGCCGGGGCCTGGAGCGCTGCCGGGCCTGAACTCTCCGTGACCCTGGCACACATGCCATGTCCGCCCCCCCCCCCCCCACCGCAGCGCCCGGGGAGGAGATCCAGAAGCAGGAAAGGCCAATGTGGGCAAGGACATCCATCCTGGGAGCTTTTCATTTGGGGGCTGACGGCTTAGTCCACAGGTTTCCCTTTCCAACAGTGAGTCCCTGGAACCGAGGCCTCCCCAGGCCTCCCATTCCCCCGGCTGCCTGCTCTCTAACTTCCTCTCAGGCCTCGCAGCTTGCCTACAGGGTTTCCAGCTCCTGAGTGCCTTCCCTGGGTGACCTCTCCGCAGCCCAGGGCCTGTCCCAGCAGCTTCTGGACATTCCGGTCACTCTCAGGGGCCCTGGGAACCATCCCACCCGACCCCTAAGCCTGAGAAACCCTCACGGATCGGCCCCTGGGCGTCCAGTCTGGTTCTGGAGCTGGAGGCAGACGTCGGGCTTCTTGTTCCAAGACCTTGGCAGGTGCCACCTTTTCCCTCCCTGAGTGGAAAGTGAGGTTCCTGATTTATGTAAAACAAGCCTGAAATGGCGCCCGGAGTGTGGGAAGATGCCCGCGTGGAGGAAGCTATTGAGGACCGGGGTCTCCTGGGTAAACTGAGGCTGGGCGATGTTTGAAGGACACAGCTGGTGAGGTAAGGGCTGCGGGGAGCAGGATTCAGGTCCTTTGTCCCCATCTCGGGGGCTCCTCTGCCCGGGTCCCACCTGCTTCAGGGGTTGAGCAAGGTCAGGACCAGGGGCGGGAAGGCAGGGTTGAACTGAAGAGGGATTTGAATCTAGAATTGATTACGACATGAGAGGCAGGCACAAAGCACTGCTTGTTCCCCGACGCCAGAGCAGAGGCCTGGAACTGTCTCATTATAAACCCAGCAAACGCCAGGGCAGCCCAATGGCTTGGCTTCTCCGCGGAGAAAGCTTCTGGCTGGCAGACAAAGGCTTCCCATCCCTCCTGCTTACAAAGTGCCCGCATTTGCATCTCGGCTCCTTCCCGCTGTCCTCTGGGGAGTTAATGTGGAAATGAAAGCGCGGTTCCTCCGGGGTTTTCCTCATCTGGCCGCACTCAGCCGATGATCGGACCCACCGGCTTCGGGCGTTCAGGTCTGGCCATCCCCGCCTGCGCGCCCCTGCACGGCCCGCTCCGGGGCCCCTGGTGAAATAGCCGGTGAGGCCAGTCCCCCGAGGGAGAGAGGAGCCCCTGTCCTCTAAGCACAAGCCATGGCATCCTTTCTTAAATGCAAGGCTGGCGAGGAAACGCCTCGCTGCGTCACCGAATCCCTCGTTCATTCACGAGATGGTTTTGAACGTCTGCTGGGCACCAGATGCCAGGGAGGCATGGCATGCCAGGAGCGGGTTTGCTGGGAAGTCAGGGGCCTGGCAGTGTGCTCATGTGGCTGGTTGTGTGTGTTCAAAGTCTTCCGTGTGCAAGAGACCTCAATCGGCCCCTGGTCTCTCCCCTCACAGCCCCAGCCTGGTGGGAGGGTGGGGCCTTCGCTCAAACAATCGGCTTCCCAAGGGAACCAGCAGGCAGGGCGGAGGCCGGGCGGGCGGGGTGCGGACCCCTGGGCCTCTGGAGCGTTGGCTTCCGCCCCAGTTCTGATGCCAGCCCCGGAGTCCAAGGCCGAGGCCTCACAGGGGTGCCCTCACTTCGGAAGGCAGCGGTGCCGCCTGCAGCTGACCTGTCAGCTATAAGTGTGGGGGTTCCCATGACAAGTGATAAAACGGTCCCTCATTACCCAGATGCTGAGGGGAGATCCGGAAAGGTTTAAGCCAAAGGTAAAAACATTATAGCAAACGGATGTACAGGAACAAAGAGGAAGAAGAGTCATCTTTGAAAACAAATAAGATAGCTTAGATTTAGTGTTTGGTTGGGGGAGCCCTGCCCCCTCGGAGCCCATGAGTCACCCGGTGACCCGTAGACCTCATCGCTGTCATTGCGCACCTGCTGGCAAGCCACGATGGGGCAGTTCCTCTGGCACATGCTGCTCTGAGGACTTTAAATCTACCAGCTGGCTTAGTCCTGAGCGCAGCCCCTGGAGATGGGTGTCATTGTACCCACTTCATAGACGAGGAAAGTGAGGCAAAGGGAAGCGATCAGTCAAGACCACACAGTCAGGCTGTGGTGCAGCCATAGACGCGCAGGCGTGTGTGATAGACACATATGGATAGAACCCGTGGCGGGAGACAGGACTCAGAAGGGACACAGAGGGGGCAACTCTCCTAGAAAGGAGTGGGGTTTAGGCAGAGGAATTGCCATTTCACAAAGGAATGAGCAAAAAAAAATGAATGAAATGAGAGCACTCCAACCACCAATTTAATACCCAGGATCTTTAAACCCTCCATTATTGGAAATCAGCCCTAACTAGCTGCCATCTCGCCCTTCTTGGGAGACCACAGATGCACGGCCTTGCAGATCCTGTGTGAATTCAAGCACGGGGCTGCACCTCTGCGCCTCGCTTTTCTGAAAGGAATTGCCCAGCTCCTAGGTGACCCTGAGCTAACGAGTCTCACTGGTGAGTCACCCCCAGCCTGGCCCCCGAGAAGCGGACGGATTCCTCAGGTCCCACCTCCCCGGGGACGCTCCTCCAGTGCCCGCAGCAGCCATCAAAGGCCGTTAGCCCAGCCAGGTGCCCTCCCTCGCTGCCCCACCCCCACCTGCCCTGCCTCTGGACCCCACACCCTGGCTGGAGCTCCCACAGCGAGCAGGACGCGCAGTCAGGCGTGGAGCTCAGTAGGCTGCTGCAGGGACCACACTCCGCATGTCCTCCCCCCGCGGCCTCTCCTATGGATTCTTCGAAGTGGTCTCTAAGGCCATCTCAGCGTCCCCAGCGTGCTGCAGAACACACTGCATCCAGGGTAATGGCCTGCTCCTCATCCCAGATCCTCAGCCCTCCACCGACCTTTCGGGACCCATTACAGGCCCCTCCTCCCAGCCCTGTCTGCAGCCTGTGCCCAGGGCACGTCGCTGGACCCATGGGATGCAGGCGACCCCGTGTGCTGACCACACTTCCGTTTGGTTCTGAAGCCTGTGCCCTAACAAAGGAGAGAACGCACCGCCCGGGGGTGACAGGAGGCTCTGCTTTTTAAATGTAATGCAACATTTTCTTCTCCAAATCTCGAGAAAAGAGCTATAATTATAAGATCATAAAAAAAGGAAAGAACAAAAACAAAAAAAGAGGAGATACACCTGCAAACGTGTAATTGTCCATGCAAATGAAGAGGCCGGAAATGACTTCTTACTCCGCCTGGCGCCCATTTTCCCAAGCACATTTTCAAGAAATGCAGTCAAAAGCCCTCCGTGGAGAAATTCTCATCTAATTTTATGAGCTGAAGGGGAAAATGAGGTGTGTTTTTCTCAGAAGTTCTCTGGCTTCCTGCCTCTACCTTGCATCAGACCCCAACTTCTGAACTGAGCGTGCCCCAGTCCTGATAGTTTTAGGTGTGTGGGTGGGAGCCTGTGTGTGTGTGTGTGTGTGTATTTGTGGTTTAAAGGGTGCCTATATATGAAAAGATGCTCAACACCATTAATCAATTAATCAGTGCAGGGAAATGCAAATCAAAACCACAATGAGCTATCACTTCACACCTGTCAGAGTGACTATCATCATAAATTAAGAAACACTGAGTGTTGGCGAGGATGTGGTAGAAAGGGAACCCTCATGAACCGGGCTTGTCAAGTTGTGCAACTGCTACAGAAACCAGTATGGAGATTCCTCAACAAATTAAAACTAGAGCTGCTGTGTGATCCAGCAATGCAACTTCTGGGTATTTATCCAGAGAAAATAAAAACACTAACTTGAAAAAAAAAATGCACCCCTATTTCATTGCAGCACTATTTATAGCTAGAGGCCCAGTGCATGGCATTGACACTCTGGGTGGGAGGTGGGAGGGGTCTTCAGCCTGGCCGGCACCCTCTTGCAGTCCAGGATTCTTGGGGAATGTCCACCGGCTGCTGCAGAGGTTAGAGAGGCTCCCACCACTGCCGCTGCACTTGCCAGCTGTGGGCCCAGCTTCTGGCTGAGTGATGCTCCCCCTGTGGGAGCGCACTGACCACCAGGGGACAGCTCCTGCATTGAGTGTCTGCCCCCTGGTGGTCAGTGTGCAACATAGCCACGAGTTGTTCTGCCATTCGGTCGATTTGCATATTAGCTCTTTATTATATAGGATAGCCAGAATATGGAAGCAACCCAAGTCCCCATCAATAGATGAGTGAATATGAGGATGTGATACATGTACATATCATGGGATATTATTCACCAAAGGAAAGAATGAAACTTTGCCAGTGGTAGCAAGATGAATGACCTTGAGGGTGTTATACTAAGTGAAATAAGTCAGATAAAGACAAATACTTTTCACTTACATGTAAAATCTAAAGAAAAAAACCAAAAAAGTGAATAAGCAGCCAAAACCGGTTTGGCTCAGTGGATAGAGCGTCGGCCTGCAGACTGAAAGGTCCCCGGTTCGATTCCTGTGAAGGGCATGTACCTTGGTTGCGGGCACATCCCCAATAGGGGGTGTGCAAGAGGCAGCTGATTGATGACTCTCTCTCATCGATGTTTCTAACTCTCTATCCCTCTCTCTTCCTCTCTGTAAAAAAATCAATAAAATATTTTAAAAAAAGTGAATAAGCAAAACAAAGCCTAAACAGACCTATAGAAAAAGAAAATAAAAAAATATAGAGTGATGGGATTCAGCATGGAGCGATACCAGGTGCTGGTGTGGCTGGCTTTGACCTTCAGGCCTTCCTGGCCCCGCTGACCTGCTCCTCCTTGGTTTGGTTCTCTTACCCCCGGGGTTGGTCCTGTTCGGGGTTGAGTCCCAGACTCCGAGGCTTTGTCTTCCTAGCCCGCAATGCAGGGGAGGAAAGGAGCCTGTCTGCTCTTTCAGCAGGAAGATTCATACACGCACAGGCCTCGCACAGGCTCACCGCCTCTTTGCCCACAGTTTCCAAATCCAACAAGCTATGCAAACTGAAAGCCTTTTTTTGTCACTCTTCCCTGACCCGAACATATTTGGCAGCAAAAGCTGATGTGAACTTGAGCTCTCTCTAGTTCTCACTCCTCCGGTGTGGTATAGTCTTCATATATTTTGCTGCATAAACATTAACATACTTGATTAGGGGGTCCTGCCCTAAGCCCCTCTGGGGCTGTCACATAATATATTGCTTGCACACCATCATTTTTAAAACAATCTAAGACCGTTATGGATTTTGTAGTACATCTGGCCCCAAGTATTTTGGATAAGGAATTGAGAACCTGTGATTTCACTTAATCCTTGGCAATCATCTTGTGCAATAACGACTACATTCATATTAAGATGAGAAAGGGGATATCAAAAGGACTTGTTGATTTCTCCAGGGTTTCAAAACCATTATAAGGGGGATCCATTCCCACTGTTCACATGCTCTTTCCAGCCTCTGGAGGAATGTAAACCTCATGTCTGCTTAATGTAGTCCAGGATGAAACCGGACCATGTGCAGGAACATGGCGGGATTTAGAAACTCACCACTCAAGTGTGGTCCTTGCTCCAGCAGCACTGGTATCACCAGAGGGCTTGTTAGATGATGCCCTCTAGGTTACCCACCACAACAATTGGGGGAACATGCAGGATCTACTGAATCAGAAGCAGAATCTGCATTTTATCAAGAACCACCATCACCCTCACCCCCAGGGCCACATCTGCATGGAATGTTTGAGGAGCTTGGGACCCAATGTTTGCGAGAGAAGATCGCATGCCACTCTTACAAGGTCTCAGATGCCAGGCTTGTGATGGTTCGCCCGGGTTACTGTAGGCTGGGCCCTTGCCTGGAGGCAGGTGAGGAAGAAGGAGGATTCCATGTCTCCCAGTCCAGTGGTTGCCAAGAGAGGTCCCTGCCCATGGAGATAAAATAATCACATGTGCATTGCTTCACAGGGCACCACTAGTTTTCTACTTACCAAGGCAAATGCTGTAACTGCACAGTTATCTCTGGGGAAAACTCAGTAAAAGTTTCAAATCAATTTAAACCATGATTATTAATCACTTGCTCATCAGTGGTCTGGCCCCCAGAGCAAGGTTTTTCTGAACTGAATAATTCTGTGCTGTGAGGATGTCTTGGGCATTGCAGGATGGTTAGCAGCATCTGCCTGTGCCCTCTACCTTCGAGATGTAGGTAGCATCTCCCCACTCCTAGTGGTGGAAATCAGAATGTCTTCAGATATTGCCAAATGTCCCCGGGGATAAGATGAGGCAGCATCACTCTTCCCTAAAATGTCTATGAATTCACTTGTTTCCTATCCTGTAGTTCACCAAGCATAAGATATACCTTCCTGATTATTCATCAGACAATCAGCACTTGGCTGTTACCTAGAGAAGCCCTTTGGAGAGAAGGTTTTCAAACAAATAGACAAAACACATAGCTGGGTGGTGATAACATTGAGGACAGTACCTGAGAAGGTTCCTGGTCATGTGGATATCAAGTCTCTCAGCCAACTGTGGCTTGCCACTCTGTTGACTGATGAGTTTGCCAACCACTGTCTTAGCCATCTGTGTTCAGGAGTCAGCTCTGTGCTGTGGAACTTTATCTGCCCACTTTGGGATTCTTGTCTACATGGACAGGTCATGCAGCAGTTCGTTTATAGCAGAAACTCCTAGGTTTGTTTAAACAGATGACGGAGAGGATTTGGGGCTGAAAGTCAGGGTCCTGGAATAAAACCCCCAATAGAAGGCAGGAGGCAAGGCTGCCCAGTCTTCACAGGATGCTAAGAGGAGGCACATGACATACACAATGATGGGGAGAACTGAAGAGCATGGGTCTATCTTGAGGCTGATTCTGGCTTCAGAGACTGTGCATGGTTTATAGATCTCAAATGTCTCCTAGCAAAGCCCCCCGGGGGAGGGGGGGTGATTTACACTCTTCAGCAGCCACAGAGCAGGACTCTAACTTAAAGAGCTCCCAAAGCTATAATTTCTGGGGCCTGCAGGGAAGTCTCATATTTGCTAAGATGCATGAGGCACTGGGTAAGAGTTGGAGGGTGGGAGGAGGAATTAAGGGTTGAATAAGAAAGAAGTTCCAACCCTCAAGACACATACATTTCAGGAAAAGAGATGCTCATTAACACACACACACACACACACACACACACACACACACACAAACGTCATGCTGGGTTCTAAGAAGAATGCTAAAAATTATTGAGTTTAAGTACAAGAACGGCAAAGTTTTGCTCAAAGAGAAGGAATAGAGACAAACGAGTGGGTGGCCAAACCAAGTGTTCTTCTGTTGGTTCTGCGGATGAAGGAAAAGCTCTGTAGCTGTTGGAAACGCACCTTGACATTAAGAAGGATCAACACTCTGGGTTTCCATGTTGGTGGGAAGGGGCTGGCCTGCCATAGGAAGAGGGTGTGGATGCTGGAAAATGACAGCTCAAAGAAAGCCTCTCTGTTCTCCAAGCAATCGCTGTTTTGGAGTCTGAATGAGAGCCTCATGCTGCCTGAAAGCTGATCTTTCTCCTTGAAGTCACTCTTCATAAATTCTCCCTGAGTCCAGGGCCTCCTCTTTTAAATATACGAGGTGTCTATCAAGGCAGCGCATACAAGGCTATATGAATGTACAACACAGGACAGAATGAAAAGTTCCATGTTTGATTAACTAGAAAGCCTGTCCAGTGGAATATTCCTTCTTCATATAGTATTATAACACATTTGGCCCTGGATTGAAAAATAAATATAATGTTCCCAGGTTGAATTACTAGTAAATACTATGTCCTCTGTGTTCCCATACTACATGCACATGGCTCTAGTTCTCAGTAATAATTTACCCATTATGGTGACATGTAATGTAGTGGACATTGAGGGTATAGAGATATAATGTGAAATTACCATGGTCTTCTCATTAAAGTTGAACACAGTGTTGTAATGTTAGAATGCACCATGGGAAATAGGATAAATCCTAAAATCTAAGTGGCTAAGCACAATAGAAGTTCATTTCTTGCACACACAAAGTCTAAAATGTGTGTTTCTGATCAGCAGAAGACTCTCCGTTAAGGAGTAATTCAGAGATCCAGGTCTTTTCTGTCGTGTGGCTCCACTATCTTCAATACCTGGCTTCCAAGTGTGGAGAGCATGCATCTGCCTCTGTCTCACCTTGGCATGGGAGTACCCTCTTCATCTCTGCTCAGAGTCCAGCAATCATTTTTAAGTCCCTGGCTGGAAAGCCACTGTCCAGCCACAACTCAACATTATGGAAAGAGAAGAACCTTTGGTAGACAGCTAATATCCAAGCAGCAGTCCTAGAGTCCCTGAGTTGAAGTTGGGTAGAGGCTGCAATTAGCAGCTTCTCACTTGTCTAGGAAGAGCCACATGACTAATTTCCAGCCAATGGGATATATATGTAAATTTTATGAGGTCACTTTCAAGAAACTCCTTAATATGAGCTGTGCACTCCTTTTTTCATTTTCTTCTTTATCCTTTCCCTCTTCTCTGTTGGAAGGAGCAGCTGGAGTATCCCAGCCACCATCTTAGACCCTGAGGTCAAGGACCACATCTATGAATGGCAGAGGGAAAAGTTAAAAAATATCCAAGGTGCCCTGGCCGTTGTGGCTCTGGGCAGTGGTGGAGTGTCAGCCAACGCCCCAAAGGGTCTCAGGCTCAATTCCTGGTCAAGGGCATGTACCTGGATTGCAGGTTCATTCCTGACCCCTGATTGGGGTGTGTGTGTGCAAGGCAATCAATCGATGCCTCTCTCTCATATCCATGTTTCTCTTTCACTCTCTCTTTCAGTGTCTCAACTTAAAGAGGAGGCAAGTAGTGGCATATTTGTGGAAGCTTGGCAGTCAATAGAAGTGGAAAGACTTAATCACTCGGTGGCTGGGCCTTTTGCCATCTCTCTCTACTAATGGACCTGACTATGGTTTGAGAGATGCCTCCCTTTTTTCTACCAGAGCATCACCACACTGAGAAAGAGGGTGTTACAGCAGCATTCTGTGGTCATCTGTTCATGGTGGAAAGTATTCTGAGATGAGGGGCGGAAGCTCTCATTTAGTTCTTTTCCTTTGCTGGGACAAAGTGTGTGGGGAAACCCATGAATGTTTCTAAGGTTAACTTCCTCATCTTTAAAATGGTCACAGAGCCATCTACTCTCAAAGTTGATGGACAGCATTTTATTGGGCTGATGGCATGCGCTGTAGGGAGATGTTTGCATGAGCTGGTGCATCTTCACATCACATCCTACTGCGCCACAGTCAATCTATGAACAAGCACAACAGAAGGACACATTCTAAAAGGTGCGGAGAGCAAATGGACCTTGGGAAGTACATTAGGCCTGATGCATAATACACTCCAAAGCACCAATCCGCTGTAGGGAACCAGGCACACAGGAAGCCATAACGTCAGGACTTCAAATGCTTAAACTGGAATCTAAATGGATCAGAAGTCAGAGTCTCAAATGGATCTCGAAGGCCTCTTGTTGGGATTTCGAGCAAACATTGGGGGAACTGGCAAGATGGAGGCTCTGCAGATGTTCCCTACATTCACAGTCTGTATTGAACCCCGACTTCAGGCAATGCTCAGACATCCAGGGGAACTGTGAAGGGAGGAGTCTGCTTTCCTGACACCCGCCCTCTGGTCTAAATCCATCACAAACGTTCCAGCCTGACAGGTCATAGAAACTTACGTGATCAGAGTTTGGAAGGTCTGGAATGGAGAAGTATTAACTGAGCTTTTGTTATTAATTGTTATGCTTCTTCTTTTCATTTTGAAGCCTTCACTGGGAAATGTTCCCCAAAGCTATCATTACGCTGAATAATGACAGAACTTATTCAACGAAGCAGAGAGCAGACACTTTTTGAAATAGCAAAAAAAATTGCAACCAATTAAATATTAATGAAAAATAGTCTGTCTCGGAATCTATTTTTTCACATCCATTTCATCTCAGACTTGCATTTAATCTACAGAGTTCCATCAGCATTGGAATTAGTGATATAAAAATGTATGTTAATTTCATGATTTTTTTCTCAAAAGCAGTTTTTCTCTACCAATTAAGAATCGGAACGGGAAAGAGGTTAAAACTAGGGTAAAGAATCACACATTTCTAGATGATTAAGATCAGTGCTATCCCAATGAAGGTAGTAACCTATATTCCTATGCATAGCCTGTTTCTGACAGATATATTATATTTAGGTTTTTAGCTGGTAGTTCTGAAATAAAGTTTTGGTATCACATATGGGTAGCATCTCAAAACAAGTGATGTTTGATGAATTGCTTAGTTTATTTCACAGAGTACGTTTATGTGAGGGTAAAAGTCTCCTTAATTCTGGTTCTGCTAATATTATTCATAGAACCTAGTCTTTGTTA
The DNA here is from genome assembly GCF_014108245.1 of Pipistrellus kuhlii. NCBI lineage: Eukaryota > Metazoa > Chordata > Mammalia > Chiroptera > Vespertilionidae > Pipistrellus > Pipistrellus kuhlii. The sequence goes on from NW_023425438.1 coordinate 400,692, forward strand.
TCAGAGTGATATGAAGGTGTTTAACTAAAAGCATACTATAAACAATAACAAGTGGGCAGACCCCACACTAAGGATTGATGACAAAGTATAAATGGCTCCTTCAGATGTATAAATTCCAAGGTGAAGGCCAAGATTTGTCTGTTCAGGAATCCCTCTGGTGATTAGCTCAGTCGAACACCGCTGTTATTGCAGGTACTAGATCCTTTCCGATGGATTTAGATATAATTTTTGCACTTCTTGCTTGATCCTGAACAGTAGACCAAGTGGTAGCCATTGCCTACATGAATCTCTCCTACATCTGGTGCTCAACATTCTTCCCCCATCATCCCCACAAAGCAAGGAGGCAGTGTTTTTTAGAGCTGGTGGCCATACCACTGTCTTCGGTCATTTTTCTGCCACAGCCTATTTTGCTAGAATGTTTGTCCTTTGGAAGCAGGTATTCTACTTGTCCTGTTTACTGTAGGCTCCCTAGTTCACAGAAGAGTGCTCAGCATACGAACAAAATAAATATTCTAAATGACTTATTCGGGCCTATTTTCTATAACTTTTGAGTTTTACAAGGGCCCTCCTGCCAATTTAGCTCTGAAACCTGCCATCAAGTAAATGAGCACATGACCTCAAACTAGTTGCTGCAATGACGATTTCCTCATCTGGAAATGGGGAAAACGCATCCCTCACATGGTGGTTATAGGACCATACCAAACACGGCCTGACAAAGTGCTTCAAAAGCTGCAACTTGTCACTGCCGTTGAATTACCAAGCCTGCCTGGCTGGGCAAGAAAGAAGAAGCACATTAAAAAATAGAATCCAGCCCTAACTGGTTTGGAGCAATGGCCTAGTGGATAGAGCATCGGCCTGGGGACTGAAGGGTCCTGGGTTTGATTCCAGTCAAGGGCACAGGCCTGGGTTGCAGCTCTGGTTGGGTTCATTCAGGAGGCAACCAATTGGTGTGTCTCTCTCTCATTTTTGTTTCTGTCATTCCCTTTCCCATCCACTAAAAATCTCTAAAAATCAATGGGGAAAAACATATCCTTTGGTGAGGATTAACCAAATAAATAAGTAGATAAAGAAAGAAAGAAAGAAAAATAAAGAAAAAAAAATCCAGGCTGATTTAAAATAACGCAGGACAAAACCTGGTAGAAAACAGGAAATGATGTCAGACGTGCGATCTTGGAATAAATAACCCAGCAACTGGGAAACCTCGCTCAGCTCCTCAGGTCTCAGGACGAGTGGCTCCGGGACACCGAGGACTCATGAGCCCCAGGTAAGGAGACCTTTGCTCTGAAGTTCATGGCCATTACCTTGATGCTGAAGATGTGATCGGAATGCATTTCCTTAGAGCAGGTTCTGAGTGTACGAGTCACCTCCCTCCACTCACAAGCCCCGAAGCGCTCACTGAGCAGCCCTATCATCAGGAATGCAGAGAGCAGCCTGCGAGGGAGGCCCGGGCAGGGAAGGCTCGACACTGCCATGGGCTGATCACCACGTTTATGGGAATCTAACTGACACCGCCTTCCTCCCCAATAAATCCTCAATATCCTGGAATATTTTTCTTTCTCAACCAGCAGAGGGATTGCAAGATTTCAGCAGAAACTGACTACTATCTTGATGGCTATAGTCTCTTTTTTAAAAGTATATTTTTATTGTTTTCAGAGAGGAAGGGAGAGGGAGAGATAGAAACATCAATGATGAGAATCATTGATCCTCTGCCTCCTGCACACCCCACACTGGGGATTGGGCCTTCAACCCAGACATTTGCCCTGACCGGGAATTGAACTGCAGCCTTCTGGTTCATAGGTTGATGCCCAACCACTGAACCACGCTAGCCAGGTGATGCCTATAGTCTCCTAACTAGCGCAAAATCCCCCCCTCAGTCTTTCCTTTCACAGCTGTGGCTTTGCATTGCAATTCTAATCTCAAGGGCAGGGACCCACTTTTCAGTATCTGACTATGCCCTGAACTGGCTTTGTGACCTTGGGAATTGTCCTTTCTGTGCTGTAGCTTCTTCGTTGAGGCAAATGTAGGGCAGGGTCAGCCTTGTCTCAGTCCATGGAAGGCACGGTCATGTGGGAGCCATCATAGGCTCCTGACAAACGTGTTGCTCCCTGGCTGCGTGTGTGATGTTTTTAGGGGTCTGTGGGACCTTCTCGTCACAGCAAAAGGGCTAGTCCCATGGCCACTCTGCCTATGGCGTTCCTGTGTGGGGCCAGAGGGCCTCTGTTGGCTTTAATAAAGGGACATTCCCATATGAATTCACGGATGCAAGACAGCATTATGGTGATTGCCAGAGGGAAGGGTTATGGGAGGAGGTAGAAGAGTTGGTAAACACACAATACAAGATACAGATAATGTATTGTATATCTGAAACCTATATATTTTATTAATCAATGTCACCCCAATAAATTAAAAGAGAGAGAGAGAGAGAGAGAGAGAGAGAGAGAGAGAGAGAGAAATAGAGAAGCGTATGGAATTAACCAGTCGAGAGAGGTTAGTTATTCTCACCTCTAATGCCGCACAGTGGGAGACAGAGGACACGGCTCAGCTTTGGGGGAGGCATGACGGTGGTCATGTGTCATTGCAAGTAACTGCTTTGTTGAATCGTTTAATGCATCTCTGTCTGTAACTGTGCTGTTAGACTACTGAGATCCGGGAGTTGTTTTCACAGCAGTTAGCCTACTCTGACTAATGTGTCAAGAACCACTGCATCGAGTCCACTAAAAATAGAGTTCTTCAATTATGCGAAAATAGAGTTTTTCTATTATGGATCATTTGGTACAATAGGCAGAAGATAGAGTACGTGTTCCCTACGGTTTCTAGAGCCAATATTCAGGAAAGGTGTAAGGGGATAATTCACCCTGGGTAGAAATTATGGATCCACAACCAACATTTAAAAAAATAATTAACAATAAACTTCTGTCTAATTGTATAGGAGCATTAAAATCAAGCAAATGTGGTTTTCCGGTTGTAAGGCTGAAAGCAATACTGGTGAAGACATTGCATGTTCACACCCATCTTAAAAGGCAACCTCAATAACCTTGGCTTCCTTTAGTCATAACGCTGTCCTGGCCAGATTGCCCCACCCCTCCCTCTAGTTTGGTTTTCATGAAAGCCATCTGGCTGAGCCATGGCTGCCCTTTGGTTCTGGTGGGGTCTTCCATAGTCTGGCAGCAGAGCCAGGATTTTACATGGGACACCTCAGTTTAAAAAAAAAATATTTGAGAATGTAGGAATATTTGTCCACAAATGAAACATCCACTTTTTGAACAGACATGGAAAAAAAAGTCATTGAGTCTGATCCCTGAACAGTCTTATGCTCAAGTAATTTCTGGGAGCCCTTCAAAAGTGTTATCTGTTTGGCAGAAAAGAGATGCAGAATAGAAATAATAAATGATGTGCTTTGTCGCAACTCATCCAGGAGCAATAAGAGAATGAGAAGTGGAGACTTCTCCCCACCCCCACTTAGTAGACGAGTTCTCCATTCCAAAATACAAAGGGATATTTTTAGAATGAGATCTGTAAGCACACTGTACCCAAGATGGGATTTGAGTGAACTCCAATACAGAAAAGTCATTTGACAATCTGGAGCCCTATCACATGGGGAACGTGTTAAATAATACTTTTCTTTCCAAAATGATTGTATCTTGTATAATGAGTTTCTTACCGCAACTTCGCTGGGAAGTCTTCAGCTACCACTGAAGTTTGCACTGTGCTGGAAGACCACATTCCCCGGTGGACTCTGCTGTCCACGGGCTTTGCTCCCTTGACTCTTTGATGAGCACTCCTTCATGCCTACAGTGGCCAAGGAGCTTAGCTGACAGATGCAAAGCTGACAGGTGGCCCTAGATAGTCACCTTGAGTCTCACTGCTCACAGTTGTCAGAAGAGCTCTGAATGCACCCATGACGCTTCTTAGGGTTTTGTGAGTTTCACGGAGGCAACCCACATAAAGAATAGAGCCTGGAACATAGCAACAAGCCAATAAAGGACAGAATAAAAAAATAAAAAAATAAAAAAATAAAGAGCAGTTCTGTTGTTATCTCTGCCACGTTCATCAGAGTTCAAGGTGCATGTGAAGCTGATTGAGGCCAGGGCTGGGGTTCCTTAGGTCCCAGTCAGCACAAACTCCAGCCAATAGCTCAACAGAAACCCACTGAACTTTGAGTATTTTCTTCTTTCCCCAAATAACTTATTATTTTGAGAGCCTGGGGCTCTGTCTTCAGTACACATTTCCTGACAAGAAGAAGGAGGACAGTTTAAGAACACAGAAAACCCAGGGGTCAAAAGTTACCGCATTTATTCTGGAAACTCATTACACTCCAAGTTACGGTCAAAGGATCTGTTTACCAGAGCTGTCTGCAATCACTTAGAGGAATCTCGATGAAGTGAGCTGTCACCTAGAAGAGACTCTACATGGGAAGAAAAAACCACATGGAAGGAAGTTCCCCCCTCCCCCCAACCTCCATTGGACACTGCTTTGAGAATTGGGCATTTTTCAAATCTTCAAAACATATCTTGACTGTATTTAGTTATTCCTTTTCTATTTTAAAAACACTTTTATTGATTTAAGAGAGGGAGGGAGAAGGAGAGAGAGATAGAAACATCAATGATGGGGGAGCATCATCGATTGGCTGCCTTTTGCATGCTCTTCCCCCCACCCCCCCATGATTAAGCTTGATACCTGAGAACATGCCCTGACCAGAAATTGAACTGTGACCTCCTGGTTCATGGGTCGACACTCAACCACTGAGCAACACCGGCCGGGCTATTCCTTTTATTCTAATTTGTAACATTTTGAGGCAGAATTTGAAGCATCTAGATGGCAGTTTGTGGCTCGGTCCTCATGGAAAGATAGAGGCCTGTTTTCTGCCACCATCAGAGACTACATCTGCGGGGGAGTTGAGTTTGACCGTATGTTACTGGCCAGTCTAGGTCACTTGTATTAAAAAACAACAAAAAATCAAAAACAAAACCTTTACCAACTGCCTTTTACTTACAGGTGAGTATCATGTTCAAAGCCTCTCATTTAGGGGATCATTAGGGGAAATAGTGAGGCTTGATCTTCTTGCGATGTTTGCTGCACATTCACCCTGGATACAAAGCCTTCGACAGCTGGTGGTTAGGCCCACCTGCTCTTTTATCAAGTGACCTCGTTCACAATCCGTGTACTATCCAGTTACTCCTTTTGTTTGTGTGCGTTTTGGCTTGGGGGCCGACGGAAAGGGCAGAGAGGGTAGAACATCATCTAATTACCTTGATGGAGAGATGGGCTGATTAGAATCAAGAAAGCTCAGTGTAAGGCCTTATGGGATTCTCAATCTGTGTCCTTGGGACATCTCTGAACCTCATTTTTTCTAACCTATAACATGTGACAAATAGTACAGGACAGATTGTCCTGGACATTAACTAATATATGTGGGAGTTGGGAAACCTAATGGCATCTGGACCAGAAATGGTAAGAGATTATTTAGGGAAAGGATATGAGCAAAACCCCATTAGGTCTGCTTGGTTATTTCATGATCAAACTTCTGTTTTAGAGAAGGTAAACATTTAATTTATATCTTGGACAGTATAAATGACTTTATTATGTTAGTGTGCCTTAGAATAGCTGTGTGTTTGTACCTTGACCATGCCACACTCAACATTCATAACAATTAAAAAAAATATCATCTGCATCAAAAGTTATTACATCCAAACATCTCCCAGAAACAAAACACGAGTAAGGGGGTCCTTAGCCAGCTTCTGCATTCACCCCACACGTTTTTTCTTCAATTGAGATTGACATTCAATATTATTTTATATTCACGTCAGCATATTATTTGATATTTGTGCACAGAACACCATAGTGGTTAAACATTTACATAATTTTCAAAGTGACCCCACACTTGGATTGAGTCAAAGATGTGCTCTTGTAATGTTCACTTTCGGAGAGAAAGAAATAAAGTTTGGTTGAGTACTGCTGCAGAACTTTGGGGGTCAATTTGTCACAGCTGCTGCTATTACTAACAAAACTAACATAACGATTGCTACTGGAAATGAAATGTTGCCTCAATAAATAGGTGGTATTGACTTGGGAATTAGGCAGGATCAATAGGGGAAAAAAGATCTTTCTGCTTGGAATACTATTTTATTCATACTAGAGGCCTGGTGCACAAAATTCGTGCATAGGTACAGTCCCTAGATCTGATTTTATTTAAAATATTCTGTGTTTGCAATCATGCGGTTCTGTGTATGTCAGGCAAAATCACAATCACATCCTATCATTCTATTTGTATGCTGTGTGACTTTGAGGAAGTCATTCACCATCTCTGAGCCTTAGGCACCTCACCTGTTATGTGGATATGATAATAACAGCTAATATATAAAGTTGTCCTGGGGGTTAAAATGTGGCAATGTATATAAAACACAGAAATACACTATTTTCTAGACAGAAAATACTCAGTGATAACTATTGTTATTGTAATAAAGATGGCATTAAAAAAGGAATGTTTTTGGTTCCATGTCATCTGATTTATGGGGAGAGATATAAAAAAGACTCAAATTATGACAGATCCTTACAATTTATAGTAGAAACCTCATACCATTGTCATAAAGGGGCAGTCTCTATTTCACTTTAATTGGAGCCAAAAGATTAATCACAGAAAAGTTCCATAAATAAAATCTGTACCCTACAGTGGAAGTAGTAAAATTTATCCCTGGTATCTTTGAAAACAGGAAGATTCTGGACATACTGTTATTACCAGATACCATGATCTGGATGATGAGATCTCACAATTTAGTTTTATAAAACCTTTGATCTAAAAAAAATTGACATAACAATGACAATGGACACGAATGGAAAGTAAATTCTCTTTTCAAGCTATGGTGAGAAAAAAGGTTACACAAGCAAAGGAACCACCTACGATGTCCCACAGTTTACAAAGTGTTTTTTCACATTCGCAACCTTGTGTAGACTGCCTACAGCTGTCAAATCTGGGCTAATTCTCACCCCTTGTTTACACTTGAAGATAGAGACTCAGATGTTTCAAATGCCTAGTCTAAAAGGTACCTACCTGGTAAGTCCCAGAGCTAGGATGAAGCTAAGAATTGATCCAACAATTCTATGCCTTTTCCATGAAAGATCATTCTCTCTCTGAAAGCAGATCTATTTCAATAGATGAGAAAACTTTGATGAAATACAGCAGTTGAAGCACTTGTGAAAGAGAAACATTTATCTCCAATTTCAAGAATGTATTCTCTATTAATGTTGTTGGAACCTATTTCTACTTCATACAGATGATCTTTTAAACAACAATTGAAGTTTTTCTGCCATGAAAAAAAAAATCAACTCATGAATACAAATAAAGCAAACCCCAAGGACAGAGGGAAGCCGCTGAGAGAAACCATTGCTTGTTAGGAAGAGAATTCTCATCAATAATGTGTGGCTCCTCATGAGATCGTCAGGAGAGCAGCACCATATAAAACTATATTCAGAAGATAACAAGTATAAATAGGTTCTAGAACACTGCCTACATTCCCCATTCCCCTTTATTAATATTGCAAGTGATCATTAGGACTAAATATTTTGAATATAATGTCTCTTACCTCCTCTCTACCCAGTGACCTATGCACTGGGCCTCTTAGATGCTATTTCTCTCACTTACCTACCACCAGCACACTCACACACAGACACACTTTTGTGCTCACGTGTTCTCTGCCTCTGACATCCTTCCTCAGCTGTTTCATGTGGTTGACTAAGGCTTCATTTGGCTGTAATCTAATCTATTTTCCCAGCTCCCACTAAATTAGATATTCTCCCTCTCATCTCAGCTCCCAGGACACTGCCCTTTTGTTTACAAATAGGTCTATAGAACTGTGTTCATTTGCTGTCTCTTTTGATTGTCTGCAAGAGACAAAGGAAAGGCATTTCAAGTGCTCAGCAGCCAAGGTAGGTCACATCCGACCTACTGGACATCTCAGGTCTATAGCCGGTGCCACCTACTAATTCAGAGTTCAGCAGAACCTTCTTGCAGAAGATGCCAGTATTATCACTTATAAAATTGCTGTGGTTGTCTGTGGAGAGGTAGGCAGCTATAATAGAGCAAACCTCACAAAATTAAGAGTTGGGGCAAGATGAAGAGAGAGGAAGGATTTTGGATGGTTTAATCCCAGACTATTTCCAGAGGTAAAAATTTCCTATCCAGGTATCCCGCCTCACCCTTTCAGCTCTCTGTTTCCTTTTCTTTCTTTCTTTCTTTCTTTCTTTCTTTCTTTCTTTCTTTCTTTCTTTCTTTCTTTCTTTCTTTCTTTCTCTCTCTCTCTCTCTCTCTCTCTCTCTCTCTCTCTCTCTTTCTCCTTCTTCTTCTTCTTCTTCTTCTTCTTCTTCTTCTTCTTCTTCTTCTTCTTCTTCTTTTAAATCTTTATAGTTGAAAGTGTTACATATGTCTTCTTTCCCCCCCATTGACCCCTTCTAGATGGCCCTCACTCTCCATCCCAGGCCTTCAGCACCCTATTGTCTGTTCCATGGGTTTTGCATATGTGCATACAAGTTCTTTGGCTGATCACTTCCTACCCACCCACCCTCCATGCCTCCCCTCTGAGATTCCTCTGTTTGTTTCATGCACTCATGTCTCTGGGTCCACTCCATTCATCAGTTAATTCTGTTCATTAGATACCACATGACTGAGATCATGTGACATTTGTCTTTCTTTGGCTGTTTTCTTGATGGGATAGAGGTGACAGAATTGATGGGATAGAGGTGGCAGAAGACAGATGAATACAAATATTGATAACAGTGTTTAACTTGCCCCCAAGGCTTATGAGCATTGGGCTTTGCTATAGACAGATGGAACACGATTCCAGGGCAGACAGTACACTAGTGGCATCTTGTACAAGGGCAGTGTTATAAAAGGCACAAGCTACTACCACCCTCACCATGTAGGAGCTGTTATCCAACTTTCTAAAACCCCATGCAGCAAGCCCACAGCCCGCGTTTCTAACCATCTCCCCGAATAAAAGGGAAGATTGCTTCCTCTTCCAGCATGGACAATATGTATGCTTCTATGTAGGTTGGAGTTGGCCCCACAGTGGTGGTGTCTGAAAGTCTATTTTAAACTTGGCTGTCATGACAAGCACGGGATTGGGCCCTGGTGCCTCGGGCACATTCTCGGGCCTGGCTGTGCGGTCTGGGGAGTGGCACTTGGGATCAATCACCCCGCTCGGTCTCAGAGGGAGTGCTGGTCTACCAGATGCAAACAAGCCTGTGTGCCAGGTTTTAATTGAGCGGTTGAGATGAGAAAGGGCCGAGTGGAGGGGGTGTGAGTACAGGTGGGCAAAGCTTCCACAGCCCTCCAAGAACACGGAAGGCAGAGCCCCGGGGACTCTGAGGCCACATTTGAGGTTTTGTCTGTCGGGCTCAACAAGAGGTCCTGGAGGGATTCCCTGGCAGCAGCGGCCCAGAGCAGCTCCCACTCCTCCATCGAAACTGAGTTCAGTTCTGGAGAAACACGGGGCAGGTACCGGCCCTTCACCCTCGGCCCCACGTCGCCTGCATCTGCCCCTCTGTCCACCCACGCGAGAACTCGCTCCCAGGATCGGGCACCCGCCCTGCACCAGTGCTCCTCCAGCTTTGCTGCAAAACAACCCCCCTGGAAAGCTTTAAGGAGAAAAGTCACAAACCTAAATGCAGGAAGGCCAGGGCTCCCTCCCCACCCGCAGAGGCTGATGGCGTGGCCAGGGCGGGGCTCCGGTGGCATTCTTTCAAGGCCCTCAGGCCCGAGTCACCTGCTGGAGGAGAAGGCAAAGGTGAGGGGGCAGAGTCTCCAGGTCTGATTCTGGATTCCCAGATTAGGTGCTCGCCACTCCAGGCACATGCTTCACCAACAGGTTCTCCCCTGAAAATGCAGGGATCACCAGACACCAGGGGAACACAGGTCTCACACACAGTCAGGTGCTGAGAGGAAAGCGGTTCCCAGCCCCTCAGGGTGGAGAGGGCCACCTTCTCTGTGCTCCTGTGAGAAAGCAGCCTGTGTCACCCAGTGTCTCGCTGTCCCCATCCCGTTCCTTGGCTCAGCACACACCACTCGGATCGGGAGGAGAGAGGAAGCGTTAGTGCACAGCGGCTCGCGTGGTGTAGCTGAGGCTGCCCTCTGAGGTCTGTCCCCTGCCCTTGTCCTCTGCCCCCCTCTCATCTCTCCTCACTATTCCTCCATCCCCTGCTGCTTTCTCTTAGCTCTCCTCTGTCCCTGTAGCTGTCTCCAGGTGGGGACATCAGGGCTTACGGAGGTCAGGTACTTGCTCATGCAGGTCAGGAGCCCAATGCCATGCGGCAGAGGGACACTGCCCGGCCAGCAAGAACTGAGCTCATATCTGACGGTGTGACCTTCAGTGACCATGTTTGATCTGAGGGAGTTTCCTAATAACAGCCTCCTATGACAGAGGTCACTGAGGAGCAATCGTAAGCACTTCCAGATCACCAGGCCATCCTTCTGCCGACAAAAGATTGTCGCATGGGGCTAATGGGCCCTTTACAGTGATTAAAAGATTCATGCCCAAGTCAGGGGAATGTTCCTGATTGGCATTGTCACCCTGGTCACATACCCCACACTGAGCTCCAAGGATGAAATGGACGCAGGCGCCTGAGTTCAGTTCAGGTACATTTGGATTCAGCTCACATTCAAGACTGGCTATCCCCCCAGTGACAGCGTATCAGGTATTCTGCTTGCATGTTTCCAAGGCAATTATCTTATTTAATATTCACAACTATTTGTGGAGGCAGAGGCTCAGAGAGGTGTCTGGCTCACTGGGACTGGCCCCTAGCAAGACCTTCCAGGAGCCAGGGCAGTTGCCGAGTCCTCTGTGCCCTCGAAGCACTGACTGGAGGGTCTTCTGAGAACCAGGACCCCCCTGCCCACCTGGCTAAGGATTAGTCTCTGTGTAATCCCCAGTGAACACCTGAAATGTATGGAACAATGGCCAAGAGCATAAACTATCCTGGATTAGGCAGCCCTGAGCTCGAGTCTTGACCTTGGGAAAGTTGTATAATTTCTCTAAATCTTTGTCTCCTTAACCTATATAATAGAAGGCTAATATGCAAATTGTTCCCTCAGGAGTTCGACCAGGAGACCTAGAGTTCGATTGCTGGCTATGACCACCAGGGGGTGGTGCGGAACATGATGGGCCAGGTGCTGAGGGAGCAATCAGCCCTGATTGCTGGCCAGACCGCTAGTGAATTTCATGCACCAGGCCTCTAGTCTATAACATGGACATAACAGTAGTATTTATCTCAGGGAAGGTTGTTATGAAGATTAAATGTAGAATTGATTAAATGAGATAATGTCTGGCTTAGGTCAAGTACACAATGGATAAATATGACTAAACACTATTTGTGGAGCACTTCTATAACTATAAATCCAGTCTTCTGTTTTCTTTCAATTCAATGGGATCTGACTGTACTTTTACTGTTAGTGTTTGGGGATAAAGCTCACAGGTCTGGATATGATCATTAACAAACTGGAGAGCAAGTTGCTGGAGAAGAAGTCTGACAAGGACCCCCTTCTCACATGGCCACATACAGGGGTGGCCTGCTCATGTTGAAAAAGTGACCCCATCTCAGGCTTCTGAGACCCACGTTCTGATCCTGTCCCATCTCTGTTGGTAACACTCCCCAAGAATTCCTCAAGAACAAAGGTTCTCCTCTGTCTCCCAGCAATCTGTAGTTGGCAAACATCTTGATATAGAAAAGGCCCTAAACTTAAATGGCTGAGCCTGTTTAAGAGGTGGCTCCCCTCTCTGATTTCCTCCATTTGAGTAGAGCCCTCAGGTGTTAAGACAATAAATTTACTGTCCTGTTGACATCAGCCTTTTGAGGGTATTGATGTGGGAGGGAAGGAGGGTTAACAGGAATACCTCCTTGAATCAGAGCATGATGTTTGCCTATAGGTTAACATTGCCCGGACACAATTCATATCAATAGCAAGATTTGGAGAATAATAATAGTCACAGATATTTGTGTCATGCTTGATAAATTCAGACCAGCTTCTGATTACATTTCCCTCATCAATGTGGGCAGATGTGGCATCTTGGTGGATGGCTACATGGCTCCTTCAGAAATCCAGGTTCAGATGTCAGCTCCATCATTCCCTCTCTGTGTAAGCTTAGGAGAATAGCTCATCTGGTCCAGTCTCAGTTACTAATTCAGTCTACGTCACTGGCTTTTTTTGGGGGGGGGGGAGGCGGGTAGGGGGAGAGGGTGGGGTATAAAACAAAGCCATTGCTGATATTCATCCTTTTCCCAGAAATCTGTAGCCGATAAAGTTCAGATATAATAAAAGGCAGAGCCAAAATGAGAATCTTGATCTTGGAGTCTAGGTCTCTTCCCCAGCCCTGCCTCTGAGAACTGCTACCAGGCTCTTAGATGGAGCAGAAGTTGGGCATGCACCGGGCTGACAGTCCCAGCGAGGTCATTGGGCACAGGGCTGGAACATTTGGGGTCTTCAGGAAACTATTAATTACCACAACCAATTTTTGTCTCCCAGGGGATAATGAAAGAAGCCATGGCTGCTGACATCCCCATGGGAACACGAAGAAGAAGAGAGTCTTTGAAATTTCAAGATGGCGTGAGGTCAGCTGGAATGTGGTAAGAGAACTTGAGGCATCAGACTAAGATATCAGTTAAGAAAAACAGGCCATCACGAATACAGAGCTCTAAGCAATCAAAACATTTCTCTATTGGGGGTGGGGTGACTGAGTAGAAAAACTGCAGAATTCAGGCACACTACTGGAAACTTCAGGGGCCTCTACATCATTTAAATTATTTATATATGTGAGGTAATATATGCAAAGATATGCTTTATTACAATACTTTGGAAAAAAAAAATATATATAATCCATGATATCTAATCAACCATTTTGTCCTTCACCTAATATTTTACCCTTGCTTTCCTAACTCTTTTGCAAAGCTTAGCTCTTTTTTCCTGCCCCCCAACCTGAAGAAGTTTGTGTGTATTATTCATTTGTATGTATTATTCATTTACGCATTTATGTATTTAGCAAAGAGTGACTTTCTCCTATAATGAATTAACTGCTGTGCTTGTTACTTGGGACTCATGGATGAATAAGAACTGGCTTTTGCCAGCAAAGAACTCACAGTCCATTGGGGAGATAGACTAGCAGTAGGGTAGTAAATTCAATTTGATAACTTGGTTGATATAGAAGCACAGAGAAAGGGGACCTTACCCAGATTGGCGTGGGTGAATGCTCCCAGCCTTCTAGGCGACATGGCACTTGAATTCTCATAAAGCAACAAAGAGAAAGAAGAAAGGACTTTTCAGGAGCAGCATGTGACTAGGCAAAATTTGCTGTTTGTCTAAACCTGTCATTTTTGTAACACTATGCTTTTTATTTACTACTAGTAGCCCTGCGCACAAATCTGTGCATGAGTAGCTCACTTCCGAGTGCCTCAGCTGGCCGGCCGGCCCGCCCACCAACGCTCTTAGCACTCTACAGCTGGTAGCTCTCTGCCCCACTCTCTTGTAACTCTCTGCTGGTCGTTAGGCATCATGGCATAATGACCATTTGCATATTATCTCTTTATTGTATAGGATTTTCTCCTTATATGATTTTTATGCTCTGTTCAATTTTGAAATTCTTATAGTACTGTACATTTGGAACCTAATGTTTCTTCTCTGCAGCCCACCTTGGGACTGTCAGTAAAAATTAGTGTTTCCCTGTTTTGTCCCCATGCTCCTCATCATTTGGCTCCTAACTGACTGATGGAAACTTTCTCAAATTGTAGTTTTTATGAGTAGGTTCCCATGGGTTGTGAACTTCTTAGCAGAAAAGTACTCACATTACTTTCCTCTGTCACCTCACGGCCTTGAACTTTCACTTTTACTCTCCCGGGTCTCTGTTTTACTCAATTAGGAAATAACAAGACCAAACGACTTTAAACATAGCAGATGGACCTGAGTTAGACAGACCATAGGACTGCTCCATGGGAATAGTTGTTATGAGTAGAACAAGTCAAAAGGGGTGGCCTTAAATAGCAGTAGACTTTCTGTCCTGAATTACAGCAAGATAGTTGTGAGTTCTTCCGATGCCAACTCACCATAGGATCTTACCATTCTCACTTTGAAGGTAGATCAGTCAATATATGAGAACTGGAATAATTGGAGAGAAGGTGGACAAAGGGGCCAGGATCACTTGTAGATTTCTGGCTTGGCCATTGGCCAAGTAACGGTTCCATCCCTCGAATGAGATCTGGTCTGGTGATGGTGTGATATGGAGATAATGATGAGGACCCAGACTTGTTGGTGAAATGTGCAGATAGAAATGACTAGTAGGCAGTTGAATACATAGATCTGGAGCTCTGTAGTGTGCTTGGACAGGAGATTAAAAAAACAAAAAGCAGTAAATTCAAATTTGCCTAATCTGTCTTCTTTATGATTTAGTTGACTTCATTAATCAATTTTCAGCTTTCAAATGAAGCACCCAGATATTTAATGCTAGCCCCATTACTCCTAAATTCTCCCTAGCATCTACATTGTTCTTCTTTGGACAGAGGATGTGAGGAAAAAAGGCATGAGTTTGTCCTCTGCCCAAACCACCAAACCACCTGGGACATGACCTTGGCCCTCTGAGCCTCAATTTCCTTTATTTACAACACGATCTCTCAGGTATCATCCTCATCTAAATCCCCCTGATTCTCAGTCTGGGCTTGGAGGGAGATTAGGGTTGAAATTGGGAGGAGAACGTTGTCAGCCTCTCTTTGACTCTAGCTGTGTCAGTCAAAACAGAACAGCCATGTGTGTGACCCAGCCCCACCACAGCTGTCCTGTGGGCGCAGGACGCAGGGTCAGAGAAAAGAATTAGCAGATAAAGAACGGACTCTTAAGTGTGAGATCACAGGTTGATTTTTGTTGTCTTATTTTTCCTTTTACGTAATGAACAAACAGCAATGATAACAAAACCATGACAGGTTAAAGCAAAATAACTGAAAAAATGACATTCACGTCTTCATAAGCAAAATTTCCCTTTTGTCAGAAGGAAGTTTAGTGCGACAATGACATTCGGATAAGCAGATGACATTGGACTGTGGTAATAGAGGTATGCGTTTGACCTCCAGGGTGAACTGTAATGCAATCTTCTCTTCTCGTTGTCTGAGTCTCTCTGCCCTTGTTGCCACCCTAAAGCTAAGGCCTGAATCCTTTTCCTCTTTGTACCTTCAATTCCTGATCGCATGTTTCGCACTTGAAAGTTTGTTGATTGAATGAAAAACAGTCATTATTACACTAGATTTGTTTTGAAAATCTATAACTGCAAGTAGCTTTAAAAAAACAACAACAAGAAAAGCAAGAGAGAGTCATTAGCAAGTGAACTTCGACTTCTTATTTATAGGGTCGCCTTTCAGAGTAACCCCTTACAAGCTGCTATGGTACAGAAGGGGCTTGTGGTGCCCAGAGCCCAACAACATTTACAAATAGGTCCAGGATCATCTTGAGGAGAGGAGAAGGGAATTGGTATCTTCTACAAGTTCCATATCAGTGGTTGTTGGGACGAGAGAGGACTGACTGAGTGTTTTTGTACTGTTGTGCTTTAATGACACGTGAGAGGCCGGATTGAGTCTTGAATCAAGGAAAGAGTTAATAGTGGGGGGAAATGATGCAAATGCAGGTCGTTAGCGAAGGAAGGCTGAGTTGAGATTTGAGTTACTCAAGAAACACTTATGCTGCTTTGATTCTGAAAATTAAAAGTGAAACTGGGGGTAGACATGAGTCATCAGATGACAGGAACTATGGTTCCCACAGCTTGCAGGACCCGGAAAGTCTGAGAGTCTTGATCTGCTGAACCCTGACTTGATGGGTTATGCAGGCACACAATGAGCTGTGAGATCCTGATGGTGTGCGGCAAACACGTGCTGAACGCACACACCTGTTCATCTGTGCCGGAGAGCCATTGTTCTAGGCCCTGTTGTATGCACAGGACGTGTAACTATAGAAGGAAACCCAGGCTCTGTGTGCAGAGCTTGGTAGGGGGGGAGGGGCGGGGAGAGAAAGACAAGAGGATAAAGGAATCATTAGGAATGAGTGTGTTCAATGCTGTGCTAAACAGAAGCACATAATGTTAAATGCTGGAAACACATAAGATTATTGAACTGGTTCCTGGGAGAGGAAGGAGAAGTCTAGGAGGGCTTCCCAGAGGAAGTTATGTCTAAAGGCTTTATTCAGTCCCTTGTTCAATTCAGACTTTCAAGGGATTGATGAACCCCCAAACACTTGGGAGGGCTAATGTCTTTACGCAGTTTACCAATTCCAATGTTAATCTCATCTTGTAATACTCTCACAGGTATGTCCAGAAAGAATGCCAAACCAAGTATTTGGGCATCCTTGGCCCAGCCAAGTTGACACATAAAAGTAGCCATCATACTTGGTTCCTCACTTACTGGCTTTGCTACACTACAAGTAAGTCACCACCCCCTTAATGCCTTGCTTTTTACATTTGTTGAATGAAGAAGGTCAAGTTAAGCTCATAGGAGACACGAGTGAGAGTTGTGAGTGCCAGGGCAAATCACATAACGATGACAATGGTTTCTGCAGGTAACTTCTGTTGAGCTCTTCTTTGTGTTCTGGGCTCTGTGCGAGGCACTTAATCTGCATCCAATATCTTTTTCAAGGTAGCCTTACAACGGTAAGGCATCCATTCAAATGCAGGTCTATTTAGCCCTGGCTGTGGGGGCAGCTGGGTGAGTGTTGTCCTGTGTGCTGAAAAGTCTCTGGTTTGATTCCCAGGCAGGGCACATCCCCAGGTAGTGGGTTCAATCCCTGGTTAAGGTATTACGGGAGGCACCCCATCAATGTATCTTTCTCCCTTTCCCTCAAAAAAAAAAAAATCAACAAAAACATATTTTAAAAAATACTGGTCTATTCAAACTATTTTGTAAGTAATGAAGCAGTTTCTTCAAATGATATTTTACCCACAAGTCCAAATTATGAAACAAAAATTAGAGATGTGGGTTGGAGTGGGACCAATGGGCTAGTGTCCCTGAGTCTCAGAATCCCCTCTGATTGCCATGTGGCCAGTCGGTACAGCTGAACGCCTGCTCGACTGGGTGGGAGGATCCCATCTTGTCAAGTTCCAAAGGCAAAAGCAATTTCTCTGAATCTGACATGAGAAGGGCTTGAGCGCAGAATACTGTTCCGTCCACTGGAAAGACCATCCCTCTTAGGGAAGTTACGGAACTCTCTGTGTCTCAGATTTTATCAAACCGGGTTGTTTGAAGGTAAAAGGAGACATGAACTAGTCCATGCAAATCACAGAGAAGACTCTGAGCCCATAAAAAGTGCTCATTAAAGTTTAGCTCTTACGATGACTGGTTGTTTCTGAGTCTAACAATCAGTGGTAGGGTGGTGTTTACAATCTACCCTCCACTATTCAAATAGTTTTTTCCCAAGGAAACAGGAGACTCGCAGGAATTGTATGTACACACGGGAAGCTCTCGGCCTCCTGGTTTGCTTGACGGGTGGGTGGTCTCTGTATTCTGTATCCCAGCTTTTCAGTATCGCATGCGTGCCCACATTCTCTTCATCTTGTGCAGTTGACATCCTTTTGCAATCTCCCATGGCAGAAACAGCCAGACACGTTCTATATAAATAATCCGCTCACTATTCTGGGATAGTTTCCCAGTTGGAACAGGGGTCTAACCTCCTCCCGGGCGCTGGCCACCCACTTCCAGGAACGTTAGGGCAATGCTTGTGTTGGCCTCGCTGTTAGGTAGTAATTAAAGCCAGATATGCACTCATTTGCTCACTTCCTTTTAGTGAATTAAAAATTAGGTCAAATGAAGGACGAGGCCTCTGGAGGGTTAAACATAGTACAAGCCTTACTTACCCTTCGAGAACTCAGGGTCTAAGAAGGACAGTGAGAGCTGAGCATGAGGACAGGACACCAGGCAGGGACTGATCGTTATCACAGGAGGGTTTCCAGTAAGTTCCCTGGAGGAGTCACAGCGGGGAGTGAGGGCAGGCCGTGAGAGGGCGGTGATGCAGGTGGATGGGGAATAACGTTCCTCCTTGAGGCGTTGGGGAGAGAAGGCATGGGAAGCAGAGAGATGGTTGGGTTTGGGGAGCAGAGAGATGGTTGGGTTTGGAGAGCAGAGAGATGGTTGGGTTTGGGGAGCAGAGAGATGGTTGGGTATGGGGAGCAGAGAGATGGTTGGGTATGGGGAGCAGAGAGATGGTTGGGAAGAGGCAGAATATGGTTGAGGGAAGAGTGGCAGGACTGGGACAGCCTATGGAGGCCCAGAATGTGGACATTTTAAGGAAATGGATAATTAACAAGAGGCAGCCAGGCAACGGTGGGCTGTGCCTGCACACTCCCAGGGACTGCCCTGAGCCGAGGAGGGAAGGACATTCTGTCTGTGAGCCTGAGAGGCGGGTAAGGTGTGAACGTGGGTTCATGTCTGCATCTCACAGGTGTCCCGGCTTCCCCTCCGTGGAGATGCAGAGCAGGTGCCACTGGCGGGCCAGCCTTTTACAGGCACAGATACGGTCACAGGCATCTTGATACCCTCCGTGATTAGCCCATGATAGGGTAACACCGAATAAAAGTTTGTGAAATGATGGAACACGAAGTCAATAACCTGATAAAAGCTAGGAGTCCATTGGACGGACACAAGGGCAAACGTCACTAGTGACAGCAGGCTGGCAGGTGCAGTCTGGCAGGATGTCCCCTGCACAACTCCAGGGGGTGCTGTGCACGGCACCTCACGGTGACCCGAGACGGCAGTGAGTGCAGGAGGCTGGAGTGGTGTCACCGGGTCTGTGCCTTCACAGGCTCCAGGCCCTTCTCCCAGTGGGGTAACCATGCCTGAGGTTGGGGCGCCATGGCTGCTGTCCTTTCTCCAGGGCAGCACCTGTGTTCTACCCAAGGCCTCTCACAGACATGCCACCCACAGTGAGCAGTTGTCTAGCGTCTGTTCGTACCCTTAGCATCTTGACAGGAAAAGGGCCCGGCTCCAGATCTAAACTGCTCTAGGAGATTTCCTTCATCCTAGTGGGACAGTGAACCCGAGGTGCCCCGTTCTACATTCTCTCAGCCAACTCCTCCCGCCCTTTGCGACACCGTTCAGCGGCCACGTCTTTGGAGAAGTTTTTTGACACCGGTATGAGTTGCATGTCCCATGTCCCTTCTCAAAGCGTGTGACGTGCTGGGTCACGTCTGTCACAGACAGGACTGCCTCCTGTGAGCCGGCTCTGTGAGGCAAGGGTTTGTCTCATTTATCACTGCATCCCAAGCTTCTGCAGAGTAGGTGCTCAGTAAACATTTATCAGATGAGAAGGAAGAGTTACTACTTAGGTTACTATTATCTGAATACAACTCTGTTCAGGATACAATATAAGAGGAAGATGTGAAAAAACATAGTGCAAATTTAATCATCTTTTAGTCCTGAAAGATTTGTGGGGAGTGGTGCCTAGCATATTTGAAAGTTCACACAATCAGAAGGAGGTGCAGGGAAACGTTCAAGGGTCCTCCGAGGCCCAGTGAGGGTTCCCCGAGGCCCGATGAGGGTCCCCCGAGGCCCGGTGAGGGTCCTCTGAGATCTGGTGAGGGTCCTCTGAGGTCTGGCGAGGCCCAGCAGCCCCGCAACTCCTCATGGCAGAATTTCTGCTGAAATCAGAGCCTGGGGTCCTGACCCAAAGTTCCCTGAAATGGGCGATGCTGAAACCCGAGCTCTGGAAGAGGCTGTTTTTTTTGGGGCAACCTCAGGAAAACATGTTTACCGGTGACTAATTCTCCTCCCCCCTCCCTCTCCTCCCGCAAGGAACTGTTGGCGTTATCTCTGAGGGTTCTCAAGATAAATAGACTGAAGCTGTTGTCAAGATTCACCAGAGGAAAGCAAACAGACCTGGGGTGTTAGTGCATCAGCAGCCCTTCATCGCGGCCCCCCACTGCCCTGTTGCTTTGTGGTTTTGTGGTGCTGTGGGTGGGGGGCCAGGGGGTGGTGGAGGGAAGTGTGCAGAGGATGGGGACAGGCTGCAGAGAGGGGAGCATGGTCATGGTCAAGCACAGGGCTGCCAGAGGAACCCCATCACCAGTAGAGTCCAGTCAACGCAGCCAGCAATTACTGAGCACCTCCTCTGTCCTTGTACTTGACCTTGAGAAGCTACATTAAAACTAAACAAACAACAACAACAACAAAAAAAAACACATAGAAAATAAAGTGGACTAATTGCCCTGTGGGCACATCGCAGAGTTGCCTCTTAATGAAAGCCCCTCCATTGGTGATCAGCAGGGAGAGTCCCGCCCAGCACTGCCTCGAACTGTCTATGTGACTGTAAGGACCCGTATTCCTCTGGGCCTTGGTCTCCTCACCTGCAAACAGGAACTTCTTATTCCTTATATGCTAGATCCCGCGGGCTCCTTCTCGCTTAGCTAATTAGCCTTTCAAAGATGCTAGAAGTTGTTGGGTGAAAAGAATTCATCTACCTACCTGCCACCTAGTGCCAGGAGACCCCTGGCCTTCATGCAATTCTGTCATTGCCCAAGGTGATGAAAACAGTGTAAGGATGCCCTCCATGGATTCAGAACTGGCCTGGCCTGGACTCTGAGACTGCATCGTTTGTGGTCCATGTCAGAGGCAGCGTCTCCTGCGTGGACTGTGCCACAGAATTAGGACAGCTCTTTGGGACTGAAAGCGACGTTGCCTGGGTTCCAGAGGTTCTTCAAATGCCTTCTCCGGGGTGACCAGCCAGCCCTCCCAAAACCACAGGAGCAGAATCAGGGAAGCGACCTGCCCTGGGGAAAATTGCTGCAGGTCCCTTCAGTGTGTGGATGACTCTTCCCTTTATCTTTGTGCACCTGAGACTATGGCCATATGCACACATTCTGGTGGCGGATCAGACTCAGCTGCAGGCAAATAATGCACCGGGATGGAAGTTACTTCTTGGTTGTCAATTCACATGGTCGTATCTTTATCTCCTTCCCTGCTGGTCCTGGGAGTCTTTCCAGTTGGCTGTGTGTTGTAGACTGGCTGCTCGGGATCTGCACCCCTTCTCTTGTGTGTTGTGCTTGATTTGGAAATTACTACCCATGGCCCACAATCCAGGGTTGGGGTGAGGAACGTTGTTGCAGCTGGTGGTGGGCTGCCCAGCCCTGCTTCTTGCTTGGGAATGGGCATCACAGGGAACATGTGGATGGGCCCACAGACACCATGTCCTGTCTGCCCTGGGAGCCTTAACCTAGATAGACACTCCTTTCTCCTACCAGCCTCTCTCATCCAGGCCAGATGGGTGGGCTTGTCCTGTGCAGAGACGGGGATGAGTAAGATAACCTTTTAGAAAAGTGAGGGGTGGTCAATAGAAACATAAAGAAGATTTCCTCTTGCCGTAACTGGTTTGGCTCAGTGGATAGAGCATCAGCCTGTGGACTGAAAGGTCCCAGGTTCGATTCCAGTCCAGGGCATGTACCTTGGTTACAGGCACATCCCCAGTAGAAGGTGTGCAGGAGGCAGCTCATCGATGTTTCTAACTCTCTATCCCTCTCCCTTTCTCTCTGTAAAAAAATCAATAACATTATATATATATATATATATATATATATATATATATATATATATATATATATTTTTTATATATATATTTTTTTTTTTTTTTTTACAAAAAAGAAGATTTCCTCCCATATTACTAAGTCCACAAATACAACAAAATATCAGCAGGGGTTTTCCTGTGGCCTCTTAGCAAAAATTAAGCCCTTAAGACAGAGCAGAGTTCCTACATGGCTTGTGAGAGTATACACTGATAGACCCTAAGTAAACATAATTTAGCTGGTATGTATCAAGAACCTTAGAAATTTTAGACAAAATTCCTTTCTAATGATTATCTGTTCACATCCAGTTCCTTCACTGTCTGTGTAACTTACATGGGAACTGCCATCTTAGTTACCTTGAAAATATATTTTTCAAGAAAAGTATATTGTGCATATTTTTCCTTTATCCTTATATTTCTGAGGATATGGCTGCAGGGGGAATTCTATGTCACAAATAGTCATTTTAATCAAGCATTCAGTGTCATCAAAATATGGCCCATGTCTGTCAACCTCATGAATTCTCCCCAGAACATACCACAACACACCCTTTAGGATTTCAGAATCAGGTCTTCATGTCTAGAAATTTTTCATTTACACATTTGAATATTTTAAAATGCATTCTCTTTTCAATACTGTATTTTCCAGCGTATAAGACAACTCCCTAATTTTACAGTTAAAACATAGGTTTAGGCCTATATTCGCTGTATAAGACTACCCCCGACTTCCGAGGCAACACCAGTTCTTTTTTTAATAGACCACCTCTCTGACTCTGGCCAATCTGAGCAGGCTTTTTACTACAATAGAACGCAGTGTACACAGTATTAGCAAAACAAATTATCCAACAGTGATGGCTACATTGCCTATTACCCATATCTGCTCATTTTTTTATTTTTATTTTTTGTCCCCCTTCTACAGAAAGTTCCTCATTCTGTCTTCTATGTCACTAGTTTTCAGTAGAGCCATATCAGCTCTATTTTTCTTTTGATGTTTCTCATGCCTCTTTAAATGTTCTGCATGAGTATTACTCTTTTTCTTTCTTGTTATTTTCTTTATCACTGCTGACACCCTGAATGATTCATTTTGTCATCTTACCGCAGATCTCATCTTCTTAACAGTCATATTTTCTTTAATTTTCTTAGAAAAAAAAGAAAAAAAAAAGAACTCACACTAAATTTGAAATTGGCTCCTGTTTCCTGGGAAAACACTTTTCTTCCAAAGAGTCCTTATCCTGTGGGTCTCTGTTTATTTCACTTTATCTTGGGACAGGATTTTACCCTGGTTCCCTATCACTTTGCTCTCCCCCTTCCTTCTCTCCGAGGTGGTTGTAGTGAGAATGGCTAATAGCCCATAAGGGCGGAGTTGACTCACACATAGGCTGGAGGGCTGGAGGGCTGGAGGGCTGGAGGGCTGGAAGGGAGGGGTCAGCCTATTCAGTCCTTCAGCTGCCCTTCAGGGAGGGGAGAGGCTGAGGACACCAGACATCAGCAGATGGCCCTGACTCCTCTTCCTTGAGCAGTAATTTTAGGAAAATGTCTTCAGAATGGGGGCTGAGACTTAGGGCTTATTCTGCCTCTCCCCTGTTCTCCCGTTTGGGGTGGCTGACCAGCTGCATTAACATAAAGGGCTTCGGCGTGCCGCCTCTATGTCTGCGTAATCTCCCTCACCCTTCCGAACCAAAGTTTCCACCGCCCATGAGCGTCTGTAGTCAGAGGTTTGCCCGGAGTTCTTGCACGGCATGCTCTCACCTAGTAGGTGTTCAGAAAAACGTTACCATTTATTCCAGTTGAATTGGCCGAGAGACTCCAGGATAAGAGCCCAGACTTAAATCAATGACCGCATAAAACATCCCTGTTGACTTTCATCACATAAAACTTCAATGTGTAAACAGGAGCTATGGTGGGAAGGCATGATTTACTAAACACGCCAGTCTGGTGTGAAATGGAATTTAACTGTTGTTATGAGTTTGGAGCACATGGACTGGGACCAGAACGTATTCATCCACCATCCTCTGTGTTGGGCGAGCCTCGGGGAAGACATTTGGAAAGAGAAACCCCCCTCCTTTATTTTATTTATTTATTTTTTTGAGGCTTCCCATTGCCAGTGCCTCCGGCGCCATATGCAGAGATGTGGAGAGGAGAGGCGGTTTAAAATAAGAGTGTAGCAGATTTCAAGCAGTTCTTTCTATGCCACTGCACACACTATAGTATTAAAACATAACAGAAAGGAAAATAAAAAAATCTGTTCTAACAAGCTGCTTTGTGAATCTTGAAAAGAAACACAAAACAAATCACCCCAGAGGAGATGGAAGCCTCAGCTCCCACCATCTCAGCCCAGCAAGGACGATCGTGTGGGCCTGAGAATGGAGACGCCAGGAGAGGTCATGCATGCGTCCCCTTCCTCCAGCCAGGACTGGAATGAAACCATCCCGAGCAAGGGCTGTCGGTGGCTCTGGGTGACCAGGGCATGGCCGTCATCCATTACTGTCCGTAGGATGACTTGTGAATTGCCACTTACTTGTAGTCCTGTGGCCTGCACACGGGACCAAATCCCATCCCAGGATCCGGGCAGCGCGGAGTGTGCTGGGGAGGACCTCAGAACTCCTAGAGACTGTGACTCGGAGCTCAGCACGAAGTGTCCACCCCGTGGGGCATGTTCTGCCCCTTCTGGGACAGGACTGAGGAGCTGGGGTTGGTTCTTCAGAGGCCACCAGCTCTCACTCGTAAGCCGATGGGCTCGTCCCCTGGCCTCTGCAGGAGTCAGCGTGGAGACACACAGATCTGGGTTCAAATCCTGGGTCCGCCACTGTGTGCTTGACCATGTTTCCTTGATCCTATGTAATGGGGCTCGCCCATACCTCACCCGGCTTTGGAGAGGACTGGGGACTGTACTTCTAAGGCCAAATGGAGACATCCATGATTCACCGTCTTCCTTACACGCATTCGGCCGGAGAAATAACACTGGCATCAGCCCCAGCAGCTCCGGGTTCCATCCCTGACAGTAACTCTTGGCACCTGGAGTCGGACAGTTTCATGGACCTTGGAAGAGTCATTGAACCTCTCTGGTCCCGTGTATCCTTACCTGCCAAATGGAGGTGCTAACTTGTCACTGCAGGCCTCTGGAAAGGCTGGCTGGCATGCAGTGGAGGGAACACAGAGCCCCCTCTCCCTTGTGTACCTAACCAAACAGGGATGGGGTATGCGCAGGTGAGGGCCGTTCGCATAGGCCCTGGGCAGCCACGGTCTCACGTGATCTCCAGGTGGCTGCAAGGGTGAACAGTGAGCATGCTTTCACAGAAGGGCAAGGCGCACACAGCAGAGGCTGGCTCTGTACAGCCGGGTCCCTCAAACCTGCAGGGGCAGGTCCAGAGCCATGCTTGTGCATTCTCTGTCTTTGGCTCCTGCTATCATGCGGTTGGTGGTCAAGCATCACTGAGTCATAAATGCTTAGGCGGGCGCTGGCGAAGATGTGCTCTCTCAGGTGCTGTTTACTCCTGCAGGGTGGCACCCACTTCCAGTGAACCAAGAAGGGAGACCCTTACTGCTCCTGGGACTTCACCCCCGGGCGTGAGCTCTCCCTCCCCACCTCAGTGTTTGCAGGGAGGTCAGGGCCTGGGTCAGGGCTAGGGTTAGGCCAGATGGAAGCGAAGACCAAGGTGGAGTTTGGTGGAGCCTGTACTGAATTTTATTTATTTACTTATTTTAAAAAAATATATCTTTATTGATTTCAGAGTGGAAGGGAGAGTAAGAGAAGGATAGAAACATCAATGATGAGAGAGCATCATTGACCAGCTGCCTCCTGCTTGCCCCCTGCTGGGGATCGAGCCCACAACCCAGGCATGTGCCTTTGACCAGAATCAAACCTGAGACCCTTCAGTCCGCAGGCTGATGCTCTATCCAGTGAGCTAAACCGGCCAGGGCGAGCCTGCACTGAATTTTATATTTCAGCAACGGATCTGGACCCGGATGTGAAAGCAGCTCCCGGCCTGGGACAGCGGCACTGAGGTCCCCTTGTTCTGAGGACGAGCTTTGTCTTAAGCGCATGAATAGCCTGGCTCCGCGGGCTGCGGCTGCCTCCCGCCTATGGATGTGTTTTCCTTCGCGGGCCGAGGCTGGCCTCATCTCACAGAGGCACAAACAAGCCTGCAGGCCTCGGGGGACCTGGCACAGGGAAATGAAGTCATTCCGCATTGGCGGTGCCATTCAGGTCGGAGTCGCCTGGGCCGCACACAGGATGCCGGGCGCTCTTTGTCCGGCTCCTCTGGGCTCCGGGACCGGTTTTCTGCCGCTTCCCGGAGGGGGCGGGGGGCCTGCATGGAATACCCGTTTGCATTATATAGCCTGCGAGCTTCTCTTCCCTTCCATGAAACATCCAGCTCAAACCCTGCGCGCAGCCCTATGAAAGGCGAACAAGGAGCCATTGAGTCCCTGCAGTGGGGCCCACTTCGCTCTGCCCGGTGTCATGGGGACGGGGCTGGATTCCTTCCTGAAAGGAAACTCTGACTTCATCCGGCGGGGGGAGGGGGAGGGGGAACACCTATGGAGCTGTCTTGGGCTTTGGACTCCAGCAGTGATAGGGTTCTAATCCCTCCAGGCCCCGGTAAGGCCCGGGAAGTAGGGCTCTCCATGCATCGCGGGAGGTGGATTTCAGGGTGCCTAGGAGGATGTGAGGTATAGTGGCCAGATTATTGGAGCGAAAGCAAAGGACTGCCCCCAGATGCCCCTGCCCGACGGCTCATCCCCGGCCCGGTGGATGTCAGACCGTGGTCCCCGTGCGGGAAGCGCCGTCTGCAGAGGCACAGAGCCCGGGAGAGCCCTGCCTGTGGCCGAGGCGGAGGGTGGGGGTCTGGGGAGGACGGTGGGAGGCTGGCGAAGAGGAGCTTCCTGGTGGAGGGGCTCTGCAGGCCGCACCGGGAATCTGCCTCTCACTGTTGTAGGGCAAAGCGACAGGATGTGTTATCCCCGGAGAGAGGCGACCAGCTACAGCCGATGATGGCTGCGGAGTGGGTGGCAGGTGTCTGAAGGGCCGGACTAAGAGCAGGGAGCCACGGTCTCCTCTGAGAGGCTGTTCTTGTTCCCTGGGGAAGGGGTGCTGAGCCCACAGAGGAGTGCAGGGGTGTGGTGGGGAGGGGCCGCGCCTGATGAATGGAAAATGGTACCAACTGCTTGTTGCGTGCTGGGGAGGGGTGAGCGCTGGACAGCAAGTGGGTCTGGAGACAACACCGGGAGACAGATGCCCGGGGAACTGCCAGGGCTCTGGCGAGCTGGCTGGTCCTGGCGGTGGCCGCTCCCGCTGCCCCGGACACCTGTGTCAGCCACGTCTTTGCACCCGGACCCGGGCACTCAGGGAGGCACAGCCCGCGGTGCTTTTTCTCCGCTGCAGACCAGTCACGCTCTTTGGGGTGCGCCACATGATCGCTCACATACCGCACAGAACGCGCTGGCCTCACGCTCCAGCCCACCATTTGCCAAGCTCTCCGGTGAGAGCGCAAGGCCTGGTGTCTGACACCAGCTTTCCAGGTCGGTTCCTCTTGGCACGGCCTGGGGCCAGCCCCCTGGAATGGGCGGTTCTGTCCTCCCAGGCCCAGGGGCGCGGTGACACCGCAGTCCATCGGATCACCCTCTCCCCGGCCACCCTCTGCAGTGCTCCTCGGGGGACAGGGAGCCCAGCGCACCCCTGGGAATGCACACGCAGAGCGCCGTGTGCATGCACCCCGCTTTGCCAAACCAAAGCCACGGAAGCGTGTGAGTCACCGGCCCAGAAGCTGCCTCCGGGCACACATGGCAGCGCGCTCCTCCCGGCTGCTGCTCCTGCACAAAGCGGGGCAGCCGGCGGCACCCTCTGGGCAAGGGGGTCTGATTCAGCAGACAGTCAAGAAGAATGAGTGAATGTCGTTTGGCTGAGCGATTGCTCGGGGATCAAAGGACACACTCGAGTGTCTAACTCTGTAGCCAGACCTCGCATTTCAGTAAAATCAGGCAAAGCCACGCAGCCCTCTGGACCGCCTGAGCACCGGCGTGGGTGGGAGTCATGCAGACATTCCTTCCAGGTTGGCAGACTGTTTGCAAGTCAGCTTTTTTTTTTTTAAACCGATGTGCGTGTTATATAACCACCACCAGCCACCGGGGAAGCGAGGATCTAAGGCTTCTGAAAATTTTCCACCCAGGACTCGAAGCCCACAGAGAGGGAATGAATGAATGCCCCTCACTGGAGGGTGCCATGCTCGCACTGTGCTCCGAGGGAATGCCAGGGCGTGAGGGGTGCAACACCAGTGGGCAGTGCCTGGGTCTGGGGGAGGGTGGGCTTGAGTGTGGATCCCGCCACGCTTAGGAGTTCTGAGGCTCAGGTAGTTTCCTTCACCTTCTTGGCTTTAATTCTTGTCGGTGTCCATGGTGACAGCTGTCTTCCAGGGCTGCCGGAGGCTCAGTGGTCGGCTCTCTCGCGTGCTCTGTGGTTTTGTAGACAGTCCTTGCCTCCTTGGACTGTTTCTCGGAGTGTGCAACCAAAGATGGGCACTCAGCTAGGTCACCTCTAACGGCTCTTCCGGCTCCAAAATTTCAACCACCTACACTGGCCCTAGGATTTCTAAAATTAAAGAAAATCACACCCTTTCTATGGAAAACATAAAGTGTAAACCGCTTTTTTTTTGTAGTGGTTATTCGCACCCCAAAGTGTTTTATAGTTTTTTCTAATATGCGTTTATTTTTGTTCAGGCACTCTTCTGAGAATTCTCTTTTCAAAAATTGATCACAAAACTGTCCACTCTTTCCTTAAAGTCCCCCTACCACTGACCTCAGGTTGTAGGTAAGAACCTTAAGCCTGAAGGAGCTTTACAAGGTACATGTGGCTGCACCGTGAGCACATGACGGATTTAGGGTTAAGACCCAGCTCCCTGGGTTCGAGAGCTTGAGCCGGCAGGACTCTGTTTGTCATCTGATGGCAGAGCATGGCTGTCCTGCCTGCTGTGCTGTGCCAGGCCCACTTCTCTCTGCTGGTGTTCCCCTTTAAGAAGCCACCGGATGCCAGGCCATCAGGAAGCAGTCTCCCTCCCTGTCAGTCAGCCTGGGTCCATACCTGTTCCTTCTCCCGTCACTGGTCACGCATCTGACTGCTCATAGGGAATTCCCAGCTCGGTCACCGTTTTCACAGTGGGGGCCATCTCTCTGGCATATTGCTACCCAAGCGACCTGCAGGGATGGCTCCGGTGGCAGAATCTAGTCACTGAAATGCATGAGATGATAAACCTTTGAAACACGTGAATGTAATAACAATTCTAAATACAAAGGCGAATGGTTTGTATTCTAGGGGCACTGTCCTTTCTGGGAAGAAATCTAAAGATGAGCAGCGGAATGATCTTTCATGAGTCAGGAGGGAACCGAACTGGACACTGACCGGGACCCCATGGCCACAACATCATGAATCTCTTGCACCCATTGGCTTCTTTGCTACCTGTGACCATGTGGCTATGACTTACATGGCGAGTATGGGGAGTAGGAAGGATGGAATTTCAGAATACAGTTGAGTTTAGAACATTCTGGAAATATGAGGGCCAAGAGCTTAGAGTCAAATGTGTGTCCATAGAAAATTTGTACATTTTGTTCGTTTGGGGAAATGAACAAAAACATACTGCTTTTTGACTCAAGGAAAGGGGGTATAAAAGGAGGCTCAGGATTTCCCCAGAAATCAGATTTCTCTTACAAGATGACCTTTCAATACATGAAGGGGAAAGAGCCTGGAAACATATGGATTGCATTTCCTATGAAATGCACACGCGTTTCCATACAAGGGGGGCCCGTACTTCAGAGAGAGATCATGTGGCCTTGTTTGAAACCAGAACATCTAAGAAATCCTTCCAGAGCTGCTGCCCAGAGCCGCTGGACGGGTCCATCCCTCGCAGCTTCCCCTCTAGCCAGTCCCCCTAGCCGTCTGGCCAAATGAAACAGAGAACTCAGCGTCTTCCGACGGGGAGGTCTGCCAAACTCAACCCTGGAGATGTGTTCAAGGGCTTCCGACGGGCCCTCCGAGCCAAGAGCACAACTCGAAAATGCTGGCGTCTCTTTGCCTGTCTGCTCCGGTTACTCTGAGAGACAGCAGCATGGAAGCTGCGAGGCTGGGAACAGGATTCATGCTGTAAACTATTTGTACAAACCCTACTTCCTTCTGCTGGGGCCGGGTTCCTCCCAACCCAGACAATCTGTGCAAGAACAAAAAAACAAGGACTGCCGGCCCCGAAGTATGGCAGGTGGCGTGATTCTTGGCCATCGAGTTCCAGCCAAAACATGTCACTTTTTTTTCCCTTCGGGAGAGACACTGGGAACCTGTGTGAGTCAGAGTGAGGGGGCGGCTGAGGAGCTGCTGCTGGAGCATCTTGCCTGTGACCGATGAGAATTAGTCAGTTCTTGGAAAGAGGGAAGAGCCCTCCTTGTTCTGATAGCCGCCTTCAGATTCTCCTCTGGGCCTTGGGAGGGAGCCTCAGCGACCCAATGCAATCCACTCTAGTCACCCCAACGTGTAGACGTGAACTGGATGTCTAGTCCATGCCAGGCTTCATGCTAGGCTCTGGGCGGAGAGAAATACATTCAACTCAGTCTCTCTCCTCAGAGGACGTACAGGCTGGTGCACCATCCCCCTGAGTGTGTTTGCAGAACCCCAGTCCCCGGAGATGAATCACTGAAATGAAGTGCCTCATTTGAAAGTTTTAGGCGATGCTGGATGCTTTGCCATTCTTTAGGGTAGGGGTGTCGAACTCAATCAGAGAAGGGGCCAAAATCTAAAATCCAGCCTAAATCGCGGGCCGAATGGTTTACTGAACAGTCATAAACTGTCATTGTGATGGAAACGCAACGGAGTGCAGTGATGACAGCGTGGTGCGGGCCACATTGCAAGGCCTGGGGGGACGGATTTGGCCCGTGGGCCTTGTGTTTGACACATGTGCTTTAGGGAGACACACAACCTATGCTCACCGTATTCAAGTATTTGAGAAGATCCCAGGACAGGAACCGGCTTACCTTTAAGATGACTTTCTCACATTTTGAATGACCAAAGACCACTCCCATTTCACCTCCATGATGACTTTCCGCTGCTATTCTGGGAAATAAGAGCCCAATGCAAAGAGACAAAATTATACTTTTGTGGGACAAGTATAATATTTAAAGATTGTCCCAAAGTGTGAAGTTAGCATGGGAGAGAAAGGTAGAGAATCAGAGGACTCTCTTAAAGAGATGATGTCTAATACAGTTTGGATAGATGAGTGCTATGGTCTGAATTTATCCCTCCCGCCCAAATTCATATGTTACATCTTCAACCCCAAGGTAGGCCCTTTGAGAGGTTCTTTGGCCCTGAGGATAGAGTCCTCATGAATGGGATTAGTGCCTTTATCAACGAGGCTCTAAGGAGCCCTCACTTCCTCCTCCGTGTGAGGACACAGTAAAAAGATTCTGCCTGTGAACCAGGAAGGGGGCCCTCAGCCACCACCAAGACAAGTCAGCTGGCACCTTGATCTTGGACTTCCCAGCCTCTAATCCTGTGACAAATAGAATTCTGTTGGTTATAGGCTACCCAGTCTGTGGTATTTTGTTCTTGCAGCCTGAGTGCTCTAAGACAGTGAGTGAACGTTTTCCAGGTGGAAAACATGGGAAAGGCCTTTCAGGCAAAGAGAGGTCTGTGCCGGGGCGTGGAGTTGTAGGCACAAAGCTATCTCTCGTAGGGTGAGCATGTAGGCATGTTGGCAGTTTTGGGAAATGGGTGAGCCAAACAGCAGAGATGATGGGGAAAAGGCTAGAACTGGATATAGAAGTTCTTATTTGCCACTTCAATGCTTTGAGCTGTAGGTGAATATTAACACATGGAAAGAGTTTTTTTTTCCAAGTTCAAGTTCCTACTGTTTTGCACAATGTCCCATTCATGTATCGTACGGTGAACTCTTTTTGTCTACCACATTCACTCAAAGTTACAAAGTCCAATCTTTTGTATAATGAAGACGGGAAGCCATGGCTCCTGGTGACTAGGGGCATTCATCTCAAAAGGTCCATGCTGGTCCCAGGGGCTGGGAAAGCCAACTTAATAGACATGTTGGGACACGCTGAGGGCAGCTCAACACTCTGCACTGGGAATGATGAGGAGGGAGGGAAAGTGGAGTAGAGGCCAGTGGGTGAACAAGTGATAATGAGACTCAGAGCACATTTCAACTCTAATCCACTAGTGATCCCTCGGTGTTAGTGAGTGCTCAACAGTAAATTAGAAACTGAAGTAAATCGTATTCATTCAAGGGGGATATCAGATAGCTACAAGAAAAAGGGGGATATCAGATAGCTACAAGATGCTAGACAGAACACTACACTCTTAAATAAGTCCTCAGGTCACCCTGCCATCAACTGAGATGTAACTACGGAAAAGGTTCTTTCTCATTTTGCATGAGTAAACTGAGGCTCAGAAAAGTTGCTCCAAGCTCTCACAACTCCTACGTGGGAGAGATGGGATTCGGTAGCAGGTCAGTGTGCTTGCAAAGCCCATGCTCTTTTTTCACTGCCTTGCACTGGCCATCACCCTAGAAGAAAGTTGACGAAGTGCTCTGGAGTAGATTGGGTAACAGAATGGTTTGTCCTCCGAAGTGAGGAGGATGCTGTTAAAAGCACAAGGGCCAAGATGGAAAATGCCGAGGCTAAGTGTTTTCTAATGGAGCTTCTCAGCACAGAAGTGTGACATCACACAGAGCCATTTGGGACAAGCAGACAGCAAGTCCAGTGGTAACCAGAGCTGGAGCCCACTGGCATGAAATAGCTGCCTCTCACCCATCTCGACCTCTTCCATCAGGGTCAGATGGCAGTAGCTTCCCTTCCACATGGTCCATCAAACCCACAACTCCAGGAAACTGGCCCAATCTTATTCTACTTTGAGGAATAACCACGTGGAGTGAGGCCAAGACTGGTTTCCGTGTGGTGACATGTGGGCATCCATCCAGTCCTACAAGAGAGGACAAAACGAAGAGACATCTTGTAACTGCTTAAGGACTTTAGTTGAATGGAGGAAGCAGGCATCCCTTTTGCCATTATGACGATGTGATAATTGCTAGAGGAGGAGGAG
Organism: Pipistrellus kuhlii; assembly: GCF_014108245.1. Lineage (NCBI taxonomy): Eukaryota > Metazoa > Chordata > Mammalia > Chiroptera > Vespertilionidae > Pipistrellus > Pipistrellus kuhlii. The sequence continues at coordinate 433,328 of NW_023425438.1, forward strand.
GAGTGAGATCTCCATGACCCCAGATAATTTCTGGTGAAGGGAGTGGGAGAGGCAGCGAGTCAGATGTGAAAGCTGCACCAGGGCCCAGACATGTGACAGCTGGCGGTGTGCGCAGGAAATGGCAAATGGTCTGACGCTGGTGAGTCACAGTCCTTGTGAGGAGTGGCTGGAGAGGTGGTTGGAGATTAGATGGCAAATGGCCTTGGAAACTAGATTAAGAGTTGGAACTTTTAATGCAAATCCTAAGATCTTTTTTAAAAACACCCCCAATGATCACATTTATCAATCATTTAACAAAATTACCTGTACGCAAGCAAAGGGGAGCATGGGAGGAGGCTCAAAAGATGTTTCTAGAAATAATCTAGGTAAACAATGATGAGGACCTGAACTTGGGAAGTGGCAATGGGCATGAAGAGGACAGAAAAGGTGAGAAATCAGGCAGTCACTGAGCCCAGGTAAGTGGCAGAGCTAGGGTTTGAACCAAGGTTTTGTCTCTCATTTGACAGGCATGCATGCTCACTCATACGCACATGCACCAAAGACAGGGTACATGCCAGGCACTGTGCCTGATATCGGGGAAGCAGAGGTGGGCAGGCCTCCAGCTTCATTGTGCTCCCAGGCGGGAAGGAGATACACGTGGGTAAGAAGCCATCACCCAGCAGGAGTATGATGAGAAAGACAGAAGAGGGCCTGTGGGGACAAAGCAGGGAGAAAGGCAGGAGACCCGGCTATAGAGCTGATGTCCAGAGAAAGGACTTCTGAGTGAAGATCAGAAAAAGGAGTTGGCATAAGAGGGCAGAGTGGCATGTGGGGGGAGGGAGAGGGAAGCTGGGTGCCAGGAAGAGGGAATGATGGGGTTCTTGCCTGATCAGTGGTCTACTCACCAAACAGGCCACCGGCTGCTTTGGTCCATAAAGGTACCAACACCTGCTGTCTGCAGTGATGCTGGCTCATGGGACATAGCTCACCGTATGACCCACAAAGATCCTCAAAAGTCATCCTGGGACAGATCCTCTGGGGTGTCCATTTCAACCCCTCAGTTTACAAGGAAGGAAACCATCGGGAACCCTGGAGAAAGAGACTTAAAGCAATGCAGCATTTAGAACTTGAACCTGGGTCTCCAGACTACCAGCCTCACGTCTTTTTAATACACCTAGCACACTTCTCAGTCCGAAGTGTCCTGGGTGCTCTGTGTCTAAAACTTCCCGCTTAAGTGTTTTGTTTGTTATTCCACGCTGTGTTCGGTTATAATAATTAAATTCTTATGATTGTGGCAAATGGAATTTCTCTTCCCAGAATGCACTGCCTGCGTGGCAGGGAGCCCAGTCATCTTGTTTTTCAGGAATGACCACTAATTCTCTCATTATCTCCAGTTTCATGATTCTCTTTTTCCTCGGGCACAAGTGACCTCAAGCATTGAACTGCCTCATCTTTCAGTTTTCAGACCAGGCATGTTCCCTCAGCTTCCGGTGGCATCTGTCGTAGGCCTGCTTTGGGACACCCCGGGCCACCTCATCCATCCCATCTCCACTAGAGTGACATTCGACCAGTGTTTATCGAACAGGATGCTGGATGCTTTCATATGTGACACCATCTGATCCTTACAGTAAGTTATGTGCTAAATGCCCCTATCCCCATATTCCAAACGAGGAAACTGAGGCTCAGGAAGGTCTGTTACCCGCCCACGTACACAGTGAAGGAAGGGGATGATCCAAAGGAAGAGATTTATGGCCTCCTGGCTGACTGAGTTTTTCCAGTCCCTTAGGCCACTTTGTCCCCAAGAAATTATCATTATATTCCATTTTTCTGGCACTAGATTTTGTTGTGACATGCCGTCTGCCAGCATCAGACATCCAGTCACGTCTCGCCTCAGTTCCATCCTGTGGATAATTCAAACACCAACGCTCGAAATGATTTCTTTCAAAGGAGGATGCTGGGCCCCACTGGGGGATGTTTCTGCTCTCTGGTCCAGGAGATGAAGGGAGTCGGCTGCAAGTGAAGAGAAAGTCGGGCTCCTCTGAGGCAATTTCCTTTTGCTCAGGAGAGACCGACTGCTATCTCATGCTGCCTCTGGAGGTGGCTCTGGGTTCCTCAAGTTATCCAGGAAGGACGAGGAAGCCTGTGGGGTCAGACCGTCCACCTGGAGACGTGGTCCAGAATCATGACATGTGACTCCCACATGGCTGAGCCCTCTGTGAAAGTCACGGAAACCCAAGACGCAAGCTTACTTAAGAAAACAGGCTTCATTGATGTGGCTATTCTGGGATATGAAAGCGAGCTGGACATGGAGAAACATGTGAAGAGTATTCCAGCCAAGTGAGTGTGAGGGACACTAAGATTTCTCTTCATCATCTAGCACCACACGCAAATGTGTCTGATCTTTCCGGCCCAGCCTGGGAAAGCGAGGCGTTGGGTACAGGTGTTGGCAGCTCTTTGTTCTGAGGATGTGCGTGCAGAGTGTGGGTTGGGGGTTGGGGGGCATTGGAGGAATTGGATCCTTTATTTCCTCATCGTTGCTGAGAGGAACCTGGCCTCATTTGGGATTGGGAATGGAGACTTCCCACGCCAGCCCTGGATGTGCCACAGCTTCCCCTAGGACAGGGGGCGCTGGCATTAGATGCCCGCTGTCCTCACAGCTCAGGGACAGCAGAAGCCCCTTCCTAATAATTTGCAGGAGATTCCATGTAGAGTGGTGATCAGCCAGGGAGAGATGCGGCCCAGGGTGAACAGGCCACATACCGCTCTGCTGATGTGTGTCCAGTCAAGGTCAGATGTCAGATGTGTGGCTGATGTGTGTCCAGTCAAGGTCAGTGAAGCCCTCTAGGACAGGAGGATGCCATGTGTCTGAGACCAGGAGACCTTACCTGCTCTGCTTTCTACTGGGTCCTCACCGTAGCCTTCGGCTGGTCTCTCTTTCTTTATGTCCAGCCTCATCCACCAAACAGAAAAGGGGCCTCCAACACCCTTGATTTGACCTCTTGTGTTTGTTCTTCCTGAATCTATGATCCCAATCTGTTCCTAAACCTTCTGACTTCTAATATCCGTTGTTTATTCTGTCAACACATGTTCCAGGAGACCTCACTGGGTCTCTGTGCTCCCATCTGCACTGCTCCCAGGCCCCTGCCTCACTTCCCTCCCTTTCCTGTGCTCAGCCCATAGAGACACTCTTGCTTACCGTTTGGATTTGCTTCTTGTTTAAGCCTCCTTGGTAACATCCCTCAAGCTCTACTGCCATGGGACTTGACTCTGGAGTCCCCCATGGGGAGCACTGGTCCCCTTCCCCTGAGGCTGTTAAACTCCTTTAAAAGACCTACATGCTCACCCTTATAATAGGCTCATCTCACCAATGCCCAGGTAGCTTCAGTCTCATCTTCCCTTGGCTTAAACAATCACCAACTCCACTGGTCCAAAGTAGCTTCCTGAAGTGTCTTCCGAGGCACCTTAGTGGACAGTGATTCCAACACAAGATTCAGAGCAGTACCTGTTTGCTCTTTCTACTCACCGAGTGCTCTTTGTGCTACACCCTAATACGGTCTGTGGATACAGTGATGAGAAAATTAGACAGATTCAGTGCCTTCATGGAACTTACCATCTACCATGGAAGACATTAAGTCATTAACACAGTGAAGAGAATTTTGAATAAAAAGTGCTATAGAGTTGTAAGAAGGGGCATGACTGTGCTAATCTGAAAAAATCAGGATGGCTGAGACCTGGAGCATGAGTGAGGCTTCAGTAGGCGAGGCTAGGGGCATGAGTGCCAGGGAGCAGGATCCATATATGCTTTGACATTGGCATTGAACAGAGTAGGTCATGGTCAGGTGACAGAATGAAGGCGGTGTGGCTTGAGGAGAAGTTGTGCTCTCCAAGGACAATCAATCCCTGAATGACTTTGCAAAATGATCTGGAATGCTCATTAACAATACAAATGCCTGATTCTCATCCCCAATTACTAAATCAGATGGGGTTAGGATTTTGGTAGATTGAATTCAACTTGTATAAGTTTGTTTTCTACTTTTTTTGGTTTCTTTTAAATATATACACTGGGATCCAACGATGCATTAAGTAATGGGATTTCAAAATATAAGACCCATATCCTGTCCTCAAGGCCAGTGGGAGAGGGTTGTTATGACAAGTACCATAACAGAGGTACATTTTGGTAGTTACCATAGGGTGGAGAAGTAGCATCCAGTCCCCAGCATGAGGGGAAAATTAGGGATTCAGACCAATTGGTGATAGCTGAGGATGCCATGGAGATGGGAAACATGGTTTTCTAGGAAGAGCAAAGGGTGTAAGTGTAAGTTGCTATTGCTGAAGTATTGTGTGTTTTATGGAGGCAGTGTGACAGGGTAGGTATGCAGGGGCCATGCCATGGTCTTCTTTGTACCTCTTAAGCTAGAGACAGGCCAAAGTGCACCTGGAGCTGAGTGACAGAGGCTCCTGGTGTCTTAGTACCATTGTCCTGTTGGGTAGAAGAAGATGGGTTGAGAACTCTTAGGATGACTCGTCATCATGGCCATGTGACCTGACCCACCTGAGAGCTGCCTGTTACCTGGGAGGCTGGTGGGCAAGGCAGAGAAATTCTCAAGTACCAGACAGCTTCCTCCTCCACCATAGACTTGGACTCAGGCTCCCAGAGGAGCCCCCAGCTACTGCCGACTGCCTCCTGGAAGCCAGCAGTCAGCGGAGGCAGAAAGAGAACATTTTGCTGTGGCACGTCCTACTCCCCCAGTGTTTGGCATTCAATGCTGCCAATCTCCAGCTGTCTGTCTAGACGGAGCCCAGATTGGACCTGGGAAGTACTGAACACTGTGATCCAGGCTCACTCCCTCTTGGCCAACTGCAGGGGGAGCACTGAGGAGGACAGATCCAGGCTGAAGGGATGTGGAGGGGCTCCTTTTCCCATTAGTGCTTGTTGCTCCCCACAAAAGAATGGGGGGTGGGTGTCATTCTTTTCCTTACTGTGCGGCCATGTCCCCAGAAACACATTGAGTCTGTGGGCATGAGGGCAGTCCTCCATGCCATGCTCCAGGTGACCATTTCTTAGCACCAAAACAAACATCATTTGATAACATAGGCCCAGATCCCCAGGAAAGCCTCCATAAGTAGTAATCATTTTTGGAGATTAAATGCCTGCATGTGCCAGGCCTGCACACTCATCTCATCCTCTCATTATTCTGTTAACTTCACAGAGCCACTCTGCGAAAGGAATACAAGGAGCCCTGTTTTAAAGTGTTCGTTAGGAAAGTAACACTTTGAGAGATGAAGTAACTTGCCTAGGACTGGAACCCAGCACCTCTGGACTCTACACCCCCCCATCTGATCTATTCAACTAAATTTCCTCCGCTCTGTAACCTCATCATTTGTAGATGAGGACAAAAGGACCAGAGAGAGAGAGAATACTTGGCTGAAACATGTGGCAGAGTCTAGATCTCACAGCCAAGGCTCTGGACTGTCCATTTCCTTCTCCCTCAGGGCACCCGCCAGCAGATGGCTTGGAGACCAAATCAACCAACTGTAAGATCGGCCTCCGCTTCCTGCCCAGCCCATGGGTCGCATGACTGGATCACACTGTAATGAGTGTTATCCTTCATCACAGATGTTGGGCGGGGGGATATGTTTCACCAGTGACTCCTCCTTCGGTTTGTGATGAAGTAGCATCTCTCTCTGCACAGTCACTGCACAGTCACCAGATGGCTGCTGTGAGCATTGACAAGTGAGGTACGTGATATAGTGTCACTCAAAGTCTGCGCCATAGATGGAGGTAGGATTCACTGGATCCCTTAACAGCGAATACCACTGAGCATGGCTCTGTCAGTACCAAACCCTAACAATGCAAGGACCCAGACACCCTCCAGGTGTAAGCTTTTGGGGACCATAAACCACCGACACACGACATCTGTCACTCTGATGCTAAAACGAGGGTAAGGCTAGTGTGATTTGATAGTAATTTTCCAGAAGAGAATGCTGGCTCTGAATGACAGGAGTACCTGCCCAAACTAGACATGGTGGCTTTTGAGGAAGATGCCATTTGATCAGCCTCTTTATCTCTTAGGCCTATGAGACACCCGTGAACTAAATCAATGAAGCCTTCGATTTCTAAATGTTTCTAAGTCAAAATAGAATAGCTTGAAAAAAATCAGAACCAAGGCTCCACATGCCTCCTTTTAGCAGAGAACTTCTCTCATCTACTTTATATGACTGCTTAAAAAAAATTAAGTATATAGAATTACCTAGTTCATGTTAAGGGCACAAGAAGTATTAACAAATGGTGGTAACTTCCCAATAAACACTGACTGCTGAATCGATCAAATGAATGATTGGATTGTGCTTCTCCAGTGGGGCTTAAAGAGGCGCCATCTCTTCCAGTGAGTGCGTTTCTTTGACCACCTACCATAAGTGTGGACACGAAGTCAGTAACAGAACCGGCAGGCCAGGATGCATCCTGATTTTTCCTCTGCAAAGCTCTGTGGCCCTGGCTGCCGGTTTCTGGCTTACCCTGTAGGTCCGGTCCCTGGGGGAAAACTCTATTTTAGGAGATGTGCCTTCAAATAGTTTTCCCTTTCCTTTCACCACTTCAGGAAGTCCCACTCTGAGTCAGTGCCAAATGGGTTTGGTTTTAGCTTGAATTTTCCTGTAAAAGGTGGTGGAGAGATGGTTCTTGTATCTCACCCAGACTGTGCCTCAGGTCGAGCTGCAGCAGGTGAGCTCTTGGCCTCCACAGCGTGGGATTGCCACAGAGAGCCCAGTGTCTGCAGGAAAAGCGTGCGCGAGAAAGGGCTCGAGCAAATGCGTATTTCAAATTGCTCACGAGACTCCGCGTGCTGTCTAAATAGACCGGATGAGAAAGGATGTGCATCCAAAAACCGAACTGTTTTGGCGTAGGACTGTTTATTATTAGGTGCAATTGCACATGCGATGTTTGGTAGGACAAGGGAAACTGTGGGATTGTGTTTGTTGGATTCAGCTACCACTTGATATATAAATATTATCGGGGAAAAAAGGATGACTGAGCTTGCTACACTGAAAGCAGTCATAGTCTCACAATCATATGCTTTATGCTTTTCCTAAGGAAAACTTTAATGTCATTCTTTTGAGCAAATGTAAATTGTGATCGCGTATAGGAAGGAATAACAGATGGATGTTGGAGAGCTGAGTTCTAATCCTAGCTCTGACACTATGTGCATAGTCCAAGGAAACCATGTGCCCTTTCCAGGCCAAAGTTCCTTCACCTGTGAAGAGGAGCTATGTATGGGTATTGATTTTTTTTTTTTTTTTTTTTTTTTTTAATAAACAAGGTACTATATTTATAAATACCTCTGACAGTGCGGGTGCACTCAAGTGTCTGACATATGGCAACTGGTGAATAAATACTGACTTTTTCTTCCCAAGTCCCTCCAGTTGCTTCTTCACCTATAAAATTTGGACATATTCTGTATCTTATTCTAATTATAAAATTTCATCAGTGTTCTGGAACAATCTTCAGTCAAGAAAAAAAAAAAAAGAGGCCATCTGTGATTCTCTGCTTCTCTCAGAGATGGTCACATCCCATCCCTTGGATTTTTCAGGAACCATAGTTTTGTGTTTTTTTTTTTTATCCTGAGGCAATGTTTCTATTTTTATAAATGTTTATACATTTGGAAAAAAGTTGACTGTAGTCCATTCTTCTGCACACAGTGCTAAAGTGGGTTATCTGTTATGCAAGAGTTTACCATACTGAGAGCAAATCTTGGATGTCTTAGTAAGAAAGTAAATCACCATTGCTTTTTATCTTCTTTGATAATCATTTAAAACTCGTGATCACAATAACTGACAAGTGTACATGTGTTTAATAACAAAAGCTCAATGCAACTTTATAAGACATGTCAGTAGGTCATGATTACTCTTCCATTGAGATTCTAAATGCCTTGGTATAAACTCAGTGCAAATACACATGATCCATCTACTACAAGCAGAGAGTTCCTCACTATCTATTAAAATCATTTGATTCGTTAATATTGGGTTGTAACAACCACTGAGCCAAACAGACTGGGCTCTAAATCTTTTCTGACTTCAAGTTCAGAATATTTCCCAGCACACCACACAACCTTAGAATCCCACCAGAAGCTGAGTTCATGTCCCCTTCTCAAAACTTTCCTGGAGATCTCTAACAGCAGAGAGCACAAGTTATAGTTTGTTACTAACAGACTTCATGTTCTCAGGTCCTTGATTCCCTCATCTGTTACGTAGGGGACAAAGGTCGGTTGCTGCTCTGCTTAATGTCCAAGTAACATTGTGAAGATCAAATAAGATAACGTATATGAAAGTTGGATAAAATCTGTGATGCTGTACCAAAGGTGGTGTAGTTAAGACTGCTCTTCTCTCCACCATGACTGATAAGCCATGGTTAATTGTGAGAGGAAAGGATCTTGCCTTTTGAAATAAAAGATCACACGCTTGAAGGTTTAGAAAGGTAAAAATATGAACCACAGATAGCTAGTGGGAAGGCTCTGGGAGAATGGAGACAGTGACTTCTGAGCTGCAGGCTCTGCTCTCAGAGCGAGCTCTTCAACTTTGCAGTGTTGAAAGGTTTTGCATTCTTTTCTTTAATTGCTTTATTTTTAATATTTAATAAGGAGAAACATGTCAAGCACTATGTGAGGTACATGACACATGCTATCTCGTTTTATTTTTAGGATAATACTGAGATGTATTTATTTTTAATCTCAGTTTGTGGATAATTGTCAGTGAACTGAGCGACTTGCCCAAGGTTTTTTAGCTAGAATGGCTGCCCGTGCCCACGCTGTTTCTCGTCTGCACTACCTCGGCCTGAGCTGGACAGGTCTTTCCTGTGTGGGTGTAATAGTGCTCAGAGGACACAGTGAGGAGGCCAAGCAGATGCTTACCCAACCGCTTATTCTGGTAGCTAGGGCTCTGTACTCTGTTTTCACGAAGGCCATTGATCATGGAGGGACCGATGGAAAACATTAGAAACAAAATATGCAGTACAATTTGGACAAAACACGTAATGTAGGCTCAAGAACTGACAGGTACCCATGAGGAGGAGACATGAACAGTAGAGAAACAGGCCCCAGATGCCACTCCTCAGTATTCGGGGACCATACTTGTACACCGTATTAGTCATTTCGAGCTTCTGTAACAAAATATGATGGAGTGGGGCGGTTTAAACAGCAGACATTGATTGTTCACAGTGCTAGAAGCTGAGAAGTTCATGTTCAAGGTGCTGGCAGATTCAGTTCTTATCTCTTCCTTTTCTTATAAGGACGTTAATCTCATACCACACTGCCATGATTCAAATCTCAGTGTCCCCATGACTAGCTGTGTGGTCATGGGTAAAATACTCAGGGACCCTTTCTTAAGACCACCTTTAATGTTAATTATTGCTCAAAGGCCCCACCCCCAAATACTGTCAACATATGATTTTGGGGCGGGCACAAATATTCCGTCTACAGCACATGTATTGCACAAGTGAATTCACAATACACAGAACTACTATTAAGCAAAAAAAAAAAAAATAAAAAAAAATGGAGTTATAGATATAATGAGACAAACAATCAACTCCCCCATGAACTCAACAATGCTAGCCCTGCATTTTGATTCCAGTGCATTTTCTGTGGATTCTTATAGGCTTTCTGCAGATAGAATGACCTGCTAGCTGGACCAGATGTGCTCAGTCTTCAAGGGAGCCTACGGCCCTGGACCCTGAGCCTCTTGAGAGTCTCTCAGCTCTTCCTCTCCCCTGAGGAAGGCCAGGATTGCGGGTGTGGGCTGGAGTGGGGTGCTTCCTTTCCCCCAGGTCTGCCAGGTTAGGCTCTGGTGAGCTAGGTTCCCCTAAGTGACCGCCTTGGGGAGAAAAACAGAGCACTCTGGTGTATTGGGAAATGCTCCCTTTCCCCTCCTCCTTGCCAGAACTCCAGGGGATTGTTTCCTGCTGTTCACTGGAGGAAACCTGGGCAACGTCCAGGAGGAAACCTCACAATGTTTTGGGAGTCCCCCTCTGACTGAGTCCCCCGGAGCGTTTGACTCTCAGACTTGTCCACATGAGCCTCCAGCAACCGTCCTTCGTCGTTTGGGGGTTCCTGCCCTGGCACTGGCCCATGGGGGTTTCTGCTCCATAGGGAAGCTTTGCATCTGACTTCGCCCGGCTGGCTCTCCAGGACCCGGAGGGTGGGGGGCGACAGTCTGCCCTCTGTCCTCTCCTCTCTTATGGAGCCAAGAGAAGTGGTTCATTTTCGGTCTGTCCAGCTCTTTGCTGTCGTTAAGTGGGAGGGATGGCTTCCAAGCTCCTAACATGCAGAATCAAAGGCAACAAAAAATAACTGTCACTATGACTGGTACGGATATAACACTAATAACTAATACATATAGCACTTTCTGTGAACCAGGCATTACCTGCTTTTTATATATTTACTTAACCCTCCCAATCACCTTGGGAAGTGGGTAACATGATTAGCCACATTTTACAAATGAGAAAAATGTGAATAAGATGGACTGAGAAGTTTACTCATGGCCACACAGCTCATTATGGGGACACTGAGATTTGAAACTTGACTGTGTGCTATCGAGGGACAGGCTTCAGCTCAGACTCTTAACTACTACACCAGACTGTCTACCACATCTTAATGCATGTTAACACACCCTCACAAACATAGATGCTCTCTTTGCTCCAAGTGACAAAAAATTAATAATAATAATATTAAGAACAAGAAGAAATGATGGTGGTCACCGCTTCATGTATCAGTTGTGGAGTGCAGAAGGCAGCTACGTACTGACCAGCTCAGCTGCAGGTAGTTGCAGGTAGAAGATTTTTATACCTCCATGATTTGGTGCTTCCATGCCCCTTGGACTCATTGACGACTGAAGATTTCTCAGGGAGAAGAAAGGAAGTAGCCTCATGTGTAAATCTCCATGTAAGTGGTGTTTCAGAGCTACAGTCAATATGAGAAATGAAGCCCTCCGGACGTGGCGATGAGTAACACACCCCATCCTTCCTGCTTATCTCTACATGCTTGGCACTTCAAACACAGAACGTCATTATCTGTCCAATAAACAAATTCTTTTTGAGAAATTGGGCTTAATGCATTCGAATATCCCATGCACATGAATTTTAGAGCAGTGCAGTGCTTGGCAAAGGTGGTGCTTTTTAAATTTAGGATTGTTTTCTAGTTTCCAGTGGAAAGGGCTGGTGCTCTGACATCTTAGTTGTCTCTCTTTCCTCCAGGCTATGAAAATCTAATGGGATTTAAATATACAGGAAGGAAAAGCCCTATTTTGTAAGCAGGGATCCTCTAAAAGGCCTTTGGTGTCACCTCCCCATGGAGTTTTAACCAAGAATGACCTTGTACCGAGGTCCTTGAATAACTGTTTCCTGTCCAGGCTTGTCCCTCAGGGAAAAATGTCAATGGACTCAGCAGAGACTCAGTAAGGAGAACAGCTTGCTTCCACATTTCCAGATCTGCATGTTGATTGTTCCCATTTCAAATCTCAGGAATGCTTATTAGAAACTAGAGGCTCAGTGCATGAATTTCAGGCACAGGTAGAGTCCCTGGGCCTGGTGGGCCACCAGGGCTGATCAGGGTCCCCACTTCCTGGCCTCCCAGCCTCCTCTTTCCCTCCCTCCCTCAGTGCTCCACCGCTGCCACTGGTGGCCCATCACCCATCATGTTTCACCCCACCCCCTGGTGGTCAGCACACGTTATGATTGAACTCGCTGGTCTCCTGGTCTCCTGATCGAATTTTCAAGGGGACAATTTGCATATTAGCCTTTTATTCTATAGGATTATTACCCATGCCTCTGGAGAACCTCGGTGGTGGACAGGATATCTTTCGCACAGTTCGGAGGTGAGAGACAGAGGGTGGCTGCTACCCGTTTGCAGCCTTTTCCAGAGGTGATGCTCCATCTGTCACAAGACACAAGGGGCCTGGCCTTTCCCTTCTCTCCGGGAAGCCTGGAGTGTATGTGAAAGCCCTTGTTGAATCCACTCCTGCTGGCAAATGGTACATAATCGTCTTTGTTTTAGATTGTGAAAAGCCGAACTGCAGAGAGCGTGAGTGACTTTGCCAATGACAAATACTGCTCACAGGACCAATTTTATCCCAATTAAATTAAGCAAACACTGACTACACAGTGTGCTTTATAGGAAAATTAGAGCCTTTGTTAATGAATCAAACGCACCCGTTTCAAGGTTTTGGGTGGAGGGAAAATTAGAAGCAGAAGTAGCCTGACCTTCAATCTCCAGCTGTTCCTCAATCGGCCCCTCACCCTGGGAACCTGCGGGCGGGGGTTCCCGCTGCCTCCCCGATCTAGGACAAGGACAAACGCCATCTGATCTCACAAAACAAAGCAAAGCAGAAGCAAACGCATGGATATAGAGAAGAAACATTGATGTTCACCACACAGGAAGGAGTTGGGGGGGATGTGCGAAAAGAGGTGAATGAGATTAAAAAGGGTAAATTGCCAGTCACAAGGATATAAAGTACAGCCTAGGGCCATGGTCAGAAAACTGCAGCTCTCCAGTCACATGCGGCTCTTTGGCTCCTTGAGTGTGGCTCTTCCACAAAATACCACGGCCTGGACGAGTCTATTTTAAAGAAGCGACGTTGCAAGAAGTTTAAGTTAAAAAAAAATTGGTTCTCAAAATAAATGTTAATCTTTGTCCTGTTGGTATTTGGCTCTGTGGACTGATGAGTATGCCGACCACTGGCCTAGCGGATATACTCAATAATATGCTGATACCTAAGAATGGCATCTGATGGGCACTAGACTTCTCAGGGCTGCCACTTCATAGGTAGATGGATGTCCAATCTCTGTATCGTACACCTGAAGCTAATATATTCTACGTCAACGGTCACTGAGAAATAAATAGAAAGTACGTGGGCTTGCCGAGTCTTCTTTCATGACTCTTTTGATTTTGTGCCCAGTGACAGTAGGAGTCTGTGGTCCCTGCTGGGCCTGAAAGAACCAGCAAGGCCGTCCGGGAAGGGCGGGCATGGGGGCCCTTCGATTCTAAAGCAGAGCTCTTCTCAAGGGGCTGCCCCCCAAGGTGCCCCGGAATAACAGAGGCTCTTCTGAAACGATGCAAAGGAGTGGGTGACAGGAGACCCCGAAGCACAGACACACGCTCTGCGTGCTGCCCGCCTCGGGGAGGGGTGTTCTACAGTCAAGGTCCTCCTCTGCCGGGCGGCTCTCCCTTCAGCTGACTCACTCTGGCCCTGATGAGCTCAGCCCCAGCACCTGCAGCCGCTTCCTCCGAGGGCTCTTCAGCCTCAGATGATTGCTGGTCGCGCTGCCCGCTGCCTGGATGAGTGTGGTCCTCCGCGTTGCCTGGCAATAGGCGCCGCCACCGGAGGAGGGAGCAGGTCCCGGTGACTCTGTCCGGGACAGCCTGCCGCATGTCACCAGCACCTGGCCACTCTGCCCAAGCTCAGCCCTGGATCGCAGACAGCCGTCTCCCCGTGGGGGGGCTGCCAGGGACCTGCGTGGGTTTCCGTGTGCAAGAGGACGGAGGCGGCCGGAGGCGGCCGGAGGCAGGTGCAGCAGCCAGAGCCGCAGAAAACGCCTGTCCGTCCTGCAGGCGTCCCTGTAAGCGCCTGTCTGTCGGCAGGCCTCCGGGGAAGGAGAGCATTCTCTTTCGGTTTCGTGTTTTTCAAACAGCGTTCTTCACCGAGGCCTCGCTTCACGGCGGCTCTGCGACACGCTGTCCCCGATCCCTGGTTTCTTCTTCACCGAAATCCTGTCCGCCTGGCATTGCTGCCTGTCCCACTCCCCACCGGGGTGAGCTGTGATGTGAGTTCAGGCCGCGTGTTATTCCCCACGGTCTGTCTCCTCCTCCACCGGAAGCGGGGGGTGAACTAGCCAAAGGCCCACCTCCATGGAGCTGAGGACCTGGTGGGAAGTCAGACAAGCTCCAGACAATTGACATTCAGCTGGTGTTCCGGGGCAGGAGGGAGAGGAGGGGTTAATCTTAGTGAGAACACACATCCTGATGTTCACACATGTAAACTGCCCATCACTTAGCAGGCCATTAGAGGGTTGGCACTTTAAGTCCCACTCCCAGCCACCCACAGCCCCGGCCACCTGCTCTGCGGGTGCCCGAGAGAAGGCTACAGGGACCCGACCCCTGAGCGCGAGGAGCGTCCATGTTCTAGAACAGCCCAATGCGTCCTCTGACAACAACGTGCGCTCTTAAAGTCTTTCTTCTTTGCCAAATGCACTTATCCCCGCATTTCCAGAGACTAGGAAAATGAAAGCCACGGTGGAAATATTTCTATTTCTCTGGGCAGAGTTAGCAACTACAGTATAGATCTCACCTGCGTTGTAACATAATTCCTTCCTTCCTCTCTCCCTGAGCCATTTACCAGACGTGATAGCTGTCTGTGTCTCCACACAGGCTCACTCCTCACGGCTTAGCGCAGACCTTGGTCCACTTGGGTGTGAGCTCTGTCGTATACAGACATTTTCCTTATCCACTCAGCCAACCACAGCACTAACACACCTCCTCATACATAGTAGGTGCTCATGGAGAGTCTGAAGAATAACACCTTGTGTCTGTTTTATTCTCGCCTCCTATTCGCAACCATGATTTCCAAAGCACAATGGCCTTGCCATGTGACAAGAGGAGAACTGATACTGTCTGAACGTTTCTCTCCCTAAAGTATCACCGATTGTCCTCCCACTGTGTACCGCCTGAGAAGAAATTCTACAGCAGAAGAAAGCCGATTTCATTTGTATTCAGAAATTCTGCAGCCTTCCCATCTGGGCTGGCCGGATTCACATGACTGCACTGGAATGAGGTTTATAAATCCCCATGTTCCCTCACTCAGTATGCGGGCGGCGTGCGCAGGGAGCAGCAGCCGAAATGACACTCTCCCTGCTCCCCGCAGCCTGCCCCTGTGCCAGCGTCAGCCTCGCTGCCGAGATTCAGGGTTTGCCAGGAAGAATTCTCAGGGAGGCGATTTTCCTTTCATTTCGATGAGAATGATCTTGGCCATGAAATGTTATCTTAACATTTCCAAATATCAATTCTAAATTCCCAGGAAGGCATGGCATATGTCTTGACCTAAGAGTAATGTTAAGCTTAAAATCCTCTTAGTCCAGTTCAGCAGAACCCCATGGGTTCTTGACCAGGAGCTGAGTGTGGGTGAGGGACCCTGGGGAGGCTCGTTGGCCTGCCTGTCACGTGGGGCAGCGGAAGGGTAGCTGTGAATGTGCCCTTCCCTCCTCAGGCAGACGCATGGAGGGCATTGCGAGGCTCTGTCCTCTCAGGCACAAGGAGCAGGACCCGCATTGCCCGGCGAGGGTTAGTCCTTCAAGGGGTTTCCTAGAGGCTGTTCTTCCGGCCACCCGCCCGCGGAGACGTGAAGGGGGAGAGAAATAGGGTTTCCTGGCTTTGGCGCTGTTAAGCCCAGAGCTTCCTCCTGCGGAGGTTGGTAAAATGCCTAACAGGAGTTTGTGAAATATCCCACAGGCTGAGAACCACTGCTGTGGAGCCCAACGCCATCGGAAAACAGATATTTACATTACGATTCATAACAGCAGCAGAATTATAGCTATGAAGTAGCAACGAAGATAATTTTATGGTTGAGGGTCACCGCAGCATGAGGAGCTGGATTAAAGGGCCGCAGCATCAGAAAGGTTGAGAACCACTGCTCTAAAGGGTTGTGTTTAAAAGTTGTTTGCTTTAAAGGATGGGACCTGCCTTCTGACATGAGGTCCAGTTTGAGTCCAGTCTACACCCTGTGACAGAGGAGTGGCCAAAAGGAATTGTCAGCGGATCCTAAAAGCTCTCTTGACCTTGAATCATAAAAAAAGGTATCTTCTGGGAAGATATGGAGCACATGGCCCTGAAAAGATAGTTGTCCTGAGTTCTGTGGGCCCTGCTGACAGTGACCCCACCAGCTGAAAATAGGAGAGAGAGCCATGCAGATGCCTTCTGTTAGTTAATAAGGTGCCTTTTGTCATTTCCCTAAGGATGAGGACTGACTGACAGGAGAGCCAGCCATGCCATTAGAGGGTTGGCACTTTAAGTCCCACTCCCAGCCCCCACATATACACCTCTGGGAGAGGAGCCTGGGACAGAGCTCAGTCACCAATGGCTGATGACTTAATGCGTCAACCTTATGCAATAAAGCCTCCATATATCCCTGCGTGGACATGGCGGGGAGAGCAGATTTGGGGAGAGTGGCGTGCCAGACTATAGAAGGTGGCTTGAGTTCAGAAGCTAGTACAATGATGAACAGCCTCAGACTTTCATTTATTTTCATGAATTGATACAATATAGTTTTATTTTCTTTATCTGGATTATTTTTTCTGAACCTTTTAAAAGCAATGGTATGAACTTGTATGCATGCATATAAGCATAACCAATGGACTCAAATCAATAGGGTGAGGGCATGTGCCAGGGGTAGGGGAGGCTGGGGGAAGGGCAATGGGGGAAAAAGAAGACATATGTACTACTATTTGTAATACTTCAAACAATAATAAAAATAATAATAAATAAAAGCATCTCATTCATCAGTAACTTATCCGTGTCTCTTAAAAGACACGAGCTACAAACATACAAGAAAGATTAACAAACAGCCCTAGCCTGTTTGGCTCAGTGAATAGAGCATCTACCTGTAGACTGAAGGGTCCTGGGTTTGATTCTGGTCAAGGGCACATGTCAAGTTGTGGGCTCAGACCCAGTGGGGGCGTCCTGTCTCAATTTTGCAGACGGGAAAAGTGAAGGCTTCTTGTAACTCTCAAGGAACACGCAGCTAGAAAATGGCAGAGGAGGGCCATTTAATACACAACTCTCAACATTTAATGGTGGCCCCAATCTGTGCATTTTTTGAAAGGTGAAAAGAAACCAGGATAAAGACACAGGCGAGGCCGGGACTGGTTTGGCTCAATGGATAGAGCGTCGGCTTGGGGACTGAAGGGCCCCGGGTTCGATTCCGATCAAGGGCATGTACCTTGGTTGCGGGCATATCCCCGGTGGGATATGCAGGTGTGCAGGAGGCAGCTGATCGATGACTCTCTCTCATTGATGTTTCTAGCTTTCTATCTCTCTCCCTTCCTCTCTGTACAAAAATCAATAAAATATATTAAAAAAAAAAGAAAAGACACAGGTGAGCTCGCGGTGGGTAAATGGAGCTAGGGGCCTGGATGGAGGTGGGAGCCAGAGTCCCCGAGGAGACAGAGCGGATGCCTGCCCCATCAGGTTCTCTGAGAACATTAAGGAACTGGCTACCATGTGCGAGTCACTTTCATAGAATTATCTGAAAAAATCAATATCACTTTCAAATAGCTTTTAGTAGGTCCTGTTCCAACTACCAGTAAGTTCAAAGTTGAGCTTGCCTGTAGCATCACCTAGTAAAAAGGCAACCTGAGGTCTTTACTAGGATGTCACTTCTGTAACTAAATAAAATAAAATAAAATAAAATAAAATAAAATAAAATAAAATAAAAAATGCCCAGTGGTCGTGGCAGATGCTTGGTTTACCAGGACACAATCCTCAGATGACCTTTCCCAGGAGGGCATTTGTGTCTTCCTGAAGAAGGCAGGTATATTCACTGCCCATCCACTGGCCTTGCCTCCGTAGAAATGCCAGAGCAGAAGTCTCAAAACCTGGAGGACCAGCTAATAATTCTCGTTTCTCCTGGGCCTGAGCCTTTTGGTAGACTGCTTTTCAGCCAGGATTTTTCAGAACAAGCAGGGAAAGTTGAAAACAGATTCATTCATTTAAAGATCAAAAGGGTATGCGTATGACATGATTTCATAAATGATTAAATAATCCCTGTGATTTCAAGGTTCATGGCAAAAAAACCCTGGCTCCATCTGACTGCCTAGTGCTCCCAGAAGGTGTCGGAATGAGGCACAATGGCCTTTAACTGAGAACAGCCCCTTCCGGGCTTAATCAGAAGTGATTTCTCTTAATTGCAGTTGCCTTGAAGAAAGGTACGCAAGGTCTCAGAATTGACAAAGTGTAGCTGGAATTGAC
This sequence comes from Pipistrellus kuhlii, assembly GCF_014108245.1. NCBI lineage: Eukaryota > Metazoa > Chordata > Mammalia > Chiroptera > Vespertilionidae > Pipistrellus > Pipistrellus kuhlii. The sequence continues at coordinate 451,306 of NW_023425438.1, forward strand.
TTGGAGATTTAACTGAAGAGAAAACATGGGGTTTCTTTTAAAAAACTGGGCCAACACTATGATCTCTTTGACAGAATTTAGCAATTTTGCTCTGTGGAGTGCAGGCCCTCAGAAATATCAAGCCGAAGTGAAGAGAATAATGAGTGGGAATTACTCAGTGTTAATGGCAATTGGTTTCCCAATGGATGGAGTCATTTCTCCAGCGCCAGGCAATGCCTCTACCCAGCAGAGCATCATGGGGAAGCAGGAGGAGCATCCGGCGGAGCTCAGGACAGAAGCTCTGATGGTGAGAAGATGATGCTGAGAGAGCAACAGCCAGGAGAGGCAGAAAACATCCGGGCAGCCCCAGAACACACGTGGGTGGACTCATCCCTAACTGCGAGCTGGGTGGGGGTTCCCAGATTTCAGACCTACCTCCATCCGGGAAATAGAAAGCCAGGGAGGTCACAGTCTGGGGCCCATGACTTTGTTTCATTGTGTTGTTGTTCAGATGAGAAAGGTCATTCGATTCTTAATGTTTTGGGCCCAATAACACTGACAATTTGATAGAAAGTCCACCAGTATGTGCACATTCTCACTTGCACAAAATGTTGCTTATAAATTCAGGGGCTCATAATGTAAAAGCCGTGCTTCCTTCTGATGAAGAGCCTCTCAGTCCTGGGGCCAATGAACGCAGCTAAAGCCGTTCCGGGTGTTTACTCTATGAGGTTCTTTTATGTGTGTCTTCTCATCTAATTCTTACTGCAGCCACGCGAAGTGGGCATTTATGTCTCCATTTATGTAGATGTAGAAACAGAGTTCAAATAACTTCATAATTAGAGACATTTACTGAGTATCCCGTTGCTCTTCTCGCAACCTTTCCTAACTCTGTTGTAGGTAGGTGGAGCCATGAGATTATTTTGGCCAAAAGATTGAGAGCAAAAACGATAGCTGTAATTTCTGGACCAAAGTTAGAGCCAGTGAATGACCTTCTAGCTTCTCATGTCCTTCTCTCCCTCCATTTCTCCCTCCCTCCCTTCTTCCCTCTCCCCTCCTCCTTCCCTCTCTCCCTTTTCCTTCCTTCCTTCCTTCCTTCCTTCCTTCCTTCCTTCCTTCCTTCCTTCCTTCCTTCCTTCCTTCTTTCCTCCCTCCCTCCCTCCCTCCCTCTCTCCCTCCCTCCCTTCCTTCCTTCTTTCCTTCTTTCCTTCCTTCCTTCCTTCCTTCCTTCGTTTATTTTATCTATCAGATTGGATAATTCCAATGGACCTATCTTCAAGTTCATTGGCTATCCTCTATGATTACAAATCACAATTAGATTCATGTCTCATTTTAAAAAAGAAATACTTAGCTATTGTATCTTTAAATTTGAAGATTCCCTTTGGTTCGATGTTAGATAGTCTTCTCCTCTTCTGTGATAGCCCATATTTTCATTTAAAATGAACTTTCTTTTATCTCATTGCTTTAAAGTGCTTGGTGCTAATTTTGACATTCGCGTGATTTCAAGTTTTTGTCTCTGTTGACTATTTCTTCCCTTGAGAATGGTCTCATTTTCTCGGTTCCCCATGTGGCCAGCAATCAGACAGCATCCTGAGCATTGTGAAAGTTCCCTTGGTGAGATTGTGGATTCATTATTCCTTGGAGGAAGGCAATACCTTTGTTTTAGCTGACAGTTCACTTGGCAGGACTCACCTGAAGTCAGCCCCACTTGCAGTGAGCATCCTTTCAAATCACAAATCACTTCACCTATCTCTGCGGGAGATTGCTCTGAGTTTGCCCCAGGAGTTAGGCAGAATCTTGCAGAGTTTGTCCACAGAACCTGGGGCTTTCCTTCTTTAACTCTCTCTTTTCTAGAATTTCCCTTCACCTCCTGGTGGTTGTGGCTACCTAGGGTCCTCTTGTTTCATTTCTCAGAGTAATAAGAGCATGAAATTTCCACAGGACCTGTCACCATCCTGTGTCACCGTATTACATGACTACCCTCTAGCAAAGTCTGCAGTAACCTAAATTGTGCTATGCCCGTATTCAAAATTTCAGTTCCTCTCTGAAATCTTTCTGCTCTTGATCTCCATATGGAACCTTCTAGAAGTTGTTTTGTGTTTTGTTTTTGTGTATGTTTACCAGTGATAAGCTTACTCCAACATTTCAGAAGTGGAATCACCTTAGCCCAATGTTCTATCACTATCACTGAAAGTTATACAGTTTCAAGGGAAGTCAATGATAAAGTTGTCAGAGTAAAGAGAGAGTACAGGAGATTTTAATGGGAAAAGACCAGTTCTGGAAGACAAACGAGGTGGTTTATACAACGTTATGCCATGAGCGGATGAGCGTTTGTGATACGAGGAGGGGACAGAGCTGAAAGATACTTAGGAGGAACGGAGCTTAATGAGATCAATGTGCTAGGATCTGTGAGTCAACAAGGCTGAGAATGTGAGGGTGGGTCCTGAGGGTTTGGATGTGTGACGTCACAGATGATGATGGCAGATGCAGGAGGAGCACTTTTTTCCTGGGAAGGAAGTGGGTATAAGGAGTCCAGTTTTGGAAAGTTTGAGTTTGCGAAGCTTGTGGACAACCAAAATGAATACGTTTACCACATGCAATTTGACATGTGGGTTTGGACCTTCAGTAGAGATGCCAAGAATCAAGTCATCAGCATATACGTGGCAGCTGAAGCTCCAAGGGTCACTGGGATGTGTTCTGTGGGCAGTGGCAGTTGCAGAGTCTTGTGCAGAGAGGACTGAAGTGACCGGGCGGAGAGCTCCGTCCGGTGCAGGGGATGCAGCCTGGGGTGGTTGGCTGTGAGCTTGAGGTCAGGTGGGCCAAGTAATGGTCCAACTTCAGTAATTTAGGCATCACAGCATCCGAGGTGATAGGTCTCAAATAAAGAGGGTGAGAGGAAGGATAAATAGAAGGAAAAGTTAAAGTGATTTTAATAATTCTCACCTGAGGATATTTTTTTAAATTGATTTTTAGAGAGACTGGAAGGGAGAGAGGAGAGAGAAAGGGAGAGGAATAGTGATGTGAGAGAGACACATTGATTGGTCGCCTCCTGCATGTGCCCCAGATCCAGGCCAGAATCAGGCGTGCAACCCAGGTACCTGTTCTTGACAGGGAATCGAACCTGGACCCTTCAGTCCACAGGTTGATGCTCTAACCACCCAGCAAAATCAGCGTGGGTATGAATAGGACTTTTAAAATACTTGTACATTCTCTTAACTTCTATTACTCTCTGAATGAAACAACAACAATAACAAACAAACAAAAACAAAGACCAAGTTTTCCATGTGTACCTCACCTGCAGCTGGTCCCATACCACGCCATTTCTGACCTTGTGATAGTGGAAGGGTGCCACAGGCCCATGGTGTCTACGCAGATGAGGAAGCTGGAGCAATGACTAAACATCTGGAGGGAACATGGATTTCAAAGCCCAGGCCCAGGGAAACACAGTAAACCGCTGGTGATCACGTTTGACCCTGGAAGTCTTAAATTATTCACTCCGTTCATCACTCGCTAGCTCTTTCCTCTGACATTCGCGGGCCTATCTCTCTTCTCTGTATCCTCAGAGCCTTGCTTTTATCACTTGCAACATTAAAAATAATCCCTTTGACTTTGGGCCTGTCAGTTATTTATAGACAAATGGCAGCACTGCCATGCCAGGGCTCCGGGTGCAGAGTGCTTAAGACTCCTTCCCACCGCATTACTCATGTCAGCACAAGCCTCGCTGCTCTGAGCTTCCTCCTCCCCAGCTTTCCTTACGTTCTCTGAGGCTCACAAACCGCATTCTGGAGGCCAGAATAGTTCTCAGCAGAAGGCAAGAGGAAAAACAGTTTCCTTATCAGAAACGGAGCTATTTGTGTCCACAGGCCACTCCAAATAACGCCTTTAGCTTCTGTTGATGAGATGCCAGGATGCAGGGAGCTAACGTGTCTTTGCAATTCAAGACATTTTGGAGGATACAGGCCTTCGCACAGGGACATGGACTATTTACCTGCCAAGTTGCCTTCTGATCTTATGGTGTGTGTATACGTGTGTGTTTTCACACATGTATCTAATGCATTCCACATGGCCAACTTGTCTTTTAAAGTGATTTACAAATACGTGCTTGGGAGTAATTAGGTTTGATGAGGTTGTGAGGATGGGGCCTTCACGTGGGGATTAGTGTCCTTATAAGAGTGAGAGATAGCACTTCATCATTCCTAAGGTACATCCTCCTATTTTATGCTACGAATCACCTTTTTTTGAACTGTTATTGAGCCAGATACTTATTAAGGCAGGTCTTGCTTGGGTGAAGTATTTCATATGTATAATATCATTTAATCATCACATGAAATGTATAACATACACACTACAAAATACTCATTGCATAGATATTAAGTCTTAAAAGTTTAATTAGGTCAAGGTTCTTCAAACAAGGCTTTCAGTCATTATTATTAAACTCATTCCCTTTTATGTAAACCACCCCAAAGTATTGATGCCATAGGTATAAATGCTTTATTTTACAGGTGATGAGCCTGGAGCCAAGAAAGAAGTGGTTGTTACAAGATTATAGAAAAATGCATAACAGCTGGAGAGGAGGTGCTTTGGTTCTGAGTGGTGAGTCCTCTCCATTGCACAAGGATGTTAGCAGTGGCTCGAAGCAGGGTTCACAGAGCATCTTCTCTAAATTCCCCACAGTGCTTTGCACCATGCCCAGAGCATAATGAAAGTTCAGTTTTTGTTGAATGAAGAAAGGGAAAAGGATGTGAGGGAGGTTTAGGAAAGGGAGAGAAGAGGAGAGAAACAGAATTAGAAGGAGGATTAGAAAGATGAAGCGGATAGGAAGGAGAAGAGTCCACATTTATACACTATTTTTGAACAAAAAAATAAATAAAACAATCTTTTCTGGGCTGTCAGGACATAGCTTTTAAATTGTGGGAGTCATTGGCTGCAGATGTTGCCTTCCATGTGTCTGGTCCGATCCCCGTGACAAAGGCACCGCCTCCTCTATAAATAGAAGGTCAGATTGATTTCACATCCTGCCCTGGTCTCCCGGCTGCGTGATGAGTGTGACAACACAATCGATGAGTGATTCCATCCACCCGGCCTCACCGCACTCTCTTCTGGAAGATGACAATCAGCCTCGTTAAAGTCAGCACCAAGGAGCTCCAAAGACACGTGTCCTCTTGGGGACATTGAACTGGAGCCCATTTCCATCGCTTCCAAGGGAACTGTGAGGTCATCAGCCCTCCAGCCGGATCTGAAGAGAACAGTGCGGATTCTTTTCTTTGCCTGCCTGGATGGATGGGAAGTGGGATGTGCAGGGCCGCAGCTGAGGTCAGTCAGGGCTCAGGTCTGAGGAAGCTATTCAAGTGGACACTTGCAGGTTTTCGCCGTCAGGGTGGCTGTGATGCATTGGAGACACCTGGGACTGGGACCGGAGAACAGACATTGGGCCCTACCACAGGAGATCTTGACCTTGGGCAAGTCCCTCAGTGACCCTGAGGCTCAGCCTTTCTTCCTAGTGTGCTTTAGAGCAAGGCCTCTGAAATAAGACAGCACTGGTTAAAGCCCCAACTCTGCCACCCAGGTGGGAAGGACTCTGTCCCTCCAGCCAGCAGGGAGGGGAGACAAGCCCAGGACCGAGTCCCCAGATGGCGGAGCTAAGCTTTCAAAGACAGGGCATCCTTGACTGTTACAGGATTTAGAAGCAGAAATTTAAATCTTTTTTTATTTATTTATTTTATTTATTTTATTTTTTAGCAGCTCTTCTTTCTAGAGAAGGAAATGTAAGAGAAGATATTCAGATTCTTGTGGAATTGAATTCCTTTATTAATGGCGCCTAATGGCCTGTAATTAAGGCACAACTTGTTAGGGAAACCAACAATTACCATTTGTTTGAAGTGCAAAGGAGGGATAATGAATGGCATTATTCAGCAGTTTTATTTCCTTTTAGTGGCTTGAGCATGCATGTCTTTCTTCCTCCTTCCTTCCTTCCTTCCTTCCTTCCTTCCTTCCTTCCTTCCTTCCTTCCTTCCTTCCTTCCTTCCTTCCTTCCTTCCTTCCTTCCTTCCTCTCTACATTACATCCATCTCTACACACACACACACACACACACACACACACACACACAGAATTGAATTCCTAATTTATGCAGTCTCTTTTGAAGCATGCGGGGAAAGTGCCCTTCACTGAAACCCTTGTCACTGCTTTCATCAGCACTACTCTGCCTGGTTCCTGGCATCCGTAGGAAAACGAGTTTCCAACAGGAGGGAGGCTGAGGCTGAGTGGGCAGGGAGGTGGTGCCAAGTAGCCTTGGCTGGTTAGATGGTGGAACACCTGAGAAACAGGATAGCAGGACGGCTTTGACATTTTAATTCAGTTCACTGAGAGGTGGGTTTCCTGGTGGAGACAACCATTGCTGCTGAAGCATATGCAGGAGGGAGGTGGGGGGAGAGGGAGAGATAGAAAAAGAGAGAGGGAGAGAGAGAGAAAGAGGGAGAGATTGCATGTAAGATCAGGAATGGGTAGTGTCTTTGGGGACAAACACATCTGCATTAAGCCCTGAATCTGACACTCTTATGATCTGTGCTGAGTTTTCAACCTCTCTTTCATTTTCCTTGCCTTTTAAAATGGAATTATAAACTCATACTCATGTCTATATACTGGAAAGATTTTATGAGTGTTGAATAAAATAATAAGAATGTCCATAATATAACAAGTGCCATTTAATAAGTGCTTCACACATAATGACAGCTGTTGATTGTTGCTATGGCTAAATTGCTCGCCCCCCACACCCACCTGGTGAAGCGCTGGCCTCAGTGTGATGCTATCTAGACATGGGGCCTTTCAGGAGGTAATGAGAGTTAAATGAGGTCAAAGGGTGAAGTCTTCATCATAGGATTGATGTATGAGAACTGGGAGAGAGACCAGCGCTATCCCCGAGAGCCCACGGGAGAATGGCCACGAGAGGACACAGTGGTGAGGCTGCTGTCTGCAAACCAGTGAGTGAGCTCTCTCCAGAGTTTGAACTTGCAGGAACCTTGATCATGGCCTTCCATTCCAGGGACGGAGAGATATCTCTTAGGTCACCCGGTTGGCAGTCCAAGTAGACTATGACATGTTAATTGCATATTAAGTCCCTTCTACCCAACCTTAACCACCTCCCAGTCACTCCCTCAACACCAGGAATAGAGGACCCCCTCATGAAGTGCCATAGGGGAGAGGCTGGCTCCTGGGGTCTGGGGTGGGCACTCACTACTCAGAACATGGACCATGAAGTCCCTCTGAGCCCTGATGACCCCAGGGACTCTCCGCTCCAGCTCTGTCTAGCCCGTTACAGTTCCTGGGTAATAATGTACGAAACAAATACCCACAGAAGAGGTCAACCTTTCCTCTCCAACTGTCCATGTGTGAAGACCGTTTTCTTCCAGACTCAGTGAGCTCCAAATTGCCTGGAGAATTTCAGTGAGTGTCCAGGGCCTCCCGCACAGAAGCATAGGCCTTTCATAAACCGTTTCAGCGAGTCAGTAATGACAGAAAAACCTGGGGATCGTCCAACAGGATTCCTTTAAGATTAAACCCCTTAATACCCTGGGTGCCAACAGTGGCAGAGCGTGAGGAAGACAGAACTGAGTGAAGCCATTAGTCAAACATGATCAAATCGCACTGCGGGAGACTACTGCTCCCAGAGTGAAGAAGCCAAGCTAAAAATACCACTTCTTCCCCGCTGTCTGCACGCAGTGCCCACATCTCATGGGCAGCCTGTGGCCGCAGGAAAAGCTCTCTCTCGGCAAACTCAAAGGTGGGCAGGCCACCCTGTGCTCGTTATCATTGTGCAGCTGCAGCTAACGATGTAGGACGAACCGGGACAAACGAACCATTTGCAGATCCTTCTGATTCATAGCGCCTGCTCTGCCCTGCTCGCATGTGGATTCAGACAGCATGGGGGATAAGGCTAACGTGGCCGGCTCTAATTCTCAAAATCTGCCGACGTTTGGTTGTATGATCTGGCCTATGGCCTCTCAGGATTCAGCTTCCTGTCCTGTCAAGCCAAACTAACAGTGCCTCTCTCTCACAGCGCCCGCATGAAATGATACCTATTGCGTAGGGAGCCCACTGACTTCCTCAGCTCACCGCACAAATGCATTGCTCAGTGATCCTCGGTTGGTCAAGAACCTAAGGACAGGCTGCAGTTGTAGAGCTGTTTTTGGAGACAGAGAGAAACATCCATGTGAGAGAGACAAGTCAATGGGTTGTTGGCTCCTGCATGCACCCAGACCAGAGGTGGGGTTCGAACCCAGGTGAGTGCCCTTGACTGGGAATCCAACCCAAGACCCTCCTGTGTGCAGGCTGATATTCTAACCACTGAGCATGCTGACCAGGACCTCCTTTTATATTCTTAAGCCAATGATCAAACTTAATCTTTATGTCTCTAAGGGACTTTAGAGTTGTTTTGTTTTGCTTTTCTCAATTAGAAATGTATCGATCTTCAGTCAATTGGGATTTGTTGTTGTTGTTGTTGTTGTTTTAATTTTATGTTTTTCCTGGCTTTGAGATTTCAAACTTGGTTTTCAAATCTGGAAGCAATGCAGGCAAAGGAAGGCATGCGGATTTTGCAAGCCTTGTGAAGTAATGATTTCCAATCCCTGCCCTGCCCTTGACAATCTGAGTGCTAGTGAATGTGTCACTTAGGCCTTCTGACTATCGATCTACAGAAGAGAAGTAAAAACACAACATTCCCAATCTGGGGTCAGAACAGGCTACAGTGATCAATTTAAAGCCAGAGAATTGTAATTCTCCCGTTGGATTCGGGCTCAGGCTAGTCGCTGTCAGCGCAGAGTGAGACTGCCTCTGCCCAGGCCTCTGAGGATGACAGCGATCCGGGGCTTAGTGGGGACCCGGTGCTTTGTGGGGGAGCTGGAGCCGCCTTTGGGGGAGCATCCTGGGGCAGCAGGCCGCTGGCTCCCGGGGGGCGCTCCCCCGCTGATGGCAGCACCAGGCTCGCTTGCTGTCTGCTGGCACGTGTTGGCACAGCGCCTCCTCTGCAGGCGACGGATTGCTTCTGCTGGGGCTGCCAGCGCAATATTTTGAAAATAGACATCCATTTCCAGAAGCCGAGCCATCCAGATAGGAATGTTTTCTCCTTTACATTAAGATTCGCGATGGTATCAGCATGGTTCATGTCAGCATGTTTTCTGGGCTGTTGAGTAGGTCGTTTTGCAGTGGCAACCCGGGGGGAGCACGCAGTGATTTGGGGGGTTGAGGGGGCGCGAGGTCTGAGCTCCTCTCACCTGTGCAAAGGCTTCCAGTCCTCAGCCGCACCCTGTGTTAGGGCTTACACCGCTGCCCCTGGAAGCTCACACGTTGGATTACAACTAGCTGTGCAGTCAGATGTGCGTGCGAGCCTGCCTGGCCTCCAGTGTTTTAAAGGAAACAGGCCCCAGCTGATCTCTATGCAGAGGAAGCAAAGGCACCTGGGAGCGTCCCAGTTTCCTTTGCTCTGACCTCCTACCTCTCAGGTGAAGTGGAGGATTCTCTTACTGCCGCTTTGCTGTGCCTTCCATAGCACCCTCTCTGATGAGAATACACCTTTTGGTTTTTTTCTTCTAGAAGTTTCTTCTCAAGAGCATGTGTGTCAGAGGTGATCTGGATGGGACAGAGCTGACAGAATGTTTGCTACTTCCTCCCTGGGCTTCCCAGGCGGACCTGAGCTCCTGGTTCCCAGCCTGCTCCGCCCCGGGCGTTTCCTGACCCTGGACCTGCTCTGCCCTTCGGCGCTAACGGAAGACTCGGCCAGACCCACTTTCCTCGCAGTCAGCACTGAACTCAGGGGGCAGAGGGAGGGCCAAGGCCCGAGGGAGGCAGGGACCAGCTCTCAGGGTGCCTCTGATTCCAAGCAAAGCACCCGAGCTTGACCCAGAGAAGCTCAGAGCCGCTGGAGTGTGGAGGGTTCTCCTACGGCTGAGGGGCTTCGTCAGCTTAAGAAGTTCAAGGAGCTGTCAGAGGCTGACTGAGTGAGACCCTTCCGAACACTGTAGGGCTGAAGTGACATTGTAACCCGTGACCATGAACCTTTCTACACCTGCAACCCGGCCGGGCCCGGGGCCTTGAAGTTCTGTAGCAGCAAGCAGGGCCTCCAGGGACTGCATGGACCACCGACAACGTGGTAAGTCACATGCGAGCCTGGGTTCAGGTTCAAGTTCCAGCTGGGCCGGGAGGTCTTCGGTGAGGCTTTGATGGGGGACCGTGAACTCTGAGCAAGAGGCTCCTGCTGGACTTAGGGACCCGAGTTCTGTCCGCCCATCTCTATTTGCAGGGCCAGCTCAGGCCCTGCCCTTTCTCAGCCGCCGCCACTCACACTGCCGTCTGGGCCCTGGGCGCTCAGCCACAGGCCACCAGTCGCTGTCACCGGGCCTCTGCAGGCCCAACAGCAGGCTCCTGTCTGCAGGTTTAACGAGCAGAGCCCAAGTCAGGAAGGCTGGGGCCGGGTTTTATGGCGGCTCTGGGCCAAGTGGCTCAGCCAGGAATTCAACCCGCTGCCCCCTGTCCCCCGGGAGCCGCAAAATGCACACGGCTCTGGTAAAACAGGGCAGCCATTTCCCCAGCAGGAGCCCGGGCGGGGCTGAGGGAGCCTGCCTGGTCCTCCCTGCTGGCTCACTGGATCACAGACTGTAAGGGCTCCGAGGGCCCGGAGACAGACAGCGCAGGGTGGCTGCTCCGAGGGCAGCGCCAGGATGGAGTTGACGGAGATGAGCAGGCCTTGTGAGAGGATCACAGAGACATCAGGGAGCTGGTTCGTAGACAGGCAGGGGCGGAGTGCCATGCTGTGACTGCACACCAGGTCCTTGAACAAGCTTGGTCAGCAGGAAGGAAGGCCCGTACCCCCGGCACCGACCCTGCTACCTGCCAGGTTTCTAGGTGCTTGTGTCCCAGCGAAGAGGAGTACATGCCATACCCACGGGCACATATCGTAACTCACATATGTACACTCACACATGCATGCACACAACCCCCACACACATGCACACTGGTCACAGGTCAGAACACCGGCACTGACGAGGGAAAGAAGAAATGGTTTAAAATTGCCCAACTGAACCCAGCAGAGACTGGGAACGGGCTGTGCCCCCACACGATATACACGCAGTAAGTAGTTTTATGTTTTGGGTCTGATTTCATTCAGGGTAATAAGCAGATCAGCAAGCAAGGCTGTTTTCACCCGAAGGGTAATTGGATGGAAAGCTCCCTTTAAAACCAAGCTGGCCTGCTTCCCTCCGCTGGTTGCTACGCAGACAGTGAGAGCACCAAGATGGACAGACAGTGACCATCCTCAGGTGCCTCTGAGTCTGCGGAGAAAAACGATCCTCTAAACAAGGAGTTCAAATATTTCCTGGAACTGCTGCCAGGGGTGTTTCTGAAGGAAACAGTGGCGATAAAAGAGGGCGTCATCAATGTTAACTGGTAGACAAGGAAAAGTGCCCCGTGGAGAATATTAACACACACACACACACACATACACACGTCACACGGTTTGCGACATAATATGCATGGATTGTATTTTTAATAAATGAAAGTATCTCTAAACAAATGAATTTCTTGAGGGATGTAAAGGAATTATGCCAGAGAAAATATCTGATTTGTAACACTTGATTAAATGTAATTGATTCATTAAACAAACAATATTCATTGACATTTTCTGATTTCACACTCAGCACCGAATTGAAATTTTTTCTAGACATGGAAATCAGCTGACAAGAACAGCTCCACAGTAACCTCATGGAATGGTAATTTCCCATTTGTCTTCTGGCTTAATGATTCAGTTTAGAATATATGGAAGCTTAATGGAAAGAGAAATCAACTTGCTACTTGAAATATTGGATCTCTAATCTTTTCTGCTTGCATTTCATTGGACAGCTGCCTGAGACCCAGTTTGCCATCTGTGAGGTGGGGAGTAAAGTAATATCCGTATAATATTAACAATACAAGGTGCAGCCACATAATAGGCAGTCAATAAAAGGCCATGGCTCACGATGACCTCTCATATTCAAAAGCTTGCTAGGAATCAAATGACTTTTACTCTTTCCAGAAATCAAATCCACAAATTATTTGAAAGTTATAAAGAATGTTCCTTAAGAACATTCAAACACAATTTTTCTAAGTTCTTACAGTAAATTAATAATCAAGTTTGGAGTAGTTCAACTCATTTGGGTCTCAATAGTTTGGGGTTGGGGGTAAAAGCCTTGTCTTCCATATATGTTTTGGCAAAATCTTGTACCTAAAGTTAGTAGTTGTATATTCTTGGGTAAGTCGTTTTCTTCTCTGGGGCTGTTGGGTCATATATTAAGTATGTGATAATAGATGATCAATAGACCTATGGAGAGAACAAATTGGTGATTATATATGTAAAGCAGTTGCAACATCAGGGTAGTAACTATATTTATGTCAACTTTCCTGCATCTTTCAGTAAAATGAGTCCAAAATGAAAAGCTCATGCCTTCCTACCATCAGTGCTGAATGCTACCCTAGATGAGAGGTGTCCTTGCCCAGGGCTGCATGACTTAGAGCTTCTCTCTTGCCCTCTAACCACAATCTTGACCCAACCTTCTTCCCATCTCTAAGGACCCAGGCTCATGCCATTCCTTACCCAGCGCTCCCTTCCAGAAATAGCATGAAGTCTCTTCCCAGGTTTAAGCAACCACAGGCTGATTGTGCCACTGGTGAGCATATCCTTATGCACAAGGGATACTGGAGAGGGAACTATCGGAGGAGAGAGCAGACAGGGCATGCTGGTTAGTAGGATTCATGAGTGGAAAGAGGAGGTTTGGCTGTGGAATTGATGGTTCTCCACAACCTTCCCAGTCATTAGGAGCTTTTGTCAGGGTAGAAAGTGAAATGTCAGATAAGTGTTATTTTATCTGAACAAATTCCTAGTTTGGTTTGTGACTTAAAATACCTAGGTATAGGGCATGTGGGCCATTTTTAGATATTTCCAAAGCCTCACAAATATAGTTCATCAATCTTTCTCAAGCTGGTTCACTTCTGCTTGTCTCTCTTTCATAGATAGGTAGATTTTATGTATTTTTAAAATTTCTATCATTACCTTCTAAACAACCATAGCTATTTCACTATAGCTTCTTCAAATAAACAAATCACATTTAGGTCTCCTCCTTAAGATTACTTTCAAGAAACCAAACTATATCAAGTTCCTTTCAAAATTAACACTGCAATCTAAATTCCCGTATGTAAACGCAGGTAGGACCCGCTGTGACCCAAGGATGAGAAGGATGAGTGGTGGGCATTTCCCATACAGAAGCACTCCCAAAGCACGCACATGGATGTGGAGTCTCCTGTTTATGTCTTTGTCTCTAACCTGAGCATGCACCAAGCGGCCTACTCGAAAATATTTTTTATCCCAAGGCTATTTCTGCAGATGTCAAGGCAGCCGTGCAAGTCCAGCTTAACACCCTCGCTGGGGAAGATAAGTTATCGCACCGCTCAAAGGCAGTTAGTTCCCCCAGTATGTACTTTTGTCTGTGGTGAATGTGTTTGCCTTCGCTGTTTAATCTGAACCTACTTACTTATCAGTGAAACGGCAGCCCTGGCGATGGGGCCCTGGCTGTTTAACAATGGCTTTCAAAGGGCGTGTTTGAGTTCACGTCCTGTCTTAACGACACCCCTCAACTCCTCCAGAGACGCATCAACGGCTCATCATTCCACTACACTCACCAAGCGGAGGACATTGTTTTAAAACATCAGATGGAAACTGGGCTACATCTGAACATCCAGTCACTGTTATTTCCAATGTGCGGCTCTACTCTCTTATATTTAAAGAAGGATGTCTAGCAATTATGATAACTTGACTCAAGAGTCAAATATTTAGGGCAGCAAAACCATGTCTATTTCAGGCCTTGCAGCTGACGTTCATTCTTAGGGTATATGGGATAAACACAGTATTCCGTTTCACGTTCCTAAAAAGGGAAATGGCCAAGAGCAAAAGCAGAGGGCTTTGTTTCTGCACATCTGGGCACTGCGTTGCAGCTAGCTGGAGTTCAGGCAGCTGAACTGGGCCATTAATAGAAGTCCGACCCAGCCCTGTGGCTGAGGGTGTTTAGAAGGTTAACATATTTCAGTCTTTCACAGAGGCATAAGGAAGTGTGTCTACGGGGTCATTAATACATTAGTTGAGCCCGTAATTATTACCCTAATGGCTCTTATCAAAAGCAGCAAGAGGTGAGCAAGGAGTGGGTAATTGCTGGGTGAGCAGAGGGAGATGGCTTTCTCCCTCTTTATTTTTCTTTTCAGAAGCTTCCATTAGCATAATGACCAGCGTATCTAGGACCCATTCTGAAAGCATTAACCAGATGATGCAACTACTGAGTCACTTATTTAATTAGCCCTGCTCACTAAAGATCAGTGCAACCCAGACTCCCATCACTCTGCCTCACCTACTCCCGGGTGGACACAGTCCTCTTTCCCTTCCATCAGACAGCCACCCATCCTTTGAGACCCAGCTTGGCTTGCTCATTGTTCAGTGATGCTTCCTCTAACTCCTTCAAAGGATAATCTATCTCACCTTTTATTTGTCCGTCCATCCATCCATCCATCCATCCATCATCCATCCATCATCTACCCACCTAACTTCTGTCAACCTGATTTTTTTATGTCTTTTCAAAATGAAATTTGAGTTGGCTGACAACAAAACATAATATGTAGTAATTTTTTAAAATTTTTTCTCTAGTAACAGGAAATGAGAGAGAGAGAGAGAGAGAGAAAGAGAGAGAGAGAGAGAGAGCGCGAGCGCACACTGGATACAAAATGGATGCCACATGGTCCTAAAAGTCTTCTAGGTATGGTCCTCAACTTTGGCTTTGTCCTCCTTCCTAGCCAAAGAAAGAATAACTACATACATAATCACGTGTAGACTTGAATACTAGTATGTTCACATTCCTTACAGCTGCTTCTTCTAGAACCCTTTAATGCAGCCAGTAGCATAACACCAAGGGGAAAGCCAGAGAGGAAACACTAATGGAAGGCCACAGTCACAGGGTCCCTGCGCCCCGGCCATTGCCGCTTAGCTATTACTACAGTGTCCTACAGTGTTGTATTCAGATATCTACTTTTCCATAAAAGTCCATTCCTGGGGACAGAGAATAGTATTCTACCCAACAACGACTCTGCAGAGATTAACGCCAGAGTGCCTGGAATAATATTTCTAAATAAATTAACTCGGATGTTGTAAATATAGAGAATTTTCATTTTTGTTTTTCAGAAAATGTGCTCTCTCAAGAGGAACATAAAAAAGTAGAGACTCTGATTTAAAATAAGGAGCAGAGAAGCCCTGGAGAGGGAGCCTCCGTTTTGCTGTGTGCCTACCATGCCTGCCCCTGCAGAGAAGGCTGTGATGGTTAGTTTTGAGTCACTTTCTGAGTCACAGAGTCCAGGTATGTGGTCAAACATTCTTCTGGATATTCCTGTGGGGATGCTTTAGATGAGATTTATATTTAGATGAGACGTATAAAGTAAATTATACGTTAAGGACAATTTGAAGTATAAAGTGAATGTATACTTTAAGTACATCAGATTGCCTTCTGTAATGTGGGCGGGCCACATCCAATTAGTGGAAGGTCTGATAGAAAAAAAGATGGCCTCCCAGGCGCAAAAGAGATTTCTCCAGCTTACCTGCTCACCGGTCACGTGTGAGGTGGCTGCACTCCAAGTGTCCTCTCTTGCCCTGATCCCATCCAAACGTTCGCCCCAGGCTCTGAAGCACCTGTGACCGACTTCAGTCTGTGGCCAGTAGATCCTTTGAAAAGAGAAACCCAACTGGGCGAGGGAACAGGCCTCCGGAAGGCAGAGCCATAGAGTCATCGATAACCAATCCATCCAGTTGGAGAGCAGCTGAATGGATCCAGACTGGGAGAGAATTTGAAGCCGGGTAACAAAGGTCACAGAAGTGACCTTCAAGGACAGACATTAGCAATTGAATGGGATCAGGGGGTGCTGACATGGACGGAGGGTGAAATCTAAGGGCCCCGTGGCTCCCCCCCCAGCATGCCAGGCCCCAGTGAAGAGCCCAGAGTCCACACAGCCCTCTGGGACGTGCAGGGCTGAGGAAGGTAAGCCCCTGTTCAGTGAGGCTAAGTCCTTAACTCCCACCAGAATGGGCGCGGCATCGCCTGTAAACTTGGGGTTTTTGTAGTTTAAGGATTGTACCTGCTACACAACTTAATGTTCTGGAATAAATGGTGATGCAGCTGTTGGTATTCAGATTACAAAGATGAACATATGAACTGAGATGCCTAGAGTGAAATGACATGCTGAGATGTAAAGGTGAGTGAGAAAATGTAAAGTTGATTGACGAGGTAGAGTGAACCACCTGCAGGTTTTGTATCACAGAGAATCAGACCTGCATTCCAGATCCACAGCTTGCTCAGGACGCAGGTACCGAACTTTCCTTAGTTTATATTCTTATCCGTAAACAGAGAGAAAATCTTTCAATAGGCCTTGGACGACTTTTGTCAGCGAGAAGTTTGGTCATACACATAAACTATCGAGTCTAGTTTCTAACCCAAGAGGGCTCAGGTCTGCTTCCTGTATTCCGACCCTCATTGTGAAATAAGAAGGAAGGGGAGGAAGTCTGGCAGGGAATATGTAAAATGAAAAAACCGTTGTTGGGGTGATGGATTGCTGCATGATTAATTTCCCCTCCCAATTTTTTTGTAATGTCACATTATTTTTTTAAGAGAAAAAATATGTTGGAAAGTTCTCAACCTTTGCCACAGGCCCTGAAGCACAGGCTCCACGCTGAACTGTGTCCAACACATGTGCTTCTCTCTGTCCTTCTCCCTCAACACAGGATGGGAGAGGCGTGGCAGGGCCTGGGCACTTCCTTCTCCATTCATCTCAGCCAGGCCCACTGATTGCAGCACTCCGGAGCCTCCTGCTTTGCCGAGCCTGTGAGTGTCTTGCTGAACTGCCGTCCAAGGGTGCATTCTTGATTCTGTCAAACAAACCTGCAAGGTTGCTAGGCACAGACAAGGGTAAAGAGAGAGTGGGGTTGCTCAATACTTGTTTTGCAAAGTCTGTTTTAAAAAAATTGCATCATATCCCATTTGCTTATTGTGCAATGCAGGGTGGATAGCTAAACTGAAAGTGAAGGAAGTCTGAGCTCTAGGCACTTTGGCCATGTAGACATCCATTATGTTCAAGTGGAAAATACTCAGTTTTTCTTTTTTTTAAATAGTATGTAGAAAGTCAATGAAAATAGACCTCGATGCTCCCCAAACATATAACACACTTAGGAAATTCCCCGTTCTATTTCTTCCTCAGGTGCTTGGTGTATCATATTCATGTGATGAGTATAAGTGGGATTAGTCATTGAACGCTGACAAAGTTCATTCCTCCTAACACAGCCCATTTACTCAGGAGTGTCTTTTAGTACAAAAAGTGCCGATTACGGAACTGCCTAATTAGATAGGTCCTAATCCTGCTGCGACCGCTAACTGATGGATGACCTTGGGCAGATGACTCTGTCTCCTAAGTGATTTCCTTCATTGTTAAGGTGGGAATGACGATCCTTGAGTCAGAAACTAATGGGAGAGTAGCTGGAAAGGGCTGAGGCCACAGCCAGGTTGGAAGTGGGGATGAATACACATGAGTTTCCCATCAACTGCCAACCTTCCCATCCTTACATTTCTCATCAGGATCCCTGCCATGCCACACCCTTGGCCATCATTCCATCCCAGGACCAACATGGACACAGCAGGTACAGGAAAGGGTCAGGCTTGAGCACTGCCCAGCAAGGTGATTCCCATAAAGACAGAGGCCAGTGCATAAGAGACAGGGTTTCATGGAGCCATGGAGGGTGGGAGGTATTGAGAGAGAGGAAAATAGGATTCTTCCACAAAGAGAAAGGCTAGCACTTTATTTTTTTTGTTTTTATTGATTTCAGAGAGGAAGGGAGAGGAAGAGGGAGATAGAAACATCAATGATGAGAAAAAATCATTGATCGGCTGCCTCTTGCATGCCCCCTACTGGAGACGAACCCCACAATCCGGATGTGGGGCCTAGATTAGAATCAAACCCAGGACCCTTCAGTCCACAGGCCGATGCTCTAGCCACTGAGCCAAATTGGCTAGGGTGAAAGGCCAGTACTTTCCTTCGGGGGCTTCATATTGAATAAATTCTCACTGAGAAGAATGGTGCTCACAGCAGCCATGTTTCAGTGCTTCTTACATAGCACTGAAAAAATAGGCACAAACAATACCTATGGTTAATATTTTTGTAATGAGCAATTTTAAAACTTTTTATTTTGAACAAGTTTAGTCTGACACAGAGTTCCCATGGCCTGCCCGCCAGTTAATGTCTAAGAGAATGGAGGTCCGACTCACGAGTTCCGGAGCCAGGGGGCAAGGCTGCTAGAGTTGAGGGTCAGCGAGGTGCACTGCGCTTTCATGAACGAACCTTTCTGCTCCAGGATCCTATCCAGAACCACATTTTGCTTAAGCTGTTATTTATTTTTTTTTCAATCTCTTCAATTTGTAAAGGTTTCCCAGGCTGTCTTTGTTTTTTGTTTTTGTTTTTGTTTTTTTGATAAGGGAAATATTAGTGGTTTATGCTGGATGAGGGAGCAGGACACACACACACACACACACACACACACACTATGATCTCAATTACACAAGAGAGATATGACTAGAAAAATATTAATATTAGGAAACACAATATTCACAGTTCTTATGTCAGTGGGGGATTATAGGCAATTATTTCCCTGCTACTTTCTACCCTCCAGTTTTATAAAATATATTTTCAAAAATGGTCACCCGATATGTAAAACAAGGGAGGCTGCATTGAGCATAAACCATAAACTCTCTGAGCCGGAGACTTTCCCTGTGTGATGGGCTCAGCCTGTGGATCTGACTGAATGGCACTTCACCGTGTTGCAGGTGTGCACACAATTCCCTGCAAATGCTTCTGAAACTGCTCCTATTTTGCCAAAACTTTCTGTCTTCTTGCCCAGCAGGCATGGCTTAGTGGTTGAGCATCAACCTAGGTACCAAGAGGTCATGGTTTGATTCCCGGTCTGGGCACATACTTGGGTTGCAGGCTTGATTCCAAGTGTAGGGTGTTGCAGGAGGCAGCCGATCAATGATTCTCTCTCATCATTGATGTTTCTCTCTCTCTCTACCTCTTCTTCCCTCTCTGAAATTAATAAAAATATATTTAAAAAAACCCACACACGCTTTCTGTATTCTTTATGACCCCCAACATCTAAATACATGGAGTACACAGGAAGGAGCCAAACAGGAGTGGTTTAGAGCTATTAGATCATGAGTCTCCTCATGAGCTTCAGAAGCACAAATGCTCCTGGGGACGATGGGCACCATGAGAACCCTCCTGAGCTGGACCTTCCTGTGGAAGGACGAGCTCTTCCTGAGGAAGGGACAGCACCTTTCCCGGGCCAGGCCCTGGGAGATTAGACGAACACCCCACGTGGCTTGCAGAGAGAAGACCTCATTGCTATTCAGAAGGTGCCGGACAGTAGAAAGGGCTGGGCCCGGTCATGGAGGTAGGGCATCAACCGGGCTGACTCTTCATGTTGGTGACTTTTGTCACCTCTAGCTTGTCACCCAAGCGAATGACAGCAAAGCCCTGGAGAAGAGGAGCCCCTGTCTTTGCAGACAGAAAGGAAGAGGAACTCCAGTGAGAGGGGTCCCTGTGCTTCACAGCTGGGGGTACAGAGGGTGATGCCTGTTCCCATCAAGGGCTAGAATAGCGCTCAGGCAGCCTGGCTCAGGCAGCTGGCTCAGTGGTTGAGCATCGACCTCTGTACCAGGAGGTCATGGTTCCATTCCTGGTCAGGGCATATGCCTGGGTTGCAGGCTTCATCCCCAATGGGGGCTGTGCAGGAGGCAGCTGATCAATGACTCTCTCACTGATGTTTCTCTCTCTCTTTCTCTCCCTCTCTGAAATCTATCTATCTATCTATCTATCTATCTATCTATCTATCTATCTATCATTTATCTATCTTTTTTTCCTAAAAAGCTAGGATTTCAGACTCTGGTGCACATGACCATGGAGCAGAGGACAGCTACGGCCTGCCTGGTGGAGGAAGCTGTGTGGTGAATGGAAAGCATCTGACCCTTTCAGCCCAAGGGGTGATCTTCACCCTTGGTCTACCCAAATGTGATGACACTTGTCATTTCTTGAGCACCTACTGTGTTCTTCCATTTAATGCCACGTCTGTAATAATCCAACCACATTGGTAATACAAATCTATTTCACCCACTCAGAATTTGAGACTCTTAATGGGCTATGTAACCTGAACAATGCAACCCGAGATTCCATTTCCTCCTCTGTGTGCTGAGAAGACCGATCCCTGCCTCCTACAGCTGTCTGGATCAAATGGACCACAAAGGAAAAGCTCGAGTCCCTTACAGAAAGCCCAGCAGGCCCTTTGATGCCCGCATCCCTCCGTCATGCTGCTCCTACGACGCTTTGCCTGAAGTGTGATCTGCTTCAGATTTTTTCATTTAAGCCCAGAAACCCAAGATCATTTAAGCCCAGAAACCCAGAGACAGAAACTCTTCTCAGAGTCTTCCTGAAATGCAAACAGTTCAACACGAAGGTCACGGAGGACTCCATCCAGCGTGTGTTTATATTTGTCTCATAAACTCTGGACGAGAATTTTCCAGGAGACGGTGGCGTCTCAGGAGACTTCTTGCCGAGGCTCCTGTAACTCATGTTCTGTTTTTCTTGGCCCCCGCTTCTTGAAAGGAAAAGGGAACTCAGTGAAAAATGTTAAACAAGGCCAAAGATATAAATATATTTTAAAAGCACTAAATAAAACGTGTTTGAAAGCAGTGCTGTACAGGGATTTCGCGGCCCCCGTGCCAAGCAGACTAGCTCGCTCCCATGAGCGTGCTGCCTCCGTGCTGCCAGAGCTCCAGAGCCCCGGGCCGGGAGCTTCGGCTTCCTCCGGGGTGTGTGCTGGGGTGTGAGGGCTGGAGAAAGCAGGTGAGCCCTCTGCACAGTGCTCCCTCAGGGAGGTGGGGTGCCTCCAGACGTCTGCACTGCATCCTCCTCCTGCAGAGAGATACAAAAAATGCACAGATTAGAGCTCAGCGAGAGCTGGAGACTCGTCTCTTACTGCTGTGTGTCTTTTATACACAGAGTAAAATTAATTGCAAATTTTTGGGGGCGTTGAGTTCTATGAGATTTCACACAGGTATCCATTCATGTAACCATCACCATCTTCAAAATATCGAATACTCCCATCCCTGTAACCAATTCCTTCCTGCTATCCCTCTGTGGTCACCCCTTCCCTTCCCCCCAATCCATGCCACCCATGACCTGTCCTTTAGAGATTTGCCCTTCTGAGTAAGCCATATCCATGCAGTCACACACACATGGTCCACTGAGACTGGTGTCTGTCACACAGCATCATGTCCTCAAGAGTCCTCCAAGCGGTCGCCTGTGTCAACCGTGTGTTCCTTGTTTACCACTGAGTAGTATTCCACTGTGCGGTCGTGGGGTGGACAGAAGAATGGCTCTCCAAAGATGTCCTCATCTGAATCCTAAAACCCTCTGTCTGTGTTTTCTTACACGGCATGGGGACTTGGCAGGTGGCTTAAATTCAGGATCTTGATGTATGGACAGTTTCTTGGAGTATCCAGATGGGCCCAATGTAATCACACGGGTCCTTTAAGAGAAAAGAAAGAGGGGAAAGTCATAAAAAAAGGTGTCATGATAGCAGAAGCAGAGCTTGGATCGACGTGCTCTGAAGACGAAAGAAGGGGCAGGAGGCCTCTCCATACCGGAAAAGGCAAGAAATTGGATTTTACCCCGGAGCCTCGAGAAAGAACACAGACCTGAAAACACCTTGATACTAGCCTCCGAAGACTCGTTCTGGACTTCTGCCCTCCGGGACTGTAAGATCAGACATCTGTGTTGTTTTAAGCCGCTACAGGACGGTGAGCTAATAAGCGGGTGTTTTCTTAGGCCATCGGTGTGCTGGGGATTTGTTATGCAGCAAGTGGAAACAAATACAAGTGTCCAGGACCCAATAGTCTGTACGTAGCTGGTGCGTCCTCTGATTTCCGCTCTCTGAGAGCTTTTGGAATTTGCCGTTTCTTGAATCCTGCTGGAATTTACCAGTGTCTATGTCTTTTAGCCAGACACTCTAGCCCGTTCACAGTTATCCAAATTACTTACGTGTTTATTTTGTTCCATCTTGTTTTGTGATTTCTTCTGCTCTCACTGTAACCCCATAGCTTTCCCCCCTCTGTCTCTTTCCTGATCTTCTTCGAATTGACTGAGGTTTTAAAATCTTCCCTTCATCCTATTTCTTTCCCTCTGCTAGCTTTGAAGTTACATACCGCCTTCCTTCTTTTTCTGTAGTTATCCTACACATTTGAACTTTAAGATGTCAGAATGTCCAAAGGTAAGCAGCACAAAGAATTTTAGTTCATGTGGCAGAAGTGGTGTTCGTCAAACATTCTGACTCTCCCCCCACACTTCTTAGTTTCCCTTGTGGATATGTTGGGGCCAATGTCTACTTTTGGCCAGTAGACAGTGAAGAGATGCATGTCAACTCTGGGGTTAGACGGTTCAAGGCTTGTGTTCCTTACTCAACGGTCTGTGCTTCTGACGCAGGCCCTTGGTTTAAGAGCCACTCAAAGGCTTTTCGGGGCTTTGCAGACCACACAGCTGGGGAGGATTTTGTGTAGAGACTGGCTGGGCCCAAGTCTTAGCATGTGGTTTAAGAAATACATGGGAGATATTTTTCCCACCCAACTGAGAAGGTGCCAGGTGATTACCCCTAAGCTTCTGTGTGTGTGTGTGTGTGTGTGTGTGTGTGTGTGTCTGTATGTTCACCCCACAAGAGTATTAGCTTTTGAAGGTCCTATCTATGCTGAGGTTCAGGCTTAGGCTTCGTTCTCTGGTCTTTGTGCACGTGTGTGGCCATTGAGACCCAGGCACTACCCCACTAAGGATGGGAAATGCCACCAGAGTAAATACCAGCTCTAACAATTGCTAACCTCCCTGGTTTCGACTTTCTCCTAGTCTCTGGACTTTAAGAATGTCTCTCTTTTTTCCTGCTAGCTCAACCATTTCTGCAAAACAATTTTTTTTTGAATAACACTGTATTCTGAATTTTATATATTTTTGCATTAAAAGGAGTTCGCTAGAGAAATAGACTACCTGATAGCCCAATGTAAAACAGGTATCATTTATCATCAGAGCCTCTATTTTATTTTATTTTTTATTTTTTTATTTTTGCAGGACAAATTTCAGACACCAGAATAGGAAGCTGTCTTCTGAAATGTGCTTTTAACAATGAGAGAGGTCCCGTGGATGGTCAGATATTAGGGGTGAAGTTCATGATGTGGGGTGTGTGAACACATATGTCTGCAATATACATAGTGTCATATCTTTATCAGAATATTAACTCTTTTTAAAAAATATATATATTTTATTGATTTTTTACAGAGAGGAAGGAGAGAGATAGAGAGCTAGAAACGTCGATGAGAGAGAAACATCGACCAGCTGCCTCTTGCACAACCCCCACCGGGGATGCGCCGGCAACCAAGGTACATGCCCTTGACCGGAATCGAACCTGGGACCTTTCAGTCCGCAGGCTGATGCTCTACCACTGAGCCAAACAGGTTTCAGCCAGAATATTAACTCTTAATCCAAAACAATTTAAGACCATTCTCAATGCTCATACATGGTTGAAAGACTGCAAATTACTTTGAGTTCCCATTGCTGCCTTTTAGCCCCATTTCCCTCCCCACCTATTTCCTCTGGTTATAGATCCCCCTTCTCCCCTTCCCCCTCTCCCCCCGCCCACCTTTTCTTCCTTATCTACTTGATTTTGCCATGACTACCCAGTGAGCATCTTTTGGTGGCTGGCAGCTGGCACCCTTGGGGATAACTGAGTGAGCAGGAGGTCTTTAGGGTCATCAAAATAAAAACAGTAACACGTGACATGTTCTAGGCACAGTAGTTGTGATTTTCAAGCCTTTAAAAAAAAAACCTTTTAGGTAGGTATGTGTACTATTATTTTAACTGAGAGGAAACTAAAATTAAATCTAAGCAACTTGCCCAATGCCACCAAGATAGTCAGTAGCATCCATGGAGTTTGAGGTTAAGTGACTTGAAATTAATGCCGATAATTCTTGACTCCAGGGCTGCCCCTGAGTCCCTCCCCAGAGGCTGGTGAGCGTGCATCTGCCATGACCTCAGCAAGCATCCCCGCTGGAAGCTGGGCCCTTCGGGATAATGCCATGGTGACACACTATTGGGAAAGGTGTTTTTGTTTGTTTGTTTGTTTGTTTTTTAATAGAAAATATATTTTTCTTTTTCTTGAACCTCTTGCCTTCCCAAACTTCACTGTCGATAAACATTCCTCAGGTCCTAGATGGGAACAAAAGCAGATGACTATGATATAATTGGGGCTCCCGGTGCCGGCCCCATGACTTAATTTAACAAACACGGATCAGGAGTAGGCACTGGGGCAGGTTTTACCAATGCAAATAACCTGGGTTAAAACTCCAGCCCCCCTCTTGCAGTGGGTTGTGGGTCCTGAGCGAGTCACACTATCTTTCTTGATGCTCCTTTTATACAGTGGAAGGCTGATTTTTGTATCTGGGGCAGTAACACATTAAAGAAAAACTGTGTGCAACCCTTGATTGAGTGTGTGCCTGGCACCCAGTAGGCCTCGCTGTTTGGTTACTATTATTAATTCGTGATTCTTACATTCGACAAGCCCTTTATGGAGGAATGGGGTGGTATTCGTGTTTAAAATCCATAAAAGGTAAATGTGATTATTTCCTTATTCCTCCAGTATTCATGTCCCCGAAATTCCTCAAGAGCTCACTATAGACAAACATAGAGTCAGCGGAGTCATAGCCTGGCTCTTCCATAAAGAAAACACGAGATAAAAAACCTGGCCTGTGATGTTTACTCTGCAAGTGGGAGCAAAGGGGCGTCCTAACGCAATGTCACTCTACTCCGAGGGAGGACTGAGTGGCCTAGTTGCTGATTAGATAGGAGTTCTCAAGGAGCTGGGAGGCAGGCTGCCTGGCCAGGCCAACCTGGAAAACAGGGCGCTGTGAACCTTGCAAGGGGGGTTGTAGGAGAAACAATGATTTTTTTTTTTTCTTCTCCTGGAAGAAGCTGATATGTTCAGATTTGAACATGTAGCCAGTGACAAATCTAGGCATCTCTCAACATAAGCTGCCATTGCAAAAATACATTGAAACAAAATAAATAAAAGTACTTTCTGTCTTCAGAGGGAAACGCTGAAATAGATTTATTAATCATCCTATCTAAACACCCAACAGTGAAAGAATGACTCATAAAGTGATGGCATATTTTACACACTAGAACGATGACATAGAAAATAAGGTTAACGAAGTTGTTGAAATACCACCTGTGATGGGGAGGTCTGATGATACGTCGAAGGAGCCTCGTGCGAGATGGTGTAGAAAATATAATCTTTTTGTGAAAATACAACACGGAGAAAGAAAGGCTGAGAGGAGAAAACTAAGCCCGCAGGTGTTGCTTATGGGCTGTTGAACTGGGACTGATGTTTTCCCTAAGCTTTCATAATGTTTAGTTCTTTTCAAAACGTTTACAATAAACAGAAATGGATTAATTTTCTAGTGAGCTGAAGGGGTGAGGATAGTGACACACTATATGGGGAGAGTTAGGAGCCATCCATGGCATAGCCCCAGCAGGATGCAGATATGGTCTCTGTGCACACAGACAACTATTTTTGGAAAACTGAGTTATAGTCGGGTTCTAAGCACCTTGTATTTAGCTAAATACAAACCCCCCTAACCAGATTAATACAAGGTTAGTTGAGTCCATGTTGGCATGTCATTCGGCATGAGACTCAGTTTATCCCAAGAGGGAAGGGCAGGCATTTCCGCACATGGGAGGCAGTTCGCACAGCAATACAACTTGCCCATTGATCCTTCCACGTTTGCTGACAGCATGCGCTGAGGATGCTGAGGACAATACTACTTAGAAGGATACTGTGAGCATCGAATGAAAATGAGCGTTAAAAACACCTGGTGCCAAGCCTGCGGGCCTTTCTTTCTCCATAAATCACAGCCACTGTTAAGTTTCGGTCGATATAATTATGTGGTTGCCCAGCCACCTCTTCCGTGTGTCTTATGTGTACAGAGCAGAGCATGTGAGTCCAGTGGAGACAGGGTTGGGTGGGCTGGGTTCAACAGTGAGTCCTCACAACATGGAAAAGCTCCTGGTGCAAAAGGCTCTCAGTGAATTGTAACCCCATGGGTAATGATAAAGAACACAAGGTAGACGTGGGAATGGAGCTCAGGGCCGGTGTTGACCCTTAGGGTCCATCAGAGTGACTCTCAGGGGCCCTTGTGCGGACACTGTGGGCGTGCTTCACTTCAGCAGATGGGCACTGTTAGCACATGATATGGGGGTGGCCTTCCTGAGAGGGGGCCGTTATTAAGATGAAACGGACATGGTAAGAGACACTCAATAGAGAGAGAGAATCCGGGTCCTGGGTGACTGCCTAGAGCCACCAGATGAGCTTTTTCCAGAAGCCCTGCCTACCTCTGCCTTTTCAGTTCCCATTGTTTATATCGGCTGGAACTGGGTTTTCTGTTATTTCCAGCAAAGCACATTCTCGATGAAACCCCTGTCAACTTGTAGTTGTCTCACCGTGAACGTGGGGAGAATGATAATAGTTAGAGCATGGATATAGCACTCTGTGAGGAGAGAGGTCCAGAGTATCCCAGCGACATCAGTGAGACCTGAAGGACGGGACAGCGGCTGTTGTCCCCTCCCTGCTCTCTCCTGGGCCTACAAGGAAGGGGTTCGCCGGTGGTCCTTCTAGTCAGGGGTGGGCGGTTGGGTTGTGAGGGGGGCGGGCAGGCAGGGAGAGCCCTGCCCTCAATGACAGCCTCAGGTTTGCAACCATAATCCAGATGGGTGCCCAAAGGAGTCCATCCCGGTATCTTCCTCTGAAGCTCAGATGATTTCCCCCGAAGGCCCGTGCATCCTCCTACATCTAATGCAGCGCTCCTCATGGGCCCAGGTGCAGTTTGGGGGGAAGTGTTCATGTATTTTAAAAAGACCCCCCTGTGCCCTCAAACACCCGAGGCTCACTGAGCCAGACACAGAGATTCGGAAAGAAACAAATCCTTCGACTTTAGGACCGGTTTCCACATTTGGGCAAATGGCAAAACTGTGAAAAGCAGATGGACGTAGGTTCCTATCCTAGATGGATGTTAATCTGTTACTAATTAACTGTGTGAGTCCGGCCAATGACTCAGCCTCTCTGTTTCCTTTTCCGTAATAACACCTACTTAGATTTTTTTTTTTTGGGGGGGGGAGCAGATGGGGTAGGGGGAGGCTAGGTTAAAATAAAATAATGTAAACAAATGTCTGGAACACGGTAGGCAATGAGCTCTCACAGCTAATTATTTTTACCGCTATTATTTCTGATACACGGAGGCGCCCAGGAGACAGAGAGGTCTCTGACTGCGTCTTTGGCGACAGTATTTGGAGAGAAAACAGCGTCTGGCTGGAGGCCGCTGTCTCCGCCCATCTGCAGTGTTGCTCTTGGCGGGTCCTGGCTGGTGCCTGTCTTTACCTTGAACTGCCCTGAGATTACAGTTTCTTGTAAACAGTGACTTAATTATTCATCTGCATCCTTTCGCGATACTGGGCCAAGTCCCCTGGAGGCTTGGAGGCCCGCCTCGGGCTGAGCTCAGGGGAGGCTGCATTCTCTTGCCGGACGTGGCTGCTCTCACTGAAGGTCATCACCTCCGGTCCCGAAGGTCAGGTGCAGAAAAGCTAAGGGTCCCGGGCCACATTGCCCGGTGCGCCCCGCTGCTCCCAGAGGCCCGTGTGGCCTCCACGTGGCCTTTTCGGGCAAGGCCACGTGGTCAGAAGGAAGTACATGTGTGAGAGGAGCAGGGGAGGTGACCAGGAAAGGTTGTAGCCAGCGAAACCATGAACTAGCACAAGTCAAAGGCTGATCCAGTTTGACTGGTCACAGGCCCAGGTAGATTCTTCTGCTCATTAACTTCCGGGGCAAACCTCTAGGCGTAGGGGGCTTCTGCATCTAGAGAGTTCCCTTTCTCCCTCAGGACAGATGTCCCCTGAATGCCCGGGGAGAAGCTCCTTCCTCTGTGGATTGACGTGGGGACATGGCCCTGTCTCGGGCTCCCTCCACCGCAGCCTCCTCAGACCTCTCTTCTGTTAGACGTGATTTCCTTGTGCCCAGTGGCACTCCTTCTCTCCCAAGCCTGACATCAGCCTGATGCTGAGGAGACAAACAGGCCGAGGAGACGGAAGGAGGGATGGAGGAAATCTGCTCTGGCTCCGGAGTGAGAAAGACTAATTCTATTGCCCTCTCTTGCACTTCCTGGAACCCCCACCACGCCCTAGCCCTTCTGAGCGGCTTAGCGTGTCCATCTCTAGAAAAGAAGACGCTGCTTCCTTGTCTTTCAGGATTGTTTTGGGATCAAAAAGGATCAACACCTGAGCATGAAAACAGATGGGACCGAGGTCATTACAAACAGCTTCCGATGGAGAAATGACGTGTCCCAGCCCGCACAGCACTGGCATTTCCGAGGCTTTCACCCCAAAGCGCTGACGGTGGTACAATGTGTCTCTAGACAGAAGTTTCCACTGATTTGCGTCCAGCATCTGTCGTCTTATTTCCCTCACGCTCTTGGCAGAGCCACCGGAATGCACCGGGGTGCAGGCCCCTCAAGTTCTTCAGGCTGAGGCTGTGGCTTCCCTCCAGGGCTCCCTACCCCAGTCTTCCTCCCCATCCTGGCCACCCTCCACCAGCCTTCCCTCATGGTCTTTCTAGAGCCCAGATGTCACCCTCATGCCGAGAAGCACCTCATGCTGAGCTGTCACCATGATGGCAGGACCCCAATGTTGTTAGGATCATACCCAGACTCCCTGGCCCAGCCCGTCCTATGGGGGCCTGCTTCTATGACGTGTGGCTCTCCAACTTCCTCTCTGTCACCCTGACGCCAGCACTGGGCCCCCTGCAATCGCCACTCTGCTTCCTGGCTCCTCGCTTTGCTTGGCATGGACTCCTGCTTTGTTGGGATCCCTTTCCTGCCTCCCTTTGCTCATCCGTCAAAGCTCCCGCTATCCGTTCAGACTCCCTTCAATGCTTTCTTCCTTGTGGGAAACTCCTGGTCTTTGGGGTGGAACTCACTGCTCTGAGTCTGAGGTCCCATGCCGCTGACTGAGTTCTGTTCTTCTCCCTGGTTCTGTAATTCTCTCCTGGTCTGGCTGTCTCCCCTGGTAGCCTGTGCAGACCTCAGGGATAAAGCCTGGGTTTATCCTCGGTTGAATCCCCAGGTGCGTGCAAGGTGTGTGGATGAAAAAATGAATGCACCTTGAATGCAGCCATTCTTTCTAGAGATCATTCAGGTATCTGATCCCAGAGAGAATCACTGACTGACTTGGGAGTCAGGGCTGACGACCCCTTTGTTCCACTGCCCTGGCTACCCACCCATCATTAGTGTGGGCCTGAAGCACAAGCTCTTTTGCATTATTTGAGCCTCAGCCCCTTCACCATTAGACTTCAAGCCTTTTTTTAAAAAATATATATTTTATTGATTTTTTACAGAGATAGGGTTAGAAACATTGATGAGAGTCATCGATCAGCTGCCTCTTGCACGCCCCCTACTGGGGATGTGCCCGCAACCAAGGTACATGCCCTTGAACCCGGGACCCTTTAGTCCGCAGGCTGATGCTCTATCCACTGAGCCAAACCGGTTTCGGCTAGACTTCAAGCCTCTTGAGGGCAGAGGGCAGGTCATGCACTCCAACCCAAGTGTCCCACATGTGCTAGAAACAGACGAGACTTCTCCCGCAGGCCAGGGGCACCATCTTCCTTAAGGTGTCTTCAGGGAGCACCAGCGTGGACTCACAGGGGCTGGAGGATGCTGTGGGCACTTGAGCTGCACAGACAGTGCTTCCTGGCCTGCCTTCCTCACAGGCCCTGAGATGACTCTGGAGAGACCTCGGGCTTCCTTTGCTCACACTCCCTGTGCAGAACAGGTGACCTGGTCAGAGCTGCTTCCTTAAAAATACTTCAATATGTTTTTATTGATTTTATAGAGAGAGAGAGGAGGGGAGAGGAATAGAGAGAGAGAAACATCAATGTGAGAGAGAAACTTCAATCAGTTGCTCCCCAACTGGGGGTCAAGTCTGCAATCCAGATATGTGCCCTGACTGGGAATCGAACTAGCGACGGCCTTTTGTTGCAATGGATGATGCTTGACCAACTGAGCCACACGGGCCAGGCCAGGAAGAGCTGCTTTCAATTTGTCTGCCTTCCTATTGTCTTTCTTTTTCTTCTCCTTTTTTCTCTTCCTCTTCAAATTTAGGCACTATAATAAATTAACCTTTCATGGCTCCATTTCCCCCTTTCCCACAGCGGAACCCTGACATATTTCCTCAAGGAAATACTTGCAAGATCATAATTGAAACACAGTGATTCATCGTAGACATTGGCGGAGGAGAGTAATGGCTTTAGCTCTCATTTCTGGTGGCAGACATGTTAATTACATTTTCTATTTCCCCTCATTACCTCGGAGCCTCTTCCCCCTGGCTGAGCCCATCCTCCCCATGCGCAGGGGCCTGAAGGCAAACCTGGGAGCACAGAGCTGACCACGTCACTCAGTGGTTTGAAATTCAGACATTTCCATCCAGCTCAAGTCCAGTCTCCTTGGTGAGGTCATAGTGCCACACTCCCCACTCCTCCCTTCATGGCCGAACACACGGAGCTAGTGTGGTGCCCTGAATGCTTTCCACAGGCTGCTGCCTCAGTCAGTGACACGTCTCCCCTTCAGTGTCCAGAGGGCCACCTCCCACCTCCCCTCCCCTCCCTGTGCACCTGCTCTGCTCCGGGGCCAGCTGCTGCCTCCTCCCCACACCACCGGCCTCTCCTGTCTGCTGCTTTTGCACTGAGGGCACCACATTAGGGTTGCCTTTCACTTTCTCTCCCATTTCCATGCTTCACTACTACTACTACTTCTTCTTCTTCTTCTTCTTCTTCTTCTTCTTCTTCTTCTTCTTCTTCTTCTTCTAATGTATTTTTATTGATTTTTTTTACAGAGAGAAAGGGAGAGGGAGAGTTAGAAACATCAGTGAGAGAGAAACCTTGATCAGCTGCCTCCTGCACGCCCCCTATCGGGGATGTGCCTGCACCCAAGGTACATGCACTTGGCCGGAATCGAACCTAGGACCTTTCAGTCTACAGGCCGACGCTCTATCCACTGAGCCACACCGGTTTCGGCATGTTTCACTTCTTAGCGAGCCCTTGGGAGGGACGAAAGGGCTGGTCTCAGGGAGTCTCCTTCAGGGCGGGGTCTCTTCGTTAAAGCAGTGAAGTGTCAGATATGATGAGTCTTGGGAGTTGGAACAAGGAGTTTGGATATAAACTAAACTACTGGAGTTATTAAGCAGCGTAGTTATAGCATCAGATTTGTATTTTTAAGTCGTCACCCTGATTATGGTAGAAATTTCTTGTCCAAGGAGCAAGAGGTCAAATTGAGATTCTGTTACAAAATGTAGGAAGGGGCGAGAGTGACTTGGGTTGGGAGAGGGGCAGTGGACGGGAACGGGGCTGTAGGTTTCAGGGTCCTCAAGAGGTGACTGGCTAGGGTGGGAGGAGGCAGGGAGAGGAGTCTTGTGACTCCTGTGCTTCCAGCTTGAGCACCAGAGCGGACTGTGCTGGAACAATGGCGGAGGACTGCAGGGAAAGAGGAGGCAGTCAGTGCATCCAGGGATGGAGGAGCGGGTTCCTGGGAAGCAGGAAGGTTTCAGGCAAACCAAGAGGGTTGGTTAGCTTTCTCACAGGCAAATGTGTTGGACAATGGGATACAAGAGCCGGGAGAGAGCAGCTCTCCAGTTATTCCCCAAAATGAGTCAGCAAACAAAAATGGCACTTTACTTACAGTCCATGGAGCAGTACCTCCAGGGCGCGTGGTTTTACAGTCCTGGCAGCACACTTCCACGTGCCTACTGAGACGCCTGGTTGTTGTAATTAGTCTTGCATTTGTTCATATCAAGCAAGTCATTACTTCCCTCAAAACAAATAGGTTTTCGGTCTGCATTGCCTAGAGAGCAGTGTTTCATTTCCTCAAACATTTATGTTTCCCCACAATTATTATCTGGAACTTTCTTCTTCGTTTTTTATATATATATTTTTTTATTGATTTCAAAGAGGAAAGGAGAGGGAGAGAGAGAGATAGAAAAGTGAATGATGAGAGATAATCATTAATGGGTTGCCTCTTGCATGTTCCCTACTGGGGATCAAGCCCGCGTGACCTAGAATTGAACGGTGACATCCTGATTCATAGGTCAATGCTCAAACACTGAGCACACCCAATGGGCTATTTTCCCTTTTTAATCTCAGTGCTCTAACCACTCAGAATAACCTTCTACCCTTGAAGGATCCATTTCAGGGGCATGTTCTCCCCGGGAAGGGAGAGGCCCTCCCTGCCCTGGGGGGCCTGGTGCTCACAGTCCTGCTCAGAGTTACTTCTTCTGGAAGCTTCTACTCACCCAGCCTGTGCTGGTCACTTCTCCACAGACATTAGTGAGGCTCCCCAGTCTCAGGCTCTGTGTGAGTTCTAGATAAGAGTGTAACCACAGGACAGGCGATGCCCTGGAGAGAGGGAGACCTTCTGGGATTAATCTCTCTCTATTGTATCTTTCTTTTGCATCTTTCTCTTTTTTAAGATTTAAATTTCTTGGGGTGATATGGTTAATAAGATTATACAGGTTTCAAAGGTACACTTCCACGATCCATGATCTGTAGATCACATTGTGTGCCACCGCCCAAAGTCAAGTCCCCTCCTGTCACCATGTATTTGGCCTCTTTACCCTTTACTGACCTCCCTCCCTTCCCCTCTGCTAACCACCATAGTGTTGTCTGTGTCTACGAGGTTTTGTTTGTTCGTCTTGTTTGCTCACTTGCTGCTTTCAGTTTCGTGTCTCACAGAGGAGGGCAATCATGTGGTTCTTGACTTTTCCTTTTTCCTCAGTTCTAGGACCACGTAAGAGACCCTAACTCCTTCTGATGTTCAGCTGAGGACCTGCGGCCCGAGAAGGACTGGCTGGTCCCGGCTGGGGAAAATTCAGAGGACAAGAAGCCTAGAAGTGTGGGCTCCCAGCTCCTACCCCAGGGCCCGTCCTCAGTGGCTCCCTTCCCTCTGCCCCCGTCCTGCCTTCTCCTCCCCGATGGCCGCCATCTCAGCTGCCTTGCAGCCCACACCGTCAGTGATTCATCGATTGACAGGCCCCTTATTTCATTGTATTTTTTGGTCTGGAGCCACTTTAAATGTGATAAACAAGGTTATTTTTAAAATTAATACAATGTCCACATAGAAATGTCTCATGGATTGTCAGGACCAATCCGAGTGCATTTTTGTCTCCAGAGGGAGAGAGGGCGCTTCACATAAGAGATCACCTGGGAAATGAGTGAAGATGGCTGCTTTCAACCATCATTGTCTAGAGCTGAGTGGGATGCTAGCTTTCTTCTCTGGGAGTGTGTATTACTCAGGCATCTTTGCAAGGAACCAGGCTCTTTAAACTTGTTCAAGAAAATGAGAAAGTAGTGAGGAGCATAATTTCAGGAGCTGAAGAGAGTCTCCAGTTGGGCACCAGGCGCCATGTGGCGGCCCTGGGCCTGTGCTGCTGGCAGGCTGCTCTGCAGGTCTGAGGTCTCTGCTGTAACGCAGGAAAGGGTGGGAGCTCCCTCCACCCTTCCCCTTCCTCCCCTCTGGGGGCTGAACAAGCAAGAGGAGGTCAGGGCGACTCATACCGAAAGCCACGGCAGCCCAGGGGCTTGCAAATCAAGGTCACCTGGCAGGGCTTCTGCTTCTCAAAGCCTCGCTGTGAACCAGCGACACAGACCCTGGAGGATAAACAAGGGGAGGCGGTGAGTCTGGCAGAAGTGTGCCTCTCAGCCATGAACAATACTCTGTTCACAGGGGAATTGTATGGCAGGCAAGTTACCTCAAAGAAATTGTAATAAAAATATACACCCCCACCGCACACACACATACATACACACACACATTCACATACTCTCACACACACACACTCACACACTCTCACGCATATTCACACACACACATTCACACACATACACTCACACACACACTCACACTCACTCTCACGCATATTCACACATTCATTCACACACATACACTCACACATACACTCACACACTC
The DNA here is from genome assembly GCF_014108245.1 of Pipistrellus kuhlii. Classification (NCBI taxonomy): domain Eukaryota; kingdom Metazoa; phylum Chordata; class Mammalia; order Chiroptera; family Vespertilionidae; genus Pipistrellus; species Pipistrellus kuhlii. Next base: position 485,523 of record NW_023425438.1, read on the forward strand.
TCACGCACATTCACACACACATTCACACACACATACACACACACACTCACACACACATTCACACACACACACATTTTCACACACACACACACACACACACTCACTCACACAAAACTGCCAACTGCTGCACTATAGGCAGGGACTCAGCCAACTTGTATTCTTACCATTTCTCACTGTTTACACAGAGCATTCATAAACCTTTCTGGTGGTTCCTCACCTACCAGTTGGGCAGGGAAATAAATGTAAGGAAACAGAGGGCTTGTCCCTGTAACAAAACTCACTTTCCTAAGACCAATCAAAGAATGAATGGCAGAGTGAGAGCTTGGCATTTAATCTCTGAATGTGTTACCCAACCTCGCTACTCTGGTCTACATGGAGGGAGGCTATGGGTTTTACCAGCTTTGGTTTTTTTCGGGGTTACCATGAGCCCTGATGGTAGAGAGGTAGTGCTAGAGAAAGGAAGGTTATATCTTGGAGGGAAATGCTAAGTAGATGGCTTCTACTAAGATCTGAAAGCAGTCAATACAACTGAAAACATTCTGGAGTCTGTATGCCAAGTCTGTGCAGCCCTCAGTCACTCCATGTGCAGAATGGGGCCGGGGGCAGGGTTCTGAGGACCCTGCATATGTCTAATATGTGCCAAATCCTAATTTCTTCAGGTCAATTTCCGAATGGTGAATGAGAGCATGACCCTACATCACTCCAGGGCGCTCCCTGAGAGAAGCGGTCATTGAGCCTTGCCTAGTGGGTGGGAGGCTCAGGAGGTTGGAAGAAGGCTTCCTGGTGCACAGACTGCTGTCCATGAACCTATAGACTCAGACCTCCCAGAGATGGGCTAACAGACTGAAGTAGTGTAAGGATGTTCTGGGAGGGCGCAAATGGGATGCAGATTTAAAGTCAGGAAATTTGGAATTGGAAAGACAATTCTACAAGTGGCAACTCAGGAAAAGCTTTAAATGAAAGTCAGAACTGGAAATGGAGGAAGTCACTGGCCATTGAAGCCATGTAGCAACAAGATGGCCCCAGAGCCCAACACCAGAGGTCAGGCTTCCTGATTCCCCGCCCAGCTCTCCTTCAGCCACTCTGACAACTCCTGCCCTTCCGTCTGGACATGGAGAATGTCCCTGAATCCCTGCTGATCCAGCCTTTCTTCTACATGCCACCTATGACTCCCCTCAATGGCTACTTCCCACGTGAAACGTCTAGTGTGAGGTTCACCAACGATGGCTCCAAAGTCAAGAGTCTAAGCCACTGGTACCCAGAATTGTCAAAAGAATCACCCAGCCGTCCGGGGAAAAGGAGTCAGATGACTTGGATTTAGCATATTTCAATCGTGCTCTCTAGATGGTGGTTTCATATCATGATGCAACAGAGATAGATAGCGTGGCAGCCTTTTCATTAGGCGATGGCCCTCCTCATTCTGAGAATCCTCAGTAGGAGCTCCTATGACAACCTGAGGGCTGATCTGGGAGAACTGCAGTCCTCAGTCATGTGTTTTTTTCATTCCTGAGAATTATTTTGTGATAGCGGACGGGATTTAACATTGAAATCTCTGCCTTAAGCCCTCTGATCTGGGAAACTCAAACAACTGTAGTAAGAGGACATCTCCACCTGGGCATCCTCATCATGGGATGAACTGAATTTGTCTCCCCCAGCCAGCTCCACCCAGAGCTCAGCAGTGCCATTCAGAAAGACAGGAGTCAGGTGGACACAATGGTGAAAGAGTAGGCTCTGGAATCATGGTTCTAAACACTAAAATCTGGAAAGTTACTTTAACTGCCTGAACATCCATGTTCTCATGTTTAAACCTGAGCAATCATACCTATTCATTACTTTGTTTAAAAAAAATAAGAAAACATACATAAGTTACTCAGCACAGGGCCTGGTACGCATTAAATGCTCACTAAATGCTAGTTTTCATCATTATGGCTCTGACTCATATCTTGCCGAGTCTCATCAGAAAGCACAGGGCATGGCATACCATAAGCCCAGAATAAACATTTGAATGAATTTGTATCCTATTGACATTCCATGGACTTGGTATTTCACGTGATCATTTATTTCACTCTCCCAATACACTGATGATAAATGTCTGTTATGCACATGAGGAAACGGAATCTGTGCTGAAACACGTGCAGTGTGTTTTTGTGGTAATAACTGGTGGCTTTGAACCATACAGATAAACATGTGGATGTACTCTAAGTAATATCCACAGAGGTGAACTTAGTAAATTAGGAGGAAAGCTGGGGTTCACTCTGTATTCGGAATCTGGGGAGATTCAAGAAGGTTGTCACACTACTCCTTACTAGTGTGTGCCAGAGCACGTGCTGTGCCCGCATCACCCCGGTGCTGTCTTAGGCCACCCCTGTGAGTGCTCAGGGCATGTTGGGAGGGTAGCTGTTGCTCCCATTTCACAGAAAGGGACACAGAGGTTCAGAGAGTCAGCACAGTGTTTCTGTGTTACACTGCTTGGGATTTCAGAGTCAGATTTCAAACCCGGGTCTGGGTGACTCCGGTGCCCTTCTATTTTTTCCACAACACCGCACTGCATCCCACGGGTTTCCTGAAATAGAACCAGGAAGCGGTGTGACTCAGAGCCCTCCCGTCACAAAGTCATCTCGAAAATCTCAGGCTTGGCAAGGACTGAAGGGCGCAGGGCAGGCAACCCTCCCAGAGGCTGGAACCTCCTCTGTAATGTCTACTGAATAGTCTGGACTCCCCTCACACACAGCCAGGGGCAGAGCTGGTGGCTTCAAGGATGGCCAGCCACCTGGAAGAGGCTCAGAGGGCCTGGATTCAAACCCTCTTAAACGGATGCAGAGGCCTAGAGAAAGGGGGTGGTTCCAGGATCCCAGCTTGGGTAGTGTATGCCCAGGTGATCGAGGGTGGTTTTCTAGAGCAGCTTCATCAGACCCCATCACCGAACTGAGCAGATCTGAGAGAGAACACTACCAAAGCCCAGACAATTCAGCCCCCAAACTCCATGAAAATAGAAGATAGCCTCCGACTCACATGAGCAGGAACTACTCTTTCCAAATTCATCTCTGGCAATGGAATATGATCGCTCTGAAATGATTTCCCTTCCTTGCCAACTCCCTCCGAGAAAAAGGCTGTGACAGACTCAGACAACATGTCCTAAAAGAGCGTCACAGTCAACAAAGCCTTAATCTGAACTTCAACCCTGTGAAGCGATGACTCAGGAATTATGGTCACCATTTGTTAGAGGAGGGGCCAGAGATTGAGCTGTGTATTTGTCAGAATTGTAGGCGACCTGCTACAACAAGAGACGTTAAATACGAGAAGCTACTGTGCTATCCGGTCTTGATTATCCTCATCACAGTCTCATGTGGGTTGGCAGTGGGAAGGTGGAGAGGGCTCTTCTCTAGTCATTCACTGATGCTAACTCCTCTGCCTAACACTCTATGGGCCCTTAGGCAATGGGGTCTGCCATCCATGTGTCTGTCTAATAGACGAAGACAAAAACAGTATGTGGGGAATCCCCTGAGAAGTTTTAATGTTCCGGATCTGAAAGCAGAACATACAGCTTCTGCCCAAAATCTGTCAGCCAGAATTTCAGGTAGAAAGTCTGACCTATCTCTTGTGGGGCTGGGACAGGCAAGCGAATTATGTGCTGGGAGGAAGGACACATTGGTTTTGGCGGCTTTAATAAGAATTTCATCATTTCTGTCATAAACATCCTGAGTTCCCAGGACCCAGGATACTGGGCTAGGACTTCAGCACAATTATTCTGAAGATGCGTACAAGGTCTTATTCAGGACTCCACCCTTAAATTATAGAATGTATCAACCTGAAGGTGGTGAGCTAGGTTTCTGTAAATTTTTTCTTTTGCTTAATCATGATTATTGCCATCTTTGGGGACTTTCAAGTTCTGAGGACACGGGGGTTGGATCCATCGCAATGCAGTCCGAGGCCACCACCTTTCTTGTTGTTGTTGTGTCCTCACTCAGATTCCTCTACCTTCTTTTTGGGGTCTGTCAAGGTAATCTTTGTTCAGCAGGTATTTAGTTAACATTTTACCAAGTGCCTGCTTTGTGACAGCAGCCACATAAATTCTGGACCCTAGAGATTCAGAAATAAACAAAAATGCAGGACTTGTGCTAGAAGAAGAATGCACGCTGCCTAGCAGAGAAGCTAGGAAGATGCGTGATAAAAATGAGGTTGACAGGTGTAATAAATGTGGGCGGAAAGAGTAATGAAGATATGGGGAGAAGAAAAGCAATTGTGCCTGGGTACATTTTCAAGGTGGAAGCAATTTTTAAGAAGAATAAGTAATAATTCCTGGTGAGAACACATTATAGACAGAAACAAGATTCTGCACCCTTTACAAGGACCAGATAATAATGAGGGTTTTTACTTGAATGTTGCTCTAGGGATATGATGGTGGGAATGGTAGAAGTTTGAATTCATAATTTGGACTTACACTGCAAAACATTGGAACGGCATATAAAGAATTTCAAATTCTTGCTGAGCTATCATCTAAATACTGGATCTTTAGGTTTGCTTTCTGACCACTGTATCCACCTGTTCTTGCTTCCCACTTCACTCAAAAAATAAGTGAAAAACTCTATCTTGGGCAGTTAATGGAGAGAGCACTTACTGATCCAACCAAAGTTTCTTTCATTTCCTTTCCCCCATTTCCTCTAAGTCATTGTCAAAGTGCGTGGGTGAAGTCACTGCCTTCCAGGAGCTCAGAATCGAATAAAGGAAGCCAGTCAACAGACAGCAAGCCCAGCGCCTGCACTAGGATATGAATTAGATGCTGGGAAAACACCTAGAAGTGGGGCCTTCATCCAGTCTGAGACTGAGGGGCGTATGGATCTGATGCTTGTGCAATCTAAGCCCACGGGACCCTTGCTCTGTTGAATCCTCGGTGGTGAGTTCTTACTTTGAAGAGGTCCTAATGCTACTGCTCTGCCAGAGGACCAGCTTGCAGGTCACATGGAGCTGAGTCCTTTCTATCATCTGAGTTAATGGCGTGGCAAATAGAAGGCTTTGTCACGTTCTCGTATAGCAAGGAGCATGCCTCTTCTGTGGGCAGAGGGTCTGTATCGGTGTCTTTGAAATCAATGGTAACTACACACTGTACTAATCTGAAGGAAGTCTGCTGCTGACGGTTGGCCAAGCAGATGTGGAGGAATGGCTGGTGGGAGGACTGAATGCTTTCTGCAGGAACAACACTCTTCAGAAGCCACACGAGTAATGCTTCATCCTTCTGCACCTCCCACGTCAACTGTGCCTTCTGGGCCACAGCTGCCTCTCAGAGCAACAGTTCCGGGCGTTTCTGTCTCCGGGGTGCACCAGCCACGTCCTTGTGGTTAGCAGATGCGCGAGTTTTGCAGCGAAAGCCTGAAAGGAAACCATGAGTCTGACCTTGGAAGATGTTATGTTCTCAACCTCACTGAGTCATCAGTGAATTCATGAGCCAGGTGAGGAATTTCCAGAGACTAGTTGCATGCAATGACTTCCCAAAATGTGAATGTCAGAAAACAACAGGAGAAGAAAAAGGGGTGAATGCCACCTGTCTCCCGCTGTAGGATCACTTTATTTATTATTATTATTATTATTATTATTATTGTTATTATTTTTTACTGTCACTGTATTCTGTTTTTCACATTCAGCTTGTCCTTAGGAATTCAGATTTCATCTAGGTAAGGTCTGACGACCCTTTTAGTTACGGCGAAAACAACAATCCTTGACTTGAGAGCAATGACAACTTTAGCTTGAACCTCAAGGTCATTCTGGACCATGAAAATGAGGAGCACGTTGCTTTAATGGGCCAGGAGGTTCCTTTGCCTGTTGTTTGCTATCAAAACGTTTGTTTACACAACTGTGTGAATTCCTTTCTGAGGGAAGAGTGTTTGCCCCAACCTCCTTTCTCACAAGTCCTTTCATCCCGAGGTTACCCCACCTGACTTTTGGAAATGGTTCCATTTTTATCCCGTTAACTTGTTAATTATACATTCCTTTACTACTTAATACTTACTCACAGCGTGTATACTTAGAAAACAAAAAATAAGACTTAGAAAAGAAAAGGCCGAGGGATCTGCCTCGCCCCAGGGTCCTGTGTTGCCAGGCTCCGGGTTTCTCAGTGGATGGGGATGGGTTAGGATGACAACTACGTGGCCCGAGGGCACAGAGGGCTTGGTGGTGGGCACCCTTGGAGGGGGAAGCAAGCGCTGTGGGCTGGTGCGACCCAGCCACCTGCACACAGGACACATTTCAGTCCCGGCTCCATCATCACCTCCTCTGGGGAGTCTTCATTCAACTACCTCCTCCTCACCCTTAACCTTTCAGCAGTGCTCAAAGTAGCAGCTAAATGCAGACAATAGCAGCTGGCAAGAATGCATGAAGCAAAGTGATGATGCTCATTCATTCCCATGCCACCTCTGAGTGCTCTGCCATCCCCTCTTTAGGGGTGAAGGCAGCCTGGGCACGCCGCCCGCCTGGGCACCCGCTGGCCTGAGCATGTCGGTCCCTGCTCTTGAAGTGCATTTGACCACTTCCTCTGGCTGGCTTCATGCTGACTTTGCTTTTAGGTCTCAGTTTAAATGTCAGCCTTTCCAGTTTGCATTCTGTGGACTCTTGAGAGAAAATTTATGACTTGCCCTAAAGTCCTAGACCAATCTCCGGCCATAGCCCTCGTATGATTGCCCTGCTCACGATGCTGTGAGCTCCGATTAGTGCAGAACTGCTCCTGGTCACAAGGCTCAAACATGGGGGCTCCTCCAGGGCCGGGCTGTGCACAGTTACCACGTTACCTGCTGTCCTGCCCCCGCCTCAGGGCCTTCCACGAGGTCCCACACCCAGTAAACTCTCCTTACAGTTCACGGAATGGAACGAACGGAAACATCCGTTGTTATTGCTGTTGTTCTAACCACTGGAATATGGCATCGCGTTAACGAGTGCCAGGGACCATGTGTGTGGTCCAGGCCCACAGAAAACAAACCTTGAGTCCAAAGCATCTGCTTGTGGCAGGCTGCTGGCAACAACAGCCTCTGTTCGTGTGGGGGGTGCTCCGCTCCTCCTCAGAGTCAGCTGGGGATGCTGCACTGAGTCACCGGGAAAAGGGGTGCCCGGCAGCTCGGCTTCTTACAGAAGACAACCAGAGCCCTCACTGGTGTTGCTCAGTGGATAGAGCCTCAGCCTATGGACTGAAGGGTCTCGGGTTTGATTCTGATCAAGGGCATATGCTATGGTTGCAGGCTTGATCCCCAGTAGGGGGTGTGCAGGAGGCAGCTGATCAATGCTTCTCTCTCATCACTGATATTTCTATCTTTCCCTCTCCTTTCCTTTCTGACATCAATAAAAAATATATTTAAAAGAAGAAGAAGAAGTAGAAGAAGAAGAAGAAGGAGGAGGAGGAGGAGGAGAAGAGGAGGAGAAGAAGAAAAGAGAAGAAGAAGAAGAGGAAGAAGAAGAAGAAGAAGGAGAAGGAGAAGGAGAAGGAGGAGAAGGAGAAGGAGAAGGAGAAGGAGAAGAAGAAGACCACCAGAAATAGGCCTGGACATCGGGCTCAGTGAGATTCCTGCAGGTGGCCGGCTCGGAGGACGGCAGCTCCTCCAGGACGCAGGGTGGAGCTGAGGGCCTGGGCGCTGCATGAGCGTGTGGTCCCCAAATCTGCCTCCAGGTGCAAAAGAATTCATCACTGTTATTAGAAAGAGTTCAAGGACTGTGGCCTAGATCAATGGTCGGCAAACTTATTAGTCAACAGAGCCAAATACCAAAAGCACAATGATTGAAATTTCTTTTGAGAGCCAACTTTTTTAAAGTTAAACTTCTTCTAATGCCATTTCTTCAACATAGGCTCTCCCAGGCCCTGGTATTGTGTGGAAGAGCCACACTCATGGGGCCAAAGGGCTGCATGTGGCTCGCAAGCTGCAGTTTGCAGACCACAGGCCTAGACTGTCCCTCAGGAGTGCCCAGTGGCTTTAATGGAGCTGAAACAGAACATGCTGCTTGTTCTCTGGAGGGCGGACTTGCAACAGAAGAGGAAGATGGTGTGTGTGTGTGTGTGTTACTGCTCCTTCCTTCTCCGTGCTCCTTCCTGTTACACTCCATGAAGTGACAGCAAAGCACCACCACTGGGGAGATAGAATGGAGCCCGGTGAGCACATCTGTAGGGTGTCTCCCGGGCTGGGCTGGGCGGGCACGTTGAGCTGCTGGGTCTGAGCAGTAACTGCTCAGAGGAAGCTGACAGTTGAGATGAAGGGCAGCTCCCAGCTCTGGGCAGGAGATAACATCAGAGCACGCCCACCTACCCCAGGGCTGAGCCAGAGCCTGAAAGCCCGGGAGGGGGGACGGGCAGGGGAGGCACAGTGACCTGCCATGAGGCCTGGGCCTGCCAGAGAGAGACAGGCTGGGGACCTACTGTGTGCGCATCTCAGAGGCTGACTTCCTTCAGGTAACTGCCCCTGTAATTCTTTTATGGACAGGGATCTGCAGGTCCGAGAAGGCAAGCGCCCGGCTCGGGCACCACTGCTCCTGGGAGGCCTGGTCTGCCCATCCCGGGAGTCTCCTTCTGGTCAGCGAACTCTCCCAGGAGATGCTAGGTCCGGGGTTTGCGGGAAAGCCTGACCTACACGGGGTCCTGCCCAGCACTGGGCCCCTGGGTGACCCCAGGTTTTCGCCGTGAGGAGACTGTTCTCTGTAACAAACAACTGCTCTGAGAGCACAGGCCTTCAGTGCAGCTGTGAGCCAGCCAGGGCTCTGGGCACTTACCATCCACTTTCCCGAGGCCCCCGGGACTGACCTCGGTGTCATAGGAGACATTTCTGTGTCTTCTCCACCACTCTCCACCCTTTACTTCAACACTCACAGAGTTCTGAGTTTTCATGTGTTTACCCCCATAAGCCTCAGTGTGTATGCAGCTGTGTGTATGCAGCTGTGTGCACATGGGTGCATGCACATGTGTGTATGCACATGTGTGTATGCAGCTGAGTATATCTGTTCTATCCTGCTAGTTTTTTTCTAACGGAAAGTCCACACTGTAGCCTGTCTGAGCTCTGTCACGTGGGGACTGAATCTACAGAGGCTTCGCCTGCCAGTGGCCGCCATGGCCAAGGAAGCTGGGAATGAGCTCCTCACCCCAATGTCCTGAAGTTCCTTGATGTCCACGCACCAGGGCGGTCATCTGCATCCATAATACCATTAGAAACACTATTCATCTCTCATAGGAGAGAACTCTTTTGGATTAAAAAATGTGAATTATAACCGTGAGTATAGTCCTTGTAATGATTTTCCTCTGGCTGTGATTTTCCACTGGTTAGCACTTGCAGGTATTGTTGCAGGAATATTTGCAAACCACCTCAAAACATTCAAGGTCTCTCAGAGAAGGGCATCACTTGCTCTCTCCCCCTTCTATTCTCCAACATGTCACCTGTTGCCCCTTCTCCCCACCTCCTTGCCCCGGCCCGAACACAATCTACTCTACGGGCAATACCAGAATTATCCTCCAGTATAATCAAATCAATATCAGGCTTCCTTACTGTAAAATGTGTTCAAACGTTTCTCATTATTTACACAGTGGAGTCCAAGGACCTTGGACTGGAGACCCTCTATGAGCTGATGCCTTGCTCTGTGCCCACCTCGTGCCCCCCTACTCGCTCTTGCAGACCATAGGTTGTAGCCTAGACTGCGCAATATTCACTGAGGACACCTGTAAAGTGACCTCTTCTCCCCTAGGACACCTCTCCCCAATCATCTTCCCAATCTTTGGACTCATCACAGTTCATAGTCACAGACTCTTCGCGAAGTGCTTACGCAGTAGTTTTCATGTTATTAAAAAGGTCTATTTACAACATTTCTTTGTAAAATCCTTTTTATTTGCTTTACACAACTTGTCGCATTTTCATAGGGCCTAGAATAGCTTCATAGCGATAGTGAAGGCAATATAAAGTTTGTTTAAAAATTGCTACTCAAAATTTTCAAATGATCACACCCTCTGCTCATAGCTAACACCGCATTTCAAAGAATCCAGCATATTTCATCAACTCAATATTTGTCTTCTAGATTATATGGCTATCATATCCCCCTGTGTTTGATGTAGAAATAGAATGTGGTTATTGACTTGATATTCATAAATTTGGAGTAGCCAGTTGTTTGTTGACAAATGTTTTCAAATCAAGATAGGATTTTTTCTTCAATGAAAGTTCTCATGGGCAAAGCCCTGATTTCCTCAGACGGGAAACTAGCACGAATCTTTTTGTCCCATTGACCTTGTTTATATATCAAGAATTTCATCCAAAGTGGATACCTCGGAATAAGAAAACCTCAGCTTGTGACTTTGTAATAGGGTGCTACATCTCCAACTATCCCAGGACCCTTTTTTATAATTGGGTGGCATCTATATTGAGTGCTTGGATGACTTTCTCGGTAATTCTTCCATAATTCTATTATAACTTTTGTCTTTACTACTTCCTCATTATTTTATTGTTCTTTCAAGGAACTTCAGAATTGCATTCACATTTTAAATGATTGATTTGGGATGGCTAGTCTTTACTGTACATCTTCCAGAGATCTCTGTCATGTTGGTAACATGCTATGTGATAGAAGGATGTTGGAAGTCAGAGAGAGAGGACTGACCGGGTTGTCATGAATTGTGCATTTTCAGTGGAGTTTTTCCAGCAGTATGACCATACATCTCCGAGCTGGCAGACCAACTAGCCTCTCTCTAAAATCCCACCCACCTGTATGAAAAGCAACTCTCAAATGGGTCTACCTGAGGGCTCAACCCTGCACACTACACAGAAATTAACCTTTTCTCATAACTGAACCTTAGAAAAAGAATGAAGACACAGCCTAACACATTTTCACACAATAATTGCTGAAACTCAATTAGAAAACACTGAAGAGGAAATTGGATCAATATGTTGCATCAAGTATATACATAGCATTCCCTTTTCAGTTGCTTGTCTTTTCTCTGATGTGGAATATTTCTAGAAGAAATAGTGATGTCACATTTCCCCACCGCTAGTAATACACTTTGGATCTGTGAGTTGAATGTTGGGCACACGTGTTTCGACAAAAAATTCTCTGTGTGTTTCTACTACATATTCATAGACAAACTTCCAAGCCACCAAAAAACAGATGTTAATCAAATCTGGTTTATCACCATCTTATCCTGCCTGCTGTAGGGGGAAAACAACACATGGACTTATTTATTAAAGTTATTCTTTTTTTTATTTTTTGGAAAAAAACACTGTACCAGGCTTGGGAATACAGGATGAAAAGACCGGACTGAACTCACAATGTCCTCTATGACCTCCTACAACAAGGAGGTTGGTGCATTTTCATGAGAGTCTTTGAAGTAACTTGTCAATTTCTAGAGAAAGTCTTCACTTTTATCAGAAGTGCATAGAGTATACCAATCAGTGTGCTTGAATATACTTCTCAACAATAGCAGGTCTTTCAATAGATGAATAGGGTGCATTGCCGCATTCATTTAAATCTTCTTTAATTTCTCTCAGCAATGTTTTATAGTTCTCAGTTATGGGGCTGGCACAACATCACCAGATTTATCCCTCAGTAGTCAGAGTTTCGATGGTATTATAAATCTTGCACATTTTTTCAAGGATTCAAAAATGACACGTGGATTTATTACAGATGATTTACTGAGGAATAAAATCCTAACTGCATAGACAGCACAGGCAAAATGATCCTAGGTGAAGGTGAACGTTCCTGTCATGCCTATGAAGTATTCTTGTCTAAGTCATGCTTTTCAAGTAATTTGGTGGCAGTTAGACTATCTGCAGAGCATGAATTCTCCACAGGACCGGCTGAGCAGGAGACACAGAGTAGATACCTGGTGTGCATGCTGAGTGAACATTATTGAAACACGGGGACCCTCCTTTCTCTCTACTCCAAAATACTTGCCATGTCCAAGTGCCTATGGGCGGACAAGTTCTAGTTTCTCTGGGACTCCCTTTCTCATTTGTAAAAAGGGGATGGTAACAGCTGATAGGGATTTCGTAAAGTGTAAGTGGGAAACGTTTGTGTGAGTTGTATGTAACAATCTAGATGATAAGCTGTGGAGAATGGTATTTTGCTGCTTAGATCCCAATGAGCCTTCTTTTAACAAGTCGTCCCTGTGGAGGAGCAGACTCACAACGCCCAGGGTAGTTCTGCTATCTGCACAAAGGACCTTGGCCATGACCAGCATTCAGAACTAACAGAAATTCTTATTTTTGCTTCTATTATGTAAAGTCTATACGTCAGCAAATCTATTTATTCCTTCCTTTGAATAAAGTAGATGTCTACATCTAACCTTGGCCCTTTTGTGTGAACTGAATAGAGTTTTCTTTAAAAAAAAAAAAAAAGACACAAAAACCACATAGATTGTTTATTAAACCACAAAATGTTGGGGCTGAAAGGAAACTTAGAAATCATCTGATCACAACTGTGCATTGCAAATTTCATTGGTGGTTTTTTTGGATTATCAAGGGCTTCTTGTTGATCATTTGCAGTGACAAGAAGCCTACCTATAAGATAGATCATTTCACCTTGGATCACTGATTTAATAGTCCCATTCAGCAGAAATCCCCCTGCCTGAATGTCCACCCAGTGAAGTGACCCAGAGTGAGTCAGCATTTTTTTTTTTTTTTTCTCTTGGCAGCTCCTGGATACTCAAAAACTGAATCAGGGTCCCCACTGAGTTTTCTTTGTTTAACTAAGTCATTTCTTTCAATGTTGTTACTGCACTTGCCCTGGTTTTCTGGTCTTATGATACCTGGTATACTAGCTGCTCCCTGGATAAACTCCTCTTTACCAATCTTACTCTTATAATTATGCTCAGAACTGAGTAGGATGCCCTGGGTATGAGAGATGAAGCAAACGGAGGTAGGAAGCCGCAAAGCCCATCCCCAGGAAAGGTGTCCCACTGTCTAAGAGGCTCCATCCTGCCAGGGGTGACCAAGAAGGCATCAGGTCAAGAGCAGTTCTGGGGCCTCCCTTTGGGACAAAATGCCAAGGTGTAATTGCAGCTGATACCTGGTTACAAAGAAGTCTCTCTCACTTCCTCTGCCTCTTCTTCTTTCGTCATCTCCCCCTCCTTCTCCTCCTCCTCCTCCTCCTCCTCCTCCTCCTCCTCCTCCTCTTCTTCCTTCTTCTTCTTCTTCTTCTTCTTCTTCTTCTTCTTCTTCTTCTTCTTCTTCTTCTTCTCTCTCTCTCTCTCTCTATCAAATTTCTCTATTATAAGTTATATTTTGCATGTAACTGAGTATCTTGGAAGCCAACCCTGTGATTAATAGAATTTATTACACATATAAATTCCAAAGAGCATTTTATAGACATTATCCTTGGAAAGAGCTTTCTTGAAAGTTAGTCTTACCCCTTAAACACATTGGTTCTAGCCATAATCATGGATGATATGTCTGAGCCCCTGACTGGTACTGTGTCTAGTGCAGCTTACATGTTAACAGAATGCCACATGAGATCTAATCATAAAACACCTATACTGCACTTGAATCAAGCTTAATCCTGTCCTGTGCAGGTTATTTCCCATAAAGAAATGCTACCCATCATGCCTCGCTGTTGCAAGCTTGGGTTGTATTTGCCACTTGGTATTTTCAGGTCTGGAGAGAAAGCGACTTCATTTCCGGTTTCTGATGAAAACAGGAGAGTTGGAAAACCGAAAGGGAAGGTTTCAGTGACAGAGGGTATATTCTCTTCCTCAAGGTGAGTTAGCACACCTGTCCCCTCCGTTGCCGTGCTCAGCCTACTTGGAGACCATGAGGATAACTTACTGTCTCCTGGTTTCATAAGGGCATGGTATCTCCAGCCCAATATTTAATGCAGCCATTAAAGGGCCGTGGCATCCCCTGTGATCGCGTAGCAAGGACAGGTCCGATGAGGACAAAGGCCCATGGCAGGAATTAGATGGCAACACAAGCAAAGTCTCTTTGCTTTTGCAAAGTCATCTTCCTTCGTGTCTCAGGCTCACCTTCAGGGACGGCTATTACATGCTTAACAAAACCCACAGCAACAGACTCCCCGCACCTAAATGAACGCCCCAGAAGGTGACAGTGAGTCTGAGCTGGCTCACCCTTGGATGATCATTCACAACCATCTTTGCTTTGACAGCTGGGAGGGTCAGGATGATGACAGACAATCAGAATTCGTCTCTGACTTCATCTTCTAGCAGAACCAAAAAGTCCACCTTTGAACTCTCCCTGGAGATTTGCTCGTCTCACTGAAAGGAAGACAGAGCCCACCCCACGGGCGGGAGCAGCGCGCTTGGCCACGCTCCCCACAGGTCCAGCGGCCGCTTGCCTCCGAGGCTCTGCTTCCACCGGGAGAGCTCAGAGATATGTCATCGCTGCCTCCTATCTCATAAGCATGATTTACAACAGACACCGTGTCATCTGGGTTTCATTAAACTGTAAATTTAACCAAATCTGCATCTAGGAAAGCCGACAGCTCAACATCCACAGACACTCTTCTCCCAGCGTCCTTTGGGGGCTGGGCCCCCTGGAGCCAACACAGCTCAGCAGCGCCCACCAGCCACTCATGGGAGAGCCTGACCCTCCCAGGACTCCTCTCCCCAGACACACGGGTGTGCATGTGTGTGCATGCACCCCCCTCCTCCCAGCACAATGAAGATGAAGATTTATACACTGATTCCAAAGAAAATAAACTGCGTTCACACATGACAAATGACAGAAAAAGTCATGCCATGCCAAGCGAGAAATACACATTTATAAAGCAGACTCGTTACTGAAAAAACGCAGAGTGCCTTGGCCGAACTCGCCGGGAAGAAGCTGAGGGCAAGCAGGATGCCGGTGAGCACAGTGGGTCCGCTGCAGTGCGTGGTTCCGGCCCCGCACGCATTCGCCTGCTCACAGGGGTTGAATGAAAGTCTGTTCCCGTTGATTCCTGAGTGAGGGGACGGGTCTAGGCTATCTCATGGGGTTGTCTTGCAGCTTAAATGACCATGTAGAGCTCCTGGGAGGATGGAAAGACATCACCCTGGAAATCTTCCCTTCACGTTGTGGGATGGTACTTATAGACTCAGCCGAAAGGAAGGAAGAAGGGTGTGGTGTCCTGAGCAGAACTGGGATAAGTAAGCACCTGCGTGGAGCACGCTGCCTTCCAGGCTGATTGAACGTGCTCTTTCCTGCCAAGTGTCCCCAAACCCAGGAATCACCCCAACCGAAGAGAAGGAGGCACTCCGGGAGAACATGTTGAATGTGAGGGATGAAATCAAGCCATGGCTGTGAAGAGAACAGGATGGGCTGGCGGTTATGACGGAGAGAAAGCAAACACAGAGCGGAGGCCAGCGGGCTCTGCAGTCTCCCTCATTGGGCAGGAAGCAAAGCACAAGGGTGAGTCTTTTTTGTTATTGTTAAATATGTGTTTATTGATCTCAAAGAGGAAGGGAGAAGGAGAGATAGAAACAGTAAAGATGAGAAAGAATCACTGATCGGCTGCCTCCTGCACGCCCCTGCTGAGGATCAAGCCCGCCACCCAAGCATGTGCCCTGACTGGGAATCAAACTGTGACCTCCTGGGTCATAGGTGGAAGCTCAACCACTGAGCCACGCCAGCCAAGCTGTTTTCCGCTTTTTAAGGAGGGCTGCCAGACCTCAGCACACACGGCGGAGAACGGGGAAGGAGAAGGAGCGGGAGAAGCACCAAGTGCCCAGAAGTCCATAAAAGGGCGCCCGACGGCGTCGGTGTGTTTGACCAGACGCTATAAATAGAGGAGGGCAGCGTGCAGAATGCGGGCGGAATGTCCTAAGATAACCAGAAGCATCTTATTAAAAAATGGTGTATTCGCCTTCCAGGTTCTCTCAGAATGTACAAGGAAATGAACCTGCGCCGAAGTGCCAGCAGGAGCAGTGAAAGCAGAGTGAATTACTGTGTACAGGCACATGAATATTTTAATGCAAAATGGGAATTTAACTGAGAAAACAACAGGGAGGCGGCTCAATAATTTACGGTTTCCTAAATAAAATATTACGCGGCTATTAAAACGAGATCTGTGGGGACACCATAGCAACCGGGACGATTGTTTATTGTGTAGGAACCATGAAGGAAGCGAGGAGAGAGATGATCGATGTGCCACGGTTACAGCGCGTGTAGGAGCAAGGCGGGCCGGCGGCGAGAGGAAACGGGGCGAGGACATCCTACACCGACAATGGGGGGAGAGACGGAGGGTTTGTTGCTTAAATCGTTTAGCTTACATTATGGCCTCAATAAGGAGAAGCAGAGATGGAAGGGCAAGAATAAAACCTCTGACTTCTCTCCATGTTTGACTGAGAAACAAAGGTCCCCCAAACAAGGTGAGTGAGCAGCGCTGCTGGCCTCGGCCATCCTGGGAGTTGCCTGGCCGGGACCTGCCCAGGTTTGCTGAGGGCCCAGAGCTGAACACGTGCATGTCACAGTGCCAGGGGCATCAGGTGCCCCGTGTGTGTCCTGACCATCCCTCGGGCTCTGCCTCAGTGTCTTCTCAGGTTGGTATTGACAAGAGTGGTGACTGGTGTCCCCTGAGCCTCAGTTTCCTCCTGTGTCAACCCCACAGGCTGGCATGAGGACTGAGCGGAGTGCAGTGCTTTTGAACAGGAAAGTGTCACTTGGATCGGGACAATCAGGGGCCACCACACGGACACTGTAAGATGCACTAAAAATGTTTCTACCTCATTATCCTCTCAGCCCTCCTCTTCCTTCTCCTCCTCCTTGGCCCCCTTCCTGTCTCTGTCAGTCTCTCTCAGTTTATGTTCTCTCTCACAGTTTCTCTCTGTCTCTCTCTCTGTCTCTGTCATACACACAAGCAGTTACACTCATCACACTCACAAGCGCATCCTCTGCTCCAAGGATTTTCAACCCTGTGATAGTGTCCGCACCTCCTCCCTCCGCCTCCTCAGCTGCACTCATCCTTCCTGCTCACCTCGCTCACCTTGCTCACCTCTCATGTGCCCCCGGGGCCCCAGCTGGCGTGACTGTTAACAGGGTTTTGTGGTCGTCAGTGGCGGGACATGACTGCGCCGTGGAAGTCTGTCCTGCCCTCCGGGTGGCCCTGGTGGCCTTGAGATGCAAGCGGAGGAAGTCCTTCCACGAAGACGTGACAAGGGCTGTACCGACGTGAAAATCCCCACGGTTTCAAAGCACTTCACCAATGCTCATCTTATAATTTCAAATAGATTATTCTAAATTACTAACACCCTCACAGGTTGAGCTGTTAAGTAGAACAGATTGCATCACTATCGCCATTTTGCAAACGAGCAAGGTGAGGCTCAAATATGATACAACACGGGCCTCAGCGACGTATCTCACCAGCAGCGGAAGTGGGACCAGAATCCGGGGCTGTCTGAGCCCCAGTTCTGCACGTCCCGAGGGACACGTGTTTATCTGACCGCCTGGGACGGTTCTCCGAGGCTGGAAGGCCACCGAGCCAGCAGGTGGCTGTGCGGCTGTGAGTTCCTGCTGGGGCCTGGCCCGGCATTTCCATTTCTAACCAAGGTCCCAGGCCATGGGGCGATGCTGGCCCACAGAGGGCCCTGGAAGGTCACCCATCTCTGCCAGTCTTCGGAGATAACAGAAACTGCTGGCCGGCCATCCGGCAGCCCAGTGGTTCCTTCTGTGTGCTGACATTGAATCTGCGGTGGGCGGGTGGGAGCGGGCTGTAGGCCTGGCCAGGGCTGCCTCCTTATAAATGCCGTCGGAAGTCATGTTTAATGGAGTGCTCGGTGGGCAGGGAGCGCCGAGCGCATGGGTCTCCGGCCTCGTTAATATTTAGAGCTTCCTGCACCTCCTGGAGAGGAGGCTCAGCGTGTGGCCCAGGGGCCTCCGAACACACGGGCCCATTCAGGAGCGGCTAATGCGCACGTGAGACGTTAACTCCCGTGGAAAACAAAAACTGCAGCGAGGGCGATCTTCGCCGAGGAAATGGGTCATTCCAGATTAGGCTCGCGTTGTTGTTTCAGGTGGCCCCGCTCCCCGCTCCCCACCTGAGCTGCGGAGGGAAAACGAACCCACAAACCGAGGCCCGCCCGCAGCGCAGCAGCCTGAGGTGGCCCTATTAACAGGAACCGAATACCGTGAACTTGGCAAGTGTGCGCGGTGGTCCTCTTGCCACTAAAATAAAGATAGTCCCCCGGGGGACAGGCCAGTGCACTCCCCCCCTCAGGCACCAGGTGCGAGGAGTTGAGCTCACCCGGGGTCACCCGGTGATGACCCACAGGGTCTGGAGCACGCTGTGTGCTAGGCACACATGGGTAGCAATGGTTTGAGGCTCAGCATAGGGGCTCGGACAAACTGTATTTGGAAGCGATTGAGCCTGTTCATTCCTTTTGGAATCTGACTTCCCTAAATGCCCTCAGTCATGGGACATAGCGTGGGAGGGGCACACCTCACCTGTGCTCACTGGGGTTCCCTGCCCATGGTCTTGAGTTATCACCATAGAACCTGCCTCCAGATCGCAGTTCACAAGAGTTCCATCAGAGTACGTTGTGTGGCCCGGCTGGTGTGGCTCAGTGGTTGAATATGGGCTCTGGAACCAAGAGTCACCAGTTCGATTCCCAGTCAGGGTACATGCCCAGGTTGCAGGCTCAATCCTCAGTAGGGGGGTGTGCAGGAGGCAGCCAATCAATGTTTCTCTCTCATCAATATTTTTATCTCTCTCTCCCTCTTTCTTCCTCTCTCTCCAAAAAAAGTTTGTTGTGTGTTTATTGCTTAAACTGGGGATGGAGAGTTGACTAGAAATTTGTTTAAAAAAAAAAAAAAAGCATCCTGGAAATTGTGTGCAAAGAATCTCAGAAGGAGAGTAGCTCTGAAAAGAAAAGATGCTTATGGGGATTTAATGACTACCTCATTTTCGAAGGAGAGAGTCATGATGACTCCAATGTGTGGTGTAGAAGAGGCACTGACTGAGCAGAAAACGAGGAAGAGGGTTAGGTAGGGGAGGTGCTGAGAGAGATTGAGGGATGTAGTTGTAGTTAAGTTGAGCTTGAGGACCTGTGACACATACATATATGTGTGCCCATCAGACAATTAGACCTGTGACATATACATATATGTGTGCCCATCAGACAATTAGACATGTACAGGTGCAGAGGTCAGGAAAAAAGCTACGGTAGATAGGTGATAGAAACACACCCATATGTGTGCATGCATGCATGCATGCCCACGTACATATGCACACGCAACTGAGAGTGAGCCACCTTCCAGGAAAGCAAGGAGAGGAAGCGTGAATGCAATGAGCATCGCAGAAATTGTAAGTGTGTTAAGGTCTTCACAGTCATCTTAAATGATTGTATGTTATTGTGTTAATGTTAGTCATGTGTAGAAAATGAAATACAAACTTTTCATACATTGTGCTTGTAATGAAGATATAATAACCACGTGTCCAACTTTGTTTTTCAGGTTGGTAAAGGCTACTGTCCATTGTTTCCTAAGCTAGGTAGAAGCATTCGTGAATGTTTATTTTATCATGATTCTTTAATAATAAATATTCATTAAATCATACAGAATATTGATTTATATGTGTTCTTTCATATATGCTATTCCTCAAAATAATAAAGATATCCCAGGTACATAGTATCAGAACTGAGGAGAAATGTATTCAAATCTTAATTCTACCAGGCAGGGGGAGATGCGATTATTTGATCACCTGTTTTAAATATAGCCCGAGGTACTGACTACAGTTGCGATCATGCATCCATCCACTATTTCATTCAATTAGTATTTTCTGCGGGAACACCTCGCCGGGTCTATGTTGACTCCTGGCGCTGCAGGGACCGATGAGGCAGAGCTGTTTGCTCAAGGAGTTGGCGGTCAGGTTGGACAGTACCCTTACCGTTCCATCGGGTAGAGGTGTACATAAGGGGTGGAAGAACCCAGGGGGGACGTGTGATACGGAAAGAATGTGTTTCCCTGACTTGACAGTTGAGCTGAATGTCGCTGATGAGAAGCACGGAGCTGGTAGGAATAAAATTTGTGGGAGATGGAACTGCCTGTGAAAAGAAATACATTTCTAAAAGCATCCATGTTAGGACTGGCGTGCAGCCCCTAGTAGCACTGTCAGCATGAGGAAAAGCTGCTCTGTCCAAGGCCCACAAGTCTGCTTCCTTAGCCCTGAGGCAGGCAGTGCCATGGTCAGTCTGATGAAACCTTCTCGATTTCTCCCAGGAATGCTCCTCCCTCCCCCACCCACCCCCCTCCGTAGTGCTGCTTTGTTTTGGTTTCATTCAACTCAAGCTCTTCCGACAGCCTAAGTGACCATGACCCATGTGAACTGTAGTGGGAACAAACTCACGTTCAATACCGATCGCCCAGGAGATGAATGTCAGCATTTTGGGGGCTCACACAGAAAGGAAGGAAGAAGCAGGAAACCCTCCCCTCTCCTGAGGGCCTCTTTGCAAAGCTTTCTGGTTTGCAAATTCAGAACCTCCAGTGATGCATAGACTATGCTTCCAGGAGAAGACTGCCTGGATGATTTGCAGAATGTGTGTTTAGCATGTAGCGACACATTTCTTGGAATTTTAAAGTGTTTCAGTGCTAGAAGAGATTGAGCAAGCCAAAGTGCTTCCACATGGCTAGTAAAAGTCTCATCAGGCAGAGTGACCAGGACAATTTCTCCTACCCTGGATTCTGATAGATTGCAGGTTTTTCTCTTTCTGTGGTGAACTAGACTCAGCAGCTTCAGAAAGTGCCGTCGACAAGAGGGAGGGAACCCTGTGATCTCATGCTTCCTGGTGCGGGGACACCCTCTCAGACCTCAAGGCCGACTCACTTGCCTTTGACCAGTTCTCAGGCCATGGTTGGTGTAATTTAGGCAAAGTGCCTTAGCTTCCCTGATCTTCACTTCTTCATCTGTTAAAATGGAAGCAGTAAGACCTAAAGGGAAAAGATGGATGACCCACCCAAGGGGAAGTAATGATGAAATATCTTGAGAACAGCACTTATCAGCAAGAGAACACTCAACAAATGTCCACGTGTACAGGTAGGTGGGAAAACATGCACACGTGTGTGTGTGTGTGTGTGTGTGTGTGTGTGTGTGTGTGAATTTCTTCGAATGGAGAATAAACTGAAACATTTCCACCCAAAAGACCAAGTAGCAGTGAATGGCAGTGGCTAAAGTCTCCGATTTATCCTCAGCTTGATCATGCTTTTTCTCAAGACACACACATCTACAAAGTGAAAGCCTATTGTAGAATCTATGGAGCAAGCAATCCCTCTTGAACACACATGAAGTATTAGGAAAGGTATACTTCACTGCTTAGTTTCATGGAGGCCTCTAGAGTAACGAAAACCACTGTTTTAGGAAAAAAAATACTCTGAGTGTAGTTGTCTATATATATAGTTTCTTAGAACCTGCCAGTATTTTGTCACTGAAGAAATAAAAAAAAAAAAATGCCTCAGTGATAATGAGAAGTGCGTGTTGATATAAAAGCGAGTTGCTTGGCAACAGATTAACCTACTTAAACTCTTACCGCTGGTTTACCGAAGAGGCTGAAAAGAGAAATGTGAAGACCACGGTAAAATCCTCAGAATCAGAAGCCCCAGGACACCCTCTAAGGGAGAAGACACCCTTGTCTGTAAGCTAAAGCTGGGATTTTGCAAACTACATTTCCCAAGCTTCCTTGCCAGCGGATTTCCTATTTGGTGCTGCCAGTAGGAGGTGCTGGGTTGTTGGAGATCCAAGAAGGAGAGAGAAACTGGAGACCAGTACCTGGGACAGTGTGGGAGTGGCTGGTTGGTCAGGAGTGTGTGGGGAGTGCAGATGCCAGTAGCTCAAGCAGAAGGAGATCCTCTTCTGCAGCCTCAGCCCCGGCAAGTGGTACCATCTTAGGCAGATTCAGGATCGGTCTTGTCTCCAAAAGCTCGAAAGCAGGTAAGGACCTGTAGACTCCGTCTGGAGGGTGTTAGTGTATTCTGATCTCTGGGTAAAACCATTCTTCTTCTGGTTCCTCCACAAGATTTCTTTTCTCTTCTCTGCCCCTGTTACGCCTCCCCTGAATTCAATTCTCTCTGTTTGAAATACCTAGTCTTCATACATTTCAGTTTTATATCCCACATATGAATGAGATCATATGGTTCTTAGCTTTTTTTTGTCTGACTTATTTCACTTAGCATAATGTTCTCAAGGTCCATTCATGTTGTTGTAAATGACACGATTTCATCCTTTTTTATGGCCGTGTAGTACTCCATTGTGTATTTGTACCACATCATCTTTATCCAGTGCTTTATCACAGGGCACTTTGGTTGTTTCCATGTCTTGGCCACTGTGAATAATGCTGCAATGAATATAGGGGTGCATATATCTTTGTGTATAAATTATTTCAAAATTTTCAGGTATATACCCAAGAGTGGGGTTGCTGGGTTATATGGTACTCTATTCTTAATTTTTTTGAGTAATTGTGAGTCTGTTTTCCACAATGGTTGTGCCAGTCTACATTCCCACCATCAGGGAATGAGGGTACCCTTTTGTCCACAACCTCTCCAACACTGTTATTGCTTGTCTTGTTGATAATGGGAACTCTAACAGGTGGTATCTCGTTGTAGTTTTAATTTGCATTTCCCTAATTGCCAGTGAGGCTGAACATCTTTTCATATATCTATTGGCTGTCTGTATGTCTTCTTGGGAGAGGTGTATTTTCAGGTCCTTTGCCCACTGTTTGAATGATTTGTTTATTTGTTTGATGTTGAGTCTTATGAGTTCTTTATATATTTTGGAAATTAAAGCTTTGCCAGAGCTACTGTTTGCAAATATTGCCAGAGGGAGTGGGTTGGGGAGAAGGGAGTCCTCATATGAGCTGACAGGAGAAGAGTTGACTTTGTGTGGTGGGCACCTGGCGATGGTACAGATTTTGTAACTTAGAAATTCACACATGAAACCTATATGTCCATGATGACCAATGCCCCCCAATAAAATTTAATAAAAAGAAAAGAAATCCCTAAAATGGTTTCTGACTGAACACTGAACCAGATGCAATCTTCAAGCAGGTCACAGACTCTTTCATTAGATTCAAATTACAGAGCAATATGATATGAGCAAAAATATAAAAAAGCATTAGGAAAGATATTGTGATGGTTAATTTCAATCTTTTGATAGATGGGTATAGATATGGATACAGATACTATAGATTAGATATAGGTGATATAGATATAGATATGGCTATAAATATGGCTATAAGTATATTTAGATCTGTTTCTCTGGGGAACCCTGACTGATATAAGTATGGAGGTGATAATGATTGTAATGGGAGATGATGTTGCAGATAGGCAAAGGGCAGCTAGAGTTAGCTCTGGTTATCAGCTGAAGGCTTTGGGACTTTATTCTAACGTTCATGTGAACCACTCCTAATTGTTAGGGAAAGGAGTGAAACAGTCATGTTAGATTTTCTTGAACCCCCCTTCCTCGGCTGTGGGAGTGTGGAGGATGGGGGAGAGATTGGGGAGAGCATGTTCCTAAAAGGAGCAGCTCCTCCGAACAGTCAGCCAAACTTATCAGCGAGGCAACCATACGTTTTCCACTTTCCAGCCATTCAGACCCTCATAATAGAGTCCAACTCACTCTTCTCTACTGACATATGACTATTTCACTGTCAGCGTGGGACACCTGGGGCATGGTTTCTCCAAATCTTTGCTTTTGATCAGATCACAATGTTGAAGAACAATGGGTAAGGAAGGTTTAGCTGCAACCTGGAAGACTGATTTGGAGTACGGAGTTGGAATTCTTTTTTTAATTTTTGTTTTTAAATTATAGTTGACATACAATATTATTTTAGTCTCAGGTGTACAACGTAGTGATTAGTGATTTATATGCCTTAAGAAGTGATCACTCTGGTAAGTCTGATGCCCTGACACCATACATGGCAGTCACAGCATTACTGACTGTATCTCCCATTGAAGCTGTTCTCCAGAACCATTTAAATGGCCACAGCCAGACATGGATATTGTGAGTGCCAAAAAGTCTATGGAAGCAGAGATGACTGTTATGTACAGGTCCTGACAGGCTTCATGATCTATTTTTGTTAAAAGGTCCAT
The DNA here is from genome assembly GCF_014108245.1 of Pipistrellus kuhlii. Lineage (NCBI taxonomy): Eukaryota > Metazoa > Chordata > Mammalia > Chiroptera > Vespertilionidae > Pipistrellus > Pipistrellus kuhlii. Next base: position 509,525 of record NW_023425438.1, read on the forward strand.
GTCCCGGGTCCTGGTCTGGGCTCAGCGTGAGTTCTTGTATCCCATTCATTGCTTTCCAGAGTGATGGAAGCTTGTCCTTCCCTCTGCAAAGCCTCCAACGTGGAACCAAGAATGTGTTTTCCACAAATTTAATGAAACTTAACTTCAGAGCTTTCCTGTATGTGGGCCCTGCCCAGATCCCCAGAAGGCCCTAGCGGTGCTTTTAGATAGTCATATGGTTTTATAAAATTTGCAAAAGTAAGATATTTTAACCACAATCTATTAAGATTGCTGCCTCTTTCCATGCCTTCTTCTCTGTCAGACTTTCCCTTGTGTTGGGCGGTGTTATAGTGGTCATGGGCATTTTGAGTATCTAGCTGGGTAAGGACTTGTGTTGGGGTTAGTTTGAGTTTATCGAAACTCACAGTCACTTCTAGAACAATTGCGTTATTGTTAATCATCCTGGTGTAAGAATAGATTCTAAAAATAGTTCTACCACGCACTGTGTGGCCTCACCCAGGCGGGTGACCCAGAGGTGCAGGGCCAAAGGGGGACTCTCAGGGGACATGAGCCCCCAGCCACAGAAGTGTGCGGGGAGTCCAGGAGAAGGAGGTTCTGAAATGTATGGAGCCAGAGGCTAATCTGTGAGAAGTCCTTCCAACCTTCGAACGTGTAAATCTGTGAGCAGATCATCTGAAACAGAAGTTCTATCTTCTAAGAATGCACTTGACAATACAGCCCACACAAGGAAAATACTCTTTTTTTTTTAACTTTTAGAAAGAAATCTGAGTAAATAGAATATTAAAATGATTTTTCAAAATCTTGCTGATTTGACTAAACATACTGACATTGACAAAAATAAGATGCCTCTGCTAAAAGACACTGTGACAAGCTGGTGAAGAAATGTTGCCTAAATTAAAATGTTTAAGAATGGTTACTGCACAAGACAACTCAAAGTGACCTGAAGTCTTCTAACTCTTAAACAAAAGAAATGTGGTGGTGGTGTTTGCAGATTGGACGGCAGTGGTGATAAATCCCATGGCCTTACCGACAAAGGGCTAGCATTGAAAGAAGATTTTCTGAATGATTAATAACTGAAGGAACTCAACCAACTGTGTAAGAGAAATGGCTGAATTATATTTCTCTTCTTTTTATAAAAATATTATGAAACCATTGCCATACGAACACGTTATTAAAGATTATACACTTGCTGTGCAATTTTGCTAATGAAGGTTAATCCATTCATAGCTCCTTTCAGAGCTAAAAGATGTCAACCTGAAGACTATGGATGCTTAGGAACTATGGGCTGAATGAAGAAAGAAGTACATTAATCAATGCATTTATAAGCATTATATTTTTCTCTTTCACATCATATACATGTATGTGTATATGTGTGCATTAATTATCTAATTAGAAAAATACTGTTAGTTTTCATGGTAATAATAACCAACATTCACTGTATACCAGGTATTGGCCTAGGCAGCTGTTGTTTTTCCAAATGTCTGCTTGCATCTCTCCTCTAAGGGAGGCCACTTCGCTTGTGCAGGGAGGAGAGTCAGTGGTTCCAGAGTAGACCTGTTTTTGCCATCAGTCATTTAGGCAATCGGACGCTTTCCGATGGTCAGAAAAACAAGCTCTCACAGTATGTTGAATTGCGTTGATATCTTTATAAAAATCCCATCCCACAGTTGAAGTCACGAAGATCTGAGATGAAGTCCATGTTCTATTATTTACCGGGTGAGGGACCTGGTTAAGCTGTGTAGCTCTGCTTCCTGCGTCATGATTAGATAGTGGAAATGTCAGTGGGAATATAGCAGTGAAAGGCAAAGTTTAATGTCTCTAATGTTTGGTGCTATGTCACCAAAGCTTAAGTGTAGAAATGGGGAAGGGCGGGAACTGCGTTCTACCCTGAACTCCGTTCCCCACTCCAGGCAAGTTGCTGCCCCAAAGGATTGTGCCATTTCTTGGTCATGTATCAAGGATTTTCTCAGGGAAAAGCACCTGGGCTCAGAGAGCGCAGGGACTGCTCCTCACCCAGTGGTGGGCAGCCAGCTAATTGTGCCAGTAAATCTGTGCTAATCACATCCTGCATACAATATTATGTTAGTCTCAGGTATACTACATGTGATTAGGCATTTCTGTGCCTGAAGAAGTGATCATCCAGTAAGTCTAGTGCCCTCTGACCCCACACACGGCGGTTACAGCATTACAGCAGCCACAGCTCTTCCCCTCCTAACCCGAGCCATGAGCTGTGACCACACAAGCACATCTCATTTTCCCACACTGCCCCTCTCACCGGGACACTCTTCTGTCTCTGTTCATCCATAAATACCTACAGACACTTCAAGGTCAAGCTCACTGACCTTCCTCATTGTATGCATGCTCTTTCCTTCTTGTAAGAACACCATCCTGTGACCTCATTTAACCTCAGTTACCTCCTCAAAGACCCCATCTCCAAAGACAGTCACACTGAGGATCAGGGCTTCAACACATGGATTGTGGGGAGGTGACCCAGTTTCGTCTATAACGAGCGGAGACTGCTGAAACAGAAAGAAGGATGTGGGCCATCCAGCTACTACATCCCTCTGCAAGAGATGCTTGTTTGGGAACGTTCCTAGCAGAGGCAATGACGAGATGCATCTTCTAAGAGATGCCAACACCAATGAGCAGCCCAGGGGATGAAGCCTGTGTGTGCATCAGCTTAGAAGCCTCCTCAGTCTCATGCTCCAGCTACTGCCAGGCTGAAGGAACAGACTTAGGACAAGGATGGGGAGGTGGGGACCAGCACATGGGGCCGTCAGGAGTTTGTCCCCTAAGACCAAGACAGCTAAGACTGAGGTCTGAGCTATCTCATTTGCATCTTTCATTCTGACAGGGGATCCGGGCCCAGAGGAAGCGTTCTGTAAATTTCAACCCCGTGACTTTCTCACCATGGTGTGAGCAAGCACTGGCGAGCCCCATCACTGGAGGCTTTCAGAGGCAGCTGAGGATTGGGTGAGACCCTCCACATCCTGCCCCCGCCTAGCATTCTGACTCTCCGCTTACATAATAAAGTGGACGGGGCCACACTGCCTGTCTGTCAGCCATGCTCCTCGTTTGCCTCTGAATTTGCTTCACTTTTCAGTGGCATTTTAAGAGGGTGACAGGTCCCACGTGTCATGTCTTAGAAATATGTTACTTCAAGGTAATTGTCATGGTTCTTTGCTCTCTGGCTGCACATTTGTAGGGAGCGTTAACGATAGCTCATTAAAAGCTTTCTCTTCTGTCAGCGGGTTCGAAGGTTGAACTTGGCCTATGATCCGGGCTCCACGGCCGCCCAGAAGGGGCAAGTGACTGACCGCTGACTCCAGCCCTTTCTAAGAGGCACGCGGATTCATAGTATTCACCCCAACATACCACGTCTACCCAACTGGAACCCAACAGCCCATTAGAAACATTCTGTGCTTACATCTCCCTGACTTGTGTAATAAATTAGAGATTTTGAAGAGAATGAGTCATAGAAAAAGGAAAAATAATAACCTGGTTTGGCAATCAGCGTACGATATCTCCCCGGTGACTCATACCAGCAGGCTCGAGTCAGGACACACCGAGTTCCTTTTGGGAAGAAGTGCAGTTAAAAATAAAAGCAAAACTGGGAAGAAAGACACTTGGACTTTTGAACTGTATCTGGACCTCTCCCTGCCCTGGCTTCCCTAATGAGGGCCTGGAGGAACACGCAAGCAGGGGCGCTTGAGTCATGAGGCAGGAGGGAGCAGGCTCCTCGGAGCAAAGGCGGATGGAGTTCTGCATTAAGTCCTCCGGGTAAAGGGGGGGCAGTGTAAGCCAGGAAGTCTGTACTAAACGCCAGAGGGCTCCTCCTGATGGATTCAGGGTCCCACAGAAGAGGCTCAGGTCCAGATGTTAAACTTGCATCTGAACGCTGGCTCTACAGTAGGGGTGTCGAACTCAATCAGAGAAAGGGCCAAAATCTAAAATCCAGCCTAAATCGCGGGCCGAATGGTTTACTGAACAGTCATAAACTGTCATTGTGATGGAAACGCAGCGGAGTGCAGTGATGACAGCGCGGTGCGGGCCACATTGCAAGGCCTGGCGGGACAGATTTGGCCCACGGGCCTTGTGTTTGACACATGTGCTCTACAGGAATTGGCTGTATCACCTTAGAAACCCGGGCCCTTCACTTCCTGGTCCTTAGATTCCCCACCTGGACCAAGAGGACCACAATGCAAGCCCTTGTGAAGATCAACAAATTCGAAGTGTCTTAAACACTTAGCTTGGCGCACATGCGCCTTTAGAGATGGAACTTCAAATAACTATCGCCCTCAAAATAGCAATTGCATATATTTTTAAAGTGCAATAATTCCAGCCATAGCTGGTTTGGCTCAGTGGATAGAGCCTTGGTACATGGACTGGAAGGCGGCAGATTCAATTCCAGTCAAGGGCACGTGTACCAAGGTTGCAGGCTCCATCTCTCCAGCCCCAGGTGGGGTGCATGTGGAAGGCAACCAATCCATGTGTCTCCCTCACATAGAAATTCCCCTCTCTCTGTCTCTGTCCCTCCCACTCTCTCTAAAAATCAATGGAAAAAATATCCTTAGATGATGATTAACAACAAGAAGAAGTGTAAGAAGTCTACGTGACGGTGAAGAATGTAGGAAGGGGTCCTTTGCACGTGGCTCAAGTGAGTATAGATTGTTGACCCACTTCAGATGGCAGCTCAGGGTAGGGAATGCTGAGCCAGCCCTTCACCCAGAGGTTCCACTTTCAGATGCGACCCTAGAGGAAGACTTGCACTTGTACACAAGGAGACATGGATAAACATCATCATGACATTTTATTTCATAATGGAAAATGCTAGGAAGTCTAATTGCCCATCATCACACAAAAAAGAATGGACAAATAAAGTGTGCAGTAACTCAACTGTAAAAAGTATTATCCATCTGTTAAAATGCAAGGAGAGGTAAATTTACTATGTAGTAAATTTTACGACTGTTTGGGCAGTAAAAAAATTTTAGGTGATTTTATTAGTATAAAAGTTGTTATTTATTCTCCTACAATCCTTTTATTTATCTTAACAGCTGTAGGCTTTCTATTCCCTTACGATCCTGTCAAGGACTATTAAGCTTCTTTGGGTGGCCAGTCAAGGTTATCCCAAAAGGTCAGATAAAATAAATCAGTGTGTTTCTGCACAACATAGTCACGGAGAGTCTAAAAATGCATGTGTGTAGCCCCAGGTCAGCCCTGTGAGGGCAGAGCCAGAAATAGGGAGATAAAGCAAGTCGTGAAGTCCCATGAGGGTCAGCAATGGGCATGTGGTTTGTGGGGACTCCCTGGGTATCTTTTGCCCTAGTTTTGGACATCATTTTTGTTTTCAACAATCTTTTGGGGACGGTATTAATTTTTTTTTTTAATCTTCACCAAAATGTCACATTTGATGTTGTTCCTCTTTACTATTTTGTTTTGCTTTCTATTTCATAGACCTCTGATGTTATTTTTATTATTTTTCCTTCTACCCAAGTTAATTTTACTTGTACTTGGTGAGAGGAATGGCAATAATACATCTATTCTGTGCTGCAGCAGCACAGCCAAAAGTTCGGCGAGCCTGAGGGAGGGCTGGTGAAGGATGAAGAAAAGACAGACAAAGAATAAGCTGGGCCTAGGTGGATCCTCTGTGAGCGTCTGAGACCACAGAACAGATCCAGTCTGCAAGCTGATGCTTTATTTTATAGTCAGAGGTAAACAAGGTAGTTTACAATGTTCTTGTAAGTTTCACTTGTTCTGGCAGCACTTGTTGCACCTCTGACAGCTCATTAGCTACCCAGGAAGGATCTAGGGAGCAGTCACAAGATCAAGCTTAATTATGCTAAGAGGGCTGTGCCCTCTAAGCTGGGACTTGTTTTCCGCTTTGCTAGCAGGTCAGTCCCAGTCTTAACCCTATAACAGCTCCCTACACTGGTTCTTCTTCCTTCAAGTCAGAACAGAAAATAAAACTTAAAACAAAAAAGAGGAAAAAGTCTTGATATGAGCAAAAATTTGCTCAATACCACAATCACCAGCAACTTCTCATTAAAAGCACAATTAGACAACATTATCTGAAGTACCTAGTTTTTTAAATAAAAGAAGAAGAAAACAAAAATGAATAAAAAAAATCTATTCATGGGTGTCACAACTCTACATTGCTGGTAGGAGTGTGCGCATGCACAATTAATTTAGAAAACCTTTTGGTAGTATTACCTACAATAAGCATATATGTACACATCGAGCAATTTCATTTTTAGAAATAGACACAAATATACATCAAAAGATATGCACGGAACATTCTTACTAGTAGAAACATTTCTTATACTAGCTCCAAAATGGAAATAACACAATTGTCCTTGCATGGTATAATATGTTCATTGTCACAAAATCACACATTCCAGGACCAAAGGACAAAATCTTGACTATTGCCACTATAGTTATCAGGGATAAATTAAATATGTGTACTATTGATTGACAAATACTAATACAAATGTGTACATAGAATATTTTTCACCTACATCAAGCTCCAGAAGCAAGTAAATCCTATTATAACTGAAATAAGACTAGAGATTATTTGGGGGTGCGAGTGTCCCCCACATCCTGCATGGTTCGGAGTTCAGGTTCAGGCTTCGAGTTCTGGAGGAGGCCGCACACAAATGAAAGAGACAAGACACGAAAATACTAATTTGGGAATTGGGGGCCAGGTGGAAGCCCAAGAGAGGACTCCCTTAGCTCTGGCTTTGTGATCCCTTTCATTCGGGTTTGGGATCCACCTTAGGCAGGCAATTTCCAGTGATGGGCGGATCAGTAAGGATTTACATGACTATCTGGTAGGGAAGTTGCTTCAGCTACTATTGTCTCAACCAAACAGTGGGTGCATAACTCTGACCTTTGCCAAAGCTTTAAGGGTCACCAGCCTTCCTGGATAATTGTCCACATTTCTCTGACAGTGAAGACAATGGGTGGCTTCCTGCAAGGGGGAGGGGCATAATGCCTGGAGTGGGACAGGAGTGTCACTAGGTCCCACGTCCTAATTTCTGTGGTTATTTCCTTGACATGGGTTTGTGTTCCTAGTAAAATCCACCAAGCAACACACTCAGGAGTTTTACACTTTCCTGCATTTGTTACACCGCAGTTAACTTTTCAGGTTTACAGTTGACCTTCATATACATGCACGTGTGTGACTACCAGGCACAGAGTGGAAGATGAAAAATGAGACCCAGCCGAAGCCAGTTTGGCTCAGTGGTAGAGCATCGGTCTGCGGACTGAGAGGTCCCGGGTTCGATTCCGGTCAAGGGCATGTACATTGGTTGCAAGTGCATCCCCGGTAGGGGGTGTGCAAGAGGCCGCTGGTCGATGTTTCTCTCTCATCGACGTTTCTAGCTCTCTATCTCTCTCCCTTCCTCTCTGTAAAAAATCAATAAAATATATTTTTTTAAAAAAAGAAAGAAAGAAAGAAAGAAAAATGAGACCCAAAGATTGTAAGTCGCTTGTCCAAGGCCCCGGGCTTGCTCGGGATCTTCTGACTCAAAATTTCACATTCCTCTCACTCCCCTCTTCTTGCTTAAAACTTGCTTATTTGTACACAACTGGGGCCCAGGGGCTGGCTGCCATGACCTGAAACCATGATGCAGGTATGGGGGGGGGGGGGGAGAGAAGGGGGCTCAGATGCCGCAGAAACTCCCTGAAACTGCAGGCGGGCAGGGAGCGACCAGGGTCGGAAGAGTTAAACTGTCAGGTGACTTGAGATGTGATGGCTCCCAGCCCTTGCCCATAACTCTTTATTGTGTGCAACATTTTCAAAGCAAAATGACAACATGTTAGAAAGTGAAGGAGGCGAATTGCTGGTGATGTCATCCAAGCAATAACTGCTAATGAGCGGCTGACTCGTGGGATTGCCTGAGGCCACACTGACAGGAACAACGGGTTTGCTTTCTGCAAATCTATTTGGATTATTTACAAGGCATCCTGGAAGTTAGGAAAGCAGAATGTAAGAAAATAATTGATCAGAGGCTGAGTGCGGGTGACGGAAGGAAAAATGTGCTTTCTCGGGTGATGGGGACCTCGACTAGAGTTTGCAGGACTCTCCTAAGGGCGGACAGCAAGCACAGATTTAAATGATTATGTTTCCCTAAAATTAAATAAGAAACACAAATAAGATTTAAAATGTGTTTTTCTTTCCTCAAAGGAGTTTGGAAGAAAAGTGGTAATTCACTGGGAGATTGCAATTTGGTGTGAAATACCCTGTTCTTGGTGGAGGGACACTGTGGCCATAATCCTTCAGCAGTTCACCAATAATGTGACAACTGGTGATGATGAGAAACTCAGGCTCTGCCTGTCTCCTCCCTCACTCCCCACCTCCACCACCATCAGCATCTTCCCCAGAGGGTAAGCAGCACAGAGAGAAGAAATCAGAGACTCTCATTCACCATGTGGATAAGAAAGATGAGGAAAAAAGTTGCATTAGTGGCTGGAAAGGAACATAAAAAAGTCAATAAGTTAAATATGTTCATGGGATGTCATGTATGGGTTTCCATTTAACCAAGTCCTGGTTCCACTTGACCAGCTGGCTGGTGAATGCTTTGGCCATGGATACCGGGCTCATTCATAGCCCTTGGAGACTGTCTAACACCCTCAATGGCCACCCAGAGAAGCTGATAACAGGCAGTCGACGCGTTGCTGCAAAACATGGTCAAGAAGGATCTAGAAACATTATATGTAGCCTCAGGTCAGATATGCAAGGGCAGAGCCACAAGTGGAAGAGAAAGCAAGTCATGAAGGGCCAGGAGCATCGCCTTTTCCTGTGCAGGCCTTGAGGTGCCTGCACAGCGATGGTGCCTGCTCTTTACATGTTCATTTTCTCAGATTACTTTTTTATTTTTAAAAATATGTTTTATTGATTTGTTTTACAGATTGGAAGAGAGTGGGATAGAGAGTTAGAAACATCGATGAGAGAGAAACATCGATCAGCTGCCCCCTGCACACACCCCACTGGGGATGGGCCCACAACCAAGGTATATGCCCTGGGACCCTTCAGTCCGCAGGCTGATGCTCTATCCACTGAGCCAAACCGGTTTCGGCTCAGATGACTTTTTATCGAGAGCATGCCACATGACATATTTTTCTCAAAATGGAAATAGAAAAGTGGAATGAATAGAAAGCAGGTCTGCAAATCATTTAATGTATGTTGATCTTTATGAGATAAACCACTGGAGTTTTGGCTTCTCAGCAAAGGAGAGCAGAAGGGCCCAGAGTGGGAAGTAACAGGCCCTGGGAGAGGCTTGGGACCCGGAGGCAGATGCGGTGGGGAATGTCTCCTGTCTGCAGAGAGCAGGCCTCTGGACCACAGCCATTCAACTTCACCAACATGTAACAGCTTCCCACAGACAGAAGCTCCATGAGAAATTCCTAATCTTTGCCTATTATTCCACTAGCAGTTGAGACCTATGTGGGGCGGTGAAACTTTGGTACACTTATCAATGACAGGGCTTGGAGCAATTTCCTGAGCCTTGGTTTTCCTCATCTGCTAAATGGGTGCATGAACATAGGTCCTAATTTCTTCACCAGGATTCTAACATATTAGATATGTCTGTGGAAGCACCTGGCAAATTCTAAAATCCCTAAGTGGTGAAGGAAAGGAAGATGGGACGGCTGAGCAACTCGTAGATGCCAGGAGCTGTGACTGGCACGTTAAAAATATGATTGTTCTCATTTGTATTGTGATTGTGAGACCTGGAAACTGTGTCACTTGTTGGGGATGAGAAACAGACTCAGAGCTAGAGTGATGGGTTGAGGATACCAGTCCAGCGGACACCTGCCTGGTCCCTGGGAGTCAGGAGCTGGCAGCCGAGGGTGCTTGCTGGCCAGGAACTGCCTGCTCCTGGGCATGCTCAGCTCACCCACTCCTCTTTCCTTTTCCTCCGAGGCTTTCCTAGCTTTGTATCTGAGTTTCCTTGGTATTTTCCCCAAATATGTAAGGTGATTTGGGTTGAGAAATGTCTGGTGGGACCCTGATGGATTATTCAGCAAAAGGCATCACACACTGTGATCTTTGGTGATTCCTTAAAATAGTGGTGGTAATAATAATGCAGTCCTTCTAGGTGTAAACACTGAATGACTTGACACTGGCCAACAGCTAAGGGTGCTCCACCAGAGAATTCTTTCAAATCTCTGCCCAGTGAATCAGCCAATCAGGAGGCTTTCCTTTCTGTGGTCACAGGCCCCGTGATTAATGGTTGGGGGACACAAGCGTCACAGTCCGTCTGCTAAAACTCTTCCCATGACCAGGCGGACAGGCAGAGCTGGAACTGAGGGCCAGATCTGATTTCAGGTGACAGCAGCATCTGGAAAGATGATGTCAGGGGGTGTGAAGTGGGTGACAGAGCCTGTGACTTTGCTTACCAGTGGGAGCTCATTTGGGCTCCGAGACTAACAAATCAGTGACTTGTATTTTGACACTGAAATGCACCATCACGTGCTGGTTTCCTCATTCTTGATGTGTGTGCGTGTTGTCATCTCCCGTGGAGTTCTTAGGACATCACTCGGACTGTCGGCGGCGCCTGGACAGCTCAAAGCAAATAGTTGGTCATAACAAATTGCTGGATAGCTCAGCGACTATCTTTACTTCCCGAATATCTCGTAATATTATAAAAATAAAAAAAGGAGTGGAGAGAAAAATGTCTTTACTGCTAGTTATTCTGAAAGAAGCAAATGTAGTTCGTTGCAGTGATGTCATCTTGATGGCGTGTGGAGTGGTGGTGAAAGAAGCTGGGTTTTGGAGACAGTCAGGATGAGTTCACATCCTGCCTCTGCTGGTCACCTGAGGTCTCTGTGCTCACTGTTCTCATCTGTGTGGTGGGGAGCCATAATCCTGACCTCACGCAGTTGCTTTGAGGATAAACAAGATAAGGTATATGAACTACTGAGTCCTACTGAGGGTCCACAAACCCTCAGTAGGACTCGGCAGGACACAGATGTCACTGTGCACAAAAAGTCTCTCAGAGATGTGGCTTCAGTATCACTCTCTGACATCTCTCCACCTCTACTGCTGTGCCATAGGTTAGGCCTCTTCATGGTTCTCCTAGAGTGCTCCTACAGCCTTCTACCTGGTCATCCTACCATAGTTCTTGCTTTAACTAATACTTTCCCCCCCCCATTTCCACAAGGGGACTAGTATCAACTAACAATGTATTGCTTACTCACCAGCTCAAAAACTCTCAAGATGCCCGTGCCCTCTGCCACTATGCAAAGAATATTGTCAATAATCCTTCTAAGAGAATTCAAGGCCATATGAGACCACCCTGTATTTCTAGTGTCACCTAATAAGTACTCATATTGGGCTACCTACTGCTTTCTATACAGAGAAAACACTGAAGGACCATCAAAGTCTGCTTAGAATTCTCCTATCACCTTCATTTCTGCTGCCTATTAATAACACACTCATAAATTATTCAACAAGCATCCATCGGTTGGGTGCTATATTTTGTATGTCTCAGTTCAGATGTCCTTTCCTTCGGTGTTCTTTTTCTGAGCTCTCACTGTCATCAGGACATTATTTAATTATGGCACATAGTGAGCAATAGTAAGGTCAAGTATGTTCTTGTCTGTCTTCATACTGGATTTGAAACATATATTTTGAAATTACTGCCTTTTGGCATTATATCCAGCACATCATAAATAATCAATTTGTATGACCTTGATCATTTTGAAATAATTCTCTTTTATTCTAAAGAATTAACAGTTTATCCTCCATATTCCCTACTTATACCTAGAGATAGTTATTTTTATGGTACTCTGATAATTATTCTGTGATTCATTAGGTTTTTGGGGAAACCTCAACTCAGAATGAAATGATAAATCTGGGTTTCAACAGTGAGGATAAAACCAATCCTGAAGAAGACAGAAGGGGTCCCAATTTCCTGCCACATCTTCCTTCCACAGAACCAAAGCATAGCAGCCATAGAGATGTCCCCCATGAAGGAAGGACTTGGAAGCTGGCTGTTCATAGAGTTGTTAGGAGACAGGTTTCAGATGTCATCTCTTTCAGAGATTGCCTGAGCTGCGGAGAGCTGCCTTGCCCAAGAATGGCTCACATCCAATGACTGATGAAGCCAGGAGCATAAAGGCTCAACCATTTCAGCCCAGTGCAGGGCAATTCTGATGGACCATTTTAGTTCCAGAATTTTTCCAATGGATCTGCAGAGGCAGCTCAACTTCTCCTTTTATTCAGTCATGCTTTCTACTCTCCCCTCCCAGGGAGATTGATGACAAGGATGCTCTAATAAACTTACTGAGTATTACATTTCATCTGAGAGTTGGCATCCTGGTGCATCCAAATAGTTGATTGATGCAAGCAGGACTAAGATGGGATTTTAGAGCTGGGTTACTAACCGCTCAGCTGGTGATTAGGATTCAGCCTCACTTGTGGTTGGAGGATCACATACAGTCCTGGCACAATATGGCGTTTATTTGCTTAATTTTCACCAGAAGGGAGTTGGGGTGCTGCGCCAGCAGAAAGAAATGTGTGAGCTGGGGGAATGCACCAAACACTGGGAATCATGGAGAAAATGGAGACCACAAGAGGAATGAGAGTCTATGACTATTGCTAAACTCTACTTAAAAGCTAGAAAAACATAAAAATAGGGTTGAGAGTGATTAAGAGGCCAAGTGCAAAAGCCAGAGTGTCCATGCTAGTGAGTAAAAGCCTGCCATGGACAGCAGAAGGCAGAGGTGGAAGCACTGTCACCATAGTCATGCTAATGAATACAGAATTTGCACCTGCTTGAAATTTCTAGAAAATTATTTCCAACTAGTATACTTTAAAAAAATATATATATATAGTTTTTTTAAAAAAAATTTCAGAGAGGAAGGAAGAAGGAGAGAGAGAAAGAAACATCAGTGATTAGAGAGAATCACATGCCTGGGTTGTGGGCTCTGTCCAGAGTAACCCAGGCATGTTCCCTTGACCAGAATCAAACCTGGGACCCTTCAATCCTCAGGCCAATGCTCTATCCACTGAGCCACACCAGCTAGGGCCCAACCAGTGTTCTTTACCATCCATTCAATTGTGATTATGTGAGACACAGAGTTGATTCTTGCATGATTATTTCTTATATCTTCCATCTGAACAACTGTTGACCTACTTTTTGCCCCGCCCAGTATTCTTCTCTTTAGAGGCGTTTTACCAGAAAAGGGGAAGACACTAGAAAGGTGGGACCCATTTATTAAGAATTCAATACAAGAGAGCCAGAGGAATCTCCCCGGTGAGAACCATGCACCGAGCTTGGCGAGCTGCCAGTCTGGACAGGAGCCTCTGGGAGACATTTTTTCAAGCCGATGAGATGTTCATATTACTGAATGTGCCCAAGCATTCCGAGAGCTGTCATTTCTGGGGAAGATTTTGCGGTTGAATTAGCAGTAATTAATAGAGAAATGCACAAGATAGTTTTAGGAAAAGCAAAGCCTTTGCAAGAAATTCAGTGAAGTGTGGTATATTGCTCAGCTGTGACTAGCTTTTACAGTCTAAATTTCTATCCCACTGGAGTTACAATAGAGACAGGTTGCAAGGATGATGGGCTAGGAAGTGTGCAGGAATGGGGCCGGGAAAAGGAATCTGAAAGAGGTAAGCTTTCATCTCCTCGGGTCTACTTCGCAGTAGAGTGTGACTCGGCAGAAGGTCATCACCTGCCTGATGCTGTGTTAGCGGAAAGAGTGCCATTGTCTTTGCCTTGGAGACATATTGGCAGATGAATGTCCTTTCACGTTGATGTCACCTTTAGGAACGGCTATAAGATACATTTCCTTCCAGTAATTTTACCAAGAAATGCTATATTTCCCTTAAGAAAATGTTTTTGTGTGTGTGTGGCATGGACTTTTTCCAATGGTCACCATGAATGTTGCCCTACTCAGCTTTCACGTGCTCTGAATGCTAATGAATGCAGAGGTGACTTAGCATCCCATGTTCATTACGTGCCCAGGATATCGCCACATTCGTCTTGTAGGCTCTTTGCGTGGCTTGCTTCATTGTGTTTTCTGAAGTTCATTTATTTTCTTCATAATGTCTTTGTTTAAAATTCTTAAAATGGTTATATTTCTTCACTTCCCCCTCCCCCCTAAATGATTTTGTTTTGGAACGAGGCAAGGTTACCAACAAGTAAGCATATCCATAACTGTGCCTTCGGGCGCCTAATAAATTCGGGGTGTGCTTTTCCCATCACTCTGCCTCTTTACACTGCGCTGTCACCGTGTCTTCCCACTTCAGCATAAATTTACAAACATCACCCACAGGCATTATTTGTAATAAAACTGACTAATGAGCATCAAAAGCCAATTATGCCTATACATCTGCCAGCTACGGCTGGCAATCCTCGTGCATCACTCAGATTTGTGGCGATATGTTTGCCTTAGTGAGATTTTAATCACTCACTAATTTATGGACGACAATTTGCATCACGGGCGCCAGCACCCCCCTCACTGCCTCAGACGGATAAATCAAATGGCGAGCGGACCTGGAATTGTGACAACGTGGGCTCCCTTGCTCAGTTGTGTCTTCATGCCAGTGTCTACTGAAGAGTCATCGATGGGAGGAGCCAGACCCCCCCCCCCCCCCCAAAGACACACAGAGCTGCAATTATCTTCCATTCCATTGATGAGCCACTTCATGTTTTACAATAACAGAGTGTGCATTTTATGTTACCTTTTCACTTGTCAGTCTAACCCCTGGAGGTGGGCTGTGGAGTTGGAAAGGCATGCTTTCCTGGTTAGAGAGAAGAGGGCTAGGTCTTATTTTCAGTCTTCTTGCAAACTCTTAGGCAAGCCACTTAGTATTCCTGAACCCATGCCTAGAGGCACATATTTTTGATAGCAAAAAGTGCAGTAATACTGCAAGTGAGGGCTTTGATGAATGGCATAGCCGTGTTTGAAGGAATTTGTCCTAATTGCATCAGGAATGAGCTCATTGAGGAAAGGGTCAGTCAGTATGCCACGTTAACCTCTGACCTCCAAAGGAGAGAGGCTGGGGGATGCTGTGACACCAGGATTTTTGCCTTCCCTCTGCTTACTTCTCACCTACACCCAGTGACCTCTGATCTCAGCAAGTCCAGCTGTGGAATAAAACATCACAGGAGAGATCACTGTCCAGTAAAACCATAGGGACCACAGGGAATGAGAAGCCCTGTGCTATTCATATATAATTTTACCTGCTCCACACTTATTGTAACAAAAACAACAGTCCTTCCATTTCCACAGATGGCACAATAGGAAGACAAACAATCTCTGACAGTCAGAGGACTCTGATGTGGGGATCGGGAAAAAATACCCCCTGAAGCCAAGTCCACAAGATCAAAGTTCACCAGCGACTGGACATGTGGCCGGGGCCATGCTCAGAGCCCAGTGTCCAATGTGAGGAGGGTGGGTAGGCATCTCCCAGGTGGGCAACAGAAGAGATCAAAGTGAATCCACGCCCGTGTGTGTTGGCAAAGAGCAGACTGTGCTCATCTACCCTCACGTGGGGAGAACTGAGAGACAGCGGCAGCAACCAACGAGGTGGGCTGTGTGCAAAGATTCTGAATATCAAAAGGTAAGACACCACCAAAATAATTCAGAGCAGAAGCTGGTGAAAATAATTCATCCCGGATGGCAGGAAGCATTAGATGCATCTGTTTTGTGTTCTCAGCATGTAAGGGAATATTGGCGCTTTGCAGTGGGATGGAATTTGTGTTGGTTCAGTGGCAGATTAGGTTTTCAAGGAGCTGGCTCAGTTAGGGGAAAAATATAATTAAGCCCTCAAAATTAAAGTATATATTGGAGGCAGTAAAAAGCTGAATCAATACTTGTGGCACCAATGATGCAGAACAGGGGTTGGAAAATTATAGCCCAAAGGCCAAATCTAGCTCTCCTCTGTGTTGGTATTGCCCTTGAGCTAAGGATGAGTTTTACATTTTCAAATGGTTAAGAAAAGAAAATGCAAGAAGAATACAATTTTGTGACATGGAACATTTGAAGTTCTAATTTCAATGTCATGCATAAAGTTTTATTGGCACCCTCCCCTCTTGATTGACATGGGGTCTATGGCTGTTTTCTGAGGCAGAGGCAGAGCATTAGGGCAGAGATCCCATAGCCCACAAGCCTACGTGGTTAACTATCCGGCCCTTTACTGAAAAGATTTGCCAACTGTGCTGCAGAGGGCCAGTCAACAGAGAAACCTGTTTCTAGAGGAAAAGGGAAAACATCCTTCAAGTGATGGGAGAGAGAAGAGCGGTTGTGGGTGGAGAGGAAGACTCTGAGCTCCAGAAGCCAGCACCATGCAAGTTCCCTCACACGGTGTTGGTGCAGAGCAGGCGTCTCTAAGGAATAGGAGGACATTTGCCTTCAACAAATTGAATAAGAAGATGGTGACCACAGAACCAGAGTACAGCGGGTTCCAGAAACAAGGACAGGCATGTGCACACGAGAAGGGTGAGAAGCGTGGGAGGACGGACAGACAGAAACAGGCTCCATCTGAAGGAACACAGTTGTGCAGGCCTGGACTGTCAAAGGACATGACAGTGCATGAACTCCTCACCAGGATAACTTACTAGGAGAGGTTCTACCACTGAACCCCTTAGCTCTCCTCTTCCGACACTTCCCATCCACCCTCTTCCCATCAGCACTTCCCATCCACCCTCTGGCACCGCTGCTTTGGGAAGTTGCTTCACTTAGCCACGCTCTCCCCTGGAAAAAACCACTCTCCTCTCCATCACCTTTTATTTATGCTGGCCTACCACCCAGAATGCCAGATCCAAAGGCCAACTGTCTCCCTAAAAGAACGATCTTCTTGAAAAAAGGGAGTTGCATGGAGCGTACAACAGGAGACTGTCCTTCATATTTCATTTCCAGATCAGAGTCCTATCTGGAGAAGACACATGAGCAGCCTCACACACTGTTGGTATTGGAACTCACCTCATGGGGTTGTTGACAAAGGCGGCAGAGGGGTTTCGTTGAGGCGTACCTCTCTCTCTGGGGCTGGGGGAGCATTGGTCTGTTGGGCCCTTGCTGGCACGTTGTCACACGCAAAGCTTTCGAAAGATCACTTCCAAAAAGCAACAGAGAAAGCTGCGAAGATCATGGAAAGTGAAGGGACATTGCGGCTTGACATGAGATTGCCAGTGACAACATCCTCTAAGGATTCCAGACGAGCTACCTCTCCAACCGATGGGAGTGACGCTGCCACCAGCTAGTGACTCAGGGACAGTTTCCTGATGACCCGCACTGAGGAGCCACGAGAAGACTCTGAGTAAACGCGCATTGCAGAACGGGAGGAGGAAGGTTTAACCTAGTTTGTAAATGATGTCATTTTAAAGGCATAGCTCATGCACAAAACGAACTATTGGACATTGAAACTGGGTCTCAGAACTGTTGGATATTGAAATTGGGACTGAAACATTTTTTGTTATTATATGTTTATTTCTAGTCTGTAGTTGCAAGATTTTTTGAAAAGAAATGGGGAAAATAGTTATACAGACAAAGAACCATTGAACAAACTGTCAAACTATAATGGGATGGCAAAGGAAGTTGGGGGGAGGGGCTGTAAGAGATCAACGGAAGGACTTTTACGCATGCATATAAACATAACCAATGGATACAAGACACTGGGGGAGGGGGGCAGGTGAAGGCATATGCGGGGGAGTAGGGGGAGCTGGGGGGAAGTCAAGGGGGAAAAAGGAGACATATGTACTACTATGTAACAATAAAAACAATAAAAACAAACAAAAACAAAACAAAACTAAAGAATTATGACTGATAATTCAATAAATTGAAGAGATTTAAAAATATAAAATATAGGCATATCTCATTTGAAATTTAAATATTTTGTGAAGTATTGGGCCAACTTAGCTACTTGTGTACATATTGTGTATGATGGTGTGTGTGTGGGTGGTAGGTGTGTGCATGCCTGTGTGCAGCCCTCTCCTGGGCTTTCTCATTGGGAATCTGGGGCTCCATGGCTCCCAGCCCCTCTGTGTTCAGTCCTGGGTGGTGTGTTCCTGGCTCCAGGTCCATGGCTGAGTCTCCTCTTCCCAACGAGCTGCAGGCAGGACCCTCACACCTAACATCGCGCACCGTTTCTTCCTGGCTCATGGCAGACATGGAAATTCATGCCCACTGTGCCGCCCATCGCTTTCTCTCTAAAAGTGGGTGATTGGGCTCGCCCATCTCCACTGTCCTGGGCTTGGACACCCCAGGATCCCTTTGCCTGGTGGCTGCTGGGACAGATACTGTGCCTGCCTGTGCCCGGTGACAGGACCTGGCCCAGGCCTCCCCTCAGAGGCCTCACCAGGAAGGCCTTGGAGTCTGAATGGCGCCATTGTGACAGTCCCCTCCCCCTGCCTCGGGGCTGGGTCTGCGGGGAGGGGGAAGCCGTGCTTTATGGCATGTTTTGCTAATGTGAGAATCACAGGCTTCCCAGGTGTTAATGGTGGCGATGGCGCGGAAAGCCCAGCGTGACGTGACGTGGCCCTGCTCCGAGCTGTGTGACCGCCTTTCTTGGCTCGGCTAACCCTTCATTTCCTCTCACCTTCGGGCTGCAATGAACCCGGGGAGCCGAGGCAACATTTCCTCAGGGATTAGGATGTAAACCTGACCTTCCTGGACCCCAGGGCCCAGGGTCGGGCGGGGGCTGGCTCAGCAGGGCAGGCAGGGGCCTGCTTGCTCATGGGAGCCACAGCCATCGCTGCTCAAGGTGCTGGAGAAGGAAGCTGCTCACAGCTCTGCGCCAGCGCCCCTCTGCCCTCTCTGTGTCCATCAGCGCTGCACCTGCCCTGCCTGCACAGGAGCTCACTCCCAGCTGCCTCCTTTGTGCAATCCCGGTCACAGAGCTCAACCTGGTTCCGCCGTGCCTGGAGGCTCGGGGCAGCCCTTCCCAATTATCACCTCCAGGAAAAACCTATTAAGTTCTCTGCAAAAACAAACTACATCACCACAATCACCTTGCAATCATGTGGGGCTGGCTTATTGGGAGGATCTATCTGAAATGTGCGCCTCGAGGGCTAAGTGGTTCAGGGAGGCAGACAGCATCTGACCTATGGGGATGGGGCCACGAAGGGCCACAGAGGCAAGCAGGTTCCTCAGTGGACACAGGCATGTTCCTGGGTGTATATTCTGAGCGAGGCGCATCCTGTGGCTGTTACATGAGGCGGGTGACACTCTCAGCATCCCGCTGGGTGCAGGGTAGGAGAGAGCACGCAGAGCCGTCAGCACAGAGACAAAGCCGGTTCCAGGGCGGGGTGGCGAGAAGAGCTGACAGGAAGTGCCTCGTGTGGGACCCCACAGCACCTCATGCTTCCAGGAAAGGCCGTTTTAATGGCTGGTACGGGTCCCAACGGCAAAACTTAAAGCACGAGGGTCCAGGGGGCGGGCAGATGGTCAGTCTCACCTACAGGCTTGGGACCTGGGACGCTCTCTCTCCTGTGGCCCTGACCTCTAAGGGGCTTAATTCTCAGCGTCTTTGTCTGCCTGTCCCAGAGGAATCAGAACATGCTGCCCGCAGCCCTGTGCTAACAACACATGCACATCACACCCTTTGGTCTGTGTGTGTGTGTGTGTGTGTCTCCAGCTCTTCCGAATCTTCTCTTGGTACCTTCAGATCTCAGCGCCCGGGGTCTGTCCATCCCGAGGCCGTCACAGTGCTGAGCGTGGCGTCCTGTGGGTCTGGGCCTGGCCTGAGGAAGCTATCATCCCCACCCCCTCCTCTAGCTGCAAAGGCCATCTGGGCTCATTTCAAAGAAAGACAAGCTGGTGCCAGGTGCCCAGGTCCGAGCACTGCCCCCGCCACTGAGTGAGTGGGGTGACATCAGGAACCCCTCTGAGTCCCTCCTCTCTGAGACGGTGGACGGCGGTGCTGAGGACTCGGCAACACGGGCGAGGAGGTGGTGTGCCGTGCCTGGCACCTGGATGTGTCCCATAAAGGGGGCTGTTGTGACCACCCCCAGACCCGCAGTCTGCGGAGGCAGGCCCGGGGGAGGAAGCCAGGGCCCCAGCTGGGGACGGGCATTTCCTGACTGTGCGGGGCTGACAGACGCTGGATTGGTCCGCTCCTTGGCGTGGCTGTCCCTTCGCTGGTGGCCGGTGCTGTGTCCGGGCAATTGGGGTTTTCATGGTGTGTGCCCCCTAACATAATTTCCCATTTTATAGGAAAGCCCCCAATGAATAAGCCATTAAAGCCCCACAATATATGGTTTTTGAATTAATTTATTATTTCACAAGGAAGCCTCAGGAGTCCTGGCATTGTTTGTAGAGCATGGCACACCGGGAACCAGTTAAACTTTTACTGATCCGTTCTCCGAGCAGCCCAGCCCTCAGCCCTGCGGTGAGCTTGGGCTGTGTGAGCACTGAGGGCAAGGAACGGGCTGAGGGGAAAAATCCGACGGAACTGGGGGGCTGGCTGGCTTGGTTTTGTGGTGTGGCTCTGGGCAGTACAGGGGAGGGACTCAGACAATGTCCTCTGAGTTCCTCGGGAGAAGAGGAGGCCACGTTCTAGGAAAGGCAGGCACTGTGCCTCGCTTTCTCTGCATGTGGCTGCGAGAGACGAATGTCCCCGTTGGAATATGGCCTCCACACATCCCAAGTGAATGCTCACTAGAAGGTTCCCAAAGAGTGAGGACTTCTGCTGACTCAGCGTTTCCTCCGAATGCCACACCCATCTAAAGTTCAGGCACCATCTAGGCACCTGGCATACGCTTTCCTGCTTAATCCCATGAGCCCCGGCCAGGGTCTTGCTGATCTGCTTGGTGACCTAACCCAGGACTGGTGAAGAGGGAGGGGGCTCTGTCTAGCGCTCTCCTGCTCACCCTCCACTCAGGTCCATTTCTCCCCACTTCCATCAGCATCTGTAGCCTGAGACCCTTCTGGAACGGAGAGGGTGCCCACCCTGCCCACCTGCCCAACTGTTGGATAAGGAATATCGGGTGGTTTGTCCAGGATGAGGTTTGTCCCAGTGCCAGGAACTCGGGATTTAAGTTTGAGCTTTGCAGTTCTCTAGCCTTATAATTGCAGAGTTCACGCCCCCTTTGAAAATAGCAGCGTTCTCTTTACGTAGCAGGGATAATAATACCCAACACACACATTGTCTTACAATAGATTAAACATCAAACTTGTTCCCGGTGTGTTCAATGGGCTAGTTTGTTCTCGCTGTCTTTGCCATGAGCCAGGAAGAGAAGGAACTACCAGGACACTCAGCACTGGGCGCTAGCAGTACAATGTGCTTTTCCTTTGTGTCGATTTTGATGAGATGAATATCTTCCTGCCTTCACCATCTAATTCAAGGGTAATTCACTCCATCGTGGTGAGGTAACAGCACTAAGCCTGGTCCAGTGAAAAAATAAGATGATTGCCCAGCTGGTTTGGCTCAGTGGGTAGAGCGTCGGCCTGCAGACCAAAGGGTTTGATTCCGGTCAAGGGCACATGCAAGAGTCGCAGACTCGATCCCCAGTTGGGGGGCATGCAGGAGGTGGCCAATCGATGACACTCTGCTATCATTGATGTTTCTATTTCTCTCTCCCTTCTTCTCTGAAATCAATAAAATGATATTCAAAAAATAAGGTCATCTTTTTAAAACGGAGCCTTGATGGCCATTTGGCAGGCGTTCCCAGCCTTTCTGTGCGTGCCTTGTCCCTGAGCCGAGATCAGAAAAATGCTCCAAGCACTGATGCCAGTAGGGGTGCTGGTGAGCCGCCGTGCATTGCCAGTGTGGAAAGGCCAAAGGAGAGCACTGGTGACTCCAGTGCACACTGCGATTTGATGCTTGAGCTTTGGTGCAATGGCAGTTGTGAACGCCCAGTGGGCCCACGCCGTCCCACACTAACGACCACGGGTCTCCTCCCAGGGGCCCAGCGGCTGAATCTGTGAGGCCGTTTCTCTCCCACCTCAGCATTTCATCTAAACCTGGTCTAGGTATTTTGTAATAACAAGCATATTTAGGGACAGTGGCAGCCCTGACTTGATCGACAAAAGTGCGTGGCGTTTAAAAGCAGGCTTCTCTGAATCTGGTCAGGAAGGTGGAGTAAGCAGGTCCTGAGTGGAGGTCAGCTCTGAGAGGAGGTCAGCTCCCCCTGACGCCCAGGGGTGAGCGCGGGCGCTCTTCCAGTGCAATAAACTGTCCCCCGGAGAACAATGCCCCTTTGTGGACGTCCGCCTTCCAGACCTGGGCTTTCCACACAAGTCCAAGTGCGTGCTGAGCGAGGCCAAAGGCTTGGTGGAAGGAGCCTGTTTGCTCCAGGGCCCCCTGTAGCTCCTCCCTTCCCTTCTTGTCCGCGGAGTTTGAAGGATGGGGTTGAGGAGTCTGATCACTTAGGGCGCTTTGGCGAAGTGCATCCTCTCAGCTGGAAAATCCGCGGGTGAGATGCCAAACCACGGTGACTTCATCACATCCTGGTCCCTTTGCAAGGAAGGCTCCGGCTGGGCAGCCAGCCTGGCTCCTGCAGGCTGGCAGTGCTTTCTCTCCCTGTCCCTCACCTCGGTGCTAGCACTCACCACTTTCCGAAAAGCTCCCTCCTGCGTCAGGCCTGCTGCTGGCTTCCGGCCTTGGCCTCTGCTCGCTCTGTTCCGTGCGGGGGAAGAAGGCTGACCCCACTCAGGCTCTGTCTCTCAGGTTCTCGCTGCTTCACCCACAGGAGGCAGTGATGAGATGGGAGGGTGAGAGAGGGGCAGAGGCAGGACTTTCCCCTCCGTCTGTGCTTCAAAGTGCCCCCGACAGCAGCTCCCTCTGCCCAGCCTGTGTCCCAAGCTCTCCGGGGAAAACGGGAGTGTTTCAGCCTGTGCGTGACCCAGCCCTGCCTCTGGTCACACCTCCTGCCATGGTCCTTGCACCTGCGGGGTGGACGTGGTCACTGCAGGTCCACTTTCAGCACCGCCCTCTGTTCTCTGGTTGGCTTCTCGGGCTCTCGCCCTCCCCTCCCCCCCATAGCCAATACCCTGTCGCACCCCAACTGTGAGTTCCTCTGGTTGGTCCATGACTAACACACAAGGTCTGGATCCTCAGCATGATTCTGAGCTGCGGGAAGTCAGAACCCGCGCCCCCCATCTTTGTACACTCATGTTAGAGTGGGTACTCCCTAAGTTGTTGTCCAGTGAATTTGAAACTATGTCCTGCGAAGTCTAGGCTGACAACACTGGCAGACCTAAGTCATTGTTCATTTTATTTTATTTAGTTATTTTTAAAAAAATGTTTGTATTGATTTTTTAAAGGTAGAGGAAGGTGAGAAGGAGAGACGGGTAGAAACATTGATGAGAGCAATATCTACCAGCTGCCTCCTGCACACCCCCTACTAGGGATTGAGCCTGCAACCCCAGCATGTGCCCTTACTGGGAATCCAACTGGTGACCTCTTGGTGTGTGGGTTGACACTCAAACCATTGAGCCATACCAGCTGGGCTCATTGTTCATTTTAAATGGGGGCATTCATTGCGAGAGTTAAAATAAGATGTGATTTGAGAAAATGACATGCTCATGCCATCTCCAACGACAGGCCCCTGGAGGATCATTTCCTAGAAGCAGTCACTAAGCAATAGCTGAGCACTTCGCAGGCGCCTTAGGAAGATGACTCACCACTCTCACTGGGACCTTCTGAGATGCATAGTACCAGCCTGTTTCACACTAAGAATCTTAAGTCCAGAGATAGTGAGTAACTGCTCCCAAGTTCACACACTTAACGTGGAACTCAGTCAATGTGTAATCTAGTGATACTCAGACTTTATACACTAACAGCACAAAGGCTGGGCTCTGTACCTGCACCCCCACTCAGTTTCCCAAGAAACTGGGAAGGAGGGACAGAGGGGACCAGGACTTGATCCAGGAAGGCGTCCCTGAGCTCTGCCATATTGTAAGCCCGAACATGCGCCAAGTAGTATCATGTGGCTGACCCTGAGCTAGGTGTTTTTAGGCTCACTGCCTCATTTCATCTTCAACATGTCTCTGAAATGGGTATTATTTCCCTCATTTTATAAGGCAAGGAAACTGAAGCTCAAAAGAGGTAAAATGGCGTGTTTAGGACTACCTAGCTGGTCAGCAGCTCACCCCACCATGGCGTGACTTGAGCCACTTGCGATTCTTTTTCTCCTGCTGCTCTTGTCGGAGTCTGGTGTATCCAGATAGAGGTTCATACACAGGTAGACCACCTATAACTACAAAGCCCTTTGGCTTTCTTGTTTGATTGGCATCATCTTATCTCTCCTCCACAAAGTTTGCATTATCCCATGTTGCAGCAAAAGTTAATGAAAATTAAATATGTCAGTGCTTTGGTGAGCCACATAGCCATGAAATGATTGGGCCATTAATTTAACTCACCTCTGACGTTAGTCTGAAATCTCCACGTTTGGAAGAAACCCATTTGTTTCTGGATCATCCTTATTTCCCCAGAGTCAATTTTCAAGTATAACTAATATGGAAAATCATTAATAGTCACTCTGGAGTTTAAAAGGGGGGCGGGGGACATTTGGTGGGTTAAATATGAGTTCAGTTGTAATTCAAGAATCCTTGTTACTCCCTTAACTAATTAACAAACTGATCACTAAAGCATGCCACATTTGACTTTTGTTGAAAGGCAAAATATTTAAAATGACCATAATGTGAAACTTTCAAAACATTCACAGCAAGATTTTTCTATAAGCTTTAGTGTTGCTCTTTAATATGATCACATTTGACATGATTACACCTTATAAATACCTCAAACTTGTAATGACATCTTCTCAAGAATCATTACTAATTATTGTATTTGACATGACAAATTAAACATGTTGTTTGACGTAATTACCCTAATTCAAAATGTTAATTATGCTTAGAAATAGCAATTAACATAATTAAGTAAAAAAAAAAAACAACTACTGTAAATGTTGCTACTGACTCAGTGTCACAAACTGGAGTTTTCTAGGAGATTTTAATAAAGATTGACGGATATGACTCATAAAATTATATCTTTAATCAAGAACGGTGAAACATTTTTAGTGGCTTCCTACGTCTGGGAAGAGACAATAAGAGAATAATGCAGAAAGCAGAGCTGGGGTTGAAGAGCCATCTTTAGAGGCAGCTGACTTGAAGGTGAGTTCTGACCTAGCTACTACTAAAAGGGTAGCTGTAAGCTAGCAATATAGTCTTTGTGATTATCTTCGCTGCAAATAGTGAGTATATTTGTCTTTAGGCCTGATGTATATAGAAATCAGGACCTTGAAGAGATTTTACCACTCCCATGGTCATGGCAATGCTATTTACTATGGCCAAGATATGCAAATAACCATAGTGCCTATCAAAGGATGAATGGATAAATAAAATTAAGAATATTTTCATACAATGAAGTATAATCAAGGCCCAAAAGAAGAAGGAAATTCTACCATTTGGGGACAATATAGATGAATTTTGAGAACATTGTGCTAAGTGAAATAAGCCAGGCACAGAAAGACAAATATCACTGTGGATTCCATACACATGTAGTAGCTAAAGTAGTCAGAGGCATAGAAGCAAAAAATGGAAGGGTGGCTTCCAGGGGTTGGGAGAGTAGAAAATGACGAGTTGCCAACCAATGAGCATGACGTTTGAGTTCAGAAAAATGCATAAGTTCTATAGATGTACTGTATGGCATGGTACCTACAGCCAACAAGGATGGAGTGTGCACTTAACATGTCAAGAGGGTACATATCATGTTAAGTGTTTTACAACAATAAAATAAAAATTTCAAAAAAAGACTAAACTAAGGATATAGAGATATAAAGAGCTTGATAGAGTGCATGACCCCTAGGAAGGGCTCAATAAATCCAGGTTCCTTAGACCTACTTATTAAAGGCAGGAGTGTGTTGGGTGTCAAATAAAGGAGGTATGAGTTAGTTATTAAGGAAATCACCCATCTGCAGAGGCAGGATGATGATTTCTGATTTGTGGGTTGTGAGGAGGTGGAAGGGCAACATCTGTCAAGAACTGGCACATCCTCAGCTCTTTGTAATGACTGTTCCTTTCCCTTCTATTAGAATTGAAATTGCAGAGGTTGAAAAGGCTAGTGACTACCGAGATTACTGAGTAAGTTGAAGCAGGATGTGAACCCAAATCTGAGACCAGATTTGCATTATGCTCTTCTGTCTTGGAGGGCAAGAGGTCTGTGTCTCAGAGGCCGAGGTAAAGCGACTCCTGGACTTGCTCTCCTGGGGTGTCCCATCGGCCTTTGTCCTGGCTCTAGATGCCACCATGACTGCAGCATTTCATAGCCACAGCTATCCTTCTCTCTCTGTGGGATGGCAGAGCAGGAAAAGCACACTTCCATTTGGATTTTGACAACTTTCTCCTTATTTGTAAAACACTGTGATAAAGAAACTTCTCCTCTAAGAGAGACAGCTTATTCCCCATCTCCTCTCTCACTTCTCATCAACCTGCATGACCTTAGACATTAGATCTGTTTCTTATTCCCCAAATCCTTCTGTATTCGGATGGTCATGCTCACACTTGTTCCACTTTCTTAGTGACCATCTATCTCTTCTGCTCTGGGACACCTTTCTGGCAAGCATCTATTTGGTCACCAAGCCCTTCTAAAGAGCCTGTGCTGACCTATTATTCCTCCCCCTTCCTATCCCCAGCGCCAGGAGAACTGTACTCCATTCCCTGTGCAGAATTCCATCAAACAAGCAATCACATACCTTTGTACTTACCTAGTCTTACTAGCCCACCAGCGCCTTGAGGGCACGGGCATTTCGGTTCGTTTTTGCATCTCAGGGATGTGTGCAATCAATCCGAATTGACCTTTGGCTGAGCAATGGTATATTTTTTGATCTACATCGGAATTTGTCATGAAATCAACTGGAATTAAAGCCTTTGTAAATATCAACCTCAAAAAAAAAATCTCACAAAAACTCCTTTGTGTTTTGCTTTGTTTTCTTGGATGCTTTGTTCTGCCCATCAGTTTCGGTTGGAAACTTGAATGGCAATTAGCATGACAGCCCCAGTGATTACTCCCGTAAACTGCAGGCCCTAAGTGGTGGGAAATGCAGGCCTGGGGTAGACTTTGAGTAGATTTCCTTATTAGGAAATTACAGTGATTTCATAAAAGTCACAGAGGAAATGTTGTTACTGGGAAATCGCATGCTGTAAGTAATGAGGGGAGGAAAAGATAGGTACTTAGAAATCTAACAATGCCTGACAGTGAAATTAAGCATGCAGGAGAGTCTAGGCTTGTGCTTGGTCTACATCAGCGGTTCTCAACCTTTCTAATGCCTCGACCCTTTAATACAGTTCCTCCTGTTGTGGTGACCCCCAGTCATAAAATTATTTTTGTTGCTACTTTATAACTGTAATTTTGCTACTGTTAATGAATCGTAATGCAAATATCTGTGTTTTCCGATGGTCTTAGGCGACCCTGCTAGTGGTTCTAAACCTGTGGGTCGCGACCATATTGGTTAGTTTCATCACAACCCACAGGTTGAGAATGGCTGCTGGAGAGCCTAAGACCATTGGAAAACACAGATATTTACATTAAGATTCATAACAGTAGTAAAATATTTACATTGCAATTCATAACAGTAGCAAAATTACAGTCATGAAGTAGCAATAAAACTAATTTTATGGTTGGGGGTCACCACAACATGAGGAACTGTATTAAAGGGCCTACGCATTAGAAAGGTTGAGAACCACTGGTCTAGATGAACAGAGAGCTGTTCATTCATCTGAACCTCGCAGCTGACATAGCGATGCTTGCAAGTGTGCCTCTGGTCAGTGGCCAAGGCACTTTCGCAGGCATTGTCTCCTGAAAGCCTAGGTGTGGACAGGTAGCTTTTACAGGTTATGGAAACCGAGGTCCTGATTTATTCAGCGACTTGTCTGGGAACATGCAGTGGCCAGGAGAGAGCCAAGATGTACGCCCAGGTCTGTCTGACTCCCATTGCTTCAGAGCTGCACCCCGGGGCGATGGGTAGATCACGTATTGTAATCAAATACATAGGCCAACGTGAGTACTGGAAATATGTACATGTACATGTACATGAGCACTGAAAGGCAGGGTGGCAGTTCCTTGACTCTCTTTGAAGCTCTCTTCAATAAGTATCTTTCAGTGGAGGGGAAAGGAGGGAAATAAAGCCTAGAACACAAGCTGCTCTGGTTTGAGTCCTGGCTTTGATGACATATTCACTGGTTGACCTTGGGTGAGTCATTTTTTTCCTTCCAGATTTAACCCCTATCAAATCAGGAACTTGCGCTTAATAATTTCAGCAGTACATCCATCTCAGACTATCTTATGTTATGGGAAAGCAGGTGGCAAAACTGAAAGAAAAAAAGATTCAGGATATCTTCTTACTGACCAATTCTGAGATAGCAAAGCATCTGTAGGTGGGGTTGCTAGCAGCTGAACCTTACCCATATTCATTTTTAAATCAGGGAATGAGTGAATGAATCAATGCATTCTTATATTTTCACTTGGGTTTGATTTAGAAGAACATTTGTTTTTCTGTGAATCCTTTTTTTTACATATCCTATATGTCCTGGTCTCCATGAACTTGGGCAATGTAAAGTGATGGGATCAGGATGGCATGAGAACAAGGCAAGGGTTTTTTTTATAAAAGGCAGCAGAATTGACAGACATATCAGCGAGTGACATCGGTGCTTGGTCAAGGCAGGAGACTGAATGTCAGACGAGCTATTTTGAGTCTCGGGCTCCAAGGGAGTTGATGCCATTTTATCATATCCTCTGAAGGCAGCCAAATCCCGCCTTCCTTGAAAGGCAAGGGTGCTGTGAATGTCACTTTCCTTCTAGTCACTGTAAAGGAGAAATGAATCCACACGGTCTGGGACTTTAGTGGAAAGGTCTTTTGAATGTCCCGGTATTGACTCTGCTTTCTTTTCTCAGTACTATACACAGTATTTTCTATTTATCGTAAAATGCCAAGGTTGGTTCATTTCAATGCATATCATTCTGATCTTCATTACATACTTTAATCCTCTCTCTAATCTTAGGGATTGAGAATAATGTCTTTGATTTCTGGTAATTCAGTTCATCAGTATTTAAGTAAGATCGGTGGATCAAGGGCTTGATTCGATGCAATGAGACAACATGCTTTAAACACGGGGCTGTTCTGGGCGCCGGAAATACAGAGGTAACAAGCACACCATCTCTGGCCCTTGAGGGTTTCTCCAGCTACCAGGGAGGGCAAGTCTGTAAACAGCAAATGACAATGTGCTAAGTGCTATAGAAAAAGAGAGTGCATGACACAGTGAGCCTAAGAGAAGGGCCATCTAGTGCAGAATGAAGGAGGTCAGCATAGACCAAATTGTGTGACGATCACAAACAAGCCCTAAAATCTTACTCATTTCACATGATATAATCGCTTCCTATTACATTTCACTGGCCTAAGCAAATCACGTGAGCAAGACTGACATCCAGGGCTTGTTTAACGCTCTGCTTGGAGAGGCATTGAATATTTTGAACAATAATACAACCTAGCAGTGGAGAAAATGCCCATCTCTTATTATGGCTAAAAAATGAGGTAAATGGAGACTTTTATTTTTTTTAAAAATTATATTTTATTGATTTTCTACAGAGAGGAAGAGAGAGGGATAGAGAGCTGGAAACATCGATGAGAGAAACATTAACCAGCTGCCTCTTGCACAACTCCTACTGGGGATGTGCCCGCAACCAATGTACATGCTCTGGACCGGAATCAAACCTGGGACCCTTGGTTCCACAGACTGACGCTCTATCCACTGAACCAAACCGGTTTCGGCTGGAGACTTGTTATTAAGGCAGAAAATAGATAATGGGGGACTTTATAGGACAAAGAAGCTTGGAGTTGGTAGGTTTTTGCCTGGAAGAGAGGGTAGTGTAGTCAGATTTCCAGTTTGAATATGTATTTTTATTGATTTCAGAGTGAAAATCAGTCTGTGGCTCATTCTGAGATGGGCAGGGTGCTCAGGTTTGCATTTAACTGACTTGACTCCCCACTCAGCAAGACCACTTGGAACGGCCAATCCAGAGCACAGCTGCACTCATTTGCGAAGAACAGAAACAAAAACTGACCTAGCTGAAGCAGCTGAGTCGGGCTCCAGAGCTCCCACCTCTGCGTGGGGAGCTGTGTGCCAACAGGCTTTGTTCCACGGGGACATCACCGGGTCCCTTGCTAATTTAACGGGACACTGCGAACATACACTAAACATCCAAGTGCCTAGCAGCACGCCAGGCTTTGGAGGGACCTAACGAGAGTAGAAAACCCAACATGGATTCGGTTCCTACATTCCTGGCATCTATTCACATGCACCACCTAATTTTATTTGAGCTGGATTTAACTTTAGGAGATTTTGTCCTCGTGGTTTTGTGTCTTCCTCTGAACTGATGCACGCCTTGAGAAGGAGGAGGACTCTGCTGTCCTGCCTCCAGGCTGCACAGATCAGCCCATCTGGCGCGGCTCAGTGGTTGAGCGTCACCTCAGGAACCAGGAGGCCACGGTTTGATTCCCAGTCAAGGCATATTCCCGGGCTGTGGGCTCCATGCCCAGTGAGGAGCATGCAGGAGGCAGCCAGTCAATGGCTCTTTCTCATCATTGATGTTTCTATCTCTCTCCCTCTTTCTTCTTCTCTGAAATCAATAAAAAAATATATTTTTAAAATTACACAGATCAGAAGCTGCAACATCAGGGTAAGAGTTCAGCTGCCTGGGATGAGGAGTGCTGAGTGCGAGGTACACGTGAGTTCCACAAGCCAGAGGCCCCAAGTGGCCAGGGACGAGCCGGTTCATACAGCTCCAAGTGGCAAAAGCAGATCAGCAATCTGCAGACACCAGGATGCGCTTCTCCTCGCCTCTGCTCAGCAGCCTCCCATGGGCCAGGCCTGCCCCCTGCCCGGGAGCTGTCCTCTACGGGCAGGGGGCAGGGCTGTGCAGTGAGAATAAGCTATGAGTCAGAAAAGAAAGCAAAAAGACATCTAGTCCCAGCTCTGCCGTGGCCCTACTGTGTGCTCTTAGGTCCCTGACTTGCCATCCTCTGAAACAGGGATAAGAACACAAGCTTTCCACGGCTTGCCCTGGGGGAGGGTGGCATGGGCATGACTGCCCTGGAGGTGCCCAGCCCAGTGCCCCGCATGCCTCAGGCTCTCCAGTTGGGGTGCGGATGCTTAGTACGTTCTCACCCCGTTTTGTGCCGCGCTCCTGAGGAGCTGTAGGGAAGACATTTCTGCTTTACCAAGAACTCGGTTAGTTGATCTTTCTCTCTGGGAAAAGCCATCCTCCTTCCATCTGACATTGACAAAGAGGCTGTTCTAAGAAGAATGAATGGCAGAACGGATCCTGTGAGTGCCCTTCGCTCACCCACATGCCGTTGTCAGGCTGTGATGTGACATTTCAGCCAACCTCGCTAGGTGGCCCCAAACCTATGGCACCTGTTGGGAGTGGTTGCCCATAGCAACAGCCAGGAGAGGGGAGCTGTGAGGCTGGGAGCTCCGTACAGGGATTCTTTTTCCTTTATGTGTTTGTATGTGTAGGTGGAAGTGGGGGGAGGTTATGTGGGGAGCAGCCAGAGAGGTACTTCCTGTGTGTGTTCATTGCAATGTTTAACTTATTTTTAAAAAAAGTCCAGCTGAGGAAACTGCTTGCGGCCATTTATTTGCCGCTCTGTTTGCAGGCCTGGGAGACCCCACTTCATTTCATGCAAGTCTCGCCACTCCCTTCCGCGGGTGGTGGGCCCTCTGGCTGCAGGATGGTGAGTGTGGAGAGCAGGGAGATGGAGCAGAGGATGAGGGAGGAGGCTGTGGGACTCAGGAATGTCCGGGGAGACAGGGTAACAATAATAAAAACAGTGCTTCCAGCTCTGGCCTTGCTATCCCTTTTATTAAGACTATGGGATCCACTCGTAGCCTCTAGGCAGGCAATTCCAATAATAGCCAATCAGCAAGGATTTACATAAAACTAGAAGGTGGAAGTAGCTTCAGCTGCCATTGTCTCAACTAGACAGTGGGCGGTTGGCTCCCTGGCATCCACCCACTTTTAGAGCTTCAAGGTTGACCAGCCCTCCGGGTCCCTTGTCCACGCCACTGCTGGTGAGGGCGGTGGGCGGCCTCCAACAACCCTTTCTTCACAATACTCCAGGATAGGAATACTAATATTGCATTGTGGGGGGAAAACAGGCCTAGGGGTTCACTGCACCCCTTACCAGCCACGTGATTATGGTCAAGGTTACCTCTCTGACTCCAGTTAATTACCAGCTAAGTAGGGATCCTGTTGAGGTCACGGAGGTAAGCGCACATGGCACACATGGCGGCAGCCTGGCCCTGCGCGTGCTGAGTGGAACAGGACCAGTTTGGGAGACATCTCAGGTTATGATGGAGACACTGCCGTTCGCATGCTCCCTGGGCCCTGCTCCTTATGAGGGAGCAAAACTGTTTTCCCAGGAGATAGCCCTTCAGTTGATTTCTCCGCCCTCCCTGGCATCCAAGCCCCTCGCTAGGACAGCACAGCCTCTTACAAAGACATTCAATATGCGATCAAATGAACCTGGAGCACTTGCATTCAAAGTCTCAAAAGGCCCTGTTTGGGGAGTTGAAAAACAAAGCCCCCTGGAATAAAGCTATAATCAGCGTGGACTGTGGCCTCTCACTGCCTGGGAAGGTGAGACGTGTCCTTTAAAACGAAACACTAGACTAGGGGTGTCGAACTCAATCAGAGAAGGGGCCAAAATCTAAAATCCAGCCTAAATCTCGGGCCGAATGGTTTACTGAACAGTCATAAACTGTCATTGTGATGGAAACGCAGCGGAGTGCAGTGATGACAGCGTGGTGCGGGCCACATTGCAAGGCCTGGCGGGACGGATTTGGCCCGCGGGCCTTGTGTTTGACACATGTGCACTAGACAATGGAGATCATTCATTCGAGCCCACCTCCCTGGGCCAGGAGACAAAGATGAGCAGCCCGGAAAGAAAGGGACAATTTTTCAAATATCGATCAGCAAGCGTAACCTAAGAAAGAAGAAAAGCGTGCGAGCCAGAGGCAGTCATCGATAACAAGCAAGCCCTTCTCCGTCTTCTGCATCAGAGGGTGTGCTCTTACAAATAGAGGCCTGGGACCCTCTCAGAGGAAAGTGTAAGAGCATCTACATTTTACAGAAGGGGAAACTGAGGCTCGAAGGAGGGACCTGACTTGATGACAGTCACACTGGTGATCGGTACTGCTCCAAATTCAAGGTCTGTTTGACTCCACATTTGGTATTCATTCCACTGTGACCCCAGACTTTAGAAGGGTCCCACCCAATTCATTCTCTCTAATGCCTGAATACCAAAAATGCTGTCATTGATAATATCTAGGATGTCAATTATATGTCAGTCATATATATTTATTTTCTAATTTAATCTTCATAACAAGCCAGTAAATAGGTACGGATACTGTCCTTGTTTTTTTTTTTTTTTTTTTTTAATAGATCATTTTATTGATTTCAGAGAGAAAGGGAGGGGGAGAGAGATAGAAACATCAGTGATGATACAGAATCATGGATTGGCTGCTTCCTGCACACCCCACACTGGGGATCAAGCCTGCAACCTGGGCATGTGCCCTGGCCGGGAATTAAACTGTGACCTCCAGATTCATAAGTCAACGCTCAACCACTGAGCCACGCCGGCTGGGCTCTGTCCTTGTTTTGTAGATGAAGAAATTCAAGCTCCAGAGGTACAGTCATCTCGTAGATGGAATACACAACAATGGGTCTGTTTGGCTACTGACTTCTGCCTTCATTTTCCCTTTTGCTATGTGTCCACCTGGCTGCTTCCTTTTCCTGGCTCAGGTCACAATGCAGAGGATACTGCTGCGGAGAGAAGGGCCTGGACCACCAAGGCAGCCCAGGCCTGTCTATCAGATTATCTTGTTATGTTTCCATCCTCATCAGTAGATGATGTCACCATATTCATTTATGGCTTTGTCTCTCCTCTGGAATTAAGCCTCCATCCAGACAGGACCCCGTCTTGTCCGCTGCTCTGCTCCTGGTGTCTGGACAGCGCATCATGTCCAGCGGGGGTTTGATAAACACTCACAGCCTGACCGCCTCTTTCTACGACTCCCAGGCGAAGTCTTTCTTTTCAGGCCAAGCTTTGTGTCTCCCGGGCTGTGAGGACTCGTCTGCTCTGTCCAGGGACCCGGAGAAGGTGCAAAGTGAATGCTCCGGCTCTTTAAACACAGAGGCGCATGGCTGTGATTTCCACATCCTCTGAAGATGAAAATTACAACGTGCCTCAGGAACTCGCCCCATTGTCTCACCGCCCTGCCAGGAAATTCTTCTGCAAATCTGACCTAAATTTGTCCAGCTGTGGCTGGAACCGGCTCAGTCCTGGGTGGTCCTCAGCGGGGGCAGCCAGTGAAAGAATTCTTTGTGTCAAATGACACAGAGCCCTGCCCAGACCTCTCTGTGAGAGGGAAGCCGGGGATGCAAGCTCGGTTACAGCCTCGCTGAGTGAGCTGTCCCCGGTGGGCAAGAGGGTAGCCGGGTGTGTGTGGGCAAGGCCCCCGAGAAAGTCTGGAAGGCCTGGGCTTTTGTCCCAGCGCTCCCTGCCTCTGGGAGGACTGGGGCCAAGGCATTCAACCTCCAGGAGCTTCTCTTTGTCAGCAGCCGTGTGCACAGTCACACCTGTCTCCAGGTGTGTGTGATGATGGTGGTGAGCTGCTGTCGGTTCTGTCATTGATGTAAACTCTGCTACTAACTCCCCAGGATAACGAGTCAGGACCAGACACATGAGCAGCCCAGCCTGCAGAACAGATCATCCCCTCCCAGTCAGCATGGCCTTTGAGATCCTCCAATCCCCACGTCAGGTTTGACGCTCCCCTGGGCATTCCCAAGGCAGCATGGGAAAGGTCTTTGTTAGCGAGGGATCGTTTGAATCCGCAGGGCGTGCTCCCGAGAGGAGCCTGTGGGCCTCGGGCTCCCTGGCTGCCATGTGTTAGGCTCCTCACAGCTCCTTTAAGTCGTCTAGTCCCCATCCCGCCATGGAAGCTGGCGAGCGGCAGCTGACAGTGCAGAGAGATGGCCGAGGCTGAAGATGTGGGCTGCCTGCTGGGCCTCAGTCCTGGGTACATGTAGTCATTTCTGACATCTTCCAGCAAAGAAAACCCAGCTGTGACTGGTTTTCTCAGCTTCCAACTGGAATAAGCTCTTCCTTCTTCTTCTTCTTCTTCTTCTTCTTCTTCTTCTTCTTCTTCTTCTTCCTCCCCCTCCTCCTCCTCCTCCTCCTCCTCCTCCTCCTCCTCCTCCTCTTCTTCTTCTTCTTCTCCCTCCCCCCCCCCCCCCCGCAGAATGTTACCCATAGGCATGAGGCACAGAATAAATCCTTAGTGCCAGAGGCACCTTTGATGTCTTGCAGGTTTTAGCTGAAAGGCACAGTAGGGGAGAGTCTGGCCCATTGATTTTATGACAGCATAGGGCTAGAGCCCAGACCCCTATGCCCAGTGCTGTACCCTTCCCACAGTGCCACCCTCAGGCTGCTGGGTAAATCTGACTCTGCAAATCTCATAGGCACAGACCCACTTTCCTATTCTCGCTTAGTGTGGAATCACAGAATTCCTGCTCATGGGATTCTGTTATCATGGAATTCCTGCACCATGGGATACTGGTCATGGGCATGGCCATTCTCCTGCATCATAATCCCCCACGTGTTGCTGATACACTGTGAAGAGGGACATGGCTCTAGAGACCAATGAACAGGGTTATTACCTGGGCTTAACACTCCATGATGTGTCCTTGGGTGAACTTCATCATCTGTCTCAATTTCCTCATCGATAAAGTAGTGATAATAATCCCAAGTGTCCTTAAAGTTAATGAATTAAATGAGTTACTAAATATTCACTGATTAGAATTCCTGGCTTCTAGTAAATGCTAGCTGTTATTTCCATTTAATAGACAAGGAAGCTGAGATGCCCAAGGAGTCATCAAATGTTCCGACTCTTGGTGCAATGCCCCTTCTCCCTCATCAGTTTAATTAATAGACTCACGAAGCATGAAGTGTAGAGAGGGTTTTAGACTCTCTTGGCCAGTTTCTTGTTGCACAGCTGGGAAACTGAGGCCTAGATTGGGCACACCTGGCTGTGTACCACCTGGAAAGATAAGGAGGAAGGAAGAGAAGTGGGCCCTACTCTGAACCTATGGCACTTCCAGAGGAGGCTCCCTGAAATTGTTTTGTGTTTCTGAGCAGATTTGTGGAATGGCGCTGGGCAGTCACTGGATGAGCCGTCCAGCCTGGCTTAGACAGGACTCTTGTTGAGCTGGATGTGAATCTCTAGGCCAACAATCTTCACAGGATTGCGTTTTCCCTCCCTCTCTGTGTGTCACCCCCATGGGCCTCCTCTCCTACAGGCTCTGCATTCACCACAGATCAGCCTCAAGTAAGATTTTCCTCATGTGCTTCTTATAAGCAACTTACATTCCAAGCTTGGGTAGGACAAATTCTCCTGGCTTGGAGTCACAGAATTCAGGCTTCACCACTGAATGCTTGGGTGACCTTGAACAAGTCAATTACCTAACTGGGTCTGTGTTCTCATCTGTAAAGTGCAGGTCCTATAAACTGGCCTGCCCACCTCATCAGGCTGGTGTGTGAGATGACCTGCATGGATATGCTCTGTAAACGAAGAAGCCCACCCAAATAAAAGGGATGCGAGGCCACCAATGGAAAGAAAAACAACCCAAACAAAAGAACCACACATGGCTTTTTTGTTTTGTTTTTAATGCAATGCAATTGGAAACTCTTCCCTCTTTCAACAAAATTCTCATTGGAATCAGCAGACTTAGGACATTTGGTGAAGACCCTCAGAGATAGGGAAAATTCATAGAAGGAACAATCATTCAATCATTCATTCTGTATTTCATGGTAAAAATACACTGAACCCTATTATCTGTCAGACACAGTCTTCCAAGTCCTAGAGGGATAAACTGATGAGACACAGTTCCTATCCTCAGAGCTCTCACAGGCGAACCGTCCAGTGCGATGGAGATGGGGACCTTGTGCTGATGGAAGTGATCCCAGCCCAGGAATAGTGACTTGAAATAAATGCTAAAACATGAATTGGAGATAAAAGAAGGCTTTTCACCTTCAGAAAATTCCCAAGAGCCCTGCATAGCCAGAGTATCTTCTGTATATGGAGTGTCTGGAGGGACATGAAGAGGGATACAGGGACATGGAGCAATGGAGCCTTGAACCCGAGAGCTTGTATGCTCTGGACTACATTTTAGAACATTCCAGAGACTTCTTGAATTAATCATGTGCTAGTATTAACTAGAGGCAGGGTTTTGCAAACGAACTATCAGAATCATTCACGGAGCTTGTACTGAACTTCGATTCCTGGACCCATGTCTTCTAAACCTGAGCTTAGAAATGTGTCTTTTCAAGAAATTCACATGAAGCCACGTCAACTGAAGTGAGCTGAATGGTAGTCCCTAAAATTATATGTCTGTACCCTCAACCCCCTAACCTATAAATGTTGCCTTATTTGGAGAAAGTGTCATTGCAGTTTATCCTGGATTATATGAGTGGGCCCTACATTCTTATAAGGTAGGAGATGTGACCAAGAAGGCAGAGATTAGGGTGAGGTGGCCACAAGCCAAGGAATGCTGGGGTCACCAGAAACTGGAAGAGGTGAGGAGCAGACTCCTTGATTTTGAACTTCTGGCCTCCAGGCTGTGAGAAAATTCTTTTATTTGGAACCACCCAGTGTGTGGTTATTTTTATTTATGGAAGTCCTGCGAAACTGGTATGACAACCAATAGGAACGTTGCTTATTTCCCGGTTCCAGAAAGGCAGGAAAAATGATAGCACAGACTGAGGCGAAACTGAATAAGTTGCTAGATGAATTTGTTGAAGAAAAACAAAACAAAACAATTTGCATAGGGAGACTTGTGTTTTTTTTTGTTTTTTTTTTCAACCTGAGCCATAGCCCAACCCTGACCTCGGCTGAGCTTGGAACATAGCATTCTTTTCCCTTCCCTGCCTTCTCTCACCCACTTCAGTGTCTGCATTTGCTCTCTGGTGCTGCAAGTGGCTGTGTGGATGGACAACCTTAAAAACTAACGCACCCATGGAAGCTGCCTTCACCAGCTCTCAAGGGAAAACTCCCAGGTCCTGCAGCTTTGAAAAGCGTTGGCTTTCAGGGATGCAGTGGTGCCTTCTTTAGGGCTTTAGACTTGATCTTGTCATGGGTGGGTCAGATACCACAGCACTGAGACATGGAAGACCTTCTGAATATATGTTAGGAATTTTCTACATTATTCTGTCAGCTTATAAAAGGAAGCTTCCTTAATAGGCTCTGTGTGTGTGTGTGTGTGTTTGTGTGTTTGTGTGTATGTTCATCTGCATTTGTAGGGAGTGTTTGCTTGAGTGTATGTACTGTGTGTTGGTGTCTCTGTGTGTCTGCTTCTGTGAGCATGTCTCCCCATGTGTCTGTGAGTATCTATTTGTGTGCTCTCCTTCCTAGAAACGGTCTATTTCAGAAGTACCTTGAATTATACTAACACAATTTCCTGAGCCTCAGATGCAGCCCAGGCCCTCCTGGAGGCAATGAGGACACAAAAGTAAGTTAGACGCAGTGTCTGACCTAAAAAACGTTCACAGCCCGGTGGAGAGAGACAGGGTATAATGTAATTGCTGAGGAAAATGACTTTGGACCCAGACAAACCTCCATTCAAATTCAGGCTTTGCCTTTTATTAGCTGAGTGATTACTAGCAAGTTTCCTAAGCCCTTGAAATGTTAGATCTATAAAATGAGAATAATATCTTCTCTCCAAGTTCTTGAAAGGATTTTATGAGTCAGTAGATGCAGAACCTTTGATGTATTATTGTCTGGTGCATCCTAGGAGATTGGTAAAAGAAAACTACTGTTATTTTATTTGTGCTCTAATACAAGTAGACAATTCACTACACACAGCAGAAAAGAAGGAACTAAGTCAGGGTCAGGAAAGCTTCCCACCGCCATCAGGGAGAATCGTTAAGATGGCAAACAGGAAGAATGGTTGAGCCAGGAAAGGTAGAGCCATCAAGAATCCCAGCTGCCATGTTAACCTTGACATGGCTTCCATTTTAACCTTGACCATGCCCTTAATGGGAAGAAAATCTGCATGTTTTTGTAGCTCATGTCAATTGAGACTTAACATGATGTTCCTCTAGTTTCATACATAAGAAAGAGAAAGTGTTTATCCAAATGGAGCAGTGTTTGACCTCATAAAATCATAGTGAACACCAACCATTCAACTAAAGAATTAAGGCTTTACTGCTTATTTGGAGAAGGAGCTGTTACTCCTAAGAACATTCCCTAAAAAAATGATTTTTATCATGTTTAGAGCTAAAGCATACATAAAAAATAAATGAACACATTAAAAAATCAAAATTTAAAAAACAACAGCTTTTTAGAATGCTTGCCTAATGCATGTATGTGTAAAAATCATAGCACCGCATCATCATCACACACATGAATTAAACAGCAGTGCCATTGGTAGACCAAGTCCCACCATTCCTCCATTGTGAAGTGTCCCTGACTGCCCAGCCCTTACAGTGGCTGCATCTGCTCTTAGTTTGGCCATGAGCTTCTGCTGTAGCTCTCTTAGCATGCTCTCGTTAAGCCCAATCATGGCTCAAAAAGTGCTTTCACCCACTTAATCCTCACGACAGAACTCAGAGAGAAACACCACTGTCCTCATACTAAAAAAGAGGAATCAATTCAAAGAGATTCAAGTAGTACACAGTTCAGGCTCCTCAAGGTATCTAAGAAATGGTAGATCAAAGCAGAGTCTATTTGACTCCAAATCTAATCTTTACACATCAAGGCCTTTCTCATTTACATTCATTCATTTATTTGCTGAACAAGTATTTGTTGGGTGCAACTATGTGGGCAGCAGGTTAGATGTTGACACCCTCTGTGGGCCTCTTGCATCTTTCATATACTATTTTGGTTCTTTTTTTCTTTCTGGAGATGTAGTAGATTGTCTGCTCTCCATATTCCTGAGCTGAATATTGAAGGGCCACCACCACGCTCTTCCACAGTATCTCCTGTAACTTGACTTCCAGTGACCACCCAATCCTGCTCTCTTTCCTCAAAATGTGTCCCAGTCATCAGTGTCAGATCCATAGACAATCATATGTGATTTCCTTGGCGAAGGCAGAGCTAAGCCAGACAGTTGCTGTCTTATTCTGAGGTTTCTATCCTTAACTCAGACCAAGGACTCTGGGAAGATAAACCTTTAGTCTAAAGCAATATTCCCTCCCCATCTTCACAAGTACCTCCAGGCGCCCATTAGGTCCACAGAGAGAATGAGAGCGAGGCACATCGAAACCCAAAAGAATCACCAAATGTGAAACTTGCCCTCAGCTCCAGAGTCCACAGGCATCTGAATGTTTTTTTTTTTTTTTTATCAGCTTAGTTCAATGAGCTGCAGATACCTCCATCTTCTTGTTTTAATAGGACTTTCCCCACACACCTCGCTAAATCTCAGTGGAGTGCTCTTCTGAGAAGCCCAAATGTTCATGCAAGAGATGCTTAATGATGGCGCTCCCTGCCTGCAAATGAGGCAAGGGAAGGCAAGTATTCCATAATTCATGGGGTGTGCTCTTTTGGAAAACAGTTTTGTTAAGATTTGATTAATCGCCTAATCATATCGCACACACAGGTGACTCAGAACTTGTAAAGCTGATTTAGGGAAAAGCTCTGACGCCTTCAGAGGACTTTTCCCCATTGGGGATGGGGTGCCCTAGAAACCGGAATGAAAACGCAGGCAGCGCCTTCTCATTGGTTGCCTTCAGAGAGGGGAGCTTTTTGAGGAGCCTGAACAGCTGAGCATGTGATCTGTTCAGGGATTTCAGAGAGTCAGTGTGATCCATCAAAGACAGCAGCCTGTGACCCGGCCAGGGATTGACTCCAGGCTCTGCCACGCACGGACTGTCCCTGCACAAGGAATTGAGCCCCTCTGAGCCTCAGTTTCTAGTTTTACAGGAGTGAGGACTAAGTCAGGCAATGCGTGCAAAATTCCAGCTACCAAGTAGCTGCTCAATAAATGGCAGCTGGTAATCCATTCAGCATTAACTGAGTTATCCAAGTCTCCAGATAAAAACTTACTTTCGACTTTTAAAGAAAAATAGGCAACTAGCCTTTTTTGCTAAATGCCTGGTTAGGAGACTGCCATCCCTGTGGAGCCCCATCTCTGGGGGCCAGGGATTAGGCTTATGCATGCAAGCCTCACCCTCTCTG
The DNA here is from genome assembly GCF_014108245.1 of Pipistrellus kuhlii. Taxonomy (NCBI): domain Eukaryota; kingdom Metazoa; phylum Chordata; class Mammalia; order Chiroptera; family Vespertilionidae; genus Pipistrellus; species Pipistrellus kuhlii. Next base: position 550,703 of record NW_023425438.1, read on the forward strand.
TAATGGGATGAATGCGGGCCTCTATAAAGATACGCTGACATCCAAATCCCAGAACCTGCTTATGTTTCCTCACTTGGAAAAAGAGTCTGCTAAGTGATTAATGAAGGCTCAGAAAGTGAGTTGGCCATCCTGCACTGTCTGATGGATCTCAGCCACTGGAAATACCCTTCTAATAGTCCTACATACACAGACACACAGAGGAAAAGGTGATGTGAAGAAGGAGGCAGAGATTAGAGTGCTGTGACTATAGCCCAGGAATATAAGGGAAACCACCGGAAGCTGGAAGATGCATGAAATGGATTCTCTCCTATCGCTCCCCTAGGGGACCATCCCTGCTGAATTTCTGACTTCTAGTCTCCAGAACTGTGAAGGGAGAAGCCTTGAGACTGGTCATGATTTCTTACCGCAGACTAAGGAAACTCAGGTACCATCCTTGCTCAATGCATGTTTTGGAGCAAGAGACCTCAGAGAAGTTAGTAAGTTGTGGATGGAGCTCACCTCACTTAAGCTCAGATGGAGTGAATAATGGAGCCAAGATGCAAAGTTCAGCCTCCCTCCAGTGGAAACACATGGATGCTTGTTTGTTTGTTGTTCCTATTGAACGGCCATCCTTAAATGACCCATGAAGACTTGGATTTGGAACGAATTAGTATTACTCCAAAGTCATGGCCATCTCACCATTTCCCACCCAACATAATTCAACCTCTGGAGTAAGCCCAGAAATACCAGCAGCATCCTAACTGATGGACAGGAACACAGAGTGATTTGGAAGAGCAAAGCACTTGGAGAGTGAATCTCTCCTTCTAGTCCAGAGATCACCAATAAGTAAAAGCTGTGCAACAAGGGGAAGGGCCGCAATCTAACAAACACCAAACTCGGAACTGGAGGACCTGGAAGCCAGCAGCAGCTCAGAACATGTGGGTCAGGTTCCTACACGATCCAGAGGGAACCATGAACTTTTCTGGATTCCATTTTCTTCACCAGACCATGTTGGGGCTGAACTGCATCATTTCCAGAACCTCCTCCAGCAAGGCCCCCATGGTCTACCTTGAGGAGCATTTTCTGGCTTTTTCTGGAGCCCACACTTTGAACCACGTTGCAGCATTTGTCTATTTACCTCCCCAGATCCACTGGCCAAGACAGAGCTCAATGGACACTTCAAAAGTACCTTCAGTTTGAGTTAGAAGTAGAAATAAAACTTGGGCTCATGGCCCACCTGCCTCAGCAATCAGGGAGAGATTTGTTTTCAAGATATCCAGCTGTCCTCTGCTTCTTCTCCTACAGGTATAGCCCCTGACCCCTGCCATCGCTCTGCAGCTTCCAAACTGCCTTCACATACACAGCATCATCCGTGTCTGCCCCGTGAGTAGACAGCATCAGCATCAGTTGACAGAGGGGAAAGCTGGTCAGAGTCTGTGAGGCTTGTCCCAGGTGGAGGCTGATGGAGGCGAGCCCAGGTCTGAACCTCACACTGCGGGGACCAAGCTCTCTTTCCCACAGCACTCGGTGCCTGCTGAGGACCTGCGGACCTAAACCTCACACCCTCAGCCATATTTTGATTCCAGGAATTGAAGGGATGGCTGAAAGCTTGCAGCCACTGCTGCCCATTTAACACCGAGAGTTCACCATTTGTCTTCCAAGGCAGTAGCTTCCTTTTACTTCTCTACACCTGGCACATGGGTGACACCCCATCGAGGCTTAATGAAGGGAAGATATTGCTTCAAGTGTGGAAATCCAGAGAGGGACAGTTTTGGTAGAGGGACCTAGCCAACCATGCCAGAACCAGGCTCACTCCAGACGCCTTCCTATGAGTGCCATGCAAAACCAAACCTTTTAAAAAAAAGTGTGTGTGTGTGTGTGTGTGTGTGTGTGTGTGTATATGTATATATATATGTATATATATATATATGTGTGTGTGTATATATATATATTGATTCCAGAGAGGAAGAAAGAGGGAGAGAGAGAATCATTGATTGGCTGCCTCCTGCACGCCCCCTACTGGGGATGGATCCTGGAACCCAGGCTTGTGCCCTGACCAGCAATCGAAGCTCCACCTCCTGGTTCATATTAATAGATTGACACTCAACCACTAACCACGCTGGCTTGGCAGAATCAAACCTTTTTTAAAGCATTTTCCCAGTTATGCTAAATGATGAGAAATGTATCTTGAATAAGGGGTTGGACAACCTAACGCCATAAAAGTTTATTTTCTAAATTAAAGACGTGTGGCTAAGCTCACAGTCGCTGTGTTTGTGTTCTTGGAATGAGGCAACGGGTTCTGACGAAAGAGCACATGGGGCTGCGCTGGAGCGCATCCTAAAGACACATTTGTGTTGTGCTGTGGATTCGGGCCCCGCGGTGTGACGGGTGTGATCTCTGTGTGCTCTCCACTCCCTCTGTGCTCCGGCTGCGCCCACCTCCCTGTGCTTCTGCTCCCTTCAGCATAACTGCCCGCTTATGTAACTGTTCCCTGCGCCCCAACCTCAGAGGTCACTCCTACAGCATGACGTCAGGACAAGGACATCCTGTGTGAGTCAGACTGAGGCGCAGAGCAGGCCTGGGGCGCCCTCCCGCCTGGCACCTGGGCTCGCCTGCCTCCCGTCCCCGCCCAGCAGGCTGGCACTGAGGATTGTCCTTGTAGCCACGAGGGGAGGAGAGCTGCCGGCTCTCACAGTGGGAGAGCAGGGAGCCCCTTTGTCACAGGTGGAGCTCACCCCAAAGGTGGCTGGAATTTGGGGAGGCTGGGATGAAAGAGGAAATGGGGTTCAAGGCTTTGCCTGACCATCTTGTCCTGAAACAAGGAGCGCATTCCAGAGATGAACCTGTCCTTCACTTCCCCTGCCAAGAGAGCAGAAGGGAAGTGCTGGTCACTGGGGAATGTGTGGCAGAGTTCAGTCCAGTCCCCTGTGCCCTGAGTGTTCAAGACTGAAGCCCATCTTCCTGCCTACAGCAAGTCACAGGGCATGGAGACTGAACATCAGCCCGGCCAGTGTGGCTCAGCAGTTGAGCATCGACCACTGCAGGAGGGCATGGTTCCATCCCAGATCAGGGCACATGCCCGGGTTCCGGGCTCAGTCCCCAGTGTGGGGCCTGCAGGAGGCAGCCGATCCATGATTCTCTCTCATCATTGATGTTTCTCTCTCTCTCCCTCTCCTTTCCTCTCTGAATTCAATAAAAATATATTTTAAGAAAGACGAAGCTATCAAGTATGTAATGCCCCATATTATTAGGTTTGTGTGTTTCCTCCCACCAATCACAAGCTTGGCAAACTGCAGTGCCACTATGCCGACTCATTCCTGCACGTCCTGCCATGTTGATTTCAAAAATTGAAAAGAAGATCCTGGGACACCCAAGCCACTCAAATTCTCCACACCTGCCCCCCTCCCCTCCGCCGCCCCCCCTCCCCCCCCCCTCCCCCCGCCAACTCCAGGCACCTGCTACCTTCCTAACCTGTCTTCCGGGCTGCACGCTCAATTGGCCTTTCGGATTTGACAATGCTGCCCATTTTTCACGCCTGGACCTGGACCTCTACCAACACCAGCCCCGTTAGTTCTCATTTCCTGATTGTCCAGCGGCCAGGCGTCTTCAAACTACGGCCCGCGGGCCACATGCGGCCCACAGAGGAGTCTGATCCGGCCCGCCAGGTTTTTTGGGCAGTGAGCGCAGCCGAGGTGTTACAGTAGGAATTAGTAGTTCATATAGTCCGGCCCTCCAGCTCTCTGAGGGACAGTGATCTGGCCCCCACTTTAAAAAGTTTGAGGACCCCTGGCTCCAGCCCTCCCGACCCCTGGGTTTACCCACCGGGGAGAGTCAGCGCCGGGGTCTGGGTCTGGCTGTGTTAAACTGAAGTCATTTGCAAACCATGTTACTGATTTAAAGAACCCCCGAGAATTAGAACGTAGCCAGGAAATACAGAGTCTAGCCTCATTGATTCATTTTGTAGCCTTTCTCTCTTTTCCTCAAGGAGGTGGTGAGGCTAGGTTCTGGCCTCAGCGCAGCACAAGCTTATGAATCGGAGGAGATCAAACAGGCGAAGAGAAAGGCTTTTCTGAATTGCCGGCATCTCCCATCAAGGCCCTCAGGAAGGAATGCCCCCTCGGGAGGATTATTCAGCTGAGCAAATGCTATGTACACACAAGCCATGGCATTGATTTTTTAATGTCACAAGCTGTAACCTAGTTTATAAAAAAAGGAAATGAGCTTTCCTCGCCCACTGGGGACATTTCTCCTATGACGATTTCTTCCTCTGAATGGAGACTAGACTGTGACATTCTGGAGTGCTTCTGAAGGGCCTGGGTTCTGCTGTTAGAACAGGTGAGGGAGAACGTGTCCTCAGTCCTGGGGTGCCTCCCTCACCACGCCTCAGCCTGGGCCTGGGTTGTCATTGCTCCATGTCTCTGAGGGAAGCACGGAACTGCTCCCATCTGAGGTTAACCTGGTCGCCCAACGCTGGATCCCCCTGTCATCGACCTCTCACCTTTCTTCCCAATCCTTCTAATATCATCCTGTGAATTCATTCCACTCGCCTCCCCCTCCCACATGTGTAAGAAACCCCAGACAACCTTCTCCACGGAGAGCAGGCCAGCTCCTCCTGTGCTAGTTTATAAAATCCCATAGACAATAGGCCTCCTCCTCAGCCCAGGGACCGCTTGCCTCTGCACTGCCCCTGGCCCCTCCATCTCTTCCCGGGATTCCGAACAAACCCTGGCCCATGAGCCCACCCCCAGGCCTGCTCCTGCCCGCTCCTCGTTCCTCTCCACAGCACAGCCGGTGCGGAAGGTGGGCCCCTTCCTGGGTAACAGCCCCAGGGGTTCCTTGTTGTCTCCCAAAGCCATGGGTCTTGGCCTCCATCAGTGGACCTGACACTGCCTGGTCCATTCTCCAATCAAATGCGCGTGGGCCTCTGGAGTTTACATCTGCCTTCCCTTCCTTCAGGGAGGAGCCTCGTTCCTCAGGGGGCTCAGCTGAGAATGGGCACCCTTAGCCCACCCAGCTTCTTGCTCCATGAACGCCTCTTGTCCAGAACATCCACAGGAGAGCACAGCAGACCCCAGCCGACCCCACAGACAAGCCCACTTCACCCCCCACCACGGATCTGAAATGTCACCCCCAGGCAAGGTAGTGGCATCTGCATTTTTAATTCTTTCTCATGTTTTACTTAATGTTTATTTTCTCCATAAAATGCTCTCTTTTATGTTAATTGTACCAATAACAGGGATAATAGTAATTAATATTTGTATTAATCTTTGTCTTGTATAAATTTTTATATCACATTTATTCCCTGGATTTTTCAGTTCAATGTCGTATTTGAGATAACTGCAGATTCACATGCAGCTATAAGAAACGATGTGGGAGAAATCCCATGGCCCTTGACTGATTTCCCCTGGATATTCCAATTTTACTATGGTGTTGAGAAACACGAGCACTCTCCTAGCCAGGACACCTGACACAGAGGAGCTGACAACTTAAGAAAGAGAGAGGTTTCTATCATCCCGAGGACCCCTCATGTTGCTCCTTCATTGCCACGCCCACATCCCACCCAACCTACCTCTATGTCCCTGGCCCACTAATCTGTTCTGGAATGGCATTTGAAAGATCTTATAAGAAGGGAATCATATAGTACCTAACCTTTTGGAATTAGCTGTTCTCACTATGCACAGTACCCTATAGACTCATCGGAGTCCTTGCATGTTCCAGGAGTTTTTATTTTTATTTTTTATTGCTGGCTAGTACACTGTGTCATGTATTATATGTTCCAGTTTTTAAGACCATTCACCTATTAAAGACCATCTGAATTATTTCAGTTTTTGCCTATTAAAGGTACAGCTGTTATGAACATGCACGTACTGGGTTGCTGTGAGCATGCTTTTCGTTTCTCTGGGAGACATGCCCAGGGGAAAATTGCTGAATTCCAAAATTGTCGTTCATGGAGCAAGTTGTAGAATAATTTTTAAGGAACTCTCAAACTAGAGTCTTTTTTTCTAGTCTAACTCAGAAATGCCCATCAGTAGACTTCTCAATTCACAACTAGAGTCATGTCCATTACTGTTTGGATTTCTCTAACTAATTCCTACTTAAGGAACCTCCGCCAATAGCCAGTAACAAGTGAATGGCCAATGACTGTTAACCTCTCTCAGGCCAACGCTGTATGAACTATTCGAATGAAAGCATCTTTCAGAAATGTGTCTTGCCAGTTGGCTGCTTACGCATGAAACATCTTTTTGAAAAGTTTGAAGTTGCCTGCTCCCTGAGGGCTGGAGATAGAGCAAAACCTCCCAGCACTGCTGTGATCTCTTTGGTCCCCATTGGCCTGTTTGCTTCTAAGGTGGGATTTACAACCTGTGCCCTGTCCAGTAGATCATGGGACACCAGTGCAGAGAGGGGATCCTAGACACAATGAAAGATGAAGAAGGAAAATCAGGAAAGGCCTCAAAGCAAGATGCCCCATGCTACAGCCTCAGCGCACTTGACCTTGTCTGTGTGGAAGGGAGAGTGGCCTGCCCATATTTGTAGACCCCAAAGTGACAGGAGGCTGAGGAAAGAATTAAATAATTAAAGCTCCTGCATGAGCCTGTGCCGCAACCTTTGCTTTCAGGGCTCTCAGCCTCATGCCCGTGAAAGAAGAAGCTTCACAATTAAGTCTCTAGAATCTTCACTTCTCTCTGCCTCCTCAAACACTGGGGATGTGTGTGGGTGTGTGGGTGTGTGGGTGGGGTCTGGCACCAACTCTCCCGCACTGATTGAGGCCGCATAGAATTTCACAGAAAACGGGTGAATCTGATGTTCTAAAATGAAGAAAAGCAGGGTTGAGTTCTCCTGTCATTGAAATTCCTTCCTAGACTATTGAGTGCCTGTGCATTTGAATGAATTATCTAAGAATCAGTGTCAGTGTCTAATTGGAAGACGGAGAAGACCTGGGAGAGTCTGACAGTAGGAGGCAGATGAAACAGACATGTCTCCAGGCATTGAAAAGTTTGACAAGTGGAAGAGCTTGTGACTTGCAAGACAGTTAATGGGGAACATGAGTCAGCAGGAGATAACTTTAAAAAGTTAAATAATTAAGCTTACATAAGAGGTATCTGATTGATGATCTAGATTTGGATTCCATTGACATGTCTAACCTCTCTTCGTCCGTAACTATACATTATTCAGTTGAAAAGTGGAGAGCTTTCACTGTTAAAAAAAAAAAAAAAATCATTCGCCTACAGCATGTCTGTGAACTTGTTTCCAAATTTAGTAAAGAAGTTATCCTCCCAACCCCACCACCACCTACACGCAGAAAACCTCACAGTTAGTTTTCTAAAAGGAAAGGAAATTGAGGCTGTGCCTCCCTCATCATTTCCTATAGGAAACTGGGAATGGAAGTAATATCATGAAGTGAATTATTAGCATACTAGAGGCCAGTGCACAAAAATAATGCACTGGGGGTTGTCCCTCAGCCCAGCCTGCACCCTTTCCAATCTGGGACCCCTCTAGGGATGTCTGACTGATAGTTTAAGGCCAATCCCTCAAGGCCCAATCCCCAAACCAGCAGTCGGACATCCCTCTTACAATCTGGGACTGCTGGCTCCTAACCACTCGCCTGTCAGCCTGATCACCCCCAAACCACTCCCCTACTGGCATGATTGACACCTAACTGCTCCCCTGCTGGGCCCGATCATCCCCAACTGCCCTCCCCTGCAGGCCTGATAACCCCTAACTACCCTTCCCTCTTGGCCATTTTGTGACAATGTGGGGCAGCCATCTTGTGATAGCCATCTTGTGATGACGTGGGGGCAGCATCTTGTGATGATGTAGGGAGGCCATCTTGTGACAGGAGGGTGTGAGGGTTAATTTACATATTACCTCTTTATTATATAGGATTCACTGGATGGCAGGCCCTTTTCTAAGCATGGGATTGGGAAGGGGGAGGTGCTGAGCTTAATCAGACCTGGTCCGGGCTGCCTTTGAGCAGCTCCCAGGCCATAGAAAAGACAGACCATTAAACAACACCATTTTTGGGGAAGTAGCCAAAGGTCTTTTAAGGAGAACAGAAGGCTTTTCTCCAGGATGGGGCAGAGCGGTCAGGGCAGAAGTCCAGGAGGAGCCTCAGTGGGGTCTCGAGAACTCCGCATAGCCTGTGTCCATGCAGCATGGTAAGAGTAGAAAGCTCCACCATGCCCAGATCACAAGTCTGATGAGGTCAAGGGCGACCTCTGTCTTTTCTGACATTGGAACCCAGGGCCCGTGAGAGGGGTCTATCTGCAAGTGGAAGCGTCACTACCTTCAGGGGCGGGGGGACCCCCTGAGCTCCCTTAGCCTCGGTTTCCCCATTTGTGGAAGGACCTCCCCGGAAAGCTCTTCAGACAGGAAGCATCGACACTGTGGGGGCAGTTTCGGCGGGACGCATTGTAGATCTGAGACATGCATTGGAGGACATATACAGAGGGGTGTCCCTATCAGGAGCTGAATGAACTTGGAGTAAATGACACACAAGTTAGGAAAGGCAGCGGGGGGGGGGGGGGGGGGGCAGGGGAGGAGGAGAAGACATAGGTTGACCTGGGGGACAGAGGAATTCCCGGCTCTGAAGGGGCTTTGGTCTGGTTGGGGCCCTTGCACTGCGCATCGGGCCACTGGAGATGCTGGGATTTTGCCCTCTCCTGTGCGGGGCTTCCTACGGCCCCGGAGGTGAATTCTACCTCTGCAAATAGAACGAAGAGAGCTTCGGAGCTGAATTATTTATTGCCCATTACACCTGGCCCCGGGCCATGGCGTGTTTAGGTTGCAGGGAGGTAGCTGTGCACAGCCTGTTGTCGGTACAGAAAGGAAACTCTGACAGCACACGCCATAAAAGATGAATCACTTGTTCATTAACCCGGAGTGGCGCGGGGGCTGCTCTACTGGGGAGACCAGACTAGAGTTCTCCCTCCTTTCTCCCTCACGCTGTGTCCTGTCCCAGCGCGCCATGGAGGCCCGGGGGGTCTGGTTGCAGCCCTGCAGGGGACGTGACCAGCAGCCGCTGCGGGGCCTCAGGCTCTGAGGAGCCCTCTCCACAGGCATCAAATACAGAATGAGCCCTTGGAAAGGACCCAGGTTAGGAAAGGCGGACTGGGACCCCCTTCACCTTCCTCCTCTGGTTACAGCAGGTTCGGGGTTGAGGGTGATTCTAAACAGGAAAACACCCATATTCGTGGTGAAGGGGTGGAGGAATTGGGGGGGCGGTGCGGAAGGGGGCCCACGCTGTAGTTCCCAGACTTCCATCTTGGCTGGTTTGGGCTCCAGGGAGCCAATGAGGGTCTGGGGTGAGTGACAGAGTCCTAAGAGGAAGGGGAAGTGGGGTGGCTTTCTCTCTCCCCACTCTCCAGTCTGGCTAAGGACCAGGCCCTGGTCTTGGCCGGCCCAGCCTCATCTCTCTGCATCCAACTGGGATGGTCCTGGCTTTCCTTCGTTTGCTGACCTCTGGGTTGACCCCTGGGCTGCTTTGATGCATTTGGTATTTATTCTCCTGGGCTTCGCCACTCTTCCTTCACCGGTGTAGCCAATTCCCTGGATTAAATCCCTCCTGTCCTAACCACCCAAGGAACTTCTGCTCTCCTGGAATGACAAACAAGTGTGCTTGGAAACAACAGAAAGCCATCGGCTAGCAAACCTGCCCCCTTAGAAACACTGCACAGTACTCAGTCTACCCCTCTTGCCTTGAGATGAGTTCCACCACAGATTTAGAATGCTTAACAGTAAACATTTTATTTGCATAGAAGCCTAAGTGTTTACTTTGACCTTTTTATTTGCATAGAAGCCTAAGTGTTTCCTTTGACCTCAGAAAGGGGATTTTGAAAGAATAATCCATTTCCTTTAAAGTTCTTATAATGAAGTAAGACATGTTATCATCCACAGATTTTCGAAAAGGTTCATCCATATTTAATTTTCTTGTAAGAACCACATGAGGGTGAGCATTACAGAGCAAATGGGCTTTGGTTCCAAGGAAAAGTGTGTCTGTAACGCGGCCGCTTTATCTGATACCCCCGTTAGCAGAACGCAGTGGAGGGGAGCGTGTTTGTTCTGACAACAGAGCCCTTTTTTGGAATGTCTGCCCCTGGCCTCTTTGACGAACGAAGCCGCGTTTCCACCAGCGGGGAGGTGGAGCGCATGACACTTGGAAGCTGCGGGAGCCCTTCCCCGTGTTTGGCTAATCCCCGGGTGATCTGTGGGGAGTGCGATGGCAGAGGGTTCGCAGGGAGCAGAGCTGTGTGTGTGCATCCCTCTTTGTTACCTGGGCGAGCTGAGACGGCAGGATCCTAAAGGATGTGCAGAGCATCCTCGCTGCTCCGTTCAGACCCGATTTGCCGGTAGTCCTAAGTGCTCAGCTCCCGCAGAGATGCTCTCAATAATTAATCCTTTCCTTAAAGTGCTTTGATTTTTCTGATTCACATTCAGCTGAGTATAAATTTGGCAACTCGAAGCCTATTGTGCTGCTAGAGGGGGCTGTGTTATGTTCCAGGCCCGGGCGGTCCTGGTGGAAGGAGCTCGGAAGCTGAGCTGCCTCCACCTTGAAGAGGAGTTTGGCATTGATCACCTCCCCAGAAGAAGGACCTGTAGCGTGAATTAAACCCTCTGAAACACTCATGTGGGCCGGTTCCCATGCAGGCTGGTCCCCAGGCATGTCTTTCCACACACGCGTGCCTTTGCTTGGTGTTGCTGCTTTCCTCGCTACCCTGCTACTCCATCCTTCTCTCTGAGGATCCAGGCATCACTTCCTCCAAGAAGCCTTCCTGGACTACCCCCTGTTCCAAGCTTCCTATGGAGCCTTCCCTCAGCATTTCCCAGCTCCTCTGCCTATTTCTTCCGCACATGGGGTCAAAGGGATTCCTTTGTGGGACTGCAGCCCCTGCAGACTCCAAGGTGCCACACCACATGGGCTGTCTCCACATGTGAGGTGCAGCCCACACAGCTCAGTACATGTTTCTCTCTCTCTCTCTCTCTCTCTCTCTCTCTCTTTGTTTTTTTATTGATGATAGAGAGTGAGAGTGAGGCATCAATTCATTGTTCTACATTCATGCATTCATTGGTAGGTTCTTGCATGTGCCCTGACCGGGGATTGAACCCACAACCTTGACGCTCTAATCCCCTGAACTACCCGGCCAGGGCTGGGAACCTGTTTCTTGCCCACAGCTGAGCTGAGCTGAGCTGAGCAAGTGGCTGGCAATTAGTGGAGTCTAGACCAGGCCTCCAACACGGCCCCAGAAGAAGTGGCCCTCTCGCCCTGCACTCCGTGACCGTTTCTGGACCCCGGCACACTCAGGTCACCTGTGGATCGCCTGGGTGGTTTCTTCCCTGGCTAACTGTCTTCCTGTGAGAATCACACAGCCTGGCGCCCTGCTTCCCCCTTCTGCCCGCACTGCACCCCGCTTCCCACCTCTGTAGGGCTCTGGATAAGGAAGCCAGTGGTGCTGCAGGGTCCCTTGCTAATTCAATGCAAGTACCTCTCCCCCAGCCTGGTGGGGAGGCAGTGCCTTGAGAATAGCAGGACAGGGGAGCCTTTCCTCCTCCCAGCAAGAAAAGCAGGTCTCAGCAGCCCCAAAGGCCTCGAGGGTCCCTGTCAGGCTGGCTCAGCTTTCCTGGGAACCTATGGCCGTGAGCCCTGGAACCCAGGCCACAACGGCTCTGCTCTTGGTTTCTTCCTTTTGACCCCCGAAGCCCGTGGTTGGCAAACTGTGGCTCACAAGCCACATGCGGTTCTTTGGCCCCTTGAGTGTGGCTCTCCCACAATACACCGCGGCCTGGGCGAGTCTATTTTTGAAGAAGTGGCGTGAGAAGAAGTTTAAGTTGGAAAAATTTGGATCTCATAAGAAATTTCAATGGTTGTGCTGTTGATATTGGGCTCTGTTGGCTAATGAGTTTGCCGACCGCTGACCAAAGCAGTTACTCTACCTCATTGCAGCTTGGTCTTTTCATTCCTACAATAAGGCCAATGCTGTTTAGTGCACTGTATTTGGAGGTAAATTAATAAAATAATGTTATAGTCTAGCACCTAGTGTTCAAAAATGGGTAAAAACAGTAGTAGTAGTAATAATAATAATAAATTATTTCAAACTATTGTAGCTCAAATTGAACCCCAACCCCTTCCCCCCATCCATATGCTGAAGTCCTAACCCAGGAACATGACCGTATCTGGAGAGGGGCTTCCCAGAGATAATCGAGTGAAAACGTGGGGGTTCAGGGCCCTCAGCCAATAGGACTGGCTTGTTTCTCTCTAACATTTGGTCATACCACCAGATGCCTCCAGACGCCCACGGCCAGGCTTTGATCCAATCCCGCCCTGTCACATGGGCCAGGAGTGGTGGTTCCCGTGGGCCTTTGCAGTTGAATTACTCGGACATTACCGATTGCCATTGCCTTTCATTTCCTCAACTATCAAAAGAAGAGTTGGTTCTGGTTGGTGTGGCTCAGTGGATGGAGCATTGGCCCGGGGACTGAAGGGTCCTGGGTTCCATTCTGGTCAAGGGCACTTGCCTGGGTTATGGGCTTGATCCCCAGTGTGGGGTGTGCAGGAGGCAGCTGATCAATGATTCGCTCTCATCATGGATGTTTCTATCGCTCTGTTCCTGTCCCTTCTTCTCTGAAATAAAGACAAATATATATATTAAAAAGCAAAGTTTGGTGCAGACTCTGCGATCCCAGCATGCTCCAAAGTTGTAGTTTATAACCTGTAGGTTCTAGGTTGTCCTGACTTGTCCCCCTTCTGTCAGGAGCCCCTGTCCATGAGCAACCTATGTCACTTCCCTGCACCCCCATCCCCACCCTCAAACCCCCTCACTCTTCTCAGCTCAGGTCTGAGCTAACACCGGGGATCTCATAGGCACAAGGAGGGGCGTGCTGGTGCTTTGTCATAAACATGCGGCTCTCAACAAAAGGAAAATCCGTCTTGGGGAGGTCTTGCTTCAGTTGGTCAAGAGGAGAAAGCTGGCCCCTGGGGTGACACACGGTGACATACTACACCGCTTTGTCTGGCATCAGCTGGCAGCCACCGCGGGCCTGGGCACAGGGAGCTCAGCCCGGGACCATGTGAGTCACCGGGCGAACAAATGGGACTCTGCGGGCTGACGGGTGGAAGGAACTGGCACAGATGCCACCGGGGCCCCGGCATATGGCAGCTCTGCCCAGCGTTTTGTCTTCTGCTCCGAAGTCTTCCTAGCCTCTCAGAGGCATGCTGCGATTTTCTTTCATAGCATGAAATTGCAGCCGCTCGGAATGATATCAATAATTACAGTCTGCGCAGGGGAGAGGGCGGCGCGGTCCAAGTTGCTAGCGGGACTCAGGCAGCAGCAGGGAAGGCGTTGCTTTGTGCCAAGTGATTAGGAAGAGCGTTTTCAGCTGGAGAGGGGGGAGGCGAGGCTGCGAGGTCACGCAGGCCTGAGGAGCTGGGTCTCCTCTCTGTCATCCGTGAGCCAAGGTGAAGGCCGCGAAGCCTCCTTCTTCAGCGTGGCAATTAGAAATGACAATGGGCTGTGTGCATGGCATAGGATTGGGGTGATGGCGTGAAAAAATGTGTTTTCACGGATATTGCCAAGTCTCTCACAAAAAGATGGTGACTAAGAACCAGCCCAAAGCGAAGGCTGATAGGCCTTCCTCGTCTCCCTGGGGATCCCAAAGGTGGGAAATGGGGGTTGCAAAACATTCACTTTCGCTCTCTCTCTTTCAAGGGCAGGCTGCCTCGCTGCACCTTGACCCTGGAGTTGGCCATGGGACTGGTTTGGGCCTGGGGGGGATAGTTGCTGTGACGGAAGGTTTAGAAGTGGTGGCAGGTGGACCTTACCTTTCTTTGCTTCTGTCGTTGCCTTGAGCAAAACGTGCCTCATCTGGCCTGCTGCCCGCAGGGAGGGCGGGAGAAACACGGGGCAGAGCCCAGCTATGGCGAGCTGAGCCCAGTGAGCTGTTAGAGTGTGTGTCCAGCAGGAGATGCAGACCCTGGCTGACCCAGGAACCATGTGAATAAGGGCTTGTTTTGGGGCCCTGAGTGTTTAAAGAAGAATCATATATTTTTTAATATAAAATCTACAATTGTTTGTGATGGTTTTATTCAATAACTATCTTTTATCCATTATAGTGGCATGAAAGAACTAAAGAAAATTCATAATTAATGGACTATATAGTGCAATGTTCTTTCTCAAGAAAGCAAATGATGGTCAAGGGCATGTACCTCAGTTGCAGGCTCAATCCTCAGGCCTGGTCAGGCCCATGTGAGAGGCAACCAATCAATGTGTCTCTCTTACATTGATGTTTCTCATTTGATTCTAAACTGCTTTGACTCATTCTCAAAGTCTCTGAAGAGAATACTGCCTCAACTTGAAGAAGTCATTGTGAAATGTTTATAGAGCTCAACATTTGAAACCAAAGTGTATCTGGATCCTTAAGTGTCTGAGGATGATTAGAAAACAAGAGGAACAAAAGGAAGACAAAGGTGTGATACACACACTAATTGAAACAGTATGGCATTGTTGCAAGGTGCGAAGTAATCATAGGAAGATTACAGGTAGTGATTCATGCTCTAGATAAGTACCTGGTATATGATAAAGTAAGTCATCTAAATCCTCAGGGAAAGAATAAACTACTCACAAGATGAGACAAAGACACTACCTATTAGGATAGAGTCATACTCCCGACACACAAAATTTTAAATTTTAAACTCTGGATGCATTAAAGGTATACATTCTCTATTTGATACATATTTATGAAATTTCACTAATGTTATACAAAGCAGCATTGACTCGCATCCAAAATGGTTCTTATGCTGGTTTTGTCATTCCAATACAATTGATTCTCCTTGACTCCAGTTTTCCAATTCAACAAACATTGACTAAGCAATTTCCCTGGGTCATATCCTACAATTGCAAGCTAAAAAGCCCCGTCTCTGCCCTTAATTGCCAGCTCTGTTATTCTTCTCTGTTTCCCATAGCACCCAGTCCAATTCTGGTCTAAAACGAGTTCTGAGTTCTCACTGATGGCCAAGAACTTTGCTATACTCTGAGCATACAGAAAGGAAAAAGTAGAATGAGGAGAAGAAAAAAGGGGAAAAGAGAGGAAAGAAGGAAGAGACTACTGATTAGTTATTGATACAACATTTAAGAAAAGTATATTCTTGGAAAGATATATAGACAAAGCAATTATTTCAATAGAATGTGATAGATGCCAGAAACTTATTTATAATGCCTGGCCGCTAAGGAGGCCCAGAGGGAGGGCATGTAGCTGAGGGTGGGATCCCAAGGAAACTTCTTCAAGGTCACGATTTGGGAGCATGGTTCTGAAGTCCAGTTTCAACCAGTGCAATGAAGAATGTATAGTAGTAAGTAAGTCCATTTGGACTGATTGGATAAATAATGAATGATTGATTCAATGGATGAATACATAAGTGGATGGAAGAATCAAAAACGTCTAGTGTGACTTCTTGCCTCAAGACTTCCAATGACCTATTTACTGGAGAAAAGAGATAGACACAAAAGAAGTTGAATTATTCCTCCAGAAAAATAATCTGAAGAGAACTTTTCCATCAGAATGCTTTTGGCTGCAGGTTAACAAACTATATGACTAACTCACCACATAAGTAATACTTGTTGGTAAATAAATGAATCTTGATGCATGTGAATTCTTGAGATAGGAATTTGGTTGTCACAGTGCTATCCCACCAGGCCTCTGGGCAATATCTCTCCAATTCTCTTGTGTAAAGGAAAAAGAGATGCTTACAGTGTGTGTTTCCTTTATGCTCAAGATTCTACTGTCATCCCACTTCACAGACATGTGGGTTTTCCATCCAGGGAGCCAACGCAGCAAACATCTTTTCCTTGGTCTTACCCTGACATCCTGTGACACTCGCCGTGTGTCCTGCTGCTTAGCTCACTTCTGATACTGTCTACCTGGAGCCAGTCAGATCCCCCAGGCTAAGGGCTCAGTCCAATAAGGCTGCTCTCACTTCAGGTTGTTTCCTGTGCTTAGGACCAATGGCTATAAACTGGAGGTTCCCCGGACTCCTCCTAAGGTTCAATGAATTTGCTGGAGTGACTCACAGAACTCAGGAAGCCAGTTTACTTATTAGATCACTGCCTTAGTACAGAGGATGTTAAAGGATATTGAGGAACAGTCAGAAGGAGAGGTGCACGGGGCGAGGGCCAGAAGGTACTGAGCACAGGAGTATGTCTTTGTAGAGTTGAGGGTACCACCACCCTCAATGCACTTGAATGCTTCCTGGTCCACCAACCTGGAACCTCCCTGAGCCTGTCCTCTCGGGTGAGTGAGTTAAATCGTTGGCCGTTGGTGATGGAACTGCACCCCCAGCCCTTCCTCCCTTGCTGGAGATTGGGGGTAGGGCTGAAATTCCAACCTGATAATCTAGGTTGATTTCCCCGTAACCAGCCCCATTCATAGAGGCTTACCAAAACTCACCTCATGAACAGAAACTCAGGTGTCATTAAATGGGGTTGCTTATAAGTGACAAGGGACACCCATTTCACTTGTACTGCTCTGCAGCTCCTTCAGGAACAAGGACAAAATGGAATATTCTAACAAAAGAGGCTCCTATAGCCCTTCTATAGGAAATTACAAGAGTAATAAAAGAGGAGCTGTGTGCCAGGATCGGCGGAGAAAGACCAAATGTTTCTTTCTTGTGATAAATCACAGTAGTGCATCTTGGCTTTCCCTGTATGGTGTCCAGATGCAGTTACAGCCTCAAGCACCACATCCTCACCCAAGAAGTTCAAAGCAAGACGAGGCTCCCTCCCATGAAGTTCTGTCTTTCACTATGGGGACAGGGCGGGAATCTTTCCCAAAGTTTCCCAAGTACGCTTTCCTCAGCCCCAGCGTGGCCCAGGACCTTGCTTAGTTGCAAGGGAGGCTGGGAAAAGAGTACCTGGCTTTCAACCTCTGTGGAGGAAGCTGGATTTAACTATCACAGAAGAAGCATGGGACAATGGCCACAGGCTATGACAACAGGGTCTGCGCCTGAGCTAAGCGAATGCTAAAGGGAACTGACAACACGTACGTGTGATGATCATCTGTATGCTGAGATGTGTCAGCATCAGTTCCTGAATAGGAATAGTAAGAACTAATGATTTAGATTTGTTCTGTAATGTTTACTATCTCTTATGCCTCTCCTATGCACAGGCTTGTCCCTGTCATAGAAGTGACTTTCTTTTAAGTATATTTTTATTGATTTCAGAGAGGAAGGAAGAGGGAGAGAGAGATAGAAACGTCCATGTTGAGAGAGAATTATTGATCGGCTGCCTCTCGCATGCCTCCTCCTGGGGATCAAACCTGCAACCCGTCCATGTGCCCTTGACTGGATGGAACCAGGGACCCTTCAGTCCACAAGCCGATGCCCTATCCACTGAGCCAAACCGGCTAGGGCAGAGTGACTTTCTGTTAAATATCATATGCATGGCAACACAGCAAACATCTTTTCCTTGGTCTTACCCCTGACATCAGCTCTAAGGAAATCAATGGCTCCATATTGCAAATGGGACTGGGAGGAGGTGAACATTGGTTATGTGCAGGGCTCTTGACCGGGACCATGACTCACCTCGTCTCATTCAGTCCCTGCGCTGACTCCGCAAGGCGGGCGGGTCATATGTCTGTCTCCAGCCAGAGAGCTGAGAGAGGCTGGTGGGTGTTGGTCCTCGGCCCGTCAGACTCCAAAGAACATCTATGTGTCAGGAGGTGACTGCATGAGCGCTCGAGTGAGCGCACATTCTCCTGTTGTAAGCACTCCTGCTGGTCCCACAGCCCTGCCGACAGGCAGAAGATGTCTCTTTTAAGTCCGCTCTGGCTTATGAATTCATTATATCACTGAGCCTCACGTGGCGGGGCTCACTTCCACAGTCCAGGAAATTTACACAGATTGTGCCATGACAGCCGTAAATCACACTCAAAGCAACTGCGAGAACAAAGATACCCAGGGTTTGCCTGAGGTTTGCAGAACCTTTCATCCGAAGGATGACGTCATTTGTTTTGAACCTCACATGCATTATTCATCCCGTAGATATTAACAGCATCCAGCCTGCACTGCGCCCTGCGCTCCCGGAGACGGTTAGAAATGTTGATTTGTGATCAGCCTTTCATTCAACAAGTATACCCTGCTTCTCTACTGTGCGTCAGACATTCCCGCATGTTCTGATGGCTCAAACGACTAAACAAAACCTGGTCCTGCGCCCCTCCCTCCACCTCTCCCGCCCCAAACTCTGATGCTTGAGAATCCTTCAATGGCTGGGGGGGAAAAACGTGTTCTGCCTTTGACCCAGCGCGCAGCAGCGTAACCACACCTAGAATGTCACCAAGTGCTGGTGGTTAGCCTTTTGGTTTTCACCCCTTCCAGATGCATTATCTGCCTTATTTGCCCAGATCCATGCCACCCGAGGCCAATCTCTGTGGCCTGCTTACCTGGCTCCCTTGCTGATCGTGCCCAGTTAGGTTTGATGAATGAGATGCACCAGTGGGACAGTGGAGGGGTGGAGGATAAGTCATAGGTTAGGTTATTTCTCCCTGCCCCCCCCTGGGTCACCCCTGGGTGTCTGGGAGAGATTGCATTCCAGTCCTGCCCCCACTGTGGCACCCACTGAGTAGCTTCGCTAGTGTTCTGGGTGGGTCTCCTCCAGAGCTCCAGTAATGCTGTTTTCCTTTCAGCCATGCGAGTGCTAATGGCTTCCTGCTCTTACTGGTCTCTGGGTATCTTATTCTCTCTTATTTGTTCCCCTAGCCTGGCACACACATGTACACGGAGTTCCTTTATTCAGATCTCTTTATGTGAACCATCTGGGGCAAATTCTGTTTCTTGTTGGGACCCTGGACCCTGGCTGATCAGAATACCAAAGCTGATGCAAATGCAGAAATCATCTGATCTGTCTTTTAAAAATATACATATTTTTATTGATTTCAGAGAGGGAGAGGGAGATAGAAACATTAATGATGAGAGAGAATCATTGATCAGCTGCCTCTTAAATGCCCACTACTGAGGACTAAACCTGTAACCCCAGGCATGTGGACTGACTGGGAATCAAACCATGACTTTCTGGTTCATAGATCGACGTTCAGCCTCCGAGCCATGCTGGCCAGGCTGATCTGCCTTTTTCATTTCACAGAGATAGAAACCAGGTCCAGGGAGGCCTCCCAGTGCTGGAGGTCACTCAGCCCAAGGCATGACTGAGCACAGGGTCACCTACCTCTGTCACCCATGCTCCTGAGACACGCCCCGCAGACCACCTCCCAGACTGAGGCCAGCTAGCTTCCTCTGTGGGGTCTGATCTTCCAAATGTTGGACAATGGCCCCTTCTGCAAGTGTTTAAGCCTGCAAGCCAGGGACATGAATGAACTGAGTCATCCCCACGGAGCTTCATTAATTTTAAGGCAATTTGAGATTTCTGAGTCATAGGTTTCAGTCATTTAGACTTTTCCAGCTGGTACTGTACTTGCCCACACACATTTTTCTTCAAAGCTTGCATCTGTGTCTAGCTGTGTGGCTCTGCCCACTCTTCGTCAGGTTCTGAGAGTAACCAGCCCCGTGGAGGGATGCCTTTCCCCCAGGCCACGTGCCTTTCTGTCTTTGCCTGAGCGCCTAATGCAGTTAGCAGTACACAGCTTGACCCAGACTCTATCCATCAGAGACAGGCTCATTTCCTATATCCGATGCGATGTATTACCCAGCCTCCCAAGGAAACATACCATATGGTGACTCCGCTGGCTGAATAATATTTAGCAACTTGACGAACAAGGGCTGAATCATATCTTAACCATCTTCGCCAAATGCTGTTTTATATAGCAACAGTATTAGTAATATATATGTTTCATCCTTTACACTGGTGCTTCCTGCTACGCCCACTGAAAATTAAGAGCTAGACCTCACGGAAGTAGACTGCGCAGTAAGAGTTCTCGCTCATTAGCGATGTTCAATTCAATATTGCATTGTACGGGTGATACATTCAGAATGTCTGCTTTTTCTTCTTCTCCCGAACAGCTGCTGGGGTTGAGCAATAGTCTCCTGGGGTACCACAGCAGGGAATCCTGGGGCATTTCCCAGACGTGGGAAACAAAGGAGATGCATCCAGAGGGAGACCAGGGCTGGAGCACTCTCCCTCCCTCCAGAAGAGATGTCCGTGCTCTCAGGATGTGGGAAGCATATTAGCAAGCCTCTGTGTGCAGGCCCCTGTGGCTAGGTGATCTTAAGAAAGTTACTTTCCTCTCTGAACCACACACAGCTTCATTATTCAACAGGGATAATGATGAACAACCTTTATAAACTGTAATATGATAAGAGTTAGTTCAGTCATGGATAATGGGCAGGCACTGTGTATGCCACCATGGGTAAGACACAATCCATACTTGCAATGAACCAGTTGAAAATAAAAATATGCAGAGATCCATTCGATAAAATATGGCATGGTGTATGGCCAGCATGGCTCAGTAGTTGAGCATCGACCTATCAATCAGGAGATAACATTTTGATTCCTTGGCAGAGCACATGCCCAGGTTGCAGGCTCCATCCCCAGTGTGGGGCGTGCAGGAGGCAGCCAATCAATGATCCTCTCTCGTCATTGATGTTTATATATCTCTCTCCCTCTCCCTACCTCTCTGAAATCAACAAAAATACAGATATTTCTTTAAATGGCTTGGCTAAGACAGCTACGCACCACGAAGACTCAGCTCAACCCAAGTTCTTGAAAGAGCTCGTGCTCAAGATGAATCTTGGCAAGACTTATGGAGATGAGAAGTCTTCCAGCAGTTAAGGTGATGAACATCACTTATGAGAGAATATAATGCATTGCACAGAAACACAGGGAATAAAGCCATAGTCGTAACTACCGGTATTAAGAACTATTAGTTATTACCATAGCTTCAGTGTTTTTAGAAAAGTCAAGAAAAGGATTTCAAAGAGAGTCCTCATGTTATGGCAACAGCAACTCACCTCTCCCACTGTCCCTGGCAACAATTGTGCCCATCTCTATGGGAAATTGTTTCTTGTAACTCATTAGAATCAGGGGGAAGTAGCCATCCTCCTCCATGTAGATGCTCCTCAGCATGCAAATCCCTGAAGAAAGGAACCACTATCTACATTCCCAGAGGAACACGTGTTGCTTTCTATGTTCTAGTGAGGTTTTCTCTGGCAGCCGGGCTACCCATGTTTGCAGAATAAATGAATAAACAGACTTCTCATTTGAATCCTGAGTGTCAGAGATGCAAGGGTCTTGAGTATCATGGCCTCTAATGTCCTTACTTTGCAGCTCTGATGACTGAGGTCCAGTGAGAGAAATTACCTTGCTTAGAGGAACCTGGTAAATCAGTGGCAGAGCAACAGCAGATGGGAGGTGCCCTGAATGACAGTCAAGGCTCTTCTAAAAGCTTAGAAGAAATGCCACCATTGTTTTCCTAGTGAATTTTCTTCCTCTCAGCAGGCATACATACCCATCATTATGACAAGAGTGGAACAGAGGAGAGGGGAGAAGATATGGTCTTTGCCATCAGCAAGCTCCCAATCACGGAGAAAGTAGTGCTTATCTTCTACCACCATGATATATTAACCATGAAGAACTCATCGTAAGATGACTGTCGAATGACGCTGTGCCCATGAGGAAAGGAGATATTCCCCTAGCTCAAAATGTCAGGAGAAGGAGAGCTTGAGGTTCTTTAACCCATGCTTATTAATATCATCTTACCATAGGAATGTCTTTACTCCTCTGGGTAATACTTGCCTCGAAAGAACTTGCCTAGAATAAGAAAACCAGACCACACTGTTCTAGCATTCTATTACTGAATAAAATGCTAAGCTGATACTTAATGGTATAAAACCACCACCACTTTATTATATTGTGACTTTGTGTGGCAGGAATTTGGGCAGATGGCATAACTGGGATAACTTGGTGGTTGATTGGGTGGTATTCTGTTGGCTGCCAGCCTGGTCTAGAGGGATGGTGGCAGCTTCATTCTCATGCCTGGAGACTTGTCAAGGTTTGGTTGGAAGGCTCAGCTGCACCAGGCCCCTCTCCCTGCCCATGTAGTCTTGAGGGCTTTCCATCTGGTTCCTCTACCCACATGGTTAGCTGGACATATTGCATTGAAGCTCAGGGCTCCAGAAATGAAGCTAGAACCTCCAGTCCTTCAAGGGCAATTCCTGGGACTGGCTGTTCGTCACACCTACTATTCTCTATTGGTCCCAGCTGTCTCAAACCAGTCATATTCCAGGAGAGGGGAGTGGACCCCATCTCTTAATGGGAGGAGTGACCAAAATTTGTGCCCATTTTAACCTGTTATATATACCTTTCTACTTTGTTCACTTTATGTGTGTAAGAAGATCTCGGTGCTTATGGCCCAAGTAAGCCATGATAAGAGAAAGAAAGAAAAATCTCAGAGGAGAAAACAGAGCAGGGTATGAGTTATATCCCGAGTTTCTATGTGATCCACTCCACTCTGCCCAGCACCTAGCATGGTGCTTGGAGCATCGCAGGTGATCCATCAACAGAACTGAGCTAATTGACAGACAGTTGTTACTATATTTGTTGTTTGTTGAGTCAATTTCTCACACTAAACTTCCCAGGAAAGGTGCCAGGGGAATCTTACTGCAAAACTAACAGTTATTGGGTTGACAAAGAGAACATTCAATTAAGAAGATTTTTCAGAACACAATGGAATCATTTTAGCTGTGAAATGTGGATTTAAAAGTAATCATTTAGAAGCATCCAGGAGGCCCTTGAAGACTGGATGACAAGATGCAGCCCCTTCACTCAAGCACTGCCTGAGGGTCCTGGTTGGGCACAGGTATGCAAAGGCACAGTCAGATTTGGGTCAATCCCTGGTGTCTCTGCCCCATCCCAGAGTCCAGGCTCTTTCCACAACACCGGGCTAAGAGAATGCCACTCAGAGATTGATTTATCCAGAAAACAAAATTAACAACCACCATGTGCTCCTCGCCACCCTAGCATTGTGGTACAGAGGAAAATAAAATGGGTCCTAGGTATTATAGGCCTTTATGCCTTCAGATTGTCCTCTGCCCATTCTTTTTTTTTTTAATTTTTTAAATTTTTTTTATTGGTTTCAGAGAGGAAGGGAGAGGGAGAAAGAGACAGAAACATCAACGATGAGA
Organism: Pipistrellus kuhlii; assembly: GCF_014108245.1. Lineage (NCBI taxonomy): Eukaryota > Metazoa > Chordata > Mammalia > Chiroptera > Vespertilionidae > Pipistrellus > Pipistrellus kuhlii. The sequence continues at coordinate 573,795 of NW_023425438.1, forward strand.
GAAAATCATTGATTGGCTATCTCCTGCATGCCCCCTACTAGGGTTCAAGTTCACAATCCGGGCATGTGCCCTTTACTGGAATCGAACCCTGGACCCTTCAATTCACAGACCAATGCTCTATCCATTGAGTCAAACCAGCTAGGGCTACTCATTCTTAAAGCCCAGGAGAGTTATGGGTGTCTTGAGGTAGAGCAAGATGTTGAGTGCAGAGAGACTGAGAGAGCATTGCCTACCCATGAGATAGCATCCAGAGGGAAGACCCTTGAAGAGCATCAAAGGGATATGACTTGCTCAGCAGAGGTTGATGGCTGTTAGCTTCCATTTCTTCCTGTCAAACATAATAATCTCCACGCCAAGATCCATATGCCTCTCCAGAGAGTGCCAAGGGAGACAACCTCCCAACGAACCCTGCCCCTTGAGATTCACTTCCTGTGTAATCCTCTCCTCTTGTGTTTGGGGTGAACTGGTGGCTTCCTTCTACTGAGCAGAGAGAATATGGCAAAGTGATGGGGAGAGAATGTCACTCCCAAGATTAGGCTACAAAAGACTGACTTCCCTTTGGCTCGTTTTCTCTTTCTCTCTCTCTCTCTCTGACTCTCTCTTTCTCTCTCTGACTCTACTCACATGTTTGCTTTAATGATACAAACTGTCATGCTGTGACAGGCCCATGTGGCTAGGAACTGAGGGAAGCCTCCAGCCAACACCCAGAGAGAAAATGAGACCCTCAGTCCAACAGCAGTGAAGGCCCTGAATCCTGCCAATGAGTGTATGAGTGATCTTAGTAATAGAAGCTTGGGGGTTGTTACATAGCACTAGATGACTAATACAAGTGTATATTTTTTTTAAAGGAAAAAATACAACTAGCTCAGCTCCTAGTCTAGTGCATATTCTACAACAACATGAGATTTCTGGACAATAAAGGTCTTTCAGTGGCCATGGGAACATCTGACCAGTGAAGTAAAGTCTAGCATTTTAGCTCAGCTTTCACACTCCTCCACCCCCATGGTCCGACAACAATCTTGTCTCTCATCCTTTCAGCTTCTGCTTTCAGCTCAGGTTAACTGACTGCTGTTTCTTATGCCATCAGGACTGTGCCTTCATGCCTTCAGGACTTGGCACTCTCAAGTGCTTCTCTTAAAACACCTTTGTATCTTGACTTGCTGATATTCTGCTCAGACTTCAAGGTCAGTTCAAACATTTTCCTTTCTCCATGTCCTAACTGGAAAGATTATTTTTCTTATCTAGAATTTCCAAGCAAGTTTTAGGCATATATATACTGTGTTCACTTCATGTGTGCAAGAGATCTTGGTGCTTATGGCCCAAGTAAGCCATGATAAGAGAAATATATATATGGGACAAAATGCATAAGATTGCCTTTGAACTGGCAAGCCTGGTGCACTTAGTAATTCTTATAAACCTTCATCTGAGCAAGGAGGGCCCTCCGAGGCCATGGTCCTAATTGGTCCTAAGTGGAGCCCACATGGAGTGAAAGCTCCATGTGTCATTGTTCAGACACTGGTCTACCAGTGACACGCTCATTTTTCCCTTCCTGGAAGGTGGGTTTTATAAGCCGGAGGGGGATGGAAGGGATCATTCCATGGAGCCCATTCCCTTTGTAAGGACAGAGTTAGTATTTCCATTACACAAAGGACAGGGAAGTTAAGGCCCTGAGGTCTGAGGAACAGAAGGGTGTAGGATCTGGATCCCAGGCTACCTTTTCCTTCCAGGCCTTTCTGTACCAGATATGAAAACTCACACTAGCTTTCCCACACCACCTTTCAAACGGAACCTATTCTTCCAGTGATATGTAGATTTGTAGCACTCCCCGGGCTCGCAGGTTCCTGTGACCTGTTTTTTACTTTTTTCTGTTAGGTGTGCAGCAGTATGTAACCGGATGGTGGACAATTTATAATCCCCAGGAGATGCCCATACTCGGGGTTCCCACCCTCCTCGGATTTAAGAGCACAGACAGGATTTCCCCTGGATTCCCTTCTTTATCAGCAAGCACTCCATAGCTCTGTTTCTATGGCAGAAAGTAGAGTTGCAAAACCAGAGCCCGAGGAAAAATGGTTCTCACATGGCACTTCTGTATTTATATCCTGGACTTGTCCCCGTGGGCCATTTACCCAAATAGAGAAACACATCCTGACCCAGCCATGGCGAAGCAAACAAACAAACTAGCACCTTGGAGTGGGCGGTTCTAGGAATCACCTTGTAGATAAACAATGGGTTTCTGAACATGAGCTCTCATTTCAGAAATGAGAAAGGTATCAGGGTTACGGACGATGTCCATGGAGGGAGAGGTGGGCACTGAAGTCCACAGGATGGGAGTGGCTACAGGGTGTGTGACCAGGAAGAGCGAGAGATGAAATCGTTGGGTAGTTCTTGACCTCAGTCCAGTGTGTCTATGCTCAAGGTTCCCTGTATGGCCAACAAGGATGTGGTCTGCCCAGCTCCAGGGGTCCTTCCCAGACACCTCCCTGGGAATGAGCAGCCAGTGCGTCACCAGGAGGTGGCATTCGGTTTCTGAGCCGAGGAATGGCTTTCTGTGAGAGTTAAGAAAGGTGAATGGCATCCCTCATGCTGCACACTTCAGCCTTAAAGTGATATGGTGGTCTTAGAAGTCATTCTCAAAAACCTTTTATTGGATCCACAAACGGTGCTTAGCTCAGGGCTTCACCATAGGCAGGCACCCACCGTATGTTTGCTGAATTAATGAACTAATGAGCAATGAAGTGAGTGAAGGAGCAGCTAACTGTATTTCAGGATAGAGAATGATCTGAGAGCATTCACAGCAGGCAACTGGAATTGACTGTCATACAGAGCAGACTGGTTTAAATGTTTCCCTGTAATTATATCATTCTAGTTTTAATTAGCACATATTTTATCATAAAAGCTTATTACATTTAACCATTTCTACAACACTATGTTCAACAATTCCCACATATTTGATTGATGATGTAGCATCTTATCCATCATTCATATTTTTAAAAGAAATATATTTTATTGATTTTTTACAAAAAGGAAGGGAGAGGGATAAAGAGTTAGAAACATCAATGAGAGAGAAACACCGATCAGCTGCCTCCAGCACACCTCCTACTGGGATGTGCCCACAACCAAAGTACATGTCCTTGACTGGAATTGAACCTGGGACCTTTCAGCAGGCTGACGCTCTATCCACTGAGCCAAACTGGTTTCGGCTATTATTCGTATTTTTATTAAATGTTGGATTGTTTTCTGTGGATGTATTCCAATAATAACAATTCTATATAATAAAGAGGTGATATGCAAATTGACCCTCATGCCCTCACACAAGATGGCCGCCCCCATGTGGTCAAAGATGGCCAGCAGAGGAGGGTAGTTGTGGGAGACCAGGCCAGCTGGGAGGGCAGTTGGGAGGGACAAGGCCTGCCGGGAAGGGCAGTTAGGGGTGACCGGGCTGGCAGAGGAGGGAAGTTGGGGCCAATCAAGCTGGCAGGGGAACAAATAGGCATTGATCAGGCTGGCAGGGGAATGGTTAGGAGGTGATCAGGCCGGCAGGAAGGAGAGTGGTTGGGGGCCAGCAGACCCGGATTATGAGAGGGATGTCTGACTGCCAGTTTAGGCCTGACTGGGGATTGGGCCTAAACCAGCAGTCAGACATTCCCCGAGGCGTCCCAGATTGGAGAAGGTGCAGGCTGGGCTAAGGGACACCTCCCCCCCCTAGTGTATGAATTCCATGCACCAGGCCTCTAGGTAATAATAATTATAATGATTATAATATCTATTTACAATGTGTAAGATATTGTGCTAGCTGCTTTATACACTTCTTCCATAATTTTTACGTTAGGTAAAATTTAGATTATAATTCCACTTTATAATTAAGATACTTTAAATTAATCTAAGGTCATATAGGTAAAAAGTCAACAAATAAAGACCACCCCCCAGATTGTCCTACTACATGGTCGTTTTACGTCCCAACCTGAAAATTACTGTCAATCACATAAAGATTGAGGCCCAGGCATACAGTGTCTCACGTATCCTGCACTGCAATAGCTGAGAATGGGCCGGTCAGTGGCCCCCTGTATCATCTCAGCAGTAGTAACACATACACAATCCATCATCCATAGCATCAGTTGCACATCACTAACCATTTCCAATGTTCTTCATCTCTCTGGCTCCCGTGCTCTCTCCTTTTCCCTGGACGCCAACTGGTGTTTATTGCAGATGACCTCCCCGTGTGACCTTTCTAAAACCTCATTCCAACAATGTCACTTCCCGATTTCACATCAGCCTTGACTCTGTTTCTCCTCTCCTACTAAGACCCTGGTCTCTCGCTGACCTACCAAGCCCTCCCCATTCTCATCCCAATGCACTTTGCCAGCACATGTCTGCTGTTGTTCCCAGTGGCCAGTGCTGGGGACATTGTGAGTTACTAGAAATTCTGGAACATCCCACCACTTCGCTTCTGCACATTCTTTCCCTCTGCCTGAAATGCCAGTGACAATCTCTTATTCATCTTAGGTTATGACTCATAGAATTTTTCCAAGATCCACAAAGACAAATATATTTTTAAAAGCACTGTATTTCTATACCCAGAGTATATCTCGTTATGCACCCGTATACCCTGGGACACAGAAGGTTTCAATAGATATGTTTTAATTCAAGATAATAATAAAAAAAAAGACAAAAAAACTTTCTGGGAAAATGCTCTGAAGTCCTAGAAAAGTTGTTTCTGTCCCTCTGTTCCCCAGACGCCTTAAAGTTCTAATTGCCCCATGATTACACAATGAGATTCAGCACTTCTTGATTTTCTCTTTGACTAGCCTGAGCCCTTGGGTGGCAGAGACTGAATCTTGCTCATACGTGGGTCCCTAACACAGGCCATGGCTGAGAGTAAGCCTGCATAGACTTCCTGGACTGCAAAGTAGAATTCTGAAGCAGAATTCTATGAGCTGAGCAGGGAGGCTGTTAGACTTTTCATTTGATGGTTGAAGACATGGAGACCCAAGGAGGGGGGAAGCATGTGTTGACTCAATTTCCATTTAAAATTGGGGATGCAGTCCTAGCAGGTTCGGCTCAGTTGAGAGAACATCAGCCTGCAGACTGAAGCGACCCAGATTTGATTCCAGTCAAGGGCTTGTGCCTGGGTGTTGGGCTTGATCCCCATGTGCAGGAGGAAGCCAATCGATGATTCTCTCTCATCCTTGATGTTTCTCTCTCTTCCTTCCTCTCTAAAATCAGTAAAAATACATTTTAAAAAATAAAACTGGGGACACAGCCAGGGTTGGAACCAGGTCTCCTAATCCGAGTTATAAAGCAATACTGGTGGTCCTGAGCAGAGGAGGGCTGGGCCTTTTTTACCCCCACTAGTAGAGCTGCCTTAGGTCTGCTCTTGAGACCAACATGAACACAGGTGTCTTAATGTCTTAATGGAGGAAGACCTGATTAAGGTGTTCTGGTGAGCATTCTCAGGGTCCTCGGCAGGCCTGTCAGCAGTGGGATGATAGGTGCCAGGAGGTAGGACCACTGCTTGACCTTCTCAAACGCTGTCCTGCTGTGTCCTCTCTGGCCAACTTCCCGGGAGCCCCGTATCACTAGAGTCCACAGTTGTGCAAAATAATACGTTATAAATAGACAGGAGTGGGCATCATTATAAATAGCTCTTCCTTTTAGTCAAAAGTGGCCTAATATGGGCAAGACATTATATGCCTCCTCCCTTCCCCCCCAATAGAAAAAGGCGTGTATGCAGGTAACAGCTCAGAGATAGCAGAGTCTTCCCAACCCCCTCTCCCAGTGCCTGGTTGTTTCCATTTGCCTGTAGTTTGCCCCCAGTCAGGCTGTGTCTGATTTACAGGGATGCGGCATGTATGTGAAGGCCTGGAGCTTGAAGCCTCTGCGAGTCTGCCCCTTTACCTGGTGTGTCCAAACCAGGGAGCTGGAACCTCCGGAGGAAGGTGAGAATGATTGGTGGTGTGGGGGGTGGGGAGCACAAGACAGCAGCTCTGCTGGACTCTCCGTGTTGAATGCATTTGAGGTTGACGTGTGTGTGTCGGGGTGAGGTGTACTAGGAGGACCCTGCAGCCCAGCACTCAGGCTGGAAGCCAGGGGCCACTTCCTGGAGGTGTGGGGATGGGGTGCTCTGTGTCACTGGGCGCACTGCTGTGGAAGGGGAAGAAGTCATGATTCCATGTGGTCTGCGTGTAAAGGGGCCTGCAGCAGGTCTGCTGGAAAGACTCAGAGCCCTGGGCCTGGGGCGGGGCGGCAGGAGGGTGACACCAGCTCAAAGTAAGGAACCAGTTTATTTACAAATGGGTAGGAGGGTTTTTAAATAAAGATAAGGAAACTGATTTCTGCAACCTCCTGCAGCTCCCAGGTAAACACATTCTTCACCAGCAGAGGAGGGCTCCGGCTCAGAGCACCGTCCCAGAGCAGCAGCGGCGGTGGCCTGATGCTCGGAGGACGCCTGGCTTTCTGGGAAAAGCGCCAGGAAGGTGAATTAGGCATGAAGCACACTGGGCACCGCAGGGGGGGGGGGGGCAGAGGGACACCCGCGGGTAGTCAAGGCGCCGCCCGGATGGATGGATCCTCTCGGAGGCCAGTGCGTTCACCCCCAGCCCTGGAGCCGCGGAAGGATATTGCACTTTGTTGATGGAGCCGGGACCGAGCCCGGGAGCCAGGGGCCAGCGCCCGCGCGCCCGGGCCCGACCCCCGAGCTGCAGAGGCAGCGGCAGCCCCCGCCCCACGCCGCCCGAGGGCGCTGGAGCCACCCGGGGACTGGCCGCCTCCATCTGGATGGACGGGCCCGCGGCCCAATGAGGAGAGCCCGCGCGGGGAGAGGCGTGGCCGGATCCAGGAGAAGCCAATGAGGAGAGCCCGAGAATGGAGGGGCGGGGCCGGCTCCAGAATGATCCAATGAGGGGAGCCCGCGGAGAATGGGCGGGGCCTCGGGGGAAATGTGTCGGTGACATTGAATGGGGAGACCGGGCGCGAGCGAGGCGCGCGCGCACCCGGGCGCACCCCCGCCGGCCCGCTAGCTCCGAGGTCCCGGCCACGTAAGTCAGTCTTCACGCCGCCGCGGGGCGATGCGGGCGTGCTGAGCGCGGGGCTGGCCTCGGGCACCGCCGGCCCTCCCCTTCCACCCGAAACACCCGTCCCGCTCCCTCCGAGGGGGAAAGGAGCGCATCCAAGAAGAGGAAGAAAAGCTGCAATTGCTTCCCCAACCGACCCTTCCCGGCACACCGGGTGCAGCGCGGGGAAGCCGCCGGGCGCTCCGGTTGCAGATCCTTCCCAGGCAGGAGCCGGGGACCCCGCGGGAAGGAAGGAGCGCCGCCGCGCTCTGGGCTGGCGGGGCTGGGGGCGCACCCCCGTGCAGCGCCCGGAGGAGACCCCCGGAAGCTCGGGAAGCCGGAGACCATCGATCTGCCCTGGACTCTGCCCGCACGCCTCCCCCCTCTCCTCGGAGGACCGTCCGGAGCAGCGGGAGCGGCGGCGGCATGAGCCGGTGCTGACGGCGGCCGGCCCGCCCGCGCCGCCCTGCGCGCCCCGCTTTGCAATCTTTTGTTGGCAGCGCCGGCCGCTCCGAGTGAAATGCTCCCTGGCTTTTTTTCTTCTTCTTTTTTTCCTCCCGGTCTGTTTGTTTAATTCTTGGGAGAGCTCCTGCGATCTTGGAAAAGCCTCAGACGCCATCTACAGTTAAACCGTAGATCACTCCCCTCTCCGGCATCCTCCCCCCCTTCCACGCCCCCCACCCTTTCCACCAAAAAAGGGGGTGCAGCGCGGAGTCCGCCTGCCGCGCGGCGCGAGCCGGGAGCCCCGAGCCGGTTTCCTTTCTCTCTTTTCGCGTCTCCAACGCGCGGAGGGAGAGTGGCGGCCGCCGCGCTCCCCGAGGACCGCACCGACCCGAGCGAGCCGGGCGCCTCCGACCCGCCTGCCTGCACGCCCGCAGCCCGCGCGGGGCTCGCTCCGGGGGACACGGCGCCGCAGCTCCCCCGTTAGCCGCCCGGCTCCTCGCCTGGACCCGCGTCGGAGACCCAGGGAGAGAGAAACTGAAAAAGCGCGGCGATCCTGCACCCCGCCGGCCGCTTCGGGGGGAACAAAAGGACCCGAGCCGCTGCCGACCGAGCCAGAGCCCCCCGCCCCGGCGCCGGGCTCTCGGAGCAGACCAGGTGCCCAGCTGCACCCTTTCGGGGGGACCCCGAACTCTCTCCCCGCGTGGCCCCCTTCCCGCCGCATCCCTCCCCTCGCGCCCGCTTTTAACATCATCCTTGGCCCCGAGGCGCCTGCACAGCCTCGCTCGCCAGCGACTCGGACTCGTCCCCCGGCGGCGGGTGTTGGTGCGCCGGCGGCCGGGCGCGCGGCCCCCCCACACCCATGAACATACACAGGTCCACCCCCATCACCATAGCGAGGCATGGGCGATCGCGGAACAAAACCCAGGATTTCGAGGAGCTGTCGTCGTCCATAAGGTCCGCCGAGCCCAGCCAGAGCTTCAGCCCGAACCTCGGCTCCCCGAGCCCGCCCGAGACCCCCAACTTGTCGCACTGCGTGTCCTGCATCGGGAGGTACTTGCTGCTGGAGCCGCTGGAGGGGGACCGCGTCTTCCGCGCCCTGCATCTGCACAGCGGGGCCGAGCTGGTGTGCAAGGTAAGCCCGGGCTGGGCTTTGTTGGTTTTGTTTGTTGTTGTGTTTTTGTTTTTGCAAAAAGATTGCCAGGCCCCGGGAGGGGGCCGGCGGGGGGCGGGAGGTCCCGGGCCTGGAGGCTGGGGGAGGCAGGGAGGGTCTCCGGGTGAGACCCGAAGCCTGGCCAAAGGGGTTTCTGAATTTATTTGCTCCCGCGGCTCGTGGTGAAGTTTTCCGGCTGCAGACAATGGGGAGGCTGCGGCGGGGGCGGCGTGGGAAAGCCCGGGGCGGCGGGGGCGGCGGGACCTGGCCGGGGCCCCGGGCACGCGTGGCCCCAGGGGCTCGTGGAGCGCCTCCCTGTGCGCCCCTGCGCCCCAGCGCCCCGGGGAGGATTTCTCCGGGTGCCTCGCCCCCTCCCCTTGCAGCCGGGAGCAGGGAATCCCCAGCCCCCAGCTCATTTCCAGGCGCCGAGGACGGGGTCCTCTCGCAGCCTTTGTTCGGAGCAGCGTGCAGGTGCTGGCGCTTTGTTCCGAGGTGCCCTCTCCGGGACGCACAGCGGTGTCCCCTCCGGCTGCGCCGGGGGCCCGCCGGGAGCTCTCCTCCGCCTGGAGCCTCAGAGGAGCCTGTGGGTGGAAATCAGAGCCGCCCGCCCGCCCGCACCCTCCGGGCGCAGGAAGCAGTGACTCCTCTGGGGCCCTGGCTGGTGTCTGTGTCTTCTCATCCCCAGACTTTCCTGCTGGAGGGCCCCTGGCGCTGCCCCTCTCCCCAGCCCCTGCCCCCTTCCTCCCCCCAGACCCCTTTGCCTGCAAGGTTTGCAGCCTCAGGGGTGGATATTCTCCCCAATGCAGAGATGGACCCCCTGGACCCTACAGTTTCCTTTTTGTCTTTGACCCTGAGCAGCGGCTGGCTTGCGCATGTGTGTCTGTGTCTTTGTAGGCATCCACGGGGCACCAGACCAGTGGATGAGCAGGAGGATAGTTGCAAAATAAAATAAAATAAAATAAAATAAAAGACATTAGAGCACCTCTGCCGAGGAATTGGACATAGATCACGAGCTCATGGTCACTTCATGTTAGATTTGCTCACTGTTCTCCCCCCACCCACGGGTGGGAGTGGGGGTTGGGGGTCAGGGGGATGGGGTGGAGAGCGGGGAGGTGGGGGGCGGCATCACGCATGGGGACCGCTGCCGACTTTGAATTGCCTGACACTTTTTCCATGAACACAGACCTGATTTCCTGGGGGACTGGAGTGCTTCATTGTAAAACATGGGGTTTGTGGGCTCTCCAGTCAGTGTTGCAATCGCTGCGGGGGGGGGGGGGGGGGGGGGAGCGGGGAAAGGAGAGACTCTTCAATGCTGCTCTCTGCTTGCACCGAGCATTTGGCATTTTGCATCTTCTGGGTTACTGACACCCAGAGCAACTGCGCCTGGTTAACCAAAACTCAGTGGGCTATTGAGAGCCGGGCTGGGTTCTCAGGAGGCCGGCCACGTTGCACAATAGGGTAGTCATCCTGTGAAATGAATGAATGCCTCAGACTGCCACTCCGCTATGAAATATGCCCCATCGCCCAGCAGCGAGCGCTTTTGCTGCTTCTGCTCAACGTGGGCTCGGAGTTTCCCTGTTTTGTTTTTTTCCCCCCAAAGGCTGGGGGTGCTGTGAAGCAAGGGGACTCTGCCCCCCGGTTCCGCAGCTGCATTTTGCTGTTAGTTCTTTGTTTAAAAAGTAGAGGTGCTTCGGGCCCCTGCTCTGTCTGTTCAGTTTCTTCGAGATGGTAGGGCTGACTGACCTCACGGTGGTGTCTTCTGCAGACTTGCTCTCTGGCCCCCAGCTGTCCTCAAGCTGCTGGTCCTGCGATTGCAAAGACTGAAGCAGCCCCTCGCCAGGGACTGTGTGGCTGCCGGCGGAGTTAAGTGCAGTATCATGGTGCTGCCTCACAGAGGTCATCCCTGGAAGACACAGCAGCCTCTGTGTCCCTGCCTCCTTCCCAGGGGTGACGGGCGGCTGCTCATGCAAGCGGCGTTGGGGAATGAGTGTGGGATGTGTGCCTGGGGGCTCTACATGGTGTTTCCAGGCGGCTCCTGTGAACTCCCCTCAGGTGTGTGCTGCGGGCGCTTCACCTGCTGCCGGGCTGAGCGGAAACCTAGGCATTGATGACGCCCCTTTTGATGTCTTAAAACCTGGAGTTCTTGTGTCCTAGCTAGCTCTGTGTTGACCCAAGGAAGAAGTATTTGCAAAAGCAGATCCAATGTAAAGATGCCGCTTCTTGCAGAGGACTGTGTGGAGAATTCTATGGGACATGATGGGGAGGCCAGGGAGGAGGGTCATTGAAGCCAAATAGTCCAGCCCGCTTTTTGTCCCCATGCCTGCTGGAAGCAGAGGGAGGAGGGGCCCTCTAAAGGCCTGTAGCTTATGGCTTTCATGGAAGCGCTGGTGGTTACTGTGCAGACGGACATGCTACCATCTTGGCAGAATGCTGCCCCCACCCCCCTTTTTTATTTTTATTTTTTGCAAATGCTATTAAAGATGGCCCGATCTTCCTGCTTTATCTGAGCTGTCACTTTATATACCTCAGGGTCCAAATTAAGCATTCAAAAGCCGCTGCCAACCAGGCAGGCTCACGGCTCCATTTTGCACTTGGAGGTGATGGTTTAAATACCAATCCAAGCTCATAAAAGCCCGTTATAGCTGCTAATAAACGTTTGGTTGCTGCCCGTTTGGGAAAACGTGAGCACCGGCTTGCTTTCCCATTCTCTGTTCTGTCCACCATCTTGGAACTTGGTCTCCTCTGCAAAGGCTGTGGCTACCCATGGGTGCTGCCATGAAGATGTTCAATCTTTTTTTTTTTTTTTTTTTAAATCTACATCCAGTGTTTCGGCCTCGGGCAGGATCACAGACTAAAGGGCCTGAGCAAAAGAATCACTTTTTATTTAAAAAAAAAATGCGCTTGAAACGGGAAGGATATTGTAAAGAACCGTACCTGCAGGAGCTCGGGCCGCGGGGCCTGCGGCTGCCGGACACGCGGGTTATGTAAGCGCAGATCTGCAGGAGCCCCTGCAGAGCGCCGCCCTCGGAGTTTCTGAGGCGCCGGGTCCCTGCCCCTGCCGCCTGGCTGTTCCAGTTGACTCAGGCATGGCAGATGCTTAATTGAATGGACCTCCGGGGTCAGCGCGCGGAGGTCATCCTCTGACAGTGTGATTTGTGGTCCCCGGAGAGGCTGGAGGACTCATTCTTAAAACCGAGGGCTTTCCTGAGATGGCTCCTGACGGTTCATTCACAAAGTCGCTGTGCTTCCTCGCCCAGGCGCTGCCGAGGAGGTGCTCGCTCACCCTGTGTGATTCATAGGTTTTAGTCTGTGAAGCCCAGAGCGGCTTCGCTCCTGGATGCCGAGGTGGCAGCCTGCAGCCGGGGACGGGGTTCAGGAGGCCTGTGTCTTCTCGTAAAGTCAATCCGGCATCGCGGGCGCGTTTGGGAACACAGGCATTGATCAGGCTCTCCTGTGGGATCTATGGGGTCCTAAAGCAGCATCTCCTGATGATGAAGCGTGGGGAGGCCTGGGGACCCTACGTGCTCAGCGTCCACCTCACCCAGATTCGCGGAGGCCCAGCCAGGGTCAGAGCCCCAATGCGGTGATTTCTAGGCCAGCATTCCCCCTTCTGCTCTGCCAGAGGCTGCTGAGGGAGAGCAGCTTTTAATTCAGGAAAAAGAAACTGGGAGAGGTGAAATGACGGTGCGCCCATCACAGGAAGCCATCCTGCTGTCCAGGGAAGCGCCCCGCCCACGTCAGCCCCCACCTCTTGCAGGCAGGGGGTAGCTTCTGGAACCTGAGTTCCCAGGCAGATGGGGGAACCACCTTGCAGACCCTGGGCTCCTCCGGGGTCCTGGCTCAGGGGAGGGCTGCCGATGAATGGAAGCCATTTATTTATTTGTGTTTGTTTGTTTGTTTGTTTGTGTATGTATGTATGTATGTATGTATGTTTGCCCTCAGACTCCCCGCAGGCTGCGGCCTCCCCTGTCTGCTTCAAAAAGGCGTGGAGGGTGGACTTTCTCCTGAAAGAAAACCCCACCACGAGGCAGCATGGCACAGGCTGGCTTTGATTCAGAGGAAATCATTGCATAACTGGTTCATTGAGCTGGCATCCACGGAGGGGAGAGGGAAGGGAGCTTGCCTGCCTTCCCGGGAGCAAGGATGGCGGGCTGTTCCCGGCCCTGCCGCCAGGGGCTGGGCGGCCTCGCTCTCGGAGGCTGCAATCCCCCCGCTGTGAGGCGAAGGGGTGGGAGCTGGGCATGCAGTCTAGTGGCTGCTGATGTGTCATGTAGTGCTATATGACAAAGTGTGTGGTCTATAATGGTTACACAGGTAGCTGAATAGTGCCCATGTGCATTTTTCTTTTCTTTATTTTCCCCCCTTCCCCCCAAGGAACCTAAGGTGTAGGTTACCTATGTAGCTTGGGATAGGTCGTTCTCAAATTTTGCATTAATTCCTCTTCAGCAGAGTCAATTGGGAGAGAAAAATAATAAACCGGAGCTTTTGTGGTAAGTTCTTTGTCTTGCAAAACACTTTTTACCGTCACTTCTTCCTATCGGACTCCCAAATAGCATTTACCCCTGTTCCACATGATGTCTTGGAGGCCCAGAGAGGTCCAGCGACTTCTTCAAGGCCACACAGCTGGCAGGACACAGGCGGGGGGGTAGGGGGGCTCGGGGTTCAAGGTCAGCACACCGTATGTCATCTTGGAAGCCGGTCCCCGGGGGAGGTGCTCACATTCTGTGATTGGCCGCCCAAGAAGCCCCTCTGCCTGACTCCTGGTCTTGCTGTTCCTTCCGTCCCAGGTGTTTGATATCAGCTGCTACCAGGAGTCCCTGGCGCCCTGCTTTTGCCTGTCTGCCCACAGCAACATCAACCAGATCACCGAGATCATCCTGGGGGAGACCAAGGCCTACGTGCTCTTCGAGCGCAGCTATGGGGACATGCACTCCTTCGTCCGCACGTGCAAGAAGCTGAGGGAGGAGGAGGCGGCCAGACTGTTCTACCAGATCGCCTCGGCCGTGGCCCACTGCCACGATGGGGGGCTGGTGCTGCGCGACCTCAAGCTCCGGAAGTTCATCTTCAAGGACGAAGAGAGGTGAGTCTCATTTCCGTCCACACCGCGAGCTGCAGCCTGCTGAGAGCGGGATGCTGAGAGCGGGATGCTGAGAGCGGGATGCTGAGAGCGGGATGCTGAGAGCGGGATGCTGAGAGCCGGGTGCTGAGAGCGGGATGCTGAGAGCGGGTGCTGAGAGCCGGGTGCTGAGAGCCGGGTGGAGGCTGTCCTGCGGCCTGTTGTCTGGGGGTGGGGAAGCTCGGAGGGACAAAGAGGTGACTATCCTAAGGTGGGAAATGAGTCACCTCTCCTCCCAAGGTGCTATCAGGTGCTCAGAGGACAGGTGCGGGGTATCGGTGACCTGCTAATTATTGTGGTTTTGGTGTTCTGGACTCTGAGGGTGGCTGCCAGCCTGCGTGGCGTTTTCAATGTGAACGAGGCAAGATTTTCAAAATCCTTGTCAGCATATTCAGTGCCTGACATCCGTCCTTTAATATTCATTCATTCATTCATTCATTCATTCCCTCCTTTCATGGATACTTCCTGAGGATATAGTATTAGTCACAGTTCTCAGTGCTATGAATAGCAGGATACATTTCCTAGTCAACTGACCACAAAGGTGGTGAACAGGCCCTAAACCAAGGGATGTAGCGGGTCCCATGGGGTTGGGGGCGGGGGTGGCAGCACCAGCTTGGATGCAGAGTCAGGGAGGTGTTTGTAGGAGAGAGGAGTCTGGGGCCAAGACTGGAAAGAGGAGTGTGTCACCGACAGCGTGGGAGGACCGGCCTTCCAGGTGAGGCGGCTGCGCGGCACCCCCGCCCCACCAAGGTCCAAGTTATTGCAGGAGGCAGCTGGACAGGAAGCTGGGCATCTGGGTTCCATTCCTGGTTCCCCCATTAACTCATTACATCCTACTTAGCAGACCCCATGGGGGCCCTGCCTTCCCCTCCAGCTGACTTTGATTGAAAAACCGCTTTCAAGTTCCTTTTTCCTTTTTAATAACGTGCTTCTCCAGAGGGGTGGGGGCAGCCGATTTATCTTCAGTGCGGACTCTTCCAAGCATTGCCCCGGAGGGCCTACGTGCGTGATGTCACGGAGGTCCCAGGCTGCCTGAGGGGGAAGCGGGTAGTGGTGTGCACGCTCATGGTCGCAGAGCGGCTGCCCACCGCCCGAGTGCAGGTCTAGCACGCGCCACCCGCTCACCCAGCTCATTGCCGGGATGGCCTCTGTGTGTGTGTGTGTGTGTGTGTGTGTGTGTGTGCACAGGGCTTGCTGTCAGACCTCTCTGCCTTCCGGTCTGCCTGCCACCCGCCCCAGTGGCCTGTGATATGCTGAGGCTGTTGCTTACGGGCGTCTGATAGCATCCGAGTGAGACCGGTCCAGCGGCCTGGGCGTGGGTTTTCCCAGCGTGTGCTTTGAGCTGATTGGAAGTAATCGTCTGGGAAGCACTGGGGGATTAGCAAGGGGCGAGGGCCTGTGGCTGCGTCACCCACATGGAGGAATTCCGTGGGCGTTTATGATCCAGAGGGGTGTACCAAGCAGACCCCCCTGGGTGCCCCGGACCCACAGAGGTCGGTGTCACCCCACATTTATGCCCATTAAGGGGTACCAGAGGGATCTGTGGCAGTTACATCCGGGTTTTGATAGTGAATGGCTTTTAGTTTTATTAACGAACTGAAGAAGAGGGAGGTACCCTCAGGTCTAGAGTGTGGGATGCTTCTCTTTTCTTCCCCTTCGAGGCCTCTGCCCGTGTCCCATATGATTGGGAACCCAGAACCGTTCCCTGGAGCAAACATGTCAAAGCTAAGTCCTTTTGCCTCTTAAGCAGCATTTGCCTTGGAGAAAGAAAGCATTAGACACTGGGGGGAAGCTGCATGTCATCTGTCCCCCACGTGTCAAAGAGCACGTGGTCCCTGCAGCCCTGCTGTCCCGAGGGACCACGGGAGAGGAGGACCGCCCCATCCGATCGGGGGTGGTGGCCATACAGGAGTCACATGACCTTGCTCAAGGTCACACAACCTGTATGGCGATGGCGCTAGCCTCGAAATCCTGTCCCTTCGCCCCAGAGCCCTGGGGCCTGCTGCCGTCCCAGGGGACTCGCTGTTCTGAACATGGCAAGTGTCTCAGTCTGGCAGGTCTGAGAAGGTCGTACTTAATGTTCTCATCAGTAGCTGCTAAGACTTTTTTTTTTTTAACCAACTGTCAAGTTTTTGAAGAGGGGAATCATGCCCAGTAGCCTTTTCCTTCTTCTGTTGTTTTGGTTTTGAACCCCTTGATCCTAGAGTGTGAGACCCTGTTGGTCACGTATCAATCATATTTGTCCCTCGTGATTCTCAGCAGACAAGTCTCCGTGGTGCAAGCAGAGGCCTGTAGGGAACAAGAGTTCTGCAGGGGCCCTGGGGCCTCGTGGGGGCCTTGCTGCTGACAGATCTCACCTTCTGTCCCGGTAACGAGGACCTAATCCATAGGTGTCTCAGTAGGACTGAGCGTCCTCTCCAGATGGACAGTGTGGTGGGACCTGGGTTGAATGTGAAAGGCTTTGGAAGGGAGATGATGGCATTTGCCTGCTTTCTGAACCTTTGTGCACTGGTCCTCAGGGGGAAGGCGTAGAGGAGACTTGGAAGGGCTGCTGCAGCATTATTAATCTCCCAAGTGTTTGCACATTAGTCTCCCCAGAGAGAGGTATCTCCTTCCTTGATGCCCTTGAAAGTGATAAGAGGCACAAGCATCACCCAGTGAACTTGGCACCACCTGGCTCCCACGGGTAGACTTTCCATCCTGGACTACCTGGCACTCAGAGCCCCTGGTCAGCCGTCGAGTGGCGCTGCCAGTCATTTCCCACGGTCACTTTGCAGACATTGGACACAGATGATACTCAGCCTTGCCCTAGACCTGAAACCCATGTGCCCGTGCCATCTGCCTCTGGGTTAAATTCTCAGCATCTCAGACTCTCCTGCTTTCGTTTAATTAAAAAAAAAAAAATAAATAAAAAATAAAAAAAAAAAAATATGTGTATATATATATATATATATATATATATATATATAATTGATTTTTTTTTTACAGAGAGGAAGGGAGAGAGATAGAGAGCTAGAAACGTCAATGAGAGGGAAACATCGACCAGCTGCCCCTTGCACACCCCCTACCGGGATGTGCCCGCAGCCAATGTACATGCCCGAACCTGGGACCTTTCAGTCCGCAGACCTGGGACCTGTCAGTCCGCAGACTGACGCTCTACCACTGAGCCAAACCGGTTTCGGCTCCTGCTTCCGTTTTATTTCGATTGGGGCTCGAGATGCAAACCCTGGCTCTACCAGTTAGGAGCCACCTGATCTTGGGTCTGTGATGTCATGTTTCTGAGCTGCAGCCGAAATAACGGTGGCATCCCTGAGAGGTGGCTGCGGAAGTCCAAGGAGAGGATACTGCGGCGCCCAGGGTGGGGCGGGCACTCACTGATGGACAGCTGGTCCTAGAGTCATGGATGAAACTGGGCCAGTCATTGAGGAACTGGTGAGCCGTTCCCAGGGCTCTGTGGGCTCCTGGGGGAATGTGGCCCGTCTCTCTGGGAGGTGTGAGGGCTCTTGCGGTGCCAGGGTTCAGATTGAAGCCACATCCTCTTCTCTCCATTGAGTTATCTTCACTGAATCAGTTCTGGGAGGGTGACTGATAGAGGTCAAGGGCACATGCCCTGGAATCTTCTGCTCTGTAAGGCCAGAAAGTTGACCAGATGTCCGCAAAGGAAGCAGATACCAGCTCGCCTGGACCAGCCCTGTTTCCTGCCCTGCTCCTCCTCTGGCCCTGCAGGCACAACCCCCTTCTTTTGTTTTCGTTTTGAGGAAGTTAAACCCCAACCCTGGTTGAATTCGTCCTGGGCACACCCTTTGCACCCACAGTTCCTGGAGTCAAATCTGCACAGCAGGGGCCCCTGGGGTGTGGGTCCGGCCTGGAGGGAAGCGCCCAGGTCCCCAGAGGGTGTGCTCCTGTCCTGTGTCTGCATGCTCTGCGGCTCTCTGGGCCCCTGTGGCAGTCAGCCTCTCCGGAGGCCTGCGCGTGGGAGAGGCCGGTTACTCCGCGCGGCGGCAGAGCCACTGTTGGGATAGGGATCTCTGCTCTTGCATTGAACCTGCCAAGTCACCTGGCCGCCTCTGCTCGGAGCGCCTCCTCCGAGGTGGAGAGAACAAGACTTCCCCCCGGGGAGGCAGTGAACGAGTGCGTGGACCCCGTGCGTGCTCTGAATTCGCACCTGCTGGCCTGAGCCTCCCGGCGCAGGGGTCAGCTCTCAGGGCGACCCAGAGCCAGTTCGCTGACTCGGGGGGAAGAGTCCTCGAAGCTGGGGCAGCCTTGGGTGCAGGCAGGGCTGCCCAAGGGAAGTCCCTGTTTGGTCAGCTTAGCTCCTCTCCCTTGGGACGAGGCTCCCTGCCACCCCTCACTCCCCGCCCCCCTCACTCCCCGCCCCCCTCACTCCCCTCCCCCAGTCAAGGCCCGGGGTTGACATCTCCTTGCGCAGAAATGCCCCTGTGAGTGGGGAAACATGCCTCTGTACATATTTCTTCTTCGGTTAGAAGATCTTTATCAATTGACGTCACACATTTCATTTCCTCTGCTCGGTGGAAGCTGATCTGAGCCCATGTCTGCAGGAGGGAGCTGGGACCCCGTGTAGGAACCTGGGCCATCTGTTCCATCCCCCCCCCCCCCACCCCCACCCCCACCCCCACCCCCACCCCCACCCCCACCCTGCGCCTCATGCTGGAGATATGGGTGTTTCTCCCTCCCTCCCTCCTTCCTCCCTTCCTCCCTTCCTCCCTCCCTCTTTCCCTCCCTCCCTCCCTCCATCCTTCCCTCCCTCTTTCCCTCCCTCCCTCCCTCCCTCTTTCCCTTCCTCCCTCCCTCCCTTCCTCTCTCTCCCTCCCTCCCTCCCTCCCTCCCTCCTTCTCCCTCCTTCCTTCCCTTCCTCTCTCCCTAACCTTGTCAGGTCTTTTTCCCTGTTGTTAGCATCTCTCCCGCTCTTCCTTAGATCTCCAGGCTGCTCCTGCCTCTGTTGAAGCTGTAAGACCCTACAGAGCGTAGTGGGCAGGCCCCGAGCCCCGGAGACCGGACTCCGCTCCCTTTCCTTGACAGCCAGGGCCATGAGCTCCTGGAATCCCTTCCTTTCTGCTGACCACTGCCGTCCCCTGGGGAAGGCTCAGGCACCCACCCTTTTGCCCAGGATGGTGAGGAGTCCCCGCCCCCACCCCCCACTCCCTGTCACAGGGCATCTCTCTGTTCTTTGTGCCCACGTCTGCTCCTGGGAGCTGCCACCTGGTCCCCACTCCTGGAACGTGGTGGGCCTGGGTCAGAGAAGACCTCCTTCATGGAGCAGCTCGGATTGGATTCCAGTGACAGAATGGGGGGCAAGGAGGAGTGCAGACCGTGGGTGTCATTGCCCGGGTTCACACCTGAAGGATGAAGGCGGATGGATCTGCCATGGACACACCTCTCAGAGAGAACCACTTCCCCAGGTCCACATCACGTGAGAAATCCACCAGCGTGTCCCTCTGCCCTGAACCATTTTCGCAGAAGCAGCACTTAAGACCCTGCCACGGGTGTCTCTGTTGGGGTGTCATTTCCCTCAGGAAGGACCTAAGCGCAGTGCGTGGGAAGCTGCCTCTGGGGGTCGCTGCTTAGAAACAGACTCAACGGGAGGGAAGGGAGTTTGAGCAGAGGCCGGGAGCTCCCAACAGGCTTTGTGTAAAAAGGGACGTGCTTTGGGGGGACTCTGTGGGGAGACAGAGGAGGCTGAAGGGACTGGCCTGTGCCCTGGCCCCACCCTGCCCATGGGGCACGGAAGGAAAGTTCTGGACCCTAAGCACCTGGGCAGGTGCGCCTGGCTGGCTGGAGCACAGGGCTGGCGGGGCCCTCGTCCTAGCATTGGCGGTCGATGGTGTGCAGACCTTGTCTGAGAGGCCATCGGGGAGTGATGGATGTGGGGTCGGCATCCTGCAGGAGCGGGGCTAAGTGCGGGGCAGCGGGAGGCCACTGGCGTGATGAGGAGCCCTGAGCTGCTTTGTCTGTCTGGGGATTCCCTGCCTGTTCCTATGGCGACAGCAGGCTGTGCTGTACCTTCCTAAGGGAAGGCGTTGGAGGTGGTGTTTCCCCCGCTCTCCCGGGGGCCAAGAAGATTCTGGCGACTGTTCCTGCAGGCAGTTGATCCAGGCTTGTGCATGAGATTGAGGCAGGCCCGTGCATGGGGCTGAGGCCCGTGTATGAGGCTGAGGTCGTGCATGAGGCTGAGGCCCGTGCCTGAGGCTGGGCAGCGGTGCAGTGGGAACACTCGGGGGCATTAGCTGGATTGAGTTCTCATCCCAACTGTGCGACCTCCTAGCAGGCACTTGATCTTGCTAAGCCATGATCTCTCCTTCATCAGGCCCAGCTCCCTGAGGTGCGTGCGAGGTGCCCTGAGGGTCCAGCTCCCTGCACAGCTCACCGGCCCTCCCTGGGGACTCCTCTCCCGGAAGTGTCTCTCTTCCTGGTGTTCCGGCTGCTCGGTGCTCCTTGGTGAGCAGCTTGGCCTTAGAGTTGGCCTGCTCGCTGCCTCTGCCGGACCCGGTGCATGGTGGCTCTCAGAGTGGCTGCTGGAAAAATATATGCGCATAGGAGCCACAATGGAAGGAGTGAAGGTTTATTGGGAAAAGTTTGGCGGCCGGGCCCGGAGACCCAGTGGTGGCCGCCAGGTTGGCTTGGTGCTGGGATGGTCCTTCCCTAATTCCGCCCCCCTCTCCATTCCCCCTCAGCTACAGCCCCAGGTGGCTGCTGCTGGCACAGGGGCGGACGGCCAGGGTAGTGTTGCAGTAGCAGGCAGAGCGAGGCCAGACCTGGCTGCAGCTGACCAGTCTCGCCCGACCCTTGGCCGGCTTGGACCCACCCCCTGGGATGGCCTTCAGTGACTTCTCCGGATTCCACTGACCTCAGGCCACCGGACTTCCCATCCTGGCCAGGCCCACTGTGCCTGGCGGAACGCCCGGCCTGGCCCCGCCCTGGCCCAGCCTGTCCTCCTCGCTTCCTGCCCAGAGCCCAGGGCGCTGTGTGAAGGTTTAAGAGCCAGGCCTGATCTGCTGGTGTAGGCCAGTGCTGAGATTTTGGAAGAAGCACTACATTTGGAGGCCAAACACTCTTGGGCTTGACCCTGAGCTCTGCCACTCATTTGCCAGGAGACTTTGGACAGGTCGCATCCGTGTTCTGTACCTCAGTTTTGTCATTGAGTAAATGGGCAGGCCCAGCTTCACTGTGCGCCTCCTGAGCTACAGTGACTCGGGCACGTAGGTGATGTTCTCTGTAGGCTGGTCCTTGCTGGTCTCTCTACACCCAGGGTTTTCCTTACAAGTGTCCCCGATTTTACTGAGGAAACCTGGGATGCTGGGGCCACGGTGCCCTTTGGGGAGGACTCCCCCCTCGGGATCCTCCCGACATGGATTCAGAGCTCAGTTTTTTTCCTTACCCTTACAGGACCTGGCACATTCCATTCTCTGGGCCTCAGTTTCCTTACTTTTTAGGAAGTTTACACATATAATATTTGCCTTTCAGTTTTGTTAAGAGTCCCAGACTGAAGAAATTCCAGTGTTTATTTATTTATTTTTAAATATTTTTTAATTGATTTCAGAGAAGAGAGGAGAGGGAGAGAGATAGAAACATCTGTGATGAGAGAGAATTATTGATCGGCTGCCTGCTGCACAGCCCACACTGGGGATCGAGCCTGCAACCTGGGCCTGTGTCCTGACTGGGAATCAAACTCATGACCTCCTGGTTCACTTGATCTCCTAATTCATAGGCCCATGTCCAACCCATTGAGCCATTGGCCAGGCAAGACATTCCAGCATTTAGACGTTCATTTTGTGGCTGCTGCTGTTCCTATAATTATTACCATCGTAAGGAGGCCATATAGGAAGTGTTGCTCCCTGTAGAGCTGAACAGTTAAACTTAAATCAGGAATTGAGAAGCTGAAAGAGCCCTTCTCAGTCCCTGCAGCCGCACGTTCTCATTTGTGAGCGTGAAGGCCGGCGCTGGGCGGAGGGAGCAGAGCTGTGTCCCGCTGGCTCTGGCGTCCTCACCTGGCTCGGAAACCAGCGACACCAGGCCTGGCACTGGCTGGGCCGGCCAAGTCCACAGGCTGCCGCCCGTGAGCCATGTCCATTCAGAGGTCGAAAGCAGAGCAGGCCGCGCCGTGCCTGGGCCCGGGCCAGGCTGCAAGGTGCATGCGGGGTTGCCGCGTCTCTGCCAAGCCCAGCCTGCCCCGGCTCCTGGCGCTCTCCTCCAAGGAGCTTCAGGACACGGCCACGGCCACTGACAGCGTTTCGGTCACCGGCATCGCCACCGTGCCTCCTTGTCGCGTTTGGGAATCTGTATCCTCCATCTACCACCGCCTCCAGGAAGCCCGTCCTGAAGACCTCCCTCGGGACGGAGCGAAGTGAGCAGCAGTGAGCTGGGCGCTTGGGTGAGGGAAGGACAGGCCAGGTTGGGGGGGAAAAACAAGGGCAAAGAGCCCAGCAAGGAACCTGGGCGTAGACTTCACACCCATGTCCATCTGCCTGCGGCTTGTCCATCTGCCTCCCCCTCCGGGCTCCGGGGTGGCAGTCAGCACAGCCTGAGTGGCCAGCAGGTGCCCCGGTGGCTGGCTCTCTGGAGATTCTGTGTGAGTCCTACAGGAGCATCGCTCCCCGATCCTCACAGACCTGAGGAAATGGGGGTCACGTGTCATGCCTGCACCCCGGTTCCTCATTTAAATGCCCAGAGGATGGACATGTGAGTTATGAGGGCCACGATGGTCACGAAAATCAATTTCTCCGCCTGGAAATGTGTCGTCCTTGGGCTCTTCCGGAGACATCAGATGTGGAAAGCAGATTCATTCATGTCTTCCCACAGGGACCCACGCAGGTGCTCCGCCAGGCCTCCCCCCCCCCACCTTGTAGAGGCAAAGGCAGTGACCTCCATTCCCGGGGGGGAGGGGGGTCAAGCCCCAGAGACCTTCCTTGCGTAATGAGTCCGTGGGGACCCGGCCGGAACTGCAGCCTCGCTCGGTGCCTGACATGCACGCCCTGGAAGGGCCTTGTCTGAAGACGTAACCCTGGCCGCCGCCTGGACCCCGGCCTGGGAGTGATGTAAACAAGGGCAGGATGTTCCCAGGAGCAGGCAGGGTCAGACGCCCCGCGATGCTGCTTCCTCCGCGTCCCTTTCCTGGCTGCTCCTTCCCTGCCCCCTCCCCTGCCTGGGGTGTGTGTGTGTGAGCCTCCTCCCAGGGAGCAGGCTCCTGCCAGGCCCGCTGCCCTGGTCCTGGGCGCCCCTGTCTGCCCGCTTAGCTGGAGCCCCAGGCTGAGCTCCCAGCCCGGGGAGAGGTGAGCGTCAGCCCCCAGCTAGCCTCACTAGCCGGGCGAGTGTGCCCACCCTCTGAGCTCGGGCTCAGGCCCCCATGGAGGAAAGATCACGTGTGCTTGGAAGCTGGTTTGAGGAACGTTGGAACCAGATGGAGGCACCTAGCACACAATCCGCACCAGAGCTGTCTTTGGTGTCTGGTCATTTTCGGGGTGAACTGGCAGGCTGTGGGGCTGCCCTGCACCAGCGCACGCCCCACCGGATGTGACAAGTAGGTGGGGACAAAACAGATGATGGGTGAGCTCGGGGACAGCTGGACCACAGCGCAGGGGGTGTCTTGACTTCACTCTCAAGTTCCCTAGGTATTTGCATAGCCGCTGAGTCTGGCCTCCAGGTGGGGAGGGGAGGAGCTGCGGGGAGGGGTTTGTTGACCAGAGAGAGCCCTTAAATTAAGCAGGTTCTGGGGCCCTTTCTGGAGAAGGATCCCAGTAGAGGGTTTAGGATGCTGGTGTGGTCCCTGCTGCCTGCAGGTGGGAGGCGTGGCGGAGGGGGGAGGGCGGAGAGACTCTGAACCTAGGGGTGTGACCTGGACAGGGACAAGAGTGACAGGGTTTAGATGTGACTTAGCAGAAGGAGCTCGAGGCGCTGCAGTCTGTCCCTGGAAGGGCTGGGACCCTCCCTGCACCCTCCTGCCTTCCATGGCTCCTTCACTTGACCTCACCTAAGCCTGGCCAGGGAGGGTCTTTAAAGCTGAGCTTGTTTCTTTAAAGCTGAGCCCACACGCCTCTCACCCGTGGGCAGCGTGTCTGCTGTGTCTGCCGTGTGCCAGGACCAGCGCAGGTGCTGAGGGCACAGCAGGAAAGCCGGTGATGGTCTCTGTGTGCAAGTGACCTCCGCCAGCTGCCATGGCTCCCGCAGGGGGAATGAGGCCATCACCCCGCGGTGACACGGGAGTAAGACATGGAGCGACCATGCCTACGTGTAGAACACATGTGTCAAACACAAGGCCCGCGGGCCAAATCCGTCCCGCCAGGCCTTGCAACGTGGCCCGCACCGCGCTGTCATCACTGCACTCCGCTGCGTTTCCATCACAATGACAGTTTATGACTGTTCAGTAAACCATTCGGCCCGCGATTTAGGCTGGATTTTAGATTTTGGCCCCTTCTCTGATTGAATTCGACACCCTTAGTGTAGAAAGATGCTGCGCTGTGTTGAGGTGGTGAGGTGCAGGGCGCAGCGGGGCGGGGGCTGCGCTGTAGGGGATGGTTCAGGAAGTTCACGTGTGCAGAGACCGGAGAGAGCGGGAGTGAGCTGCACTGGCGTCTGGGAAGAGCATTTGGGATTAGGGCCTGAGGGGGGCCCTGTTCAAAGGCCCAGGAAAGCCCCAGGTCGGTCTGCGTGGTTGAGGAACAGTGAGAGGCTGGGATGGAGAGAGGGATGGTGGCTGAAGGCGAAGCTGAGATGCCGGCGGGTCCCTGTGGCCTCGGCAAAGGTGCTGGCCTTACTTGGTGCCTGTCCTCAGAGGAGCCCGGCACCAGGCTTGACCCCCGATTCCACTTAGTGCTCACTCCGCTGTGCCCCTCGCCCGCTGGCTTATTATCATTATTACTGTTCTTGCCACTGCGATGATTATTCCCACAGCCCCTCTGCTGCTGAGACCGTGAACTTGGAGGTGAGGAGTGTGGCTCCTGAGCGTGGCAGGAGCGTGTAAGGGTGACAGTGGGCGGAGGAAGCTGGGAGAGAGCCCACGAGTGCTTGCGGTTTGCCTTCCTTCCCCTCCACCCCTGCGTTTCACTGACTCCCCTCCAATCGCTGCCGGTACTGAGGCTGCTGGGGGTCAGTGCCTCCTGCCCTCCTGGAGGAGAAAAAGCAACGCGAGACGGGGTCTGTGCCTAGCCAGCACCACTCCAGTGAGCCCCTAGCCCCTTTCTGCTTTTCTAGCCGTTCGCTGTCTGGAGAGGAGGGGAAGGTGTGGACCGCAGGGCACCATGGCTCACAGGAAGCACATGTAGCAGGTCCGTTGCTCGGTGTCCTAGACCCCCCATGGCCATCCAGCTGAGCTCAGGCTGTCTTGTCTAGATAGATGCACAACAGTGAGAAGGTACTTCATGCTAATGACCCTTACACTTCACAATGGTAAAAGTGGGGAGTTTTGTGCAAATTGCACCACAATAAACAACTAAAATAAAAAAACGCGAGATGACCTTCTTCAGCAGGCCTCTGTGAGGCTGAGAAGCGTGGAGGTTGAGCGACTCCTCCACAGCCGCCCAGCAGGTGGAGAAGTCTGGCCCCCATCCCCACTCCTGGCTCGAACTCACACCATTGCTTGCTCATGGAGAGAAATGAGTCCAAGGCGGTAGTCACTCCTTGGTCTTTGAAACTGCTACGACCCAAATATGAGATCTTAGCCCGACCGGTGTGGCTCAGTGTGTGTGTGTCCAACTATGTATGACCTGTGAGGTCACGGCTCAATTCCCAGTCAGTGTACAGGCTGGGTTGTGGGCTCCATCCCCAGTGTGGGACGTGTAGGAGGCAGCAGATCAATGATTCTCTCTCATCATTGATGTTTCTCTCTCTCTCCCTCTCCCTTCCTCTCTGAAATCAATGCAAATATATTTAAAAAGAAAAAGCAAATATCGATAGGAGATCTTAGATTCAGCCGAGATTTTCTCGGACCTTTCCTGTGGAGCTCTCCCTGGGTGTGTTTGAGCCCCACCTCCTTTCTGGGGCTCTGTGAGCAGCGGTGGCCATCGCCCTAAGAGGCTAAGATGCACAGTAGGAGGAAGGCGAGAAGTAGCAGTGATGGTCCGGTGTCTGGGCTCTGACTGAGGACCTTGCCGTGTTTCCAAGCACTTTTCTCTTCTCTGTGCATGTGAGCCTCATGCACCTGTCAACAGGGACATGAAGGAACCACTTGATGTGACTGATACGGACCTTGTGGGACCTCGTTGGTGCTATTTATGAGGTTCTCACCCCAAATCCTGTCCCTCCTCCCTGTCCTATGTCACCTTCATAGCAAGCCATGATCAGGGTGATGGAATAGGGTTCGCCAAGTTTATGGGGCCTGGGAACCACTGGAACTCTGTGGGTGTGGCAGTGTTCTGGGCTGGGAGAGTAGGAGGAGGATTATGGTTTTAAGCACTGACAGGTAGTAATTCTCCATTTTCCCCTTGAAGAATTGCAAGGTGGGGAGATGGGGATCCTCAGGAGGCCTCTTGGCTGAACATAGAACACTAGGCTGGGAGCTTATGGTACTGGGTCGGGGACAGTCCTCAGTCTTGAGCAAGTCACTTCACATCCTGGTCCTTGATCCCTTCACTGGAAATTATGTATAGCTAATGACAAGAATTCAACCCAAAGTGTTTACTGAGCACTTACATTATTTTATACCCAGTGATGATATCAGGCCCACTGTACTGGTAGAAAGGCTTAGATTCCAAGAATTTCATGAAATTTCTCTATCTCTGTTCTTACCCAGTGCACTCGTCAGAGTCCTCCATTTGTGTCAGCCAGCACTATGGTCCTCACAGGGCAGGGGGACGATTGGGGAACAGTGTGACAAGTTTGAGAAGGATCTTGGGCTCATGCTATTATTCACGCACCCACAGCCATGCACGTAAGCACACACGCATGCATACACGTGCAACATGGTTGACTTAGGGAGACATGAGGTCAGGCCTTTTGTTTCCCAGCTAAAAGGCTCTGAGCACATTACTCAAAACCTGAGCCTCCATGTCTTACCTGTAAGGTAGGATCGCACTATCTCCCATGTCTAACCAAAGCATTATGTGAGGCCAGAGGGCACTTGAGTAACGTGAGAGGACCTTGCAGACGGTGGGTGCCAGGTTTACCAGGTGGACAGAGCCTCTCTCAGCTTCCCAGTTGGTGCGATCTGAGTTCAGATCTTGGGAATCCCCGTCATTACTCAGATGTGACTTAATGTCTTGTTCCCTCAGCACTAAGACGAGGCAGTGCTGTCATTTGTGACCTGTTTCCTTGCCAAAGGGGGGAGTCCCCCAATAGGTTGTAAGCTTCATGCAAAGTCCTAGTCAGTCTTGTTCACTCTTGTGTCCCCAGCTCTGGAGGAGGGTCGGGCACCGAGAAGGTGCTCAGGAAGTCATGTTGAAGGCTGGTGAGTGGGTGGAGGATGGGCACCCAGCAGGAGCTGTGCTGTAATGATGTGTGGGAGCACCCTCAGGAGCTCACGTGTCCCTCCTTCCCTTGCAGGACCCGGGTCAAGCTGGAAAGCCTGGAAGACGCCTACATCCTGCGGGGAGATGATGACTCGCTCTCCGACAAGCACGGCTGCCCGGCCTACGTGAGCCCGGAGATCCTGAACACCAGCGGCAGCTACTCGGGCAAGGCCGCCGACGTGTGGAGCCTGGGCGTGATGCTGTACACCATGCTGGTGGGGCGCTACCCTTTCCATGACATTGAGCCCAGCTCCCTCTTCAGCAAGATCCGGCGCGGCCAGTTCAACATTCCAGAGACGCTGTCGCCCAAGGCCAAGTGCCTCATCCGGAGCATCCTGCGGCGGGAGCCTTCCGAGCGGCTCACCTCGCAGGAGATTCTGGACCATCCTTGGTTTTCCACAGATTTCAGCGTCTCCAGTTCGGGATATGGTGCTAAGGAGGTGTCTGACCAGCTGGTGCCGGATGTCAACATGGAGGAGAACTTGGACCCTTTCTTTAACTGAGCTCGTGCCCCGCAGAGACTGGGCTGGTACCGGAGCGGCAGAGGGCAGCAAAGAAGGGACTTCTTCCAGGGCCCATGGGTCACCTGGCTCCGTAGCAGGAATGGCACTGACTCACAGGTTTCTTGGTTCAAAGAAGGAAAACCTTCAAGGAGCTAACTGAACATGTAGCATGGGGGCGAGAGGTGTGTGGTGGGGTCAGGCTCTGGGGCCGGGGCAGGGGTGGGGGGAAGCCCCCTTCCGTGTCTCCTCCCTGTTGGAGCCCCGAGACCACCCCTCCTCAGTTGGCTCCGTCTACGCCCACTTTTCATTTTGTTCAAAACTAGTTGCAGATCCTGACAGAATCGAAACTCTCTGCCTCAAACCCACATCTCGGCATCGCACTGTTAGCATCTAACTTCTTGTCATGATTCAGGGAAGGTACAATCGGCCAAGGGTTTCCCTTTTTTTTTTTTTCCCCTTTTCTTTTTTCCTTTCGAAACAAGCCAACCACCTATCTGACAATTACACGGTCACTTACAGAAAATTCGGTGCACACAGACTGACGTGAAACCTGGGTGCTACGCTAAAAGAAAGTCCAGTTTGTGTCTCTTCATCGCGCTCTCAACTCATTCCTTCGAACTCAAGTTTTTACTATCCCAGTCAGGAAGTGACGTGTTCATTCTTGGCTCCCTGAAAAGGGGAGGGGCCCGGCCTCTAATAAGCTATTCTGTTTCGTGTCCATTGGTTTGTGGCAGGAAGCTCTTAGACGTCAAACTTCCAGAGCATCACTGCCCTCCTGGTTTCAAGAAAGAAAGATGAAAGGAGAAAGGCCTTTGCCTCCTTCATCTTTTTTTTTTTCCTCTTGAATGACCAGGGCTGCCCAGAAGGCACCCCGCTGGGCGGAGATGGCAGTGAGAGAGCGGGAAGCTTGGCCTCGGAAGCTTCTGGAAGCTTCTACAACCCGGGGCTCTCTTTTTCGTCTTTGATTGGAGGTGAGCGGAGCAAAGCAGGTTGTGCCCCAGGTGTGACACACAGGGCAGCTCTCCCGTGTTCTTCGGGAAGAATGGCCCTCCTGCCTGCGAAGGCCCTCTGGTCTGGACAGAAACCCTCGGTAGAGATAAGCGGGAAAGACAATAAGCTGATAAGCGAGGATGATATAAATAAAAACAGCTTCTACCCACACACGCACCTTTATATCTTTGAGAACTCTTCTATTTATTAAGGAAAATGTCACATCGTGATGTATTAAGCCAGTACTTCAATTACGGGTTGACTTGGGATGACATGCTACATGCTGTCGTTAACATTTATATATATATATACACACACATATATATATTTTTTTCTTTTTTTTTTTTTTACTGTTTGAGTATTTCTGTTGCCGAAATAACCTTTCCTTTGGCTTTTCTAGCTAGCTCTATTTGATTTTGAGTGGCCAATGTTTTTTTTTTTTTTATTAACGACTTTTCTATCGCTGTATGATACAGAACTCTTTGGGCATAAATACTTGTGTTTCCAGTACCTCAGTTGTTTGGATCTTACTGCCTGTATCCATTTTTGTGAACTGGTCCTGTTTTTGGGTAGGTGACACGTGGACTCTTAGTATGTAAATGTTACTTGAATCTGTGCTCCATTATCGTATGTGGCATGTATGTGCGGACCGTGGATGCTTCACGCCTGCCCAACAGGAGCCCGGCCAGCCGCTTCCCGAGAGGGCGGCGCCCCCGTTTGTGTGCGGAGACAAGGCGGCCACGGACGTGCCCTGGCTTCTATGTTGATGACAGAAGATGGAGAGGAGAGAGGTGTCTCACACTCTGAGGATGGTGCTGTGGTGAGGAGGAGGACCTGCCTCCTTCCCTCCCCCTGTATTTTTGAAGGACCCGGGAGGAGGAGAGATGGGTGACGTGCATGGTGGGAATCTGTGGCCTCTGGTGCTTTGTCCTGTATTTGGTTTCATGTTTTTGTCCTAATCCCTTCAATC
This sequence comes from Pipistrellus kuhlii, assembly GCF_014108245.1. Lineage (NCBI taxonomy): Eukaryota > Metazoa > Chordata > Mammalia > Chiroptera > Vespertilionidae > Pipistrellus > Pipistrellus kuhlii. The sequence goes on from NW_023425438.1 coordinate 603,474, forward strand.
AATAAAATTGTGCGTATTTAACTAAAAGTCCGAGGTCTGGCAAAGGTGACTTCCTGATTTGGAGGTTTGTGGCTGCTGTGCACCAGCTGGGAACTCACATGTTCTCCAGGGTCTTCTCTCGTTCCCAAGCAGCCATCCCTGCTGCTCAGACAAGGCCAAGGCTGCATTCCCTCATGACTGGCGTGCTCTGGCCGCTCAGGAGTAACGGCTCCCTGACTTGTCTCTCTCCCTGAGTGAGTGGTCACCCCTGCCTTTGGAGGTGTGAGTTGTGTTCTTATTTCAGACTACAGTCCTGGTGCACAAAATTCGTGCACAGGGATGGGGTGGAGTGTGTCCTTTAGCCCAGCCTGCACCCTCTGCAATCTGGAGCCCCTCAATGTATGTCCGATTGCCCGTTTAGGAAATGGGCAGTCGGACATCCCTCTCAGAATCCAGGACTGCTGGCTCCCAATCGTTTGCCTGCCTGCCTGATTGCCCCTAACTGCTGCTTCCTGCCAGGCTGATCACCCCCTAACCACTCCCTTGCCAGCTTAACTGCTCCCCTGATGGCCCGATTGCCCCTCCCCTGATGGCCTGGACACCCCTAACTGCCCTCCCATGCCAGACTGGTTACCCCTGTCCTCCCCTGCAGGCCTGGTCACCCCCAACTGCCCTCCCCTTCAGGCCTGGGTCCCTCCCAACTGTTCTCCCCTGCAGGCCTGGGTCCCCCACACCCCAACTGCCCTCCCTGCTGTCCTGGTCCCCTACAACAGTCCTCCCCTGCAGGTCTGATCTCTCCTAACCTGCCCTCCTCTGCTGGCCCAGTCACCCCTAACTGCCCTCCATGCTGGCCTGATTGCCCACAACTGCCTTCGCCAGCAGACCTAGCCTAACCCCCCATTCCCCCCAACAATAACAACTGCCATACCCTGCAGGCCTGGTTTCCCCCCAGCTGCCCTCTCCTGTAGGCCTGCCCCCCCCCCCTACTGTCCTCCTCAGCAGGCCTGGTCTGCCCCAACTGCCCTCCTCTGCTGGCCTGATCGCCCACAACCACCCTCCTCTGTAGGCCTAGATCCCCCCAACTTCCCTCCCTTGGTGGCCTCGTTTGCCCCAACTGCCCTCCTCTGCTGGCCTGTTCATCCCTAACTGCCTACAACTGCCCTCCCCTGCAGGCCATCTTATGGAGGCCATCTTGTTTCCACATGAGGGCAGCCATCTTTGACCACAAGGGGTGGCCATGCTGTGTCTTGGAGTGATGGTCAATTGCATATCACACTTTTTTTTAAAATATCCATTTTATTGATTTTTTTACAGAGAGGAAGAGAGAGGGATAGAGAGTTAGAAACATCGATGAGAGAGAAACATCCATCAGCTGCCTCTTACACACCCCCTACAGGGAATGTGCCCGCAACCAAGGTACATGCCTTTGACTGGAATCGAACCCGGGACCTTTCAGTCTGTAGGCCTATGCTCTATCCACTGAGCCAAACCGGTTTTGGCACTTTTATTTATTTATTTTTATTTTTTATTTTTTAAAAATATAATTTATTGATTTTTTCACAGAGAGGAAGGGAGAGGGATAGATAGCTAGAAACATCGATGAGAGAGAATCATCGACCAGCAACCAATGTACATGCCCTTGACCAGAATCGAACCTGGGACCTTTCAGTCCGCAGACCGACGCTCTATCCACTGAGCCACACCTGTTTCGCCTTGGCAATTTTATTAGATAGGATTAGGAGCGGAGCCTGGGAGGCACATGATTTCCCCAAGATAAACGCCCTGTGAGGATCGAGTCAGGCACGGACTCCACAGCCTGATGAGTCCCAAAGCCTGGTACTATTTCTGAGTCCAGCTCTCGGGGTTAGTCTAATAAAAGTCCTGGGGTGGCCCGCCTTCCCCAGGGCCCAGTGATCCAGGATTCAGCATCTACTGGAGCCTGATTGGAAACCTCCCTGGAGATCATCCCCCTCCAGAAACGAGCGTCTCAGTCAGCCACAGAGAATCAGGAGGGTGGTTTCCACGGGCAACCCCATCCATCGTGCCCCTCATTGAAAAGGAGTGACGGCAGCCCAGCGAGGGCCCACTCACTGGCCCTGAGACGTTAACAAGTGCCTCCTGGGTCATGTCAGTGCAGGACATGGACAGGCCATAGGCAGGCAGGATGGTGGGTGGCGCAGGCCCATGGGTTCATGCCAGCCTCTAAAATGGGCTCCCGCCTGTCCAAGACTGCCCGGGTCCTGGAGGAGGAGACACTGCCTCAGAGTCCAGAGAGAATGGCCGGGAGGGAAGGAAGAGAAACGGCGGTGCTGCTCTCATCAGAGACAAGCGTGTGTGGGAAGTCACACACAAACTAGCCCAGGTGCATACCATGGACACCAAGCTGTGGGTTAGCTTCCTTCACACTCCATGCAAAGACAGCGCGCAGTGCAGAGGGCCGTGGCTTTCTGGCCGATTAGCCCGGGCCTCTCAATCCGCACAGCGCTTGTTGTCCGGTGCCATCACTCTGCATCCCCGGCATCAGGTTCCGGCAAGCCTCCCCTGCCTGGCACGTGGGAGGTTTGCAGGAACAAGTGCTAATTGTGGGGCCATTTGTGCTGGGGGACTCTGTGCTGCTAATGTTCCTTCCGAGCCCAGGTTTCTAAGGGGCACATCATTAGAACACGGCCTCTGCCAGTTCTGAAGCCCACCGGTGGCTTTTGTTCGGGCACAGATAGGCCGATCCAATTTCCTTGCTCTTTCCCTGCCTGGGATTAAGCAGGAGCGGGCCTGCTGCCTAATGAGGGCCGGTGTGAATTGTGTGCTCTGTCAAACCTTCGCACGTGTGGCTGCTGCGGAGGGAGCTGTGGGCACACACTCACAGCCTCTGCTTAATGAGCTTCCTTCCACCTTGGTGGGGACCCAGAACCGGAAGGATCCCTCCCCCTGAGTGTCTCCAGGCTTAGCCAGCCTGCCACCTGTTATTCGCTAATCCCTTCGGGGCTAGGACCTCACCCCCTCGGAACTTAATATGGACCTGGGGCAGGGGGAAGTGTCTGGGCCCCTGGAAAGCCGAGTGGGTTTGGGGAAGGGCTCTGAATCCTTGTTTTCATCTTAGCTGTAGCTGAGCAGATCACGTAATATCGGTGAGGGCCACAGCTGTTGAGAGAATTAACTGAGTTAGGGAGAGCCAATGGCTTAAACCTGTGCCAGGCTGGATGAGTGATGGTTACTACAATCAGCCAGAGGCACAATAGGGTGGAGTTCTTTTGACTGTGGATGGCACTGGAGTTGAGACTTGATAGCGTGGAGAGGGGCAGGGATAAGGTGACCAGGTGTCCTGCTTTTGGCGGGACAGTCCCGATTTTTAACAATTTGTCCCGCGTCCCGAGGCGTTTTAAAAAAGTCCAAAAGATTTAAAAGATTCTTTCCAAAAATCGGGACTTTTTTAAAACGCCACGGGACGCGGGACAAATTGTTAAAAATCGGACATCTGGTCACCTTAGGCAGGGACCCACTGAGACCCCTCGCTGCCACATCCAAAGCAGCTGTGCTTTCCGTCTCATCTGGGTAGTTCTGGTGTGGACTTACAGAGAGGAAGACGAAAGTAGGCTGCGAGGTGTGTTTGAAAGCTATCGGTCAAGTCCAACCCTTCAAGAGTTGACAAAGCAACTTTGAAAAAGCAACCAAGGTCCAGAGAAACCAAGGGCATCAGGAGTTGCCATGTCACTTGGACATGGGCTTGGCCCCCTGGAGAAGAGCAGGAACTCAGCTCCAAAGCTGAGCTGGGCTTGCAAGAGAGAACAGCGGGAGCTGCCAACCAGCCACCCTCCAGGACTGCTTTCCTGCGGGGGGTTCTCAGAGGCAGCTTCCTGGGTGCCCTGCCTTGACCCACACCATCTGGGAGGTTGATCAAGCAGATGACTCTTATGAAAATGTAAATTCCAGCCCAAAGATGTGGTTTCTCAATTGAAACACATCCTGATTGCGTCTGCGTGAGGTATGGCTCAGGCTCTGCAGGCAGCTTATTAGCTTGTGGGAGAGCCACGAGTCGAAGGTATTTCATTTTCAGTGCCAATGGTGCTCCCCGGTCTCAGATTGTTCCTTATTAAAAAGAAATGAATTGGGACTTCAAAGGAAGTACACATCCTCCCTGGAACAAGCCGGCCCGTAGGAAGGAGAAACAATGGGGTGACATCCTTAGGCCAGTTTCTCCTTTGCTGGGAAGGCAGTGAGATCTGCGGGGCTTGGCAGGAAAACAGAGCTCCAAGTCCCCCTGCCCCCATGGTCCCCGGCTGTGAGTCCCAGGCCTGGGGCCCAAGAGGAAGCTGGGAAGGGGGCCCAGGAGCACTTCCTTGGGAGGGGTCTGGAAGGGATACAGGAGGAGGAGGAGACCTGAGCATTGCTGATATGTATCTTTTGCCGCCTGCACCACTGTTCTCACAGTGCCCTGGGAAGCAATGACAGGAGATGAAGAGATTGGCCATGCAAGGCCAGATCTTGGGCACTGATTAACATATTTTCTCAAGAAAAGGGGCTTGGGCCAAGGCGGAGGACCATTAAGGTCTAGTAAAATGTTTACCTCGCTAGACCAGACTTAGGGCATGAAAAGGAACTAAAAAAGATAAACTCCTTAGTTGTCATAGAAATGAACATGTATCTTAAGCTTAAGTTAGGGTCAGGGTTAGGTTTAGGGTTAGAGTTAGGGTCAGAGCTAGGGCTAGGTTTAGGACTAGGGTTAGGGTTGGGTCTAGGGTTAAAGTTTAGGTTAGTGTTATAGTTATAGTGCTAGGACTTGTTTAGGGTTAAGTTTAGGGCTAGGGTAGGGTTAGGGCGAGGTTTAGGGTTAGGGATAGAGCTAGGGCTAGGGTTAGTGTTAAGGTTAAGGCTAGGGCTAGGGACAGGATTTGAGTTAGGATTAGGTTTAGCATTAGGTCTAGGGTAGGGTTAGTGTTAGGGGTATGGTTAAGGCACAGGAGCTCAACCTCTCAGCAGGGGGGCTCAGAGTTTGCCCAGCACGAGGGATGGTGTTGAAGAGATTGAAGGCTGTAACTGTTTTTGAGGGAGCTTAGGACTGCCATCAGCTTAGCCTGGCCTGTGGTAGCTGGTCCCCCTCACCTGGTGGATAGACTCCATGCTGACCTTCAAGGAGATTGGTGGTGGTGGTGGTGGGGGGGGTGCCCTAGAAAGTGGGTTTTGAACACCTATCCAGGTGGTTTTGAGGGAGGTGAGGAGCAGGTCTTGGGGAATCATTGAAAACATCTGAGCCCAGGAAGGCTGGATTGGCTGCAAGAGGCTCAATGTTGCCCCCAACCAGAGACTTGGATGTGGGTAAATTCTGGCTCAGATCAAGGGAGGATGGGAACCTGAAAGGTGAGGCAGACTGTCCTTAAAGCCTAGCGAATCCTCACTATCCTCATTAGAGCCCTGATGGTTGGCTGTCTGGGGAGAGGAGGATGAATCAGAGGTGTGTGGGCTTTGGGCTCTGTGTAGAGGTCAGAGGGATAGGTTTAAGGTTATGGTTGGGTTAGGGTTAGGGTTAGGGTTAGGGCACAAGGTTAGGTTTAGGATAAGGTCAGAGTTAGGGTTAGGATTAGGGTTACGGCTAGAGGTAGGGATAGGTCTAGGGCTAGGGTTTGGGTTAGGATTAGGGCAAGGGCTAAGATTAGGGTTAGTGCTAGGGCTAGAGTTAGCATTAGAATTAGGGATAAAGCTAGTGCTAGAGTTAGGGTTAGAGTTAGGGCCATGGCTAGGCTTATGTTTAGGGTTAGGGCTAGGGCTATGGGTAGGGTTAGGGCTAGGGCTAGGGCTAGGGTTAGGTCTAGGATTAGGGTTTAGGTTAGGGTTAGGGCTTGGGTTAGGGTTAGGGTTATGGTTAGGGCTAGGTAATTTTGTCATTGTTTTTCTTCTTTTATGGTAAAGACAATTAAGATTCATTGAACCTGGGCCTGAGTCATGTGGAGAAGGACATGGAAAGTCAGGGCCACCTAGAAACCTAGTCGCTGTTCCTCCATCTTTTTCTTTTATGATACAGCTCTGGGGTCACCTCTTCTGGAACGTTTTTCTTGAACTCCAACAGGGGTCCTGCTCCACCTCGGGGCTGTGGCCTCCTGAGGGCAGGGTCCAGTCTAACTCCTCTCTCAAGTTTAATGGCCCTCACAGGCCCTTGCACAGAAGTCAGGGCTCATGAAACACGTGTGCAATGGATAAAGATGAACTAGAGACGTTCCCCGGGGCAGACAGAGAACTTCGTCTCGCGGTTTTTCAGAATGCAGGAGTTGGGCAGGAATGTCGTGGCTGAGAGGATTATGCCAAGGGGTGGGGAGGACAGTCAGGAAGGAAAAGCAAAAACAACTGGTGAGCTGGGGAAAACATCCTTTCTAAAAATGGCCACAGTCTTCTTCATTACATAGGAGGGTCTGTCATTTTTAGCATATTGAATGCAGCTGGCAGCAGCATGGTGCTCAGAGCTGTAAATAGGAAGAGCAGCCATGATGTGACTGGACTGTTTCATCTCTTCCTACCATTTAAGAGATGGAGACCTAGACTATACAGACTCTTACATGCATTATGCTGTATTTATTACAGAACATTCACAGAAGGCCTGGGAACTGACTGGCCACCAAGGGATGTTTGCAGGTAGAATGCGCACCAGGTGTAACAGACTGTTGTTTCTTCTCAAAGCCAATGCTGCTTGATGCCTTTTAGCCAGAGAGGCTGTTCTGGAGAGTAATGTATGCGAGGGAGCTTTTAAAAAATATATTTTTATTGATCTCAGAGAGGAAGGGAGAGGGAGAGAGAGAAACATCAGTGATGAAGAGAATCATTGATCGGCTGCCTCCTGCACACACCCTACTGGGGGGATGGAGCCCGCAACGTGGGCATGTGTCTCTGACTGGAACCGAATCCAGGACCCTTCAGTCCGCAGGCCAACACTCTATCCACTGAGCCAAGCCAGCCAGGGCAGGGAGATTTTTTAAATTAGGGGTGTCGAACTCAATCAGAGAAGGGGCCAAAATCTAAAATCCAGCCTAAATCGCGGGCCGAATGGTTTACTGAACAGTCATAAACTGTCATTGTGATGGAAACGCAGCGGAGTGCAGTGATGACAGCGCGGTTCGGGCCACATTGCAAGGCCTGGCGGCACGGATTTGGCCCGCGGGCCTTCTGTTTGACACATGTGTTTTAAATGATTGCACCAGAGTTAGTATGCAATTTACCGAGGTTTGTAGAGTGGTGTCGGAGACCGTTCTGTGGGAGGTGCCTCTGACATGAATCTCCGCCAGGATAGCGGGGGTTCTTTGGGATGAGATTGGCCATCCTGCCCCTGCCCTTTGAGCTGGACTTTCTGATATTTCCCCTAAGTTCATCTCCACCTTCTTTTCATAAGGAGACTTTGGTTAAATGGTTTCTTCTGCCGTTAATCTATTTTCTAGGATGCATAGCTCTCATTTTCTAAGTATACACTCGCTGTGTTACTAAACATACTTTATCCAGCCCCACACATATGATGCGCCTCAAATGCGATTCTGACCCTCACCTGTGGGGAACCCGGGTGAACCTTACCCCTCCAGCTCACCAGAGCAGACCACTTGACCGGTGTGGAGTCCCTGGAGAGGCCAGTGGCCCTTAGCAATTAGAAGGCAGGGGGATGCATGAGAAATGAGAAAAGGATGGCTCACTTTTGAAATGCTGCTACTCTTTCTCTATGTGAATTTGGCTGAAATCCTTAGACTCTCCAAAGCCAGGTGTGCTTTACAGAATCAGAATATTGACAACTGTTTTGCCTATTTCTGGAATACTCTGAGCTAGCCTGGGCATCAGAGGGAGGGTGTGGGAACTGCAGACATCAGGGGCAGGGGGTGGGGCAGGCTGACCAGTTGCAGATTGTCCCAGGGATGGTCTCAAGGGCATTCACCTTCCTACCAGCTCACAGATGCCTTCCTCAGGGACCAGGGCCTGCAAGTCCCGTCTCTGATATTAGACACGGTTGGCAGGTCTGACCCATAAAGGCGATTGACTCAGTCTCCCTGTGGCCTATTTACTGCCCAACGATTCACTTCCATGTGATTCTGCTGCTGTGATGAGATATGGGTTAGCAAAACTGTCACTTGTATGACAGCAAAGTCATCCCACAGAGCTCTCATATGTATTTGTACACTGACTTAGGTCACTTTGCTTCTTCCTTGATAACATAATTATATACAATTTTAAGGACAGAGACCAAAGGACAAACAGATAAAGAAAAGCAAATAGCTTAACAATCTGGGGTGATCATTTTTAAAATTTAGCAAGATTCAGTTCTAACCTCCCTCTCTCTTTATTTTCTTAGTTCCTCTTTCCCTTTCTCCCTCCTTGCTTCCTTTACATGTTTATTCAATCAGACATTAGACCAGCAAATATTCCCAATAGTATTTTCTACACACACATTGTTGAGGACATCCAGATGCAAAGGATGCACATTCCCACCCATGAGGGACTCGGGGTACAAAGGGGGAAGCTGACACGAAAGGAGACCATCACATGCTCTTGGAGGACTTCGGTGACAGACGCGGCATCGGGAGTTGTGGAGCCGCTGGGTCCAGCCTTGGGGGAAGTGCAGAAGGCCTCTCTGAAAAACAGTGTAGATGGGCTGAGACCTGAAGAATGAGCAACCATTTGTGAGGTCAGGTGGTGGGGGAGTCCTCTGAGGGAGACTGATCAGAAGGCCCATCGGTTCAAGTCTATGGTATGTTCCTGGCTGCCACTGCCCAAAGCTAAACACAATCGATTATGAAATACACTGTGTCTGAGGAAATACAAATTATTCATTCATTAGCAAAAACACACTTTGTCATCAAACTCAGAAAACATTGTTTCCTCTGATAGCATAAGTTGTATACAGAGATATGATCAGTCATGCCTTCAGGATTGATTTGGTCACAGACACAGACACAAATAGTGCCTGATTACATGGCCCAGTCCCTCCAGGTCCCTGAAGGTGTGTGTTTGGCATGCAAATGGGTGGCACAACGTTCAGGAGACTACACAGCTGCCTGAAGGGAGACAGTTTCATGGGCACCGAGGCCGTCTAGAAGGACTCTGGAGCGATGCCTACAAATCAGAGTCTTGATTGATTTCCTAGGATGAAAATGTCTGCCAACGGGACTATGCATGGCTCTCGTTATGGGGTTTGCTGAGAGCTGGGCCCCAGCCTCTAATTCTGGGATATTCCTGTTGTAGAAGAAGCCAGGAGCACAGCCCTGGGCTGAGCAATGCGGGAAGGGTGGGGACAAATCCCCTCCCACTCCCAGCTCAGGTAGTTAAGTATCGCTTTGCTCACTTGGGGCATTTGTCCTTCAGGGTCCCAAATCCAGCACAGTGACCTGCTCTCACCTGGACTCGCCATGTACGTTGCCAGGACTGTATCAGCCAAAAGAACAGGGTTTCATCCTGCTTTGCAAAAGCTTATTTTCTCACATTGACTGAAGGAGAACAGAGCCCCACATGGCGGAGGCGGAAGAGGGCTGAAAACATAGGGACAGAGGGAGATGCTCTTGGTTTGAACGGTGGTTCTGCTTCTGCGAACCCAGCGTTTCTGTGTTTCCCTCTCTCCACCTGTAACTGGGGATACTGAGCACCTCACGTCTCCGTGACAGTTACACAGGTTAGTAGATTTCATTGGTGCAACCATGCTTTCCTATTCTTCTTGGGTGGCCTATATGAAGTTTAGGTCTCTCTATATTAATTTCCTTCCTATGAATACTAAGAATCTTTGGGACAAACATTTTGCTTAGAGGAAAGAGAAAGGAATCATAGTTACCCAACTGGCAGCCGGTGAGCCACTGGTGTCCCTGGGAGGCCTTTGCGAGAGAGTCTGTACGCTTCGTGTACCCAACAGACCTTCCTGTGGGAGTGCTCTGGGCTGGACGGGGCCCGAGCCAGGACCGAAGGTGACCTCAGGTGTCCCCGTGCAGAGCAGTTCAGTCACTCAGGAGCAATCCTATGGAGACAGGGATAGGAATGCCAGGAGGTGTTGCAATGTTACTTTAGAGGATTCATCTGCTTAGTATTATAGTTCCCCTCACTTAACCCTCAGAGGTTTTGGACTCTGCCTGGTGTGAAAATTTTTTTCTGTTTAGAAAGAGTTCCGCTCATTGCTCATTACTTTAGCAGACTGCACATTGGGAGGACTTGTTTATCCTGCTAAGTGAGTCATCAATATCCTGTTCTATACTGAGCCATGGAATGGCAGGCTTGGCCGGCTCTCAAGGCTCCTCCAGCTCAGCCTCCTCGTTGTACCAGCAAGGACATGGGGCCCTAACAAGAGGAGGGCTTGCATAAAGTCACCCCGCAGTAGACATGGGCCTAAACTACAGGTCTCCTGATTCCAAGGCCTGTGTGTCATTGAGTAAACACAGCAGGCATCAGCAGAATTCTGGAGGAAATGGGTGGAAAGGAAGCCGTGTTAGAAATCATACACTTTGTGCTCCAATTCGACCTCTCAGCAGCTGTGGAAGAAATTCACGCTTAAGAAAGGGAATGCAACACCTAGGTAGGGAGATACAAATAGAAAGTAACTCCAATATCCATTCTGCATAAAAATTGTGCGCTTACTCCCCAGTCACTAGGGTAGGAAAGAGAACAAGACAGCTCTGGCCCCTGCCTCACTGAGTTCATAATCTAGGGAACTCTAGAGTGGACACATATCTGGTTGTCCTGAAATCGGTCACCTGAAGCACTAGGATCCCATGGATGTGCCTCAAGGTTATTGTTGAGCTGCTAATGAGATCAAGCTGGGTTCTACACCTCTCCTCTCCCATCCCAACCAACTACACACGTGCCATTTTGTCTCTTTCTGTACTAGGACTTCATGTAAGGTTTCATTTAAAGACAAGATTCCTTTGATTAATCCACTTAGTGGATTCATGCTGCCTTCCATAGTTCAGAAAAATCTTCTCTGTAAGTATAAAACTCAACTCAAATTATCTGGACGATAGAATGTATTGGAAACCTTTGGAGATGTCAAGTCTTAGGCTCAAACAAGTCAAGAAACTCAAGCATCAACAGGGCCACCCCCTTCTGTTTGGTTCCAAATAAGTTAGGGTCCAGGAACCTAAGTGAAAACATCAGGATTTGCTTTCGCCCTTTCTCTCTTTCTGTGTCCACTCTACTTATCTCTGCTTGGCTCCATTAGTCATAATCCACCTCCAGATAGGAGGGATATGACTGCTGGCAGCCCCAGATGTATGACTTCCAGCAGAAAGACACATTTCCCCTGCCTGTATGCAAATAGCCATCCAGGGAACACTAGGAGTGGCTCTGCTTGGGTCTCTCACTTATCTATCTGAACAAATCAGGGGAGCCAGGGGCATATGGGTACTTTTAATGGTCAACCAGTGCTCACGTGCCAACCTCTGTGGAGGGAACTGGGCATATGATTGACAGTCTCACCAGTATCAAAGAGAAGGGCAGAATGGTTTTCTTGGGGGAAAGGGTGAGGGTGTGCAGGTGGGAAGACCAGAGCTATGGTATCACACACTTCTCTGTCCTTGCTTGCTCTTTAAATTCATATAGTATGATCCTTGATCACCTATCAACTTATTGTTCCTAATTCTAAAATACTGACTAATGGCAACAATGACTCCTGGCAGCCGAAAATAAAGCATAGGAAAGAAATAATTCAAACTCTTGATTGCAAGTGTAAAGGCAAAATGGAGTGATCAACACATTTTTCTTAGACACACTCGCTGGAGGAAGGCATCACATCAAGAACAAAATGTTGGTCTCAAGTGTCTAGCACTCCAGTCAACAAAGACGAGGCTGGGGGCGTGATTCTCTTCATCTGATATTAGGATCTAGCTGCCAAGGGGTTAAAAAGAAAGACTGGTATGGCCCTGCCTTGCTGAGTTCATTCATAATCTAGGGGGCTCCTGAGTGGATGTAGACATTTTTGCCTGGGAGGCATTTGTGATGTGTTTTGTTTTTTGATTTTTTAGAACCAGAATATAATATTCCTACCCAATCTCTACAACCCCAGATGGTTCTTTCCTGCACTTTCTGTGAGAAGCACATAGAGCCAACATCGTTTAGATTGCTTTTATTCAAAAAGAGCACCGCGCTACTGAGAGAGCGGGGACTGACGAGGAAGGATGACTCTGCTGAGGACGAAATGAACGATGTAGGTGTTTCCAAGCTGCAGGAAGAACCAGCTACAAGAAAAGAGAGAAATATTCCGTTTTTCTTAATGATCTTTTTTCCTGTAGCTTCTCCTTATGACAGCTACAGCCATCGTCTCGTCAGAGGGAACTGCTTGTTTTCTGTCTCAATAAAGAATACGGGAACCATGAGAATTCATTGTGAAAAAGGTCCAGGTCATAGAGAAAGTCACTCCTAAGGAGTCACTTCCGGAAAACGCTGACATCAGGTGACGCTGACGGGGGACCTTGTTCCCACATTGTCCTGCTGTGGACAAGGAGTACGCACAGGAAGTGGTTTGCTCCTCTTCCAGAGAGCGGAACGCACACAGACCCTACACCAGGCACACAGAGCCGGCCCACCTGAGAAGTCACAGTCCTGAGAGCCAGGCACACTGGGTGCTGTTTCTGGCTCTGCCCTCCTTTGCCACCTGGCCCTGTCACAGTCCCTTCTTATCTGAACTTCGTTTTCCAAATCGGCCCAATGCAAGTCCTGGCTTATGTGACGGCTAAGATTTCCTCCAGCTTTAAGTGCCCGTGGTGAGGTTATATTTTGAATAACACAGACCCCAGAGAGCGGTGCCCAGCTATTGGATGACTAAGTGACAATATTGCTCGCCACATGGAGCTTTTGGAATTTGGTCCTGTGATTGGCAATAAATCTCCTATTTCCAAAATACTCTTGCTTTTCTGTTTTTCTTAACAAAACTGATGTTTTGCTGAGAAAGATTTTGAATATCTCTCACTCTTAATTGTTTGCTCTTTATAAACAGTCCTCTTCCTCCAGATACAAAAAAGAAAGATTCTGTTCTCTTTTTTAAAAATGGATTTCTAAAGAGAGAGGAAGGGAGAGGGATAGAGAGAAAGAAACATTGATGAGAGAGAAAGATCATCAGTCAGCTGCCTTCTGCATGGCCCTGCTGGGGATCAAGCCCACAACCTCCAGGGCATGTGCCTTGACTGGGAACGGAACCAGTGACTTCTTGCTTCTTGGGTCAATGTTCAACCACTGAGCCATACCAGCTGGGCAAGATTCAGTTTTCCTAAAGGTCTTTTTTCCCCCTGAAGCTTCTTCATGCAATGCACTTGGACTTGTCCATCAGCAGAGAGCTGTTCAGCACCCTCTGCCTTGCAAGGGGGCTCCCCTAAGTCCAGATTAGCTGCCCCTGACTGCAGAGAAGGGCTGGAGGTCTCAGCATAAGAACAAGTCTCACCTTGGAAAGCCCGTTCTCCTACCTACACAAGGGTGCACGTGCTGGAAATGAGGAAGAAAGGATTCGTCTAAAAACACTGAGATTCTTCTCGCAGGTCTGCCAATAAGCTAATGAAGTACATAAGCATTGCTGATACCGACATGCCACACTGGAGTTTACAGTGCCCTCCACACACATTATCTCACACAATCTCCACAAATAGCCCTGCAAATGAGCAACAGTCATCATGTTTCCTACACGAGTCCGAGGAGGCCCTGATGGCGTAACTGAAGTGTCCAGCAGCACTTGGGGTAGAAGTGGGGGGGGGGGGTAGGAGAGGAGCAGGGCCTGATCCAGCTCTCACCAACCCAGGGCAGGAGCAAGGGCTGGCATTTTCAATCCCTGGGCCTCGGTCTCCTCGCTGGTAAACCAGGAACCCTAAGCCCAGGCTGCCTGATGCACAGGAATGAGTGTGTTCCCAGAACACAAATGCCATTCATTTCCTACTGACCCGAATCCAAGGCTATTTCAATAACTCAGAAACACGGTCAAATATCAAAGACCCGAATTTAGCAACCCCAAAAGCCCCAACCAGCCAAGCGCCACACAAGCTCTGCCTTCTCCTCAGAACAAGGTGGCATTGAGGACGGAGCACAGGGCTGACCTGGGACTCTCTCCAGTGGGACCCGGGACGAGAGGAATGAACTTGACATTGGCAATTTTGGTGTGGCCTGAGACTCCGTTTGCGAAAAGAAGTCACTTATGATGGAGGAGAAACATTTTTGTGGATACAAAAAGTGGAGACGGATAAAGGGGGAAAATCATGCACTTGAAAATCTTACAAAGATAACAAATGAATAAGTTACAGCTTTTCCTTCATTTGCTCAAAAACATTGGGGTATGTTCTTTCTCACTTAACTCCTGAGTCCTCCTTCTTCCTGCTATTACTCTTAGTCATCCTCATTTTTTTTTTAAGGCATTTATTTGGAGTCTATTTGCTTCTGGCTTTTCAAAAGACAGCATCTGAGCACTGCCTGCCACCCAAGCCTTCAGCGGAGAGGCAGTGTCTGGGCCTGTGCGCCTCTCAGACTCCCCATACTGCCTCCCAGAGCCCCCACCCACTGGCAGTAGCCCCCCATGGGGAGCCAGGGAGGACCCCTGGCCTCAGGTCCCTGTGGATTCACCTTCAGGTCTGCCCGGCACGAGCCCAGGCCTCATTCATCTGACAGAGAGCACTTGACAGCTTCCATTGGTTGGCCTGGGGTACTTCCAGAGGGTTGCCAGATTTAGCAAGTAAAAATACAGATAGGCAGCCCTAGCTGGTTCGGCTCAGTGGATAGAGCATCAGCCTGCGGACTGAAGAGTCCTGGGTTTGATTCTGGCCAAAGGTAGATGCTTGGGTTGCAGGCTCGATTCCCAGTGTGGGGCGTGCAGGAGACTGATCAATGACTCTCTCATCATTGACATTGATGTTTCTATCTCTCCCTTTCCCTTCCTCTCTGAGATCAATAACAACAACAACAAAATACAGAGAGGCAGTTGAGTTTGGGCTGAATACATGTTTTTGTAGAACAATGTCTTGTATACACCGTGATGTTACACTTGGAAGGAAGCAGCCTCTTTCTCCCCATTCTACAGAGTGGAATACTGAGACCCACGAAAGGAAAGGATGCTGCCTGTGACCCACAGCAGGGAGGTGATATCAAGAATGTGAACCAGGATGGGCTGGCCCCAAACCCAGGCTGTCCACGGCACTGGGCTGCCTCTGTTCACTGTAACCGTGCAGCGAAGCACTTGACAGTTTGCAAAGCACCTTCAGGTGCATAATCTCAATGAACCTTCAAAGGAGCCCTGTGAGAGGGGCCCAAATTCAAAGACACTTTTTTTTTTTAAACACTTTAACCCCTCTGATGTTGGGATGTATTTTACTGTCAGTTGTGTGGCAATCTAATTGGCAGCATTCTCTCTCCTCTCCTCCCCCCTCCCTCTCTCAGAAGAGTGTGAAATAATGGCATCTCGGATTCCCTCCCATGCAATGCTCTGAGGTATTTTCTGTAGCTGAAGAAGCAGGCTGGGGGAAGTCTGGCCCCAGCCCAAGGTAGCAGACACTATAATTAAACCTGCCTTCCTGACCTCTCCGCCCCTCACGCTGGAAGGAAATGACACAGACTTTGTCCCCAGGACTCACAATGGAGCAGGGAGGGTTCTGTGAACTCTGCCCGACACCAGGCTTCTCACGCGGGGTGGAGCCCCGTGCTCCGGGACCTGCATTTCTCTGGAGCTAGAACCTAAAGGCTACCCCATGAATGGCTTTCCCCTTCCATTTAAATCTCCCAGAGGAAGGGCACAGCGGGAATGCACAGCTACGATGCCAGGGAAAGACTCAAAGAAGCAGAGACTGGAGCTGGCCGGCGGCACCTCTCTGAGCTGGGCCGCCAGCTGGACAGCGCCCTGACTCTGGTGGAGCTGCTCCCCCAAGCCTGGTCCCGGCCAGAACGCTCTGGCTCAGGGCGTGCCCTGCCCCGCTTCCCCTTGGAGCCCCGCTCTGCAGTCTAGACTGTGCTGGAGGCGCTCATTCTTGATCCCGGGCCCACATTTCCTAGCTTGTCTTCACAGAACCTCCTTCCAAGTGCCGTGTTCCCGGCCCACAACAGCTCCTCCAGGAGGGACTCTGCGCTAGGAAAGAGGCCGCGGTGTGCAGGGAGGAAGGGGGTGGGGAGGGCCGGAAGCCGCGGTGTGCAGGGAGGAAGGGGGGGTGGGGAGGGCCGGAGGCCGCGGTGTGCAGGGAGGAGGGGGGGGGGGGAGGGCCGGAGGCCGCGGTGTGCAGGGAGGAAGGGGGGGGGGGGGGGGGGCCGGGGTGTGCACTGATGGCAAGCAGACAGGTCTGAGAGGGAACGGATTCATGCTTTCGGAGCTTTGGAAGTGAAGACATCTGCCAGGAAGGCGATCCTTTCAGAAAAAAGTATCCAAAGGTTCTAGAACTGAAGGCATTCAACATGGGTTTTCTAGTAAGGAAAAAGGACTTCACCTGGAAGCTTGCATGGGTCTAACATGCAGCACGGTGACTGTAGGTAATTTGCAAGAGGGTAGGTCTGAACAGTCCTCACGACTCACAAAGAAATGGTAACTATGTGAGCAACAGGTGTGACTAACCTCACTGTGGTAGCATTTCCCGACGTGCACACGTGTCCAATGTCACGTCTTGGACTTACACAAGCTGAATGTCAATGCCATCTCAATGGCCGGGGAGGAGAGCGTATTCCGGGTCGGAAGCCTCTGTGTGGATGACAAGCAGGTGTCTCGCACATCCCCAGGCTCTCAGGAATCCAACACATCACTCCGGTCACACACCACGCCTCCTGGTCAGCGTGAGAGACAAAGAAATGGAGGCTCCCAGACCTCGCAGACCTCGCTCAGGTTCACGACTACTCATGGCAGAGTTGCCAGTTGAAACAAGATCTTGTGCCTCCCGGGCTGTGTTCTGTTTGCTTCTTGTGCCCACAGCTACCAGCAGCTCCGGACATGAGAACAGAGATGGAGTGTGGATGGGTGAACGTGGGAGAAGCTTCGGGAGGTTGAGGGAGAGTGAAAGGCGGGTGACAGAGCCCAGTGGCCTGTGGACGCTGACCTGGCGGAGTGTTGAGAATGTCTGTGCATACATAGGACAGAAGAGAGGGCAGCCGCAGGAGCGCCATCCCGGCGACAGGGGTGGGGAGGAGGGGTCTTAGGTAAGAATATAAAGGCTTGGTTCAGGGCGGGGCTCTGGCAGAAAAGCCTTTGAGAGTGAATGAGTGGGTCACGAAGAGGAGAATCACCTCCTTAGAGGTGATAATCACGGCTCCTTCCGAATCTCCGTGCAGGAGCGGTGTCTGTGCTTGCTGTGGACACCCTCAGACTTCCTCCAGTGCAGCCCAACTGCACCGCATGGAGCGATGGGAAAGGATGCTTTTCAGAACCGCGCGTAGCCGGGTGGAGCCAGGCGCCCTCACTTGTGGATTTCTGACCTGAGACAGTCAATCCAGGCTACCTGGGGACCAGTTTTTTCTCCTGTGAAAAGCCGGTGACACCCCTCCCGGCGGGCTGCTGGGGTCATGCTCACACAGGAGACCGGCCACCCTCCCCTTGGGTTCCGGAATCTGCCGATTGTCCTGTCACACCTCTCACACCAGTTAGTTTTCACCTCTGTCCCCTTTTCCTTTCTGGGCTCCTCCGTGATGTCCCATCACGGCCTCACCAGCACCAGCACGCGGCACGAACAGACTCTCTGAGCGGAATGTGGGGACTGAGAAGCAGAGAAGATGGGACAGAAAGGATTTAGTTGAGCAAACTCTAGAAATCTAGACTGTGTCCCCCATTTACTCCAAGACTCAACTTCTCCCTCCTTCCAACCTTCCAAGCCCTGGTCACAGCCCCCCGCCTCTACCTCGCATGGCCGGGAACGACATCAGGAGAAACCAGAAAGTGTCTTTTCACGGGAGCAATGCGTTTTAGATCATTCAACACTGGTGTTTTCCAATTGACCAGGGTCTTCCGTTTGCATTGTCACCTCTCTTCAGTCCAGCGAGCACCCTCCATGATGAGAGGGGAGGACAGCACATGTCCATTGCACAGATCAGGACACCAAGTCTCTGAGAGGGAAAGGTCATGCAGGTGAAGGTCAATGTCCAAGGTCACATAGTTACTAGTGACAACATGGTCACCGGAAACCGCGATGCCTGACTCCCTCTCTCTGGCCTCCCTGCGCGCCATCGCTCAAAGGTAATGCACAGCGGATGCGGCTAAAAATAGTGACAGCAGAGCGAGTCCCCACAGCTCAGATGTGAGTGGGCTCCCCAGTCCCGGCAGTGCCGGGCGCCCCCGCTTCCTGTGTGCTCCCCAGCCAGGCTGGGCGGAGCCGGCCTGCAGGGCCCACCAGGGCTGACTCACCGCAGGCCCACTGTGGAGGGGGCTGGCGTGGGTGGTCGCGTCCCAGACAGGAGGCACTGGGCCAGATGGAGGCAGATGCGCCTGTAAACTTGGATGGGGCGCCGGTTGTTGCCGGATCCCTGGCGCTGCTCTCTTTTAATTGAACACACGCTGAGAAGGCAGGCCGCAGCCAGGCGCTGCCCACCGCCCCGGGAACCGCGGGGCACTCTGGTGGGCACATGCCGCGGGGTGACCCAGGGCTGGGCCAGCCAGGGGAGGAGCTGAGGTGCTGAGAAGCACAGGCACAACTGGTTCTTGGTGAGGAAGTTTGGGCAGGAACCCCTGCGGAGGGAAGGATGCTATTTATACAACACCCATCTGGTGAGCGTTCTGGGTGCTTCCCCGCAGACACACTCAGATCCAGCGAGTGCTCATGCCAGGGTGGAGGGCTCACTGTCACAGGGAGTCACCTGCCAGCATCCTGTCCAACTTAATCCCTTACAGGACCCACCCTTTCCCCACCTAATGATCATAAATATAATCAGGACAGTTACAACTATTCTGTACACTGTGCTCATCATTTCTAATCTATTAACCTGCTAAGTAGGTGTCATCATACTCAGATCTGTGGGGAAACGAAGGTTATCCAAGGTTAACTAACACATCAAAGGTCATAGCCAAGGTTAACTAACATATCCAAGGTCACATCCATGCTTAACTAATGCACCCAAGGTCACAGCCAAGGTTAACTAACATACCCAAGGTCACAGCCAAGGCTAACCAACATACCCAAGGTCACAGCCAAGGTTAACTAGTGTACCCAAGGTCATAGCCAAAGTTAATTAATGTGCCCAAGATCACAGTTGTGAGCCGTGGACCTGGGTACCAGGCCAGTACACCGGCTGCCCATGCTGAGTTATTCAGCCAATGGGTGGCCCAGTGGAGCCAGAGCAGGTCTCGCTGACCTCTAAGCCCAGCTCTGTTTCATACCCTGCACCCCACCCTACCTGTCATCTCCTTCCTCCACTCTCCTCAGGTCCCCAGAGGATGGGGGCCCCTAGAAGCCCCCTCCAGAGAGAGGGAGGAGAGTGGTTGCTGTCGGGGCCCAGCACTGAGATTTCACATGGCTTCAGTCCTCAGGAATCCGTAGGCAAATATCCAACTTCTGTCCTTGGTGAATCCAACTACACATTTCATCCTTCCAAAGTCCAGCTGAGACACAGAGAGCGGGGGCTGCTCCTGCCACCTCCACTTCCTCCGCCCTCTCTCTGCCTGCCCTGCTCTTCCTCCCGGCGCCCCAGGCAGTGCCACGGAGCCCACGAGCAGAGGGGCCTGGAGCCCACCTGGCTGGCCTGGGAGGCCAGTCCGGGTTAGGAGGCCTAGGTGGCCATTTGTTTAGGTTTGCCCCAATCCGGTCTAGGATGAGGGGAAAGGAGAGCCAGAGGCAGCATCCCAGAACCCCTGAGTCCATTTATGGACATGAATGAGAAGAGAGCATTATAGGCCCATAAATCTAACTAACTTTGGAAAAAGTCCCAGGAAAATAAGCACTAAGTGCTTATAAATTACTTTAATATGATGAGAAGAAAGGAAAGGAGGAACCTCGGGAAGGAGGAGGGGAAATGCATAGAGAAACCCAGCATTTACTGAGTGCCAGTGCGGGTGCCCAGAGCTCAGAATAGGGGCAGACTGCATTTTCAGTTCGGATTCAGCATTCAAGGTTGTGTGACTTTTAGCAAGTCGCCTCCCGCCCTGGGCCTTGGGGGTCCATTCCAAAAGGTGTTGGCGCAGATGACCTCTCAGTTCCCGCCCAGCCTGTGCGTTTAGAGATGCAGTCTTTACAGACCAGTGGTTCCTTCCGCAATGACTGTGAGTCAACAGTAGCAGTACCCACACCTCTTCATGTCACACGAGGGCGGCTGGAGTCCTGGACTGTGTTTGGTGCTGGGGTTCTGTGCTGGCACTGACAGGGGATGCCTCTTGCATTTCATTCTATCTTGGTATTCTTTCTTCTTATGCAAGGCGGGATCTGGCCGCTGGGCTGAGAAGGACACCATGTCATTAGACCTGAGCCACCAATAAGGATGCAGGAGCACTAGTAGGTGAGGGGAGATCAGATAGGAGAAGAGGTAGCAAGGAAGCCAGAGGAGACAGGACATGTGAGGTGAAAGTAGCAGATAATAGGCAAGATGTGTCTGTCTGACAGGTCTCAGAGGCCAAATCTCTCACTGATAAGAGGGGCATAGCTAGGGGCAATGGGCTAAGACAGTAAATACAGATGCTCCTTGACCTATGATGGTGTTATCTCCTGATAAACCCAGGGAAAGTTAAAAACACTGTAAGTCAAAAATGCTCATAATCTACTGACCATCATAGCTTAGCCCAGCTGACCTTACATATGCTCAGAATGCATATATTAGCCTACAGGTGGGCAAAATCATCTCACCACCATGACCCAGCATCATAAAATAGTATCCTATTGCATATCATAGCCCAGGAAAAATGCAAAATTTGAAGTATGACTTCTATTGAATCCGTAGCACTTTCACACCATTGTGAAATGGAAAAAAAAATTGTCAATCAAGCCATCGTAAGTTAGGCATCATCTGAGCTGTCAAAGGATTTGGGTTCTAGTCCCAGATCTGGTGACTGGTGGACACATAGACCTTTCCCTTTCTTTCTTCCTCTATAAAATGAGGGACACGCAGGGCCTTTTCCATGACCCTCCTACACAACAGTGCTGTATCTTGCTCAATCACCATGGCACCCTACAGAGCACCTAGGACCACTTAAGGTGAACAGTTCACTTTGCCATGACAATTTTCATTCCTCTCAGCTTCCTCTAAGGACCCAGGTCATTTTCAACAAAGGATGCCCCTCTCAGAGCTGCCTGATTTCGGTAGAGTTCCCCCTCTTCCAGTGATGGGGTGCTGCACTAAGCTACCCTGCTCCCCATAGTGCCCCCATCCCACCGACTCTTTTCTACCACATCCGAGTCCTCTTGACCACTGTTTGGAGAATATCTGTGGAGTGTGTTAATGGGATTCCTGGGTCAACTGGGAATAGAACTAGATGTTCTCTGAGAGTCCCTCTAATTCTGAGACAGAGACCTACCTACAACTCCTCCAGAATCAGAGGACAGAGCGGGGCATGGCTTCTAGGAAACCCAGACCTTGAAAATATTGAAAAACATATGCATGGCCAGGCCTTACTTTATGTTATGTTTTGGTGAAATTAGGTAATGTATTGTGACGAACACTAGTGGGGGTGGGGGGTCTTGGAAAGCAAATAAGCAAAAAGATAGAAGAGGAGAAAGGAAGAAAGAAAGGAAGAAAGGAAGGGAGGAAGGGACAAAAGAAGGTAGAAGAGAAGAAAGAAAGGAGGAAGGGAAAAAAGAGGGGAGGGAGGGAAAGAGAGAGAAAAGAAAGGAAGAAAGAAGTTTAAGGATTAAGGAAATAAGAGAAGGAAAGAAGGAATAAAAGAAAGTAGGGTCAAAGAATAGCTTGTAAAGAAGGCTATAGGGCGATTGTAAATAAAAGATGCAAAGAGGAGAAAGGAGGAAGAGAGAAGAAGGAAGAGAAGAGAGAGGGGTGAAAGGAAGCCAGAGAGGCCAGCGTGCTACTTGAGGACATGCTTCCAGGCTGACATCCTGCCGCCCCCCCATGCACAGGCATCCAAGCGCCCCCCACCCCCCTCCACGCACAGACATCTGTCCCACAATGACTCCTCTGAGGAGGAACTTCTGTGATATCGGGCTGATCAGACTGCTGGCATGTGTCCAGCCTGCTCATAGCTGTTGCTGAGGTATGCCTGACCTGCTCCCTCGTCAATGCTGTCCCAGAGAAACAGGAGAACAAGGTGAGGTTATGTCCTGCTGACCTCTTGTGCTGCCCAAGGGCTTGAACTCAGCAAAGGTGCAGAGACCAGGAGTGGGCAGGCCCAGATTCCTCAAGAAGCCTAAGTAAAGTGATGGGATGGGACAGTAGAGAAATTTGAGTTTGAGAAGAAAGAAGGCAGAGCCCTGTGCAAAGTTCCTTCCGAATCCTCTCTGTTGGTTTTATTAAAAGTCATTTAATCAACCTCTTAATGAATTCTGAGCTTTGGCATCAGACAAGGTTGGATATAAACCCTACTTTATTTTTTCTGCATGAACAAGTAATTCAACCATTCAGAGCCTCCTCAGTCTTCTTACCTGTTCAATGGGCATACTTACTTGTAGAACTCCCTAGAATTGGAGACGCATGCTGACTGCTTCTTGCTGTGCAGTCAGGCACTCACCGCATGCACAGCGGAAGTTGGTTCTCAAGCCCTTGGAGCATCTGATTCCATGTCTTTCTTCATATTTCCACCACAACATACAGCTTACTAGAAAACATTTATTTTAAAAAGCAAAAGAAGATGTTATGTGGCCAATATATTCAGGAGGAACAGCAATCAGTGACCCAGGAGGCCCCATACAGTTCATTTATTCACTAAGAGGTTGACGGTATCTCAGTATCATGCGTTTTCTACCAACCAATCAACTGGTTACTTAGCAACAGCAACAGACTTACCTGCAATTTTGCTTGTCACTCACTCTGGTAGCATTGGTACCTCGGGCATTTCCCACCATAGCCTTCTCACAATGCTTTTCCCGTCAAGTTTCACTCCAATAATTTGTTTTCTTCATGCACAGTTTTTATCCTCTTCGGCACAGTTTTGGTTTCCTCTCCTGAAAGTTTGAAAATTATTTTTGTGTTCTTCCATTTCCTGCCTTTTCTTACCAATTTTTTTTTTCTAAAGAGATTCAGCTGTTCATACCATCTGGTCAGATTCTCAGGGATTAACAAAGTGTTCTTAGTGATAAGAAATTTCTTTCTACGCTCAGGTACACGGGAGGGAATTGAGATTCAGAGGACATACTTTCACGCTTCATCTTGTTGTGTGAAGCTGTTGTTTGGTGGTTGTATTGCACAACCACACACACACACACACACACACACAGAGAGAGAGACAGAGAGAGGGAGAGAGAGAGAGAGAGAGGGAGAGAATATACAATACACAGGAGAGAGGAACTCAGACTGTTGATTCTACCTCTGCCACCGTGTACCATGTGGCTTTAGGATCCTCACATAGTCCTATAAAGCAGGTCATATTGTTCCAATTTTATAGATGAGACTCCTGAGGCACAGAGTCATTAGTTTTTTGCTCAATATCCTATTTCTATTACATAGACCAGAAAGTATTCAAATTTAGCCTTTTTTGGTCTCCAAACCAAGAGCTCAAAGTTTAGCTTTCAAAGGAGGACTATTTATGTATCTGGATTCTTAACTTGGTGCCTATGCTAGTCTGAATCCTTTAGACCAGTGGTTAGCAAACTGCGGCTCGAGAGCCACATACAGCTCTTTAGCCCCTTGAGAGTGGCTCTTCCACAAAATACCCCGGCCTGGGCGAGTCTATTTTGAAGAAGTGACATTACAAGAAGTTTAAGTTTAAAAAATTTGGCTCTCCAAAGAAATTTCAATCATTGTACTGTTGATATTTGGCTCTGTTGACTAATGAGTTTGCCGACCACTGCCTTAGACCAACCATGCTGCCACTCCCTTTGGTATGTACCTAGCTCTTCAAAGAGAGAGATCTCAGAGGGAAGGCAGGGTGGGTGGGAAGAAATCATTCAAATATTTTACATGCATAACCGATGGACACAGACAATAGTGTGGAGGAGGCCTGAAGTGGGGTGTGGGCTAGAAGGGGGTCAATGGGGAAGGAAAGGGGACATCTGTAATACTATCAACAATAAAAATACATTTTTTTTAAAGGGGAAATCTGGCAAATCTATGTTATTCATGGCCTTCACTCTTAGGTACACATCCCATTGTTCATACATTTTATTCAACTAAATTTATCCAGGGGCTACCTTATGCCAGCCATAGCTCAGACACTTGGAATAAAGATAGAGATTATGCTCACATAATCTGACCTTTGGTTTTAGAGATTCCACTTCGGCTTCTGTGGGGAGAACAGTTTGCAAGGGAAGGTTGCTTCTCATTGCTGCAATAGAACAGGCAGGAGATGAGGGCAGCTCGGTCTGGTGAAAGCACAGAACTCTCACGATTTGGAAGGCTTAGGGTGTATTTCTGACAGACAACGCATTCTGAAGACCAGATGTAGTGATGGTTGGTCCTTCTCCTAATAATCTCAGTGGGTAATTTAAAAAAGTTAAACAGAATAAATAACCAGAAGATGGCCTACAGGAGGTGAAATGTGAAAGGGATTTGCAAAGTAGAATGAGAGACAACAGACTCAGGGTGAGGTGGGTAGTGGGGGGAGACCAGGAGACACCTGGTGGTAAAGTGCAGGGAGGAGAGAACTGTGAACAATGTCATGTGACGCTGGTAATGCAATACAGAAGTCAAAATTGAAAAGAGAAAGCTCAGTGGAGTAGAAGGAATGAAGATGAAGTTGTTGTGCCTCTTGATTGAATGTGCGGTCAAGAAAGGGAGTGAGAAAGTTAAGTCACACAAGAGAAGGGAGAGAAGCCTGACGGTGCAGAGGAAGGTGCTGTCGGGTAGTGAGAGGAGAACGCAAAGCCAGGGTTTCCACACGGCACTGAAGACCCAGTGAGATGTTAGAGTCAAGCTCCCAAGGAGGTGGCAGGCACTTAGCCACAGCACGAGGGTTACCTTTGACCCCAGAGAAACACTTACCCTCTGAGACAGTTTGGCTCCTTTTCCCTCAGGAGCCTTCTCTTCTCTTTTTGAGTCCTTAGATCCTCTTCCTCTCCCTCCCCACAACCCCCTTCTTCATCAAACTCTACTGTTGGAACTGATTGCTCAGAGCCAGGTGTCACAAAGGAAGCCCACAGATGAAATGCATTTGCACTCAAGTGTTGGTGAGGAGAAGCCTTCCCACATTTCTGGGGGTGTATCTATTTTTTAGAAAGGAGCATAAGTAAACCCAAATGACATTCTAATAAGTTACGAGCTCTTCGGACAAAAGGAAAGGCTCTGTGATAAGTCTGGGATTGCTAGACTGAATTGGTGTGATTTATGAGCAGAGAGCATGTAGGTATCTGGCTTAAAACCACCCCCAGGGACATTCACTTTGCTCAACCAGTTCTGAGCTTGGGCCTGCTCTCCTAGAATGGAGTGCTTCCTGAGTGGCCTCTATTATAAAATGCGAGTGTCTCTAGCCCGGGAAGAATCCCACTCAATATGTATTTTATCAAGTGCAATATATATATATATATATATTCTTGGGGATGGTGGAGGATCCAAAAGCAATGCTGGGAGGCTGCACAAGAAAAACAGGAGGATTCAATTAGAAAGAATCCTCCCCTGGGACCACCCTGCCTCATTCCTGCACGAGATTCCATCTTTGAAATGTCTTCTCCACAGAACTCCCCCTCCCCTCCGCCTACCCCGCCCCCGGGAAATCTCGCAGCTGTGATACAAAGGGACTTTGAAGGCTGAAAGACAAGAGGGATTTCCCTTCCCCTGTGGCCATACTTAACAGCCAGTTCCCAAATGGTATTATAAACACTGAAACTTCAAAAACTGGACTTGACATTCCTACATCCTTTCCATTGTGGCTGTTTTTGTCTTCTTTTCACTACACAAATGATTTCTTGGGATGCACCTCGGACTGCAATGGGTTTGCAAGCCTTTGGGTTCAGAAATGGCTGCTTGTGAAGTTTCTCTCTGGCGCCCAGGAAGTATTGGAGCAGTCAATGTTATTCCAGGGTTAGGCACCCAGGAACCTGAGCCTAAATACTGGACACTCCAAGATCGGTATATGGGGTACAGGAGATAAAATTGAAATAATATTTTTTTAGAAAAAGGGCCAGATGGGATGGGGCGGTGTTCCAGTGAGTGTTACCTTCAGACCTTTCATTTGAACCCCTGATATACCACAGGCTACCTGAGTGATTTGGAGCAAGTCATTTAATCATTCTGATTTAGTGTTCACTTCTATAAAATGAATGTTACATTGGAAATCACACACACACACACACACACACACACACACACACACACACATATCATATCATTACATGTTTAAGACAATCATTGGCAAATGGTAATAGAAAGATCTCTATTTTGTTAGTGTTTAGGGTCATTATGGTTGACGAGAATAAGTCCGTAGGTCATGGACTTGACTATACTTCTGCCTGGTGCTGATGCTTTAGTGCAGTGTTTCCCAAAGTGTGGTACGCGTACCCCCAGGGGTACGGGAAGAGTTTGGTGAGGGTATATGTTGCACTGGACTTTGGCGGGGATATGCACTGCACCGTGCTTAGCTGCGCCTAATTCTACGTTCTCATGAGTACGAGGGGTACTCAGCGTTACGAAAATTATAGAAGGGGTGCACATATGTCAAAGGTTTGGGAAACACTGCTCTAGTGAATAGTGTGTACTAGTGAGGAACTCAGAGTTTGGGCACAGAGCCAGGTGAAGGAGCTCGAGGAGGCCAAGATACTCCATTTTCCCAAATCTGAGCTTTGATGGTGTCATTATCCTGCTCACCTTCAGAATAAAATCACAGAACCTACAGGGACAGTCAGGGTGGGTGCTTGCTCAGTTCTAGCCTGCTGTCATCGCACATCTCCTCAATATCCTGCTACTTGCATTTCCTGACATTCTACAGGTTCCCTCTCCAGTCTGACTTTGCACATTCTGTTACCTCTGCTTATATGGACCCACCTGCTCCCAGAACAGAAATTTATCCTTTGAAATAGGCTCTGTGGTTTGTGCTGCAGCGAAGCCAACCTTGATGGGTTAAGAGCCCTTTCAAGTGCAAACTTCTTAGGGTGTTGAGCTCCCTAGACTGCAGACCTTCGGCACAGGGAGGTCAGTGTCTTGACCCTAGTACTTAGCCGGGAACATCTTTGTTGAATACATAGATGATTGAATCACTTGGTTCTCAGCCCATAGCATAACATTTCTCACAGTGTGGTTCTCAGACCACCTGCTTATCCTTGGGGAGCCTGTGCAAACTGGGATGTTCTGAGCCTCACCCCAGACCTACAGCATCTCTTGAGTGAGATCCTGATGTCTGCACTACTAACAAACTTCCCAGGTAATGCCAGTCAACCTGGTGTTGAGAATCACTGCTCTAGCAGATAGACCTGGGGAAAGGCTGCTGGAAGCCAAGATGGCAAGTTTTGAGAGACCGATGGATGAGTGAGGAGTGGGCAGTCAGAACTGCTTGAGTTCAGAGCTCTCTAACTGATAGGCACACCAGTGTAATAGATAGTTGTAATAATGACACCACATCATCAAGAAGAGTTTATAGCCACTAACCTATCCTCAGGAGGAATCGTAGTGTATAAATCATTTTAGGAAGATTTCCATCCAAAGTAGAAAAGCTGAAGAGCAAAGAAATGTATTATTTGGGATATTGACTCACAAGAAAAATTTATGGCTGAACTTTGTAGGGAATATGTAATATATAGCTGTGGGCAAGAGTAGGTTCAATTACCAGCCATCATTACTAAAAGATAAATTGTCAGTAGGGTACAAATTAATAACAATAACAAGAAGAAGGCAAATAATACAAATAAATCATACAATAATAAATCAATAAAATTAAATAATACAAGAATAAACTGTTTCACAACTGTATACCTACTTCTGCCAGCCCGGTAAATAGGCAGTTCATCTTTGCCTTTGTCAGTCTCACCAACTGGTCTCACCAATTAAGCCAAACAGAGGAAGATCTCAGGAGAACCAAACCACCCATGGATTAGTGTGTTTCGCTCCCAGCAGAGAGTGCTACAGAATGGAACTGTAAGGTTTCGGAGGCTGGCCGACCTGAGTTCAAATCTCACCCCAACCCTTACTCACCTGGTGGCCCCGAGTACCTGTTTCTTTCCCTCTAAAATGATAGGCCACATCTTCATTCTACACTTGGTATGATAAATATTTTTAAATGCCATGCACTTTACATATGTGGTTAGTTACACACACACAAAACAGTTGCTGTTCCCTAGACAGGCACATGGAGACTTGAAGGACGTAAAGAGTTGCCATAGTTGCTTAGATAGCAAGTGTTGGAGGTCAGCTTTGATTTCGAGTTTGTGATAACGATGTCACACTTCCCAGGGCCTGGAGGGATCTCAGGGAATTTAAATTCCTCCTCTCCCATCGCTAACAAGATTCTGAGGAACGAGGCGAAATGTGTGGAGTGTCTCAGATCTCTTTCAAACCAGTCCTTTGGCTCCATCACAGAAGCAGCCAGCATCTCTCCCAGCGTCTCCCATCTGGAAGCATTAAAGGAGCCTGTCTCAGGGCACAGGTGACTGACACTGTGGGAAGGGCCAGTTGCGGGAAGACTGACCCCAAAGGTGGCCGGGATCAAAGTGGAGGTGGGCTTCGTAGATCAAAGGCGTTGCCTCCCCCGTGGAGTGACCCTGAGAGGCCAAGTCAGGGCAGCTGAGCCCAGGCTGCTGGAACATCGCGGGCCCATCGGTTCCCGTTCTAAACAGGCAGCCAAGAGCATCAGCAAAGGCTTCTGGGTGGTCTGAGTGGGGCTCCCCAGTTGCTAACTGGGGCTCAGGGAGGTCCCTAGGCAAGCAGAATGGTGTTCAGGGAGACAAGCGCTCACCTCTAAGACGCGGCAGTTGGTTCCCAGCCCCGGGGTCACCATGGGTGTGGAGGCTTCGATGGTTTAACACAGGAGCCTGTGTTAAAGGAGCTGGTGGTCTCCTAGGGAGGGCTTAAAGATGAGGTGCCCGGAGCCCCCAAACTAGTTTCACTTCCCAGGGTTGGTTAGCTGGCCTTAATAGAGGATGCGCCTCTGCAGGCCTGCACTGCTAGAACCGTTGGAGAAGGACCGCACAAGGATGCAAAGGAAAAGCTCAGTTACCCAGTGCTTCCCATGTCTCTCAGATCCCCACCAGAGTGGGTATGATCATCCCCATCTTACAGAAAGGAACACTGAGGCTCAGAAGGAGGGAAGGGCTTTCACCAGAACACATCACCCAGACGTGGAGGCATGAGGGCTTAGATGGGTCATTTGAATTCCAAACGCACAGCAATCATCTGGTGCCACAACAAGAGTGCATGCCACCCACCCCCGCATCCTCAGTGGCACCATCAGCATTGAGCATTCTATGGGTGAGATGTGATGTCCTGTGGATTTGAACCCGATTCTACTGGTGGGGATTGAGCTCCTTTCTGGGTCTTTGTTCAGCAGCTGGTTGGCCAGGGCAGGTGGTTTTGAACAGTCTCAATGAGGAGACCACCCCTGCACCAGATGGTGCCAGCCTCCAGCATGCCAGCCAGGGCTTGTTCCCTGGGAATGGCCAGCATCCTTGGGCAAGACCAAATTGCACAGGCCTGGGTTCCTGTCATGCTGTCCCACCCACCTCACCCTGTTGGCCAACACAAGGCAGGACAGTGTTGTATTGGTGTGGAGTCTGTTTGGGGAGACATTGGAGCATAGAAACATAGATTCCATCGGTGGGTGGGAGGAGCTCAAAGGTCACACTTGCAAAGATGTGATTTTGATACCTAGAGGCCATTAACTGGGGCGAGTCTTAATGCAATGATTTTACCGAAACCCACAATCTCGCCAGTACACCAGAGTGCCACTCCTGGAGACGGTGGCAGAGTTTGCAATTTATTTTGGGTAAGGAAGTTACAACTTCAGTATCGCCTTTCTCTGGTTCAAGTGATACATATGCTGACCTGAACGATGCTTCAGAGCTGAACGTCACATGCATTCATGCTGTAACTGACACCTGGCGAGCAATGGAAGGAAACGAGTTGTGCAATGCTCTGTGCCTGTGTTTTAGGGTCCGTGACGGAGACTCTTAAGCTCAAGGAAGCATGGCCCTGGCACCTAAATGACTTGGAGATGTCTTCTGTTTGGTTTTGGAATGTTACCCATCTTCTCCTCAGCCCTGTCTCCTAAATAAGACCCCTCCCAACCCCCCTTCCTTCCTCAGTCATACGTGACTTGTTTCCCGCCAGTCTCGCCTTGCTCTCACTGCCTCCAGCTTCCAGCATGCGCTGCTCCTTTGGTCTGGGGTGTCCTGCCTGCTTTCCTTCTTGGCTAACTCCTACTCGGTCTTCACCTCCAGGGGACGACCCCTTCCTGCGTGTGCACACCTGAGCTAGCATGCCACGCTGGCTGTGTTTCCTTGCTCGAACCTCTCTCTCCAGCACCCAGTGCAGTCAAGGGAAAGGCAAAATACCTGCTTAACAAGTGAATGGATACATGAATGAACTGCCCACTGCTTTGTATGTTGTTTAACCTTTAAAGAAATGACTTTTGTAAATAAATAGTGTGAAATTTCATTGGGTCTCATGTAATTATACTTTCTTTGATTATTCCTGCAAGTCATGTGTTATCCCTTCCCCCCACCCACCCCCCACTTTTTTTTTTTTTTTTAAAGCAATCACACATGTTGGATTGGTAGAAAGCTGAGCAGGTGGACAGAAACACCTCATTTGAGGAAATCAACCCCTGAGCCCTGCCATTCAGTCCCAGGTCCTCTGGCTCTGGCCGAGCTCGGTAGGAGAACTATGAGCTACTTCCAGAGTTCCTTCCAGCCCAGCCCTGTCCTGTTTCCCAACTCCTGGTCTGCCTGAACACGGGTTACTGGCCTTCCACTCTGGACACAGCCAGCGCCCAAACAGGGTGTGCAGTGTAAGGAATGAGGGTGTGTGCAGGCATTTCAAAAACAGTTCCATCTTGGAGGGCTTGCTGATGAAGTGGGGTGGAGTGAGGGATGTCACCAGAAAGGGTAACAAATGAACAAGTCCTGAATCCTAAAATAACTCATGTAGATTTATGTGTGGATTTATGCACACATATGATTGTCTAAGTGTGGTATATGTGCACGTATGTGCACATTTTGTGTTTCATATAAATGTATATTTAAATGAACAAAATAGATCCAGAGACATAGAAGCATGGAGCAGACTGTTGAATCTCAAGGGAAGACAGGGGAGGGTGGATGAAAGGGAAAAGATCAACCAAAGGACTTTATGCATATATGCATAATCTATGGACACAGCCAATGGGGTGGTGAGGGTCTGGGTTGGGGGGCAGGGGTAGGTGTTAAGGGGTCAATGGGAGAAAAAAGGGGACATATGTAATACTTTCAACAATAAAGATAAAACAATATATGTATCCATTTATCTCTCTGCTTTGTCTATGTGTATGCATGCATATATGCACACCTTTGTATAGACATTTGTATATGAACATGTGTATATTTGATATACATGTTACACATATGTGCATATTTGACATACATGTTACACATATATCATCATGAAGCATGCACAGCTTTTATAACTTTCTACATAGAGCTATAGCAAGGCTCATTCATATGCATGCATATCTATGAATATATCATGCATACAAGTATACTTATATATATAGTTGCTTGCAGGCATAGATTTGCGTGATGTAGCTAGCTTTGATTATTCAAACGAGTAAGTATGCCTTACTGTTTTTATACATTTGCAGATATATAGACACATATCAAGACACAACTGTGTTTGATAGTGTTTTTGTATTTCCAAGAGCGTCTGGCAAAGCACTCCGCATAGAGCAGGCGCTGATGAATGCCCCGTATTCCATCTTTTAAAATTGACTGTGTTTGTGCAGGAACACATACCCCTGACATCTCAGGGGAAGCCTGGAGACCGAGCCCCCTTCCTGCTCCTTGGCCTGCTCACTTCCTGCTCTTGGACTCCGCTCCTTCCTCTGCAGCATGAGGATGTTTTATGAACCGGCTCAGATTCTTTGTGAGTGACTACAGGCCCTGCGTGTTGGCAGCCCTTCACGGGACACCCAGGCTCAGTCTGGCGGCAGCTTTGGAAAGAGGTGTGCGGACAGGGGGGAAGAGCTCGAAGCAGATTCCTGTGAGCTCCGTGCTTTCCTGGACAGCCCCCAGGAGAGAGAGATGTGTGCAGCCGAAGTTCACGGGGTTTATGAGGAAGAGGGGTCTTAACAGGATCAGCCACAGACATTCACTCACCTGCTGTCCTTGCCAAGCTCTGCGCTGGGGGAGGGAGGCAGGTCCCAGATGGAGGAGGCAGGAGAAGGGGTTCCGGTCCTGCATGGCTCCTTTCTTATTCCATCCTTCAGAAAGCCATCTGGCTTTTCTTTGGATGTGAGGTCAAGATGCTGCTGCGGCTCCACTTGCCCACAGAGACTGGTTATAAGATTCAAATGAGCCCTAACTGGTTTGGCTCAGTGGATAGAGCGTCGGCCTGCGAATTGAAGGGTCACAGGTTCAATTCCAGTCAAGGTCATGTACCTTGGTTGTGGCACATCCCCAGTAGGGGGTGTGCAGGAGGCAGCTGATTGATGTTTCTCTCTCATCTATGTTTCTAACTCTCTATCCCTCTCCCTTCCTCTCTGTTAAAACAACAACAAAAAAAACACATAAAATGTATTTAAAAAAAAAAGATTCAAATGAGATCATGCATACATTTTGTAAAATGCAAAGTGGCTTGGTTGAGAGATCGTGATACCTGGCATCTCTGTTTCGGTTTATAAGATGCAGAGAGGGACAAGGCAAACGCTTTTGAGCAGGGACTAGAACAATGATCAATGAGGGAAGAGCTGAATGAGTAGGAGTGAGCAGGACCACTTCATCTCACCTTCTGCTGGAAATTCTGCGAATGAAAGAAAGGCATTGAAGATCATGACTTCCCTAGACACACTATTTCCATCAGATCTGTGAAGCTGGAGGTGCAGACAGCTAGAGAATTGAGGCGCAGACAATGACAAAGTGATTCGAGTCTATTGTTCTCTGTCTTGAGGCAAACCAGGTGATTCATGCCGCAGGGTGGGGGGTGGACTCTTGGGAAAGGGATCTGAGAGGATGTCAGGGTCAGAGAGAGGATGTAGCAGTTGAACCATGGTTCACACAGGCACTGGGAACAGCTCCAAAGGCACAGGAATTCCACAAGAAAAGAATTTTACTTCCATCTCTTTAGGATTCCATTCCATTGTGTGAGCAATGTTTGGAGAAAGGACAGCGGAGAGATGAAAACAGAAAGACCGTACTGTCCCAAGTTCATGGTCAGGCAGCTGGAACACAACGGACTGGGCACTCGATACAGAGAGCCAGGGAGACTGGGGTGCCGAGACTGCGCTCTGACATTTATGAGCTGTGGGGAAATCACGGGGGAGAGTCCACGCTTCACTTCTCATCTGCAAAAGGTGGCCAATGACATCCAACTTTAAAATGGTAACAAGAACTAAGTGAGATAACCGTCGTGAAAATGTCTAGCACTGTGTCATCCTCCAGGCACTCTTCCGACTGTGTTGACAGAGATGACTAAGAAAAGCTCTGGTCTTCCCAAATATTTTCCAGGAAGATCATCACGCTGGGAACTGCTGGACAGCAAGAGAGATTTGACCTTTTGTGTCCCCACCGATTGCAGAGTCCAACAGCCTTGGTGGGCCCCTAATTTAAAGCAAATGTAAACTGGAAATGTATTGTCTAAGCAAGTGCTCAACTTGAGGGAGTGTAGAGTGTTTCTTTAAATCCCTTTCTACCAGCATAAAACACTGAGCTCCTGGGTGGTGGTGATGGGCCAGTCACTGTACTAGACTCAGACAAAGGTGAAAAAGACAGTGGCACCAGAACCGGTGTGGCTCAGTGGATGGAGTGTCGGCCTGTGGACTGAAAGGTCCCAGGTTTGATTCCAGTCAAGGGCATGTACCTTGGTTGCGGGCACATCCCCAGTAGGGGGTGTGCAGGAGGCAGCTGATGGATGATTCTCTCTCATGGATGTTTCGAACTCTCTATCCCTCTCTCTTCCTCCCTGTAAAAAAAAAAAAAAAAAAAAAAAAAAAAAAAAAATATATATATATATATATATATATATATATATATATGTGTGTGTGTGTGTGTGTGTGTGTGTGTGTGTGTGTGTGTATATATATATATATATTTAAAAAAGAAAAGAAAAGGAAGAAAAAAGAAAAAGACAGTGGCCCCGTTCTCTGGGAAGTGGTTGTCTGGTGAGTCATAAAAATATGAGTGGGTGTTTTCTATGTCTGGGAGGGGGCTGTCCTGATTCAATCATGTATTCAAATAAGAGTGCCAATTGTTGAGTTCCTTCCCCCTCATTGGTTCTTTCACATACACTCTCTCATGTAATTCCCACGGCAACGCCGCTAGTGTCATGGCTATCTATGTATTTAGAAATTCAGAGATTAGATAATGCTTTCAAGTTATTAAATTAGAGAGAAGAAAACCACTTAAAGTTAAAAATACATTTTCTATGTAAAGGGCAGTGGTGAATAATATTCACACACAATCTACAAAAGTATTATTGGAATTCTTCAATTTATTTAAGGAAGTAAATGTTGCTTAACTGTTTTTATTGGTAATCTTGGGGTAAAAAATAAAGAAAGAAGAAAACTATATTAAATTAAAGCTAGCGAATGAGTGTGAACCTCAATAATAATATTTTAAAAATATATATTTTTATTGATTTTCCACAGAGGGGAAGGGAGAGGGATAGAGAGCTAGAACATCGATGAGAGAAACATCGACCAGCTGCCTCCTGCACACCCCCCACTGAGGATGTGCCTGCAACCAATGTACATGCCCTTGACTGGAATCGAACCTAGGCCCTTTCAGTCCGCAGACCGACGCTCTATCCACTGAGCCAAACCAGTTTCGGCAATAATAATTGTTTAATAACTATTATTTTATATTAACTATTTTTTCCTTTGAAAATATTTATTCTGACTTGATACCGTACTTAAATTGATTCCATACTCACAACCTCTCTTCATAAACCGTAAATTCCTCCCTTATGACATCTTTATTTTGATTCTTATTTCAAGCACATTTTCAGATGTTCTGGTTCTTAAGAGCTTTTATCATGAGAATCATTTCATTATTATCTTTGTGCCCAGTGACTTCGCTGGTGATAGAGAAATTTTGGGTCATACAACTTTCCTTTAAAATTTCTGGAGAATTTCACACACACACACACACACACACATATACACACACACACACACACACACACAGCTATTATCTATTATTACTGAGGCAATGTCTGAATGGGAGAAATTTAGTTTTCCTTTTTTAATAGTCTAGAAACTGATTTCTGGTGTGCTTCTGTATCCTCTAAGTTTATTTACTTTGTTGAAATATACATTGATCTGTTTTCTTTTTCCCCCTGCAATAACACGTATATTTGTGTGTGTGTGTGTGTGTGTGTGTTTAACCTTGATGCTATAGTAAAATCCAATAACATCTCACAAAAATAAAAATATACGTAAATGTTTATTCCCCTTCTCTGGTGACTGATAGTTTGTGGCTTTTCTGTGGGTCAGCTGAGTCTGTTGGCTCAGGCCCGTCACTGCCCTGGGCTGGACTCTGTGCTCCCTGCGTCTCCACTCTGAAGCTCAGGCTAAAGAGGCCTTGGTACCTGCGCATGCATTTCTGGTGGAAGAGTTCAGAAGTTCTAAAGAGTCATTTAAAGCAGCGGTCGCCAACCTTTCAGACCTCTGGACCACCAGTGGTCCACAGACTGCCGGTTGGTGACCCATGATTTAAAACATGTGATGCCTCTTCAGACCCCGCTGGGGAAAGCACCCATGTTCCACTGGCCCAAGCAACTCCTGTGGCCAACCTCCAAGTCAGTGGGATGGAGACATATCCTCAGACCACAGGGGTGGGGCTGGAAGGGGTGCACGTTAGGTCTTCTTTTATTCTTTTATTTCAAAAAGTACATTTTTATATCATTAGACTATTTTTGAAATTGTATCTGTGAGTACTTTATGATGTTGGCTAACAATGTGTTGGATCTCCAGTGACTATCCTTGATTTATTTTTATTTATTTAACTTTTCATTTTTTTTCTATGCCATTTCCAAGACTGATTCAAGTACAAAACAAATAATAAAAAATTTAAAGACTTGTAAATATAGATAATTGGAAGGCAAATTTATCATTATTTTTAGATAGTTTGTCCATTTTAGAAATTCAAGAAAATCAACTAAACTTACTTTATGAAGCTTTGGTGATTGTAAGTTTGCTGTTTCAAAATGTTTACAAATTAGTAACTTTGATGTATAGCAATAATAATTTAATAATTGCACAGTAAATTTGATGAAAATGTTACCACAGTCACAACATTAAAAATATGACATAACTACTTATTAGCTTAAAAACAAATACTTACAGCCTATATAAACATGATAAAACCCTTTAGACTGATGTAAACAAGATTTTAATATATGGAACTTGAATAGAAAATCTCAACATTATAAAGGTGCTGATTATTGCTAAAGTAATCTACATATTAATGGAAATAAGAATGTTGATGAAATGGGATGTTTTTCAAGTCTCATGGAAGAATAAGCCTATGCACATGCTTAACAGAGTTTGGGAAATGTAAGAACAATGAGGAAAGACTTGCCCCAGTAAATATTTAAACTTAATATAATGCCATTGTAATTTACAGACCTTAGTGTTGACACAAAAGTTCATCGACAACTCAATAAATAAAATAGAATCCAGGAATCTGTTCATGTATGTGATGGGGTTCAGTGCGCCATAAAAGTGGTTCTATAAATGGCTAATTTTGTACAACTAACTAGTTTTGGGGAGAAAGCTCAGGAGGACTAGACCATTGAGGACAACTAACTGGAGGGAGGGGAGGAGGACTAGACCTTTGTCATTAACTCTCTTATAATATATATAATAATTAAGTTTGTTAAAAGAAAATCAGACTACAAACACACTAGAAGAAAGTATTGGTCAACATTTAGAATCAGAGTTTGGAAGACATTTCTAAATTGCATCTCAAACCCTTCAAGTATCAAAGCCAGTCTGATAGACTTGAGTATATTAGAATGTCACAGCTCTGAAAACCCAAAACCACCATAATTGAGGTTAAAGTAAAAGAAGTTTGAAAAAAATAGTTGCAATGTGTCTGACATCACGTGCAAAAGCTTTTATAAAACCTAGGCTTGTTGATTAAATTCAATGAGATGATGTATGTAATGGGTCTAGATAAAGAATTCTCAATAAATGGTACTGATCTCAATGCTGATGATGGTGCTGCTGGTAGAGGTGGTGGTGCTGGAGGAGGGGGTGGTGCTGGTGGAGGTGAGGTGTTGGCAGAGAGGGTGGTACTGGAGGAGGGGTGGTGCTGGTAGAGGGGATGGTGCTGGTGGAGGGGGTGGTGCTGGTGGAGGGGGTGGTGTTGGTGGATGTGGTGGTGCTGATGGAGGTGGTGGTGCTGGTGGAACAGGTAGTGCTGGTGGAGGTGGTGGTGCTGGCGAAGGTGGTGGTATTGGTGGAGGTTCGCTGAGGGCCTTTGGTGAGCAGGGTGCTCTCCGAGCCTTCAAGCAGCTCTCCCTGCCCGAATGAGGCTGCACTCTCAGGGAGGAAATAGCTCAGCCCAGAAACAGTTCTTCAGTGGGTCACCCTGCAGAAGCGCTGCTCTGGCGAGCTGAACAAAGGGGCCATTATTCTCCTCCACAGACAACGCCAAGGAGGTGCTGGGTGGTCCAGAATCCAGGAGACAGATAATGTAATGACTCCATTCATCAAAAAGGCAAGCATGCACACCAGCTGCCCGCCAGCTGGAAAATGAAGCTCCTCTCTGCTCGGAGGATAATTTACTTCTGCCGGGAGACTCCGCAGTACCCTTCACCTTCAGGGACCAGTGGAATTCCAACAGTGTCTTGTAACATTGTGCTGACCCAGCACTGAGACTCCAAAGGAGAGCGAAATAAATCAAACCAGCCAAGGAAAAAACCTCTCATGTTAGAAAACACACAAAAAAACAACAAACAACTGCTTTTCTTTTGTGATCTTTCTCTATTATTACTGTTGTTGTTAATATGGATACTTCATATTCTGTAGCTGAGCTTGCTTATCTCTTGTCTGTCCTTTGGAAGAATAAGCCTGTGCACATGCTTAACAGAGTTTGGGAGATGTAAGAACAATGAGGAAAGACTTGCCCCAGTAATATTTAAACCTAATATAATGCCATTGTAATTAACAGGCCTTGGTGTTGATATGAGTTCATCAAAACTCAATAAATAAAATAGGATCCAGAAATTAGGAAGTCTCCTGTCAAGTTTTGGTGCTCAGCTAATCATAGTACAAGAAACTATGGTGTGTGCTTCTGTATGTAGCATTCCTTCAACCTTTACTGGTTTCTCCTCCAAACATTAATGTGGTCCAGGACCCACACTTATTAACTTCATCTTTGTTTTTGGATTAACTTAAAAAATATATATTTTATTGATTTTTTTTTTTACATAAAGGAAGGGAGAGGGATAGAGAGCCAGAAACATCAACGAGAGAGAAATATCGATCAGCTGCCTCCTGCACATCTCCCATTGGGGATGTGCCCACAACCAAGGTACATGCCCTTGACTGGAATTGAACCTGGGACCTTTCAGTCCACAGGGCAATACTCTATCCACTGAGCCAAATCAGTTTTGGCTGGATTTATTTTTGAGGTCATCTCCTTTCCTCTGCCTGATGCTTCATGAATACTCATCACAAACTGTAATGAGGTCATGATTTAATAAACACTCGATATGTGGTGCAACCTACCAGGTACTTTGTT
Source organism: Pipistrellus kuhlii (assembly GCF_014108245.1). Lineage (NCBI taxonomy): Eukaryota > Metazoa > Chordata > Mammalia > Chiroptera > Vespertilionidae > Pipistrellus > Pipistrellus kuhlii. The sequence goes on from NW_023425438.1 coordinate 642,269, forward strand.
CAAACACACAAAAATGAGGTAGTTCTTATTCTATCTTTTCTATAAGTTAAACTTAAGTTCAGAGCAAGTTACCAAAGCCACAAAACTGAGATGCAAATCTATTTGATTTAAAAACTGAGGCACAGGATCTTACTACATGTCATCTACTATCGATCACCTAGCAATCTTCCTCTGATGTTAACATTTCCAATTTATTAACTGTTTTCTAAATTCCGGTCAATGTTACTAATGCCATAGAAAAATTATCTCATTCAATCTTCATGACAACCTTATATGTGAGTTCCATTCTTATTTACATATTCAGATGACAGCCCTGAGACTTAAAGATATTTGGTAATTTATCAAGTTCCTATGGATAGAAATGGATGGATCCAGGATTTGAACCAGGATCTTTCTGAAATCAGTGTCTACGGCCTGAACCATTGCATCAAATGCCTTCTATTTCTGCCCAGACGCATTGGCTTTCACCAATGGGCCATGCCCACTACCGCTGTGCATGGTCAGATCCCAGGTAAAATGCAGCTGGTGTTCCTGAGGGTTTGTTTATGAGCCAGCCAAGGTTAGTCTGTTGATTTGGAAAGAAAAGCTTTAAGTTCTTCTAAAAGAGACTATGCCAAACTGAAAAACACAAAACAGTTCAGGAATTGGGTGTTGTAGTCCCCAGGGTAAAATAAATTAAAAAAAAACACACCAAACTACAATAGAACAGGAAGGAGCGATGTCATGGAGATAAGGAAGGCTTTTGGCATGGTTTCCCTGAAGGCAGAAATTATCATCAGAGAGAAGGGAAGAAGTGAAAGAGACTGTCCACTCTGAGAAAGCACCAGGGGAAGAAAATGACGTCCAGGGGCTGGCAGCTGAAATAGATCTTTGGTTGGAATTGCAGAAGGAAGCTCTGGACAGTAACCGTTAGGTTATGTTAATTATGTTTACATTCAATTCTTTTTCCAGTATATTCCTTCCTGCTTATCTTATCTCGCCTTCCTTGTTAATCTAGAAAGAAACACTGCCTACACCCATACATGAAAATGCCATTTTAATTGGGAGAAACTCAATCTCTAGAAAGAAATCATCTGTTGTCCTTACATTTTCAACACACACACAAAGAAGATTTATCTGACTGTTATTTTTGCCACCGTGCAGCCAGTTTTATACATAAACTCATACCAAGTCATTAAAGTCTTATTATTTCCCATCCCTTCCTGTAAGACATCTTCTCCAACTGCCAGCCCACAGCAACAATGGTGTCCGGTCCGAGCGCCATCTGGACTTTCTTTGCTTGTCTGTTGCTGCTGTCTTGGAAGGCTGGCCACTGCCTTGTAAGCAGGCCCTGTCTTTGCATCATTTCCATTCCTTATTGGATCCATCACACCTCCCAAATCCTGGTGCTGACACAGGAAATACCTTCCTTCATCCCACTGTGCTCATGCCAACAGTAAGCATTCAATGAAACCAGCACAACGGAGCTGCCACCTTCCTGAGTAGAAGGGGCTCACTGAGCCCCAAGGAGGTTCTCACCAAACTGGAGAGAGCTCTGAAGGAAATAGATCGCTTTTTGCTTGGGGAACATGCTAAATCACGGGGTCTGTTTTATTTGTATGTATTCAACCGAAATGAGACAATCTCTTGCTATTTACATTAACCCTTTCCGAACAGGCTCGGAGTCTATGAAACCAGTGTAATACATTTTGCATGTGCATTTGAAAGAATGTTATATATGTACATATACATATATATATATATATATATATATATATCATCTGCTTTTATTCATGGGCAGGTGCATCACTTCGTCATGATGTATTCTGGCTCCAGTGCTGCTGTTCTGTCTCCTGGGTGCACCTGAGGCATTTCTGTCCCTAACCCCGTGGAGACCAGGGGACCATGGAGAGGACAAAGGGGAAACCTGAAACACAGAAATAAAAGTGTTGACACTTGTTTGGTTTTCCAGGTTTCATGTGGAAACCGTTGTTTGGAGCTGGAACACAAGTTTAGGGTGTTCCCCAGGCAGGTTGGCTCTGCCCCTATGCATAAAAGTAGGGTGCACTAAGTCCTGCCCATATTACCCTCACCCCACCCCCACGAATCAGTATCACCCAAAGTGTTTCTGCCCTTGCCAGGCTGGCATGGCTCAGTGGCTAAGCATCAACCTATGAACCCAGGGTTTGTGGTTCAATTCCCAGGCAGGGCACATGCCTAGGTTGCAGGCTTGATCCCCAGCAGGGGGTGTGCAGGAGACAGTCGATTGATGATTCTCTCTCATCATTGATGTTTCTGTCTCTCCCTCCCCCTTCCTCTCTGAGATCAATAATATCTATTTAAAAGGAGTTTCTGAGGGATGAGGGGCCTTCCACACATGACCACGTCACTCCCTGGGAAAGTCACTGAGGTTGCCATGTCCACAAGTCGAACGTGTGGGCTTGAACTGATAGCCCAGAGCACGCCATGTACTTTTTTAACATTCTTTAATGTTTTCAGATGAGCACAGCCCTTAAATAGAAAGGCTGACCCATCTCGAGGACATTTTCCCAAGGAGAGCACAGCACTGCCTTCTCTTCCTTAAATTACCTAGAACAGGGCTTGCTGCAATGTAGGTCCTATTCAAAGCCTGCCTGTGAATGTCAACACTGTTGTCACTACTATTATGATCTACCTTACTGAGTTCAATAGTCTTTCATGAGACATGCCATATCTGGACCACAAGGTGAATTTTGTCTGATCTCACATCTGGATTGCTGAGTACCACTTGCTCCTAACTCAGAGTCCCCACACCGGACGGTCAACCTCTTGTCCTAGATTTTTATGTCTTCCCTGTAACAGGGCTCACTAGAAAGTGTCTTACTTTGGGCCCAGCCCAGAGGCCTCCCTTCAGGTTCACACCCTTTAGTGGGTGTATTAGAAGCATTTCTATGTCTATATTCTCCAAACAGCGAGCTCCTGGAGACAGGAAGCAGGTGTGACTCGGGTGGTGTGCTTCACTTGAAGCAGATCTGAGCCACACTTGACGTTCTGTTCTGCTGGTTGAATTCTTGTGGACCCCATGCTTGTCCTGGCAGCTGTCACTTCCTCCATGGCTTGAGAGCTGGATTCAGCTTTCCTGCTCCCCCTCCTTCCTGCAGCTCATCCCAGGGCAGGGCGGAGGTCCAGGAAGCAGCCCTGCCTCTCTGTCCCAGCTTCCCTGCTGGCCCGGGTCCCACAATGTGTTTTATTTTTTTTGCCAGTGGTCAGTTCACAATTCAGGCACGTATTGCTTATGGGAACACAATGAAACTTGATCTGAAATAGCCCGCAGTGATGACTACAGTCATAATAAGTTATAGATTAAAGGACTTGGGAAGGAAGGAAGGAAGGAATTGAAGAAGGAGGGTGGACAGGAAGGCTGGAAGGCAATGAGAAAGAAAGAAAGTGTGATAGGAGATGGATGTTTTTAAGTGGGCGAGAAGAGATTAACTGTACAATGTATATGTTCTTATGCATAGCCCATGGACGCAGCCATAGCAAGGTGGAGGCCTGGGGTGAAGTGGTTATCAGGTGGAGGGGGTGGTGGTGGTGGTCTATTTTGTGATGAGCCCTGGGCCAGACACTTGCACAGAATCCCCTGAGGGATATTGTTTTATTTCTGTCTTCATATTGAGAAAACTATGACTCAGAGAAGATAAATGACTCTCCAAATCATATTGGATGCAGAAAGAGGTGGTTTAGCCATCAGAAGATGTTAAAATATCTCCCAGTGTTCCAGAGAGTATCCGAGAAAGCTAATAAAAAGCAACCACCATCAACCAGACCAAGAGACATCCACACCCTGGATTACTGCTAAGCCCACCACCATCTCAGCAGGTCACTCCCCTCCAGGGAAGAAGGTCTCTGTGGCATTTTGCAGGGGATGCGATGCAAGGTGACTTCCAGAGCTGGCTGTGAGCCCAGGTAGAGTGATCAGAAAGGTGCTTTCCCAAGCAAGGCTGAGGTTACACGCTCCTCCAAGGTCTGTTACCTTCCATCCTTTAGATGTCTTCAGAGTTCCCTGCCTCCGGGAGGGGCAAGCCAGCCTGCTCCCCGGGGAAGTCGCTGCGGGCCTCCCCTGTGCTCTGCGTGGATGGGCACGGGACTTACATTTTTAAATGACAGTGGAAACCCATAGCAACACACATTTTTCCCATTTGAAAGTTAAAAAAAAACACAAAAAACTTTGCTGCTTCAGCAGCGAACAAAATGTTACAAAGTGAGTATAAATCAAGAATCCCCGTTGTCCTTTAATTATGGCACTCGCCAAGGTGCCCATGTTTTATGTATGTTGGTCATTATTTTCAAAACAACGATGAATCTCTTCTTTGTAAACAGAATGTGAAATCTAGCAGTTTCATTGCTTCTAGACTTGCTGGGGGCAGAGCGATAATTCATGGTCAGTAATTACTTTGTGGAAGAATGAGCCCCACGATTCAGGGGTTCTGGCTTTTATGTGGAATTACCCTTGTCTGGCCAGTCTCACTAGTTCTTCTCAGACAATAATTCACTGTAACTGTATTCGATAAAAAAATATTAGCCAGAAAAACACAGTAACTTCAATTGATGTTGTCTTGCAATCGTCTGTTCTCTGAATTTATGGATTCTCAGATCACCATGGAATATGGAACAGTCAGGGTCTGTGTGCACAGATTGGCCAGTAAAAATTGGAATTTGGGACACTGGTATATTTAACAACTGGCTCTCTGAAAATATATCTAATTTTGCTACTATAAAGTATATGCAGTATATAACTTACAAACAATAAAATATTTATATTTAATACTTTTTACTGTAGATTCCATATAGGCAATTGCTTCTCACAGAATGCTTTAGTTGAGTTTTGCCCAACTCTTGTATCCAGATACAAAATATGGTTTCAATTGACAGGCATGTATAGTTCCAACATGAATGTTAGTTGATATTTTAATTTATCTTAACAAGTAGGATCAAAGTGAAACAACAAAGAAGTATGTCTGAACTTGACTCATTTGTCAATGATGGAGCAACTTTGCTAAATTGGATAATTGCTTTCAAATGCTGGAAGGATATTTACTCATAATACAATGTTTATTCACTGTGTTTCAGCTATAGGTATGAAACTCATTTAAGTTTAACCTGCATTACGATTTTCGCCATAATTTTCTTAAGCCTAGGTAATCAACAATAAATCAAGACTTATAATAGAATATTTGCCAAATTGGTGTAAATATGCACTGCTTGGCTGACTTTAATCTACAAATGCCACATCACTCAATGCTGAGAAGGGAACAGATTCTCAATAGCACAGCATTATGTAGTATTTCCAGTGTTCAGTAGATGTAAATATCCCCAAGAGCATAGCTAATGATAAACATGTAGTAAAATAATTAGGAAGTGATGAGTTTTGAGTATTCATTAACCTTTGTTTTTAATATAAGTTAGTTATAAATTTAATATTTGATAATAACTATGTTTAACAATTGGCTTACAAAATTCCTGAACATTTAACAATTGGCCTTTCAAAGACCTTATTTCCTAATGCCACTGCATTGAAGATTAGGATTCCAACATATTAATTTTGGGGGAGGGGCAGGGCACAAACATTCAGTTCATAACACTTCCCTTATTAACAGACTAAAAAAAGGATAATCCTATCTTAGTAGATATAGAAGAAGCATTAGACAAAATCCAACATTGGTTCCTAATAAAAACTTTCAGAAAACTAGGAATAGAAGAGGACTCTTTCAACCTGATAAAGGGCAAAACACCAAAAAAAAAAACCAACTATAGTTAGTGTTATAGTTAATGGGGAAAGACTGAATGCATTTTCCCTAAGATTGAGAATAAGGAAAGATGTTTGCTCCCACCAGTTCTATGCAAGCATGTCAAACTCACGCCCACTGGCCACAAGTTTGACATGCATATATTAGAGGAATAATAATAATAATAATAATAATAATAATAATAATAATGAAATAAATACAAAACACAGCATTCAAATTGGAAAGAAGGAAGCAAAATTATTTTTATGTGTTGGTATGATCTATGGAGAAAATCCAATGAATTCTACATAAAAAAAACTATTAGAACTAAAAAATGAGTTTAAAAAAGTTGCAGGGTGTAAGATAAATACACATAATCTATGTTATCTATATATATAAAAGGCTAATATGCAAAGTGTCCCCTCCGGAGTTCAACCAGGAGACCGGGAGTTTGATCGCTCACTATGATGTGCTGACCACCAGGGGGTGGTGTGGAACAAAGGAAGGCCTCAGCCCTGATCGCTGGCCAGGCCTGAGGACCCTACCTGTGCATGAATTTTGTGCATGGGCCTTTAGTTTGTATATATTAGCTATAAACCAAGCAATCTTCCTCTCCCACAGAAACAACCCTTATCTTTTGTCTCCGATTTTCTCTAGCATCAGTTGCTGCCACTTTTCATTCTCATCTTATGTCAAGTTGTGGGTTCCATAAATGACTTGTTATTATCCTTGGCAAGGGTATTGTCTGGGGATTTAGGAAACTAGGCTCTGCCTTGTACCCTGAGTGCACTTGAGGGGGTTACTTCACTCCTCTGAACCTGTTTTTTTCTTTTTTTTTCTTTTGAAAAATGGAAGTTTGAATGTAGGGCATTTCAACAAATAAAAGTTGTATTTTTTTTGTCCTGTAAAGAAATGTGTGTTTGCCGGTTACCAGTGCATCATCTGCTTCTATAAGGCATCTGGCTTCCTCTTCTATGCAGCCCAAGTGCAGATTTAGCCCATAAGAATGGGACTCAGGACTCCTGGGTGCCTACAGTGGAGCCAATGGCAGGCACTACGGTGACATGGTCCACAGTCCACCGCTGGGCACCAAGTGAGAGGGAGCTCAGAGCTGGCTGAGCAGTTTAAGCTCTCAACAGAGACCATTCCAGACCTGAGCGGTTTAAGCCCTCTGGGCCTTGGCACAATTTGTAGCCCAGATTAATTAATTAATGTTCACAAAGCACTTTGAAGATGGCAAAAGCTGTGGGATTGCAAAGCTCATGTATTAACGATGACAATTAAATCAATTTGAGCTCCAAATTTAGCAATCAGAATTGGATGGGGAAGGGCAGGGTCCTGGGTTGGAAGGAAAAGCCCTGTGGAAGGTGGTAAGAGCCATTCTGTACGGGGTGTGCTGGGGCATGAAGGCTTCCAGGAAACATGGGCCTGTGTCCCTCCTACATCACCTGTCAGAAATGGCCCAGAAGTGGCCAGTGCTACCTGCCTGCCAGTTGGGTCATTCGATTTTCAGGGAATAAAGGCTGAACACCTGCTGTGTGTAAAGCCCTGTTCAAATCCATGTCTCACAGATGTAACGTCAAATCTATTGTTTCTTGCATCGTGCCACAAGGCCTGGGGCAGCAGAGAAGTGGGTTCAAATTCCAGTTCTGACAAAAGTACTGAGGGGTACTTTGGAAAAGTAACATCACCAGTATGAGCCCCAGGATTCTCCTGTTTGAAGGAAGTAAAAACTTATATCAGTCTTTCAGAGCTATGTCTGTAAAATATGTATTAAGAAACTGATCCATCATGGGTGCTCCGAGGGCATTTTCCCAAGAAACTATGGCCAGTGTACCAGTTCCTATAGTTGGTGTGGATTTTAGTTGCCATTGATGATGATGCTGCGCTTTAGGACAATCCTCTTTTGCCCTCCTCTCAGGTGCTCATTAGAGGAAGGGAAGAAGTGTCTGTTTCATGTTTTCCTCTGCTAGCTGTCGTTCTCAAGGCCCTCAACAGCTCATTGCCAATGCTGGTGAGTCGATGGAATAGCTCACGTTTGGAAGAACGTTGCTGTCCCTGATGGGGCAGGGTGGAACCTGCCTTGTCTCAGCCTCTGGGTCTCAGGTAAGGGGGTTACAGGCACACATTTTAAAGGCCCCCAACTGGGTCTGTTCTTAACGCTGGAGAACATGGCAAGGATGCTCTTTATCAAGTTCATATACAGTTCCATGTGGAGCCTCATGGCTCTCACCTCCCTGCTCGGCTCCATTGGAGAAGGCTGGGGATCCAGTGCTCTGCTGACACGTGAAGGGAAAGCCCTTTGAAGACGCAGAAGGTGTGAGTCATTTATAATCGTCTTGAGTCATCAGCCAACTTCAGAGATCTGGTTCTCTTTAGTACTCATTACCCCTTTAATAGACTGAGTGGGGCCAATAGTTAATTTGCAAATTGCAGGACTCGGGAAGGTGAGACTCTCCTGGCAGGGTAATTAATAAATTATTTTTTGAAGAGCGGTTGAGTCTATTCAATTTTCCAAATTTATTACACTTACGAGACAACTTTTTAATTCTTTCCACCCTCCAGGCTCATGAGAGTTCATTCATCATCAGCTCTTCTCCCACCCTTCTCCCTCACCCTCTTCTGGGGGCTTGCAGTAACACGCCTCCTCTGCCAGGCGGCATAGTCAGAATGTGTCACTCCGAGAGGGTCCCCAACAGGCATTTGCTTGTTATAAGATGCTTCACATGTACCCTCACTCTGTGCCTTGAATCCTGTAACCATTCACAGCCATTCTCAGTCTCACTACGTCACTTGTCCCAGTTCCATTCCCCTCGATCTGTTTATCTAGCTACCTCCTGGCTTCCTTGGCTGTACGCACAGTGTGTTATGGGTTGAACTGTGTGCACCCAGAATCCATTCATTGAATTCTTGATTCCCAGCATCTCAGAACATGACTTTATTTGGAAACAGGTTGCTGCAGATGGAAGTTTTCATTGCGGGATGTTCTTCCAACGCAACTGGGGTTCCCATGAAGGCAGAGGGACACACAGGAGAGTGCCTTATGAAGAGGGGAGACTGAGGTGATGTAACTACAGGCCAAGAAAAAAGAAAGATTTCCAGAAAGCCAGGAATCTAGGAAGAGGCAAGGCAGGCCTTCCCTGAGTTTTCAGAGAGTGTGGCCCTGTCAACAGGATGACCTCTGACTTCTGGCCTCCAGACTGTAAGAAAATAGGTGATGTTGTTTTAAGCCACTAGTTTGTGGTACTGCATTAGGGTATCCTTGGCAAACAAATACATGGGGATATGGCAGAAATGCTATTTCCTGAGGCTTGTCCCGAGGCAAGGACAATGCTGGCAATCAAATCTAAAGTCAAATAGCATGAACAAGTTTTCCACGTTCATCAAGACATATCCCGCAGCCCTGCTTTCGGGTGCAGGTGCTGACTGTTTATGACACTTACAGAAACATCTGTCTGCCAAGGGCGACCATCTGGAGCTCCTGACATTGACCAGAAGTCTATGAACTACTTGTTCACAAGACCCCTGTTCACAAGGATGAAGAGTACAGGTTACACCAGGAGCATTTTTTTCTAGAAATTCTGTGGGACTCAGACAATGTCCTGAGCAGAGGTGATGGACTATGAACTAGGCAGACAAGTACAATTGCTGACATTAGTGGCCATGTGGCCTAGCGTAGTTAAGATGGGCTCCCCAACAGAAGCAACAGTGATAAATACTGAAAGAGAAAGATTTGATGGCACGCATGGGGACCATAAGGATAAAGCATGGACGCAGAAGCAGAGTGACAACTGTGGCTTTGTGACAAAACAGCTGGTTAGAGTGATGGATTAGGGAGTAGGAGAAAGGTTGAATGTTGGAGGTTAAAAATCATACTCTACTCTTAGCTTGGCTAGGAAATCATGTCTTCCTTCCTTCCTATCCTTCTTTCTTCTCATCTTCCTTTTTCCTTCTTCTTTCCTATTATCTCTCCTTCCTTCCTCTCACCCATTTTCATTCACCTGCACTATCCTTTTCCTCCCTTCCTTCAATATTCAACACAAACACACTGATTGTCTGGGTACCAAACCCTCTGCCAGGCTGCGGGATGAAGGAATATAACATCATTGCTGTCTTAGAGGAGCTTACACAATTACACACAATTCCTGTAACGAGAGCAAGAGCTTTGCTAGGTGTTCTGAGAACACAGGTATGTAAATGCATTCACGGAGGCAGTGCTTCACAAAGATGCGGGCCAGGCAGATGTGTTCTTACGTTTTACACACATGAGCTAATTTAATCATCACAATAACCTGATGCATGATTATTACTTCACCTAATTTATACTCGAAAAGACCTAGGCTTAGAGAAGCGAGAAAGCCTCTCTAACTACAGAGCTGGTAGGTGGCAGACACAAGGCTAGATCCCCGTTTTCCCAAACCTCCACTTGTGTCCTTTGTACCCCATGATAGTGTCTGAATACCCTTAAGCTGGAAACTGTTTGTTCACCTGGATTTTTCTTACTGCTCTCGGTTGCTTTGTGGTCATGGAGTCCACCACACAACACCTTTTGGTGAACAGGGGATGGAGACTGTCCCTCTTCTGTAGGGATACTTTGCTGCCCTGGGTGACGAAACACGGGCGCCTCAGCCCAGGGAAGGCTCCCTGTCCCCGATTCAGCTGACAGAAGGAGACTCGCCAGCTAAGCGGGATGCGGCTAGCCGAAAATACACACTAATCTAATCTTCGGGCTGTTCTGGATGAGTCTCAGGGATGTGGGAGGCTAGCATGTCACACAGGCAATTACTGGCCGGACGCAGGATTGCATAAGGCAGGGATGACGAGGGCTTCCTGCTCGGCTCGCACGCCCTGAGCTTGCCAAGGAGGGTTATCTTCCCAGGAGGAGTGTGCCAGCTCCGAGAGGATGTGAAGTAACCGTGAGGATGGGAAGGAAGACATGCTCAATGCGAAAAGAGTCCAGGCTCTTCAGCTCGTACTGGGATCTCTCTCTCTCTCTCTCTCTCTCTCTCTCTCTCTCTCTCTCTCTCTCTCTCTCGGTTTTGGCCCTGTCCCCTTCTATCTTTAATTTTGCTTTTACTTTAACTTGCCTCTCTGCTTTTCGTTGCAGGCGTCCTCAAACTTTTTAAAGTGGGGGCCAGATCACGGTCCCTCAGAGAGCTGGAGGGCCGGACTATATGAACTACTAATTCCTACTGTAACACCTCGGCTGCGCTCACTGCCCAAAAAACCTGGCGGGCCGGATCAGACTCCTCTGCGGGCCGCATGTGGCCTGCGGGCCGTAGTTTGAAGACGCCTGGTTTAGTGCTTCACACCGAGTCCGTATTGGAGAACCTGCCTCATCCATTTCCCACAGACAAGAAGCTGACAGAGTCCGGGGTGGTGTTGCAGGGAAGGGTCTCGGAGACTGAACACTGAACAGGAAGCACTCTACTAGATATTTAACAGGCAACAAGCTGTAGAGCTTTACAGTAACCAAACTGCACACCTCGTACCTCTTTCTTCTCAACAAAGACCTACGTCACATCCCCCCGGCTACCCCCGCCTCAGCTGCTCACAGGGGAAACACGCCTCTCGCTTGGTCTCCTTTGAAACACTGACTCCCAGCTCCTCAGAGTGGCCAGGAAAATGCTTGAAAAGAGAGATGGATGAAGAACAGACAGGGCTCCTCTAGATCCTCCGGGATCTGATTTTGTTTCTGTTCTTTGTCAGGTGAGAAGAGGGAAATCTCGAGGGGCAAAGTCACCAGCTCTGAGTCCCACGGTAGCCCGGGGAAACCCATGGCACATTTACCACTAAAACACAGGGCTTCCTCCCTCCCTGTGCAGGGAGCCATCTGCGTGGCTATACACATGAATGTGGCAGCTGAAGAATCGGGGAGTCACAAAACATCCACATCCACACCAGAGAGCGTTTCTGTTAGTAGAAACCCCTCAGTAAGAATCACTTTCCAGGATGACCTTGGATCATGAAGAACATGTTATGTTATTTTAAAGGACAGGAAAATAGGCGACTGCATGCAACACTAGTTACAATCGAATTAAAACCCACACAAGAACCTCTTCAGGAGAGTACAGGGGGTCAGCGGTAATTACCTAGTTCACTCTAACAGATTCGTATTGAGCGACTCTTCACTCACAAAGTAGTTATTATTTGCCAAGAACCATGGCAGGCATTTGAAGGAAATTAACTCAGATATTACAGAGTTTTATGGCATTTTATTGACCTATAGTCAATATGAAAATCAAGTTCGGAGAGGTTCAGAAACTGGCTCAAGCTGATGTCAGTGGCTTGGTAGGTCAGCGTTATCTAAATGGATTGAGGTCCTAAATAGTAAAATGGTGGCTGATCACACCAGTACAATCTCTAGACCATAAACATTGTCAGCCCCTTACCTGGCCCCAGATTTTTCCAGCAAGAATCATCCTTAGCTGCACAGAGTGCCGGAGCCAATGCTGAGCTTTAGAAGTCTGGCCCTGAGGGTGGAATGTGAGGGTGGGACCTGCTGAAATGAGACTTCCTGGCTTTCTCTGTCTGTGCCATTTCTGTACTCAGCTTGAGCCTTGGTGCCATGTGGCTTTAAAGACCCTCACTACCACTGCCATGATCATACTCTTCCTCCTCCTCTGCCTGCTTCTCTTCCTCTATATCATTCTCTTCCCCTTTCTCTATCTCCTTCTCTCTTCCTCTATCTCCTTCACTTCCTCCTCCTCTATCTCCTCTTCCTCTTCCCTCTTCTATCACTTTATTACTAATATCTTCATCCCCAACATCACTATGACCAACCTTTAAATCAACCCTAAGAAATAGGAATGATCATCTCTGTTTTCCAGATGAGAAATTGTGACTTACAGAGTTTAGATAAGTTACTCAAGATTACCAGCCTGGTCAATGATATGGAAAGCTTTAAATCCAGGCCTCCTGCCTGCAGAGTGTAAAGGTTTCAGCACTAACAAAACACAGCATGGCTTCATCCTCTGGACCCACTAGCCCCTCGCCATGTTCTGCCTTCCAGATTGGCACTCCTCACCCCTTACACTCTACCCACCTAGTGCTGGCATCTGTCTAAACCAGGTCTTGGTTGACTGGGGTTGGACTTCCCAATGGGCTGACCCTTGTGACCACCTCAGCTTCCTCACCCCCCACTTACTCCACGCAGACTTTCTGACCTCCACCCCCTCTCCTTGGAACCCAGTTGTAGCTGATGTCCCCAAACGCTCTCTGCCCCTTGCCCTCCGTCCCCGGACGTGGTCCTCTTAGAACTGACCACGCCTCTCCACCTCTCGCTCCCAGCTTCTCGTTGTGCTGGGAAATATTTCTGTGCCTCCAAAACTGGCCATGTTGCTGCTCAGATGACTGCCTCCCCCCAGCTCAGTCCCCTCCGGGAGCGGGTATTTCCACAGTTTGTTCAAGAAAAGTAGCAGCTTTCTTGTTTCTGCCACTAATCAGCACACACCTCCGAGACCCTCTCACCTGGCCCTGAGTCAAACACCAGAGCTTCTGACTCTCCAAGCACCACAAACAATAAAGTCACTGTCCAAAGAAGATAGAAACGTAAAGAGACAGATCGGTCCAGATGAAGTCCTGTGCATTGCTCAATCCCCTTGCATTTCCTTGGATTTCGAAGAATTCTTTCCGCTGTTTACTCCACCCAGAGATGCTAAGAAAGATGTCAAAACCGCCTGTGGTGCTGGGGAGAGAGGCTGGCTGTTCACATCCCCACCCTGAGTTCGATGACTGTGATGGGAACCCGGTTTTCCGAATGGCAGCTGGTCCCCAGGAGACTGGCTGCCTGGGGCTCTCAGCCCTACCAGGACCTGCTAAGGGGTCCTGGGTAAACTTCCTGCCTCTCTGAGCCCTCACAGCCTCTCCTTCACAGAATAAAGTAATTTTTGCAGGTTCTTTCCAGGATTGCGACTTGAAGGACACGTTCCTTGAATGCTGGGCTGTGTTTACAGCTCTCTGCATGGCAGACACAGCGGCATCCACTGGCTGGTACACGCAGAGAGGGTGGGAACGCTGGGCCAGGTGGAGGGAGGGGGTGAAGCGGACACCTGTGGCATAGCTAGGGAACTCTTGCAGGGCTGCAGAGAGGGGGGCGGGGCCCAGGGGCTGAACACTCACTCTTCTCTGGCTCCCCAGAGCCAGTCCCTGTAGGAGAGTCTGAGTCACGTGCTTCCCTTCCCTGCCTGCCGCCCTCCCCACTCCCCCCTGCATACACTGCCTCCCAGATGTTTGCGGAGACTTCAAGGAGGAACCGAGTCATTAGGAGAGTAGCAATTAGGATGGCCCATCCCAGCAATTTCAAGTTTCCTGCCAAAGGAAGTCTGTGGGGAAGGGGAGGTCCGGAGGGGGAGGGAGGGAGCCTGTTTGTCTCCTGATTGGGCCGGTTTCCATTCTGGATGCAGGAACAGGAAAGAGTGTGTGTGGGGGGGATGCCCGCCGAAAGCATGCTCCCTGATGGCCCAGAGGCAGCTCCAGGCGTTCCAGCTGCTGGCCGGACCCCCTCCTCATAGAAGTGCCCGCTTCCTTCTTTGGGGGACCCTGGCTCAGTTTGGAAGCCTTTGGCATGGGTGGGACCTGACTCCAAAAATGAAGCCGTGTTGGAAGCGGCCTGACAAATCCCGCTTCTCACCAGGCCGCCGGCTGTGCAGAGGCGGCCGGGGATGCACAGCTGCGGCTCCCAGGGCCTCCCAGCCTCGGCCGGGGAGTCGTTTCTGGCAAAAAGATCCATTTGTCCAGCTCAAACTGACGCTAAAGAGAGGAAGTGGGATTGCTTGTTCGAAACTGCTGGCCATCCCTCCCTCCCTCGGGCCACTGGAGTCTCCACACTCATGGCTTCCAAGCAGCTCCCGCTCAGGAAGGGATCTGAGAAGCCGGGCCTCTTGCACTGAGGTCACTCGATGCCGAGCAGGACCTCTGACCTGTGGTCCTGGTTTCCCAGAACCCCAAGGGGCCTGCCCGGAAAATGCCCCTGCCCCCACTTCATCATCCCTCCCTCCAGGGGCCTGCATCTCCTTATGGTTTTCCATGGGCTGTGGGGTCCGGCGCTCAGGACCCGCCTGAGAGAGGCCTGTGTCCGCAGTCACTGGCAGTGAGGGATGGACAGCTCCTCCCAGGGTGGCACATTCCCTGAGCATCCATTCCTCACCTCCAAGGCGAGAACTGGCTGTTTGGAAGAACCCTAATGCAGCCGGCCCAAAGTAGGCAAAGGAGAGAATCTAAATAAAAAATACATCTTTATAAACCTTGCTATTTGTTTCCCACTTCTGTGTAGGGTTGGTTTTCTTGTTTTCCTACGAACAGCGTCCGGCCTCCAGTGTCTTTGGGAACCCAAAAGGGTTGGAGATGTGCTGTGGTCGCCCAATGGCTGCCATTGAGGTGTGTGACCTTGGACAAGTCAGTTCCATGTCCTGGGCCTTTGCTTGGTTGCCTTTCGAAGAGAACGGATGATACAGACCTGAGCACCCACCAGGCTCCATGATGGCAGCAGAGACAATGCTGGCCTCCTCCTCTGTGCTGGCCTCCTTGGTTTCGGATCCACTTTCTGTCCATGCTGTGCTTAGGAACACAAATGGTTAAGTCACATTCAGATGGATGTGACTCTATAGGGAACGACACCGTCTGCTTGCTCACAGTCCCCGGGGGGCATCATGTCTTCTCTCTGAGCTGTCAACACACCGTGCAGGCCTGGCTCAGGGCAGGGCCCGGAGCTGCTTCCTGAGCTCCATGGATGTGCAGCCCGACTCTGCCGAGGGGAAAGGGCCACTCACTGCTCTGGTGTTCTGGTGACCTGAACTCACACACCCAGGCTCATGGTGTGGCTGGGTAATTGGGAGAATTCTGGCCTTTCTTCCGACCATGACCTCTAGTTCCTCTGGCATTGCACTTCCTCTCTGGGTGCTGCGTGCCCCCAACAGTCCCAAATCCTACCCTTTCCTAATTCTCATTGTAAAACACTCACATGAGCTAAGACTAATACGGACCCAGGACATGTTTCTGAAGACTCGGGGAGTCTCACCGCCCTGTGGCTTTTGAAATCATTAGAAGATCCACCCATCCCACCAGACAGCCTTCCCCCAGCAGAGTTCCCAGCATCTGACTTCCTGGCTGGGCTGAGCTCCCCAGGAAGTGTTCATTTCTCCTCTTGGCCCTGGGAACTCCCTCAGCATTCCCGACATTCCAGCAAGTAACACATCTCTAGCCCCCCGGGGAAGTCTACCAAGTCCTCATGGTGCTATCATAGGTCCACGTAAGCAGAGCTCCATGCTTTTCAGGTATAGCAGGTATGTTACTACGCTCAACCCCTACGGATGGAGACAGACAGATAACAGACCTGACACGTCACAGTAAGCACAAGGAGAGGTTGGCACAAATAAAGAGCTCCGGAGCTAATGTAAGCAAGCATTAACCTCTGAGAGCCACATAGATTAGCCAACTCATTGATGTAGTCAACGTTCCCTCACTAGGCCTCTGCTAGGAGGGTCCATTTGGTGCTGCAGGCTGGCCATCTGGAGGGGAGTTCACCTTCTGTTCAGAGAGAGAGCCTGCCTCAAACACCTGTAGTATAGGTTAGAACCTGTTAATTGCATAGAAGGGGCCAAGCACACTGTGGGATTCAGAAGCAGAGGACTTGTCTATGCTGAGGTTGCAGGAGACAGTGTATTGGTCAGCTCCAGCTGCCATAACCCGAGGCCACAGACAGGGCGGCTTAACCAACAGAAAGGATCTCCCATTTTCTGGAATCTGTTGGGCAATATGGTTCCCAGTGAGAACCCTCTTCCTGGTAGTAAGAGTGCGAGTGAACTCTTTGATGTCTTTCTTGTAAAAACACTAATCCTATCAAATCAGGGCTCCATCCTTTTGGACTCATTTAACTTAATCACTCCCATAAAGACCATATCTGCAAATACAGTCACACTGTGTGTTGGGCCTCAACATATGAACTTATGTATGTGCATGAGAGGTGGGCAGTAAACATTCAATCTATAATTGATGCTATCTTGAAAAGCTTTCTGAAAGGGCATCTAGTGGTAAAGGCATTGCAGGCAACAGAAACAGAATTAAATTAAATTAATAATAATTAATAATAATAATAACTGCATGCTATGTTCCTGTGAGGAGTCTAATGGATACCACTTTCCAGGTAACAGCAACACAAGGGACTCCTACAACTCACATGTAACAGATAAGAAAAGAGGCTTCCAGAAGTGAGTCAGACACCAGATCAACCCATTGGTTAATTGATGGAGAGAAGGTTACATTTGGGTCTGACTATTATGAACTTGCACGAGACTCCTACCAAAAATTCTTGTCCTTGACCTCTGCCCCTTGCTTCCCACCTGGACTAGGGGCCTTAGCTTTTAGGAGCCAGGACTAAAACCAGAGCATTCCTGGAGCCTGTCAACTGTCTTTCACTTCCTCGGAGTTGTTGAAGAGGCAGTATGTGCCAACCCTCAGCATCTCTTCCTCCTTTTCCTTTTACACCAACGCAACGGGCAACAGATCTTTCCATGGAGTCTAACTAGGATTTTCCTCCAGCCCACAGCCTTGATGCCAAACTTGCACCTCTAGCAGCAATGTCCTCAGACTTGCTTTGGTTGAAGGGAGACTGCTAAATAATGCTTCTCTACCTTTTCTTACTGGATAAATTGGTTTAAAAAGAAAAACACAAGAAACAAGGAAGAAAATAAGTACTCATAGTGATTCATCGGTAGTCTCCGCTTTTCTTAACTTTCTGAGGGGTTGTTAGTTTCTTTTCTCCCACCCACCCCTCTCCTTTTTTTCCTGTGCATTGAAATTCAACTTGAAGTCTTAATGGATTTAATAGTGTCTGAGTGTGCCTGCGTCAAAGCCTTACTATCCAGAATCAGGGTTGGTGGGTGTATAGTTCACAAATGGAACAGAGGAAATTGTGACTCCCTGATATGTAATCTTCTAAGCCTCAATTTCTCTTTTTGTAGTAGTGAGATAAAAACACTTCCTTTGAAAGGTTGTGTTGTGGGGAGAAATACTGCAAATACCGTACTTTACCTGGCCCAATAGGCACAAAGTAGAAATTTAAAAACTGGGAGTTAGTCTTTGAATTCCTCTCATTGTCGCTTAGAACATCAGTGGCACTAGTGATGTATTCGATGGCTTAGCTTTGATCCTCAGAAAGAAACACATTGTTAGAGCCCAAAGTGTCCTCTGATCTGAAATGGGTGTGTTTAGAAGGGTCTGTACCTGGCGAGCTTTGTGGTTTATCACCGGTTCATAATGATGGTAGGGGTGTGGGTTGGGCCAATACTTGCTGAGCATCACTGCGTAATGTGGAATCTCACTCCTGAAGTATTTGTTGTCATCTCACTGACCTGTGTTCCCCGCCAAGTTTCCAGGGCCTCACACAGTGCCGGGCACACATCAGACATTCAGTAAATAAGTGCAGAGTGAATGTTCACATCAGTGTTCCCCAGGGATCTGTGAGCTCCAAAGCGCATGGGTCATGTCTGCTCTGTCCTCTCATTCTCAAGCACAGAAAGCCTGAGATTGAAAACTGGTAGCCTAAAAGGACAGAGCAAGAGCAAGAGAAAGTGGACAGATTTCAGTGGCAGAGATATTCTGATCTATGAGCACCGATTTCTAACATCATCCTTTCCACATCTGTGAAGGACAAGCACTGAATAGACGGAAACTCAGAGTGGTTGGAATCTAGTCCTGGTTCTGCCAGGGACTAACTGCCTCTCAGTTCCAGGAGCCTTAGATCCTAGAGATGTAGGACTACAGGCTTTCAAATGTTTTTATCGCCTGATGAGAGTGAGTTAATGAGAATTAAATGATGGTATTGGTGTGATCTAATGTGGCTCCAGTTACCTTTGGTGTCTTTGCTTTTCTTCAAGCACAATAGGCATGCATGCCTCTGCCTCTAAAGGTCAGCATTGGCTGCATCCTTTTCCTTAATGCTCTTTGCCCAGATATTCACATGGCACATTCCTCATTCCTTTTAAATTGGACTCAACTCTCTCTATTTAAAATTTCAGCCTCTACCACTCACTGCTCCCCTTCTCTCTCTCTTTTTTTCTCCATAACCTTCTTTTCTCACATACTCTTGGTTTACTTTATAATGGTTTATGTTTCTTCTCAATATCATGAAAAATCCATGAAAGCAGGAATTTTCTCTGTTTTGTTCACATCTATGTTCCTGGTGGCTAAAATAATCCTTGGCACATGACGGGATCTCAATAAGAATTTCTTCAGTAAACAATCAAACTTACATGTGCTATTGCTACAAATATAAATTCAAAATAACCCAGGTCATGATTCAGGGAAGAAGTACTCTAATTCTTTTCTGGATTATAGAACCCTATCAAAATGAATGAGGAGAACATATACTTATTGAGCACCTGCTTTGCCTAAATCATGTTTTTAATCCACAGAATAATTGGGAGGCCATTTCCATCTCTTGGTTACAAATGAAGACATCAAGCTTTCAAATCACACATCTAGCAGAGGCATCTTCAGGATTCCAGTTGTGTTTGGTTCTCGGCATGTCTGTTCAAACTATGGCCCGCGGGCCACATGCGGCCTGTAGAGGAGTCTGATCCGGCCCGCCAGGTTTTTTGGGCAGTGAGCGCAGCCGAGGTGTTACAGTAGGAATTAGTAGTTCATATAGTCAGGCCCTCCAGCTCTCTGAGGGACCGTGATCTGGCCCCCACTTTAAAAAGTTTGAGGACCCCTGGTAACACCAAAGCGCAAACTCATTTGTCTGACACTGTGTCACTGTTAGAAAAGCTTATGTCAGGAAAGACGTCACTTTTTAGAAGAACCCTTCTGTGCTTCATGTGGAGGTGGTTTGCAGTGGTAAGCACACCCTTTCTTAAGAGACTCACATTAGGATTACATATCTGGCTTTCTTTGAATGCGGGGTCCCTTTGGGAAGACATTGAGCTTCTTTCCACCTCTGTAAAGGGAGCAAGCTGAATCAGGTGACTTTTAAGGTCTTTTCTAGCCCCAAGGTAAGGACCTTATTTAGCTCATCCTGATGAGAGCATCCAATTGGCAGAGCAAACATGCCAAGCTCAAGGTGTCTTTAGTTTCAAAGAGTGAGAACAAAGGGGAAAGCAGAGCACAGTCAGTGTGCGCTGTCCCTGCCCCAGCCCTGATCCACACCCATCACAGCCACCTCTCTGGGGGTGCTACAACCCTCAGCTGTAAGCCAATTTCCTGAAAGTCAAAACTTGAAATCTGCTCACATCAAAGGCAGTTTTTAAAGGGGCTGATCGATCAACACAGGTGTTCTTTGAAGAATTAGGATGACCTTGTTCTGGAAATCACCGTCTTCCTTCAGAAAGAAATGTGTCAAGATGGCTGATCCAATGCAAGATACTAAGAAGATTAATTGGTAGACCCAAGTTGAGAAGTGCGTCTTGCTTTAGGACAGTGATCATCACAGAGTTGTGCAAACCTGGGATTTATTGTCAAATACGTGTTGTTATCCTGGTCTTCCCCTTTGCCATCTGTGTAACCTTAGGGTGAGTCTTTGGATTTTTCTGCGACTTGGTTCACATATCTGTATAATATAATGAAAGACCTCTATCTTGCATGAGTTACAGATAAAATCTGTAAAGTTCTTCTCAGAATATGGCTCAATGAACATTCGGACATTTTGAGAAGCACAGCGAGTCTTTAGGAATTTTCTTATGGCAGTATTTGTCCTTGGGGGTTATGTCTCCTTCTTTGATTTAACCTTCACCCTTACGACCTTTGATCTCCATCCCCCTTTGGATTTCTGGGGTTGGAAGCCAGGCTAGCCCAGGAACTGGGACATTAATATATTTAGAACAACCGAGGAAAGGTAATTTCAAAGAATCTTTCTCTTTTGCTTTCTTTTTCTGCAGGAGGAAGTCTAACTCATAAATGAAAACATTCCTATGATTCTAAGATGTAAGTCAGCGAGGATGAATAGGTATTAGGGTCACAAACTGGAGAGAGAAAGGAATCATGGACTCAAAGGTGGGCAGTCACTGGTCATTTGGAAATAAAAGGGATATTTCCTCCTCTCTGGGTAGTGGAAGGGGATAGAGCAAGCGAGAAGGGGAAGAAGGAGAAGTCGTCTTTTGGAAGGTGGTACAGCACAGAGATGACAGATGTAGTTTTGTATCAAACGAAGTTCGGTTTGGATCTTACCTGGAAAAGGCCAAGTTACTAAAAATCTCTGGGCCTTGCTTTTCTCAGCTGTTAAATTGCTATATAAAACATATTGCATGATGTATCGTGGTGATACATACATGTGAAAGTGCCGCATAGCAGTGGTTGTCAATATACTTACACTAGCAAGATCTGGCAGTGACGAGTGTTACTGTCTGAATATCTCGAGTCATGATAATGCACAGAATAGAGGCTCTGCTGAGGCTGAAAACTCTTAAAACGAGTCAATATCTCCCATTGGTTAGAACTAAAGAAGTATTGTAACTACCAATAGAGGTGTAACCCATGTTTCCAACCCAACCTTTCAAAGATCCCAAAGAACTTGTTTGCATGTATGCATAACCCACGAACACAGACAACAGTGAGGTAAAGGCCTGGGTGGTGGGCTGGCTAGACGGGGTCAATGGGGAGAAAAGGAACACATGTAGTACTTTCAACAATAAAGTTTTTTTTCTTTAACCCCACTGAGAATCATCTATGTAGGAATCAGTTTTAAAAGCCCAGAGAGAATTAAAGAGAACCGAACAGTTAACTAACTCATCTGATTCTATTGTCCATACAAGTGATAAAGCAGAAACAAAAACAGTTTGTTTGTCTGAATGGGTGGGCTTGTTCTCCTAATGGAGTGGGATTCACCAAATTCTTGAGCCACTCAAACTGGGAGGAGAGAAGAAATGTGAGATCTGTGTACATTACTTTGTGCTGTTTTTCATAAAACAAATCAGTGTATGCATAATTTCATGTCACGGCATATTGCTGGACTATGGGTGGAAGCCTTTGATTTTTATTTTATTTTAAATAGCAACCTTTGAAACTGGCTTGGTTTTGTCCATAAAATCAGAGAAAAGATGGCCCACTTTCTTTCCACACTTCCTCCCACCGGCCTCTAGAAAAGCGTGAGCCGGTCCCTGCCGCCCATGTGGGTGGCGACTCTTCTTGGATCAGAGAGAGAAAGAAGCGCTGGCAAAGAGAGAGACGTTTCAGCAAGTTGTGGGACTTGGAATCTTGCATTTGTAATAATTCAAGGAAAAGTAACAGTCAGTTATTGTTAAGATATCATAGAGTCAATCTATTTGGCTGGGGTTACATGGTGCTGGGCACCTGCTGCTTAATTTCCCTTCTCCTCCTTCTCCTTCTCCTTCTCCTTCTCCTTCTCCTTCTCCTTCTCCTTCTCCTTCTCCTTCTCCTTCTCCTTCTCCTTCTCCTTCTCCTTCTCCTTCTCCTTCTCCTTCTCCTTCCCTCCCCCTCCTCCTTTTCTTCCACCTCTTCCTCCTCCTCCTCCTCCTTCTCCTCTTCCTCCTTGGAATGGACTACACCAAGCGTGAACCCTGACATGAAAGATGGACTATAGGTGATAAGGACATATCAGTGCAGGTTCCTGAATTGCAACAAATGCACCACTCCAGTCTTGGGTTGGGGGTGGAGGGTGGGGAGGGGGAGAAGATGCTGGGAGTGTGATGGTGGGAGAAGCTGTTTGTGTATATGGGGTCAGGAAGGATATGGGATATTATTGTACTTTCTGTTCAATTTTGCTGTGAACCTAAAATTGCTCCAAAAAGTCTTTTTAATAAAAAGGAAGGAAACATTTACCCCAAATTAGTACCTCTAGGATGTTGTGACTCCTCCCTCCCCCCCATGGTTGTCAGAGGAAATAAGGGGAGGAGGTAGAATAATGTTATTAAGAGCCAGAGTCACTGCTGCCGAAGCCGCTGTTGGAACCCCCAGGGCCAAACAGAACCTGCCCTGGCACCGCAGCTGCCCGGAGCCCACCCAGCAGGCGGGGGCTGCCCCTGCTATCAGGCCCCCACAGTGGGAGCAGGGGACCTGGTCCATTCACCCGCTGCTCTGGCATCAGCCACTGATGTGTCTTCACCACTGGAGGTGCCCCTGGTGCAGGGAACAGATTTATGAATAGCATTACCTCCCCTCTGCCTTCCGCAGCGCCCCCACTGGCAGAGCTAAGGGACAGCCAGCTGGAATGGGAGCCTGGGATGGTGGAAGGCAGATTTCCTGTCCCCTGCTGTGTGTGGCAATGAGGGGGCCAGTCCACAAACACAGGATCTTTAGGGAAAGATCATGGGAAAGGTGCCTCCTCTTTTATATCTGTTGGTTTTATTCTTTTCAGATTCAGATTAAAAAAACAACAACAATCAATTTTAAAAAGGTTGAGGTCAGTATCATGGCCTGAGGCTTATGCCAAGTGTTTTGCTGCTATTTTGTATTCATTGTCTCAAATCTTATAGCAGCCAAGGAATGCAGGCCTTTATTTTTATTTTTATTTTTATTTTTTATAGCCCATAAAATAGGAAACTGTGACTCAGAGACAGCCAGTCACTTCTCCAAGGTCAAACAGCTCTTAAGTGGCAAACTCAATAATCCATCTCTGCTTCATCTGCCTTCAGGCTCCATGCTGTTTTTTTTTTGTTTGTTTGTTTTGTTTTGTTTTGTTTTGTTTTTTATAACTCCTGTGGCTCTTACCTAATCAGAAATGGACTCTTATTTTATTTCCCAATGCCATCATAAGAGTAAGTGATCCCAAAAGGTACAAACGCTAGTAAAATCAAGGTCACAGGAGAGCATCCTTGAGTATAATTACCTTCCCTCTTCCCTGGAGACATTAACTTAACCTCACTATTTTTTCTCACATTCATTATCAATAAATGTTTCAAAACCTGTTTCAAAGAGATGAAGGTGAATTCACAGGTCTGGCTCATCACTACCCGTAGTATCTCCATCTCCTTGGACCACAAGCCAAGGCCAAGTGTGTGAAGCCCCCAGATTCAAGAAATGCTGGGGATTTTGCTGGGCTGGGTCCATGTCCCTCTCTGCAAGGGCAATGAGTAATCTCAAGATGGCAAACATGAGACTAAGGGGACAGAGGAGGGACCAGGGATGTGTTAGAGATTCCCATAGTTCCCTGCCAGTGGCCTCAGCATTCAAGTCCAAGACTTGGAGGGAGTTTATGAAGAAAACTTGCCACAGAAGGTCACCCCGTGAAATCCTGCAGGGCGGGCGTTTTTTGGTTTCATGTGTTCCCACAGTGCAGTGAGTGGGATGTGTCATGGGGCTTCATAGTGGGCTATTGTCACTGCTTTAGAAGGAGGCTAAGAATGAAAGAAATGCACACAATGCATTAGCTAAGGCCCTGAATAACACGGGTGGAATGTCTGTGCTTCCTGGGGGTGAGAGGAAGGCAGGCTTTTTTCTTTAACCTCAGTCCCCCCTCGTCATTGAAGGAGGCTGGCTCACCTAGGCACTTCATATTTTTGTCCCCTTTTAATTTCAATGTCCCTTCCTGGCAATGACAATATGAATTATGTGTGTTCCATTCAATATATCCAATGTTATTAATTTATTCCTACTTATAAAGTATTGCTTGGTTATTAAATGAAGGCATCTTTCTGTCCTCAAAAAAACTCACAATCTAGAAGGAGAGAAAAAGGAGAAAGGCACAAAGAATTATGATGCAAAACAAAATAAGGAGAATGCTGAGAGAAGTGGAGGGTGAAGGAAGTTATTGTTCATTGGGGGTTTTTTAATATCCAATGGGGTCTTCACTTAGGTCGCTCCATTTAAACCCCACAGACATCCATTCAGGCACACATTGTCATCCTCATTTTATAGAGCGGAAACGCAGGACACAAAAGCAAAGTAACTTGTCCAAAGTCACACAGTCAGGACCTAGTAGAGAGGGGTTTAAGGGTGGGTCTTCTGATCCCCAATCGTGGTCCATACTGTTTGACAGAGGTGTTAGCAGAAGGCTCAAAGATTCAACAGATGAGAAGTATCCCACCTGCATGGAGGAGAAAGCTGAGAGTGGAACTAAAGCTACTAGGCCAGGTTTGAGGTAAAATGGTTGGATGGTAGGGCAGGAGCATCCCAAGAAGAAAAAGCAACATGAGCCAAGAAACAAAACGGAAAGAGGCCTATAGAAAAAGAGTACACGGGCTCCTTTGGAAGGAAGAGAAATGGGAACGATGCTGCTGTAATGAGCTAGCTATTGATAATGGGGAAGAAGCAGAGAGAAGGCCGGACGTGATGGGCATGTCACCTGGGCCGCTTCATCGGGAAGATGCAGCTTTGCCCTCTCCTGGGAGGCACAGCCTATCCCTTGCACTGGGAGAAGGGAACCAACAAGGGGAAGACAGACATTCACCCAATAAAGTTGGAGGAACTAGGGAAGGTACTTGCTTGTCAATCGACCCTGGGGTCAGAGATGCTGGCCAGAATGGACGTGGCCACTGCAGGCATGTGAAAATTTAGGAACACAGGAATCACCTAAACAAAGGAATTCTCTCTCTTATTGCTCTTGGCTCATGACTCTTGGGACTCTCGGCTGTCTTGCCTGGGCCCCTATAGCCCATGGCTATGCAGGCCCCACACTCAGGGGTCACTGGTTCTGATTTTAGCTCTACGGAAGCCACAGCTACATTTCTTCTATGACTAGACTGAGGGAATTGAGACTTCAGAAACACAGGGATTTAACTCCATGGAAATAAAGCTTCCTACTATACGTCATCCTCCCATGGGGGCCTCTGGACATTCTTATTCCAGAGATACCCCAAGAACCCCATCCCAAGCAGCCACTGGGGGAGATAAGCCCCTCTCCTGTCCTCTAACAGGAAGACCAGCATCCACAGAGTGAGCACCAAGGTCTGGCCGGGAACAGAACAGAGGGCAGGAGTGGGCGTCGGGGAGGGGTGGAATCCACACAAGGCTGTGAGAGGAAATTCTATAAGCCAGTGTGTTGCCATGAACTGCAGCTGTTGGCATTTGCTCCTGGATTTTCTGTGTGGCTTCTATTTATACTTCTCTTGTGCTTTTGTTCCACTGAGTCCATAGTTTTGGAAATTAAGGGATTAAGAAACGAACAAATGACCCAACATGTTATTTCCATAGAACATGATTTAAAATCTAGAGGCTGGGGCTGCAATGAGCTAGCTATTGATAATGGGGAAGAAGCAGAGAGAAGGCCAGACGTTATGGACATGTCACCTGGGCCACTTCACCAGGAAGATACAACTTTGCCCTCCCCTGGGAGCCACATGTGAGGACTCTGGGGTGAGAGGCCACGAGGCTTGCTCCTAACACCATGGTCATGGATAGCTAAACCTATTTGGGGGCCCAGGGCTCCTCACACCAGATCCAGTCTACTGTGAGTTTCATTCCTGCTCTCGCATGGTAAGCACAGGAGAACACAGCTATTTCCATCCTCAAGTGGGTGCTGCCTTTCCTTGTTTATGGTCCTCCAGTCTTTGGAATTCGAGGTGCCTTTGAGGAGCAGATGGAGAAAATAGAATATAGGAGTATGGTTTAGTATTACAGACACGCCCTGTGACAGGGGAGGCTTTGCTTCAGCTGCTGTGATCCAGCACAGACGGAGACTGTGTGCCCATAGCTGGCCGCGTGTGACGGGGAGTGTCTGCCTCTGCTGAGAGCGAGGCTTCCACGAGCCGCCAGTTGGCAGGCCTGACAGCTGCCTGTCGCACAAACATCAGGAGGAACATGCAGGGCGATTACTGGCTCATCTGCCATGAGCAAGGCTCTGCACAGACAACCGGAAACATGGCTGCACATTGCTCCTTACAGTTCTTCACTGTGTAGCCAAATGCGGGCATTTAGACATTTCATAGAAATGAACACTTTATGTAACACATTGATTTGGGTGGCGGGGGGCGCCAGTAGGGGTGCAGCAGAGTCTAGCAGTTGATACATCATGGGATCAACAACCACAGGATTGCAGTTTAAATGAAAGGCAATGTAATGATAAAAATCATGAGCCCGATGCTTATAACAGGTGCCAGAGTGCCACACACACAGATGGAGGCTTTGCTGCTGGGATGGTGTTCTAGGGCAGTGGTCGGCAAACTGCGGCTCGAGAGCCACATACAGCTCTTTGGCCCCTTGAGTGTGGCTCTTCCACAAAATACCACGGCCTGGGAGAGTCTATTTTGAAGAAGTGGCATTAGAAGAAGTTTAAGTTCCAAAAATGTGGCTCTCCAAAGAAATTTCAATCGTTGTGCTGTTGATATTTGGCTCTGTTGACTGAGTTGGCCGACCACTGTTCTAGGGAAACCACTGCTATTATATTTACAGGGGCCTCTTCTGTGTACACTCAACCTGAGCTCCACTTGGACCACACCAGGACACCTGGTTCCTGCCTTCAGGGGCCCTGACTAACAATGCTAAGCATCTTCTCTGGCCAATGACTCTTCTTGGTAGTCATACCTCCTGATAACTTCTTAGCTTTTTCTAAAGCCAGTTTTATTCAAGGGATTAGATTACTGTTAATTGTCTTTGTAGGGAGGAGTGAGATGGTTCCAGGGTTCTAGATGTGTTTTCAAACAAGAGCTCCAGCATCTACACATTTATTTGTCCATTGAGTCCAATGTGTTTATTGTGCATTTCCATGTAGCAGACACCATGCCAGGCAGCACTGAGGGGATGAGGACCAGGGGGCACCCAAGCTGGAGGTCTCTGTCTTGATGATGTCATAGGGAGGAGCACAAATAATGACTCAAATGAGCTCATAAGTCGGAGACATGTTTTGTCAGGTGACATGACAGGGAGACAGACTGAGGAACACCAAAGTCTAGAGTAGAGAAGGGAGAAGGCTGCCCTGACGAAGTGGAGACCAAGAGGGCTGAGTGGACCTGGGTGAAGGAAGAGTCTGGGGCAGTGTGGCATGGAGGGACCAGTGTGGGAGATGCTGGTGCAGGAAGAGGCTTAGGACACTCAAGGCCCCAGAGGAGGTGGGAGTAAATGGAACAACAGTCATCAGAGGAAGGACATTCCTGGAGGAAGTGGCCAAGTGACCACCCAGGGTCATATTAATGTTTTTAGATTGACTCTTAGGACAGTTTTGAAACAGAGGAGGGTCATTAATCACATGAGTGTTTCAAGATGCTTTCCCCTGATTTTGGTGTGGGCGGAAGTTGGTCTGGAGGACAGTGAGGTTGGGAGCAGGCCACCATGGTGGTCTAGATAAGAGATGAGAGTGGTTTTGATTAGGGGCCATGCAATGAGGCCCAGGGAGACTGGATGTGTTGGAGACATGATTTGGAGCTGGAAATGTCAGGACTTGGTGATAAATGTGATTGAGGAATGACAGAGAGGACATTTCAAGAGCGTTGATGTACTTATCACTTTCCCTTCATTCTAGCCCTGGGTGGGAGTATTGTTAAACCACATTCACAGATAACGTTGAACACAGTTGAATAGGTTAGTCTGGAGCCTTAAATGACATGATTCTAAACTATCTTCATGCCAATTTTCCCAACAAGTACTGTGACGACTCTTGCCACATCCACTCACTCCTCTTTACCAAAACAAAATCTGTTTTTTTCACATTTTCTAGTGTGGCCTTTGTGCAGTCTATTCTTCCCCATGTTACTGTGCTAAATGAATCTGCCTTCAGACCCAGCCGAAATCTCACCTCCTCTGTTGAGTCTCCACTGACTACCTCTAGATAGGGCAGTTACTGGGCCCTTCATTCTGATCCAGCCCCTTCTCCCCTTTTCCCACATTTATCCCTGTGTAAGACCGAGGCCTTAGCAGCATGGGCTTGGTCTCAGACAGACCTGGATTCAGTGCTGGCTTTCCCTCAGTCATGTGATGACTTAGGTTAACTCTGGTTTCCTCACTGATGTAATAAGGACATTAATATCTCATGAAATTGTTGTAAGGATAAAGTGAGATAACACAGGTCAATTTTTCAGCTTGGTCCCTCGTACAGTGAACTTAAGCACTCAATGAATGTAAACTATCATAAACATCATTATCAGCCTCATCATTATTGCCATTATCATCATCATCACCACCTCATCATCTAATCATGACTTTCTGTAACTTGTATAATTGCTCATCTTTTCTCACACAGGGCTAGAGTGAGTGCTCCTCTGGCCAGATGTCAGGACAGTCATTTGTGTACCTGATACCTAACGCAGAGTCTAGAACAGCACACATACCAGTGTGCATCTTTGATCAAATGAGAACAACGAATAAGTGAATACCGATAAGACGGAGCTCTCTACACTGTGAGCGGGACCAAATGACATAGTGAAGAACGAAAGCAGGGGCCCAATTATTCAACTTTAACCCAGATGCTTAGTGCTGTTACACAACCTACAGTTCATCACCGGGGAAGTAGACACAGGCCTCATGTTCTCAAAGGGCCACGACCTATGGGAAACAACCACAGTTTCTACTTATAAAGTGAAATTCCTCACTTCCATTCAGGCACCGAGAAGCAGCTGAGTTTGGTGGGAGGCTGAAGTCCAAGGAAGGAGAGAGATGAACTTAAAAAACAGGATGAAATGTCAGCAGCACCTTTCCCCAAAAAGGCCAGAAAGGAGAAAGCCCCACATTTCAAATGCTGCATGGAGAGGCGGGATCATAGGCAGTAGCTGTACTTCTCTTTTGACAAAGGATGGTGCTTGAAGGTGATGTGCTACCAGTTCACCATCTCTGTGTAGCAGGGCGCCATTGTACTGTGTCTGAACCCAGACACAGACATTCTTGAATACCCAGCATGAGAGAAGGTAGGGTGTTCTGTTGCGGACAGACCCCTGTTTCTAAATAGCACGGGTCCTAGGAAGTGGAGCGGCCTTTGTTTTGGTAGCTAAGATGGAAGACAGGGCAAATATTAATATAAGACTAGAGCAAAGCAGAATTGAGCAGTCATGTGAAAATGGGTTTTTAGCTTGGCCCCTGGTATAGTGAATGTCAGCACTGGAGGAATGAAAAGGCAGAATGGAAAGCACTAGAGAGGCAGAGATAAGGATGAGTGAGGGGAGACTCACCATGCCCCGACCTCCACCATGGACCATTTTGGGCACCATGGAGACATCTAAGGGAGGTTTCAATTTGTTGTTGGCTGGGCCAATATAACCCCCAGCAGCTCTCTGCAATCTCCAGTAAATTACATATTGCTCATGAGCGCTTCTGGGTGAATGGATTATTTTAGGGAAAAGAAACTAACTGCAGGAAACTGGAAACATAGCTATTTTTTCCTCTTTGAGAATGTAGTAAGACACATTTTTAAATGAGGGGAAATAAGAGATTACAGGGTTTAGTGCTTTCTGAGCAAAAAAGGAAAAAAAGAAAAGAGAAGAAAGAAAGAAGGAAGAAAAGAAAGAAGTCTGTAAATCTGTGCTTTTATTTTGAAGGATGAAAAAATAGGAAAGAGAAAACCGAAGATAAAACAAGAGAGAGAAACCTTATAAACCATATGTATACATTTAATCATCACCAAGTTTATTCTCCACCATCTCAGCTTCTTTATCGAGTTAACTGAGTTAGAGGCTTATATGTAGAAAGAAAAATTTGAATGCAAAGACAGCGAGAAATGAGCAAAGCACATTTACTCTCATGCTGGCCTGGAACCCGGGACCCACCAAACTGTAAAGGAATTGGTTGTTTAAGAAAAAAAAAAAAATCTAAATAGAGATTATTGCTAAACCCAGGTACATGTAAGAATACTATGCTGTAATAATTAGGCCCCAGTGAGAAACCCAGATCCCTGGTTAAAGGGCCAGTAGCCAGCTGTTTCTTACCCACTAGCATCTATTCTCATTGATGGTTTTCTGTAGTGATTAATTTTAATATGTCAATGTGACTGTGCTAAAAAATACCTAGAAAGCTGGTCAAACATTAATTATGGGTGCATCTGGGAGGGTGTTTCAGAAAGAGATTAGATACATTCTTTCCAGTAAAGAGGTTTGCCTTTACCAATGAGGGCGGTGCCATCCAATCCTTTGAGGCCCAATAGGACAGAAAAGCAGAGGAAGAGCTCCCATCCGTTTGTTTTAGCAGAAATCCCAATTCCGTTGAGGGGATTGACCCAACTTGAGTTGCTTGCTCATCTCCGACTGATTTGGAAACCTTGGAGGGTGGAGAGTGCTCTAACCAACCTCACTTGGGTAAGCATCTCTCTCTAGAGCCAGGGCTCAGGGTCAGCATTGCCCAACCAGGAAGTGCTGAGTGGGATAGAGGGAGTTCCTGAAGGACAATCAAAGGAATGTTACCTGAAGGGGAACAGACAATGGACAGGCAAAACCAGCACATCCTTTTACAGCCTAATTTTCTGGTCTAATCCCTTCAGTCTCCCCAATCCCAGGAATCTCCATTTTTTGAATCTCCAAGCTTTCGCACACATCATTCTATTCTTCTCAGCTGCCTTTCTCCATCTCGTTTTGTTTGGCAAACTTCTACTTATACCGCAGGATCCAAATATCATCTCTCCTGTGAACACTCCCTGTTCACTGCCCCTTCTAAACGTGCACATCCTTCCTGCCTGCGGGCATAGCATTTTGTGCACGAAAAGCAGGGATTGAAATAATTAGCAAGAGTAAGAAGCTGAACAACCCACATCCTTTTAAAAATGGAAAGCAGATGATATTGGATTAGATAAGATCAAACATCAAATCAACACATGTTTATTGAGTGTATCCAATGCACAAGGATCCCCATACGGAATCTTGCTTATTGTGTGTGTGTTTGTGTGTGTTTGTGCATGTGCACGCACATGTGCATGCGTACACACACACACACACACTTAGAATCACAGGTTTTTAAGATCTTGGTTTCTTAAAGCTTATCTAATTTAACCACTTCCTTATTCAGATTAGGAAACTGAGGCTGGCGTGGGTTTCTCTCTAGCTCTAACAATACATGATCTAAGCCACCAAAAGGAAGGAAAGGTTGGCCCAATTTTAGGCTGAGAAACCACAGCTATGTAGCTTAAATTTCCTGTTCTGAACGCCATGCCAGGACAAAGTGTTTCTCTCCGGTGCCAATGGCCACTCCAGAGAAAGAGAGTCCAAACCAGTCTCCTGTGTCTCTTTGTTCCCACTCCCCTTTCTCTTTAGAAGAATAGAAAACAAAGAGGAGCAAGAGGCAGGCCAGCAGTTGAATACTGATTCGAACTTTTTTTTCCTGTTCCGCTGATGTGTTTATAGAAGGGCGCTATTGATGACTCACTACATAATGAAGAGGCGCGATAAACTTTGCTGGGAACTGAAATGTGCAAACAGCATGCATCACACACAGGGGAATCATGGGGACATAAAAAAAAGCCTTACATCAAAGGGATGAAGGTGATTTACGCCTTCTGGCCGGAGTCCCTTCTATTTTTATGGCAATATCTGCATAGGCATTTTCTTTTAGAAGAAAGTCAGAATTGGCTAGAAATAGAACTGCATGAACCTGTGACGGTCAACATGGAAAGTGGAGATTTATTTGAGTTCCTGCCCAGGGGTCCTAGGGCACAAACATGTCAGAATATTCCCATGAAATACATTTTATTAAAAGTTCACAGGCCAATCCTGCCCAGAGCCATGGCCTGCATGGGCTTCTGGCCCTGCTCTGT
Organism: Pipistrellus kuhlii; assembly: GCF_014108245.1. Lineage (NCBI taxonomy): Eukaryota > Metazoa > Chordata > Mammalia > Chiroptera > Vespertilionidae > Pipistrellus > Pipistrellus kuhlii. Next base: position 674,564 of record NW_023425438.1, read on the forward strand.
TCAGGCTCTCACCAGGCTCTGACCACTGGCCACTCTTTCACCTGCTTCTAGATCCCTGTAAATGTTTCCTTTGAACATATCATTGTCCTGTTCAGAAATTGCCTTCTGAGGACATATATTGACACTCAAGCATGACAGTCAACCCTTCTAAATCAGCTGAGCTTCTTCACATAATATGGATGTTCATCTGAAGAATGACTAGTCTGGATTTGGTTCTATTTCTGGTACCATGGCTGACTTCATTTTAGTGAAAGTGCCTAACAATAGACAACTAAACATGAACACATGATGAAGATCATACAATTAGGGAATGTGCTAGGAAGTGCTTTGGGAGAGGGAAGTGGAGGCAACGACATTGAGACATCTATGAAGGTCACTCCCAGGAGGCGTATTAAGGTCTGACGATAGAAAAGAGCGAACTGTGAAGGACGTTTGGGGGGAGGTGATCTTCCCAAGCAGAAGAAAAAGCAAGGACAAATTCCCTGAGTTGGGAAAGAGTTCAATGTGCTTGGGAAAGAAAAATGAGCGAGGGGATATAATGGAGAGGAGTTTGTAAGAGAAAGAGGGAAGCAGAAGTCCAATCCCAAAGCCACAGCAGGAAGCTTGGGTTTCCTTGGAGGGCCATGGAAAATCATGACCCGGTTTCAACTTGAGAGTTACATGGCTGACATGTTTAAAAGTGTATTTTGTCCTCTCTGTGGGGAATGGTGGTGTAGTGGAGAGCCTGTAATATAGCTCCCAGTGACCCCCCGCCTCCCGGTACCCGCTCTTGTGATCCTTTCCCCTTGAGTGCCGGCTGAACCTGGTGACTCACTTCCAATAAACTGAATACAGCAAAGAAAGAGGATGCCACTTCTGATACTAGGCTATGAAAAGATTCCGGCTTCTCTCTCTTTCTCTCTCTCTCCCTCCCCTCTCTCTCTCTCTCTCTCTCTCTCTCTCTCTCTCTCTCTCTCTCCATCTATATCTTCATCTCTCTATTTTCCTCTCCCTCTCCTTTTACGCATGCAGATGTGGACACTCTGAGGGAAGCAGATTCCATGTACTGAGTTTCCCCATGGAAAGGCCCACCTGATGAAGAGCTAGTGTCTTCTTCAAACCACCGGCTAGGACTTGAGAAGTGGCCATAGCCATGCCAATGAGCTTGGAAACCATATCAATGAGCTGGGTTTGTCATAATAAAAACCACAGACTTGGTGCCTTAAACAATAGATTTATTTTCTCACAGTTCTGGAGGCTGGAAGTCCAAGATGAACTGGACTTGATGAAGACATTTCCTTCACTCTGACCTAGTACTTCCCCCAAGAGTAAGTATAATTTGTGGGAGGGAGTGTCAACTAAATGTTCTTGGTGTTCGAAACCCCTCCACTCTAGGTGCTTGGTCTTGAGCTGAATATGAATATGTCTGACCCCTCTATAAAGAAACGCATGTTTAGACAGACAACCAAGAGTCCCACTATAGCTGACTCCCTGTGTCCTTACACATGGGTCATGGCCCTGCATTTTATAATTCTGAAATTGCATGTTCTTTGTTTGTTTGTTAATCCTCACCCAAGGTTATTTCTTCCATTGACTTTTAGAGAGAGTGAAAGGGAGAAGGAGAGGCAGAGAGAAAGAAACATTGATGTGAGAGAGACAATTGTATTGGTTGCCTCATGCATGTGCCCTGATTGGGGCCAGGGACTGAGCCTGCAATCTAGCTACGTGCCCTTGATCACAATCAAACCTGCAACCCTTCACCTCACCAGCTGATGCTCTAACCATTGAACAACTAGCTAGGGCTGAAATTGCATGTTTATCAAATTTAGGATGAAGTGGCTCAAAGGGTCAGAAAGCTCTATGGTTCATTTTGAAACATTGAACCTTAGGAGGGAGCAGGTGAACAGCATGTCAGAATCCTCTTCATGTAGAGGGTTCTTCCCATCCCAGCAGGAGGGAGAGGGGAGGCCGGAGCTGCTGAGGCTTGTGCAGGCAGCCAGGGGCAGAAGTGACCACACTGTCCTAGGAGACAAAGTGAAGACTTTCCCAAACAAGGACGTCACCTACGTGATGCAACCTGACTCTTCTCTTCCTGTCTCTCCATCCCGGCGGAAGTGAGTCAGCATTTTGGCTTCCCGGTGTCCTGCCTCTCCTCTGGGCTGGCTGATGGCTTCCCCTTTGGGAGAGAACACAGTAGGCGCTGCTTTCACAGAGCTGCGTTCTGAGCTCCGACCCGCCACTCGCTCACTCGGTAAACCTGTGCGAACCATCGCAATTAGTGGAACCTTAGTTTGATTGTTCATACTTTAGGACAGATGCATAATTTTTTATGAATGTGCATGACCCCCTGTGTAAGGTTTAATCCCTTGTGTGAGGTCGCAGTATATTGTTTGTCTGTCTAAACCTGTGTTTCTTTGTAGAGGCTTTCTGAAGCGACCAACCCATGTTGGATGTTTGATGAATATTAACCTACTTTTAAAAGCTTTCTGCCTTGCAATTAAGAGATTTCCTTATAGGATTAGTATTTGGGTGTTTTTTGTTTTGTTTTGTTAGAAGGTGGTTTTTGTCTCTCCCATTCTTAGGCACACACATTCGTTCATTCCAGCTTTTGTCTCCCTTGACATATAGCCAGGGTAATTTTTGTTAACTTCAAAGGAGCCACTTTGCTGGATTAATCCCCTGCATCAGAGGTGGGTAGAAGATCTGGTTGAAGCCAACTCTGCCCCCCGCCCCGCACCTCCACCTGCGATTGCTGGTAATTAGGAATGCATTAAAGATGCTTGCTTAGACAGAAAAACTGTTTGGGTGTGTTTTATCTAGCCTTATTAGACCCAGCAAATGGTAGCAACTATGATTACTCTACTTAAAAAGGCAACAGATAAGTTTTGAAATAGGAAGAAGAAAGTATAAAAAGTAACATCACCACTTTGTAAAATTATAATACTTTAAAATGAAAAATACAACCAGCATAATTTCAAAGTTAAGTGAAGATTCACCATAGCAAGACAAAATAAAATGGAATGATTAGAAGTTTCACAAAATGAAACCTTAAGTTAAAAACATGCAAAACATGGAGAGAAAAGGAACGTAGAGTAAGAGGGAAAAATACATGTTTGATCAGAACTCCAGAAAAACAGCGAGAACGGAGAAAAGACACTATTTGAAGAGCAATTGACTAAGCAGTTCCCAGGACCAATGGGAAAAATCAACCCTCAGATGAAGCCAAGTATATCCTAAATAAAACACAAAGGAATTCACAGCTAGACACGTCACAGTGGAACACAAAAACAAACAGAAAACTAAAATATAATCTTAAATCAGTGAGAAACAAGGCCGATTGGCCTCCAAGCATACCGAGAAAACAACAGCCACAAAAACTGTGGCATTAGAAAGGAACCCCAGTGAAAATGTATCAGAAACAAAGATAAAAATAATATTTGCAGAAAACAAATATTAAAAAGGTTTGCAACCAGTCTCTCCCTAATAGAAATTTTACAGAACTGATTTCACACAACTTGTTACTAAAGGGAAGATCCTAGAGTAAGGAAGACCCAAGAAAGCTGTAAAGGAGGAGGCGATTGCATATAAGGCTATCAGTAGGCGTGCTTGGATGAAGCAGGTAGAATTAAAATGCAAAATATATAATAATTTACAGTTGTTCAGAGAAGTAAACATGGTTAAAATGCTTCGAGGGCCTTGTAGTAGCTAGGACTGTGGTCGGCAAACTGCGGCTCTCGAGCCACACGTGGCTCTTTGGCCCCTTGAGTTTTTAGCAAAGGCCAGCTTAGGAGTACCCTCATTAAGTTAATAACAATGTACCCACCTATATAGTTTAAGTTTTAAAATTTTGGCTCTCAAAATAAATTTCAATCGTTGTACTGTTGATATTTGGCTCTGGTGACGAATGAGTTTGCCCAACAATGAGCTAGGATATCGGCAGGTACTGATCAGTTTTAGATGAAGGGGCGTGAAGTGTGCCAGTTGCAAGTTCAAAGGCAAGGCTTAGGAAAGGAAACAAACTCATTCTAGGTCACGTCTGGAGTGCAGGTGAGAGGGAAGGCCACCTTCCCCAAACCTCAAGAGGCATGCTTTCCAGCAAGCCCATCCCAGGTTCGAGGCTCTTCTTCTCCCAGTAAGAGGTGTGACCTCTGTCTAAACCGAGAGAACTTGGGCTTAAAATAACGGGGTCATGGCCTTCCCTGAGCCTCCTTCCTTCCTCTAAGGCCTGAAGCTGCTCCCAGAGGATATTAGCCATGGGGCCTGTGTTTGAGGGTCCCTGGGAAGACGAGGGCCTGCATTCCTAAAGCTGTGAGCCGAGCCCAGTCCCAGGGCCTGTCCCATGTGACTTGAGGAAGTGGCCTGGCTGATATTTCGAGAAGGACGGGGTCACAGGAGTCGGGTCACTGCTCGGATGTGTCTTCTGCTGATGACTGGGACACTGCTGGCAAGCAGAGTGTGCATGATTCACCGTCCGCCCAGGGCCTCGGCCTCGCCCAGTGCCGTCTCCTGCGCTGTGCCCCCTGGTCACCTCCAGTAACGGGCTCCTTCCCCCAACCGCTATTCCTGGCTCGCCTCCTATGGGTTCCGCCCTCGCCTAGGGAGTGCGTCTCAGGTATCACAGGCAATATTGATATGATGCTGACTCAAAGCGTTGAAGTCACTGACAGCAGTCCCACAGATAAGTGGCATTGGGATGGTCACTGTGGTATGGGATAAAAGAGAATGGCGGGGGGGGGGGGGGGGAAGGGCAGAAACAGGAGCTCCCGGAGACTCTAACCAGATCTCACTTTACAGATGAGGACACTGAAGCTCAGGGATTGTCCCCTCCACTGTCCCCGAAGAGTAGCCGAGGCCACAGTCAGCTCAGTTGGAAAATGTGTCATAACGAATCAGTGATGTCAGCCATGGATGTATGAAAGAATATGGGGACCTGTGGGGGGACATGGGGGAAAGGGGAGGGCATGAGGATGTAGAGGAGAAAGGGGGGTCAGGTCATGCCAATTGGTTCCCAACAATGGCCTGTTCTGAGCCAGCGCTGGACAGGGCCCCGGAATCAGGAAGTCACAGGACCAGCTGGCATGAGGCTGAGGAAGCCGCCATGAGAAAGCCTCGGTGACTGTAACAGGCAGCGGTGAGCACTGCTCTGAGCCTTTGACTTCTCCGAGAGGGCGCATGAGCGCACCTGACATAAGCCCCACACTGCACGCAGGATTGCACTGATGCAAAGCCGTGCTATTCAAACAGGGGTGCATGTGCCCCTGACTCCTTCCAAGGACATCAGGGCAAGGAGAGCTTTCACTCATCAATGTTCAGATCCTAACATCCACATGAACATTCCCCCCAAATTGATCTGTTTAAGGGCTCCTGGGGCCTATCCCGTCTTCTCTCCCACCACCCTTCCATAATCCCTTCTTCCCGAATCTTCTCCTGAAGTGTAAACATATTCCAGCCTTAAAGGGATCATTTGAAAATATGTTTTTCTAAAGGGAGCACACTTTTAATGAAAAGCAAAGAGAGTGTCTGTAAGAAACATCACATCCTTTACTGAATCTAGGTAACAAACTCACAGGAAGGCTGGAGGACTCCTCGCTCGCTCTCTCCCTGTCTCCATCTCTATATTCTTTCTGTTAGAGTAAGAATTGGAAAGTTACAAGGTTTTCCTTAAAATGTGTTTATATTCCCAATATAACCTATCTAATAAAAGAGTAATATGCAAATTGACCATCACTCCAACACACAAGATGGCTGCCCCTATGTGGACACAAGATGGCCACCACAAAATAGCCAGTAGGGGAGGGCAGTTGTGGGGGACCCAGGCCTGCAGGAGAGAGCAGTTGGGGCAAACAGGCTGGCAGGGGAGCAGTTAGGCATCAATAAGGCTGGCAGGGGAGTAGTTAGGGGGTGCAGGCTGGCAGGCAGAAGTGGTTAGGGGCAATCAGGAAGGCAGGTGGGTGAATAGTCGGGAGCCAGCAGTTCTGGATTGGGCCTAAACGGGCTTAAATGGGCAGTCAGACATCCCTCAAGGGATCCCAGATTGAAGAGGGTGCAGGCTGGACTGAGGGACATTCCCTTCCCTCATGCACACATTTTGTGCACCAGGCCTCTAATATTAACATAGCTATGCATTTGAATAATATATGATATACAAGAAAGGATAACATTCAGAACTATTTGCACTTCTAAAAAATTATTTTAGAGCAATTAGAATATGTGCAGTGGCCAGCCTCCATGTGTCCCCAGTGGACCTTACCTCCGAGTCTTCATACTCTACACAGTCTCCTTAGCCTTGGACCCTCGCTGGCTGTATGACCAATAGTGTATGGTGGAGGTGACAGGGGGCTTTTGGAGGCATTCTCCTTTGCTCTCGGGCCACTTATTATTTCACGCTAATAGGAACTTTTTTAGAGCTTTCTAGGCTGTGCAGGAAATGTGCTAACTCTCACCAGGGGGGTTGTGGCAGAGAGAAGCCATGAGTCCAGAAGACGGCATCCTGAGATTATGGTAGGAAGAGGCAAGTCAGGACAGACGAAGGGTGAGCCCTCTAGGGAAACTAAACTGCGTTGGCAAAGCAGATTGACTGCTTCCTAGAAGGGCAAGAAGGGGGGAGCATTTTAATGTGTCCCAATCACAGGCACCATGGGTGGTGCTCACGGGGCAAGCCCAGTGGTAGAGGCCCGGCCTGTTCCAATGGCAGGGCTGGGAGGCTGTGGTGGGTGCCAGTGCAGACCCCAGTGCTGCTGCGTGCTGGGCGTCCCTGTGTATGTCAGAATCTGACACTCAGTGTGGCGATCCCCTACCACACCCTAGTTCTTCCAGTGCCTTGTCATCACAGGCTCAGGTGTGTTCATGTCAACTGCAAACTTAAAAAACTGTTACAGATTGTTGGATCTCAGAGGGAGGGGAGGGGAGGATAGAGATAAAAGGGAGAGATAACCGAAGGACTTGTATGCATCCTTATGAGTCTAATTAGTGGTCAAGGACAACAGGGGGATAGGAGAATCATGGGGAGGGGTTTGGGATGGGAATGGGGCTATGAGGACAAATATGTGATACCTTAATCAATAAAAAAATTTTAAAGAAAAAAAAACTGTTGCAAAGAAGGCAATTTTGCAGAGTATGTTCAGAGGTGACAAATATGCCTCCTGCAAGTCCCACTTCCTCGAATTTAGCAAAGCCCAGTTTCTTATCACCTGAACCAGGCCTTGGGTGGGAGAAAGAGATGTTCAGAATAGCCCTGCAGAATCATGTAACCATGGACAAAATAAACATGGAAGCACGTCGCTCAGAAAGCCATTAGGTTCCGTTAGTAAGCGACCTGCTTTAGGACAAACACTCAGCAAGGACAGGGGCCTGGAAGATGTCTTTGCTCTTTTGTGCCATAGGACACGTTCCTGTCTTTACAAAACATAGAGGAGAGGGGCGCATTTCACTGCGGCACTCATGAACATTCTGTAACAGACTCGGCAGTGACCTTACGGCAGCCTTGGTTTTCTATGCCAAGGTCATGTTCACACGAGGTATATTTTTCACCAACATTACATGAGGAAGGCAGTGTCACCCCATTGCATGGATGTGGCACCATAACTCAGCCAGGGCAAGTGGGGGCGCAGGTCGTGCCCCGCACAACTCCAGGGAATCCTGTCCCCAAAGGCACCCGGGATGACCAGTGAGAGGGGGACATCGGAACCCACCTTGATCTCTAATCAAAGTTCCTCTTTCAGGGTCAGCTTTCTGGCTGCTGTTTCCTTGATTCGCTCACAATTAGGCTTTTGTTGACCAGGAAGGTGGCCAGGGGCTTCCAGGGGGGACACCAGGCCTTTTGAAAAACAGCCCTTCTTGAGCTTCTCACAGAAGAAAGGGGCTGCAGCACAGGGTGGGCAGGAGGGGTGGCCAGGGGGTCGTGGGCTGCAGGGTGACCTGATCAGTAAGTGGGGGGAAAGGATCATAGTGAAAAAGTTGGGGACAGAAGGAAGCTGTCTTTTGGTGTCAGGGGGGAGGAATTTTACTGAGACAGCTGCTCAAACAGTTGAGGCCATTTGCGATTTGGAATCTGTTTGCCTCGTTGGATTTTGACTGGACATTTGTTTCTGGTCATCCCTGGTGAAAAAGGACCCCCACATGTGTGACAAGGAATGAAAAGACGACATGCCATGCAGAGGTGACATCTGTGCCTGGCATTTAAAGGGAGCAGAGGAGGGGCACAGGCAGCCCCTGTTAGAGGTGCCTTCCCACCAAGGCTAAGGTGTCTCCCCCTGCTGGCCCAGGGAGTCAGGAGCAGCAGGCAGAATCATCTGGACTTACTGGTTACATACTTAAAGCAGAAATGCCACCTGGGGCCCCTGGAACACGTGGCAGCCATTTGTAGGAATAGACACGCTGGCATTAGAGGGATTGGATACAATGATTTTTCACTTCCGGGGGACACTGGTAATTACAAGGCACCCTTCATTACTTGTGAAGCACAGGACAGAGAACTGGGGGAGGGGGCACCAGCATCCACACGAAGCTCTGTCCCCTCCAGATGAGGATGACAAAGTGCCGGGCCCTCTCCTGCAGGAGTGGGGATGCAGAAAGGGCAGAGGCCAGGAGGTGGCATGAAACCTTAAAGAGAGGGGAGGACTGAACCTCCCACAGCAGGGATGGGGAGCACCATGAGTTGGGGATGGGCACACGGTGGCAGGCAGGGCATGCTCTGGAGAGTCCCTTCACTCCAAGTGTTCATCTCCTCACATCTTGGTGGCCTCTGCAATTCTTGGATGAGTGTGTGGCCTGGTTTCCTAGTATTTGCACCATAGGAATGCTGGCCTGTCACTTCTAGTATTGCTCGCCATGGCAGCCAGGAGACCATCGATGGCTAAGCATGAGGGAACAGGCTTCCATTTCTGGGCTGGTACAGGAAGAGGACACGGGAGGGATTTCTGGGGTCCACAGACAGGGTGTGAACGAATGACATGAATCCACTGGCCTTTTCTGCGCCCTCATTTGTAATTCTCTGCGTTCCTTCATCAAATGCCTGAGAGGCACGGCTTCTGACCAGACGTGGGCTGAGCATGGCTTTGGATAGTAAGCTTCTTGGCAAATGGAACAGTCAACCACTTCAGTGGCACAGTGGCGCTCTGCTCCTGGTCCTATTACCCACCCACTGGGTGGCATTAGGGACTTTACTCCTCGGAGCCTCACATCTGTCCTCTTTCTGGCACTTGCTCTCCTGAGATGCATATCCTAATGCACCACCCAAGTCCCTGGCACATTTCCCATCCTTCCCGGGCGCTATTCTTCGTTCTGTGCCAGGGTTTCGCGTCCTGTGCTGCAGATCTCCGTGGACACCCATCCCCACGCGCCCCCTCATGCTTTCTCCTTTTGGCCTCACATTTCTAGAGGGAACAGACTGTCCCAACACTGCCTTTCCTTCTGTTATGACTGAATATTATTTATTATTTGGATGTTGAAGCCAAACCCTTTTGCAATAAAGTCATTTCGGGGCACACACACAAGGTTAAAAGCTTTAGGTCAAAAGCACAGAACTGTAAAAATAAACAGCTCGCACACACAGTAGAAATGTTATTTAGAGCAGAGTGGTGACTTCAACAGAGTGGCCCTTTCAGGGAAAGTCGTCCGGAGAGACAGAAAGATGAATGAAGCGCGCAGAGCGTTCCAGTTGTTACATCAAAGAATTGGAAAGGATCACCCACCCCTCTGGATGCCTGTCCAAACTTCACTGGAGCCAAAGGGGGCAGCCGGCCAGACGCTAACCAATGCAAACGGTCACTGATGTTTCTCCAAACACAGCCATGAGGAGAAGCCCACACAGCTCAGCAAGCCTGGGCCAGCCCGCTCCATGCCGCCGCCACAGACATTGCAAGGAGTGATGGAGATGACACCTCAGTCACCCAGCAGGAAGCCAACGGAATCTTCCTTGGCCCCTCAGGAGGACGGGCCATCCTCCCCTTGGGCTCCTGTTCCTCATATAGACTTTCCTCACACACAATGAGGTCAAACTTTCTGTTTCCATGTCTGTGTCCCCCACCTACTCTGAGCTTCTTGCAGAAGGGCCTGGTCTGTCTATCATGTTTCCCCGTGCATAGCTCCTGGCCCATGTAACCTGACATGAATGTTCAATATATCAATGCACGAATGACAGCTGGCTCCAGGCGGTTTTCCACGGGAGATGCTCTGGCAGAGCTGGAATTATTAGGTAGGATGTTTGTGTTTCAACAACCTGTGAAGCTTTGAAAACAGGAACTAGCTCTGGAGGATGGAAACACGCCCAAACTGTGGCTGGCTGTTTGCATTTTAGCTCCACTGAGCGTCAGCACCGCCCTGGCAGGAGTCGAAAGGGAAAATGCAGACCCGCCCCTGACTCCGAGCCAGGCGGCCTGTAGGGAACCAGGTGTTCCAAACCATGGCATTAGGCTGGAGCCCAAGCCCTGTAGCTCTTCCACCACTAAACGTCTAAGACCCAAGGAATTCACCCAACAAAGAGGAATTCATAGGCCCTGGTTGGGGGAGAGAGTAGAAGTACTGGAGCGTCAGGGCCTCTCCCATTGGGAGTCAGGGTGGGTCATACTCTCTGCATTCTGATGGCCTGGGTTTGATTTTACCTATTTATTACTGATGACCTTAGGTAAGTCACTGCATGGGAAGAGCAGGGACACTATTGCTACCTCTCTTATAAGGTGGCTATAAGCATGAACCAGATTGCTTTGTGCAAAGGATCTAGGCCAATGCTTGGTGCATAATGTGCTCACTATCAGTGTTTGCTTTTATTATGATGTCTGGGTCTGCTTTTCTTTTCTTTTTGTATAACATTTTTATTGACTTCAGAGAGGAAACGAGAGGGATAAAGAGATAGAAACATCAAAGATGAAAGAGACTCATTGATCAGCTGCCTCCTGCACACTCCACATGGGGAATCCATCCTGCAACTGGGATCTGTGCCCTGACCAGGAATTGAACTGTGACCTCCTAGTTCATTGGTTAATACTCAACCCCTGAGCCATGCCGTTCAAGCTGGGTCTGTTTTTCTAATAGCAGCCTTCTTCTGATAGCATAGCAATAACATAATTATTGTAAAGCTACCAAGCCTTCTTTTAGAATTCCTTTAGGTCACTTGCTATGCAATTTTATGATTTGAATGTTTGTGTCCTCTCCCAAATTCATAGGTTGAACCCTGACCCCAAAGCATGAGAATATTAGGTGGTAGATCTTAGGGAGGTGCTTAGATCTTGAGGGTGGAGCCCTCATGAATGAAATTAGTGCCCTATTAAAAGGCTCCAGGAAGATTCCTGGCCCCTTCCACCCTCTTGAGGACATAGGAAAAAGGCACCAGCTGTGATCCAGAAAGCAAGTCCTCACCAAAAGGTGACCATGCTGACACTTGGATCCTGGACTTCAGCCTCCATAACCATAAGCAACAAAATCCTGTTGTTTATAAGTTCCCCAGTCTATGGTATTATACTCTAGCAGCCCAAAGAGACACAAGTAATAAACAATATCTAATATGCAAAAGCACTTAATGATGTCGGCGTCATTATTGCTATTTTGCAGATAAGGAGAGAATCTCAATATGAAAAGGGAGTCTACTTAAAGCCACAGTGTCACCAAAGAGGAGAACAATGGACACTCAAATCATCCTATTACCAGCCTCTCTGCTGTCACTCTCTGCCTCTTCCCCACTTTCCAGTGTTCTTCCTGTACCTGACAATCAGCCGCTATAGTCTGAGTGTTGGTTTCCAGCCAGTGACAGGGCTGAACCCATTTCTTGATCTGATCAACTGTCCCAGTTGATCTGATAACTGCACAGACTTTGACTAAACTTCCCGGGCCTGTCTGGCATAGTTTGCATGTTACACATTTCATAACGGATCTGGGATTATCTCTTTACATATACATTTCCCCAGGTGAAGAGCTTGCTGAAAGCCAGGCCCATTGTTAGTACTCTCTGTGACCCCAGCAGTTGGCACAGTGCCTGCCAGGAAGTAGGGTCATTCACATTGGTTTTTGTATCAACCCCAAAAAGTTACCTATGGACACTGGCAGTGTGGACAGGTTAGAAGCAAAGACACATCTTTAGATAGGGAAATAGAGTGAGATGAATGGTGGCCCCCCCCCAATGCAATACATCCACATTGTAATCTCTAGACCGTGAACATTATTTATATGGCAAACGGGTAAATATCGCTTACTTAAGGCCTTAGAAATAGGGCCTTTGCAGATATAATTAAGAGTCTTGCAAGGAGAAGCTTTTCCTGGATTGTCTATGGAGGCTCTAAAGTCAATCACATGCATTCCTGTAAGACAGACACATGGAGGAAAAGATACACATATAGAAGAGGAGGAGGTGGCAGTGTGACCAAGCACACAGAAATTGGGTGGATGGGTGGTGTTTAGTTCTCTGTGTCCAGTTGGCTGGGCCATGTACGCAGACATTGGTCACACATTATTCTGGGTATTTCTGAGAGGCTGTTTTGGGGATGAGATTCACATTTAAATCGGGGCACTTAGCGTAAAGCAGATTACCCTCCACACTGAGGGCGGGTCTCACTCAATCACTTGAATTCTGAAGAAAACAAAAGATTGATCTCCCCAAGCGAGATGGAATTCTGCCAGTAGATTGTCAGCAGACCCCACTGTTGAGTGTCCAGCCTGCAACCCATTTCTGCCGATTTTGGATTTGCCGGTCTCCATAATCACCTGAGCTAATATGCATATTGGTTTTGCTTCTCCAGAGAAAGAACACAGGCTGCAAGACAAGGAGTGGTGACAGCCACTGGGAGCTGGATGAGGCAAGAGATAAAATCTACCTTAGAGTCCTGGAGGGAGGCCAGTCCCTCAGACATCTTTTTTTTTTTTTTTTTTTAATCCTCACCTGAGGATATTTTCCCATTGATTCTAGAGAGAGTGAAAGAGAGAAGGAAACTCAGAGAGAAATATCAATGTGAAAGAAACACATGAATTGGTTGCCTCCTGCATATGCCCCTACCAGGGCCCGGGCCAGGGAGGAGCCTGCAACCGAGGTATGTGCCCCTGATCAGAATTGAATCCTGGACCCTTCAGTCCACAGGCTGACACTCTATCCACTGAGCAAAATTGGTTAGGCCACCGCTGACATCTTGATGTCAGACTCCAGGTCTCAGAACTGGGAGAAAATACATTATGAAGTTTTAGGTTTTAGGTAATTTGTTATAGCAGCCACAGGAATCTATTGCAGAGGGCTTGGAGAGAAACAATAAAAATAGATGGTATTTGAACTCTGTTTTAGAGATTTGGGGGGGGGGGGGTTGTCCATGGGCATATGCCCTTGGGATACAGCAAGGCATTCAAAAGGGAACAGATAGCATGTGCCAAGGCTGAGCCCAGAGAAAACACAGGGCTTTGGTGGGGCTGTTAGTTGTCTGCTAGGGCCAAGTCTATGATGGCCAGTGTGGAAGTCAAGTTCAGAAGAGAAATTTTGGAAATATCAACATGAAGATTGAATATATGCCAACTATTTATAGAGTTTAAATTGTCTTTTATTTCAAAACCATGAAAATCTATTGGATATTTTTAGCAAAGCAGAGATATGATTAGCATCATTTTTATGTGGACTTGGTTCAGTTGTGGATGAAATTGGTTGATGAGGTAGCGTCTGGTGGGAAGGAGGTCAAGGGCATCTAACATTGTGTGGGACAGAGGCCGTAAAGATGGTGATGGCATACTTACATGTGAGCATACAGTAGAAACTGGGCCCAGGGCATTTACTCCTATTTCCAAATAGAGTGAATTTATAGAACAGTGAGACAGTCTTACAACTGTTTAAAGCCCTAACTTTTCCATATATTATCCCCTGCAGCATGCATATCTTTGAGTGGTAGATGAATCTACCCTTGTGTTATAGTTGAGAACACTGAGGCTATTAGTGGATAGCTATAGTCTTTGAGTGTCACACAGGAATTGAATCCAAAACTCATGCTCAGTGCATCTTCGTTTTGGATGAAACACTGGTAATGATCATTAGTTATCATTGACTGAGCTTGAAGTTTTCCTATGACCCAGATACTGCTCAATACTTTCCATATATTGGTATAATTTGATAAACATCACATTTATGCAGTAGGTACTGCTACTACTTGTACCTTAAGGATGAAGGGACCAAAGTCCCAAGTGGCAGAGAATCCTAATCACGTGTGCTGGCTGGATTGAAAAGCTGTGAGTAGGCCGGATCTCTAGAGATCAAGTCGGCTCCAAACACTGGGTTGGAAGTGGGAACACTCTCCAGAAGCCACTGGATCGCACAGAGGATGTATCCTTTGCAACTCGGGGCAGTGGTTCAGAAACGAGAAAGAACACCAGGGAAGACAGCAGGGGCCTCTTATTGTACACTTGCCTCTGACACTAGTTCTTATGTATCTCACTGCTTATCAGCAGACTTTGGAGATTAGAGCATTGAAAGGAGTCTCTTTGGAAGTAATTACCTGACCCCTTATCTTAAAAGACTTGTAGACCGTCCTGGCCAGTTCTGCTCAGTGAATAGAGAGTCTGCCTCCAGACTGAAGGGTCCTCAGTTTGATTCTGGTCAAAGGCACCTACCTTGGTTGCAGGACTGATCCCGGCTCTGGGCAGGGTTACTTGCAGGAGGCAACCAATTGATGTGTCTCTCTCACATCAATGTTTCTCTGTCTCTCCCTCTCCTTTCCACTCTCTCTGAAAATCAATGGAAAAATATCCTTGGGTGATGGTTAACAAAGAGGACTTGTAGACTGCCAGGTATTTTTCTGAGCAAGGGTGGATGAGTTAATCAGCCTCCGCACCACTCAGTGTTATCCTTACTAGCAAGAGGAAGACTCAAACAGCAGCCCTTACCCCTCTGCTGAAGTGTTGGTCTTGCAGAGAAATTAACTTGCAATGTTAACCTCTTTCCCTAGCAACCGTTATGTTGGCTGTGAGCCACTTGGTGGGTGAACCTGAAAGTGGATCCAAGGTTTTTATGGGCCGCTAGTTGTGGAGAAGATGTTTAATTCTTCCTTCAACTGAAAACCAAGGCAAGGTTAAAATCCACTCCCTCTGCTATTTACAAAGCTAAACCATGGTGCTCACCCGGGAGGGGGGGTAGTCTGGGGAAAAGTGGTGGCGAGATTGACCTAAAGGACATTTTTAAAAACACAAGACCATAAATTCCCTTCCTACTTACCCCCCAAGACCCCACCTTTTATCACCAAGAAGTTCATCGAAGAAGAAGCTTAGCCACGTAACCAAGTATATCCTCAAATAGGTCACTGTGTGATTTTATGGCTTCCCACAGGCTCTGCATGAAAAACGACTGAGCTAGAACACACCTAAAGCCAGACACCTAAAGCCAGACACAGCACAACAAAGCACCCATCATTCTGTTTTTCCTCCTCTTCTCTTTTTTCCTTTTAGTATGTTCCTATGTATTTTGAAGTGATCATAGAGTCACAGGAATTTACAAGAGAGTGGCTGTGTGTGTACCCATCACTCAGTTTCCCCAAATGGCAATATCTGGCAGAACTACAGGACAACTATAGAGTTACATCAAAGCCAGAGTGCTAGGAAACCCACCACAACCTCAACCAGATTTCAGTGGAATTACAGTAACTGATCTTCATGTGTTCTATGCCACATTATCAAACATAGAAATTTCTGTAACCACAACATGCAAGATACAGAACTGTTCTATCACCACAAGCATCTCCCTCCTCCTATCTCTTTATGTTCACAGCCAAGCATCCATCCCTTCCATCCAGGCTTAACTTCTGATAACCACCATCTGTTTGCTGTTTCTAGAATTTTGTCGTTTAAGAATGTATTATAAACGGAATCATCAAACAAGGAATCGATCAAGATTTGATTTTTTTCCCCTTTCGTTCAACACAATGCTCTTATGATCCTTATATATCAAGATGTATCAGCCAGAAGTCTCCAGAGAAACAGAGCCAAGAGGATGATAATATACACAGATGTACAGACAGAGAAACTGGCTCCCATGTGTATGGAGGTTGGGGATCCCTGGGTGAGCTGGAGGCGCAGGGACACTGGGCATGTGGATCCTATCCAGACCTGCAGGCCCGAGAACCAGGGGAGACAACAGTAGATCAGTCCAATGTGAGTCCAAAGGCCTGCGAACCAGGAGCACAGGGCAGAAGATGGATGGCCCAGCTCAAGCCCAGGAAAATTTCACCCTTGCCCTACACCTTTGTCCATTGGGGGCCTCAGTGCATTGCATGGGGAGTCCAGTCTTCTTTACCCAAATGCTAATCTCTCCAGAAACACCGTCACAGACACACTCAGAAACAATGTTTCACCAGCTATTGGAGCATCCCTTGCTCAGTGGTCGGCAAACTCATGAGTCAACAGAGCCAAATATCAACAGCACAATGATTGAAATTTCTTTTGAGAGCCAAATTTTTAAAACTTAAACTTCTTCTAATGCCATTTATTCAAAATAGACTGGCCAAGGCCGTGGTATTTTGTGGAAGAGTCACACTCAAGGGGCCAAAGAGCGGCATGTGGATCGCAAGTCACAGTTTGCCGAACAAGGCCTTAGCTCACCAAGTTGACCATCAGACAAGAGTTTATTCCTTATCATTGCTGACTAATATTCCGTGGTATGGATGTAACACAGTGTGTTTAACCATTTGCCCATCTCTGAACATATGGGTTGTTTCTAGCTCCGGGCAATCAGAAACAAATATGCTCTGACTATTCATGCACAGGTTGTAATGTGCACAAAATTTCCACTTTTCTGGACTAAATTTCAGGGGCTGAGATTGCAGGCTCATGTACTAAGCAGAGGGTTATTCTTGAAGGAACTGCCACACTCTTCCAGAGCCGCTGTACCATCTTACATCCCCACCAGCAATGCATCCAGTTTCTCTGCCTTCTCACTGGCTTTGGCATTTTCTGTTTTAATAGGTATGAAGTGATAGCTCATTGTGTTTCTAACTAGCACGATTATGATGGCAAGTGATGCTAAACATCTTTTTATGTGCTATTTGCCATCCATCCACACATCCTCTTTGGTGATATGTCTGTTCATGTTTTTCTTATTTTCTAATTAGATATTATTTTTCACTGTTGCATTTTGAGAGTTTTTTATTTATTTTAGATACAAGTCTTTTGTCAGATATGAATTTGCAACATGTACCTTTTGTGAAGAGAGAAAAGAGAAGCAAATCAAATTTCATCTCCTATTTATCTACCTACCTACCTACCTATCTATCTTGCTATCTATTATCCATCCATCCATCCATCCATCCAACCATCCATCCATCCATCCATCCATCCATCCATCCATCCATCCATCTGTTCTTATCAGGAAAATGCTGTTTCTCTTCAGAGACTTCCTCAGTGTTTTTTGCGCTATCAAATAGCACACAAGGATGCTTAATATTTGGGTTTTCACACACTAGCCAGTGAGCTTAGAGTAAAAGCAATCATCCTTATTGTTCCCTTGTGAAAAGTGGAGGCGATGCTGCCTGCAGGCTTCTCTACAGGTAGCCATGCAGGACTCGATGTCTGATGAATTTGGGGAGAATTAACCCACTTGAAAGAACTACAAAGTGACACCCCCACTAACAGGGTAAGTGATTGCCTCTATGTTTTTCATACTCAGTGTTTCCTGTATCTGAACTCTCCTCTCCCTTAGCCATCAAACCCACTGCAGGGAGTGAGCCTCCTGGGCGTATCCACAGGACAGAAAAGGGCTTCCCAGGCCTCCCTATGCTTTCTGAATGCAATGGAAGCTGTGTTGTTTGGAGGGTTGAAAACTAGTTTTTTGGGAACTATCATAACCCATGGCCTGTTGCTCAGGTATGAAATGGAGACCCAGGGAAGCCTGAATTACTTTGGTTGAAAATGGCCAACTAAAGTCACACAGGAATGATGACAATTTTGAGCAACAGGGATTCCATTTTCACCCGAAGCTCCGAACAGGAAGTCATGGTTCCCTCTGAAAGCCATGAAATATTTCAAACACAGAAAAGTACAGAAAACAATATAACAGCCAAGCATTTGCTCCCAGGGAACCACCGTGAGCTCGGATCTCTGTGTGAAGTGAAAAAGACTTGCTTTTTTAGCAGAAGCACCTGGCCCAGGAGGCATGTCTGGCAGCCTGTGCCTGGGCAGGACCGTGGCTGCGGTCCACCCCAACCCCTGGCAGGGTAGAGGGAACCACCACTGAAATGAAACAGAAGGCAGCATGCTGCTGTGTTTGTTCCCGAATGTGTTTTTAGTACCCAGACTTGAGAACCATGGCCTTCGTCAGCTCACCCTATGCATTACCCTTTCTCTTTCTGGACCCCACAGGTGACCGATATTCTCAGATTTGCTGAGCACCATTCCCATAAAATAATAGGGACTCTTGGCTTCTGTGTTTAAATTTCACACAAACAATCTCATACTGCAATTTTTTTTTTTTACCATTCTATAACCACTTGCTTTCTTCATGTATACTACTTATGAAATTTAATTAGTATACCTGCAACAGTAAAGTGAATAAAAATAATAGCAGCATAATACTTCAGGAGTAAGAATAATGGGAATAGTTAACAATGAACTATTTTGTACTATGAGCTAGGTGCAGTTGTAAGCCTTTTATGAATATTGGCTGCATGAAATCTTGCCTTTGGGTGTTTTAATGCAGTATATTATGTTTCAAAGTGTGTGTGTGTGTTGAATTCAATGTCCAATTCTCTCAGAGTGCTGTTTAATTTACTGAGGATGCATGTCATGTCATCACTTCAGAAAAATCTCCAGCCATTATCTCCTCAAACAATGCTTCTCGCCATTCTCCCTATGCCTTCTTGTAGTAGATGCATGCTGGACCCTCTCCTTCCATCCTCCTGTAATGACCCTTCATAGGTACCACATCCTTAGCATCCTTTGCTTTATTCCAGCGATGTCCATCAGATTTCTCACCAATTCCTCATTCTGATGAGTGTGATCTGTTTCATCTGTCCCAAGAGTTGTTTTTAAATTTATTTTTATTGTTGAAAGTGTTACAGAGGCCCCCTAGGTTCCTCTATATGCATATAAATTCTCTGGTTAATCTCTCCCACCCATCCCATCCCTGCATACGTTTTTTTATTTTATTTCAAGAACAACGCTTTCCATTTCCAGAAGTTCATTCTTCTGTTTTCACATATCCTTTTCCCTTTCATTATTGTGTTGATGTTCTCGTTTTGTCTTCACTATGCCTTTCAGATGATCATTTCATTAACTAAAGTCTTCAGGCTTTAACAGTCCCTATGGTTGTGTCTACTTTGTTGTACACAGGATGATGGTTTCCTCTTGCACTTGATGATTTTTTTATTGTGGGCACGAATTAAGGTCTCAGTCTCCCCACCGCTGTGTCCTGTGGGGAGATCCCACATGGCCCAGGGTGTTGAAGTGCCTCCAAATCCTTGTGTATTTATTTCTATTTACTGACCCAGGTAGTCTAAGTCTAGAGTCCAAACTCATGCAGGTGCTAGCAGATTTTATATATATATATATATATATATATATATATATATATATATATATATGTAAGCTTTCTCGCTAGTTTTTAGAGCAGAGAGGAGCTTTATTTTCTCATTCATGTTTCACTGATGGCACAGTATTTGGTGGGACTAGCAGTGGTGGTATTGGCAGCTCCTGGTCTATTTGGGTCCAAGGCCTCATCTCCTGGCCTTATGTGTGTTAACAGTCAAGATGCTACGTTTCTGGTTTTAGTAAATCCACTCATGGTCACTTGCAACAGCTATTCACCTCCTTCAACATCTAGGTTTCAATGTAAGCCTTCATTTATTCAAGTACATATTTTATCTTGTCTTTTTAAGCTTTTTGTAGAAATGACTCTCCTTCCTTTCTTTCATCCTTCCTTCCCTCCTTCCTTCCTAACTTCCTATTCTTTTTATTTTTTTTTTCTTTCTTTATTTATTTTTGGGCATCATCTTTATATCCCATCTTAGAACTAGGATCCTTAGAATAGGTTGCAATACCTTTTAAGGGCCTGAGGGTGCTGAGAAAAGGCAGCGAGAACAATTCGGCCATCACACAGAACCTGTGCAGGCGATGCTCAGGGGAGTGACAGAATGACAGCCTTGTGCTGCTCTCCTCCCGGTTTACAGGGATAAGAGGCAACCAGCATTTTGCAGGACCATTCTGAATAGGAAAACCTTAGAGAAATGCCTTCTTTGGTAGAAGTTGTATCTCAAGCAGAAGAATACAGAACTATTAGGAACATGGAAGGTTTGGAACAAGTCAGGGAATTGCAAAGCACAATGCTAAACAAACTAGAGCAAGGGGCACACACAGGGCAATTCAGGAAAAGACCATGTTGCTCGTGCCAGGCCGGGAAGGGTGCTTCTCCAGGCCAGGCTGGCTAGAGTCTCCTCTGCACCCAGGGGTGCTCCGCTGTATGAGTGTAAGCACTCTGTCTCCACAACCCCATTTCCAACCTGCGTTCTAAAGGCGGAGAAGGGATTGGGCAGGTTTCTCTCCATATCTGGGCAGCTTCGAGCAGAGCCTGGGCACTGGATCTAAGCCTTGCTGTGGACCAGCCTTGGCATGGCACTGAGGCTCCGGACATTGGCTCCATTTCCGGGCCCAGTGAGGACAAGGCTTGACTTCTCCCATGGCTGGTCGGATGGAGATGAGACACTGGAAACCCGGAACAGCTGTCTGTTTTCACCTGAATAAATCTCACCCCGTCACACCTCCCAGGTGCTTTCCCGCGGAATGCTCCCCTCTCGATCCCCTGAGAACACAGTTTCCACTGGTGAGGAGGTGGTTGGATGGAACCAGGAAAATTGTTTTACAAACATGGAAGTGTTAGAAGAAAAATTCCCCGCTGTGATTACAAGTCAAACAAGAAAAATGCAGGAATTCAGGAAAAGAAACTATGTCACGCCTGGGGTTTTGAAGATTTATTCATTTGAAAGTTTTAAAACTAGCCTCTGTGGTATTATTTTTATATCAAATGCTAAAATAAAAATATAATTTGAGTATGAATTTAACTGTATTCCCGGGTAGGTAAATATTGTTTGGCACCTACATAGTCTTGAGTTGATAAAATTGTCACTGGCACGAGAAGACATCTCAACAATTTGTGATTGAAAAGGGTATTATCCTCAGCTACTCTTATTTTCTTTAAAAAAAAAAAAATCGATATTTAATTGATTTTTTTTACATAGAGGAAGGGAGAGGGAGAGAGAGAGATATATCAATGAGAGAAACATCAACCAGCTGCCTCCTGCACACCCCTTACTGGGGATGTGCCTGCAACCAAGGTATATGCCCTTGACTGGAATCGAACTTGGGACCCTTGAGTCTGCAGGTCAATACTCTATCCACTGAGCCAAACCACTTAGGGAATCAGCTGCTCTTATTTTCAAAAAAGTTTATATATATGCTTATTTTTATAAGTATCATCCTATCTTTTTCTTAATCATTTTTTTCACTGATTGGGACTAAATTAATTTATTCAAACAGGCTTCATGAATTAGGACTTACAACATGTCAGAAATAACAGGACAAAAGAAGAAAAAGGCATAAGAAATAGTCAGAGGGAAGCTCATTTCTATATTATTTAATATATGTTTTAATTGATATCATGAATAACATAAACAGTTTATTTCTGGGGAAAGGATTCATAGTAAAAAATGGTATGATCAAGTTCTTATTGGTGTGTTGTGTTACACAAACTAGAAAGTGGGGTGTGGGAATAGGAACTGGGTGTGGGCTGGAAACTTTGTCTTACTTTATCTTGTTAATTTCTAGCAGTTGACCGACTTCCTTCCTTCCTTCCTTCCTTCCTTCCTTCCTTCCTTCCTTCCTTCCTTCCTTCCTTCCTTCCTTCCTTCCTCTTTCTTCCCTTCCTCCCTCCCTCCTTCCCTGCCCTCCTCCTTCATCATTACATTTATTCATCCATGAAATCCTCCCTTCCTCAGACGGAGTCTGTCCTGTGTGAAGCATGTTGCTGGGCAGCGAGGGAACAGAAACGAACGCCCTGGCTCCTGCCCTCTGGAGCCTCATGGGCTAACGAGCGAAATGGACAGGTTAAAGGAAAAGCTCTACCAGAACTGTGACACAAAGAGTTGGAAAAGTTTGGTGGAAAAAAACAAAGAGAGATCACTTACAAAGACTCCATTTCCTTAAAACTGCAAGTGGACAAGACAAGATAAGGCTCATACACGGTCATCATTGCTGTGAAATGCATTCAACACCTTCATCATCCTAAACAATAGTGGGAAGACTGTTCGCAATGGGACCCACCCTATCTGTCCCACCGAGGGTCTTTGGCATCTTACCCCATTTCTCTAGGAGTGCTAAGCGCATGGCCATTCCAAAAACATGGCAGGACTTCTCTGTGCTTGGGACACCTTGCTTCTGGCCTGGGAAGACCCTTCCTTCTATTGTCAACATGAGAGCCCTGCCAACTCTCCCTGCTCTGCTCTCCAATGAGCCCCTGTGGCAGACCCCGTTCAAATCACTCTGTAACCCTCCTCATTCTCCTTGTTCAGGCAAGAACCATGTCCTGTCTGCACCCCCAGTACTTTCACCCAAGAGCTCGACAAAGCCACGTGTCTGTCTCCTTCACCACGAGCTCCCCCAGGGCAGAGACCTGTCTTCCTCACTTCCTCATTGCCAGCACCTAGCAACGTGCCGTGGTAAACGCTGGTTATACAAATTTATATATATAAAGAACACATTATTCAATGAAAAGCACAAGTGGATGAGTGATGATCAGACGAATTAGTCGGTAGGTTATGGGTGTGATTGAGGAACTGAGGAAATGATCGAGGGGTAAATTATTGTAGAGTAATCAAATGAGTGAATGCGTGAATACATTATTCGGTAGGTGAATAAACAAATGAACGCATTACCTGTTACCCGAGGCAGCTCACTGATGCTCCATCACATCAAGAGGAGAGGATTTCCTGCCTTTTCTCAGGGCATCCAGGGTTCCATTGGCCAATAAGCTGCCCTTTTCCCACCACATCTCCCATGGCCCTACTGCAAGTGGGATTTTTGCCTAAAGGGTTAAGAGCAGCGCACTTTGAGCTATTCCAGTCAAGTTGCTGTTGCAATGTGTGACAAAGGCACAGTTTTGACAGTATTTCGCAAACTTCCCTTTATGACTAAGTTGACAATTTAAATATACATTTCTGAATAATGCTCATTAAAAAACAACAACAAAAAACAAACAAAACAACTCCTCCCAGCTATTGGTGAGAGAGAAATTACTTTTAAAAAAATATTTTTTATTGATTTTTTTACAGAAAGGAAGAGAGATGAATAGAGAGTTAGAAACATCGATGAGAGAGAATCATCAATCAGCTGCCTCTTGCATACCCTCTACTGGGGACGTGCCCACAACCAATGTACATGCCCTTGACCGGAATCGAACCCGGGACCTTTCAGTCCGCAGACCAACGCTCTACCACTGAGCCAAACCAGTTTCGGCAGAAATGACTTTTATAGGACAGACTTTTATAGGACTGGCTCACAATGACATTCTCTCAGAGTAACTAGGATTGAGCTGACTTTAGTTTATAAAAGATAGCATTGCCTAGAAGAAAAGGGTTTTTGTGACTTTGATAACATTTACCAAGATAAACACGGATGTGTAGGGTTTCACTTGCATTAGCACAACAACGAGCTTGTTAGCTTCGGAGATGGCATTTATGGCACCGGCACATGGAGACACGTTTCTCATCTTTGCTGAACAAAACTGCATGAGCATGACTGTGGGAACAGTACCCAGGAGTCACTGTTGGTATTGTGTACATCCTTTCCCATCCAGCCAGAGGCTGCTAATGAGAATGTGTCAAATAAATAGATCATTAGGTTAAGATGAAGACCCTTGGTTGACTTAATCTACTAAATGAATAGTGTTTGATGCAAAGGGACTCTGCATTTTGCAATGGTTAACTAATATTGCATTTGTACAATCCCATCATTACCCCATGTTTTATCGTTACTGAGGAACCTAAGATAATATATGGTTTCTATATGGTTTACCAAATTGATTGCAGGCATTAGAGCGGCTGCAAAAACAACAACAACAAAACCTCCATCACAAACTGCTTTCCCATGGTAAGCTCATTCTTTCTCATTTTCTTCTCTTAGATCATCTCTTCAGACCCATTTAAAGGAAAACTTAATTCCTAACAATTTAGAGCATATACTTCAAACTACAACTACAACAACAACAACAAAAACTATTCTTAAGAATGGATGTACGTTCGCCACTGTCTCCAAGCACATGCCCATTTCTAATGCCACCTAGGAAATCCCCACAGGGATGCTGGGTAATTGCTTCATGGTGGAAAAAATGTTGGTTGGAAGAGAGGAGCCGTTAGGAAATACTGTTCTCTTTGAACAAATTCAAGACATTTTTTGAGTGAGAGGACCTATGATATTTCTATGTTTTTACATGGAGAAATTGTTATAGAAATTACTGAAGGGCCTTTGCAATCCAAAGAGCTAGCTGAGTGTGGACTAATGACCCTGAGGAGGTAGTGAGGTGTAAGAGGTTATGGCAACCTATTGGAAATGGTTTAGATGTGTGTGAAGTAGGTTAATTCAAAACATCAGACTCTACAATTGTCTGATACAGAAGGAAACAGGGAGCTACTGACTCCTAGCTGCGAAGAGGGGACGCCACAGTGACCCACAGTGACAATAAGTGTCCAGGTGGACTCCCCGGATGAACTGAAATCATCCTTTTGAAAAGAAACTTCAAAAGGGAGAGCGTTTCCTCAGGACGCATGTTCCAGGCGGCTTGGCTGGCCCTTCTGGGTTTAGTAAAAGCAACTCCCGCGTGGAAGCATGGTTAGCCGTTGGGGCTGTTCCCAGGTTACGCGACATTTAGCAGAGATCCAGAGTTATTATTAGCTCTAAATGGAGGCCTTTGTCAGAAGGCTCTTGAACTGTTAGGAAATCAGAGTGCAAATTGATAATGACACACAACACATCCCCGGCCTGGCAGCTCCCTGAAGGCTGCTGGGACGCCCCAGAAAGAACTTGCAGGCCTCCTGCCAGAGTCTTATTGCTCAACACTGGACGACCCCTAAGTCAGTTCCATGTCTGTGTCTCTCCCCCCCTCCCCTCCCGTGAGAGGCAGAGGGAGGCGGATGAGAGAGGATGCTCCAGCCCAGACAGGACCGTTAATTTCCTCTCAGTGTGCACTCAATCGGATCCCTTCGGAAGGGCCTTTCGTGGTTTCATAAAATTAAATCACAACATTGGCGATTCCACTGCCTCTCCCCAAAGCACACACTTGGCTTCTAAGGAAAACATATTTCACGGGAAGAGAGGATAGACACAAGTATGCAGTCTTCTTGCACAGACTCACTTTATTTCATGTCTTGACTACGCACAGGAACAATCGCAATATTCACTACATATTAATAAAAGAAATGTGAAAACGTAGTCGCCATAAAACATGAGGTTTTAAAACTACTTATTTGAAAAAGATTAATAAAAACATTTTTTCCCATAATAGTTTATGAATGCCTAAGTAGATTTCCCCCCCTACCTTTCAGGTTTAAAATGAAGGCTCCTCTCCATTCTAAGTTGATTACAGTATCTGTGACTGTTCAGGGTTACAGGAGGAAGTCTGTGTGTGGTGACTGCCCCACCCCCACCCTGACACCCTGAGGCACCTTCAGATGGGCCCCAGTCGTAAGCGTGGGAAGCTGCCACTGAACATGGCCATGTCTCAGGTTCTTGGCAGGCCTGGCCTCCATGGTCTCAGCTCCAGCACCGCCTCCCACATGACCAGAAGCCATCACATTCCAGGCCCTTCCGCAGACTGGCTGCAGAAGGGAGACCCTCACTGTCCACTGCCCGGGGCTCAGACGAGCTTTTGGTGGCCGTGAACGGACAGAACTGATTCAGTGCAGCTGACATGAGAGAAGAGCTGGGCCTTTGGAGTCCCATCTCACGTGGGGACGAAGTTCAGACATGGGGGACACTGCGATGTTTAAAGAGCCCTCATCGTCCACCTGCATCCTCACGGCTCGTCCTGAGGTTCTGGCACTTGGATGGGTCACTGCCCTCCACTGGGCTTTCTCTTGCCCCGGAGCTCGCTGGTTCTCAGTCCTGAAGGAGCTTTGGAGCCACCACTGGAGGCTTTGCCAGCAGCTCTGGCCAGGGCCGACCTCAGACCGATGCAGAATGTCAGGCAGGGCGGCCAGCTGTGTATTTCTGAATGATTCTCCAGGTGATCCCCCACTTTCGTGGCCCCCCAGGGAGCTGGGACCTTGGGAACAGGCCGATTCTGACTGGGCAGGCCCAGAGAAGCCTGTAGATCTGCATCAGACTCCCTTATTTCCATCTCATTTCCTCTCAACCTCCCTGCGCTCACCACACCCCAAGCCCAACAATTGAGGCTCCTTGTAATTGTCCAAATGGGTCTTGTTTTGCCTCCGCGCCTTACATCATCGGGTGTGGTGTTCCCTTTGTACTGGAGAGCCCCCTCCTCTACTCTCCCTTCAAGATTCAGGCATGAAGTCATGCAAGGAAGGTGCGTTTAACTGTTTACAACCCGCACAGTCTTAAGTGAGGCGCTAACATTTCTGTGCTTCTATATACTGAGTTGAAATGACCATGTATATGGGCTTTTCTAGAACATACAGTTCTGGAATCCCAAAAACATGTCTTGCTTTTCTCACTGCTGATCCAGGTGCCCAGTGGTCACTTCTATTTCTCGCTGTGGGTTCCAATGAAGATGGAGAACTCCTCAGGTCGTTCACACCAATCTGTTCTTTCTGCTGAGTCATAGTCACAGAGCCACATGGAGACAGCAACACCAGGGGGGTGGCTCCTACCACTGCCTGGCCTGGCCCCAGGGCATGCTGGGATGTGTGAGCGCTCGAAGGTTCCAGGCCCTTGGAGGACAGCAGCTTTGCTGAGCTATCTTCCTCGACGGCAGGAGACATGTGAGAAGGGGGTCCCCTCACTTGATTTCTGGACTCACGTTTACATTTTATAGTTTTACGTTGCATTTTTGACATTTCTCTGAGCTGACAGTGCTTCCCTTAAGGCCAAGGGAGGAAAGACGAAACAGATCATTTTCATCTGCCTGATGGCCTCTTAATTGTTTCCCAGGGTGACTGAGAGCACTTAGCATCCTGTCCGGGCCCCGTCATTTCTGGTTGTTAAACAAAGACACATGGATATTGCCAGCGTGCCCTGAGACCTCTACTCAGTGGAGTGTGCCTGGAAGGATATGGGGAATGTGGGAGGGCCGTTGACTCTGACTCCCTTCTTGGGGCCCACACTGCAAGTTTCCTGTGAAAGGGCAGGAGACACGGAGCCAGCATTTGTTCTCAATTTAATTTTGGATTCAAATTGTATGTACATATCATGTCCCATGACTATCGGAGGTGTCTCCTGGGTGCATGCTCTTTGTTAGATGTGGGGGACAGTGACTTTAATGATTCCACATTCAAGGAGTTTCCATTTGTATATAGGGAAGATCATACAACTAGACATCACAGAAGAAAGTCAATGAGCTTTATGGCTTATATCACAAAAACAATAATAAAAAGAGTACTACATCAATGGAAATATCTTTCCATTGAAACCTACTTCTGTTGTTTTAGCCACCAACTTTCAGGGTCATTTGTTATACAGCATCAGAAACCGAGGCATTAAATAAAAGGCTGAATAAAATATCTTGAAAACTATATGGCCCTTTGAACCAATGTCACCCCAATAAATTTAATAAAATAAAATGAAGAAATCAAACAACAGCAATAATGAATTATATAGTCTTGTCATGTACAGCTCACTTGTACCGATATACATAAAAGTAAAAGCAGATGACTGTCAACCAATTAAAAACAAGGTTAAAACATAAAAAAAATATGAACTAAGGTGTAATGGATGTCCATCAATAAAACACACTTGTGCTTAAAGAAAATATGATTTTTTCAGATTCGTTTTCGTGGCTCTCTCCTGATTGGTGGCCCCACCTGGCACACAGATGAGGATTGGAGGAACAGGTAGGGTCTAGTCCAAACAGAAGAGCTTAATGTAAAGAGTAAGATGCTGCGGCCCTTGGCTTTATTAGCATAAATCAACCAGCAACCTCACATATATTGAATTCAAATTTTGGAGGGGCAATGTCAGGGTCTAGGTTCCAACTGAAATGACAATGGATTGTGGGGAGTGAGCAAGGAAGTAAAACGGGCAAGATTTCAGTGTCAATGGAAAGTAGATTTGAATCTTGACTTGGCAACTAGCCTTGGATAAACCACATTGTAAAATAATTTTTCAAAGATGAAGGGCACAAGTCCAAAAATAAAAAAGAGGGGGTGGGGGAAAGAAGAGAAAAGAACAAAATGTCACAACCAGATACACACTCATAAAATTCCAAACACTAGAAGCAAGAGAAGGTTCTTAAAGCATCACAGGAATGAAAATGAACAGGCATCAGCTATCTCATTAGAAAGACAAGATGCTAGAACACTATGGAGTAATGCTTTCTTGGTTCTCAGGAAAAAAAAAAATATTTCAACACTGAACAGGAGAGCTACCTTTGGTGGAAACTTGTAGTTTCCTACTCCAAAACCATGTTTTCTCTCCCTGTGTCTAGGCATATCTCCAGAGCTGTTAAGATATTTGTTGAGTGGAATATGAGAAGGAGGAAGGGCTGCTCCGACAGTCCTGGGTGATGCATTCTTGGTCTAAATCTACTGTGCTAAAATCATTTCTCTTTGCCTTTGATTCTTCCAAGTGTGGGATTGTAATACAATTCTAACCAAGAATTGCTTCTGAGAAACATTGTTTACCTGATAAAAAGACAGAGCTATTCAGGAAGGCCTCTCATTTCTAGCAGCTCATCTTCCTGCCTCAAATTCAGTTATTGAGGCTATTTGCTTGGATCTCTCATCCATCTTGTGACTATGACCTATTAAGCCAGCATACTGCTATAGCCAAGTAGAATATTAGAAAGAGCTGGGTCATTGATACATTGTTGAGCCTGTGCCAAGCCTGGTACTGCCTATCTCCAGATTTCTTATTATTTGAGATACTTAAGGATCTTCTTTGATTAAGCTATTGTGGATATGGCTTGTCACTGGCAACGGAATGCAGTGTAAATGACACATGTGCCGACTTAGCTATGAGGCATAAGATGGAAAGATATTTTCGTTTTCAGACTTGGAAGCAGTCAAACATTTATGTCTCATGGACTCCTTTCGAGGGATTTACCTGGAGATTATTCCAGAAAATTGAGGGAGGCAACCAGGAAAAGTAAACAGAATCCACTCCAGGGGACCATAAAGGGACTTGCCAGGCTGACACAGATAACAACCAAAAGCCCTTCTACAGCATTCTTTCATTCCTTCACCTATTCAAGAAACCGTAAAACCTTTCCCAGGTTCTTTGTGTTGTAGATGCTACACATACAACTGTGAAAAGTCAAGCATACGGGACTGCTGTTCTCGTGGAATTGACACTTTATAGAAAAGGAAAGAAACAAAGATCTGATTATAAAATTAAATAAAGAATTGCAGTTGCTATAGGGCATCTAAGAGGCACAGAGGGGCCAGGAGAGTATAGACACACAGCAGTGGAACCAGGAAGGCTTCCATGATGAGGTGATGAAGGCTCTCCGAAGGAGGATAGACAAGAACAGGATGAAGGGATGGAGAGAAGGCCAAGGAGCCAGGAGCTTGGTGCAAGGTGGGAGGGAGTGTGCTATACCCAGGAGAAACTCTGAAGGCCCTGTGGTTGTGGGTTTGAAGTGTGGGGTGTGAGAAGGAGAGAAGC
This sequence comes from Pipistrellus kuhlii, assembly GCF_014108245.1. Taxonomy (NCBI): domain Eukaryota; kingdom Metazoa; phylum Chordata; class Mammalia; order Chiroptera; family Vespertilionidae; genus Pipistrellus; species Pipistrellus kuhlii. The sequence goes on from NW_023425438.1 coordinate 704,309, forward strand.
CCAAGGTGACCCTGGTGAGGGAAGCAGGGGCTGCATCGTCCAGAGTCTCGAGGCCACAACATGGGTTTTCCTTTCTTGTGAGGGAATGAAAACCACTGAAGATGAACCTCCATTAGATTTGTGGGTGACTTAGTCCAGGGTGAGCAAATTGCAGCTTGTGGGGCAGGCTGAGTCCACCACCTGATTTTAGAGAGAGTTCTATTAGAACACGGCCTTGGCCTTGGCCTTGGCCTGTCAGCTGCTTGCACACAATCGTGGCAGAGTGGGAAGAGGCCACCAATACTGTATGAGCCTCAGAGCCCAAAATACTTTCTTGCTCTTTACAGGAAATGGTTCCCGGAAGAGATCATTTTGAAAACTCTGCAGAGAACGGTCCAGGCTTCATGCTAGCACTTCCTGCCCTGAGATCGTCTGTATGCTGGACTGGGAGCCACTGGGAGACCAGGGAGCAGGTTCAGTTCCTCAGGGCATCCCTCACTCCGGAGACGCTACTGGACAAGGAACAACTGACCGGCTCCATCCTGCACCTTTCATTGCTCCATCACCTGGTCCAGTGGCTAGTTTAACTGGTTTGGAAATCAAGGTCAAGGGAGTTTGGGAGCACTTCCCCCACACATTCAGCAGGTTGATATCAGGGTTGGGTCTCAAGTCCAGGTCTCTCCAGCTCTGGTCCCTGTCACCTTTGTTTTCCCATTCATTTAGCTGCCCACGTTAGTCTAGAGATAAGCAGATGCTTTGAACATCACCACGACCAGGCCACCGGAGACATGCACCTACTTTTAGACTCCCGATGACTCATCTGTGAGAGAACACATGCCCGGCAGCTTTGTCTAAATCCGTGTTAGAAGCGTCTCCATGGAGCAGAAGTGGGTGCACTGTCTTGGCAAGCTGAGCTCAACAGAACACCCTTGAGAGCTTTGAGGGTTCCGGCGGAAACCCCCATGAGGCCAGGGATGCGGAGAGAAGGCCGGGGCCTGTTCCATAAGCCCGTGTGCCCTTCCTATGGGGAGGCCAAGGATGCAATTAGGAGACAAGCACCGCAAATGCCGCGCTTTACAACGACCAGAAGAAAGCGCCGGAGCAGGAAGGCATGGAGGATAATTTTGCTTATCCACAGGAACTCCAACCAAGGAAAACAAACAGGCAGATGGGAGAGTGAGGGCCGTGGCGGCACAGCTGCGAGCAGGATGGAGACACCCAGATGCAACAGCGTGCGGGAGGAGGGGCAGGGGAGGAAGAGAATCTAAAAAAATATGTGCATGCAGAAGAGATGCTGGATAAGAGTGAGTTCCCTCCCAGAGCCCAGCCGTCAGCCTGGTGCCGGGCTCTGGGGATGGGGGCATCTCTGCCCGCTGCCAGGGGACACGGGGCAGAGTCCATCTCCGGAGGACACAGCTCTCGGTGGGAGGAGAAGAGAACCGCTGCTCTGCGCTCCAGCTGCTGGCGCTCCCGCCAGCTCTGTGGGGCGGGGGAATGCCAATCTCAGTGCTTTCCCCAGAGAAGAGCCGCCAGCCTCAGTGTCAGCCATGAGGAAACGTCAATAAAGCCGATGAGAAATGGGCTGTGGACATTTTTACGAGCCCAGAATCCTCTGCTCAGAGGTTTTATGGAGACCACAGGAAGCCAGGGAGACAATGACACCCAGACCCCTGTGCTCTGAGTCTGGCGAGGAGCAGATCAGACCTCGTGCTCCTCAGAGCGTGGTCTCGAAAGGGAAAGTTGCCTCTGGGGGCCACGTCCAGGGCAGCCTGATTCAGAGGACTTGCGGATCCCTCGGAGACAGGATGCTCCGAGTCAAGGAGCTCTCGGCTCAATTCCCAAATCCTTCCAGAATGGCAAAGAAAAGGGGACTCTGAGAAAGAGTCTGTCGAAAATGCTGTTCTGCTTAACAGTCTATGGCTGCAGCGGCACATGTGTGATCTCCGTAGAGGCCACTCTGTCCTCTTCTGCACCTGACACAGTGAAACCAGGCAGGCTGAACACTTGCCCAGACGTCCACACCGGAGGAGGTAAAGGCAGCCGTGGGTCCTGCGCTCTTCTTCACTGTGCTGCCTCTCCACCGTGGCCCGCACGTGCAGGTGTAAGGCAGAAACAGGACAAAGGCTGGGCATGTAGAATCGTCCTCCGGTGAGGTCCCATGGCCTCTCTTTCTCTCTGCCAGCTCGGTCAGGAGTCTGTCCTCTGTGAAGCAGGCGTTCTGTTTGGAAGGTGTGGATCCACGCTGTGACATAGGAGGGGGTGTGCGCATTCCTGGCAGTTTGCTTTCTGCCTTCACAGCATTGCCTTTGTGTCTTGTCCCTGGAGTGTCAGGAGGAGGCAGGGGTAGATGATCCTTCCAGAATATTCCTGAAGTGCAGAGCTTCCCTATTTATATTGCCACTGTGTGGTAGTCCTGTGTTACTGCAGCCCAATTCAATTTGAACAATATTTATTGTACTCCTTCATGCACTGAGCGAGACGTGAGTAGGCACCTGCTAGGAGCCAGGCCCTGGGAGAGGCACTTGAGAATAGGATGATATACTTACAGAAGAACTGTGGAGAGACCAAAAGGCACACGTGGTATACAAAACTCACGTGTCATCGGGAGATAAGAGAGATACAATTTGGTGAGTGCCTCCTATGTAGGACACCAGGTTATCAGTAATAACCTTATTATCTGCTATTATTTACTATCTCATTGAACCCTCTCAATGACCCTAGCTGGTGAATATTCTCATGCACATTTCAGATTTGACAATATTTAAATGGTGAGAGGTTATTTAAATCACCCTGGTTTAAAAAGCTCCTAAGTAGTAAAGTTGGATTGAAACTGTGATTTTTTCCCACATCTCAAAGTCAGATGTGAAGCCCTCACTGTTCCGTGAACACATAGCCGAGTGAAGTTGATTCCAAGGGTGTGGTGACATTTGAGAGGATGGAAGAATAGCCAAGTTTATTCTATGCAATTTAGTCCATGAAAATCATGGGCTATCCAACTTTCCAGATGTCTAGTGGTTAAATTCCGTACAATTTAGCTTAATTCTCAGACCAAAGCCAACCCCAATGTTAACATCCTTGTGTATGTACTTTGGCTGGTATTCCTGAGCAGACTACTAAATACAAGCATATATAAATGAAAGAGGGAGTCATAGCGTGAGTGCTGTTTTATCATCTGCTTATTTTACCTAATTTATTAGATTTCTATTGCTCTCTTCCAAATCACCACAAACCTAGGGCCTTACAGCAGCACCCCTGCATCTCCTAGTTCTAGGGTTCCGCAGTGCAGGCAGCTCTGTGGGGTCCCTGCTTACTCTCTCTCAGAACCAATGCCAGCTGTCTGTGGGGGCTGGCCCCGAGCTGAAGACGCCAGAGAAGCTGCTTCCAGGCCCATGCAGGCCGTTAGCACCATCCAGTGCTTTGTGACTGCAGAGCTGAGCATTGGTGTCCTTGCTAGGTGCTGGCCAGAGAGCTTTCTCAGACCTAAAGCTGCTCTCAGTCCTCCACAGTGGAACCCCTCCAGGCTTCCCATCCCCCCAGCCCCTCTCCTGCCACTCTCTGGGGAAATCCCTGTTCTGAAAGGGCACTTGGTCATTAAATCCACCAGGATGATTGTCCCTATCTTTGATTCAGCTGATTAGTAACCTTAATGACATTGCAAAATGCCTTTTGCTATGCAATGCCACATGTCACAGGAATTAGAGTTCAGTGTATTGCATTTAACAGTCATTTAAAAAATATATATATATACGGGGTATCTCGAAAAACTGTATATACACATTTTTGTTGTTAATCCTCACCTGAGGATATTTTTTCCATGGATTTTTAGAGCGAATAGAAGGCGGGGGGGAGAGAGCAAAGCATCGAGCAGCAGGGCACATATGCCTCTCGAGCAGGAGGGTGTCTATTACCACATCCCTCTGTGCTGACACCTCCTGCCGGCCATGATGCAGCTCCTGGGAGGCCAGGAGCAGCTTTCACCCAGGGCACTGCCTGGCTCTGCAGACCTCTCTGAAATGAACTTCACGCCATATCCAGGCCACCGGGTTGCTATGGAAACCAAGATGTCAGATCAGCAAAAAAGAAGGTGAAGATGTGGAAGGAGTCAGGGACACTGCCTCCTCTTTTGTAGTGTCTCCTCTTGGCCCTTTGTGTAGTTTGTATGTGTGGTGTGTGTGTGTGTGTCTGTATGCATGTGTGTCTGTGTGTGTTTGTGTGTGTCTGTGTGTGACCCAAACCCACATGGCCCTGTTTCTCTTTCTCTCCCTCTGAGAACTGGGACTCCCCAGCTGGCTTTGATGACTGTTCGGGAGCCTAGGCTGTGGGGCCCCGAAGAGAGCTTAGCCACCCCCCTTCCCACGCAGACAGACTCCGGAAAATAAAGGGTCAGGAGGAGAAAGCACCTGTCAGGCCCGGGGAGGATGCCACGTTCCCCAGGAAGGAGCACGGAGCCACGGTTGCTGCTTTGCTAAGGGCTCTGTGCTCAGACAGAGCTGCAGACAGAGCCAGGGAAAGCATTACTCCCCTAGGCGCCCCCTGGAAAGGCCCCTCAGCAGCCTGCCTGGGACCAACCAGGCGCGGTGGGGAGGGCTTGCTAGGTGCCCAGGCCTGGGCTCTGGTTGGGAAGGAGGAGCACAGGGAGGAGGGCGGGTCTCACTCTCCAGCAGCTCTACCCCGATCCTGGGGAGAAGCCCGGGCGCTGGAGGTTGGGGTGCTGTGGTGTTCTTTCCATCTGGTCAGGGTGGTCCCCGTCCTTGTTGTACTTGGGCAGGTTTGCAGGGGACACAGGCTGTGACCTCGGGGACGCCGCTGTCTCTGCGTTTGCTTCGGCATCTGCGCAGAGTCCGTTGCCCGAGTTGACGGCCACGTCTTGCTCTCCAGGTGCCTCCTGCGTGGGGTTGGAGCAGCGGCTCCCTCTGTCTGCCCCGGAGCCTGCATCTTCTCCACAGCATCATCCTTCCGGGGGGAGCGGCAGCAGAGACACGTCCAGTCTTCCTTTGGGGGGAGCACTCCTTGGCTTCCCTCTGCAGCCGCACACACGGAGGCCAGGGCCCTTCCTCTGGAGCAGGCGTCTTCAAACTACGGCCCGCGGGCCACATGCGGCCCGAAGAGGAGTCTGATCCGGCCCGCCAGGTTTTTGGGGCAGTGAGCGCAGCCGAGGTGTTACAGTAGGAATTAGTAGTTCATATAGTCCGGCCCTCCAGCTCTCTGAGGGACAGTGATCTGGCCCCCACTTTAAAAAGTTTGAGGACGCCTGCTCTGGAGCATCACAAACGCCAGCCCCGCAGCCGCCGCTCCAGAGCGGTAGGGTTATTACTGTTCGTCACTTCGTGCCTGGGGTCATCTGGGCTGCATTAGCCGCCCTGGACCGCCCCCAGCAGTGACTGCACCCCGAGGGCCCCTGGCCACCTTTGGGCCAGATGTCACCGCAGTATCTCAGTCTGATGTGGTACCGACAGGGCAGGTAGCTGTGAGCCATCACACTGCCGATGAGGCATGGGTCCCGCCTGGGTGCAGGAGGCTCAGGTGAGAAAGGATGAGAGCGCTCTCGCCCCTCCCTGGCTTTCCATAGGTGACCGCAGCCTTGGGTGTGAAGGCTACACCTGGCCCGGCCAGATTAGGGTCATGATGCTCGGGCGACAGGTGAGTGACCTGGGGGCCTGGGAAATACCTGAACAGCCAAAGGCATTTCTTCCTGTTGATGATCTCGGACTCAAGAGATCAACTCTGGAGAGGAAATGACCATTTCACTTGCCCTCTACCCACTCAAGCAAAGGCCACGAACCAGTCAACGCGCCTGACCTAGATGGGCATCTCTGATGGCTGAGCATGTCCCTCTCTGACCTTGACGTTGCTTTTTCCTCTGCACACAATGCCCAGCTTCCGCCAGTTAGACTGTGAGGAGCCACCTCAGGGACACCACAGTGTTGACTGACAGCACCTGGCCACCGGGCTTTGGTTGATTTGCAGAACAAATACACGTCTTTGACCCATTGTAAGATCCCTGCACACAGAGGAAGGACTGGATGGCATCTCAAGTGATCACTTTCATCAAGTTCAAATAAGAAGCCTGCTCCTTAGAGCGTCCTCCTTCCAGACCCGGCCCACTGTCCTTTCACCGGCAAAGGAAAACACATGAAACCTTTTAATGACTTTATTCTTTGAATCTCTAGCCACAGAGAGGAAATGGAAAATAAATATATCATGCTTATTGCTTCAGAGTATGGTTTGCTCGTCTAGAACTGCATTTAATTTGATTCCTAGCTGTATGTCTATATCACTCGGAGTCAGCGGCCACATTTTCAGATTGACCTATGCCCTTGTTTTTTTTTTCCAGTTCCACAATTCAGCTCTTCCTTCCTCTTCCGGGCGTCTTGATTGAAAGGCGATATGAATGGGAGGGAAAGACATCAGCCTTGGAGCCCTCAGGCCTTCTTTCAGTTCAGCTCCCTGAGTTGCCCCAGGGAGACTCAGCCTGTTTCCTTTGCTATAAAATAGAGGCGCATGTTCACATGTGTTTTGTGATGATTAGCAAGCGAGGTGCCATTGAAAGAGCCAACATGAGTCTGTGAGGGGAGATATTTCTTAGTGCAGTTTGCCTCTTCTTCCGAGGCCCCTCCTACTGGAGGAAGCATCTAAAGCTACATCACAGTTTGCTTTGAAATGCCTGTCCTTTTGACATTTTAAAAAAATACAGTCTTTTACCGTTTCTGTTTACTTCTTTTTAAAAACAATACTTTTATTTATTTCAGAGAGGCAGGGAGAGTGGGAGAGAGATAGAAACATAAATGATGAGAATCATTGATCAGCTGCCTCCTGCATGCCCCCCACTGGGGATTGAGCCCGAAACTGAAATTGAAGCCGGGATCCTTCAGTCTGCAGGCCAACACTCTATCCACTGAGACAAACCGGCTAGGGCTCTGCTTACTCTTAATCCTTTCATCTTGATAGGATTCTGCGGCCCAGTCTTCCAGCTTGCAGTCACTCCCCATCTTTGGCAGATTCACCCCGGCCACAACCCTATTGCTCCTGAGACAGCACTGTCCTCCTCACCTTCTGCCCCACGCTGGTGAGTTGGAAGGTTGTCATTTACTCACTCTTTTACTTACTGATTTTATAAACAAGTCTGCACTGATCTCTGGGCTCTATACCCACCTTTGAAAGATACCTTGGACATTTGGATACATGCCTCTGAGGTTAGCACATAAATGATTCTGAGTTTTAGCTCCAGCACTGAAACACATTTCTCTGAGAGCACTGCATCCCCGAAACTTCCTCCTGTAGGACCAAGGGTTAGTCAGCATGGAGGTGTATCACTTGCCAGTTAAATAGTAGCTGGGCCTTTGCTGGAGCTGCACAGAGCATTGTTTAACTAAGCACCCATGGGTGCTGACCCGGCCTACTGCGTGAACTCTGACCTTAGCTTTTACTCCTTCCTTTTAACACTGGGTGTGGCTCTTTCTCCAGTCAGGGACATCAATCTTTTGTACATGTGCTCTGATCTTGCTGAAATGCTAACTTTGCCTCGGGCTTTCCAAATGTTGGAATTCTCAAGAACGTTAAATTCCTTTCTGCATAGACAAGAGGCAAAGCCTGGTTTCCCACACTATGAAATGATGCTGTGTATTTATGGATTCTGAAAATTTCTTCCCAGTCACAGGGCATTATCCATGGAGGGGAGGTGCCTGGGAAGATGGGAAAGCGGATGCTCAGGCTCCTCATCCTGTTTCCTATTGGCAATGCGACTCAACCTTCCCACGCCATCGGCCATGGTAGCATGGCAACTGGACATTCTTTAGTGAATGGCTTTCTTGCAATTAAAAGCATATGTATAACGTTTGGAACCAGAAAATACATATTTTGTAGCATATTTTTCTTTATGTTTCTTTTCCCAAAGTCATAACTATTAAAGCCATAAATTCTCAACTGGAGACAGAAGCATATCTATGGCTAGAAGCCAATGACTGCCACATGGCTAGATTTTGGGCTTGCTACAGTGATATTTGGGGGCCATGTCAGCCCCATTGTCAATTCTTGAATAGTTTACAGAACACACTTTTTTTTTTCTTCTTCATTTTTTTCATTTTCTGTCTTTGCTCACTAGTACTGAGTTCCTACTATGTTTTAGGTGCTTCTGAGTGGTCGGCACTAGAATGATGATCCAATGAAGAAAAACACATGATCCCCGCCCCCCCCAAAGGGTTGTTGAAAGTCCCAGAGACAAACTCTCCTTCTTTCACACATTCTACCTTCAGTCACAACAAGGACACAGCCCTATGTTGACAGCTGACTTAGAGGTTAGAAGGTGATATAAGAATAAAAAAGGAGCCCCCATAGAATGCACGTCTTACTAAGAGAGCTAATGTGCAAATAGATTGGTTAAATGATCTAAGAGACTTTCAGGTGAGGGGTGTGTGAATTTGGAGGCGTGAGAGATCACCCCCTTCAGAGCAGAGGCTGAAAGCCTCTGCAAACCCCTCCTCATGGTTGAGCCAACCCCATCCAGCAGGAGCCCTGCCCCTGGGGGAGTCTGGGGCTGGGGGTGCTGTGATTCTGCATCTCTGTAGCTTGGTGAGTCCATTCCTCTCCCTTCCTCCTATCGTGCTGGAGGTTTGGTTAGTGCATATCCACCCGAAATCAGACTCTGGTCCTCAACTCTAGTCTGCTTGACTAGAGCCAAGAACTGCTGATGAATCGGTCCCCATGCCTGTTTCCAAAGAGCATGAACAGAACATCGACCATGTTTGTCTCTCCAGAACTCACAGTATTACCCTTGACAGGTGAAAACACAAAACCTCAATGCTTTGAGGTCAAGATACAGGGTGTCTCTCTGCCATTAGCAAGCCACATGGGGAATGTGGGCTGCCATCCCCAAACTGGGCACTGGGAGTGATGGTTAGGAAAGCAAACATGTCAAGGAACTGTCTTCTTCCCACAATGGGAGAGCTCCTTTAATAATTTAGCACTTTTGTAATTATTATAATTGTTTCTTTAACTCCGGATGTCCACACACATGGAATCTGGCAGTTCTAGCCTTCTTAAGCATTGCTTCTGTCATGTTTCCTACTCTGCCTTTCCAAGGATGTCACTCAGAATTATCTGCCGTAGAGATGCTTCAGAGGTCCCCATTAAACTGAGACCAGTCCCATTTTCAAATGGCAGCCACTGGGATGAAGAAAGCCAGGACATATGGGGTGTTTGTAATAAAGAGCCTGGTAAAGGAACTCTCATAAAGTGGGAAAATGCATAAGGGTGTGTGACATCTATTGTTATGAACTGAATTCTGTCCTCTGCTAAAATTCACATGTGGAAGTCCTGTGCTCCCGTCCCTCAGAGTGCATTTAGATACAGGGCCTTGGAAGTAATCTCAGGAGAAACCATCTCTGCTGTCACATTATTCTTTAGACTTCCAGTCTCCAGAACTGAGGCGGGAACCACTTTCTGTTGGTGAAGCCATCCAGTCTGTGCATGTTGTGACGGGGCCCTAGGTAACTAATGCACCTGCCTAGCACGGTTGCTTCAAAGACACAAAAGCACTTGTTTAGCATTGTTAATCTCTGAGGAGCACTGTTTCAACAAAGGTGTGCTGAAAGCATCAGAAGGGCAAAGAGAAGGAGACATTACTAAGGCGATTTTGGAAGGTGGGAGGCAGATGAAGAAATTCACATTTTAGCCTAGCAAACAACAAAGCATCCAAACTTATATTGCATCAGCCTAAGAGACTTAGGAAGCAATGGCGTCAGGGGGATCTCAAAGGAAGGGAGGTGGGGCCGACCACAGCAGTCATTGCTCTTAGATTCAAGAAACACTTAAACATTTGTCACACTTCCTGCCGCCTGGTTTCTGTCCTTCTCCCCCGCCATAGAAAAGGAAGATGTATCCTCTTTAGAAGTAGAGCAGGGAGTTTTGCGTCTGAGGGGCTATAAGACAGATTGGAAAAAACATTTAAAAAATCAGAGGATTAAGTGAAGCTTCCAGGGTCGATACCTTCAGTGTTCCCTGCTGTCAGCTCCCAGAATGCTAGGATGCAGACTCATGCCTACAAAGGGTTCCCTGGGGAATCAGAACAGTTTCAAAAAAACTGAAGATACGGACAAGGGGGATCCCTTACCTCAACATGGCCAAATCAGATCATCCTTTCAACCAGATTGCCACTTCTAACCCCCCGAACACAGGAAATGAGTCCCATGACTATTCTCTAAACTCTCCCACGTTGAATTAACAGCTATGTTTGCACCTTAGCTCCCATATTAGTTAGCATAGCCTCCAGCCCAGTCCAGAGCTTCCACTCTGCTCATCAGGGTCCTAACTTGAGGAGACCTGGATAGCCAGGGGTCCCTAGGCATTGAGAAAACCATCTCATATGAAATGAAGAGGAAACTAACCCACATAATGGTGGCGGTTTGTAGAAGACTGAAAGTATAGATCCCTGTAGCAAAGAGCAACCATGAAAAAAAATGGGGGGATGGGGAGGAGGGAGGTAAAAACTATTGTCATGAACTAAATTCTGTTCTCCGCTAAAGTCTGTATTTTCTATCCCTAATTTTAACTTTGATCATAAGCTTGATATGAAAACAAGCAGAATCTAGAGTATACTCGTCAGTTGTTTTATTGTTATAAAGCATGAAGAAATGGATTATCTGGAAAAATGGAACCTGCACCTCTTTCCACATTCCACACCAGGGCACTGTACCTACCCTTCGCCTCCCTCCTAGTGACAGAGGTACAATCCCTACTGTGAGGCCGAGTGAATCAGCAGGAAAGCATTGTCTCCAGACTTACAATAGAAAATGGCCAGGAGCAGAGCGATTTAACCCACATAAATCCACTTCACAGCGCCTGGTCCGCGGTAGACTTTTCATAAATGCTGCTTTATGGAATCATAAAACCATTGCATATACTTTGGGGTAATTTAGAAGGAAAAACGTTTCCAGAGCTATGGCAGCCGTACGCCACAGGCGAGATGACAAAACGCTTCTAGAAAGAAGCCTGTGCTACCCCCTCCATGTCCTTCTCCCCAGGCCCAGGCTGTAGTAGCCGCTGGGACTAGCCCCTCCCCTTCGCCTCTTTAAACTGGTTTTTTGTCCTTGCCAGGAAACCCAAGGGAAATGAAAACTGAATGTGGGCATGATGGCTGGCGGGGCTTGGAGAGAGAGGAGTTCGTGGGCTTGGGTGGCTTGTATGATCCCTCCTCCCCACCCATGTTCTCAATTTAATTAATTTCAAGTTGAAACAGATTTATTTATATTTATACTGTGCAGAGCATTCTTGTGAAGCTTTCTGGTGGAGGCCAATTTCTAAGTGCCTGCCTCTCTTTTATTTGAAAAGAAACCGGAGACTCTGGTCCCCATTAGGGAGGAAGAAAGCGCCATTGATGTCCAGCTTTCCCCCAGCTACTGAGCTGGAGCAGAGCATGAATCATCTTTCCTAGAAGGACAACAATGAGATCATCGTGTCTGCTTCCTTCCCGCATGGAGGGCAGTTGAAATGGTTTCCTCCATGTCCAGAGATGTGTATTTTTTTCTTTCTTTCTGAAAAACCCTTCGCTTGAGTTTAATCATGTAATTGGAAGACAGAGAAGAAGAAAAGGAACAGAGATCAATACTTTTTTTTTGCAATTCAATCCCTGTCTCCAAAACTAAACTTGTAAATGGATGGAAGGAAAGAAATACAGCTGCATTTTTTAGACTCCTTAGGATAGAACATATCACTTTCGGGGGCAGTTAGTTCTGCTTTTAACAATTCCCTTCTTTCATTCTTGTTTCTCCCCACCTAAGATCTTGTACCCTACCACCTGTACTTGTTAGCCCTTCCCCTGACTTCCAGAGCTAAACGGAATGTGCCTCACTCCTCTCCCGAGTACAATCCTGCAGGCATTTGAAGACAATTATGCCATCACATGATCCGTCCTATTTCAAGGCTAGAATCCATAGAATACGACATATTTTGCTTTAGACATTTAGTTCTGCTTCTAGGTTAATACTCTGGCCTAAATTGACAACAGAAAACAAAAACAAAAACAAACAAGCAAACAAATAAAAAAAAGCAACCCTCAAACATCTGGTTTTATGTTTCTGTAAATGGCTGTTTCACCATATTGATGAGTTGCTGCCATAGAATAGCAAAGCATCTGGGCAAACATATTTTTCCTGAATTACACAGATCACTTGGAATTGCTATGCAACCAGTAAATAGACCATGTTTATTTCAAGGCTTCGAGCATTTCTATTTTATTTAATTTCTTACTCGATTCCTAGAGTCTAAATCAAATTACTGCATCGATTTAATTGTAAAATCCAAATTTATTATTTTTTATATTGCTTGTATGCAAACAGAATGTAACAAAGTGCATAATGATTATTCTATGTTTCTAGAATGTTCATGTTTGAAGCTCATCTCATTAGAACATTTTCAAGGTCCCGTTGAAATGGAAGCTGGATAGAAGGCCAGGTTTATCCCCAGCTACAAAAATAAAGTTTCCTGACCAACTAAAACACAACAGAGCATGCTATCCCAGTAGCCCAACCGCATTCCTGTTGCACATGTGTACACGAGGAAGCATCCATGAAATGGGCATTTTTAGGTATCCAATCTGGAAAGAATCTTATGATTTGCTATGAACGTTTTTTAGGGCACCAAGAAGTTAATTTTCAAATAAATCTTGAAAGTACAGATGGAGAACTTTAAAGCTAACGTAGAATTTAGGGACACAAAGAACAATGGGCTGAGAGGCAGCTACCCCGGCTTCATCCCTGATTGTGCTGCTTAGCAGCAGTGCGACGCCATGAATCAAGTGACCCTGTTCATCCAAGAGCTCTGGTTCCCATGTTCCTTCAACACTGTGACCATGACAGAGCTCTGCGGGCGGGAGAGCTGGAAGCAGAGCCTTATATTAAAAGGTCTTCTACACTGAGCACAGAGGTGATAAAACGCATGGCGAAGTGCAACTAGGTAAGTGCGGGAAACCAGAGGGATGTAGGTCTTAGGTGGGTTTGGACTCCCTGCTGAGAACATGGACTGCACCAGCCAGAAACTGAGGAAGAGTTGGTCCCTGTCATGGCCAAGTTTGCAAAGCAGAGATCACTCCGATAGGAAGTAAGGATGGGGTGAAGTGAGTGATGTCATCTGATAAAAATCCTGGGGAAAATATGAACACTGTCACTGAAACACACGTGATATGCTATGGAATGCACAAGTTATCCAATAAAAGAGGATCACATATAGGAGCCAACTGAAATCTGAGCATTGCAGGGTGACCTGGGGAACCCCTGCTTCCTTTAAGAAATGTCCAATAGAAATATAAATTCATGGCGAAACCAGTTTGGCTCAGTGGATAGAGTGTCAGCCTGTGGACTGAAAGGTCCCAGATTCGATTCTGGTCAAAGGCATGTACCTAGGTTGCGGGCACATTCCCAGTAGGAGGTGTGCAAGAGGCAGCTGATCAATGATTCTCTCTCATTGATGTTTCTAACTCTCTATTCCTCTCCTTTCCTCTCTGTAAAAAATCAATAAAATATATTTTTTTAAAATTTAAATTTGCGCTGAACACAGAATGTCTGAACTTATTGCATGACCATCCCATGCAATCATTTTCCACATACTATTCTCTAATTAGTCTTGACCTCATTTCTCCCTCCGAGATGACCCCCCTTCCCAGCCTTCTATGAGTGACCCTGATGCGTGTTGCCAGGTGATGTTTGGGAAGAGTAGAGCCTTGGTTGGCCGTCTGTCAGAGGGATCCCCATACAAAGGTTCCATGGACACAGCCAGGACATGCTCTGCTCTCTCTCCTCTCTCCTGATACCTTCCACACTTAGACAAATCAGCCACACTCTCTCCTAATTCCTTAAAATGGCTGTCACCACACTGCTCAGAAAAGGTTCCCAGCTCTTCCCAGAAAAGTTGCTCAACATCGATTCAGCCCAAGTTTACCACTTTCAGGAGATGGAGCAGAAACCACAGCGGTCCTCACGTAGATGGGATATGTGTTTACTTAAGCAGCTGCAACAACAGGGGTGGGCTTGCCATGAACAGCCAGATGTTGGGCAAAAGGGAACTTGACTCACTTCATTAGGCTGGCCACTGAACATCGCAGTGAGCAGTACCCCAGCTGGGTGTTCTCTACCGACTTTGTTAGAGACAGTCTGCTCTTACCACTGTGCCCCAGGCGAACAACTTACACTCTGCATCATCCACTCCTTTGACATCTGGCTTTAGGTTGGTTTCAGCCAATCAGGGAACCTCGCAGGGTACAGGAGGCCTGAGACAGGTCTGAGGATGCATCCCCATGGGTCCTGTCCCCAGGAGACTAATGAAGTGAATGTAGCTACCCCTCCACCAACACACAGCTCTTTTTGGGCAACTCCTCTCCTTGCCTCCTGTTCTTAGGTTGTGAAACTTTTAAAAATATATACATTTTTAAAATTGATTTCAGAGAGAGAGGGAGAGAAAGAGATGGAAACATCCATGATGAGGGAGAATCATTAATCAGCTGCCTCCTGCACACCCCATCCTGGGGATTGGGCCCACAACCCGGGCATGTGCCCTGACTGGGAATGGAACCATGACCTCCTGGTTCCTAAGTTGGCACTCAGCTGCTGAGCCATGCTGACCGGCTGTGGGTTGGGTAACTTTGCTGCCTCCTCTTGTTCTTCTAGGCCTGGAGACAGCCCCTAGCTAGAATGAAGGCTGTGGTTGTACCTTCTGGTTCTCTCAAGCCTGCTCACAACCTCTGTCAACAAGGCCTTCCTTAAACACTCTTTGGCTGCCCCTTTGAGTCTGTGTTCTGCTGAGACCCTGACTGCTAGAGGACCTGCAGAAGTCACAATGGTAAGAAAGACGGGGGGCCATTCGGAGGTAACCATATAGACTATTATAGTACTTGATGTGTTTGGAGTTATATTGGGATCAGAGTAAGAAGACCTAGATAGTCCTAGTTCTGCCGCATACCAGCTTTGTGACCTTGGCAGAGGAAGTTATCCTCTGAGAGACTCAACATCCTCATCTGTCAAGTGGGGATCATACTCACCTCTCAGCCTCATTCTATAAATGAAACGATTAAGAACCCAATATACCCATCGGCTGCTTTCCCTGAATTTCCATCTTTTGCTTTCTGATAACATGTGACACATAACTAATGAATATATGGGTTTTTCCACTGTTTATCTTTCCCAGTCCGTCTCCCAAGAGCTCCTGGATTACCTCTGTGCTTTTCTTCCTTCACTTCCAAACCCACCACGATCCTGCGGGCAGCAGCACGGGCCCCAAGCCCTCCTGGAGTGAGTACAATATTTGTGTTCCCGAGGACCACCCAGGCTGTGAGCTGCCCACTTTGGGGTAAATGTTTCCATCCCCCCAGCCTTCACCCCCCCAATAAACTTTCTTTATATGCACTTTTCTGCAATGTAATTAAGTGGCTTGGACTAAGTGCCTTGTTTAACTTTAAGACTTGCCTAAGTGTTTCAGGGCTTTTACAGGAACGCCGCTCTGGCTGCCTCCATGCGGGCCAGGAAGGGTTTGTGCTGAAGGGTCCCATCCTGATGGCACTAGGACTCTGCTTCTCTGTTTAATTTATTTGGGAAGCGGAGGGAGGGAAAAGTCCAACACCATCTTCTCTAAATGAGGGGCAAGTAGAAATGCGAACTGCAATGTGTGTCTGAAGTCATTTCATAAAAATTCCTTGTCCTGCAGCCCAGAGGGATCGGAGAGGAGCAGGGTTTTCATCAGACCGAACCACTTGGGGGCTTTGGGGGCCTTGACCGCTCTGAGCTCTGGTCCCTGGTTTGTAAGATGAAGGTGGCCACGCGGGCTTTGTTGGGGAAGTCGCCAGGGATGAAGGACTTCGGGGACAGTAAGGGAGGCAACACAAGAGGAAGCACCCAGCAGGTGGCACCCAGAAGCCCTCACAAAAGGTTTCATTGAGTGCAAATTTTTCTTCTCATTTTGTAAAAGCTCATTCTGAGCCTCCTTTCTACATTGGAACATTGTCCACCCACTTTCCTACCAGACAGTTTCTTGATGGTCAGTGTCTTTGCTGTGCACCAGTGAGTGGGTGATGTAGGAAATACCAAATTTAGGAATGAAAAATGAGTGATTCATTCAGAATTCATGTGCAGCCAGGGAGCTGGGTGGGGGGGAGGGGGAAGCTGGCTCTCCATTTTGTAAGTCGGGTGGAACTGTAATGATAATGAGAATAGTGATGCACGGTTGCTCAGAAGGAGCTTACTCCATACACAGTATACAGCTCACTCATGGGACCCTCATGACAAAGTGACGAGGTGACTATTATTACCCCCATCAACAGGTGAGAAAACTGAGGCCTGGAGTCCCACTTCCCCAAGTGTTACAGGGTGAATAATGTACCCCCAAAAAGAAGTCTACACCCTAAGCCCTGGAACCCATGAACCTGTTTCCTCATGTGGCTAAAGGAACTTTGCAGATGTAACCAAATGATGGGTCTTGAGATGGGGGATTATTTAGATGATCCAGGTGGGTCACATCTTATGAGTAGGAGGGGTTGGGAGGACCAGGTTTGGAGACAGTGTGTGATCATGAAGGTGGAAGCCAGAGTGATGCGGGCCCATGAGTTGAGGAATGTGGCAACTCTGGAATCTGAGCAGGCAGGGAACGTAGAACCTTCTGGAACCCCCTGAAGACATGGCCCTGCTGGGACCTGGGTGTCGGCCCAGAAAGGCTGACTTTGAACTTCTGACCGCTGGGGCTAGAAGCACATAGAGCGTGTGCTGTTTTAAGCCAGTACGTATTTGGTGATTTATTAGAACAGCAATAGGAACTTAATACAACAGGAGAGTCGCCCAAGACCGCACTGAGTGAGAGTGGAGGGAGCTTGGCTTCTAAACGAAGCGGCTGATTCCAGAAGTCTCACACTTAGCCACCGTACATTATATCCTTCTAAATTGGCCAGCTAATGACTAAATCATGTGAATAGCAATGTCCACCCACAAAGCCCTTGTGGTCATTGTTCCAAGTCCTCAAACGCAGACGACAGACAAGGTGGCTGGATTCGGCAGCTCTGTCCATGAAGAGATGGCAGGGACCTCCCCTCTCCTTGAACTAAGGCCTAGCTCCTGACTTGTTCTGGTGAGAGGAAGGCTGTGTCAATTCCTGTATCTTGAGTGCCTTTGCCACCCCATGGACAAGCTCAGTTTAGCACACTGTAGGATCCGGCTGCACAGAGAGAACAAGGCGCCAGCTGGACAGTGGGCATGGCTGCTGGGCCCAGAGCCTTTTGGAAGATTTCTGTCCCGGTTAAATGTCCACCTCAATACAGGCGTGCACGAGTGAGCCAGGCAAGACCAGCAGAACTGCCCGGTCCACCGACAGAATCCTAAGAAACAATAAACTCATGACTGTATAAACCACTGTTGTAGGGTGATTAATGATAAACAATAGATGCACATGTAAAGTGCATACAATAGAATTTATTTTCCCCTTTAAATAAAAGTATATATTCAATCCTGGAAAAGCCAATTTTTAAAACAGCAGCGAATGCTGGTTTGATGCGGACAGAAATGAATTTCCTATCTCTATTCCAGGCCCCGGAAACCTATTAACAAGACAAAGTTACCTTCCACAGGACGTGAGGGATCTTATGAATTTAATTTCCTCAGTAATCCAGCCGGAACCCTTATTTCCAGATAAGGGAATCAGGGCTCAGAGAGGCAGAGGCTGGAGACTGAGGTCACAGGCCCACGAGGAAGCCGGAAGTGTTTGTAGCCTCAGTCCGCCTGGCACAGAAGTCCCTTCTTGGTCCAGACGCGGCTGACAGGGTCTTAGCAGCTCCTGTCGACATCATTCTGCCCTTGTAAATGTATCCGGCTAGCTCCCCTCGGCGAGTGGAAAACAGCCAAGCTCTAACATTCTGTGAAATCTCCCTGAACACACTCAGAATCCACTGGTAACGGTTGCCAGGCCAATGCCGTAGGCCAAAATTGCCCGTCTTATCAGAAAACATGAACACAGTTTGGAAAGAGCCTTCTCCTCTCCATATTGTTAGCTTTGCTCTTTTTCTCTCTGAACTACAACGTGAAAAAGTTTCTATCTCACATAGGAAACGCCATGTGTGAATGGCAGCTGGAGACGCTGAAACAATTGGAAGAGAGGGGCTGTTATCCTCGCAGAATCCGTTTGGAAACACACACACACACACACACACTCCCACACACACCATGGGGGGGGGTCCCTTCTGATGTTTTCTGTCATTTTCCTGGTCTCTCCTTTGTGTCTTGTCATTTGCCTCAACTGAAAAATAGTGAATACGGGATACTATTGTGATTGTGTAACTCCTTCATTGCTCGCGGGACTGCAAAATGACACAGCCCTTCTGGGAGACTGTTGGTCATAAACTGACTAAAGCTAAACATAAGCTTCCTGTATACTCAATCAATGGTGCTCCTAGGCAGTTACTAAACTGGCTTAGAAACCTACATTGACACAAAAACCTAAACATGAATGCTTACAGAAGTTTTATTGATGAGCCAACATGGTCTTCAATAGGAGAATGGATAAGGGAGCAGTGATTCATCCATTCAGATACTATACTCAGTTATAGAAAGGAACAATAAAGCCACATAAAGACATGTGAGTCTTAAAGTGATACACAGGATGTCAGCTTCATCACTCACTTAGAAGTCACTTATTAAGTCTAGATCCTTTATCTTCCATCTCTAGAAGGAGGCCAAACATAGTCTCATGGGGTTGTTGGGAGGGTTACTGAGATGGTACTTGGGAAAGCTTTTGCACTTTCGCTTGCTTCTTTTATCCCAACTTGTCTATTTATTCACCTGCCATTTAACATCTAACACACAATAATAAACTCGTAGACCTCAAGTTCACTTAACTAACATAGGTCATGACTCGGACTCTGAAGCGGGTCTTTCTAGCCCAGAGATTACCTGGTCACCTCCTCTTCCTCCTCATTCTTTGTATCAAATGCATCAGTAGAGAAATGCATGGCGTTATTTTCTCCCTGAGCCGAGTCTTATATACCAGGGACTCTTAGGTATTTTGCTTCATGAATTCATTTAAAATATTTAGTATTTATTTGTTGGTGAAGACTTTGATTAATTATTGCTAATGGGCATCATATATTTTCCCAAACTCTGGAGAATTTGTAAATGAAGGCAGTATGAACATAGGAGAAGTTCACCTTCAGATTCGGTTTGAAGCCTTTGAATAAATTCCCAAGGGCACTTCTAGGCTTTGCATTTCTGCCCTTGATAAAAAGACGGGCATTTGTTTAGAAATCCCCTAGAAGCCATGAATATGGAAATGCTGAGGCTAATGCCAGTGGGTGCGTAAGCCACTCACTGTTTCATTCCGGGTCATGGCCCACAGTCCCGGAGCACTTGCCACAAAGCTTTTCCCTAAATGCCATGTGGCTTGGAAGCGAGGGCCGGCCAGGCTTTTCAAACAGTGCTTTGTTTTCAAATAAAACCTTTTCCCAGAATTCCCAGATGTTTTTGAAGAAACAGAGAAGTTGCCTCAATTTTGTAAGGAATCTGCGTATCTGGTAAAATTATTTAGATTCTTCTAGCGTATCACAAAAAGCATTTTTCTGCACACCACGACCATAACAATCGTATTTATTCACATCAGTGACAGGGGAGCCAATGGTTTCCTCACCTGGTAAGAATTTTTAAGGCACAGACTGGCCCCTTTCCTCCTCATCTTCACAGTCCACAGTGCTACACTGTTGCCTCCAAAAAATGATTTCAAAATATTGTGGATCAAGAATATCATTATGCTAAGCGAAATAAGCCAGCCTGAGAAAGAAAAAGATCACATGATTTCACTCATATGTGGGATATAATGATCAACATAATCTGATAAACAAAAATAGATCCAGAGACAAGGTGGCACTGAGCAGACTGTCCAACCTCAGGGAGAAGACAGGGGAGTGGAAGGGGGTTTGAGACCAACCAAAGGACTTATATGCATGGTGTATTAGCATGACCAATGGGCACAGACACTGGGGCACTGGGGGCTTGCCCTCAGGGGTGGGAGTGGCGGAGGGGGAGGATTAATGGGGGGAAAGGAGGAATGAAATACTTTAAACAATAAAAAAGAACATCTTTGAAAAACTCATCATAGTTTTGTATTATTGTACCCCCCCCCCCAAAAAAAATGCATCTATAGACAAAACACAGGACATTTTAGGCACCTTATGAACATGTCACATCAGCACATGGACCCAGGATAATATCCTCTGGCTTTTAGGATAAAGGGCCACCTGATCAGACCCAACCTGTTTAGACTCCTCTGAAACTGTGATCTACCCTTAGCCTCCTTTCTGGGCCCTTCTCACTCTGCGTGGTCCCACACCTCCTTCATATCAGCAGGACCACACTCATGTTCGGCTCTTGATACACCCAACACGTCACCTTTATATGCCATAACCGCCTTGACCTGGAAGAGTCATCCCCTCCCCACCATCCACCTGACCCATTTGTTGTTCTTCTAAATGTTAGCTCGCACTCCATCTCCTCTTGAAATCAGGGTTTCCAGGTCTAATAAGGCACTCAGCACTCTCTCTATATTAATTCTGCCTCTTCCTGGGCAGGAACTGAGTTCTGCTAATAGTTATATCCCAAACCTCTCACAGGAAGTCTGATATAAAGGGAGGTGCTCAATAAATGCTTGCATACTGAATAGAGACATAAATAATGAGTGGCCTCCTTTATAGTGTAAAGGCAGAGAGGACTAAGCTTAAACAATGAAAAGAAAAACAGCTCTCAGTGTTAAGAGCAAGGTGTCCCCGCACTTGACCAATGAACAGTGATCGCCAAGCTAATTTAATGCGTTTATTTCAGATCAAGTCAGAGGCTGGGTCAAGAGGCAAGACCAGGAACCAAGTGTCTGTGCTAGATTAAACCACAGTGGCCAATAAAATCAGCAGGTGAAAAATGAATAGCGATTTTAATGACTTTCAGCAGTATTTTACAAGATGAAAATATGCTACAGGCAATGTTGTGTTTTTGTTTGTTTGTTTGTTTTTTTAAGAGAAAACCTAATAAGCAAAAAGGATGATCAGAGTTCCCAGGGAGGGAGTGGACTATTCATCATTAGGGTCTAGAAGTTGGATAATAGCAGGTATTATTCACAGATCTGCCTCTCTCACTTATGAGATGGTAAGAACGTAAAGAATATGACAGGGTTCCCCAGCTCTATGCCCCTTCCCCTCTGACCCTCTGACCCCTCAGGTGTGGTCCACACCTGGCTCTCTAGCACATGACTCCCACGCTGAGGCACATGACCAGGGTTGGCAGGCAGTCACTGCATAAGAAGTCAAAAGACCTGTGTTGTGTGATCAAAACCTTGCTATGGGACACTGATAACATAGTTTATGGACTTTTGTAATGCAGGGTTTCATCTGTCAAGCTGGCCCCTTCCTGTCCCCCTCACTGAGGTGACAGAGGGAGAAGCAGGAAGCTCTGAGCACACCTGGAGGCACTGTGAGCAGTTGGGGAATTGGATGCCATTGGTTAAACCCATGAGTCTATCTCCCATGGAAATAGAAGCACCTTGAGGGCAGGAGCCAATTATTATTTTTATTTTCTGAGAGTCTAGACTAGGGGTGTCAAACTCAATCAGAGAAGGGGCCAAAATCTAAAATCCAGCCTAAATCGAGGGCTGAATGGTTTACTGAACAGTCATAAACTGTCATTGTGATGGAAACGCAGCGGAGTGCAGTGATGACAGCGCGGTGCGGGCCACATTGCAAGGCCTGGCGGGACGGATTTGGCCCGAGGGCCTTGTGTTTGACACATGTGGTCTAGACTATGACAGACAACTAACACTCACTAAAAAGGATATTTAGTGCACACTTGCTATACAAATGCCTTCTTCTCTATGATAGGGCCTAGAGAAGAAACCATGGCAAAAATAAAGACTAAACCATGGGTTGTTGGTGCCTAAGAATTGGCATCTTCCTAATTATGTGGACCAGACCTAGGCTGCATGTAAGGCAGTAGGAAGCCTATGAAACGGTCTGCCAACAAATCCTCCTGGGGGAGAGTGGCGGCTATTTGTTATGGTCATTGGGAAGCAAGATCTTCTGGTCCTTGTGTTGCCTTGGAAATGGGTTCCTACGGAGTCACAGAGAAAGTACTTCTTAGGACCTCTGCTTGGGAGGATGAGGAGTAGTGGTCAGATTCATCGGGGTAAAAATAAATGACTGTCCCCAGCTGCCTGGTGTTCCATCCACACCAGATGGTTCAACTCTGTCCAGCCTTGTCCCCAGCAGGCCCAAAGGAAGGCCCGGGGTCCAGAAATCCTGTGCTGTTGGCTGGACATCAGCAGGGCATAGTTCAGGTCACCATGGGAAAGCCCAGTCCAGCTCAGTCCCTGTCCCCACCTGGCTAGCTTAGTCTCTGTTCCCAGAGGCCTTTCAGCTGGCCTCACCCTTCTGCACCCAGGCCTGAGCTTGGAGTCCCGTGGCTGCTACGGAAAGAGAATGCACAAATGGGCAAATGCCTGCCACCCAGACAGGCCTTGGCTGGCCTTTGTTCACATTGCCTTCTGCTGGTTTCTTTTTTTTCTTTTCTTTTTTCCTTCAAATTAACCAATGGTTTTCCTGGCTCTTCATGAGCTAGAGCTGGGCCCTTCCCCTATCCAACCTGATCCTTTTCCCAGGGTAGATTCCTCCCCTATGGCCACCATCTTGGCTCCTACTGCTTGGTGCCCAGCAGTGGAATTGCCCCTTTATTGTTTTCTCTCTCTTTCCTTAATCCGGCTGATGGCCACTTGCTTCCCCCGGGGGAGATTGGAAAGCCAGTCCTGGAGGGCTGTTAATCCCCTTGACAGGGCCACAGGCTATCCCCTGGTGTGTGTGAAGCTGTAGCTTTCGTCCTCATTAAGCGTAGCCCGTTTTGCTCCTTTCCCTTTTATTCATGTCCAGCTACCTACGCTAACATGTGTACACACACAGCTCTTCACATGCCGTTTTATGTAAGTGGAGAATATCTCCCCATGACCAAAAAGTTATATTTATTAAACATGTTATTCTCCCACTTCATCAGGCAAACTATATGCGTTTTACTTGAATCCACTGGATGGAAGTTCTTTGAATTCCAAACACAAATACAGAAGCCCCGTTATTAGTTTAGCTGAGACATCTGTTTCCAACTTCCTGAAAGGAAGGGGAGCGGGCCAATGTATATACATATTCGAAGCTCTGCACACATGGATACAATATGCAGCTGTAAGAATTTTCCAAGCGCTCTGAGGTCCCATTTGGTGAGGAGAAATAAGATGATGGAAGCTCAGGGTAGAGGAAAATGAGGAAGCAGCGCAACCTCCTCCAGGATGTCTAGTCTCTGAGCGAGCCCCCAGATCACCACTTCAGATTCCGGCCACTGAGCTGAGGTTTACCAGTGGGTAATGCGCCTTCTTGAAGGACAACATGTCTAGGAAAGAAAGAGGTTCCAGTTGGGTTGTGAGAATACATTTGGATGTCAGATTCTAGAGTTCTGAGTTCTGGCACATTTTTTTTTTTTTTTTTACTTACTTGCTCTCTGCCTTTGGAAAAGGCTCCTCATGTTTATATCGTTCTAGGTCTAAAATCTTTTCTCTGTAAAAAGAGAAACACTGACAGCAAATGGGTCCAGGATCTCTTTAAATAATAATATTTTTAAGTCAGTGATCAAGCAGCCCATGGGAGTGAAAATACAACCCAAATTTCCCCCAACAACATCTTGTTTTAACAGATTAATCACCTGGCACTTATTCAATCCCAGAGGCCTCCCCACTGCAGGTAGGAGGGATGTTATTTATCTCGGAAATCGCTGAAGACTGTCCCCTCCTTTTCTAGCCTCTTGTCTGACACTAACACCCAGAGCCTGTGTGAGCTGAATATGGAGGAAGGAAGATAAGCTGAGACCCAAGCCTACCAGGAGTGGCGGGATCTGAGAGAGACAGTCTGATGGGGATTTATAAATAGAGAAACAAGAGCAAGCTATTTTCTGAACTGAAGAAAGCAAAGCAAAACAAAACACCACGTCAGAGCATCTTAAAAATTCTTGTTGGAATGTAAGCTTAGTCGTATTCATCCACTGAGCACTGGGAAAGACCAAAAAGGATTTTCATCTTGCACCCCGCCATACTTCTCAGGGCTAACAGAGAACATGTTTGGATGAATGTATGGATGGATGAATGAATGACTTTAGGCACACACTATCTAACATATCAAAGCTGTAATCTGTTGGCCTGTGACAGACAATAACTGGAACCTATTAAGTACTGCTTAAAACCAATAAATAACAGACCTAGCACAGTACCTACATTACACACTAGATTATAACACATGAGCTTCCCTATGCTACAGACCAGCTTTGCCAATAATTCCTCAAAATCAGTCTGTTTTTCAGGTCTTCTCAGCTGCCCTTTTTTGCTGCTCCTACGTTGCATCAGGCCCTTCGTTTCACCTGGTCTCTGCTAGTTAGTTGTCTTTCAAAATGCAAAATGTTGTTCTTGATGTGGAATCCTGAGACCTATTCCTTTGTGTGTCCCTCACTCTGAGACCACGCACAGCTATCCACTTTCCTCCCGGTCTGCTGCTATTGGCCAGGAAAGGAAACACTTCAGTGGAGTAACGTGAGGTGAGAAAGTGGCAAGAACGCTCTTTGGAGGGTCACAGAGGAAAGGTCTAAACACATCTGTCCCAAGACTGAGCCACCAAGGGGAGCAGAGGTGGCGCCTGGCCCGCCACCTTAGAGGGAGGGTGGGACTCAGGAGACGCCATGGGTGGCTGCAGGGGTGGGGGTGGTGAAACCAGGGCTGTGCTGGTGATGATCAAGCTTCCTGAATCTCTTTACTGCACTAGGAACCCCCAGAGCGCCGGGAAACAGATCCTCTGAGAATCTCACCATCTCTTTACAGAATTCCCCCTCCCCGGCCCCCCCCGCCCCAAGAATTCAAAGTAACTTATGGCTTGTGACCCTAATTGTAAATTTCTAAAATCTACAACATCATACATTTCCTACATATTTTCATAGGTGCTTGAAATAAACGAGGCACAGCCATATTCCATGTGGCTCCAGAGTACAGGAAAATGAACGGCTAGAAGGTATGGGGAGATGGATTTTGGATGAAGCTAATATGGCTTCTCAGAGTCGTCTGGCAGTAGGATGGGCAGTTTTTAGGAGAGAGGAAGTTCCATGTAACTACTCATCAATTTAGTCAGCAAGCTAAAAAAAGAGTCAAATCTTGGACAAGAGTTGAAATAGAGGCTCTAATTGGTTCTTGGCAACGTAGGGTCCCTAACGTGCTTGGCTCTCTCTGAAATGAATGTATGGTGCCGTCCAGGATTACTAGGAGTCTTTGTCAGCTCTTCACTCTTGGGTGACAGACTTCCTGTTTCAGGTACCGCCAGACCTCTCCCTTGGAGGTTGCTCCTGCCCTCAGACATGCATGTCCATCCACTGCTGGCTGAGCAGCTCACCAGGGAGCCACAGGCCCTCCCAACCACACATTCCAAGCGCAGATGTGACTGAGCCTGAGAGACGGCTCCACCATTCCGATTTCCTCCAGCACTCCCGGAGAACTTCCGCTCCGGCCACAGCTGTGAACTGGTGGGAAGCTGTGGCATCTCCAGAGAGGCAGGTAGAGGCCACTTCTTTTCCTCCTGCAGGAAGTCATCCAGGAGGCCTCAGCATCCTGAGTCCTTGGAGGAACTTTGCAAGAACCTTGATGAAATCCCATTTTTCTTTATGTGGCACGGATTCCATTTTCTCCAAGTGACCCAGGATCAATGTGATATTAAAGTATTTCAAGCTGCATCTAAACCTGTGTCTTTCACATATTCCTTACATTGATAAACGATACCACCAGCCACATTCACAGTGATCTAACTGGGATACTGCCTCTGAAGACTCCAGTCTAATTGCCTATCCTTGTAAACCTTTCCTTCCTGCCCTCCGGTGTGGGTGTGACCACTCCATTTTATTTACACTACTACCTAGACTGGTATTACTGTTTTGTAATTATGCTTATTTGCTTCCACACACTTTGAGAAAGAAATGACTACAACAAGGATATGTTGGCATAGACAGATCTCGCCTCTCATTCCTCACCCTCATTATAGCCCTCTTCACAGATTAGCTTGTACATCTGTCTCCTGCCACTTTCAGAAACTGAGCCCCAAGGATACAGTTTTCACGCTCGTATTCTGAGTACCCAGCACAATGAGTGTCAAATAGTATATGCTTCTGAATGAATGAATAGACAAGTCCTTTGGAGTGAATGAATAGACAAGTCCTCCCTACCCCTCATGTATTCATCAATCAAGGGCTCTTGAGTTTATGAGACCTGAGTTTCTTTTTAAAAAAAATCAATGTAACATGAGCATGTTTGTGGTGGGCAGATTCTGAGATGGCTCTCAATGACCCCTGCCTCCTACTGTTCACAATCACCTGCCCTGGAGTGTGGGCCGAGCATAATAACTTGCTGTGAATGAAGAGAGGTTGGCAAAGTGATGGGGTGACGTGCTGTGGTTAGCTTAGAAAAGACTGTGACATCCCTCCCTGGGCTCTTCACACATGACAGCCTGATGGAGAGGGACATCAGAGATCTCAGAGAGGCCAGGAATTGAGGGCAGCTCTGTCTAACAGCCAGCAGGGAACTGAGGCCCTTAAACCTGGAGCCCCAAACAAATTGGATCCAGCAACAACCCCCACAGATCCTGCCCCTGATGACCCTGAAATGATCTTGACCCTTGTTTGCCACCCATGAGAGGTCACGAAGCAGAGGACCCACTAAGTCCCCCCCAGACCCCTGACCTGCAGAACCTATGAGAAAATAAATGAGCATTGTCTTACGTCCCTGTTTGTTTGTTTTTTGGTAGTTTTAGCCATGGATAACGAATGGATCACACATATGTATTTTGCATGTATTTAGAAGTAATAAATAGAATACATGAGGAAAACATTGGTGCTGCTCTGACATGGGCATCATAACAGGTGGATGCCGTGTTTGTGGGACCCAAGCCCCAGCAGCGGGGTGCCCTGCGAAGAACTGATTATGTTGGAGTGAGCAAAAAAGAGCTTGGTGCAAACTGAAGCTCTGCTAGTCATGATCTGCTTGGATTTTGAAATGTTTCCAAATTGGTTCCCGTGAGTGTTCAGTCTCCATGTTCCAAGGGGTGGCAGAGTCTGGCCACAGTTCCTGAGTGTTGGATATAAAGGGCCAGAGCTTGAGGTCATATATTGGCTTACTAAGCTGAGGTCCCAGGACTCCTAAAAGTCACTGCACCTTCTGCACACGGTGCACACATTCTGTGAAATGAGGGTAACTCAAACTGGGGGGGAAAAAGACTTTGTAAATCAACATACAATCGAATCTGCCATCTGTGTTGTCTTCCATGTCACTGTTCCCTCCACACGATCAGAGCTATTCTTTTACTTCTCTGACCCCGCGAAAGGAACCGCCTTTCCATCACGAGAGTCCCCTGAAATCACAGCGATCCTATAGCATTTAAAGTGGAGAGGCCCAGTGCCCCAGCGAGCCGAGGAAATTAGCTTTACAGGAAATGGCATTTAGAATATGAGGTTTGATCCAACAGAACACAATTATCTCCTGGAACAGTGACCAATAAAACTCAATTCCATTGTGATATTTTTATCTGCAGTCTATTTTCCAGCTGTCATTAATCACTTGTGCAGACAATAACAAGCTCCCAGGAAAAAAATGAAGATGCAATTATGTAAGTACGGCCTCCTGAAAACTACCGAGAGAATCACATTTCACAATATATCCACTTCACCGAAGAGGAACTTTATTTCCCAATGCTTATACTATCAGAGGATCTGTCTTTACAAATGCATTCACTGAGACAGAAGGTAGGTGACTGATCAGCTAAGATTGTGGAAAAAGTAAAGTGATACATGCAGAAAAGTGGATTAAGATGTTGAAGAGTCCGTGTGGCAACAAGGCACATGTTTGAGCTTCACAGAATTACCATGAGGAGAGGACTCATGATTAAGAAAGACAGAAAATGCCACCCTGGCTGGTGTGGCTCAGTGAGTGGAGCTTTGTCCTGGGCACCAGCAGGTTGCTGGTTGGATTCCAGGTCAGGGCACGTACCGGGCTGGGGGCTGGAACCCTGCGTACTCTTACTGGAAGGGAAGGATGAGAGACCTGGCTCTCTGCCATGGCGATTCTTGCTGAGTTCAAGGTCTCTGTTTCCACAGAGCTGGAAGTCACAATGTTTAAGAATCAAAAGTCAGGCGTGGCTGCTGGCTCTGCAGAGATCCTTCCCTGACTGTCATGCTCCGTGGTCCCAGCTGAAGGACAGGGGAAGGATGCTCTCTGCCCAGCTTCGTGGATCTCAGAGCTCGTTCCTGACCCTGCAGGTTGAAAGCTGGGTTTTATTTGAAGCCTGAACAGCCCAGGGCTCTTTCAGTCTCCACCTGTGAGTCCTCTGAAACCTCACTTCTTTCAAAAACTTTGTAGGTGTCTGATCCACTATCTCCCCCCCCCCCCCCCCCCCCCGCCCCGCCAAACAGTCCCCTGTCTCTCTGTCCCTTTAACCACAAACAAACCCTCTCTGGGATACACCTCTATTTATTATGTTTATTTTTTGCGTTTTCAACTTCTTCTTGTTCTTCTTCTCAGCTTAATGGTGGTCACCATGATGCGTGTGAAGTGGCATGGGGCGAGGCCACACCGTCATGAACGGCTGCCTCAGGTTCAGGCCATCGGTTCAACTGAGGATTCGTGCTGGTCTTTTGTCTCTCAGGGCCTCTGTCCAGCTGACTGGCACTGCCTGGCATCTGGCCCCAGCGAGCTCTTCCAGCATCCTGGAACCCTGCACTTCCTCCATTGCCATGGGCACCCATTTGAAAATGAATCCCTATTTGCCTGAACTTCTCTTTCTTGTAACCCTGTGCCGACTCAGTCAATAAACCCGACAGGCAGGTGCTCGGGCTTTTTCCATCGGGGCTGCCCCCTGAAATCGAAGGCGAATGTGCAGATACTTCCCCACGGTGCTTCACTCTGTCGGCCTGACTGGCCTCTTCACCTGCCACCTGGACCCACCACTAAGGTGACAGCCAGGTCCTCATCCCTCTTAGAGCGAGGGGTCGCGTATGCTTCTGAAACACACCTGCCCCCGGTGGCTGGCAGCATGGATGGCTGCTTATTTGTCAGTCACAGTGGTAATTCAGGGACCTATGTGATGTTCCTACTAACCCCTAGGGTACCAGAGTTCTATGCACCATGGGCAGAGGCGGGAGAAGGGGGGTGCGGAGGGGGGATGGCAGGGGAAGGCTGTTTGCTGGAAGCTTTCACAATGCAGGCCAAGAGCTGGTATTTGCACTTTCAGCCACATTTCTGTGAGTTACACATGGTCACAGGTAACTGTAAGGGGGGCGGGAAATGCTGTCTAGCCATCTAGAAATGTTTGTGAACACCTAAGCAAGTGCCACCACATTTATAAAAATATACATAGCTAAGATGCTTAGTCCATCAGTAGAAAAAGAGAGTTATACAGTACATCCAGGAGTCTTATTTTCCTCCAGGAGCCTGTCACCCCTCCCAGAGCCCACTGGGCTGGCTCCACAGGCGGCCGTGGGGCCCGGCCTGAGCTTGGGGCTGTGGAAACACGGGGAAATCTAAATAGAATGGGATAAGGGTGGTTTAAAACTGGTTTCAAAGCCCTAAAAGAAATTGAGGCCATGTTGACCATCCTATCAAGGCACGAATCAACAGTGGCTAGGAAGAGATATAAAAGCGACTTAAAAGGTCAGAGAGATTATTGAGGACAGTAAAGACCAGAACGCAAGGGTGAGGAGTGGGAAAGCTGAGTGGGTGGGGGTCGGCATCTGAGATGTTGCCGGAGGCTGAGGCCATCATCCTCAGGACCCTCCAGTGTCTGCGGGGAGAAGACCTGGAGAACACCTCCTATGAGGGGCCAGGGCGTGTTCTTTGTTAATATGTAATAAATCCATGAACCGTAAGAGGGGGGAATAGTCCCAGCTACTAATAGGGCTTTTGCTATCAAACGGTCCCAGCTTCGCAGAGGTTAAAGGATTATGACACAGCAACTTCCAAACATGGAAGAAAGAGGTCACCAAACTGCCCAGCTCCCAGGGCAACTGTGAGTCTACCCCTGCGTGCGTGCCAGCAGGAAGAGCATGCTGAAATCTGAACCGGAGGGGACTGGGTGGGATTCCCACACTCTCTGTGCCCAGGAACTGCCTCTGGGAAGCTGCTTTGACTCAGGTTGCTGTCCTTGTCTCTTCCAAGTCACAGAGAACACAGGGCCGCATCCCTCCCATGGCTTCTTCAGCTTAAGCTTGCCACCTCTCCAGACAAGATTTAAGAAACCCTGTAGGAGATTATCATGCTAAGAAAAATAAGCCAGTGAGAGAAAGACAAGTATCACAAGATCTCACTTATATGTGGAATCTAATGAACAGAATAAATTGATGAACAAAATACATCCAGAGGCATGGAAGCAGGGAATACACTGACAGATCTCAGAGGGCATGTCTCAAGAGCAGGAATAGCATCCCTTCCCTCTGCATCCCCAGGCAGTGAAAGTTCTCAATAAATAACTGCCGATGGACACAACAAAAACAAGTGACTATCTAGAGCACAGATTGGTTGATGGCCCATTACAATGAACATATTCATAGAACTTTTTATCAAATCATCATATGCATATTCTGATTCTGAGCCAATACCTGACTGAGCTCATTCCTCAAAAAGGCAGATTCCAAAGAAATACTTCTTTCATCAGTTGTGTGTTCATTCTTACCCAGGTCTTTTCTCTCCATAGAATTTTTTTTTCTTTTTTTCTTTCTTTCTTTCTTTCTTTCTTTCTTTTTTTAAAAAAAATATATTTTATTGATTTTTTACAGAGAGGAAGGGAGAGGGAGAGAGAGCTAGAAACATCGATGAGAGAGAAACATCGACCAGCTGCCTCTTGCACATCCCCTACTGGGGATGTGCCTGCAACCAAGGTACATGCCCTTGACCAGAATCAAACCTGGGACCTTTCAGTTCGCAGACCAACGCTCTATCCACTGAGCCAAACCGGTTTCGGCTCCATAGAATTTTTTAAATCTAACCAACCGGCTCTGGCACTCTGAGGAAATTCACTTCATACAGGATTTGGAGCTTCTCTCTGTCAAGTCAACCAATGGGCATGCTCCTGCCTCACAGAGAACACAGGGCTGCAAGTGTGCCTATCAGAGAAGGGACCGTCACAAGGGTGACACAACTTCGACACAGACACACGATGGTGAGGGAAAAACAAGTCTGATGGTTTCCTCCTGCCTTCATCAGAGGTACATCCAATCCCCAGCCCCATTCCCTTGCAATGTATACAATGAAAATAAAACAGAGGCTCAAGGGTCCATTACTGGTGAGACAGCTATGTACTCATGAATAACAATCTAAATTAAATAGTAAGAAAATGCCTATAATAATTGAAACAGAATATGTTTGTCATGGAGGGAGGTAGAGGTCCGGAGTCATCAGAGAAAGGTTCCTGGGTGCAAGGAGACCCAGCACTGGTCTTGAAGGACAATCTGTATGAGATTGAAAGCAACTGAGGGAAGGTGGGGGCTTATGCAAAGAAAAAAATCATAAATTGATGTGTGATACGTGCAGGATGTGCTAATGACTGGGAGCAATTGTGTAAGGAGCTGAGAGAAGGGGCAGGTCAAGTGGGATCAGAATGTGCTGCTCTGTTTTTGTTGGTGATAGGAAATCCATGATTGATGGCCTTTAAGCAGAGGCATGACATGATCCAATTAGTGTTGCAGAAAAAATGATTCTGGTAACAGTGTTAGCACAATGATCACCAAGGGATAGCGTAGAAAGAGGAAATGGATTCTGTCATGGTGTGTTGCCCACCTAAACTCTGGAGTGCATTCTTGAACCAAAACATCCTTGGGGTCAAAATGGTCAGGTCAAGGAACATGGTCAAAACATCCTGCTCATATTATACAACAGCTGCCTGGGAATCCGAGGGATGACTCAGTGGTTACTGGAAGGAGCCCCGTGGTGATGTTTAGAACATTCTTTGCACACAATCTGCTTAAGGAGTGAAAACGGCATGGTGCTTGGAACAATGGTGACTGTCTGAGAAGACCAAAAAGGTGATGATCAAGGTCCAGTCAAAAGCCCTTCTAACTCCTGAGTGAACTACCTGGATCAAATAATCATTTGCCAGAGCCATCTGGTCTACCTGACACACAGACAGGTGCTTCCCGTGAAGAAGGGAATCTACGGGTTTCACCATAACCCTTTGATGGGTATATAAACACAGCTTGTGCCAGCCTCTTCCCTTTCTACTTTTCAGATTTGGCTCCAGGTATCTTTTAAATGAAGAAACTGGGTCAAGTGAAGGATATATTGCTGCAATTTGTTAAAGAAAAGCAAACCCCAGGGCTTAGATTAGGGAAAAAAAAAAAAAAAAAAAACTCGCCTGGGGAATGAGCCAATGTCACTGTCTTTGCTTGGAGAAATGTGGCCAATAATTATACCCGAACTGTGAAATAGAACGTTTTTCCTTCCTCCAGCTGGCAGAGGGATTTGCACCACATCTGTTAAATATTTATCAGTAGCGAAGACTAGTTTTTCTTGGTTTTACTTTCATGCACTGATCATCAGGATTTTCATCTCATTAAGTGAGAAAGTTGCTGGTGGGATGCGATTTGTCTTTTGGAGACTGGGGTGAGTTGCAGACAAAGGTTAAAGGGAATGACCTCTGAGCTACTGAAATTGTGCTTTTAGTGAGACAAGCCCTCTATTGCTATATTAACATTTTAATCTTTTCCTTAGGCTATTTGGGTCTGAATTGGACATTTGCCATTTTAGTTAGTACCTAAAATTTTGAGAAGGTGAGTTAAATGTGAAATTTTTCCTCGAATAATTTATGCTTCATGACATAAGATTATGGTATTTATAACTCTTTCAAGTCATTTTGATGAGAGAAATTTGGTAGTGAGCCAAGCTCAATGAATTCAGCATCATGCCTGATTTTTTTTAAATTTCCATAAAACTTTAAATATGAAGTTTGGCTTAATATTTATGAAGATATGGCTCTAAAGTTGATTATTTGAAACAAGCATATTTATCTAATAGATAACTCTTCAATAACTCAACCTACTTGATTTCTGGCAAGAACATAACATGCAAAAGGAACAACAGTGTTTTTCCAATCTGTCTGTCTAATGATTCAGCTCATTCACTTTGCTTCTCGACAATCTTCTTCTCAACTGGAAGAATTTTCTAACATGGGTATGCTGAGACATAACGGTAAAGGAGAGACCATTGTGCCAGGAGGTAAAAGAGCTAAATTCTTGTTAAAACTCAGCTGTTTATCCTTCCTGAGCCTCATAGCTTCCTCTCTGTAAAACTGGGACAATGACATTTGCCCTGGAGACAGGACTAGGCTGTTAGGAAGAGGAGATAATAATGATAACCAGGATGAAGATACTAGTAACTATAATAACATCTGATAAACACATTCTCTATAACAGATACCATGTCATCAACCCTGAAAACTTTACCATTTAAAGCTCATAGGATGCCTTTGAGGGAGGTAGAAAAATAACTTGATCAAGTTTCCATATATAGAAAGTAGCTACCAACTCCAGAACTTTGATGCATCTAACAAATGTACCAGGTAAAAGTCTTTATTCTATAAACATAGAACATTATAATTATGCTAGAAGCCCAGTGTATGAAATTGTGTGACCCCACCCACCTGCTCACCTGCTGCCCTGCACACCCACTGGCCACCAGCCTTGCTGTGATTGCAGCATGTGGGCTGTGCCATGTGAGCCCAACTCATGTGAGATCCCAGACCTGCTGCGCAAGGCAGGACCCCAGAAACTAGACCTGCTGCTCAAGGTGAGACCCCAGACCTGCTGCACTGGTGAGACCCATCAGTGCATCTTCTGGTGACCAGTTGTTTGGTCATTATAGCGTTATGGCCATGGGCTTTATATATATATGATTACATACATTCTTATATTTATGCTTATTTCATGTTATATGTCTGTTTCATATCAATGCAAATAGCCAATTATGTGTTTTGTGTCTATGCCATTCAGGTCCTTATTAAAAACAACAACAACCAAACAAACAAAAAAAAACATGTGCAGAGCAGGCTTGGGTCTCAGGGAGGTAGCAGGCAGGTGTGGGTTCCCTCTCAGCAAAGTACAACACTCAGTTCAAGAAACATTGGGCCTCTCAAATGAATTCTGCCTGTGTGACTAAACACAAAGGCATATGCAGGAGGTTAAATTGTGCGACATCTACTCACCCTGTGCCCTACACAACTCTACTTTATCTGTAGTATCGGAAGCAATGATTCTCATTTTGCTGGATTATTATGAAGAATAACACGTAAGACGAATAACTGTATATAGCAAAGGTGACTATTTCCATCACACAAGTGTGGGAACAGACTCAGTGACACTGTGCAGGGCCACAGAATAAGGGGCAGGACTAGGATTCTCTAGCAGAGCTCCCCAAATCAGGTCCACTTCCCGCACTTTCGTTGTGCTGCCTTCCATAGCAGTTTGGTTCAACTTATCCACAATGGTTCAAGTATCCACAATGCTGGATACTTCTGTCTTTCCACAGCATTTGTCTGCAATCCCAGTGATCCTCTTTCTTAACTTCAGAACACATTTGACAAGACCAGTGTCCAGGAGCTTACATCCTCAGAAGTTTTATGGCCGCGTGTCTTATATTCAAGTCTTCAGTTCATTTTAAATGGATTTCTGTGTATGATGTCACATGGTGTCCAGTTTTACTCTTTTGAATGTGGATATTCAGTTTTTCCAACATAATTTACTAAAGGGAATATGCTTTCCACATTGTATAATCTTGGTTCCTTTGTAATAAATTAATTGACTTATATACGCATGGGTTATCTCTGGGATCTCTGTTCTGTTCCATGATCTTTGTGCCTGTTTTTATTCTGATACTATACTGTTTTGATTATTATAATTTTGTGGTATAGTTTAAAATGAGGATGTGTGATGCCTCCAGCTTTGATCTTCTTACAGAGAGGAAGAGAGAGGGATAGAGAGCCAGAAACACCGATGAGAGAGAATCATCAACCAGCTGCCTCCTGCATAACCCCCACCAGGGATGTGTCCGCAACCATTTGATCTTCTTTCTCAAGATTGCTTTGGCTATGTGGAATCTTTTGTAACTTCATACAAATTTTAGGATTGCTTTTCTATTTCTGTGAATAATGCCACTGGGGTTTTGATAAGAATTGTGCTGAACCTTGTAGACTACATTGAGTGGTATGGACATTTTAACAATATGAATTCTTCCAATTCATAAACACAGAATACCTTTCTATTTATTTATATCTTCTCCAACTTCTTTTATCAATGCTATTCATCTCCTAGATTAAGTATTTTGATGTAATTATAAATGGGACTGCTTTTATTTTAATTCCTCTGATAATTCGTTCTAAATATATGGAAATACAACTGACTTTTGTATATTGATTTGTATCCTGAAACTTTACTGATTTTATTGATCAGTTCTAACAGATCTTTTGGGAGTCTCTAAAGTGTTCTATATGTAATATCTTACCATTAACAAAGAGAGATCACTTTAGCTCTTTCTTTCTAATTTGGATGCATTTTATTTCTTTCCTTGCCTAACTGTTCTGGCTATAGCTTCCAGTAATATGCTGACTAAAAGAGGTAAGTGGGCATCCTAGCCTTATTCCCAATCATAGAAGAGAAGCTTTTACCATTTCACAATGGAGTATGATGTTAGCTATGGGATTGTGATGAAGGACTCTTATTGATACCCTTTCTTAATGAATAGTTGTTGAATGAAAGACAGTGAGATGCTCTGATTGCCCCCAAATTGAATGTAATGTAGGTACAAAATAGAGATGTAGCATAGAGGATGGAGGTACTAATTACACTGAAATAGGAGGAACTTCCAAGGAAGTCTTCCGATGGCATTGTAGCAGAGTTCTGAGGGAAGAGCATGAGAAGAGAGGGGCAACACAAAAAAAGAGAATGCCCTATAAAGAGCAACGCAGTCCAACCTAATACCCATTGATTTTGTTATTGTGTGGCTGGCACAGAGTTTTTTGCTGGGATTGAAGCAGTGAGACCAACTTGGCCACAATGATGTCTAACTAATAGCAACCATAGGAGTTTTATGGGGAGAGGAGGACTGAAAAAACTTTAAACACTTTGACCACTAATTACAAAAAAAGTAAAATGTGAATAATAATATGATGATAAAATAACTAATTCACAGGGTTTTTGTGGGAAGTTTAGGAAGATAAGAGGTGAAAAACCGATGATATATTTCAAAACTATCTATAAATAGCAGTCCTTCATAGTTGGCAGAGAATGACTTTCATTATCACAGGACTCATAATTTCCTATTCTTGCTTGTTTTTTATTCATACTCCCAGAAACGGAAGGGAAAAAAATCCTGTGTGGGTAAGACATGCGGCGGGCTCCGAGGGGGAACAGCGCAGAAGGGTGCGTGCATCCGGCAGAAGAAAGATGGATGGGCTGTTCCCTTCCGGGGCTATCTTCGGCAGAGATGGGGATCTCATTTGGGTGGTAATTAATTATAGGCGCCCCCACAGTTTCATATGTTGTGATGAACGTGGCTTGGGTGATCAATCTGGGCTGGCAGCTCCAGTAGGCGGGTGGAATTTCCAGTCTGCGATGGACATTATTTCTCTATTCATCAATCCTCAGCGGTTCTCAGATGGCAGCTTTCCTGCTGTTCCCTGAAGCTTGATTAGTGACCTGGATGTTGTGTGCACGTTCCACAGTAGCAACAGGAAAACCATGAGTTATATCATGAAAGTTGAACCTGGTGCTGGGACGGAAGCAGTCTCCTTTCCTTGGCTTCTGCCAAACACACACACACACACACACACACACACACACACACACACACACACAGATGTAATACTCTCTGGCTTCCTCTGCTAGCACTGTGCTCTTCGGCTCACACCCTCCCAGAAACGCTGGCTTCCTCACTCCTGTCCAATATTCCAGGCAGCCTCTCCCCAGGGCAGTTGGGTCTTGCTGTTCCCATCGCCTGCCATGCCCTGTGCATGGACAGTGTGTATCTGGGAGGTCTTGCCCAGCTGTGCGGAGTGGAAAGTCCCTCTCCCTTTCAAGTACTTCCTGTATTCCTTCCTTCCTTTGTTCCTTCTCCACAGCACTCAGCACTGCCTGACCCACTCGGTGAGTGTATTTGTTTATTGCTGGTTGCCTCTAAGCACCTAAGCTGGTGACGCCCAGGGCTCTTTCTGCTCCCTCTCTGTGCCCCAGAACAAAGAAGGCACCTATCTGCCCAGCTAGTCCACCAATAACTGAAGTCCTCACGTTCAATTGCTTTATCATGTCATTAAACATATTTCCCTGTTGAAAAAGCTAAACACCTTCGTGATGCTTCTGAGACTCACTCAGCATCTCAGTAACTTGCTAGGGATGCAAAGAGCACCTTAATCTGAGTTTCAAGAGGTTATTGTCCACATGTTGGAGGTTTCATTTTTATTTGATTTAAAATTGAGGTTTGGAGTTTAAAATTCAAAATATCCTGAAGAAAACACCATTTTTGAATTTCTGGATCAAATGATGATCCTTGAAATCAGAATGAAAGGAACCTAGAGCCCATTTGCTTAGCTGCCAGCGGGCACGTTCCCCAGCACCTCCAGGGTGTTTGCCCCTGCTGACGCTGGGGAGAAGCCCACTCTGTGCCCGGCTGCTCACACTGTGGGTGCTGTGCAGTAAGACAGAGTATTAAGGTGACACTACAGGGATTGGAAAGCTTGGTCTTCAGCACAGTCACTGCTCTTAACTCTGAATGAATTCAGTCGGATCACCAAGCCTCAGAATCTCTCCCTATTCAGGTGGATCTGGTGATACTCATAGGTGGAACTGAAAATTCCTGCCCAAGAGAAAAAATGCTAGATTTTAACTCAGGAGCTAGGACAGAGCGAAGCACGTAGCTGGCTTTCTATAACTGGTTCTTGGCCAGGAAGCCTGACACCCCTGCCTCATCCTGTGGGGAGGTCCCAAGCTGGGAAAAGAATGTTCTTCGGCCTGCTGACGCCGAGCAGGAGTGGCACAAGGAGGACAGACCCGATCCAATGATGTGCAGGCCTCGCCTGGATGGACCACCTAGAGAGGAAGCAGGACCCTATCTGCTGCTGGAGGACAAACACCCCACTGCAGGGAGCAGCTTTTAGGCTGCATTGTTATGGGGCTCTGGCGCCACCTGGTGATTCTTCTCAGAATTTTCCTGCAACTTCTGCCACTCCAAAGACATCTACACCAGACTGTTCTGGAAAACACCCCTCAAAAGAAGGCTCATCTGATGCGGCCACAACATTAGAAACATTTACAGAGCCGTTAAGTATGCAGTTCAGCAAATAGTGTGAGGGTAAAACACTATTCTGATACGAGAACAAAATGAAGAACCAGGGGTCCAGGTTTTTACATTTGAAAATAACAATCCACACAAGCAGCCAGGACTGATTCCAGACGATGTGAAACCCAGTCGCCTGAGATTTCTACCCGGTAGAAATGGCTCGCTGTCTTAAAGTACTTTTGTTGGTGATTTTAATTCACAAGAGCTGGGCTTCTTTTCAGGTTGATGATGTACGAAGCCTCGGAAGCTCATGCGATTCACCCTGGAAGTCAGACATGACCCAAGAGCGGTAGGTCTCATGTGAGAAGGGCTGGGACTATTGCAGAAGTCCACCTGTGAGTGCCATGTGGGCCTGGTGATCCAGGCAGCCTGGAAAGGTCAGGCATGCCTTGGAGGTGACCTTGAAGAAGACAATATTTGATGATCAAAAGTGAAGAAAGATCATTCAAGGTGGAAGAAACATGTGCGACATGGAGGCCAGGAAACTCGGGTCTTCCCTGAGGTCAGCT
The DNA here is from genome assembly GCF_014108245.1 of Pipistrellus kuhlii. NCBI lineage: Eukaryota > Metazoa > Chordata > Mammalia > Chiroptera > Vespertilionidae > Pipistrellus > Pipistrellus kuhlii. The sequence continues at coordinate 743,215 of NW_023425438.1, forward strand.
GTGTGTACCTGCTAGAAAGTTCAGGAAAGCTCATGACAACCCTAACCCTCAATCAAGGGATCGGGCTTAGTGCCCAGGGGCGGGGGTAATGGGACATTGAGAATTCATGGGACAGAAACACCATGCAAATTCATTAGAAGGAAAAGCTACCATCTCCCACAAATCCTGTGATCTTCAGATTTAGCTCTGGCTAAACTCTGGGAATGTGCAGCAGGGTAGTCCATTTATCACACCTCACCCCAAGATAATGGTGCTTCTTTTTATTTTTGTTGTTGTGGACAAATACATATCCAAAGCTATTAGCCCTCGTTCAGAGATCATTGGATATCAAAGGAGTAGGGACATACATGCCTTGTTGGGAGTAAGCCAGATAGGTTTATGTGTGGCACTTCCCAGGTAGGTGAATAGTTTTGACATTCCCTGAGAGTTTGGTTTCAGGAGAACAGATGACATAACGGAAGTGAGTGAAAACGCTGTGCAGTGATGAGTGGAGTACCGGGGAGTCCTTCATCACCTGCAGGCCTGGCTGCCTTCTGTGTTTCCTCCTAAATGCATGTCAGGTGTCAGGAAGGTCCGGGGATTGACAGGACTGGCTGGGTTCAGGGCCTGTATAAAGTTGTACAGGTGACTGGATCAAAACTCTTTGTCCTTGTAAGATGCTTTTTGTACACTAATGATTTTTAACTCTTCGGTAAAAAGGAATAGATATTTTAAGAATGTATTTCCTGTTTCACGTTTGTATGTTCTTTTTATGTTTCCCAAAGATGCTTTTTAAAAATACAGTTTTCTGGAGAACAATCCAGATGTCCTAAAACAGAGAAGATGTTTTGGGTGAGTTTTATGATCTGGCAATTTGGGGAAACCCTTTGGAATCTCCTCCTCCAAATCCTCCTCAAGTAATGGACCATCACTTGCACAGGTGAGCAGAGGGTGGCTCAGAGAGGCAGAGGGCCAGTTCCTGAGAAGGGGCTGATCTCTGGGACTGTCACCAAGGTCTTCCCTGGTGTCTCTGAAGCCCGTCCTGCTGTGTCTTGTGGTTCTGCCATAGTGATGGCTGCACCTGGGAAGGTTAGGAGCAGCTGTCTGTGAAGCATTCCTCCAAAGGCAGCATCTGCATGTGGCCTCTTTAGTCCACAAGAGGTTGTAGGATTGACCTTTGTTATTGTTTTTTTAAATTTCTCAGCTGCTTCTTCTTCTTCTTCTTCTTCTTCTTCTTCTTCTTCTTCTTCATCTTCTCCTTCTTAATTTTTTTTTTTTTAATTTAAAGGCACCACAGTGTGTTAGCATGTTGGGCAAGGTATGTGGAATCTTCCCATTGGGCCAGCTCTGGGCAGCAGAGAGGCTGGCACAGGCCAATGCCCCCTGTGAGTTGCCAAACAAATTTTAGCTAAAAGGTGGTAATCAGCCGAAACTGGTTTGGCTCAGTGGATAGAGCGTCAGCCTGTGGACTGAGGTGAGGTCCCAGGTTCAGTTCCGGTCAAGGGCATGTACCTTGGTTGCGGGCACATCCCCAGTGGGGGGTTTGCAAGAGGCAACTGATGGATGTTTCTATCTCTCTATCCTTCTCTCTTCCTTTCTGTAAAAAAATCAATAAAATATATATTTAAAAAAATAAAATAAAAAGTAAAAGGTGGTAATCAACCTACAATCCCAGGGGATACCTGGGGCTTATTTTAACATTGGTTCTGTAGCCCTAGTTCATTTTCCTTCTACTTTGATGTCTGATCCTCTGATCGCGTAATTTTCCTGGTCTCTGCTCTGTGTTTCTGAAGACGTTGCAGGCTCTCTCGTCTCTCAGACAGGGCTGGCCTTGCCACTTCCCTACTGAGAGGTGGTTCCTCCCTGTGAAGCCTCGCTCACTGCTCCCCCTCCCCTCTCTTCCCCCGGGTGCTCCAGTCCCCTCAGACACTGCCGTCTGCTCACCAGCAGTGCTTTCCACTTCCTTCCTGGCTAACAGAAACCTGATTTGGCCCAGATGGCAGATGAGTATCAGAATGGGAAAGTAGGCAGGCACTGCACTGGGCCTTAATGTTTATGTTCCCTGTAAACCCTGCACATGAGCCCGCTCTCTTATCTAAGCATGCGCTGCACTGGCTCAACAGTGGGACTGAAAGGTACAGTTTTTTGAGGACTTTTCTTTTTATAAGGTTTCCTTTCTTCATAGAATAGGAGGCGGTGGGGAAAGGGCTACACACATTGTTTCTCCACTCATGCGGCTGTATGGGGGGCATGGCAGGGCCTTTTGTACCCGGGAAGGAAAGAGCAGACAGAGAAGCCTGCCAAACTTCCCTCCGTGATGCCAATGAGCGGTCTAGGACTCTACATCTCCCTCCACACAGGCCTGGAAGCGCAGCACCAAGGCATCACTGGCTGCATTATCAGTCCTGCCTCTGCTCGTGGTGACAGCTCGCTGATGGTGGCTGTGGCTGCGTCCCACCCTTCCCTCACCTGTGGCTCCAGGCCTCTGGGGTCCACAGCCTGGAACTGATGGTTAAAGAGAAAGAACCAAGAATGGCCTTCTGGGAGGAGAAAAGTCCTGGGAGAAGTGCCCCATATGTGTGATAGCATGTTGCCTTTCCTCACGCGAGAGGGTGGTATGATTGGTCAGCTTTTAGAGGTCAGAAACTGAGGACTGGAGATGTCAGTGCCTTGTCAAAAACTCCAGGGCTTGCAAACAACGATGCAAGGTTTGTTTCCTTCTGGGGCTCCTGTTTACAGATTCCACCACTCTGCTCGGGACCATAGGAGTGAAAGCTGAATCCCTGACCTGGTTCGCCAGGCCCTGATGCTATCTCTCACCCACTCCCACCAACAGTTTTCACTTAAAATTCCTCACATAGTCCAGGGTTTCTTTTCTTCCCAGGGCTTCGTCCAGATGCTCCCTCTGTCTGAATGCTCCCTCCTCTCTGCACCTGGATGAGCCTGTTTCTCAGAACTGAGCTGAGAACCACTTTTTCCTGAAAGCATTCCGTATTCTGCACATCCGCTGGGTGCGCTGCCCGCTATAATTCACTTGAGCAAGTAAGTGCCTGTTTCTTATGCAAATCATCAGTGCCTTGGGAACCAAGGCTTCTCATGGTCATGGCTGCATTCTCTGAGCCTGGCGTGGGTGCTGGCATTTCCCTTGGTTTAACCTGGACTTCACTCCACATAGGGTATCATGCAGTCCAGGGCTTGAGACAGGGAATATTCCATTTTGAAAACTCCCTTGATGATTACAGTGCATACTAGTGTCCTGGTGCATGGATTCATGCACATTAAAAGAAAATTAATTAGAAAAAGGTTTGTGCAGCAATTACTTTACTGCAAAAAAATGACATGCCAAAATATTATATATATAATATAGTGTTATAAATTAAAACACATGTGCAATTGGTGTCAGTGAGAGCTTTATATGTATCATGCATGTGCCAGTCAACGTTTATTTTTAAATTATCGGCGTGCGGCTGGCATATGTATCGGCCAGTTGGTTGGTCAGATGGTCAGTCACTTAGCTTTTTATATATATAGATTCCTGGTGATAAACTGGAACACTGTGCACCCAACTCATTGTGGAGGAGATGGTTTGCCAACTCCTTAAAAAATGAACAATAGCAAAACTTGTTCTATATTCTTAACTACTCATACCAGTGGCTCGCCACTCTTATATACTACTCTTTACCTCTTTGCACACAATTGCCTAATCCTCACAGCTTCCAACTACATGGTAACATTTAGTCTAGTCCAGTGGTCGGCAAACCCATTAGTCAACAGAGCAGCAAACCATGGCTCAAGAGTTATGCAGACTAACTCACCTTAGTCACAATCATGGAAGCCAACTCCACTGTCCAGAACTCCACAGTAAGGCAAAGAGGGTAAAATATCAGTTAGCCCAGGGAGCCACAAGTTTCCTGAAAGTCTTCTGAGAGGGTTCTGAGATCCGTCACACAATTCAACAGTGCAGGGATGGACGAGGTCCAAGTCCATAGGAATTTCTATGATCCCTGACAAAACATACCAATTTGATGTTTTTATCAGAGTTTAGAAGAAATTGGTGATTTAAGAAAGAAGAGCATTAGACCAGAATAAGAGTGAGGATGATAATCACATTTTATTCAAATGCAATGTCTATTTCTGACAAATTTATCTGCGGGGTGTGTGTGTGTGTGTGTGTGTGTGTGTGTGTGTGTGTTTTAAATTCCTTACAAACCACAGCGTTTTTAAAGAAACGGGAGCTTCAGAATGAAGAAAATAGGTCACTGGCAGATGTCTTGCCTCAGGACAGAAAACAAAGCCGTTCCAGATGGCATGGTAGAGATGAGGGAGGAAACTCACTAATAATTATAGATCATAGGGGTAAACACACACTTTATTGAGTAGCAACAAAACAGAGTCCTTTAACTGATAGTCAGAGATGATGTAGGTGACTTACAACAAAAGAACTTAGACATATCTACCTAGAAAAGGGGGAGGAAAGCTTTGAATTTAGAGAAAATTGACTTTCTGTACACAGAGCTAAAGGTAGCAAAGGGACCCAATGTTATAAAATTTATGTTAATATGGACATTAACCAGGGACCTCCATGTTTTAAAGGAGTGCTGTTATCTTGAAAGAATCTGAAGGAAAGAGAAAAGCAGTTGAAACCATCTAACTCTGGAATCCTAAATGACCAGAGCACTCTGTAGAAAGAACAGGTGCTTGAAGTTATTTTTTAAATATAGTTTTATTTATTTCAGAGAAGAAGGGAGAGAGAGAAAGAGAGAAGGAAACATCAATGATGAGAGGAAATCATTGATTGGCTGCTTTCTGCACACCCCCTACTAGGGATCAAGCCTGCAACCTGAGTATGTGCCCTTGGCCAGAATCAAACCTTTTAGTCTGCAGGCCAATGCTCTATCCACTCTATCCCAAGCTGGCTAGGGCTATACTTAAAGTTACTGAGACTAAGTTAAAGGCTGAATCATTTATAGTAACTGAATTGTTTATCGTTTATAGTAATCATTTATAGTCTTAGTAAGGCCTAAGGCTCGAGTCTCAATGCCTTCATTTTAATCACAACAGTTACTCATCCCTTCCCCTCCCCCCACATTTGAATAAAGTACAATTAAACTGCTTGAGATAGAATATGAAAAAGTCTTTCAAAAACTACAGTTCTTACTACTCTGAAGAAGGCTGGAAAATAAATCCTCCAATAGTGAAGAACTGGTTGAATAAGGTTTTTGACACTGCTGCTACTGCCACAGTGTCCTGGAATTTGGGAAGAAAAGCACCCACAGATACACAATCTGAAGGGTCTCTGTTGTTAGTAGGTTTTCCTCTAGAACCAGGCATTGACATGGGAACATACCACATACAGGTGGGCAAACGTAGGCTTACAGTTGTGAGTATGGGAAACAGTTTATTCTTATACTATTATGTATTAATTATTATATGAGTTTCCATATGGACAGCCGTAAGCCTACTTCTGCCCCATCCTGCATAATGCTAATGTGAATTTACACTTCTCAAAGCACTTTGTTTAACTTGATCTTCACAGAAAAGGCATTATTTCCCTCTCAAACAAATTCAGAAACAGACATATATAGATTCAGGAACCATGACATTTCAAAGTCAAGATCGGTTCAAATACCATATTTTCCAGCATATAAGACGACTTTTGAAATGAAAAAAAAGTCAACTGAAAATCGGGGGTTGTCTAATACGCCGAGTATATCCAGAAAAAACATCTTGATATGCCGCTAAACGAATTTTCCAACTCGATCCCACACCAATCTCTGCAAGGCTGCTAGGACCGCCTCTCTAACTCAGCCAATCTAGCAGGCTTTTTATGCATGCAAATTATACATGTTCTGTACCCAAAGATACACTGTTTTCTAGCAAAAAGCCTGCTCAGATTGGCCAGAGTCAGAGAGGCGGTCTATTAAAAAAAGAACTGGTGTTGCCTCGGAAGTGGGGGGTAGTCTTATACAGCGAATATAGGCCTAAACCTATGTTTTAACTGTAAAATTAGGGGGTCGTCTTATACACCAGAAAATATGGTACTTGTGAGACTATCCCAATGCCAGAGTTTCAGGCTTTTCCCTGGTGTTCCAGGGTGAGAGAAAGGCTGCAGGTAGGCTAGGCTTGTGGAGAGAGATTCCCAGTGTCCAGGCCCTTTGCTGGACACTGAGCCCCGGGGGCTGGACCAGGAGAGAGAAGCTAAATCGATATCAGTGAGCATGTGGCAGGGCACGAGCACCATGGAAAACCTTTGGGCAGTTTCTTATCAAGTCACACATGTGACTTCCTTTCTTTCCAGCATTTTCTCTCCTAGATATTTTCTTGAGAGGGATGCAAACAGGCTCCCAGAAAGACTTACTCAAGGATTTCCATAGCAACCTCAGCCCCAATAGCCCCAGACTGTACACAGCCCAATTGTCCATCCACAGTATACTAGACAAACAAATTATGCTGTGTTCATGGAATATACTAATAAAAGCATCCCACCACTACTTGGATGGGATCTCAGAAATATTGTGTAGAGAGCAAAAAACCACAAACATAAGAATACACATATACACGTGCATTCATGTGAAGATCAAGCAGAGGCAATGCAGAAATCTGAAGTATCAATAATTGCCTCTTAGGAAGCATGCGGCTGGGATTGTTTCAAAAGGGATCTGAGGAATTTTGGGCATGGTGCCAAAGCTCTTATCCCTTCTCCTTTGGGGTTACCATGAGTATGTGAAACTGCAGAGCTTGTGCATCTGGATGGTTGGTTAGGATCGGTATCATTCGGTGTATAGAAATTACACCTTGGTTTAAAGAAAAGCCAAGCTTACTACACACTGGGATAACTAATGATTTAAATTTGCTAACAGGTACCCCTTTAGGCAGCGAGACCATGTCATTGTCCAGCACGTGATGCTGTGACATAGGAACTGCATTCACACACTTGTGTGTCATACGAAGAGACTGGGTCCAGAAATGCAAATAACCTCTCAGTGTTCACAGCTGCTCAAGGGATGCCGCTTGGAAAGAGGATTCTACTCTGGGCAGTAGATCATGTGATGTCTTCTAGATGTATCTTTTTTTCACTGTGGCTTTGAGAGCTGATGAGTGAAGGGCGTGGGTTCTGTTCACAGACGCTTCTATTGCACGAGTGTTCCCAACGCAAGTGACATCGCCTGCTATTTATGATTCTGAAAACTAGAGACGTTCTGGAATGGTTTCCTCTGACCAGCCAGTGCTAAGCATGGGCACCAAACAGCTAATGGCATCTTAGCGCATGATGTCATGATTTACATGACAAGCTCCTCACATGTTCAAAAAGCTAAGCAGTTTGCATCCATGGGGCCACACGCATGGAGCTTCTCCTCTGCCATGGCTGCCAATGAGAAGCTTTGAATTATGTCGTGCAATCACCCCAGAGGAAAGGGATCACTTCCCGCTGCTGAGCTTCCTGCCAATGACCTGATTAAAACACAGCCAGGGGCAGGGCTCCCAGATGTTCTTGTCATTAACCGGTAAGATATTGGTAGTGCACTTTGCTGATTGCTGAAATTATAGGAACAGTGCAAATGAGAAAAGAGCAATGTCTTAATGGCTACATGTAAACAGAGCCTCCTGTACGCTGTACCTTTTGAGCATTTGTCTTTCTTACTCTTTTAATGTTCCGATGTATTTTCGCAGGGGTTTGACAGTCATTCCATGCTGTTATCCTTGCCACCAACCTCTCTGCACTTCTAGCCATTGTCCTTCCAAACACCGCCAAGCTGATGTTTCCTGGACATTCAGATCTCCAGGCCTCCACTCTGAGCAAACACCTTCAACAGCGTGGAACCTAAACCTACCGTGTAGATTCACAGAATCACAGAGCTCTGGGAAATGGGGATGGGAGGAGCTTAGGGATTAAATGGGGCAGGAGTTAGCAAGCTTCTACTCTAGAGACACAAAATGAAATTTCCGGCTTGGCAGGCCATATAGTCTCTCTTGTTGTAGCATCCATAGCCAGTATGTAAATGAATGGGCGTGGCCGAGTTTCCATGAAGTATTACTGCCAATAATATTTAGTAGATCAGATATGACCCACGGGCCATCCTTGGATGGCCTCTGAATGAATGGACCAACACTGCGGTCTGATAGAGAGCTGAGCTCCTAAAAAATACTAATTTTCTATTCTCTGAAAAACACACACATACACACACACAGACACACACAAAACCCACAAAGTTTGCCCATACAATGTAAACACAGTCAAGGAAACCCTGTACAGCATCTGAGGGCATAGCTTTCATTTATATTAGTAAACAAGTTCCTCACTCCTGACAGAGTGAGATATATGTACAAGCATAATTAGAAACCACAATTAAATGTAATGATTTATATGACAAGTTCCTCCAGGGTCAAATCTATTTTACCAAATACACTTGGAAGGATGCCCCAGACCACCTTGTAACTTATGGATCTAACATTAGAATTCTTACTGTGCTCCTTGTTGACAAAATAGTGCCCTTCCATTGGGAAACGAAGAATCACAGTGTTAATTGTGTACCCAGACCTTTCTCCATGGACAGAGCAGTCTGAGCAGGCAGGTTATACATAACATTGTGTTTCATGCCCGCACTTGAGGATGACAAATTTAAAAAAATAAAAATAAAAACAGAAACTGCCACTGAAAACTTCAATATCAAGTAATCCACCTGGATGTTCCATGTGAAACCCAATGTGTGTAAGCCACACCTTTTCTCTCCCCAAATACTGTCCTCCTATTCATCTGGTATAAAATGTATTTACTGACTAGGTACGTAGGAGGCATAAATTAATATTAGAGTGCTGCTTCTATTCTTCTTTTAATGCCGCCGCCGACAGGCCAGTGTTCCTTATGGCATTCTACCTGCGCCAGTTTTTTGTCTTGTTTTTGTTTCATTTTCAATCAAAAGTAGACAAATCGCTTCTCAAAAAATCTGAAACTACAATAGAATGTTCCTCAGTGAAAAAGAGGGCCACCATATGGATGACGCCCCTTCTCTTGTCTCTGTCAGAGGCAGAGTTCCACCCGTGCCCCGGAAAGGAGAGCTCTCTGGCAGAGATCACCAATGGCTTGCTCTAGGGATGAAGCTAATGCGCAATAATTTTCAAAGGTGACCCAATCATCTCCCACTTTCACACGCTCTTTTGCTATGGGATCTTGCCTCTTTTTCTATGAAGATGTAAAGCCTTAGCTCCCCAGGAAGAGAGCATCTGAGCACACAGGTTTATTCTCAGGACGCTACATTGAGTTGCAGTGTCTTTGTAGTATAATTTCATAATTAGCTGTCCTACCTTTGAACTTCCTCTGTTTATCTATACATGTTACTGGAGCCAGAGCCTTTGCGCCTAGTTTTTTCGTCAAATCAGATCCATGAATAGGAAGAGGCTACTTCATCAGCTCATGTTAGGGACAGTGTGTGTCTGAAAGAGCCTCCATGCTCAGATTGCTAGTTCATTTGATGCTTTTACCATAGTTATTAAGGGCCCTCTCTGTGCACAAGGCATTGCAGTGCTCACCAGTCTACAGTTTAGTGAGGGGACAGCAGATGAACATGACACTACAGTTCAGCTTAACAAGGATTTTGATGAAAGGCCATGGCCAGGTTTGACAAGAACATTGAAGGGCAATGAGTCCAGTTGGACACAATGGGGAGGAGGGGAAATTGGAAGAGGCTTCATGTCAGCTGCATGATGGTAGACATTATGACACATGGAACGGAATCCAAAACTGGAAATGCTGGTGGGAGGTATTATTCTCCACTTCGCAAAACTCAAAACACTCCTTGACGAGTTACCTCCAGTGAGCTGTGAACCTGCTGAGGGACAGGGTGGCTTCCAGCCAGGCCAGAGGAGGAAACAAGAAATGAACACCCACCATGTAAAATGTGAACCCCGTTCGGCCAGGAGGGTACGCTAGTTAAGCATGTTAACACAACCCTGGGGTTCCCAGGTTTCCTAACCAGACTCTGGGCTGCTGACTTGTTTGGCTTTGTTTTAAGTCAAGACCATACAAAGTCTGCTCAGAGCCAGTAGACATTGGAGTAAGCTTGCTCTTGAAAGGATTTTTTAAATTGGATTATTTCAATGTAGTTACATTAAACTCGATACTATTTTTTTTTTTTTTTTTAAATATCAACTGTTCTGGCCCCAAAATGGAAAGGCTACCAAGCTCAGTGATCTCAGGACTGTGACTTTTAAGGCATTTTTGAGTGATCCTTCTCTAGGGTAAGTTTGTTGAATCTAGAAATATTTAAGAGAGAGAGAGAGAGAGAGAGAGAGAGAGAGAGAGAGAGAGAGAGAGAGAGAGAGGAAAAATTACATTGAAATTCTCAAAGAGAAAAATAAAGTTTCCACTTAAAGAATAAAGTTGAACTAAATGTTACCTAAATACGTGTTATGCATTTTTTAATTTAATTTTTTAATTTTCTAGCCCAGACCCCGCTGACATTTGGCATCTACTCTGATATTCAACTGTGGTTGAGTGTGACCAGGAAAAAAAAAATCTCTTTATTCATGTCACGAGAATTTTGTCAATATTCTCTGTTATTTCAGAGCCCTGCTTGCAATCCTTTTAAATATGAAGTACCGGTAATTGCAGTATTTATTCTCACACCTGGAAGGAGACTGAATATGAGTAATTGGTCTTGCACTGAAACAACTGAAATCAAAGTTCTATAAAAAGAATGTTCCAACAATAAGTGAGCTTAATAACATACTTACTTTGAAGCACATATTCCTAAGGATGCTTGGGGTATTGCTGACGTATGTAACAGGAAGAACTTTTAAAATGCTGCTCAAGGCATGGGACCACAGTAAGTTTTTGAGACCCTCCATATCCATAAACAGTAAAGATCCCCCGAACAACCTGGACACCTTAGCATAGACTTGTTCTTCATAGGTCAGGGTTGGAATGCAGAAGCCTCCACATGTCAGCCTGGCCGCCCTAAAAATTCATTCACCTCTACAAGCTCGGGTCCTTAATTTGTCCCAGGCACACGGTATGCCCTGGAGGATTCTCATGGAGACTAAAAGAATACATGAGTTGCCACTATGTTCCTGACCCTGCCAGTGTGCGCCAATATCACATTTCCCTTAATATTCAAATTAGAATAGTTCAAGATTGCCACATGAGCGGACACTGGTATTTTCCCCAGGATTGACTGCCAACAACATTCTTGAGAATCCCTATAGTTGCTTATACTTGACTATACATCAGACATGCTTGTTGCTTTTACCTTGCCACCTGTCCTAAACGGAGACACTCTGACATACCCTGAAGAATGGACTCAGCAACTGGATGTCTGATACCAGGGAACCCCATCCTTTAGTCTCAAACTCAGCTGCCACCTGGCACGTCCCTGTGATGCAGTCTGAGCTGTTTGCTTTTGCCTGTTGCTCTGCTCTGACCCTCTGGTTCTCTATTCAGGTTCTGTTGATTCTCAAACTATAAGAATTCTACCACAACTAAAATAAACTGCCAAGATCCTGATCTTAGAATGTGCTATAATTACAGTGTTTCCCCCTGGAGAACCCCCAACATACTTTCTGTCTCTATAGATTTGACTATTCTGAACATTTTCTATTAATGGAATTATACTCTATGTGGTCCTTTGTAGCTAGCTTCTTTTACTTAGTAAAGGATCATCCATATTATAGCACCAGTTACCCAATTCCCTTTGTTGGTCTAATATCCTATATAATAAAAGCCAAATATGCTAAGTGTCCAGTTGTCTGGTTGGCTGTTCAACCAACCAAAGCGTACTATGCTAATGATATGCTAAGGCCACTCAACCACTTGCTATGATGTGCACTGACCACCAGGGAGCAGATACTCCAACTGGCAGGTTAGTTTGCTGCTGGGTTCCAGCCAATTGGGATTGAGAGGCTGGACACACCCTGGAGTCCTCTGGCAGTCCTTACCCAGCTGGCCAACTTCCTGAGTCCCTCCCCAGCCCTGATAGTGTGTTGGTGTGGTCCCTTGGCCTGTCCTGTGCCCTCTAGCAATCTGGGACTTCTTGGGGGATATCAGAGAGCTGATTTCAGCCTGATCCCATAGGCCAGGCCACGGGACCCTACCAGTGCGTGAATTCATACACCAGGCCTCTAGTAATATAACGGTCTCCCCCTTAGGCCTAACGCTGTGCACACACACACATACATAGTACATCTTGTGTGGCTTTACCTCAGTTTAGTAAAGCTTTACTGGACTTCAGGAATTATACATTTGAAAATGTGCTCTGGTCCTGGATAGTTTAAAACACACACACACACACACACACACACACACACACACAAGAAACAAACAAACAAACAAACAATAAAAAACAACAACAAACAAACATTTTTTGAATTAGTGGGCTCTCTCACTCTCTTCCCTCTCTCTCTCATCAAGAACTTTTTCTCCTGACATAAAACCTATGGGGACTGAACTCCTTTGGTTGAAGTCTTTGCTTAAAAAAAAAAAAAAAATCAGTTTTTTCCTCTCAGCTCCAAATCTATGCTTTATTATCTGCCATGTGGTAATTGAGCTATACACTGTAAGCATTTAACATTGGCATCTAGCAGGAGATTCAGATTTCTCAGGAGAAGGTACCAAAGAGATGTAGGAGGAAGGGATTTCTCTTCCTGGTTCTGGAATGCTTCTGATATTCTTTCCACTCTTTCTGCATGACAGCCCCTGGCATGCCTGCTAGGGGGGGGGGGGGGGGATACAGTGATGCTTACCCCAAATTCCAGCCACCCACATGGATTTTCCACTGGACTTCCCAATGCTATGGTACCTTGTGGTGAGTCTTGCTGGCACCTGGGCGGTTGGTTCCCACTGGGCCTGCCTGTATCCCTGAGAGGTGTCTCCTGTTTGCCTGCCAGCTGCAGTTCCCTGGCCTCAGCTTCAGTCGATTGCCACATGGTAGGTGCTTCCTGCGTGCCAGTCTAAGTTGTGGTTCCTTGCCTCCTAGCCTTGGTCCATCCAGCAGCAATGGATCTACTCTGGTTCAGGAAAACCAACTGAACTCCATCATCTTTTGAGTTTTAACCACAACTTCAACAAAGCCTCAATCCCAGCAGTGGTGAGGTCTTCCCACTACCAAGTTTCTTTTTTTCCCTTGGATATTCTTCCTTAAATCTAGGTTATTCAGGGGTCTCTTTATGCTTAAGGTTAACCCTTTGATCCTAAATAATCATTATTGATGTTAATTATTTCTACATGCTTATTCCCTAACTCAGTGGTCGGCAAACTGCGGCTCGTGAGCCACATGCAGCTCTTTGGCCCCTTGAGTGTGGCTCTTCCACAAAATACCATGGCCTGGGCGAGTCTATTTTGAAGAACTAGCATTAGAAGAAGTTTAAATTTTAAAAAAATTGGCTCTCAAAAGAAATGTCAATCATTGTACTGTTGATATTTGGCTCTGTTGACTAATGAGTTTGCTGACCACTGCCTTAACTAATATGAAGCTGACATTGGAGAGGGCACTTGTCTATGAACTCCTCCTAAGGGGAGAATATGAGAGAGAGACATTGGAAAAACCATTAGATGGATTTATCTTTCAATCCTTCTACCCTGACATTGTCAGGTCCATTTGGTGTCAAGTATAATGAACTCAGGTGGACAAAGGGTTTTGTACGCAGATTGATGGGACCTATCAGCACCTCACAGATAGTGTCTTTATAGCAGAAAGTCCATGCAGTGTTGAATGAGGACACCTGGGATTATAACGTGGATCTACTACTAAGAGATATACCAAGTCAAAATATAAAATTTATGTGAGTCTCAGTGTCCTTATTTATAGTTGAGATCTGTAACCCCACTCCATGAATTTCATTGTATTGTTATGAAGTTCATCATGAAAACATACAGGGACTTATTTGTATATCATGGCCATCTATTATTCTAGTGTTTATGAAATCTATTGCTTATGTTATTACAATTTACTTTCTTTTTAAAAAAAATATTTTTATTGAGTTCAGAGAGGAAGGGAGAGGGAGAGAGAGATAGAAACATCAATGATGAGAGAGTCATTTGTCGGCTGCCTCCTGCATGCCCCTCACTGGAGATTGAGCCCACAACCGGGTCTGTGCCCTGACCGGGAATCCAACCATAACCTCAATGCTCAACCACTGAGCCACACCATCTGGGCTCTCCTATTTCTCATAATGAAAAATTGAGGCCAGAAGGGTTAGAAATTTATCTAAGATTGTATCTTGGGTAAAATTCATCTTCATATTTGCCCAATGCACTTATGCTTTCCTCATAACATAGTAAGTTTTGAAGACATATAGAAAAACCACCCCAGAAGGATCCACCATACATGCTGTCATGTTTTGAAGTAGTATTGATAAGAAAATATCATTCCTAAATATGTAGAAGTGACTTTTGAATAGTTATTTAAATTTTCTATTTAACAGTTACTTATGGTTTTAGGAAAGATATCCGATATTCTCATTTTTACCAGAAGAGGCCACTGTGATCCCACCTAATGAATTTATTATTACACTGACTAATTCCATTCATTTCACAAAACTGACCGACACTACAGAAGACAACGATTAAAACTCTTTCCTTCTTCCCCTCCTGCTGGAAGTCAGCCACTTCTCCAGTCAGTGGTGGTAGCTAAGCTTTTGGAGACAGACATAGATTCACATCTTATTCTACCTCAGACACAACTGCTTAAACCTATGAACTAATGTAACTGTTCACTATGACAAAAGAAAAATGATGCCAACAAGCCTGTTTGCTTTTGTAAGAGATTAAGTGAGCTATTGTCATTGAAGCACTTAAAACAGAACTGGTAACGTAGAAGATGAACACATATTAATTTCAAGTCCTCTAGGATTTCAGACACATTGTTGGTCAGACCCACTTCTTCCTATTTTTAAAATGTTATTTTTAAAACATGTTTTTATTGACTTTAGAGAGAGGAGAAGGAAGAGGGAGAGAGACAAATATCAACTGATTGACCCTACTTGGGGATCAAGCCTGCAAACAGGGAATGTGCCCTGATCTGGAATCGAACCATGACTTTCTGGTCCATAGGTCCAAGCTCAGCCACTGAGTCACATCAGCCAGGGCAGACATCTTCCTATTTTTTCATTATATTTGGAGGACACAATATCTGGCATATTGTAAATTTTAACATTTAACAATAAAAGTATTTTAATGATTATTTGTATTTTATAGAATACAAATTGAATGATTAGATACCTATGAGAATTCATTTAAAAATAAATGAACAAGCTCTTTAGCATAGAAATGTTCTATTTTCTCCTTGAACTCATATTTAATTTCCACTTTCTCCATAATTCCAATCTCATGGAATATATTTTTGTTTGATAATCTTTTACTGATTGCTCATTGTAGCTATATAAATTAACATTTATATATTAATTGGATTTTATACTATTTAATTTGTGGAGGACCTGTATAATTTTTTTCTAAATTAGTTGAAGAATTATTATTAATAATAGTATACAGTTAGTCAAAATGATGTAGATATATTACAAAACTTGATAATTATGAAAAAAGGCAGAAATACAGCTCTTAGTGAAATAAAACCTTATCAAAATTTTATTTAATAAAAATAGGCTTATAGCAATGAAAACACACACAAAACCCTAATCATTTGACAACTACCATATTATCTTTTTTTTTGAGGTAGAAAGAGAAATTATATTTAAGAGGAAATAAGTCAAATATTAACTATAATTGAAATAATTTTTATGGTATGATTTGATAAACTGTTTTGACTGCCTTATAAATAATATGCAGTGAATCTGAAAATAATAACAGATACACTTTATCCTTGGGGATTATCAATATAATCTATAAGACTGCTAGTCTAAAAAAACAATAAAGACTGATAGTCTCTAAAAATCTTCTGGTTAAAAAATCCTCATGAACAATCTATTCTGGCTTTGACTCTCAAAGGAGCAATCTGTTCAAATAATGGCTGGACCCAGGGAGGAGTCCTCAGGGCAGCTCGGAAAGAATTTCTTAGGTGTAAATTAATAAAACAACAACACCTATTTAAAGTTAAATATTTCTTATGGAGTCTCTTTTTGTTTTGTTCTCAGGAGTCTCTTCCTCAAAAGGAATGAGTTATTGGAAGTAGTTCAAGAGACACAGGAGGCAAAGAACATAAGTGGACAGCATTCGTATTTCTACATCAGTCTGCCAGGTATCTGAACTCGGGAGATGTGAATATACTTTTCTACTACTCAGCTTCATTCCCCCACTCCATGACACCCCCAAACAGGAGGATTATAGATCCCTTCACACTCTATTTAGGGCAAATAACACAGTTAAACTTACAATAGATAAGGCTGGTGGGTTTCTTTTATTAAGAAAGGAAAAGAGAAGAGAGGAGAAGAGAAGAGAAGAGAAGAGAAGAGAAGAGAAGAGAAGAGAAGAGAAGAGAAGAGAAGAGAAGAGAAGAGAAGAAAAGAAAAGACTCATTGTGAATAGTCTCAGAGACATTTATAAGCAAATCTATTGTAAGAGCTTTTACTAAAGAAAGCTAAGGCCCTGGAAAATTATTTCCTCCGGAGCTATGCTCTCAAATGAAGACCCTCCCTTTAGCATGCTCTAATCATGTGCAAAACAGAAGATAAGCACAACATTGAAAAAATATATAATTCTTAAAAAATAATTCAAAACCATGGCCTGAATGCTTTCAGGATTCATTCTGTAGCTCTGAAGTAAGAACTAAGATTTCTAGGTCAGGGTGGCAGTCAGCATTGTCCTCCTTTGTATGTGTCACTCTTCCTGCTCTGGGCACTTTGCCTCAGGGAGCCAAGAAGGATCACGCCCTGAGGAGGCAGAGAGGTCTGACAAGTATGTGTCTATGGGACTCTCCACAAACTTTGGAAACCAAGGCTCTGCACAGGAATATAGATTTGACAAGGCATAGTCCTTGACCTCCTTCCACAGGACAATCATGCAGACAGACATGCAGGCAGATGGTAACCACACAACTGTTGTTGTTTGAGGCTACATGTTCTATATAGTAGGCTTCATGACAAGATGGAAGGAAGTGCAGAGCACAAATACTCTGGGCATCTCTGGGGCATGGGGAGAATCTGTCTCATAACAAACATTGATTTTGATCATTTACCCAACACATTTCTCAAGAGAGTAGAGGAATCCAAAATTAGGAAATTCTGTACAATACTCTATTGGAATAAACAGTATCTCAATATGATATCATAATCACATAGACTACATCCATGTAAAGACTCCTTTGCTATGGTATACAACTCCATATTCTTTACAAAACTTTAAGCTTTGCTGAGATGGAATATTCTCTTTGAATAACTATCACTCCTACTAATAAGATATTGTGATGGATCTCTTGAGGCCAACAGAGTGAGGTTTTGAGTTTAACACCCATTGAAAAAGCACACAGAGCCAAATAGAAGGCACTCTGGTATAAATTAGTTAAGTTATGAAGTTGAAATAAAGAAGACAAACATATAATCACTATCTTTTCCCCCTCAAGCAGGTTTTATAATGCATTAATCAATTCAGGGAAGTTAATTAAAATACCTGAAAAAGGAATCTCAATGTTATTTAAATGATGGGTATTTATCAGGAAACACAAGATACTTATGGGCCAACTATTGAAGTTTACTGAAAGGCAAGCTGTTCAAAATAGATTGGACTCCTGGATAAAGCCTGGGGCTATTTTTGATGCAAAAAATAAAGCTCGGATTTGTCAATGTTTGCAGAAAGAATTTCATTATCTTGTTCTTCCAAGGTGTCAACTTTGACAACACCATGCTGAAGTCAGAGAGGACATGCAGCAAGTTCTTCTGTAAATTTTAAAATCCTGCCAACGCTTTGCCTGAGACCCTGGCCTCTTTCGTTATGTCAGAGGAATGTTTGTCTAACTGCAGTGAACTAACATTTATTTTTGTTCTAAATTAGAAAAACAGTGGGATTGAATCAGCTTGACATGACATTTAACTGAACACCACCAGGGATGTTTTCATTGAGGAGCATGAGGAAATAGGAGGAAAGATGACTCGAAAAATAGAGTGTGTGCTACAGTCAGAATGGCGCTGCGTAAGGGGAGGCTGGGTGGAGACCAGGAGAGAGCTTTCTGACCATCCAAAACCGTCAAGAGCCATGACCTGTGAAGATGCACAGAAGGCTCTGCATTTCACATGCAGTCCCAGTCATGTTCCACTTGGTTCTCAGCAATATGTTAAGACGTTAGAGGACAAAAGAGAGTGAAGTAGCACCATATTCTGATGAGGAAACCGAGGGACAGAGAAGTCTGCCTTACCTTAGTTCACGGCCAGCATTTGAGGGGAGAACTTGACCCCAGAGTACAAATTCCATTTTGCTGATCTGTCAGTGAAAAAATCAGAAAACGTTCACTGTAAGAAGTCTGTTTTCTTCATTCAGGTCAGTTTCTTTGCAATGTGGGATAACATCAAATCTAGGAGCTCCATTCTTATAAAGAATGACTCCCTCATGCATTGGCTTTCAGACCCTGGAAGATAATGTGGTATTTCAGGAAAGACACGAAGCTGGACCCTAGGATATGTAGATCCTGCCACATCCTCTCCCTCATTTATACAACAATAGGGCAGAAAAGATTATTTCCTAGTAACACAAAAAGTCCATTATTGTTTCTTTCATGTTGAACATAACAAATGATGTAAAATTTGATGACCTCATTAGCACAAATGCTAAACTACATTTTAGAATAAAAAGTCGAATTACTCATTAGTAAGCCCACCAACCTAGCAGTGAATTTATAGGATTTTCCGACATCACCAATATTGTTGCAAATAAGTTCTATAGAAGGAACACTTAGATTTTATTTGTAGAATCTGGCTCTGTTCCCTCCCGGCCTTTCTCCTTCCCTCCCTCCCACCTCTTTCTCCCTTCCTTTTTCCTTCTTCCCACAGATATTCACTGAGCAACGACTATGTTTTAGGACTGTACATGATACTGGGAACAAAGATGGTATAAGTCAAACTTTGATACCACTAGTACACAGACACATTAACAAACAATTAGGATAGAACAGCATGTTCTAAGAAAAGCAGAAATAAAGTTAGTTCAAAAGCAGAGCCCTCCTCTCTGTGTTTACCAATGCATCTCTTTTCTTCTTACTTCTTCCAGGTCTGAAGATGGCATTTCCGTGCTCTGAAAGATGGTGCTAAGGGGAAAATATCTAGATATGTGTAGCAGTTTCCTTGGATTCTGTAACAAAATACCAGACTGGGTGGCTCAAAACAACAGAAATTTATTCTGTCCGTGAGGTGGAGTCTAGAAGCAGAGTTAAGGTGTCAGAGCAGCTATATTCCTTCTCACGGCCCAAGAGAATCCCAGATGTAGTGGCTGAGCATCAACCATAAATAAGATTTGATTCTTGGTCAGGGCACATGCCCTGGCTGTGGGCTCCACCCCAGTGTGGGTGTGCCGGAGGCAGCTGCTCCATGATTCTCTCTCATCATTGATATTCTATTCCTCCCCCTCTTCCTCTCTCTCTAAAAACCAATAAAAACACATTAAAAAAATAAAGGCTTAAGGGAAGAATCCTTTCTGCTTTTAGCTCCTTGAGGTTAGCAATTCTTAGAGTCCCTTGCTTGTGGCCATATAATTCCTGCTTCCATCTTTATGTGTCCTGTTAGCTCTCCTCGATGTCTTCACTCTCCTTTACCAAAACACCAGGCCTTCACTCTCCTTTACCAAAACACCAGGCCTTAATTCACAGTTCCCCCTAATCCTGCAGGAACCCATGTTGAATTGATTACATCAGCAAATGCCCTATTTCCAAGTAAGGTCACCTTCACAGGTTCCACACAAATATGGATTTTTAGAGGACGTTATTCAACTCAGCACAAGACTTACGAGCAGAGGAAAAAGCTATATGAAGAAAGAAAGCAGAAGTATAATACAACTTACATGCATATTTATGCTTATATATTAAGAGAAAATTAAAACATGTCTTATTAATAATATCTAATATATGGTTATGCATTTATATTGCAACTAGAGGCCTGGTGTGTGAATTTGTGCATGGGTGGGGTCCAGCTGGCCAGCCCCAATGGGGGCCTATTGGGCTGGACTGGCAGAGGGGTGAGGGTGGGGAGGGGCCACAGGCAGTTGACTGGCTGGTCCTGCCCCTGATCGGGGTGTTGGGGGCCGATCAGAGGTGGGTCAGCTGTAGGGGCAGGGGGTAGGGTGGGTGATCTGGACCAGTTGAGGTTGTTCAGCTGCCACAATGCTCATCATAGCCACCGGTTATTCTGGTCATTCTGGTTGTTCTGCCATTCCGGTCACTGGCCTTTTATATATATAGATGATATTTCCATCTGGATGTGTATAGTACATAGTTAATTCACAGATGGCTGGATTCTGGGCTGATCACGGGCAGCTGTAATCCTGGACTCTGCCCAAATCTCACAGAGGTCAGTAGCCTCATCTTCATTGCCCATCAGGCAGAGTAGAGTGTCCTTTACCTTCCCCTGCCCATCATCCTTCAGAGAAGGCACTAATGAGGTGGTCAAAGAGAAAGGCCACAGGAAGATGAAAAATGCAAAGACTGAAGGCTCTTAGAACAGAATAATTAGCTTCTGAATGATTGCAAATGTGGAGAATTCTTGACAACATAATGATTCCAGCAAATTTCCTTCTAATTTTCTTCAATTCAGAAATCAATTTTGGGTTTACTTGTCTTACCATTAGAGATGACATATGTAATATGAGAGACTTTAAACAATGACAATACAGAATCCCTTTATAATAGATTTGTTGCTAAGCCCTCAAGTCACAAATCCAACCCCTTAAGACACAATTATGTTCTTTTTAGTTTTGTCAGAGAATTTTCATGGAGGAGGAATTTGCTTTGTAAAATGCAAGTGAAGTTAATCCTCTGACATTTTAGGCTTTTCCCTTTATGGGTTAGACCCAAATAGAATGGCAATTTTGAGTGACTATGGTCTCCATTTCACAGTTACTTTCTTTTCTCCTCTCTTTCCCATTATTTCTCCTCCTCCTCCTCCTTCTTTTCCTTTCACTCTCACTCTTTGATTGCTCCCTCCTTCCTCTTTTTCTTCCTTTCTTCCTTTAGGGACTACAGATGGTTCTATAATGAGGGATGAGAGTTCATCACTGTGTGATTTTCTTTGTAAATCTGTCCTAAAACACTGTATAATACAGAAAGTTCAAGTTGTGCATCCAATAAGAAAAAGAACTATGAAATGATATATACTTCAGTTAGCTTGATTATGGCTATTTCCCAATATATACATGCATCAAAGCATCAAATTGCAAACCCTAAAATATCTTATTTTTATTTATCAATTATGTTACAACAAAGCTAAAACAAAAAAGGATTAAGCTCATTTTGCAAATTCAAATGCAGTTTTTAGAATCACCTGCTTACATCCCCAAATGGGAAGAGGTAGAAGGAAATCAGGGGGGAAAATGGCTTGTCCAAGATCCCTCAGCGAGTTTGGGGCAACCCTGAGAGAGGAGTAGGAACTTCTTGTGAGGTTTTGGGTGAATTTTATAAACTTCTCAAATTGTCAGTTCACAAAGACGCCTCTTAAATACAGGCCCTAACCAAGACGCCCTTCTCGCCAACACAGGCTGAGCGGAGCTGGCTGCTCTCCCTCACCTGCCCCTGACACCCAGGGGCCGCCCTTCCCCAGCAAGTGGAACTACCCACAGATTTAATTTGTCATAAGCCTACATAAGCATTGGGTATATAGTAGGCGCTCAATAAACCATGATCGCCGGTTTTGGGTGCCGGGACGTTTCCTGGGGACACACAGAGCTGTACTGTTGTGTTCCCGCCAGGACAGAGCGTTTGCTTCCCTGAGCAGCCCTGTGTGATGTTGGTCGGGGGGGATTACTGAGTCCTCAGGGGATTACTGACCTCCAGGCTCATAGGTTAATGCTTAACGACTGAGCCACATTGGCCAGGCCAGGATGGTGACTTTAAGACCAGACCTGATTTGAAGCAGAGATAGAGGGGTAGAGAAACATGTGATGTTGATTCAAATTTTTCTAAAAACTCTTCTAAATGGCAATCTCAAGGAACAACTAGAGGCCTGAGAGGAGTTAAGGAAAAAGAGAGAGAGAGAGAGAGTGAGAGCAGATAGCCTTCTGCAAAAGCAGGGCACAGATCACTTCATTCAGAGAGGGGGTGCATTCTTATTCGAGAGTGATGTTTGAATGAAACATTTATTTTGTTCGAATACTGGTTGGAACTATTAAAATTACTAATTTTATTTTAATCTGGAAAATGACTACAGGATTTGTAATTACCTAAGAACGAACTTGCAAAGCATATGGGATCTCTGGGAGGGGGGAAGATTATTCTCATGTAAGGCAAGTGAAAATCTCAATGGGAGAGAACGCATTGTGCTGTGTTTAGGATTCATCTTTAACGTAAGTACTAAAAAGGAAGTCTAGGAAGGAAATGGAAAATGAGTATCAGGAAGGAAGAAAAGCAAACAGGTGATTTTTCCCCCTTATCATGGCTTTAAACTGCAGACCATAGGGTTGACCTGCTCAGCGTTTCAGAATATATCTATGAGACTAGTCTATTCTGCATTCTAGTCTCTAATTATGGTATCCGGGACAAAATTCACATCCCCTTAAGCCTTCATCTTATTTCTCCCATTCAAACATATTCAGATTTGAAATAATATTTAAAGAAATCCAGAAGTACATCATGGATGATAACTCAGCATTCATTTCCCCCCTCAATCTGCTCCTTGTCTCATAATTTTAAAACATTTTCAGTTTAAAAATTCAGCTAAGCACCACTGAGCTATTAAATATAGTTTAATGTAACAGCAACTAAGTCTTTCAGCTGGCAACAAACCCAAATGTGTCAAATTAATAGCTCAGTATTTCCTGGGAATCTAAGGGAGGTTAGGAATAAAATCTGCTCACAGAATATGCTGTCTGGGGGTATTGGAGATCCCTCTCAATGAGCACTGCTGTAATTATAATTATAATTTAAAATACTAACAGCTCCTCTGAGGAGCAAAAAACTCCTTTTTGACAATTTTATGATTTTAACCTGAGTTTTAAACTTTTTACCCAGAGTCAAAGCAGAGGGAGAAAAAGTTTTTTAATAACAAACTGGGAAATAAATGATAAGAAAAGTTCAGAGCTATGGAGCCAGATGTATAAGGATCAACAGAGAAATTAAGAATTCTGTGTCTGCACCTGACAGGGTTAAGTCAGCCCTGAAATGGGGAAGACATTTGAGACCATGGCTGGACTGATAGGTCAAAAACCATTGGTCAGTTAAGTATTATGATTAACTTTTTGCATTGTGCCTTGTGCTAGGTTGGGGTACTCTGCAAGAAACAGCAAGAAAAGACACTTTTTTTTAAAATGCTACTGAAGCACCTACAGGAGAGTTAGGGAGAAAATAAAGCCATACTCTGCTCAAGGCCTTAATGACACGTTCAGCTGTGTGGGGACCAAATCAGATGCTGGAGACATTTTAGGGGTAACAAGAACCTGTGAAAAAGGCCAAAGGGGCCTTTTGAAAAGATATTATAAGAGGAAAATATTTTGCTCAGCAACATACTTGGAGATTCTATGTGATCTGATGTGGCCACTCCCTGCCCTGTCCTCATGCTGTTCTCCTGTAGGGCACGGCCAGTGTCTTTCAAAGTTCAGACCAGACTTCTTACTTCTATTCTATTTCTGCTTTCTTCTTTGTATGTGTGCATACCAGGTTTCATCCTAATAAAGTTTTTCCACACCCACTCTTTCCTTTTACCATTACCCCAAGATGGTGTGGGTTAGATAGAGTGTCCAGGAAACATGTTGACTTAAGGATGGAAATGGTATTCCAGTGGAGAAGGTGGGTAATGGACATGCCTCACAAAGCAACAAGACTGAGGCAGGAAAGCTTATATAACCAGTAACTATGATTGCTCTTAGAAGGTACTCCATAAAGCTTACCTAGATTGAAATGGTCATCAATTGACACACACATGTGTGAGTGTACTGCTGAATGTTTGTAAATATGTCAGACATATATCTATTCACACATTCTTTCTCTCTCTCCAGTCATCCTATATAATAAAAGCCTAATATGCTAAGTGTCTGGTCATCTATTCAACCAATCAAAGTATAATATGCTAATGATATACTAAGGCCGTTCAACTGCTCACTTTGATGTGCACTGATCACTAGCAAATAATTCATGCCCTGGAGCTCTGCCGTGGTTCCTCCCCAGCTGGCCAACCTCCTGTACCCCTCCCCGGCCCCAATCATGCACCAATAGATGATTGGTGCTCTCTCACAATCCAGGCTGAGGGACCATCCCCCTCCCCCAGTGTACAAATTTTGTGCACTGGGCATCTAGTTTACAATAATTAAATATATACATTTAATTGAATATGTCAAGTATCAACTGTGAATTTATGGTAAATGCTTCCTGGTTTTTGGAATATTCGTGCAGCAAATCAGAAGTAAAAAACTTGCACTGTATGATACAATAAAACCATTTCCCCCTAATATCCTCTTTGCTATTTAAAAAATGTTATTCTATTGTACTACCTGGTACAGCTTCTGAATCGAAACCTTAGATTCCTGATAGTAAAAGTTACAGGAAAAGCAATTCACGCAGAGCATGAAGAGGGATTGCTTCTGTGATACAGTGCTAACTTAAAGCTACTAAATGAACTGAGGTCTTAACACATTGTGGATGGATCATGAGAGTTCTCTTGTGTTCATATTACAAAGTTCTTTACAAAGTATCATACTTTAGAAAGATATTAGCTTGTAAGAACATGTAATAAATAATTTCAAAATTCAATGGGTATTTAATTTTAAGGTGTGCCTTTAACATTTATGCAAAATATTTTTTTGGTACTCCTTCAATAGAAATTGATCTGGCCACTGGGTAAAGCTAGCAATAAAACTACTGGCCCACAATGTGTGATACTGCCATTCTGAGAAAGAGCAACTTCTCTAATGAGGAGCATTCAGCTCATTCTAACACAGTCAGAAATTAATTGCGTTGTCTTAATAACGAAGAGATGATCTCATTTGTTTTACACTCACACCTGGGACACTTGTCACTACGCCACACAATTCATGCATTGACAGTCTCCTATATTCCTGCATTCACATACGCCATCCCTGGTGTCAAAATGACTTCCCCAAGCCTGAAACTATCTTCTCTGTCTTTTCCATCCTTTCCAAGATCAGCCCCACACACCAGCCCTGCCAACTACACATCTCCTCACGTCTATTTTATTTTTGTGCAAATGTTAGTCCCTTTGCTCCTGTTTTGGATCCTATGCCTCCAGCTTTTTTGGGGTATATTTCTCTAGAATTTTTCCCTTCTCTCTGCTCTAATGATCAAAACACCTTTCTCTGTCAGGCTCTGCCCTTCAGCAGCAGGCCTCTGCCATCGCTGACGGTTTCTGCTGACTTTACCTCAGCTCTCTCCTCTCCCTCACAGTCAGCCTGCAGCACAGCGTTCTCTGCACAAACTTTCCCCCACCCCCATTTGTTGATTTTTCCTTTTTGTCAGAAGCCATTCCCTGTCTGACTTTCTCCTCGGCTCCTCAACCAAAGTCCTCAGGCTGAGGCCCCATGCACTCCTCACTTCTAAAGCCAATGAACACCTTTCATTTCTTATTTGGCTGGAGCTTCAGCAGCAGTCAACCCAGTGGGACAAGCTCCTTTTTGAAATACGTCTTCCTTTTGTGTCCACTCACACAATCCTTTCCTAATTTTCTTCTCACTCTTCAGAGTATCCTTTGGGAACTTTGGGAACTCTTTCTCTTTTACGAGTGGAAATTTCTTTGGACTGAGACCCAGGCTCTATTCTCAATATGTGCGATTTCCTTAATTTATGCCACACACTGCTGTGTGCACAGCGGCTGTTCCTACGTGCATTCTTCCCAAGTCAACCCGTCTTCTCTGTTGCAGATGCACAGAACCAACTGCAAGTTAGCGTCTCTTCCTCACAGACTCACAGCCCAGATGTGACAGGACATGTGAGTCACACATGATTCTCCCTCAGAGGCAGGAGAGGTGCTGTAAAGGCTGGGTTCACTTTTCCTAAGATAATAGTGTGTGGCCTGGCTGGCATCACTCAGTGGTTGAGCACCTGTCTCTGAACCAAGAGTCATGGTTTGATTCCCGGTTAAGGCACATGCCCAGGTTGCAGGCTCAATCTCCAGTGTGGGGTGTGGAAGGGACAGCCAATCAATGATTCTCTCTCATGGATGTTTTCTTCTCTCTCTCTCTCTCTCTCTCTCTCTCTCTCTCTCTCTCTCTCTCTCTCTCTCTCTCCCTCCCTCCCTCCCTCCCTCCCTCCCTCCCTCCCTCTCCTTTCTCCTTCTCCCTTTATCTCTAAAAACAATAAAAAATATTAAAAAAAAAACTAGTTTGTATTCCACTCTGGTCAGGCAGAATTAAGTTTCTCTTTGGTCTTTTTGGTGAACTCACACTCATTCCAAATACTGGCTCTGAGACTTACTGATTAAGTGACTTTGAGTAAGCTACTTGACCTCCTCTTTGTATTTTATGTTCTCATCTATAAAATGGGATTACTACTAATAGTTTCTATTCTACCTGCAGAAGAAACCAAGATATTATGGCTTGGAAGCCATCACAGAAACAAAATAACAGAAACAGAAACAAAGGTGCAATAAAATAAATATTCCCTCAGCTGATATAAAGCACTAACTATATTCATCCAATGACAGATATTATTAAAAATATGCACACCCTCCTCAATCCCAGATGGACACTATCATTTGGTGGCCACTGCACACAGCGGGTTTTGATGGGGGTGAGGGGAGAGAGCTGGCCACAGTTAGCTCGTCCATTGGTGTGGTCAGCTGCTACTTGGTATTTCCAGGAAGAGAAGTTAACCCACACTCAGGTGTACCTCTCTCTTCCAGGTAGTCATTTTGTTAAACAAATAAAAACAAGAGAAACAAACTCTCATAAACATTTGGTTTAGGGAAGGTTTGTAGAAAGTTCAGGCTCTAAGCATCTCTGTTGGAAAAGTCTTCTCTAAAAGATCTACAGGAGACTGTGGCCATGAGGCTTCCATAAAGGGGTGTAAGTAAACTTAGGAATTCTTCTTGACACACAGTAAGTAGAATGAATCAACATTTCTATTCCTTAAGTCATATCTTTGTAGCTAAATGTAGAAAAAAATATAGTCTCCACTTAGAGTGTTAATTCCATTCCCTTCAGGAAGGAAACGGAACAAAAAGGAGTGATTAAAAGTGCTATTTTCTGCTGTGTGAGCCTGTGGTAGAGCGCTGCTCTGGAAATCATGTCAGGCTGAACTTGCTCTTGTGAAGGGACAGGAGCTTCCAGAATATGCCCAGAGGAACACGTGACTATGTCCTCCCCTTCCTAGCACTCTGGACAGAGTACAGTCCTCAGGAGCTTTCACACACTCCTCCAAGCCAAGCCATTTTAGTTTCTCACAGAACCAATGTCCTGCCTATTGTATCCGTGTCACAAGAACAAGAAAGTGAGGCCAAATTAGAGGGAGAGAGAGACAGCAGAAGGACAAAACCCCCGCTCTCTAGGGGGGTGTTCAGATATTTCCTCATGCACCCCATACCTGTTGACTGAACTTGATGTGCCAGAATGATTGTGTAGTGTTTCCTTCATGTGGAAAGACACATGGACATAAACCACACAATCCAGGGTGTCTAACAGATCTAGGCAGAGTACAGCGCTGATTCAGGAGTATGAAGTTGGATGAAATAAACAATACAATTTCTCTAGCAGAACCCCCCGGATCCATCAGGAGCTGCCTTGTGAATTTTGATCTATTCTTCATGGTCATACGTGGAACCAGCTTGGAAAAGAATACTTCCTGCTTTTCCCCCTTGGCCCAGACAATGGAGTGGTCCCTAGGGGTTTGGCTCAGAGTGATGCGTGGTACTGGGGACTTGTGCTGGGCAGAGAGGGGACCCCCTTATTTTCTGTGGAAAAACTTGATGTCTCCTGGCTCCATTGCTAAACCAAGGCACGCATGGCTTCACTTGGGACTTTCTTTGTCTCCAGTCAAAGTGAGGGTCATATTCTGAAAATGATGCTGTGACGCAAATTTCCGGATATGTGACCAGAGTTCATCCGTTGTATATGGGGATTATTCTTCATCTTTTGGTTCCAACCCACTGGGTACAATCTCATTTGAGAGGAAATAAGAATAAATATGCAATTCATTATTGATGTCAGCATTCACCTAAATGATTGTCAACATGTGCACAAGGCTTCTGAACCGATAAATCATTTTTTCAGCCATTGTACCGCGTTCTTCAATTCTCCCCCATGTGAATGACCTATAAAACAAGTCCAATTATTTCCATCCATTCTTCAGGAAACAAAGTTAGCAAGACCGGTGGTAGAATTGTGTTTGAGTGAAAGAGAGAATGGATGTTTATATTTATCCAGCGCTAATTATTTGCTTATGTTACTCTATTCTTTTCACCACTTCACTTTTCACAATGCTATAGGATTCACACATTTATCTTCCCCTTCTATTGCTGATGACATTGAACCTAATTTGCTGAAATGCCTCCTTCCTGTCTCTGCACACCTTTGGACATGCTGAGTCCCACGCCCGAGGGGAAGATTTTTCCACTGGTGTGTCTATTAAACTCTTTTAAAGCTCAACTCAGATATCCAGATACATTCCCTTCAGGTCTCTCACGATGTACAAGAAAAACATGAGTATTTACAATAGTATGTAATTAACGTGTACCGGGTCTACATGTGTCATTGAGCTGGAAGGAAGGACAGCAATGGAATCTGTCACAGGAACACATCTCTTTCTTATTTCTGACTTCGTCCCAAACATGGCTGAAAATAGCCTCCCAGAAGCTGGCCATGATGAATGTGTACATCAATGATGTCTGTGCTCTGAATGGCACTCCCCTTGGATGGTGAGCTCACAGTTTAGCTAAAGACCCGATGAAGGAAAAAACAAACAAACATGAACTACAGGATGATACATGTTACGATGTTATAAACTATATAAGAACAGGGGGTCAGAAGTTAGGGAGATTAGAGAATTTTCAGAGAATCCCTTCTTGCTGATAGAAAACAACACACACCGCTATTTTATCCCTTTGCCTTCGGGATGCCACCTTGTTCATGGTAGTGTTAGGCCCTCCCTTAGTATTTCTGGGGCCTGGATAGCATGGATGTCTTGACATATAACCTATACCCCTTTATCCTCCCATACACGCAGATCTGTCCTGTATATGCCTGGGTCTCATAGCCAAGCTCTCTTCTCCCAACCTCACTTTGGGTCCACCTGGCAGCATTGTCTGCCCTGGTGCGGATCCACAAGGGGAGAGACCTGCCCAGACCTTGACAATTAGTTTCTAACATAGGAGGGATCAGCTTGGGGATACTGGTCCAATCGATCCATATGGGGAGGTACCTCCTTTATGCACAGTTGATTCTATGAACCACAGGAAGAGATGAGGATGGGGCTCAGAGTGCCCCCTCCAATGCATGGGGCTCTGGGAGTACGGATACATGTACAATAAATGCCTGTTCCTGACTATAGTCCAGTCTTCCTTAGCAAGCAGAAGGAGTGTAGGGCTGTAGTCAGTCCTAACCGACACTGTGACTTGAGAACATTCATTTCCCTCTGGGAAAATGTCCATCTTCCCACCAGATGAGGACCTGGGCTAAATACTTGTTAAGATTCCCAGACTTGGCTCCTTTCTGACTGCGTAATTCTTGGAAACCACTAAGCCCCTCTGAGCTGCTCCCTCTTGCTTGAATAATGAGGATTCAGAATCTCAGCTCATTTCATGCGCTGTTATGAGGCAATGAGATCCTGTAACAGAAGTGCTTTCAATATTGTGAAGCACAATTTGTGGTAAAGCTGAGATTTGCCTCAGCTATCTTCCCGCATGGAAACCCAGATATTGATTCTATGAGTGGCGGTAATGGTTGGCAAATATTATTTTATTCCCGCTGTTGATTTGGCATTGCATGGGACACAGGGCTGACACAGTCCTAGGAACCTATCACAGCTGGCCCTGCCCCTCCCCAAACCCTAACAACCATCTGATTCTCCCACAGGTAAGCTCCCACAGGTGGGAGTTGAACCGAGCTGCTGTGCCTGTTCCTGTCTGGCTGGAAGCCAATCACTGTCACTAAGTCTCTGATCATTTTGAATGGGCCAATTAACACACAGAGCACAGTGATTCTATGAGGTGTGAGAATGAAAATGACATAACTTTAAAACTTTGTACTATGACTGCTATTTGATAGGAATTTAATAAATGGTGGCTAAGACCATTGCCATCCCAACTGATTTATTGCTTGCAAAAAAAAAGTCATTTGAATTGTGTCACTCCCCTCAGCTTAAATTAGATATAACTGACATATAACATTGTGAAGTTTTAAGGTGTACAACTGTTGATTAGATACTTACATTTTACAATATGATTACCACAGTAGAGTTTGTTAAATACCTCCCCCCCTCTATTATGTTTTTATTGATTTTAGAGAGAGAAAGAAAGTGAGAGGGAGGGAGGGAGAGAGAAAGAGATAGAGAGAGAGAGAGTTATCTATCAGTTACCTCCTGCATGCCTCCTACTGGGAATGGAGCCTGCAACCTGCATGTGACCTGGTCAGGAACTGAACAGGCAGCTTCTAGGTGCCTGGGATGGTGTTCAACCAAAGGAGTGACACAGGCCAGGACCGTTTCTGTGTGTGTGGTGAGAGCATTTAAGATAAACTCTCTTGGCAACTTTCAAGTATGTAACACAGCATTGTTGACTGTGTCACCATTTACCTTCTAACTGAGAACTTGTACACTTGGACCAACATCTCTCCAGCTCCCCACCTTCACACAGACACTGGTAATCACCGCCCAGTCTCTGTTTCTACAAGTTCTCCTGTTTTAGATGGGACATGTAAGTATTAGGAAGTGTCTGTCTTTCTTTGTCTGACTTAAGGTTCATGTTGTAGTGAATGGTCGAATTTCCTTCTTTCTCATGTGGACCATGCCACTTTTGCAATAAATAAATAAATGAATAAATAAATAAATAAATAAATAAATAAATGGCGAGAATTAATTTTCATATTTATATATATATGTTTCATCTCTTTCATTGTGGGAAAAGTTTTGAGAAAAGTTATTTTCCTCTATCTCTTTCGATGCTCATCCAACTAGTGCTGCCTCCTCTCTACCATAAACACCTTCTCTCTCTTGCCATAGGAGATTAAAACTCACTGGGCATAATATTGTAATTTATTAGCAAAACCCTGGGAAAGGCTCTCCCACCATGGGGCGGCTGCAGCTCTGTTGTCACATAATTGCTATGAACACCTGTCTGCTCCTCCAGGTTCTCTGAGGACGGAAATGGACAGATGGGATTATGCCCTAATACTGACTGTTTCTGGGAATTCAGGATGAAATGTGTCTTACTTCCCAAAATTTCCTCAATATTTGAAAAAATACAAAGACAAATACAAAGGTATTTCTTTCTCTGAGATGCTAAGTCAAATGTATTAGTGACAATATAAGATTCCAAAAAGATTTTCTCATTCCTTTAAAAACTAAAATATTAAGTACGCAAGAAACCACACTTCTCTCAGTAACTGCAATGACAACTGATCATGGCCTTTTTGTTGTTTAAGAAACAAAGGTAATGGTTGAATGGTTATAGGGGATCGATAGTCACAATTACAGATGGAATGGGTTCCTGGAATCCCCTTTCAGGTTAGGAATACGAATAAGAAAGCATAAGACTTTTCCCAGACGCAGTAGAGAGCCTTCATCACCCACAGTCCAGCTTCGAGTTGCAATATTTCTGACACATTTATGTCATTCTTTTGACAGCTAAACATGCTTTTAGAAGCAAGAACTTTTGAGAGCTCTACTTAATGCAGCATAAAACACGCTGGATGGTTGGAGGAAAAGGTAATTTTGTAAAAAGCCATTAAACTATGGAGATTAGACAGAACAGACAGATCTCGGGCACTGGGTTGGGCCAGGGAATATTGGAGCTATTAAAGGTGTTAATAGGTCCGGAGACATAGAAGCATGGAACTGAGGAATCTCAGAGGGAGGAGGTGGAAGCAGCTGAGTGGGAGATTAACCAAAGAACTTATATGTATAACCATATAAGTTATACATATAAGTTAATAGTGAAGACCTGTGGAGGGAGGGCAGGGTGTAGGGGTCAATGGGGAAAATAGGGGACTTGCCCACTTGATTCTGGCCCCTCCCTGGTATGCACAGCCCTTTTACAGAGAAGAACATTTCTGTAGAATTGGTTGCTGCAATAGAGAGTGGGACTTGCTTTACTGATTTTTCTCTCTTTTTGTTCCAACATTTGGGAACTAATTAGGATTTACTGAGTGCAGGTATCTGTACAAGCTCAAATCTGTTTCCATTTGAACCTTGCCTATACCCAAACGTAATTATCCAGAGGGACTGGTGAAATAGAAGTATACACACTGCTACTGTTATTGTTTTACTGCGAGTCTCACGGAACTTCCCTCTTGTTTCTGTCCTCTTACTCCAAACTTGCAAACCAGATAGTTCAACGATCACTCAAGGAAACAAACTAATGTGTGTGTGTGTGTGTGTGTGTGTGTGTGTGTGTGTGTGTACATACTTTGAGGCTTATGCATTTCTTGCTATTTGCTTGTTTTTCATAGCGAGGCTGTATACAGTGTCCTTCTTGCTTTAATGACTACATGCTCTGCAATGCTCCTGCGGTGACGGCGGCATGATTTATGATTTATTCCCACAATCTCCGGTGGATGGGCTTTCGCTGGCTTTCTAATTTTTCTCTCCGCAAAACAATGTTCTAGTAACAAGTCCATTATGTACAGCCTGACGTATCTTCACTTTCATTTTGCGGACTAGATTCCCAGGAGGAAGACTTCAGGGTCAAAGGGAATATGTTGAATTTTGTATTTCCATGGATGTTGCTTGACTCTTGTCTAAACCCTCTGTAGGGATTCATAGCTCGATCACAATGTATGAGATGTTTTGGCTGCACTCCTGACTGTCTTGTGTATTACAGAACATTAAACATATTTACGTCTTTTAAAGGTAAAAAGAGATGTTATTGTTTTATTGACTGCACATCCCTGATACTAGTGGTCTTAACTGTTTCCCCCCGTGTGTATTGGCCCTTCCCTGCAGGCTCCGTTTTGTACAGAGAAGGATGTCCATAGATTCATGAGGTGGGGGACTGTCTGCTCCTCCTGGCCTCTGCCTGGGCTAGAGCAGGAGAAGATGTATATTCATTGACTGAGGAAAAGAGGGAGACAATGACCATTCATTCAAGTTGGAGATTTTCAACAGAAGTCTCCCCGCAGGGCCCAGAGCAGAGACTTAGGGGATCTCCACAGCCCTCGGTCCTGAGCAATGGGGTTTGCCTTGCAGACGTAGTGATGAGATGAAGTCCCTCCTGAGAGCATGTCTCTGTCCTCGCAGCAGAAAGAGGAAAATTGTATCAAAACTGCTCCGGACTTTCCCTCCTTTCTAGGGAGGGAGGAGAAATCTCATTTTCCTTCTTTTGTAATAAATTGGTCTCTTTCATTCTCTTTTCTGTCAGTGGTGACAGATTATTACAAACCTGGTCACCCAGACATGGGGCTGCTTCTCCATTGCCACAGTGTGAGGAGGATGGGGAGGCCCCTCCTCCACGCAAGGCAGTGTGAGAACATGGACCATTAAAGGAGTCTGCTAGGTTTATAGAGACATGCCAACGTTTTTCAATTAAATGGCACCAACCTGTGTTCTTAAATCTTTAATAAACACTTAAAACTGGATCTCATAATAGCATTATAAAATACCATGAAAGAACAGAGCAGGGGTTGAATGAAATGAGGTTGCTCTGAGAACAAAAAGCCAGTGAATGACAAAACACGTTGGTAATAAAAACGAAAAAAGTGTAAGCGAAAGAAATCATATTTACTATTCTGCCTCAGGCTACTGATATCCACTACTTTAGATTCCCTTTCTTGACATGGGTATAAAGTAAATGTAATGGAAAATTTTTAAAGGCAGAAGGAAAAGATCGTAGGTTATGAATTTGCGAGCTTTCTACTTCCCGTCAATTACTCCATGTTTTTTATTTTTGTTTTTATGGGTAGATACCACTCTCTGTGAGGAACACAAAGGCTTTACACCGAGGGAACTCCTCAAACTCGCCAGTGGCAAACATCAGGGCTAATGGAAAGGACAGCAATTCCATTGGCTTGGCATTTGCACGATTCTAACCCAGCCTATGGGCTGCTCAGAGGGGGTGTGTTATCCAATCTGTAGAGAACCCGGATAGCACAAACAAAGCATGTAAGAAGGGCAAATGCACTCCCTACTGGCACAGACAGCTGTCTTCTCCTTCCTTGCACCTTGGCGCTCCTGGTCCTCCAGCCTTGGGAAAATGAGATTTCTCCTCCCTCCCTAGAAATGAGGTAACGTCCGGAGTGGTTTTGATAGATTTTCCTCCAGCCCAGGAGGAGGCCAGGAGGAGCGGACAGTCCTCCACCTCATGAATCTATGGACATCCTTCCCTGTACAAAAACGAAGCCAGCGGGGAAGGCTTTCAGTAGATAATTTCAATAAACTCTCTCAGAGACCAAGAATGAACTGTAGATAGATGGAGGAAGGTAAAGATTCGGCCTGCTTGTCTGCTCCGGTGGGGATTGACTGCTTGCTTCCATCGATATGCATTCAGTGCTGAGATAATTAGAAGATAGACAACCCTTTCTCCCTGAAGACCCTCCATGGCTACAGAAGGACACATGCAGAGGTCTGTTTCTCTCAGCCCCAACTTAAACTCAGAGAAGCGTGTTCATGAACATCGTTAGGAGGACAGGGGGATTACGGTCTAATTCAGCCTTAAAAAATATTTCTCTCTGCAACAAAGGTCTTTCTTGAGGACACGCAAAGCTTATTTAGAGGTTTTGGTGTCAAAGGTCATGCTTATTATGTTTCTTAGCTGCAGCGGGTCTCTGGTTTAATGATGTTAATGCTTGTCAAATTAAACCACTGTTTGAAAGAAATTCTCATCAAAATCCCAACCAGCTTTTATTCACAGAATGTGTCTATGGATCCTGAAATACACGGACATGGAAGTACTGAAGATGAATCAATATTGCTGGAAAGAAAATAATGAGGGAGGGTATATTCTGTTCTAAAGAATTGAATGTGAAGCAATCATAATGGGAATGGTGCATCAGAGAGCAGATAAAGAGTCCAACGGGACACAGTGAAGACCCAGGAAACGGACCAAAGCTCCATGGTGGTTTCACATACGACGATTATAACCGTCAAATATGGAATCACAAGCCAATGCAGAACATGGGCTCCTTAGTAATGAATGCTGCAGTTGGCTGGGACTAACCCTTAGGCCATATTCTAAAATATATTCCCACAGTGGTTTAATTTCCAAATACCAAAAGGCAAACCTTTAAGATTTTAAAAGAAAATATGTAAGATATTTTCCTATATAGAGAGAAAACAACATCAACAACAACAACAAAAACACACACACAAACCCACAAACAAATAAATCATTTTACATTAAAATGCAACTGGCTTACTTTCATAAGATAGTTGCACACATGCCCCTCTCAACAAAGCAATATTTAAATTACCTAAAGGAGCTCCTAAAATGAACATTGAAATCTTTAAATATTCTGAAATCAAAATAGGGGACATAAATGACCCCCGCTCCAAAAACCAAAAGCAGAAACAAAAATAACAAATGACATGCTGCTTAACTTCCTGGTAAACAGAGAAAAGCAAGTGAAAAATACAGGCGGTTATACTTCTATCCACAATATTTTGCTTCAGTGGAAAAGTCCGTTACCCAGATGAGGAAAACCGCCAACCACTGCTATGTTGTTGGGATAGCAATTTTGTATAACCACTTTTGAAAACAATTTTCCAAAATGTGGTAAAGATGACTTTGTGCATACATCTCCAGTCAATAGTCTACTACTGGACAATGAATAAACTAAACATGTATTTATTACATTTTGGTTAAGTAGAGGATACTTTTTTGCCCTAATGGTATAGTGATTAATAAGATGGAATACATTTTCTATACATAAGAAACTTACATTTTAATGGAAATAAAAAATATCAAAACAAATAAACATACCGTAAAGCAAATTAGGCTGGGTGTTTCATAGAAACACGAACACAGAGAAAAAGAAATAAAGCCTGAGGACTGCTATTCGAACCGAGGATGGTCCAGAAGGGCTTTGCTAAGTAACCAGCACTAGGCACCATTTGAGCGAAGACCCAAAGGTAATGAGGGAGGAACAAGCTCAAAGTCCTGCTCATAGCACTATTCAAACCATAAAAATAAATTAATATCATGGTAAACAAATGAATTTTTAAAGGATGAAATTTCCCAACTATTGTAAGTCACAAATTAGAGCAACTTTCTTATCCATTGGGTCAATGAAAAAAAATAAAAATTGTACCTAGAGACCATTTAGTAATAGTGCCTCTCTTTCAAAGCCGACCTCAGGCTGGAAACAATCCTTAGGGACCCACTGGTGCATACTGTTGATTTAGAAATAAATATAATTGACCAGCAACGATGTGAGTCACTTTGTTGGTGTCTGTAGAGAATGAAGAGAATGTGAGGCCACAGCCCAAGCTTCCATAGCACATGGGGGAAATCAGACATGTGCACATGCACATGTAATTAGCCCTCTGAGAGTCAAAGGCGCCCATTAATCAGAGAGAGGACATATGAAGAGAAGCATGACTGTTTGCCAAACAAGTGGTTTCCTGCTTCAGAGGGCCATTGCTCACCCTACCAAGAGCCATTCTTCAGGCAAGCATGTTGCAGACTCTGGAACAGGCTGTTTTCTGCTGAGCAAAGAGCAGGTGTTTCATGTGTCCTCAGCCAAGGGCTGCACAGCAGAAGACAGTCTACAATAGCTGGGTAATTGCGCTGAAGTGTGAATGATTTAGGAGGGTGTGAAATCAGCTTTTAACGATGCTTTTCTCTCTTCAGCATCAAGGACAGTTAAGCAGAAGCCTTTTGAGTTCTCAGAAGAAAACACTCTATACTGAAAGCGTTTGCTTGGTTAACCAAGGGGCACCCATTCTCATTTTCCAAAGGGTGAAGCTCTGACCTCATGCCAGCTACAGTTGAGATTTTAGGTTTTCCAGTTAAGGACTTCCCCTCCCCCCCCCCATTCATTTTCTATTTCATCATTCATATAATTATCCGTTTAGTGCAGAATGATTGGCCTATGCTATTATCATCCATGTGGCAGAGAATCTAAATTCTCACCCTCTTCCTGTGGAAACTTACACGGAATAACAAAGACAAGTATGTTAAGAGCTAAGTGCAATCAAAACAATTGATTTTTAAAGAAGGACGATCATGAGGCACAAATAATTGAGGGATATATAGGGCCTTTGGGGAGAACGGGCTTCTCACAGCTAAAGGACTCAATGAAGGCTTTCCTAAGCTGTAATACTTGGTAATGACATACTCACACCATCTCCGAATATAGGGAAGAGGGTCAGAGTGTTGGTCAGAGGGAGC
The DNA here is from genome assembly GCF_014108245.1 of Pipistrellus kuhlii. NCBI lineage: Eukaryota > Metazoa > Chordata > Mammalia > Chiroptera > Vespertilionidae > Pipistrellus > Pipistrellus kuhlii. Next base: position 780,748 of record NW_023425438.1, read on the forward strand.
AACCTCAGGGAGGATCTGGGAACTTGGGAGGTCCTGGCAGCAGGTGGAGTGGGGAGTCCTTCCTGAAGCTGGAGTTCAGCTTGTCACTCACTCAGCCTGTGGCTTCATGCTGGGCCTGCTTCCTGTACAGATGATGGTGAATAGGCTGTGCCCATTAGAGATGGTGTTTGTGTGTGTGTGTGTGTGTGTGTGTGTGTGTGTGTGTGTGATTTGCGTGGGTCTCTTTTGGAAAACATATCTTTAAAAAATAATTCAAACAAATTCTGTGTGTGTGTGTGTGTGTGTGTGTGTGTGTGTGTGTGTGTGTGTAAAGGACCAGTGTTAACCAATTCTCCGGGGCACCACAGGAGGCTGCCATCTGTTATATGGGCCTGGGAAATGGCTGTGGGACTCTCAGCTCTGGAAACACTTTGCCCTGGTTTATGGCTCTGTATTCTATGAGCTCTGCAGAGACCTATTCCAGGCTAATTGTTCCAGAGGATTGAGACCCAGGTTATAGACTCAGCCATTAATATAATGGAAGAGGACAAGGCAAATGTTGGTCATAAGAAAGGGAGGCACATTTCTCTCTCTCCCTCTCTCTCTCTCTCTCTCTCTCTCTCCCCCTCCCTCCCTCCCTCCCTCCCTCCCTCCCTCCTCTTTTAAAGGAAGGAGGTTCTTAGTGAGCTGGCTGGTCCATGGTAACAGTTAGGATGCCACCCTGACGCTTAGCACCTTGTCCCAAAGCATAGCAAGCTGTCCCCACATATGGTGCAGAGAAACACGAATGAGTCTCTTTCCTTCAGAGAGAAATTAACTAACTCATGGAAGGCTCTGCAGCATATAAAGAGAGTCCCAATATATAAACCTATTTAATCCTTACACAAGCACATCAGGTGGAAAGAGCCGTTCTTAGTCACAAGTTCTTCTTCATTGCATGAACTTAGGAAATCCTGAACATTTTCTTCATGTTTAAATAGGAATAACAGTCTAAGGCTGCTCAGAGAATCGCCCAAGACAATACATTTTACCAAACCTGATATAAAAGATCCATTGAAGTGAGATGGAAAAATTGCTGGCATTCTCAGTACTCATTGCAGTTCATTTCCTTCCATGCATTGGATGCCCTATCTCAAGGTTCTTGCCACACTCCAGAAAATTTTAGAATTCTAACCCAATACCCATGTATATAAAAGAGGGTAGCAGTTGCTTATATAAATGATGTAGTGAATATGAATTTTTATATGCAAATCCCACAATTTTTCTAATGTTATAGAAATTGCTTTAATAAGTACCCTGACTTTTCTGCAAAGAGTACTGCTGTGATTTGGAATAGCTAGATATTTTCAGTTTTCAAATATGTTTCTTGTTTTAGTTTCTGATTTTCATTGTCAGAATTACTAGCGCCATTGGCTTTGTGAAAGCATTTTGTTCAGATGGTTTCTAAACTATGTTTTTTCCCCTTTATGTTCAAATTAATGAAAGTCACAACTGTGATGACATTGAACATTCACAGAAGATTTCAGAGCTGAACTTCAGAGCTGACCCTAAAGACAATCATAGACATATACCTGGCAGGACTCCATTCTTAATCCCACAGATAAAGCGTAGTCTAGTTTTACTTATGATTCACCCAGAAAAGTAAATAACAGGGCGATTTTCCTCCAAGGCCTTGTTTATAAGGAGTGTGTCAGTGTAAATGAGGTTTGATTTCTGTATTTTTTCACTTTCCTGTGACAGTCCTTGTTGCTCTTTAATTTATAGGAGACACATTTTAAGTTAAACCCTGGGACACAAATATATGGCAGAGATTGAGGGTAATTATGAGTACTTTTTCTAAGCTAAAATGACTCAAGGTCGTCTTCCCATTAGCTTGTTTTGATAATGTTTCTAACTGACTAAAGAAAAAGAAAAGGCACTTTCAGGATATTCTCTCACTTCCTAGCTTCTGTGTGTGTTTTTTACTTTCGTTCTATCAGCATACTGATCAGGTATATAATTAACAACTAAGAAATATTGTTATTCTCTAATCAATGGGGGAATCTACTCAAGTTGAAGCAAATATTTATCATTTTCCATGACACGTGAAGGAAGGGGCAAATGACATGTTCTAAGCATTTATCGTCTTCCATGAGTGCATAGGGTTGCATCTCATGTTTACCTTCCCTTAATAACAACACAGTTACATAGAATGCATTCTAAAATACCAAGAAAGTAGAGTTCAAAGATAATTATATACCAGAGAATTGAGAACAGATTCTGCAGTGTATAATTAATTTCTAACAAAAAATCAAAACACCCTAAAATATATTCTCTTAAGTATTAGAATTAGAACAGAGTCAGACAAATCCCTGCCTTCACATGGTTTATATGGTTATAGGGATAATAACAACTAGAGAAAAAATAAAATAAATATAGGCAGGTAGGGGGGAAAGGTACCAGTATTAATGTTAGATAAACTGATATAGAAAGTGGAGTGTGTGAGGACAGAGAGCTATGCTAGACAATGGAGGAATCCATAGTTTATGAAAGGGTGCTGTTTGAGCTGACATCTTTAATAAATGTTGAAAAGTAATGGGCCATGAGAAAGTTTTGGGAAAAGTCATTTAGGCAGATGAACAGTGCCAGGAACCAATTCCAGCATGTCATAATTACGAGTTTCACCAAAAGGTTGGTGAAGCTTGGGGAGCTCAACAATGGCTAAGCCACATATGCAGTTTACCTGTTGGAAATGGCTAAACGACACTTCCCCAAACCTGAATAGGATGAGTCTGCTGCCAGACAGCTCAGGGCATTTTATTGCCTCCTGTTGGCCAAACACCCAAATAGCAATAGGCTATACCCCAAACTGACAATGCTTCTTTGTAAACCCTTTGAAACCATACCCTTTGAAGTGTATGTCTCCACCTTGCCTTAGGACAAATTGTGTTAATAAATATAATATCATGGGATCCTTATATAAGGAATAGTCTTGGGTTCTTTTAGCTGAAGATCCTCTGACGCCCAATGCCTTTCAAAATTATCTTTTGTCTTTGGACTCCTTCATGAATCTACGCATCAGCCCCTTTCTCCAGAATGCTGAACCCTTTGTAAGGCTGGGACAAGAACCCCAGCAGAACAGGGAGTGCCAGAGCCCCCAAGAAGCAACAAGCTTGCAATTGTCAAGGACAGCAAGATTGACAATGTGACTATGACTGAGGTAAGTGAGGCAGTGCTGTTTACCATGATCAGATGACCTGGGCAAGGACTCTCACATTGGTCCTATAGAGCAGAATAGGGGTATGGGACTTATTCAAGAAGTGATAAAACTCCATTAGAGGGTTTTGAGCAAATGAGTGATATGATATGTTGTATGACCGCAAACCACATGACATATCTAATATACAACATATTGTGACTGACCCATATTGGCTCCCCATATTTCACCCTAATAGTTTTTTTCTTTTGAAGATCAATTACCCTTCCGTGTTGACAATAAATCATGAAATGGTGAAAGTTAAAGAAAAGGGTGAGGAGAGTGCTGCAGTAATCTGGCAGTTGACTTGATTTGGGTTGAAGTAGTTGTGATGCTGTGAAACTAACCAATATGGGAGAGCATATGAAGGTAAAGTTGATATAATGTGCTGGTGGATTGATTGAGCTCTTTTCTGTGGTTCACAGGTTTAAGAAAGCGAGGAGACTGTGCTTGGAAGATGTGCATGAGAAGAGTCACGAGAGGGATCTCTCGGTAACTGGCCAGCATTGAAGATATGCTTCCAACTCCACTAGGAATGGGGGAAAAAATTCTGTCAGAGTTACAATATAATATCAATATATCTGAAATCAAAACAGTACTCAGAGTTTCTAAATAAAAGCATATCTCTACACCTTGGCAAGAAATTTACTAGATTTACTCTAATAGGTCTCTAGCTGAGAATTTGGTAAGCCAAATTGAAGAAGACTGAAGAAAACAACCCCCACTTGGCAGTAATCTCAAAAGAATTCTGGATTTCAAGAGAATTTTTTCTTATCTTGGCAAAAAGAGCTGCCAATTCTGGGGAAGACATCATTAGGCTTTTTTTTTTTTTTTTTTTTTTTTTTTTTTTTTTTTAGCTGAATGTCACTGAACTCTCAATTCATGTTAATCAAGTAATTATCTCATTAATCACTGGGGTGTACACCTGAAATTAATATAATATTGTATGTCAATTGTACTTGAAAAAATAAAAACTAAATAATAAAAAGAGTACATATTTATGGCAGGAGAGCTCTATCTAGTGTCCATGGATGGGCTTCAGGAGGCTCTTAAAACCCCTGCTGCTCCATGCATGTTCATTTGAGGTCGTAAAGGAAGATCAACATGCTTTGTTAAGTTTCCAAAGTTCTCCATACCAAAAAGGTAAACACCCTTGGCCTAGTCAGAGAGATAGTAGGGACATGAGAATATCAACTATTTCTTTCTAATCCTTATCCTTCCCTCTAAATCTAAATCATCTAGATCATACAACTTTTTCTTTCCTCTCTTAGTCTCTCTCTTACACTGGTCTTCTTGTTTGGTCTTGGACTTAGCTTTAATTACCTTACAAAGGGAATCAGAGTCTTCCTGTTGCTACAACTCTATGGTAGTAGCTGCTTCAAACCCTAAAGTTCCCCTTAATTTTCATCCCACCGTTGATCTTCCCTGGGTTTTCTGTACCCATTGGGTCCATCTGAAAGGTCAGCTTCACTCTGAGAATTCTTCTGAAGTAGGTGAAGTGCCCCGTGTGAGATGCGGTTTTTCAGTGACATGATGATATTCTTTGTCTCTGCCAGGCTCTAGGAAGAACTAGGAGCCTATGGACTCTGGACTCTGCAATTTTTAGAAGGTGATTGCTGAATGTCTGACTTATGTGAGGCAGATCTGTATGCTGTCGCATTGGATTCTCAGAGAAGTGAGTGTTAATTCTCACAGAAGCTCGTCAGGTACAGAGAAACTTGCTCATATCTATTTCAATTAACACTGTTCATTTTTTTAATGGCAAGAGATTGCACTAGGAAACTAATAGCATTATTATAATCAATCCCTAAAATGGCTCTTAAAATTGGAATTGCTCATCTTTTTACAAATGAGCAGTGAGATAATCAGAGAGAGTAAATAACTTGATTAAGCTTAGCGAGGCAATGGCGGGGTGAGGATTCAAACCAAGTTCATTATAATTCTAGAACCTGTGCTCTTTCTCCTGCAAATAAAACCCACCTCTTGACGATCTGACTAATGTTCTTTCCTTTACTCATAGGATTTTCTCACATTTACACATTACACTTTAAAGTCATGGAGCCATCTACACACAGTAGTTCATTAAAGTATTGCACCATTTAAATATAGAAACTGAGATAAAGATACAGGTTGAAAAGAGAAAACTGATAACAAAAACAAAATTACCTCATTCTCAACCCAATACTCTCTTGATAATATAACTATGCTTTTCATCTAATGAGCAACTATCTCAAAATAAAATACAATACACTTTGAATAGTACTTTTATAATGCAGTCGGTGCAGTTTTTAAAGCTTACAAACATTTTTTTCCTAGGTCAAAACAATTGACACAGTCGTCTTCTTCTTCTTCTTTTTTTTTTTCTCAGATCACCTCTCTGAAAACTGTTTTACATGCTATTTCACATCTGGCTCTTCTCCTCACAGAAGTTTTTAGTAGTAAAAATAGCTGAACAGAAAGAAGAGTATGAGAACAGCAAGAATCTGAGATTGGAAATACAAGGTGGGATAAAAGTAGGTTTACAGTTGTTCTTATGGTAAATAATCCTATATAATAAAAGGCTAATATGGCAGAACAACCAGTTGCTACGACGTGCACTGACCACCAGGGGACAGACACTCAATGCAGGAGCAGGCCTAAGCCGTCAGTTGGATATCTCCCAAGGGCTCCCTGGCTGAGGCTCCCCCCCCCAACCCAAAGTGCACAAATTTCACGCACCAGGCCTCTAGTATAATAATAAACAGTAACACAGGAATACACTATGTTTTGTGTACTCACAACTGTAAACCTATTTTTTCCATCCTGTATGCTCTGTAATTTATCTTTTCTATAGTTTTCTATTGAGCAGTAGGCATTCCATACAAGTTGCTATCAAAGATTTGGAAGGATTTTTCTAAACTTTCTGGACAGTGGCTGTCTGAAGTGTGTGTGCAGAATCCTATGAGTGCACTCTCACAAATAATAGGTGTGGAATTTGCAAGCTCATGGAAAGGGTGGTGATTACTTCAGTGTCATTGTCATTCACTCATAAAAGATTCTGTATTTGGTTCCTAAGGCTGATCTAATAAATTACCATGAATATGATGGCTTCACACCTCATACATTTATTATCTCTTGTTCTGTAGAGAGATAATAACTCTGACACAGAGCTTTCTCAGGTATTGGTTGGGGGTAGGGGGCAGCATTCTCTTCTGGAGGCTTAGGGGAACAGATATTTCTTTGCTTTCTTTCTAGTTATTGAAGGTCACCCTCGCTCCTTGGTTCACGGCTCTCTTCCTCTATTTTCAAAGCCACAACAGAAAATTGATAGTCCTATTTCTCTGAGTGTCTCTTCAGCCTCCTCATCTACTTTTAAGGATCTTGTGCTTACAGTATGTGTGGATAATCCAGAATGATCTCCCTGGATTAAGGTCAGCCAATCAGCAACTCTAATTGCATCTAACTCCTTAATTTCTTTGTCATGTGATATCACATAATCACAGTTTGTAAGGATAAAGATGTGGACATCTTGGCAGGTGGGGGCATTATTCTGCCTAGTGCAGGTGCTAAGCCATAATTTACTATTTAGGTCATACACATATTTCCAATTCAATCCAGTCACTCAGAAATGCCTGCTGCGTGGAGCTCTACAACAGGTTTTACTGAAGGGGGATGATTCCAAGGTCTTTCAGTGAGAATGAGAGTCGTTGGCCTTTTAGGGATAAAGTTACTTTTGTGCACTGAAGATATGAACAATGTCAGTTTCTTTTTGAAGCTCTTCTCAGCCTAATCTAAATCAATTTACTATTCTTATCAACATCTGTATCCTGAACAACCACCATCATTTCATAATAACAACTTCAGAGTATTTTCACCTTGAAGAAAGGGCTATGTAGGCAAGGTCTTGGCTTGGCAGATGAAAGCACAGAGGGCGCAAGAGGACAGTGACCCATCCAAGGCCCACGAAATGCATCCCCCCGGCCAGGCTCAGAGCCAGCTGTCTTCCCTCTGTGACTTGGGGTTTGATTTCCTTCTCTCTTCTGCCAGACACCAGTGACTTATCTAAAAGTAGCCTAATCCCTAGCAGTGACAGTTAATTCCCTTCATCACATGAGTAAGGTGCTGCAAATCTGTGCCGGTTTACCAATCTTCTGCATGCAGGGGTTCTCAAACAGCCTTTCTGCCTGCATCCAGTTTCAGGGTTTATGTGTTGGCCTTCCTTGAAAAGCAGAGTAAGAAACTAGTTTCAACTCTGAGTTATTCATAGTCGCTAACTCCACTCTTTCCAAACGAATGACCAAGCCTACATTTTCCCCTCGGTATTTTCTTCACTGTGACATATTTGGAAAAAGTATGTTTTCTCCTTCTCCTTTGGTTTTACTTATAAATATTAATTAGTAAAGCTCCCCTTTTGTGACTTTTTAACTTTCCCTAAAAATTGTTTGAATAGAACTGATCCGTAATCTATCCTTTCTCAGCTAAATGTATTATTTCAGCTTTCTTCACATTAGCATAAACAATAAGGACACATATGTAATACCTTAATCAATAAAGAAAAACATTATTAAAAACAATAAAAGAGGATGGGCGCTGGGAGAAAACTCCTGAGCTTCTTTCCTAGCTGTGAGAGTGTAACTTGATTTCTATGATTCATTTCTCTCATGGTTGTAATTGTGAGAGTACATGTTTTTCAGAGTTCTGTAAGATTAATGAAAAATACACATATAGTTGTGTGTACAGTATCTGGTATGCATGAGAACTTAATAAGTTTATGTAGGACTATTAGTATCAAATAATTAAAATTGATGACATTTTCCAAAATGATCACTGGTAATTCAGTTTTTAAAGAAAAAATATTTAACCAGGTGTAAAAAATAAATAAATAAATAGCTGGTAATTCTGGTTATTACTGAAATAAATTAAGAAAGCATCATGGAACTAGCCAGCAAAGGAACTAGCCTGGTAAGAACTATAGCATTGGACAAGGTATGTGAGCCAATTGCAGGTACCCATTGTAGCCATTGTGTAATGATTAGCATAGTATTGTGATTTTTGAGAGAATGGGAAGGCAAATTGAGGCCCATATTAGATTGGGGGCATTGCCTGTTGTGACACAGGGAAAAGCAAGGGAAGAGTTCGGGGCAGACCGGAGGGCATGAGATTTAAGCCGAAGAGACGGATTTGTGAGTAAGTATGAGAATGAAGCGAGCTGCACAGAGAAGCCTGTGCAAGTCCGCGATACTCAATAAGTGCAGAGGAGCACAGGTCTTGGACTCACCTCGCCCAGATCTCTGGCTGAGAGTAGACCATCAGGCACTCTTTGAGGCTCTAGAAGGCTGGCAGAGAGTGCCAGCTACAGGGCTGAGGCATACATTGAAATATTAGAAGACGTGGAATGCTGTAAATCCATCCTCTTAGGAAGACCACTTTTGCAACCTCAGGCATTACATGGAGATGTCAGAAAGGTGATGGGTTAAAAGTAAGGACATGCATTATAATTAGAGACATTCCCTAGAACCATGGAGAAATAAAACAGACTCACCCTAATAAAATAATGACAAAACTGGTAGGATCAAAAGTATATGCAAGAAACATATACTTTTTTTTTTGGGGGGGGGGCAGGGAGATTAACCAAAGAACTTCATGAACTTCATATATGCATAACCATGGACACAGACAACAGTGCAGTAAAGCCTGGGGTGGGTGTGGGTACAGAGAGTCAATTGGGGGGAAGGAACATTTGTAATAATTTCAACAATAAAGATAAATAAAGCATTTGAAAAGTAAATGTGACCAATTCCACCACCTGCAAGAACAGGATTCAATGTCTATTTCCGGTAGACACAAAAAACTACCATGCTCAGAACATCAAGGAAAAAAAAAGGCACCAACATACACAAAAAGGCGGCAACATACACAAACCCTGAGATGAAGCAGATTTGAAGCCAGCTAACTAAGACTTTTAAGAAATTGTTATGAATCTCTTTGAGGACTTAAGGGAAAAGATGTGTCAAAGGAGGAAACAGATAGGAAACTTCATGAGGGTAATGGAAACTGTAGACTAAGGACTAAATGGAAATCCTAAAGATGAAAAGTAAAATATCTGAATTTAAAAGAATCATTCAATGAGCTTAATAGTTGATTATAAATACAAAATGGTTATTATTATTAGGTACAGATCACTACAAACTACCTTCTGTTAAAAAAGGAAACTTTATCATTTCCGTTGAAAGTTTCGGTTTAGTTTTGTTTAAATCTGGCAGGAATTCCTGGTAGTAGCAGCCGTGTAGTCGATGAAAGACTGTTTGCAGTTCTTGTCCTGGTCCTCCATTGAGGCAATGATATTCATTGCCTGGGGTCTGTGATCTTACCACAGTGTTTCCCTGGCACTCATCCGGGGAATGACTGATGGGGGATGGATCTGTTCTGCTAATTTACAGTATCCCTCGATAGTAACAAGACATGACAGTGCTTAGGTTTGGCTGAAGAATCAAAATGACTTGTTATCATGTTCATTATGGAATGTGACACAGGGATGTGTGGTTATCAAACTTAATCAGATATGAATATCTAACACCTTCAATCCCTAATTAATAAAAGAGCAAGCATCCTCATTCTGGGTACTGCCATCCCTCAAGATAGGTTGTAGCTCACTTTCCTGTGGAACTGATCTCTTTCCAGAGTCACCCTCCCCAGCAACCCCGCTGGGGAAGGCGAGGACACGTGTGGCCGGGTGGGTAAGAGCAAGCAGAAGAAAGAAAAAGTAAAATAGGAGTGTTTTATAAGCTCAATGACTTATGAACCCTTCAATGTCCTAAGCATTTCTATAAACTGAAATGGTTAATACGTATTAAGCCCATATCCGGAGTCCACATACACCTACCTCTCTTAGTGACTGTGGGCATGAGTAAGGAAGGCTGCCAAAGTTCAAGCTTTTTTTTTAGGTTTCCCATTAAAAATGTCCTGTGTGGGGCCACCATGAGCATGACTCCTACTGAGCTTCCGGCCTTTTTAACAACCCATTTCCTGTTGCGTTCTGATCTTTTCCATCTCGGGTTGGCCTTTCCCCATTAGCATAGTCTCCCCAGAGACTGCTTCTGCCTGTACTGCTCCTCCATCTCCCCAGTCCGCCCTCACCTCTGCCCCTATAGCGCAGGTTATTTCTCTAGATTCCACCCAGGCACCACAGTCCCTGTGCTTTTCTACGAAAGACAATGTCAGACCTGCATATTCATTCCTAGCATTTTTCATAGTCCCATCTTTACAGTCAGGCTAGGATCATTCATTTAGTTGTTGTTTGCTTATTAGAACATTACCCCTCTGTAGAAACTCACCATGTTTTTCCTAGTCATAAACCAATATTGAGCACAACACAGATCATCTTTAATCACTTGCCAAAATAATAAATAAATATCTAATGATCGACTTGATATTTTGTGAAGGAGTAATTATGGGAACATAATTTTACACAAAATATAGTTGCTTCTTTTCTTACACTTAATACTTTTTTTTTTTTTCTAGGCTAGTGAATAATTATCGATATTCCTAGTGAATAATAAAGAAGTTATCTTATTGAATAAATACATCTTATTGGAACTATATGCCATAAAATGCAATCATGATCATTTATTCCTGTGGATTGGTTTAGATATATGAATATCTCCATTTAGCCCTAGCTGGTTTGGCTCAGTGGCTAGCCTAAAAATTCCCAGGTTCAATTCTGGTCAAGGGCATGTACCTTGGTTGCAGGCCCCTGGCCCTAGTCAGGGTGTGTGCAGGAGGTAACCAATCGATGTGTCTCTCTCACATCAGTGTTTCTCTCTCTCTGTCTCCCCACTCCCTCCCACTCTCTCTAAAAATCAATGGAAGAATATCCTCAGATGAGGATTAGCAACAACAACAAAAAAGAAACATTTAAAAATAAATAAAAAGATAAGAAAGCTCAGTGCAATTAAGCCCAAGATCACATTGCTTCTGAAACAAGTAGTTTTAGTTTTATTTTTAAAAATATATTTTATTGATTTTTTACAGAGAGGAAGGGAGAGGGTCAGAAAGTTAGAAACATCAGTCAGATACCTCCTGCACACCCCCAGCTGGGGATGTGTTTGCAACCAAGGTCAGAATCAAACCTAGGACCCTTCAGTCCTCAGGCTGACACTCTATCCACTGAGCCAAACAGGTTAGGGCTAAAGTAGTTTGTAAAGAGTATCGGTACAGGTTAATCCCTCTGAGCTCACCACGTTTCCCTATGCACCTGCTGCCTTTTCCCCAGTGAGTGAGGTCTGGTCTGGGCTCCAGCCCAGGGGAGCATGACCCGTGAGGGCTACTGGGGTGGGTCAGCAACTGGATGACTTGTCTATTTCTATAATATGTCACAGCTTATACTGCTAAAGGCATTCACCACAAGAGGGCACAAGGACTTATGAAACTAGACTTGGTGCTTCAAACTGGAAGAGGAAGGGATGAAGAGGAAAAAAGAAGAGTATTTTCAGGCAACCACTAGTATTGCAAATCCCAGCTCTGCAGGCAGACTGACCTGAAATTGTGTTACTGCTATTCATCAGCCGAGGCAAACATAAATCCTGCCCAGACTTGAGATGTTCAGGGAAATTTATCACGAACACCCTTATTAATAAATATTTGATTTGCTTGGACATCTAGAAAGATGTCCTGTGATTTCCACAAAGATGTGTTTCTGGTCTAGAAGCACAATGGAATATTCCTTCTTTTTTATTTATTTATTTATTTATTTTATTTTTAACCAATTGCCTTTCATTGTCAAAATTCAATTTTCTTCCTCCCCCTCCCCTGGGAATTCTTCCTTGATAGTGTCAGGCCTGAGAATTATTTTCTTCCTCTGCATGAGCACTGATAATTTCCATTTCCATCTGTTCGTCTCCCCCATATGGTCAGTGCTCCCTGTTCAGAGATGGAGACAGAGACAGCTGAAGGAGTTCAGAAACCGGGGAACACGAGAGAAAAGCAATCTTTTTTTTTTTTTTTTTCTCTTAAGTATCCCCTAACAATTCTTATTTTACAGACCCTGAGTCTCCAGAGTTTCAGTCATGTCTCCCAACCCCACCAAGGCCAATATGACTCCAAAGCCAGAGGACACTGGTTTGACATCAAAGCATTTCAGCAAGAACATAGATTCACGTCCTCTGTCCTCTACAGCTTTGCAGAATGCTAATGGCACCGCTGTCATTTAACCTGGTGATGAGTAACTGGGAAGGAGCGAAGGGAGGGCCAAATATCGCGGGCGTGCCATTGGGCAGCCTTGCCAGGAAGCTGCATTGCATGCTCTGCGGGCCTGTTCCCCTCAGATCCTGGGAAAGGGGCAGGGCTAAGGAAGAACAGACGCATGCCCAGTAAGCTCTGGGTCACACCAGGGAACAACAACCACTGGCCAGAGTAGGTGTGGCCGCTGCAAGCACTGGAAGATTTAAGGCTCTCTCTCTCTCTCTGTCCCCCTCTCTCTCTCTCTCTCTCTGTGTCCTGGCTCTTGGCTCTCAGTTCTCTTGGGACTCCTGCTGCAGGGGGCACCCTCTCTGGACCCCCACAATGGGCTAATGGGCTGCCACAGGCTAAAAGGGACCCAGCTCTCCCAGGGGAAGAAGCTCTGGGCTGTGGCGCTCCTTCCAGCTCTGCTGATGCCTCTGCCATAGTCCTTCCAGGATTGGAACCAGGGAGATGGGACTCGGGAGCCCAAAGATGTCATTCCACGAAAATAGAGCTTTCTGCCACATCCCATCCTCCTGCGGGGCCTCCGGAGACACTTATTTGAGTGGCACCACAAGTACCCTCCTCCCACCAGCAACGGAGAAAGACCATCCACACATTTCTCTGATGACACTAGCAGACCTTTAAGTCCTATGTAGTAAATACAATGGAAGCTTCTTGATAATTGATTACTATACACAATCACCTACAGAGATGATTCGGGTTTTTTTGGAAATCCCATGTATAATAGGTGACAAATTTCTCTTTATTTTTCTTGATGCAATATGGAACCATTTAAAAGAGATGAACTTGGCAATTCATTCATGTTAGACAAAACCATTCCTGAAAATTAAAGTGAATGTTTTGTTACCTACTTTGTGTGCTAAACTAGGAGAGCCAATGTGAGAACCAATTAAGCCAACATGGCGACCAGAAGCCAGGACCTCACTGGGGGTGTGCATCAAGACTGCTTGAAGGCTTTGCAAGGAGCTCTTGTTGCAAAGGAGAGCAGAGAACTCGCCAAGAGCAACACTTTGCATGAGCTCTACATCTCTTGTGTCGCCATGAGCTGAGCCATGGGAAGGGAGATGCCCCCAATGGCCGCTGGATCCGACTGTGCCAGAAGAGGAGTCGATGCCAGTCTGTGTCCTCCAGGGACTGATTTTACAGAGAATCTCACTTCCCTGGAGAAATCGTACTCAGCCGTGTCGTACGGAAAGGGTTCCATAAATGTTAAGCAATCGTTTTATTTTTCAAGCATTCCATTTTCTCTGAGTTTCCAGACATAGTGGGAGACAGCATCACCGACTATGAAATTCAGTACAAAAATGCTATTAAATTCAATTGCTTTAGGATAGAGGTTACCTTTTCTTGGTATTGGTATCCAATTGGTAAAAGTTATCCATGTCAAAGAATCAAAAAGCTATTAAGCGAGAACGCACTTTATAAGTCATGAGCACGTTGGATAAAGATGCCATTCTTCTATTGAGAAAGAGTTTCAGATGATAGACTGGCTGTTTAAAATTCATAATGCATGACCTTGGTTTCTGAACTGCATATGGAGAAGAAATACTGTTTTCATTTTTCTTTAAGATTTCACTCTCTTATGGCAAAAGTTTAAGCTGAATGTGTATTTTGGATGCCAGATGAGCTCATCTGAAGTGGCACAAGCTTATATTATCCAGTCTGTCCATAAAGCAGAGGGGGAAAAGCCACACTAATGTCACTGCTAGTGACTGCAGCGAGTTGCTCTCTCTTAATACAACAGTTGATATTTGGGAGGCAGACTTCATGCATTTCTAATAGAGCCCCCCAAAAAATATCAGCCTGATCAGTGCGCTGGCAGAGAGCCGATGTCCACAGCCCATACTATGGCCCAGGACTGCCAAGCCATTGCCTGGGCAATGGGTCTCACCCAGCTTTCCTGGACAAGGGTGATGAGCTCTAAATGCCATCCGCTCTTCTGCTCGCCACTCTTCCCCCAGAATTGAAAAGGGAGGTCTATTCCCCCCCCCTCCCCCCTGCCACACACACACACACAACCTCTGGGCCATAAGTGACAAAGTTAAACTCAGAATTATATTATCTGAATTGAATGAGATTTTTAAAATTGCAATTGAATAAACCCATATTATTATTAATCAGAACCACTCATTAACCCGTAAATTTTTCTTCCTTCTTTCTCTCACACCTCCATTCCTGACACACACACACATGCTCCATAAACTATATAAAGGATTTTATACATGAAAGAAAAGTGAAACCATGTAAAAATACACAATTTGTTTCCAGAGGACAAATTTAATATTAATAATTTATTTTGGCTTTAAATCTCAATTATTATGTAGTTACGTCTAAAACATTTGTATGAAATTATTCCTTTTCTCCCGACTAGCCCTAGACCTTCTGACCTGTGAGTGGTAGCACAGAACATGGCTTCCGCATAGAGGCTCAGGAGGATACTGCCGGAGCTCAATCTCCATTCTCTGTCTTACAAACTGTGTGACCTAGAATGTCATTTAACCTTTCTGTGTCTTAGTGTATCTGGCTGGGAAATGTGAATACTATTTTCAGAGTATAGGTGATGTGTTGTTTGTGACGAGTGAGTTTATAGATGTAAAGTTCACTACACTGTGTCTGGCTCATAGTTAGACAGTATAAGCACCGCCTGTGCTTGCTTCCTGGAATTTTGAATTATTATCTTACAGATATTAAAAGGAGAGGAGCAACATAGTCTTGGATTTTGGATTTTTAAAGTATTTGGTATAGATTTAAACATAGTAGGTCCTAACTTGAGAAAAAATGACTTTAATGTTATATAATTTAATGACATACACCTGCCAAATTAGACACTTTTTTCAGTTTAGCTGATGTATATGTATATGAGTTTGTAAGATAATGTTTTAAAACCATGATTAGAACCCAAAAATGAAGGATAGAGAGACTGAGAAATCTAACCGATGAGGATCATTAAAATGTTTTAGCAATCTAGCATAGGAGAACTAAATTGAGTTCTACACTCCTGGACAACCAACACAAAAGGAAATTAATATTAGCTTCTCTTTTTGTATTCTTTAAACACATAGTGACATTAAATCTTGACAGAGACACAAAGTGGTTACTCTTCACTGATATTTCCTTCTGAAGAAGGATCCATCATATATAGAAAAAAAATAATCACCAAAGAAGTCACAAGTTATCTACTCTAATAAAAGATAACATGCAAATTGAACGTCACTTCACAATTCCCACCAGCCAATGAGGAGTGAGTATGCAAATTAATCCAATAAAGATGGCCATGGCCCCATCCCCAGCTGCTCTGGAACCTCTGGACAGCACGCATGCACGTGTGGAATGGCCTGGTGGGGTGGGACACCTGCTCCGAGGGGGAGGGTGGGGATGGTGGGAGCAACAGGAGCGGTGCTCCACTGGAGCAAAGACTGAAGGCGGAGGCCAGAGCGAAGGCCTGGGTCCCAGGTGCTGGAGGAAAACCGGTGCCAGCAGCCAAGAGAAGGAAGGCCTACTACACGAATCTTTGTGCAACGGGCCTCTAGTTTGACTGTAATTTAACAAAATACTGTGAACTGTTCATTTCATGGTTACATATTTAGATTTTATAGAAAGGCTGAGGCATGCTATGGGTTTGCAACCTGGTGAACATATTTTATGAGATTTTAATGCACATGTTTGTATGTGTTGCTCTTTGCTGATGGAGTCTGGTTTGGGCTTAGAACTTCGAGGACAGAAAGAAGAGAAGAGCCTTCAGTTGTCCCACTTCCACATCAATCTTCTTAGGTCTAAGTCTGGCAAGATCCGACTGCAGCTAGGGCAAGATCCAACTCTCTGCTCACACCTCTGGAGGGGCATGGAATGAAGAGGAATCTGTAGTTTGAGGGGATAGCCAAGCAGACATCAGAACACCTGCAGAGCTTGTATGGCTGATGGGTATCCTTGAAAAGGCCCTAAGGATTTCCCCCCAAAATATTGCATATCCATGTGACTAACTAATACATGGTAGGTTATACTGGAAAATAAAAATTAAAGTGACAGCAGCATCCAAAGAGGCATCAGAGTAAGTCAACAAGGGTTCTCCATGTGGCTCCATACCAAGAAGCTTGAACACTGCCTTCCCTGCCCCCCGATGCTTAGCAGCTTGGTTGGTATGTAAGTGTTTGGGAAAGAGGAAATAACAGATTCATATCCCAATCCATGGTTCAATATTGGACACATAGCAGATCTTAAGAATGAATAGTTATTTCCTCCTGTCCCAATTTTTTTTATTATTTATTTCAAAATTCAAGTACTGTTTACTGGAAACAATCTGTTGAGTATCATTCAGGGTATCCTGGTATTAGGATTGTGTTTGTTTGTTTGCTGGTGCTTCCATTGTTTATGGAAATGACAGGAGTTTTCAATCCTGGGAATCAGAAAAAGCTTACACTCCCCTGAATGGAAGTGAAGGTTGAGTGCAGGCCAGCATGGTTAGTTAACGTAGACACTTGGGAACTAAACTGCCCATATTCCTGTGCTACTTGGTTTCCAGAAAGAGAAGGAACCAGAAACCAGAGACAGGAACCTGAGAGAGCCTCTAATGGCAGTCTTGGGCAATAGAATTTGTTTTCTTTTTATGCACAAGCAGAATAGCTTCATAGTCTCTGAGAGTAAATAAGAGGGTCTTTATAAGGATGGACCTCAACGCTATAACTGAGCCAACACAGTGATTGACGGGAAATCAATGAAAGCTAGAAAGAAGAGACGGTTGCACAAGTAGAGCCACTCCTTCAACAGCCCCTGATCAGGCAGCACCAGGCTTCCTTTGGAGACTGGAATACAAATGGTGATTGAGAGGCGTGAGCATTTGCATTTGGTAGCAGACCTGAGAAATAGCCTGGCTCTCCATTTTCAAAGTTCCTCTGTGGTCTACTTGCTGATAGCTAGTGAATGTCCTGGGTCCCACTAAGCATTGCTTGGCTCAGCTCTCACTCATCCTCCCTTCGTACTAGGTCCTTGCCCTTGAAGGATGCTATAGGGACCTTGCAGGAGACCCAGAACCCATCCATAAATAAACAGCAGCTTTCCATAGGACACATGCTGTTCTGTGATGACCTTTAGAGGTCACGCTTGTCCATATAATTTTTCATGCAGCTTTTAGAATCTTGGTTTTCTGGAAACCCCAAGAATGGCAGGAGTCACACAATTCCTGCAACATCCATGACCAAAGTAACACTGAGGAGAACTTGGTGCTTGCAGGCCTCTTACGCTTTGGGTTAATATGGACCAAGGTCTAGCTTTCAGAGTCTGTGATCCTGAAACTCAACGTCTGAGTGTCAACAGACCCTAGTGGGAGGTTGGACTGATATCTAATAACATAGTGATGTAGGAGAGAAAATTTCCCAACAGATTTATTTACTTAAAGATGCAATGGTAAGTTTTAAGCATCCAGAGAATTCACACATTGTACTGAGATCAATTTTACTAATTCACACTTTCATCCTGAATCCTCTCATGATAGTTTATCCGCATGTGTCAAAAACACATTTTGAACACAGGTGGCATCTGAAGGCATAAAGAAACCTTCCTTGACTCCCGAGACAAACAGCTTGAGGTTGATGGCACTTAATTTTTATGACTGGTGCTTACAGAAAAACTCACTTCTCTTCCTCAGCCCCGTCTATAGAAGCTTAGAATAAGAACACTGGTGCATCAATATTCAGAGAACGCTTTGCAAAGGCTACCTACATTGTCTTTCTGAAATATAAATGCACACGAGAAGAAAAAAGCAGCTACCCCAAGGATAAAGGTCTTTGTGTTCTCTAACAATAAGCACCCATCAAGGAGCTTACACTTGCATACACCTGTTTAAGTGCAGACACAGCAGAAAATGCACCTCCGCCCAGCACCATGGAGGTGCTGAGAGGGATTAGGAAAATGTGCCTTTTATGGAGCTGCACTGGCTCCAGCGTTTGGGGAGCAGGCTGTCTCAGGGCTGAGGTGGGCACTGGGGTTACAGAGTGCACTTCAAAAGTTCCAGTTGGCTTTTTGTTGCCTATTGTTGACTGCAGGGGTTAACGTACTTTTCTATTCCTCAAGGAAAATTGGTGCAATTTCCTCCTAGAATACATTTAGCAATTTCATCAATTGTGACATTTTTTTAAACAAAGGCAACTGAAAGATGTAAAGTTGGTTATTATTTGAAAGCATCTTGAACCAGATGCAGCAGTGGCCGTCAGAGAGCAGCAACGTTTTTCTGTAATTTTTAGGAAAAACAAAACAAAGTACCAGCTAGGTAACTGCCCATAGATTTCCTTCTCTTTATACCCAAGTTGGTAGCTTTTTCCAGCTTATTATGAAAACTTTTGTTAAGCGAATGTTCCATCTGAGGTTCACAATTCCTCTCTTACAGTGCACATGGAGTTGGAGTTGTGTTTAAAGCAGTCTTTTCAAACCTCCGAAGGATGGCAGGGAGGGTGGGATGAACTCATATGCTTACATGCATACCACACAGACACAGACAATAGGGTGGTGCAGGCCTGGGGTAGGATTGGGGGGAAATTCAATGGGGAAAAGTGGGACATATGTAATACTTTCAACAGTAAAGATTTTAAAAAATCAAATGAAACAATCATTTCATTCTTCTGCAATGATAATAGCTTGCTGCCTCTATTATCTTATAGTCTTTAAAACAAATGTAACTGTATGTATTCATGTTATTCTTTTATAGAAGCCGACCTTAAGATTAAATGAGTTTTGAGGTCAAAATGCTTGCAATTCACTCTTGTCTTGAAGACCATGGCAGTGAGCCTCAAGTGGAAATGTCAGGGTTCAATATTACCCAGCCTGGAGTGGAGCTCAGGTATGCTCTATGTCTATGAGAATTTGAGAAAGCCATGTCACCTCTTGGTGGTTTTTTTCATCTTGAATATAGACAGAAATGCTTCCTTTTAAATTATTATAAGAATCAAATGAGATAGCTGATGTTGAGGCATGACAAGGAGAATTTGCTCAATACAATAGTTTTCATCACCCAATTCCCCAGTAGGTTAAAAAAAAAGATATCTATCGATATACATTTAGATATCTATAGGTATATTATTCCCACTAGAATTTAACTGGGAATTATTATTTTAATATCAATTTTAGTAAGTTTAAAAGTGCCATTTGAAAATTCTCTCAATAATTTAGTAAGAACAAATGCATGTTTTATGTGAAGAAGAGATTATTTGTATGAAAGCCAAAGTGTTACCTATGATATGTTAACCAGGAGACTGTTTTAGGCATAAGGAGCTACCACAAAAATACCCATCTCCTAATTCTTAGAATTTCAGAGAATTAATTAGAGGTTTTAGTCCCTAGCCCTTATTCTGAGTTTGAGTGGGAGCCAGGAATATATACTTTTAACAAATTTTCCAGATGATTTGGATACAGAGGGTCAACAAACCACATTCTGAAAAACAATAAAATATGTCATAGAAATTCCAAACTTAATATAAAGCAGCCCTAAACACGCAATGGCATTCATTGGAAGTGCAAAAGAATCCTTTAAGTAACATTAATTAAGTGACCATTCTCAAAAAAAGGCAGTCTGCCAAGTATAATCAATGGTGAAGAGATATCTAGGAATCTGTGCCAACCTTATTCTAACCAGGAAAAAAGAGTAACAATAAATTACTAGAAGATGTGTTTTTATTATTGTTTATAAAATTGTCACCTATGTTAACGGCAATTTTGCCTATTTTAATATCATGTGCTAATAAGATTTTACTTGGTCTAAGAAAGAGTACAATGCCATTTTTAACCAAAAGGGGCAACATTTTCTTATATCAACCAATTTCTAAAAATGATCTCTTCCAAATAGGAATGGTCTTTATCCACTATGGAAACTCAAATTTTGAACATGCCCACCTTGTAGAATTTTGGTTCATTGATGAATATAACCCTGACAAGATGCTCAAATATGAAAAACATTATCCTTGGGCTCTTCCTTCTTAAATGAAAATCCTACTGCTCTTCATTTTCCCTGCGGCTTAGAGGAGTCCAACATTTTTTTGCATCCTTTTCAGATTTCTCTGAAAGAGTCATTTGGACCCAATTTACTGCCAAGCCAACCAATCACATTCTGCCAGACCCAGCAATGCAATGGCATTCAGGTAGCCTTTCCCTTGGGAAAGCTGAGGTGTTAGGGGTTTAAGGAATTCGACCAAGAAGACATGGATCCATGGATTGTTATTGGAAACCCTGGGCTTCTTTGAGTTCCGAATTCTGTACTCTCAATTTCATTGTCAGAGCTACGGGTTGTGGAACAGGGCATCCCTTGATTTTTATAAAAACGTGAATCAGGCTAATAGCAGCTGAAAATTTTTCTTATAATTGTACATTCAATAATAGAGTTGATACAGGGCATTAAGAACTATAAAATTAGGTTTTAAAGTCATGATTAAATTTCATGAGAGGAGAAAAAGGAAGATAACATTATCATAATTACATCTTATCAAATTGAGTTTTTAAATTCTGATTGAAAAAGGTCTGGCAGATGAGAACATTAGGGAAGACAATATTCCTTCTAGACCTAAGGCCCTTTGGGTTTGTTATACAAGCTTTGATGTACTTAAAAAAACTAAAGTCTCAAACTATTAAAATTTTTCCTCAGGCCCCTACCTTCTAGAGTAACAACTACCATAAGAAATTATTGGACATGTTGTTAAAAGAACATGAATTATTCTCAAAAATCATCTCACTGGCCCTAACTGCTTTGGCTCAGTGGATAGAGCATTGGCCTGTGGAATGAAGGGTCCTAGGTTCAATTCCAGTCAAGGCCATGTATATTGGCTGTGGGCACATCCCCAGTAGGGGGTGTGCAGGAGGCAGCTGATTCGTATTTTTCTCCCATCGATGCTTCTAACTCTCTATCCGACTCCCTTCCTCTCTGTAAAAAAAATCAATAAAATATATATTTTTTTAAAAGTTAAAAAAAATCGTCTCACTGTTTAAGGAGCTTGGTTTTTCTGGAATTTGTTACTCACTCACTCACTCATTCATCCCTCCATTCATTCACTCATTCATTTCCCATGGTTTATATGCTGCATTCTTTTGGATGCTGCATGTAAACCATAAGAAATGCGTTGCCCTTTATTTGTTTAAGTTTTCTATTTGAATGCTCTGGTCAGTATATAAATAATTCATGTGAAATACTTAGAAATAAGTCCCCAAAACATAAGATCTTAGAGGATAGGAATTCAATATATTTTTTAAAGAGTTTGGGCTCCAGAATTGACCACCAAGTTCAAATATGTCTTTACCACCTACTCGCTGTACAACTTTGGAAAAATTGTCTGAGTCTCATTACCTTTTTTGTAAAACAGGAATTATAGGAATACCTGTTGGATAGGATTAGGAGAGAACTCAGTAAAATAATATACCTACATTTCTTTAAACACGACCTGGAACATGGGTATGCCATATGGACAGGGCTAACCTTACAGGTAAAGGTTTTCTAAGAACCTTCAGAAAAGCAAACACATAAGCAGTCTTAAATGATGAATGGCAATTTACTAGGAAGCAAAATGACCCAACGGCTCTAAAATGTGCAAAAACATGGGAAAAGCATGGATAAGTACAAGAAAGACAGCAAAGTGCATGGGTCAAAAATAAAATTTAAGAAGAGTTCTGAAAAGTCTGTGTTTACATATAAAAAAATGTAACTTTGTGGTAGCTGGCTTTGCTCAGTGGATAGAGCACCAGCCTACAGACGAAAGGGTCCTGGGTTCGATTCTGGTCAAGGGCACATGCCTGGGTTGCAGGCTTGATCCCCAGTATGGGGCATGCAAGAGGGAGACAATCAATGATTCTCTCTCATCATTGATGTTTTTATCTCTCCTCCCTTCTCTCTGCAATCAATAAATAAATATATTTATATAAATGTACCTTCAAAGGAGGAATCATCCTTTCACCTATTTCAGCAAAATGAGCTTCTTGGAGAGCAGTGCCAGAGAAGAGCATTACCATGTCCAGGTTTTCATATTAACCAGATGCTAGGACATACCTGTATGATGCTGACAACTGGCATATCTTTCCAGTATTTTAAGAAGTTGTTCTTATTACAGATGATGGGTTGTTGGGCAAGAGTCTGAAGGCAGGAAGACAAATATAAAATCTCTTGAAATTATCTGGGTGACCTTTAGTAAGAGCCAGACCTGAGCCAATGAACAATGGCATAGTGAGGATGAGGACAGATGTGAGAGATAATTTGGATGAATGATACAGGGCTTTTAAAATAGTAATTGGATTCTATAAATTAAAGGAATTTGAAAAGAGATAGTTCTAGAAGATTGATATGAATTCATTGGAAACTGAAGTACTTTTTAATTTTTAAGATTTAAAAAAAATATTTGCTTTTACAAACATCATTGCTGTCATTATAGTCCTTATTATCCTGACTTCATACTCCTCCTTATTATCCTGACTTCATACTCCAATCACGGTTACTCCTCTGCCGAGCTCATGTCTGTGACATGAGAACTGTAAATAACCTTGCCAAGCAGGTCTCCGAGGCTCAATTCACCCAGTGGCATTCTCCACTTTTGTTTTTATGTCCAAAGGCAGGTCGTTAAAACACCTAGAGATCAGATGGCTTACCAGGTCTTGACTGCACATTGGAGGCTGAATGTGTTATTTCGAGTGATGCCATCTGTTGCCTAGGCAATGTTGCATCATGGGAGGTAGAGGTGCCAGGTGTGCCTCTAGGTCGTTGTGGGTTTCCAAGCCCCTTTTACTGAGTGCTGATGCCAGTTTCTGGTGTTTTCCACAGCTGGACTGAAAGTGCTTGGTAGATGCTCACCACTAGCAATGATTCTGATGATAAAAAGGGTAAAGAGAAGCTCCCTCTGTCTCCTTATTTTCTTTTTAGAGAAAGTGTGTTGTGGACGAGGCTTGTGTACCTTTCCACCGCTGTATCCTAGGGCCTACTTTCATAATGGGTGCATCACTTATTGATCAAATACTAAAATAATGGAGGACTAAGTGCAACTTGTTTAATAAATGTTATCTTTTCTTTAAGAAAAATTAAATTGACAAAGTATTAATTGAAATATTACAAATGATTATAAAGAGGAAATATTTTCTCAAATGCACTGGCCCACCTCCACCCAGCCCCTGCCCCCCAGTCCTCTGGCCATCACCCCACTGTTGTCTGTGTCTATGGTCCCGCATGTATGTTCTCTGGCTAATCTCTTCACCTTCTTTCGTCCCGTCCCCCTCTGCTTACCCCCACCCATGACAGCTGTCAGTCTATTCCATGCATTCATGCCTCTGTTTCTATTTTGCTCATCAGTTTCTTGTTAATTAGATTTCACATATAAATGATGCTATTTGTTATTTGTCTTTCTCTGACTGACCTATTTCACTTAACATCCTAATGTCCAGGTCCATTGCTAAAGGCCAGAGTTCCTTCTTTTTGGTAGCTGCATACCATTCCATTGTGTAAATGTACCACAGCTTTTCAAACATGGCAGTCTCAAGCAGTCATATCCAAGACAGCTAATAGCTATTTGGATGTGCTCACATAAACCTCTTGGGAGCGATTTTTATATTAAATGTAGGTTAAGAGATGGTTAAGGGATAACTTCTAACTCCCTTTGTAGCTTTCATGCTCTGTAGATGTAAATTTGATGCTTGGAATTCTGGGTTTGAGTATTTTTAATAAATGATTCCAATATTCAGATAGATGTTTTAACATTTACTATGCCTCACACATAGAATTTGTTATTTGTTATATTTTAGCTATAATTCTGAAAACTAGTTCTCCTTCAAAGATACACACTGGCATTCTGATATTAACTGGGTTGGCCAGAACTATAGAGTTAATAAATTTGGAAGTCAGGATTCGATCCCTCTTCTTTCAAACTTTTATGACTTTTGCCACTCTTAGCATCCTTGAGCTATCCTTGAGTTTTCTGTTACTAGTTAAAATGAGTTGTTAATAGAGGACGATAAAGTAGAATAAGGTAAAATTAGATATTATACATTATTTAAAAATACTTGTTGAAATGTAATAATAAATTTTCACTAATGAAAGGCATTTCATCTCTCCCCCTCAGCCCTCATATTATTGCTATGATTCTACTTTTAACATTGGGTATCAAGGTTTCTAGGGAACAAGATTGGTGTCAGAATTTCCAATAAAAACTTGATTGTGTGATGGATGGCCTGTTCACACTCTGATATATCATTTCCAATAATTTTAAAAGCACATCTAGCCCTCATTTCACTGTCCATATTATATAGGTTGCATTTGAAATTTTGCAAAAGTGCTACCCAATCATTCCTTATACTTAGGTTGAAGAGGAAAGCTATAAGTTTTATAATACTACAGCATGACACTTCCAAGCACATATTCACGATATATTTCTTCTTCTTCACTTTCCCCCCTGAACACTGAACAGGTCAGTGGGCAAGATATGATGGAGACAGAGTACTGTGGTGTAATGCAATTGTTTTAGAAGCAGATGGATGTCTGTCCTCATGAATGAGGAATTAGCCAATGGCAAAAGGCAGCAAAAGGCAGCATTTTGTTTCCAATTAAGAGTAGAAGATGATGGCCCACTGGGAACCCCACGTAGGTCACCAGTTATCAGGAAGCTGGTGGTGCCTCCGGGGACAGCAGTGATACAGCATGATTGTGAACATCATGCTTCGGTCAGGTCCTGAATGGGTTGAAGCACTGAGTATAGTTTACTTCCCAGTTGAAAAGGCCTGAAGGGGGAGAAAGTATCTTAAAGGAAAGAACTTTCCTTTTCCTAATTGTTCAGCCTCCTCACTCCCAGGAGCCATGGGCTCACTGACAACTGCCTATCCATGTGTCCTGCGGTCAAAGAAAGGTGCCCTTCCGGTCAGTCTTGGAGGACAGAGTAGGTGCCACCGCACTGAAAAGCCCAATAGTATGTCTCCCCAGAGATCTGGAGAGGGGGTGGGCTCGGGGCCATGTGGGCAGTCCATTCCCCAGACTGAGCTGGCTCCCCGCCCACCATGGCCTTAGGCCATGGCCTCCTTCTGCCTGCTTGTGTCCAGCTCATGCGCTCAGAATGCTTCTTCCATGTTTATACACCTCAGAACAATCAAAATAATACCAATCCTATGGCAGGCAAATGCCACTGGCCAAAACAAAGCTTTCTTGAAACACAGCCACGCTCATGGGAAAAATGCTAGTGAAATTTGAAAAGCTTTTTTGGAAGTTTCTCTCTGGCACAAACAAATTCTGGCTCCTCCTTTCCTTCCTCCTCCTCCTTTCTCTTTCTCATCCCCTTCCTCCTCCTCCTCCTTGTTCTTTCATGCTCCCAGTGGAAAACAAGATGAGAGCTGACTAAATAGCTGAGACATGAAAGCAATATGGCGATGGATCCTAGAAGCTCATTTCTCTCCTGGCCCTATCCTGGTCTGTCCACAGGAAAGTAATGGGTCCAGCCCCAAAGACCATATTCTAGGAGAGCCCATCACAATGTCAGAGGCACTGACCAGCCACATGTCCACTCGTACTTGAACCTGGACATGGGTTATAACCGACACCCCTGCAGCTGCCCTAAGAAATAAGTTGCCTCACTGAACGTGAAACTGCCTTTCAGAAGTCAACCCTGAACCATGTTCCAGTTACAGAACGTGTATAACAAGGAGCTCACTCGTGTCTTTCTCTGGATCACATGAGTCTTGTCATAAAGGCAGGTAAGTTATTCTTCCCACTGAAACACTGACACCCCCATCTCCATCCGAATGCGTATTGGTGCTCACAGAGGAAAGGGGAAAACTTGCACCATTTTGCAAACTGATATCCTGATATTCCTTTGTTCCTTCTTGGCAAAGATCCTTACAAATGGCTTAAAATACTACACATTTAACCTAAGCCAAAAGTGCTACTTTCTCTCCCCAAGGAAATTACACTTCCATCTTATTCTGCTACTCACTGGTGTCATATAAATACACGAACAAATAAAATACTTCTGGTAACAAATGCTAGTGAGCATACAATTTTAGCAAATGCTTTTTCTTCATCTATTGGCACAAATAGATGCATTATCCTTTCCTGTATTTACATAGGATTTATTTTGATTTTTAGCTCAAATCATCTTTTTATTCCTATGATAAACCCTCTTTGGTCATGGTATACTGTATTCTTTTTATATGTTGCTATTCTGTAATACTAGTGACCTGGTGCACAGATTAGTGCACATTGAAAGGGAATTAATTAGAAGGTGGCCGGTGGGGTGGGATTAGATGACACGGGCTGGACATGCCCTGGAGCTAACCTCCCATGGTCCCTCCTTGGCATCTGCAGAGTAAGCAGGGTCCCTCTGGCCTGTGAGGATGGGGCTGAAACCAGCTCTCCAATATCCCCCATGGGGTCTTGGAGTGTGACAGGGCACTCTGCCAAAGTGCTGTCATACAGGGTATGGAACGCAAATGCAAATGTGGAGTGAACCAGATTTGGTGCCGAGAGTGCCCCAGCCACAACATAACCCAATGGCAGGAGGTGGAATTGCGCGGCCCCTCGAGGAATCGGGCTCCCTCCTCTCTGGTTTCATCACCCAAGAACCACTGCTGTCAGGTCACTGCAGCTTGGAAGCTCCTGTGTTGAGCATCTGCCCCCTAGTGGTCATTGCACATCATAGAGACAGGTTGGATAGTAGGAGAGACACTTAGCATATTAGTATTTTATATATAAATATATACTCTTAAAGGATTTTTGTATTTGTAATTAAGAAATATTGTCTGTAGCCTTTATAATAAAACTTTGTGGGTTTTTTTGGGGGGGGGAGTGACTATGTTAATGACATTCTTTATGATGTCTTCAGAGAGCAGATAGCCTACTGTGTGGAAGAGGAATTTGAGTTTTTCCTAAAGAAATCAATTGATGGCCAGGCACTGTGTTATGAATTGAGAGAACAAAGACATACCCAGGATTTTTAAATGATCTCATCTAGACAACCTGAGACTGCACCTCCCCTCCCCCAGAAGCAGCAGGGTGCTCAGCTGGGTCTGGGGGAACAGCTCCCCGCCAGGAGTGGAATAGAATGAAGGATCAGATGGGTCACCGAAGGAGAGTGCCAATCACAAAACAATCTAAGATTAAAAGGCATCTTAAACACATCAAGTGTATTTTTCAAAGTAGAAACACGTCTCCACAACGGCTAAGTGACAAAGAATCGGTGGCTGTCGCTACTATTCATGAAGGTGCCCATCCATGCGTTGAAGGTGCATCTCTCTTCCTTTGGGCACAGGCGTCTCAGGGCCACCCATAACCTTGAAAATCCTGTTCAGGCCGGTGCCATTCAATCACTCTAAGTGATGCTCGATCTGCTGCAAGATTTAATGTAGCGGCCAGACAGAATAGAATATCGTCTTACTGCAAGAAACACATATATTTTCTTGCCATAAAAATACATCATTGGAATTCAATTACACAGCAATCTCAGGTGTGTTTATGCAAGATTAGCTCAACTTATTTGGGTCATTTTTGGCCCCTTGGATTTGCACCATTAGTTATTGTCTTAAACATGAAAAATCTAGTGTCCTGATGGCTAAGGATGAACGGAGACATCCATTAGGAATCCTTATTTCCCATCATTTATTATGCCTGCTCCCATGCTTGGTGATGCTTCATATAATATTAGGTTGAATGGGAGGAAATTGATCGTTGTTGGGCTAGACTAGCTCAGGCCTTTTGCACAGCACGGGTGCACTAAACTCCGAGTTTCAAACTAGTATCTTATTGATTGGCTAAAGTTTAATGATTAATTCATTTCAGGGTTCACCTCTTTGGGGAGGTTTTCCTGAACTGCTCACAGCATCACATAGGGTCATGTCATGACATCATCTAGACATGGACGTGAAGTTCTGCACCAAAAGAAAGAGACTCTATCCAGAAGTTGTAGGACGCAGCCAACACGTGGGGACAGGGGCCTGTTGCATGTGGATGGGACAGGAGTGTGACAGAGCCAGGCGAAGGGGAACATAAAGTCGGGTATGGGAGACACTTTCCCCATTTGAAATACTCTGGGGACATGGCTGGCCCCAGGACAGCACACTGCTGAGATGGCTCTTGGAAAGTTAGGAAAGCCATGGCCACTACCAAGTTGGTAGAACCAGAAAAACATTGTGGAATAGGGGACCAAACTGTTTCCACCCAAACAAAATTAATCTCCTTTACTGACAACATCGGTGAGAGGACTCTTTACAGATGCTGATCCATAAGCAGTAAGCAGTGAAATACTGTCCAATAAGCCAGTCAGAGAAAGACAAGTATCACGTGATCTCACTCATATGAGCTGAGGAACAAAAATAGATCCAGAGACATAGAATGGAACAGACTGTCAAATCTCAGAGGGAAGGTCGGGTGAGGGCAGGGGAAAGAGATTAACAAAAATAATCATGTGCATATAGGCATAACCCACAGACACAGACAACATAGTGCAATGAAGCCCAGGGTGGGGTGCAAGGTGAAGGGGGTCGATGGGGGGAAAAATGAGGACATTTGTAATACTTTCAACAATAAAGGTAATTTTTTTTTTTTTTCAAAAAGCACTGTCATCCTGGTGAGGAAAGAGGAAAATTAGGTGCATCCGCTCATTACCTGGAGATAATTTCCGGCCTGTGGCAGGAAAACCCAGAAGATCCCAGGAACCTGAGCTGAGGAGATGGAGAACTGAAAAGGGAGTGCCACGCAGCCAGGTTTGTGGGGCAGCATCAAGCAAACTTCTAGAGCACAGAGGATGAGAGGGGAACAGCGGACATTTCTGTAAGGTCTTATGATCATTGTTTTGTGGCTTATTATTTGAAATTGTGGTGAATGTCATAAATAGGAGAATGGTCCGTATTCATTTCCTGTAAAGACTCTGTTCTTCCACATTTATATTATACTCTCCTGGCATCATCGTCTTAATCAAAGACACACTCCACTGTGCTACGTGGAATAAAAAACAAGGTAGGCGGAAGGTCATTCTGGTAGTTGATGCCCGGATGGAGGGCTCACTGGGCTGCTTTCTCAGCAAACAGTTCTTCGTTTCTCACGGCAATAAAACGTCTCGACAATCGTTAATCTGCTGAAATATTACCTTGGAGAGAAATGAGCCGTTGAAAGTTCATTCTATTTCAATAGTGCATTTTAGTTCTCAAAAGTCCTGAGTACATTTTACAGGAGATGATCAACACACTTTAACTTATTTTTTCCCTTTGTTTAAACAACAGTAGTTTTTTGTTAGCTTGAAGACTCATTCTTGGAAGTTATTTGAAATGTAACTATCCCATGAGATGGAAAAATTAAATCACTGAATTTCTTAAAAAATTTCATTGAATTTGATCATTACGTATACACTATATTTATGAGTAAGAACCATATTGAATAATAAATTAGGTTTCATGTTTATGTTTTATAATATTAAAATTGTTCTAAATCGCTGTCCTAACAATATAATATTGAACTATTTCACAATTATTTTTGTGTTTTTTCTCCTGTTGCAGAAGAAACATTTGCTCATTCTGGCATAGATGTTAGGAGCACAAGGTCCAATACTGTTCTGATTATTTTTATTCATATTATAAAATCTAGCAAATGGGGATTAAAATTGCTCTAGTCTTACTATATAGAGGTAATAGCTGATAACATTTTGTTCTTTCAAATTGTTTCTCTGTAAACATTTAAATCTTTTCCATAATTTAAATATTTGTAAATAGTTGTGGAATAGATACTCTTCTAATTTAAAAGAAGTAGAATTTATGAGCAACCTAAGGACAATGGGAGTGAAAATAAGACTAAATAAAATAAACTACAGTAACAATAGATGGGCAATTGTGTACATGTCCCCAGCTGTATTAACATCACTCTCCATCTCAGCCACTCACTCTCACTGTCATCTGCTGGAACAACGGCTACATATACTCCAAAATCTTGATTTCATACTAAACCTCATTCTATGCACATTAGCATCTAGAATTCTCTTACTCTAGTAATCTGAATCTCTCTATTTTCTGACCTAATTGAGACATTCATTTCTATTATACATTGTCTAAACAATAATTGTTTTGTATATTTTACTCTGTTTTCCAGTTGATTATGGCTGGGTGAGAATCCCTGGACCCGTTAACCCTGCATGGGCAGAAGAGAAGTCCTCCCACCACAACTTCAAATGCTGATCACTCCAGAGATATACATTTAGCCTTCCCTCCCTTGATGTTCCTTTTACAGTCTTTCTCCTAAATGACCTTAGGCATCCCACTCACTTCAAGTATCATTTATATACTGTCTAGAGGACTGGTGCATGAGATTTGTGCACTTGGGGGGGTGGTCCCTCAGCCTGGCCTGCACCCTCTTGCCACTCCCTTCTGGCCTGCATAGTTTCTTTTGAGAAATCAGCTAACAGTCTTTTGAGTACTCCATTGTAGGTAACTGTTTTTCTCTTGCTGCTTTTATGATTCGTCTTTGTCTTTTGCCCTTGCCATTTTAATTATGATGTGTCTTGGTGTGGTCCTCTTTAGATTCCTCTTGTTTGGGGTTCTCTGCACTTTCTGGATTTGTAAGTCCATTTCTTTCACCAGGTAGGGAAAGTTTTCTGTCATTATTTCCTCAAATAGTTTTTCAATATCTTGCTCTCTTTTTCTGGTAGCACCTTAATTTGGATATTGGTATGCTTGAAGTTATCCTAAAAGCTCCTTACACTATCTTCATATTTTTGGATTCTTTTTTCTTTTTGATTTTCTGGTTGGATGTTTTTTGCTTCTTTGTATTTCAAATCATTGACTTTATTTTTGGGATCCTCTAGTCTGCTGATGGATCTCTGAATATTACTCTTTATTTCAGTCAGTGTATGCTTAATTTCTGATTGGTCCTTTTTCATATCCTTGAGAGTCTCACTGAATTTCTCAGAGGTTTCTAAAAGATTCTTGAGTAAACTTGTAACAGTGGTTTTGAACCCTGTATCCAGTATTTTGCTTTCATCCATTTCTTTCATTTGTGACTTGTTTATTTATATCCACATTTAAGCTGCTTCCCTGTGTTTGTTTCTATATAGTGGATAGTTGCCAAGTCTCCTTGAGTTGATAGAGTGGTCTTGTGTGGCTGGTGTCCTATAGGGCCAGTGGCTCAGCCTGTCTAGTCACCCGAGGTGGATGCTCTGGGTGCACCCCTTTGTGGGCTGTTTGTGGGGGAGAGCAGTTGGGGGATACCAGGCCTACAGGGGAAGGCAGTTAGGAGTGACCAGGTCTGCAGAGGAGGAGAAGTTATGGGTTACCAGGCCTGCAGGGGAGGATAGTTAGGGGCAAACAGAATTGCAGGGGAGCAGTTAAGCATCAATCAGGCTGGCAGGAGAGTGGTTGGGGGGTGATCAGGCTGGCAGGCAGAAGTGGTTAGGGAAAATCAAGAAGGAAGGCAGGTGAGCAGTTGGGAGCTAGCAATCCTAGATTGTGAGACGGATATCCTGATTGGAAAGGGTACAGGCTGGGCTGAGGGACACACATCCCTGTGTACAAATTTCATGCACCGTGCCTCTAGTTTGTTTATAAAACCCTTCAATTACTTATTTATTCATTCATTCTTTCAAGATGGATTTATTGACTTCATCATTTATTCTAGGAAGTGGGAGCAGCTAGAAATAACCAAAATGGCAAAAAGTCAGTGCCCTGTTTTTGTTAATTTTTTCTCATGATAAGATTCCATACTTATCTCTGTTTGGTACTGAAATAAGATAGAATGGCAGGTGACTAGAAATGCTTTTTTGGTAATACTGCTGGGAAAAGCCTTTGGGGACAGTGATGTATGAGTGAGAACTGGATAAGGTGAACAAGACGATCGAGACATGGCTTCTGCTTATGGTCTGGTGGAACAGACAGGCATGCATAATGATGAATTATTCTCTGGGATAATTACTGTGGCAGAATATTAAATGGAAAGTTTTGACTGAGGTGCCAAGAGATGATAAATAACAGATATCAAATAATGTTAACAATGCAATGTTTGAGGGAAATATATATATTTAAAGTTTAAAAAGTTCTTAAACCTCTCCATTTCAAGGATGGGAAAATAAACATTTGGTAAGAGGATGATTTTTGGAAGAAAGTTGTCATAGACTGTTATGATAACTCCAGTGAAGAACTTTGGAAAAAATATCACAAATTGGGCTTCTAAAGATAAGTAGTAATTTTTTATTTTTCCCCGGAAGACAAGGGATAAGGAGAGTAGGGCCAATTCAAGCAGATTTAACAATTTATGCAAAGCTGGTCATTTATAGGAATTGATTCTTAAAATTCTTAACAGGTGTGAGGTCCAGAGATTCAGAAACTGAGCCTGAATGGGAGACTGGACTCCTAAAGAGAAAAAGAAAGCACCAAGAAACTGTATTTATAGGTTACAGGAGGCCATTAACTGTTTGTCATGGGAGTAACAGGACATTTCAAGCTGGGTAGCCTGGCCCTTGGGGATGGTGCCAGGAACTTAAATGTCCACAGAGTTTAAACATTCTCTGACCACATTTTTGGTTTCTCAGTCATATTGACAAAGGGCTGCACACTGTGCATGGTGGTGCTTTGGGGAGGGAAAACGTTTCTGCTTCTATGAGTATGTTTTCATCACAGCTGAACATAAGAACTGATAATTTCCTCCCCAAGACTTTCAACACACGGCACCAGAAGAAAATGTCAGGAAACAGCAGATAAGAGGGACAATTTAAACCTGACTTGCTATGCAATACATTTAAGTGAATCCTTAGCAAGAAACAAATCCATCTGTTTGATAAAAAGTGTGAAAACTGTTCCTTCTCCTATATATTAATAATAAAGATGTAAGATGCAAATGACCGATATGCGTGAAGAGTAAAGGCCAACCACATAATGACTGGGTCATGGATCAGCAGGAGGGTGGAGAGCTATAGGAGGGGGCAGGGCAGCAAGCTATGGGGGAGGAGGGAGGTGAGGGGGGCTTCAGGAGGGCAGGGCAGCTGGTGGAGAGCTACTGGAAGGCGGCAACAAGCTACTGGTGAGCTACTGGAGCACAGATTCGTTCACAGGGCTATTAGTATTTAACAAGTGGCCTTTTTTCTTGCATCTCATCTGAAAACACATGACCTTAGAAACTATTTGGGGACAAAGTTGAGTTTATATTTCCTGCTTTTACTTTCTCTTGCCAATTTTGTTTAATGATGTCTTGATACGTTACTTGTACCAACCCTAAATTTTAACTAAAGTTCTAATTAAACTGATTAAACTTAAAACTTTAAAATGGTTCCACTTTGATTATAGCATGGCCATATTTTCTGTTTTTATTGGTGTTGCTGCAGTAAAGGATAATGTCACAGATGGGCATTTTTCCTGACTCAGAGATGTTTTAAAGTCTGTAATCCGGCTTAGACGTATTGGTTCTGTGCAGAGGCCATAGATAAGATGGGAATTGCTGTTATCTTTCTTTCACATGTGTGGCTTTAAAGAGCATTTAAAGGGAGCAGAAACTTATAAGATTTAATATGTGACTAATATTTGATGAATGTCTGAGTATTCTCATACCCTTTGATAGGCTATTATATGTTATATATAGTCACCAAAGCAAGGTCTAGCGTGGTTTGTTTCATACCATAAGTACACAGAGAATGAGTGTAAACTTATGAAAGCCACACAATGCAAGCAGTAAAAATGTGATTGAGCCCTCGCTGGTTTGGCTCAGTGGGTAGAGTGCTGACCTATGGACTGACAGGTCCCAGATTTGATGCCGATCAGGGCACATGCCCGGGTTGAGGGCTTGAACCCCAGTAGAGGGTGTGCAGGAGTCAGCCAATCAATGATTCTCATCATCAATGATTCTCATCTCTCCCTTCCTCGCTGAAATAAAAATATTTTTAAAAATGTGATTTAAATCTGTCTGTGTGCAGCATATGCTTTACCCCGAATGAAGCTCTTCTTCTTGTTTGGCTCAGTGACTTAACTAGCAAGAGCTCTGAGGCAAAATGTAAACCAACCTCAACACTAACCATATAAAAAACTGTTATTAACAGTGATTCATACAACCAGACAGTTCCCCCAGGAATATAATCAAAGAATGGATTTGCTGTAAAATTAAAATCTGCAAGGCAAATGTCCTATGCTTTAAATAGGTTATATTTAACTATAAATATCAAACTCAATAATGACATTTTTTTGTATCATGTTCTGAACATTTTTATAAGGTATCTGAAAAAGCCCTAATGAAGATTGTTAGTATGTGAGTTATTTACAAATATATGTTAAGTATGTATAGTTAATTTATATTATTCTTTCAGTAGTAAGATTTTTAGATATGATAATATGGGACAACTACTGTATTAAAATATTTATTGTGTATTTGCCATATACTATATACTATATAAGAAAAGTAGTCAATCTCTTATAACTAGAAAATTATAAGCAAGAAAGAGCTCAGCTACTCATAACATATTTATATATTTTAATTCCAGTCTGTTTTGATTATAGATATCATTTTTCATTCTGTAATTATATATATTATTTTTTATTTTGTAATTTTCCCTAAATATTAAAGCATGGGCTTTTTCTACATTATAATACACTTTTAAGTAAACATTATTTTGGTTGGATATATTATAATTTATATTTGTATTTTATTCCCCTAAATTGTCTTTTTCTTTATTCTTTTATGTGCTTAATAGTTTTCTAGTTTATTAGTAATATTTTAATAAAATATGTGGACATTAATATTGTTAGATAATTCAAATTACTTTATCAGAATAGGTTTTAAAAGGTTAGTTGAAGCAAATGAATATTCTTAATATTATAAACTGAAAGGTTCTATTTGAACCAATAATCAATAAGATAATTTTTCATTGTATATAAAGCACTGAGATAATTTGCTTATTTAACTATCAGTTGTTTTTAGATAAATTAATAAGATCAAGTTTGTATTAGCAACTCAGAAAGTCTGTATGAAGTTTTACTTAACATGCTTTGTAATTTTTATTTATCATATTTTAAAATGCATATGTGATTGCAAATGTAAGGTTATGCTTAGAATGAGAGAAGTAGTGTTACTATGCAGAGATGTCAGCTTTTAGTATGCCCCCCTCCCATTATGCAGTGTTTAAGTGTAATTTTATTTAGGTTTTTGGCTTATAGACCATCACACTTAAAATCCAATCAATATCTTTGCAGAGACATAGTGTCTTTGAAATTTCTGTTTAGATACTTAGTAGACTCCATCACCCTGAACTTTTTTCTAGCAAAAAGATTTCAACGCATAGAGGAAAAGCTGGAAAATAAAATAGCCAAAGAAAAGGGATTCTGCATAGCTGTAAAAGGTCAAAGAAAATACCAAATCTAAGAGGAATTTCTAAGATCTTACCCTTGTTATTTTGACCAAACTAAAAAACTGCCTTTTATTTTTTAGAGAGATTAATGAAAATTATATATGCTGCAAAAAAATAAGCGTCCATTGCAAATCACCAGGAAACCAATTTAAAAGGGGAACAAATTAATCCTCGATCAATTGAAAGGAGTATTCTGTCTTCAAGGAGCTAGCTTATGAATTTGATTCTAGTGCCAGTGCTTATAAACATTAATTTTATTATGAAAGGTTGTAATTTACTTTCCCCCTAGGGAAGAAAACTCTGTTTGTTTTGGGTTATATTTGCATTTCTTTTTGAATAGCCTCCTTCCATTTGTGACATATACAAATATTAGTGGTGCTGGGAGGGCAAGCATTTTTTCTTCCTCCTGGCAGTGAAAGAAGCAAGGGGCTCAGTAATGCCTGAGAAATTGCATCTTATTAATGTTTGCGTCCAGAATGCGGAGACCCACTCAGCATCTCCAGACCAATTATGATGATCGGATGGTGACACTGTGATTGCACTCACAGGGAGATTGGCTTTCCTCCTCAAAGCACTCCTTCTGAGCCGTTAGTGCATTTTTGTTGGGAGAGGATTTTTTTGTAACTTCCATAGAATTCTAAAACTGGAAATGTCTGGATTGTCATTTTGATGCTATGGTTTGGGCTTCCTTTCTGAGTTCCAGTCCCTCTTCTCATTTGCTGCCCTCCCTGCCTCTGTTCTTCAGGCCTGAATGTCTCCTGTCTGCTCTGCTGTGGTCGCTAACCCATCACCTCCCACTTCCCAACCTCCCCTTCTCCAACCCGCCTCCACATCTGTATTGTTCACCTACAGTCACAATGAGGCTTTGTAAAAATTACCCCAAACGGCTGTGGTTGAAACTAAGATCATTTCCCTGATCTGTAGACCTCAGGCAAATGATCGCCTCCTCTATGACACTTTAGCTCCTTCCCCCATGGCTTCAAACTGGCAATTCCCCTCCAATGCTGCTCTGCAAACTGCATTTTCTTCACAGCGTATGCCAATCCAAAACATTTATCAAATGACGACTGGAATTGACATTTGGAGTGAAGTGATAAGCAGAACAATGATTCCTGCTCATGATTTAGTGAACTTCCTGTCTTCTGCTATTACACTGACAGTTCCTTGTGATTAATAATTTACCTTTGTGCCTGCAGGGCTTAGCAGAGTGCTTGGCACATAAGTCGTGCTCAGTGATAAAATAAGGGAAGAATTGAATGAATGAGTGAACGCGCAATAGGGCCTTGAACAAACTTTTTTAGCTGAGTCCCTTCGGGTAGTTTTTCAATGACCAGTCTATGCTGTGATACACCTCATGGATTTGACAATGGACTAGAGCCATTTTGATCCTTTGCTCTATGCGATAAGATTATTTTCAGTAATGATTCTAACAAAAAGGTGAAATGAATCAATAAAATACATATTATAGGGAACAAAGGGAAATAAGTTAAAACTTTTAATTGCATTCATGTAGTTTTCAAAGAAGTATATATTTGTCAGCCACAATAATGAATATGAAAACACAATGGCTACTTTATTTTTTATTTAGTCTAAAAGCATGCAGTGATTTTATTTATTATTTATTTATTTATTTTTGCTGTCAACTTAAGTTTTATGACTTGCAAGGCACTCTCTATCACCAACATATCAAAACACAGTTCACACAATCATACGGGGGTTGACTAGATAGTCAACTATTTTGAATAAATTATGGTTTCCTTTCTAAAGTAGTTTTAAAATCCTCACCTGAGACTACTCTTATTAATTTTAGAGAGAGGGGAAGGGAAATATATATGGAGAGAGGAGAGAGAGAGAGAGAGAGAGAGAGAGAAAGAGAGAGAGAGAGAGAGAGAGAGAGAGAGAGAGAGAGAGAGAGAGAGAGAGGAAGAGAGAGAGAGAGAGAGAGGTAAAAAAGAATATTGATTGGTTGCCTTTTAAAAGACGAGGGCTGGGGATCAAACCCACAACCTAGGTATGTGCCCTTGACAAGGAAGACAACCCACATCTTTTCAGCTAGACCTCCTTTAAGAAGATTTATGAGAGATTAGTAAGTCTGAAATGAAGAGAAATAACTTTGTAAAAGCTGGATAAATAGATATGTCTATCTTTCACTCAGTTAATGCCATTGATTCTTATAGAAAACTGTTCTTCCCAGTTGCAGGGCATCATAAGTTAATTTTATGTCATCAGTATACTGTTTGCAAAACTATGCATTTCATCAACAATTAGGTTCCAACTGTGTCTATTTCTCCCTTTAAAATCCCAATTTTATTTCAGTTTTCAAAAGTGTTATTTGCCTTCTACATGCATTAAATGACACATTGGCATGATTAACATTCTCAATACCCAATGGTTTCTACATTTTTTTCCTGACTCTATCTTTCATTATAGCACTGAAACATTTCATCACATCACCTTCATGGAAAACAGAACAATCTCCTCTCCACAGTCTTCTGAAGCAAAGATCTCACCCGGGATGGCCTTAAGTTTCCCTAGCATAGGGCTGACTCCACCTTAGGTGCCCTGTGCTTTCTGTCTTTGGGCTGCTGACCTCCCTCCTGCACCTGCTCATAAGGAACCCACAAGGTCTAAGCACAGAGAGCCCTCCCCTCCTTTTCCTTAGGAAATGTGGAATTGCAAATTCTCTGCCCCTTTGAGAAGTAAATCTTTTAGAAACTTTCTTGCTGGCTTTATGAATTTAGGACCCTCTCTCCCAAGGACCTTGTTCAAAGCCCTGTCTTTGTAATGTGGTCCTCAAAGATCACAGTCCATCTCCCAGTCTGTGTGAGAAGGTGGGGGCCTCCCCTTATAGGCACCTTGTTCCCAAGATGTTAAACTATCTCCTGCCACGGATAATGAAAAAACACACTTTTCTTTGAGTAATTTCAGTTTGCAAACACAGATGAACTAGGAGCCCCCACCTCAACTCTTAAAGATTCTCTTTGCCCCTTGTTTCAGTTAAACCTGTAACCTGGTCCCTCTACCCTTTGGCCATAGACTCAAATAAAGTCTTGGTCTTTTTGTCTATGGCCAGTGTGATTTTTGCTCTGAAAATCTATAAACTTTCCTAATTCTTCCCATAATTTCTTATGTGTTACCTGTATTTATTTCTTATCTATTTGTTTCTCTCTTGTTAAATTCAAAATTACTAAAATTTGTTTAGATGTTTAATTTAATCAAATTTAGTCATATTCATTTCCCATTTAAATGGGTAACAATATTAAGAAGTGTTTATACAATATGTTGAAACACATTCATAGATATCAATATAATTTTAATGAAAATTCCTTCAATTTCCTTTTAATTTAATCACTAATTATTCTATACATCAAGTTATACCTGTGGACTTTTTATACTTAAGCATAAATAGCAACAGATTATCTAATATTCCTTTATTTACACACTTCTATTTAAATCAGATATGCAAAAATACTACAGAACTACAAATTAACTACTGGAAACAAATAGCGTTCATGTGCAAAATGCCAGATATTAAAGGTTGTCTGAACTAGAGATAAAAACTCTTCAAATGATGAAATTTTAATTTGCAAAGGATTTGAGAAATCTTATTAAAACCAACCTAGTTCAATTGCATCTAGGAAAAGCCCAGATTAAGATAATCTAAACAAGAATGGTCCAATACTGACAGACGAGTGATACTGGTGAGAACAAAACCCTTGTTTTGAAGTCTGCACCATGCAAGTTCCATGGATATTTTCTTTCCCAAACATATTTAATGAAATGGCCTTAATAAAAGTAATAAAAATGTACATGTTTCCCAAAGCCTTCAAATTAGGACTAAATTAGAACCCGTAGAAACATCAAAACACAATGTGATGGTTGTCACTGTTCAGTCTCTGCAAGATTGAGATCATTCCCAGTGTGAAGTCAATGCATGTAACGAAGGAGTGTTATCTCCAATGCCTCTCGTAGCCTGAGACACTGGAAGATCCCACCTGAGTCTTTTCTATAATCCTCCCTCTTTTTTTTTTTAAATCAACTCTTGACATTATATTGAAAAAAACGATTTGTTCTCCTTTGTCTCATCTGTGTATCCAATACTATTTGGCATCTATTAAATGAAAAGCACTCTAATGAGTGCTGCATCGAAGAGACAGAATCAGCCCTACATCTTGCCTTCAAGCACAGACTGGGGCAAGGAGTAAGGACAGAACTAAAGGGCAATGTGACATTCAAAACTAGTCCAAAGCCATAATCATGAAAATAAATAAAAAATAAATAAATAAATAGCTGTTCATGTTAGCACTGAAAGAGGGTGTTTGGTCATTTTGGAGTTTGGGGTAGAGTTCTTTCCTTTGTTTTTATTCAGAATTATTATAGAACTAGAGGAGCAGTGCACAAAATTTGTGCATGGGTGGGGGGTGGTCCCTCAGTCCAATCTGGGACCCCTCGAGGGATGTCCAACTGCCAAGCAGTCAAACATTCCTCTCCCAATCTGGGACCACTGGCTCCTAACAGCTTGCCTGCCTGCCTGCCTGATCACCTCTAACTGCCTCTGCCTGCCTGCCAGCCTGGTCACTCCTCACCACTTTCCTCCCCTGCCTGACTGGTGCCCCTCACAGCTTGTACCCCTGTTGGCCTGGTTGTCCCTAACCACTTGCTCCCCTGCCAGCATGATTGCCCCTCACTGCTGCATGCACCCTTGCTGGCCTGATAGCCTCTCACTGCTCCCCAGCTGCCTAATGGCCCATAACCACTTTTGCCTCAGCCCTGTCACTGTGGCTTTGTCAGAAAGGACATCTAGAAGGACATCCAGAAGACATCCGTTCTAATTAGCATATTACCATTTTATTAGTATTTAGGGGTGTCGAACTCAATCAGAGAAGGGGCCAAAATCTAAAATCCAGCCTAAATCGCGGGCCGAATGGTTTACTGAACAGTCATAAACTGTCATTGTGATGGAAACGCAGCGGAGTGCAGTGATGACAGCGCGGTGCGGGCCACATTGCAAGGCCTGGCGGGACGGATTTGGCCCGCAGGCCTTGTGTTTGACACATGTGGAGATGATCTAGTTTTTGCATTACTCTATCATGTCACAGAATGGGCTTCTTTGATGCCCATTTCAGTTTTGTTGTTGTTGTTATTGTTAATTCAGAAACCTAGATGTAGTGTAACATCATCTATACCTTGAGCATTTATTAATATCTACCTATTGTCAGATGCTGTGGTCCTACTATGATTGCTATAAAAATAAGTGGCATATTCCTTTTCTTCTAAGTTTAGAAAACAAAGGTTATATATCTGCATTCTTGAAGTACAATTATTTACTTAAAACTAAGTTTTCCAGGCATTTTTCTTATAGGAACATTCTAATTTTTATGAGCCCATCATCATTTAGAAGTGATTTTCTGAAATTAATAGATTTTGAAAGTAAGGTGAAAGAATTAGTCAGTGAAATC
This sequence comes from Pipistrellus kuhlii, assembly GCF_014108245.1. NCBI lineage: Eukaryota > Metazoa > Chordata > Mammalia > Chiroptera > Vespertilionidae > Pipistrellus > Pipistrellus kuhlii. Next base: position 821,937 of record NW_023425438.1, read on the forward strand.
CCAAACCAAGCTCTGTATTTTTATTTAAAACAAGAACAGGTGTTTCAGTGAGTTACAATTTCCTTAAGCCAATCCTAAGGGTCCCATCTTTTTTGGTTTTTTTTTTGCACCCAACATTGCTTAATATCATGCATTCATGGCAGTTCCTCTCTACCTTTTCCCAATTTCTTACTGCTACAGTTTGGTAATTTTAGGACTCCACTATGTGCTCCTTGTCAAATTATATCAGCGCAATGAAGTTAGACACATTCATCAAAAGTTTTAAGAATATCAACACTGTAAAGATAAGTCATGAATTTAAATGTGTGATTAAATGTTATCAGGTGAGCCAAATGGTATTTCCATTTAATAATCCTAAAGAAGAATTTTCCATAGACAAGCTGTCTCTACTAAGAGGTTGCGTGCTGAATGAAAAGAATAGGATATAGAACTGGGGAATGTTCTAGTTTAAGGTCTAATAGTTACCAAGCATATGAATTGGGCCAATGAGTCACTACCCTGTCAGTTACCTCCCATGGAAAACAGTAACTTTTTAGAGTACTCATAGTGTTAATTGTTAGGCTCATGGTAAAAGTGGACAAATGTTTGTGAAGCACGTTGAAAATGCTAAACATCACATGTCAGTGTGATTTTTCTTGATTAGTCCTAGGAATAAATATAGGTTAAAATTGGGGGTTAAGGGGAAAGCTAACTGGTTTAGTTAGAATAGAGTTACCATTCTTTAAACAAAACATGAAATATTCATGGAATGAAATAACGAATAACAATGAATATGTTTTTAAAGCACTACAAGAAGTGATTAAGCTTGCACAACCTAGCATAAAGCATTATTTTGGTCTTAATTAGGTATTGGTGATGTGAACATTCACTGTAAATGATTACATCTTAAATCTAAAAGCAAGCCTCTGTGCATGGTCTTACATAAAAACAGAAGAGTAAATAAACATCACAGGGATTTACGGTATTCCTTAAATGAACAGGATCCTTGATACTACTGATGACATGAATTGGATGCAGAAAGTTGGCCTTATTTTGATCACCTTTCACACCCTATTACACAACAGGTTCTATTAGCATCTGTTCATTAAATACACACCACACACACACACACACACACACACACACAGAGATCTTGTGTTATAGCTGTCTGTCTCCCCCATTCACCATTATTTCCTTTATCCTACCCATCTTATTATAAACATATCAACACTGATCATTCTGTTTCTAGCCTCAAATCTTCCAAATACCTGTTAACAAATTCCTTGTTATTGAAATACTCTTTCCATCATGCAAACAGCATCATGTTACAACACTGTCTAAAATTGTTAAATAAAGCTCTAGTAATAGGATCAAGCCTATTGTTTGAACAAATAAAGATCTTGTCTACCTAGCCAGTACCAAATCTTGCTACTTAACTCCAATCTCTATTTTATAGTTATATCAAGCTACTTATTGTAGCTTGATATAACCAAATAGCATTTCTCATCCACCTTGGGTTTTGCTGATGATTTTTCTTCTGCTCAGATTTTCATCTGCAGATATGAACAACTGGGGGAAAAGTCTTAGATCAAAGTCTGATTTTTTAAAATCTTTATTATTGAAAGTATTACATAGGTCCTTCTCCTCCTCCCATTAATCTCTTTCAGCCCATTCCAAAGCTTATAAATTTGAAGCCTTTCTATAATGTGCCAAGAAAATTATTTTATTCTTTATATTCTTTATATTATTGTTGCATTTTATACATTTCTTAGGGAAAAATGCATTGTTTTGTCTACTAAATAGCCTATGTCAAATATTTATTTATGTTTTTATCTAAAATTACTTGTTATTGTCCAAAAGGCATTTGTGGTGATTAACTTTCACATATCTTGAGGTCAAGAATTACACAATCATTATGTATCTCCAATCGTTGGCACAGTGCTTGATATATATAAGGTACAAATGAAAAAAATTGCAATGAGATAGAAATGGGTAGACAACAATAAGAAAGCATCAGCTTAAGAGAGTCAATAATACTTTAAATATATTAATAAACCAACAGATAAAACTGTTGAGTGCTTATTATGAAATTTTTCCTCAATAGCAATAAATTTCATAGGGCCAGTTAGAAATTAGAGTGACAATTTGAGTACAATTAGTCTGATCTGAGAAAGCTATGACTAACAGAAATTGATATACATATGCATACTTCACACACACACACACACACACACACACACACACACATACACATAAACAGCAGGTACATCAGATAAAATATAAAGTGGTTTTTATCCTGTCTCATCTGTTTTATTTTGTTTGTCATTGGTCTCTTTTCCTTGAAAAGAATAATATATATGTTACTAAGTAAACATCAGTACTCATTTTTTATTAAGAAACAAAAATAACCTGGCTGGTGTGGCTCAGGGGTTGAGCATTGACCCATGAACCAGTGGGTCCCAGGTTCGATTCCCAGTCAAGGCACATGCCCAGGTTATGGGTTTGATCCCCAGTAAGGGGCTTAAAAGAGCAGCCAACCAATGCTTCTCTCTCATCAGTGCTTTTACCTCTCCCTTCCTCTCTCTCTAAAACCAATAAAAAACATTTTTAAAAAGCTATGAAGGGACTCTCTATTTACTGTGAGGAATAATGTCAGAGTACTGGCCCAGCCCAGATGCCTTGCATTTGTAATTTCAATTCATCTTTCTAATAAAATCTGTGAAGGGCTCACAGCTCCCACTTTGAAGATGGAAGCAGGGCTGAGACCGGAATAAGTACCTAGCCAGCACTGACAGATGTTAATGGACCAGAAGAGACTTATCACTTTAAGGCCCTAGGACATAAGAAAGAGGAGTCACTCTTGAGTGAATTCAGGAGCCTAAGGTGATGGAGGGGAAACCATTTCAGTGAATTTTTACAGGAGAAATATTAAGGATCCTCCACCAACCCTTAGCTTGTGTTCAGTTCTCCCCCAGAAAAAGGAATCAGAGTTCAGCAAATTAGGCATTTTGATTGGTGGCACATCTCAGGATGAGTTAGAAATATCTTTGGAGAAGTGATATGGTATGTTCCTGAATCCCATAATAGACACATGTTTCATCTTGATTATCTCCTTAATTCTACCAAAGAGGAATAGAAACGATGATGATAATCTGAGTACCCATAAATCTCAGGCCTAGTGGTATTGTAGACCCAACAAGTAGAGCATCAGTCTATTACATCTGAGAGGCCCACCTTTCAGTGTAGGAGAGATGCAGTTAGGCAAGAAGATAAAACAGTGTGACTCAGTGGTTGAGCATTGACCCATAAACCAGGAGGTCACGGTTCAATTTCTGATCGGGGCACATGTCCGGGTTGTGGGCTCAATCTCCAGTGAGGGTCATGGAGGGGGCAGCCGAACATTGATTCTCTCTCATCATTGATGTTTCTACCCCCCCCTTCCCCTCTCTGAAGTCCATAAAAACAAAACAGTGTTAAATACTGTCATGGAGGGAAGTAGAGGCATTGTGGAAACAGAGATTGGGAAGCCCCAGAGAGCACGTCCTTGCTTACCCCTCACAGGGCACTGCACTTACTTGCTTTAATTCTCACAGCTAGAATTGTGCAAGGTCCCTAGGATGACCCCAATTTACCCACAAGATAATTGGGGCTGAGATAAGGTAGTTGGCAGAGAACCAAGTGGAGAAGCCAGAATTTGAAACGATGTTTACATAGCTTCCAAACTTGATTTTCAGTGGAGCATGGTAGTAAGGGCTGATTCATTCATCTTTCCTGCTTTACATACAGTGAGCCTTCCCATGAATCACAACAGCGCCCTTCATGTTCTTGTTGCAACCCTTTAACTCCAACTCCTCCACTCCAGGCTTTGCCCAGGTGGCCATGCCACTGACCACCTCCAGGCTCATTTGGGAAATGTGGACATAACCACAGCTCCTCCTACCGGTGTGCTAAGACATCAGTGAGTTCTGTGCCACAGACTTGAGGCTGGCAAACACTGGCTTGAAAAGCCCGGCAGTAAGTAACTTAGGTCTGTAACGATTCCTCATCTCTGCTGATGAAGCATAAGGACAGCAGTAGAACAATATGCAAACTAGTAAATGTTTCTGTAATTACAGAAAAATATATTTGCAAAAAACAGGTGGAGGGCCAGATTTGGCCTGCAGGCCTTCATTTGCCAACTCCTGCTATAAGGTATGGATGCAATAAGTATTAGTCAACGTGATTATTAGTGTTCATGCCTAAGAAATTGGGTTGCTAAATGCCTTACCGAGGGTCAAACATATCGATCAGGGTGAAGTGTGTCTGAGATGTTCTAAGTTCCAACCCAGGGTCTTCCTGCCATGGTAACTGTTCCACTGTGACCTTTCCGGTTGTCTACTGAAGGCTCATGTCATGATGAAGGTTTCCTGAGAAACAGATGCCCCTTTTCCTTTTCAGGCTCCAACTGGGTACTCACCGAGGCAGAAGAGAGGGATTTTGGATGGAAAAGTCTAATATGTTGGTAACAAATATTAAGATGGCTAACTTCTGCTGAGTCTGAAGATTGCTGCCCAGTGGGAAAGTATTAAAGCGAAGTTATTGCCATTGTGTTGGCTGTCATTTTCAATTAAATTTCAGATAGTGTGCCATCAAAGAAGGCATCACTTGAATATTCTGATTTTCCCACCTCTATTGAACACCTGAGGGACTGTTTGAACTCTCCACTGATGTTTAATTATCGCACCCTGCTCACAAGCTAGATTTCAAATCCTACCCCTATGGGCACATCTGGCCACTCCTCCTCTGAGGAGTATTGTCAATTAACACCTGGGTATTCTTGGCCTTCTCACTATGAACAGCTCATGTTTCTTATTCAGTTTTACGTTTGTAAATCCCTTAAGGCCTTTCAAGTACTTTAGTTCTTTGACATCACTCACAGGATCCCTGTCAGTTATTTTATGCACATCTCAACTCTTATTCCATGAGAGAGGAGTCCATAGAAGCCTGGGCCTCATATGGTAGGATGAAGGAGATGCTGAATTTTTCTCTCTAGGGAGCTGCGTTTGAATCCATTCTCTGCCTGGAATGAACTTTAGGACTATGGGCACATTATAGGACTGCTCTGATTTTGCTTCTTTATCTATAGAATTGAAATGATATCTAAGTCTAAGTATTTTTAAGGTTATATAAGATAACAAATGCTAAGAACCTTGGTCCATGGCTGCAGGTAAATATTTTCTTATAATACACACTCTGTATATATTATACAGTTATATTACACTCTACTTCATTCTCTCCTATTGACTTGTAGAGAGGATGCCCTTGGTATTTGATAACTGTTGCATGGATATACTATTAGAGTTCTGCACATCAATTGTAACTTAATGATCATAAACATGGCTTTTTTAATTATTTTCCATATTCTTCATTTATCTTAAATAAAATATAATGTCCATTGTATAGAGAAATACTCAGAGGGGTACATATTGTATCATGTATCCTTTTGAATTTCATTCTATAATATTTTCCTCAAACCACACAATTTTTATACACATCATTCTATTTATAGCAAAACTGCATTTGTTTGGGTCTTTATGACTAAATAAACAGATTCTCTAGGTTTACACACTCTATTTATCATTGCACATTTATCAAAGCAATTTCACTTCTGCCTGCATAAAAGAACTCACCGAAATAGGCAGGGTGTGGACTCATCAATCTGATTTCACACAGGAAAACACATGGATGGAGTTACAGTGACTACAGATACGTGCACGATAAGAATATTCGGACTCTCAGTTCTTTAAATACATACCACTGTCTCTTGCCATTACCAGCAAAATGAAGAAAAACATAAAGAAAGGAGGGTACGAGGCTGGTGTGCAAAGGTAAGAGCTGTCCTAAGCCTATGTGAGCGACAGTTCTACCTTCAAGCAACATACATATTGGGCTCCTTCAGTTTTCCAATATGGTAAGTTTTGTGCAGTAAAAAATAGCAATATTTGAGCAGACACAACTAAGAAATAGCAAATTGCCAGGTAAGTGGATGGTTTCCTCTCATTTTTGCTACAAGTTTTATAATTTTTTTACAGACATCAATTCCTACTAGAATGTGAATTTACTATAATGTGAATTGTATTCCAATACTTTCTTGTCCAAGAGGTGTTATTACCATCATCAATATTATTATTATCCGCCCCCTTTCTTAATTTTCTTTTTTATTATTTTTATCTTCTTCCGCCCCATTTTGAAAAGATGTTTTATTGATTTTTTTTTTTTAAAGGTGAGTGGGGCGCCAGACCAAGGCGGGGCACCAATGACTGTCATTGGGATGATAGTCTCTCTGTTACTAAAAATTCTTTGCTTCCACGTGCCAAGGCCCTATGTGTTGCTCACACCTACTGCTGTCACCAGTCCTGCTTGCACCCTCAGCCAGCACCGTCAGCTCCTAAGGGCTCCTCTACCTCCCCATGGTTCTGAGGGGCGATCGGGGCAGCAGCCACCACTCACACCCGCTGACAGGGCTGGCTCAGCTCACATCTGCTACTGGCACCAGTCCCAATCGCCCCATGCCATTACTGCATGGGAGTGGTAGAGGTGGGAGTGGTGGTGGCGGGAGTGGTGGTGGTGGGAGTGGTGGTGGTGGGAGTGGTGGTGGTGGAAGTGGGACTGCAAGCAGACAGGGGTCTTGGGTCCACAGTGGGAGGGGCCAGGCAGGGGCACAGATGATGGACCAAGACCCAGCCCTGTGCCCATAGCAGATTTGTGGCCCACAGTTCCTTTCAAGGTGTACGAATTTGTGCACTGGGCCCCTAGAATAATAACAATAATAATAATAATAATAGCCGGGACCGGTTTGGCTCAATGGATAGAGCGTCGGCTTGGGGACTGAAGGGTCCCGGGTTCGATTCCGGTCAAGGGCATGTACCTTGGTTGCGGGCATATCCCCGGTAGGGGGTGTGCAAGAGGCGGCTGATCGATGACTCTCTCTCATCGATGTTTCTAACTCTCTGTCTCTCTCCCTTCCTCTCTGTACAAAATCAATAAAATATATTTAAAATAATAATAATAATAATAATAATAATAATGGACTGCAATACCACAAGTTCATCAATGGGTAGACCATCCACACAGAAAACTAGTAAGGAAATTCTGAACTTGAATTACATCCTAATCCAGATAGACCTGATATATACAGAACATTCCTTCCAACAGAAGAATACAATTTTTTCTCAGAGACATGCAGGGGCATTCTCCAAGAGAGGTCTCACTTAACCTCTCCAAGCCTGCTCTTCACCATTAAATAAATGGGGTTTAAAAAATGCCTTCTATTTTGTGCTGAAAATTACATGCTGAAATGCATATGGCTGTCTACCACCTGTCATATTACATGCTTAATAGGTTGAGCTATTAATGTTGAAGTTTTTATATTTCAAAAGCTGGTTTACATTTAGGGTTGACAGATTGAGCAAATAAAAATGAAAGATGCCCAGTTACATTTGAAAATCAGTTAACCAACAGATAACTTTTACTACAGGTAAGTCTTATTTATGGGGTGGAACGTACCTACACTAGAGATGATTTGATTTGAATTTCAAATTCAACTGCACCTCCTGCATTTCACTTGGCAACTCGACCTATAGCTCATGTTCTCTATGAGACTCTTTCAGATCCAACATTGATGAATTCGGCAAAATCAATTCCTTCTCCTCCCTTCCAGCTACACATGCACTCACCGGGAAGATCCCTTGGCGATGTCCGTGGCCTGCGCTGCCTCCTTGTTTATTGTGTGAACCACTGAACAGTACACACTTGGCCTTCACCATTATTCCTCCTCAGGGGAATCTCTTCCCTTCTCAGCCAGCTCTGTGCCTGCTCAGACCAGTGACTCTAAAGTAATGGATTGACATTCTCTCCTCTTTCTTTCCTAAGTGAATTCCAAAACAACAACAACAACAGATTCTAGAAAGAAGTCCTTTTTTGAATACGGATATACTCTGCTAGTCAAAAACTTGGTGAATCTGAATTCACAAAACACATGTTATGGGATGGAATGTGCACTACAAAAAAGTTTTTTTCATTATAAAAAGGTTTTTTCTTTTAAAGAGCTATTCCCTGGATGATTTAACATTGATTTATTAGACTTCAATATGCTCTCCCTCTCGAAGTTCAGAAAAAGTGAAGCGCAGCTAGGACACCTGTCTTTGCCCAGAGATGATTTACTGACAGTCCCCACTAAAAACACCTGGGTGCTTTTCAGTCTGAAAAACAGAAAGTGTCTCGCAAGATTTTCAAAGCAAACAAACAGAAATATTAGGTTGCTTCTCTAACTGAGGCAACGCATGGGATTTTTTCAATTCCTTTTTAAACTTTCAACAACAAAAGAAGTGTAAGGTAGCATATTCCTGTCTGTTATAATCCCTCAGCGGTCTGATTCAGCACTCTTCCTTTACCTATGGCGGATGGAATTTATTTTTGTAAGCAAGGAAGTTACTAAGCAATACCTTGCCCAAAACTTCTCAGTTGTTCCCTAATGCCTGTTCTACACTCCTCAGTGCCAGACAGAGGAGAGTGACTGCATAATTTTTGAGAATGAAAGATAATGGTCAATTAACATAAATGTATTTATTGTCATTATATTATATATCAGAAACTAATTTTAAGTAAATAAAAGTGCATCCATTATAAAGCAAATTAAAAAAATAGACTATATTGTTTAGAACATAGCAGTAATGTATAAGCAATAATCTTGGAACATGTTCAGTATATCATAATCCATTTCTTAATCATATATGTCATTAGCAATTGCATGTTATTGATATTTTATGGAGCAAGGTACATTTTTTTCATACACTTTTATATTTTAAGCACTTTTATTAAATACTTACAATCTCCTTTAAAGTTACACCTAATAATTGAAAAGTAATACTTTTCCCTTCTTCAGCTAACTCTTTTCTACAGACCGTATTTCAAACTGAGGAAATATCTACATAAAATGCTGAGACAATTGATAAGTGCAAAGTAAACCATATTAAAAAATGATTATGTTTATAAAACTAAATTTGTCAAAATAATTGTAGCAATGGTTTTTTGAATGTTTACCAAATTAGATGTTAACAAAATCATTGGCTTTTTAAATTTTACTTTTCACTTATAAAATTATAAACATAACTATTGAAAATAAGAGTTCCACCAGAAAATTCTTTCCAAATGTCAATCCATTTCGAAAAAAATTATAAATCATCAAAATTATATTCTTCATATCATGTTGTTTGTGAAATTAAATTTATTCAACTTATTACCTATTTTGTAGAGAGAATTTTTAATGTTTTTTTGTTTCTAAGTTTTATTGTTAATAATACAATTTGTTAAAAGCATAAAAACTAAAGTTTTGTGCTCTTAAAGTTGATATAATTGTTGCTTCCTCTTTTTTTCAGTTTTAAAATTTCAACTCAGTTGGCCTTTTCCCAGTTTTTCACTGTTCATGGGCCATTTTGTTGTGGCTGCTGGTAGAGCTCTTAAAATATTCTTTTAAGTTATGCTTTAAAATTTATGGAGTAAATATTTAAAAAGACATAGAAAGTATGTTTGCAATAAAAACCACTAGACAGCACTCACTGCTGCCTAACTGACTAACTAACATGAACATGGTTTTATTCCATCAAAATCTCTTGCAATTAGACAACAGAGTCAAATTATATAATTGTATCAATTTTGGGGGTCTAATGAATTCCAGGGATTGGGTAACATTGAAATCTATACTTAGAATAGGGTTATATGCAAATTAGCCAGGACACCATCACATAACGACCTATCTACAAGCAATGGAGAGCTACAGAAGGGTGGGGCAGTGAGCTAAAGCATGGGTCAGCTAAGAGAGGCAGTGGGCAGGATGGCCAGCTGAGGCAAGAGGCAGCGAGCTACTCTCGCACAGATTTGTGAGCTGGGCCACTAGTATTTTTATCTGCACAGAACTCATAATGAAACCTGAATAACATTCAGAAGTCCATACTATGATTAAAGCTGAAATTAATCACAGATATAATCCCCAAACCACATTTTATAGATGAAGTTACTGAGGGTAAGCATTTGATAACTCAAATGAGTGGATTTCTTTCTAACAAGATAAGGTTGGAAGGTCCATAGAATGCTCTGGTCTCTTAGGGCATATTCTAACAATATTCTATGTACCCCCACTTCTCCACTCTCATGGGCTCAGTCTGAGCTTTGGAGCCCCCTACTGGGGATCCAGCCCACGACCTTGGCATGTGCCCTGACTGGTAATTGAACCAGCGACCTCTGAACCAAATCAAAGTTTCTTAGAATACAATCCATCCTTTCTTCATTTCTTTCTCTGCATTTTCTTTCTCTTGCATCTCCTTAATCTAATTGATTAAGAGGCTTCGACAAATAAGAGAATGTAATTTCTCTAAGGGCAGTGATACATGTCTTACTTGCATATGTCTTAGACAGCAACTAGCAGACTGTCTAATATATTGTAAGTGTTCAATAAATGTCTGTTCCATAAATAAGTGAAGAGATGAGTGTTCACGCTGGATACAAAGAAGCAGCCTTATTTATTATTTCTTTGTAATTGCCCAAAACTCTGCCATTTTTTTCCACCATAAAATTACTTTGATGGCTTAAATCCTTTTAAGGTTGTCATGAAATTTCAATAAAATAATTTGTTGTGCATTGTGCCTGACAAAGACTCAATACATAGCTGATCCTGTTCAGTTTGCACAATGGCTGTACTCCTGAATGAGATCAACACAGTCCTGTCCAGTCATGGACACAGTCATGTCCAGCTTTACAGACCTGTGGAACAGCAAGAGGGGAGGCAATGAGGCAGGGGCCTGGAGACTCTAAGCAGGGATGGAGACTACTAGAGCAAGTGTTTTTACATGGAGAAGATATTTGCAGAAGAATCTAACTCACTCACAAAAATAAAGGATATACACCATCAATTTGTTTGGACAAGTATTGGACTGCTTCTCTCATAAAACCCAGCCAGTTTTATGGAATGATCTGGAAAGAACATTAACTCTTGATGAGGTATTTAGAGAGCCAGGGAGGAGACTAAGATAAGACATGGCTGGTATGAGGTAGCTCCTCAGAACAATGGTCTTCTCCTTCAAGTCAATTAAGAACAAAAACAAAACTCAATCACAGAACAACCCAGGAACCAAGCTTGATTGGAACCGGACTCAATTGTAAGAAAAGCAATCTTAGCAGGCAGAACAGCTGCTCATTGTGCATCCTCTTATGGAGCAATAGAGATAAGAGAGGAAATAGCGCTGCGCTGGAAGTGGGGAAATCATCTCTATGGCTGTCTGAGTCTGTCAGATGCTAGGTAAAATATTGAAATTCTGTCACGTAATCCAATGACCCCTGGCAGCACTGAAATTTTATAACTGTATTATTGCAATTAACCCCTTCCCAGAGTGCAACTCTTAATGAGATTGCCATGGTACTCTCCTTCACCTTATGTCGTTACCAAAGAAATCAATTACAAGGATGTATGTTTGCTTAATACTAGAGATTAATAAGATACTTTATTACAAGTACCTAGATATATAGCTCTTAAATTACATCCACACCAATTAACTGGATATATGAATCATTTCTCCCAATATTTCTAATACCACATACATTAATATAAAGGTAGGTTATCCCTGGAGTTTGCCAAGAGAATTGACCTCAAGATTCACATACACAAAGCCATTCACATGCACAAAGTAACTATGTGGGATCCTGTTTCTGTTAATTAGTTTGATGTGGTAGTATGCATTAAATGTACATAATTATTATTTGCCAATCACATTTTAATAAGGATAGAAAAACATAAATAGGGCCCCACATCCTGGAGGATATCGCTCCTGCTCATAAAGTACTGTTCGTCAGCCAGTGCTTCTAAACCTTCATAGCCTGATCCAGCTTCCTGTCAGGCAGCCTGCTTCCCTATATAACCAGCAGAGTCCAAGTCATGCCCTCACTCCCACTGCTTGTGGCTATAAAAAGCATCTCTCCAGCTGATGTGATGTCATGTGCACTCACATCCTGGTGTACCATCTTGGTTCACCAATGGGGAAATTCAACAACTGCATTATCACTCTGGGCATGCTATGTGCTTCACTTACCACTTGCAGTGTCATCCTCCTCACCCGTAGTGGCAGATGATCCAGTTCCAAATTCCATGTCAGTGGTTGCTTCCTTACACCCCTTCTAGTTTCAAAAATCGGGTTACCTAGGAAATAGAAACAGAACTCCTGCAAATAAGTGTGAATAAGTGTCTTAGTCTGCCTGAGTGGCCAGAACAGCAAAAATATTTATTATCTATCTATCTATCTATCTATCTATCTATCTATCTATCTATCTATCTATCTATGACACTCTGGAGGCTGGAAAGTCAAAATTCAAGATTCTAGGAAGGCTTGGTTTTAGTGAGGACTCTCTCCCTGACTTGTGGAAGGCCACCTTATCACTTTGTACTCACATGGGCACAATACCAGTCAGCTCTGGTGCCTCTTCCTCTCTGATCAGGACAAGGCATTGTTCATATGAGCTCATTTGACCTTAAAGTCCCTATCTTTAATACAGACCCATGGAGGTTAAGGCTTCAACATATAAATCAGGGAAGGGGAGTATAATTCAGTCCATAGCAAATGGTCAAGGTTTGATACCCCCACATCAGTCAGTAATTGTCTGTAGGCCACTTGGGAGTATGATTTAGTTCTCTTCAGCTGAGGCAGTCTCCAAGGAAAACTGACAATGGGGGGGGGGGGGGATGAGGGGGTGGTGGAGCCTGCCATTGGCTCTCTGAGCAACACCCATAATATGTCCCTCAGGTAACTGCCCCCAACTGAGGGGAAGACCCCACAAAAGGCCATGATTCCTGGTGACAGGCAGCCTACATTGGATGACTGGTTGAAAGGGGTCTAAAAGGCCAATCATCCTGCTCAAATTCAGCACAGTTCTGCTGGGCTCTCCCAGCTCCAGGATTTCTGTAAGGTTTCCTGAATGCTAGTTGTCACTGATTCATGGAGTCCGACTCTTTCTGCCAAGAGAGAGAAGTACTCCCTTACTCCCTACTTCAGCCCTACCCTTCCTAGAGCAGAAATCGTTGACTGGAGTAATTCCTACTGAGAACTGTTTGCACAGTGATCTTCAACTTAGAGTCTTCTCTGCTCCCCAGGGAATCCAACCATGGGCACTGAAAATCAATGTATAATAATAAAATCACAATATGCTAATTAGACTGGACAGCCAAAGGACCTTCAGATGACCTTCTAGCCGGGGCTTCAAGGGCCAAGGAAAGCTGCCATGGCTGCAAGGGCCGAGCCCCTTGCATGAATTTCATACATCGGACCTCTAGTGTGTGTGTGTGTGTGTGTGTGTATGTGTGTGTGTATCAGACCATGGTTGTCATATTTACTTATTTAGTTAATTATTTTTTCTTTTTATTTAAAAAATACTGTTTAATTGATTTTTAGAGAGAAGGGAGATATTTAGAGAGACAAAGAAACATCATAAGATAGGAAAATCATTGATTTGCTGCCTCCTGCATGCCCCACATTGGGATCAAGCATTGACCTGACTGGGAATTGAACCAGTGATCTCTTGGTTCCTGGTCAACACTGAACCACTGAGTTAACCATTTTTTATTTTTCAATTACAGTTTACATACAATACTATACTAGTTTCAGGTGATTAGAGATTATGTAATTTACTAAATTATGATCCTTATAAATCTTGTACCCATCTAACACCATACACAGTTATTAGAATATTATTGACTACTCCCTATGTTGTACTTTACATCCCCATGAACACTCTGTAACTACTAATTTGTACTTTTAAGTCCTTTTACCTTTTTCAGCACCTCAACTCCCCCTTCCATCTCTCTATATCTATGAGTCTGTTTCTGTTCTGCTTGTTCATTTATTTTGATTTTTAGATGCAATTGTTGATAGATATGTATTTATGGCCACTTAATTGTTTATTTTTTATACTTTTGAAAATGGAAGGATTTTGAGGTAAGAAAGTTTACCTGTTTATACTTAGTTCTTTACATATCAGAAAATGTCATAAAACACTACAATAAGAGTAGCCATAAGAAATATATCCACACAATGTGTATTAAGCAGGCAACCAAAATGCCATGAATATAAAATTATAGTCACTATTAAATATGTATTGTGCGACGGTATTATTTATGAACCAGCACTTTACACTTAGAAATGCAAAGTCAGTGAATTGTAATTCAGTGAATCGCAAGATTACAAATTGAAATTCAAATTAAGTAACTTCTTTATTCACAGCCATATATCATGCTGAAGATAACCTATATCATTTTATTAGAAAAGCACAATTTAAGAAAATCTTAAAGACTTCTTTAACCTAATATTTGCAAATGCATATTTGTTAATATTACATTTACATGTATATACTGCTGTTTCAGCTATATTTCTTAAATTATCTATAATCATGGCAAAGCTTCTTTGCATCAACATAGACGTCTTTCTAAATCTGGTGATAAGTAGGATGCTGATGTTGAAAATTAATTGGCTGAGGTAATCTTTCAGTTGTGAACATTCCAATTCTAAATGTCATTGTACACTATGAAAATATGTTGAAATTTGCAAACCTTCCCATAGCACAGGAAGACAATAAAAAAATCACTCAGATCACCCAAACTCTGTGTCACCTATGGAGACTTATAGGTGGTTTAATCAGTCAGCTGTTTCAACAGGTGGCATTGTTCAGTGCACCCAGGGGTCCTCAAACTTTTTAAAGTGGGGGCCAGATCACGGTCCCTCAGAGAGCTGGAGGGCCGGACTATATGAACTACTAATTCCTACTGTAACACCTCGGCTGCGCTCACTGCCCAAAAAACCTGGCGGGCCGGATCAGACTCCTCTGCGGGCCGCATGTGGCCCGCGGGCCGTAGTTTGAAGATGCCTGGTAGGAGCTCAGATGAGGATGTCGAAAATGAGATGTTGAATTTGGGCTGGCCACTTGCTGATAACCTTCAGCAATGTCCTTCATCTCTCTAAGTCTGTTTATCTCTAAATCACAGCTGATAATAGTAATTAGTGAAGAGTTGTTTCTAGAATAAAATGAGATAACGGATCTGAAAAGATATAGCACCCAGTCAAGAAAGGTGGGTGGACCAAAACCCGTTTGGGTCAATGAATAGAGCATTGGCCTGTGAACTGAAAGGTCCCAGGTTCGATTCTGGTCAAGGGCATGTACCTTGTTTGCAGGCACATCCCCAGTAGGGGGTGTGCAAGAGGCAGCTGACCGATGATTCTCTCTCATAGATGTTTCTAGCTTTCTATCCGTCTCTCTTCCTCTCTGTAAAAACTCAATAAAATATATTAAGTAAAAAAAAGAAAGGTGGGCAGTTGTTATTACGTCTTTTACTTACCCATGTGAAATAGGATCGTGTATTAAAAGAGTGCTGGAAACTATCCAGTGTTATGTATAACAGGGTTTGTTAACTACCATCCAAGTCATAGTTCCCTGATTAATCCTGAAAGCTAGCTAATCTCTGTCACTGTACCAAGGATTCATATAATTACATATAAATAATCTTTATAAAAACTTGAAATTAGGCTTTATTTGTTCCTTTGTACATATGAGAGATTTAAAAATCAGAGGAGTCAATGATTTGTCCAAAGGCAAACACCTGACACAACGTTTGAATCAAGTGTCAAATGTATATTGTTCTGAATAAATAGTTTGCACTTCCTTCCTATAATACACTGAGTGGCCAGATTATTATATGATCTCTGAACATATAATAATCTGGCCACTCAGTATATATCTTATATAATAAAGAATTCTTAAAGATTTTCTTAAATTGTGCTTTTCTAACAAATAGGTTAAAGAATTCTTTAAGATTTTCTTAAATTGTGCTTTTCTAATAAAATGATATAGGTTATCTTCAGCATGATATATGGCTGTGAATAAAGAAGTTACTTAATTTGAAAGTTGTCCCCTCAACCAGGAGTTTAACCAGCACACAGGCCTGCCAACCACCCATGTCTCCTCCCCCTAGCCAGGCTGGACCCCACCTATGCACGAATTCATGCACTGGGCCTCTAATATATATACACTGAGTGGCCAGATTATTATGCATTCAGAGATCATAATTATCTGGCCAATCAATGTATATTAGCTTTCTAAAAAAAAGAATGGCAAGGAAATTGCAATGAACCATATTAACTATTCTCTGAAATCTCTTCCAATGTTAACATTTTCTGATTCTTTAGCTGGCAAATTTCTTACTCCTTACATTCTCACTTTATCTCAAAAAATTTCCACAGAAGGAAATTATAGCTCACCGGCTTAGTGAGCTTTCATGCAATCCAATTTATAATGTCCATGTCCTCCATCTCAAAATCACTGGCAGTTTTATGGCTCCTATGAACATACTAAACTGTTCGGTGGCTGAGCGCCAAAAAAATGAAACCTGAGTATTCACAAGTCTCTGTCTCCACAGACACCTGACAAGGTTTTCCAGTAAAATAGAAAATAGGAATTTAAAAAGTAGTCAAAAGAGATGAGTGATTCCTTAATGTTATTTCCCCCTTATTTTTAAGATAAAGTCATTGGCTGTGGAGGACGAAGCAATAATCAATCAAACCATACTCTTTTTAAAGGAAGACAGGGGGCCGAGACTGGTTTGGCTCAGCGGTAGAGCGTCTGTCTGCAGACTGAAGGGTTCCAGGTTCGATTCCGGTCAAGGGCATGTACATTGGTTGCGGGCACATCCCCAGTATGGGGTGTGCAAGAGTTAGCTGGTCGACGTTTCTCTCTTATAGACGCTTCTAGCTCTCTATCTCTCTCCTTTCCTCCTGTAAAAAATCAACAAAATATATTTTAAAAAATTGTTAAAAAAAAAAAATGAAGGCAGGGGTATGAAATGAAGAAAGGACACCATTTTGAGTCAGGCTCACCTCCAGGGGGCGTGGCTGTTTGCTATAGGCTGTGAGGGCACCTGGCACCTGTGTGACTCAGGCTTTTAGTGCTGCTTCCAAACTCAGATGCTGAAAGGGTCAGATATTAACATTTTACAGCACAGTTATAACCGCCTATTATTTACCTCACAGCTCACTGAGCTCACGGTAACAGATTTCTTTTTAAAGAGAAAACGATAGGCCAAATGAGGTTAATATTTTTACGAACCACAAAAATGCATAAGGGGTCCTATATCTCTCCCCTTTTTCCTCCCCCTGGGCTACATTCTGGATAAATCTATTCTTAAAATAAGAACTACTCAGTTGAATATAAAAACATGGATAATAGCCCAGTCTAGACTTTTGTGTGTTCCTAACTCAATATATGATCCATTTATTTAAAACAGTTCTTAAAAACCCTAACTTCACTTAGGTTTGGTTAATCCCCTTACAGTGTGTGTTTCATTGGCTCTGTAAGTCTGGATAAGTAATGTCTCCCATGGAGAATATGGAAAGATGACTCCCATTACCCTTTCGATCCTCTGATCTTCCTTTTGCCTCTGTGGTATAGATGTGTGAAGTGAGTTTACCTTGCTTGGACTGTAATTGCTCAATCCTGCCAAATTGCTTTATTCGTTTAGCTGTGCCATTGGGAACATCATTTCCCATTGTTGTTCTACAACTGTGTTTTACAAGCCCATGTCACCAGAATTTAAATGATGTCACTATGGGTAAAAGTACTAGTAAGAGCAAGTAGTTCTTCATGGATTATTTCAGGGATCAGCTAAAAAGATCACTCAGAGTGCCCAATAAAGAAGAATATGTGTCCTTCAAATTTTTTGCATGTCATCCTCACAAACTTCAAAGGTTTATCTCTTAATATTAGGTAAAGACAGACTTAGAAATAAAATCCTCTATAGTACATTAATTTTAAGTCTCTTAAGGTAACCATCAAGGGCGTAAGGCCTCCAGATGGAGGGAATAATGGTATCTAAAGAATAGAAATTGGAAAAGCTGTGGTACTTTTATTCAACCACAACAAGGTTTTTTGGTTGGAGGTTGAGTGCCCCCATTCTCCACTACATTCCATAAAGCCAAGTGTCTATTGTTTTTGCAAAACCATGCATAGGATTAGATATTTGTTCTCTGAAGAAATTTAATAAGAGAAATGCCAGGCCTGGGAACACAATTCATCAAGCACAGAAGTACATGCTAGACAGCACAGCAGAAGGTGTGAATTATGTGCAGACACTGATTGGAGTCCATCCTCAGAACTTTCATCCGCTGGTGGTCAATATTACACCTCCATGCTGAAGATGGAATGCAAAATACTAATATTTGTGGTTGCCACAATTAAAACCATCTGGTAACTTCTTCTGCTATCAAGAAATTTAACCACAAATATGCAGTCTCCCACACATACCACCTGCCATAAGTTGTATGGTTCCTCCCTCTTAAATATGAATAGATGGCAAGCTTTGGCAATAACTTTAATAATTATAAGCAAATTCATAATAAAAGGTGCAATGTAAGGACAGAAGGAACCTTTAAAAATGATATGTAATTGTCTTCAGAGGGAAAAAAGATCTGTGACATCTACAAATATCAAAGGTAGAAGAAGCTATGAAAAGAAAGTAAAAGCTTTTGAAGACCAATAAATTGATTGCTAAAGTAGAAATACTCAGTAAGAAACATTGGAAGCATAGTATATTCTTAGAAGAAATAGCCAAAATTAATACCACTGGCGCAGAGAACCCTCAACAGCGATGCTCAGAAGCAAAAGGCAATAACTACAAAATTCTGACAGAAAGAAATGTGACCCTCCAATTCTGAAACCAGTCATGTGTTCTTGCACATGAAATGGAATGAAACACCCATGAGTTTTACTTTAAAATCTTATTGAATGATGCAAGCTTGTCAAGCCAGACAGACATTAAATTATGGGTCCAAAGAATGTGAATATTTAGCAAGATGATTGATGCTGAAAACTAAGTCTTCAGAAACAGAATTAAAATTGGACATTTATTTAAATTATAGTTAAAAGAAGAATGGCATTTAAAGCATTGCCAATGTAAGCTTAATGACATAACCAAAAATATAAATCCTTATGGAGAACAGAGGTAAAAATATCATGTCCTCTACTAATGAAGGATTTGAGAAGACACTATTTAAAATTGAATCATTGAAAAAAAATCACAATTTCTTACCTTATTTTACCTTTACCTTATGTTTTGTTGTTTATAATGTAGATATCTGTTTTAAGACAAAAATTCCTAGTGATGGAATGTTTAAGTAAATTTTATTTATCTATAATTTTACTTCTGGCTTATTTTATTTCAAAAAAGTAAGTATTCTAAAACTAAAATTATATAGTATAGTATGATATAGAATCCTATCTGTATAAAAGTATTTTTGTCAGTTTATTATCCAATGTATTTATATATCTATTCACAAGTCCATCTAACCAGAGAAATATCTGGAATGGCATTTAATAAGGAATTAAAGTGTTTCTCTTTGGCTCTATTTCTGGGCAGTAGGATTTGGGTAATATTGGAGTTGGTCATTGAATGAATACTGGTTGACTCAAGAACTAGACCTGGGCAATCAGAAGTTTCTTACCTTCTTTCCTGTCCTTGGGATGTACAATAGCTTCCACCTGCTGACCACACAGCTGGAGCCATCTCAGGATGTAGCTTGGAGAGAGTAAGATTTTGTTGAGACCATCTGGATTGAAACCATGACTACAGCTTGTTAAGGTCTCCATATACATTTTAGAAATTCTGGCAGTGCATGGGATGGTCTAGTGATCATTCAGGCACCCCAGACAGGTGTTATGTACATGTTCCCTGGCTTATTGAACCTTCAACCTAGTAACCTGGAGTGGTCTGCATCTCTCTTTGCTCATCACGTATGGGGGGCCATTTTGAGTTTTACCAGTGGTTGTCAGCCAATAATTGGTAAGCTTGCCAGGAATCCAAAGAAATGGGTCTTGAGAAAGAGGCATCTACAGGGGAAATCCAATGACCACGGTGCTGGGGGGGTTAGATATTTGTGGGTCACCATGTGAGTACAGAGATGACCCCAAAGGCTGCTGCTTTAACACACTTGTTTGTTGAACTGCGAAAAGTGCACTGTGCGGAGAAAAGAAGCAAATGGCCCTAACTGGTTTGGCTCAGTGGCTAGAGCGTTGGGCTGCAGACTCAAGGGTTTCAGGTTCTATTCTGGTCAAGGGCATGTACCTTAGTTGTGGGCACATCCCCAGTGGGTGGTGTGCAAGAGGCAGCTGATCGATGCTTCTATCATGGATGTTTCTAACTCTCTATCCCTCTCCCTTGCTCTCTGTGAAAAATCAATAAAATATATTTTTTAAAAGGAAGCAAATAGCAGCAGTGATAGACTGGCTTCCACTGAGGGCAGTTCAGCTGGCCACCAACGCCCAACTAGAGGCCGAGGCTGGAGTCTGAAGGCCTCAGGCCAGAGAAGGATGTGCAGTTGTCCACCATGCTGCGGGCTGCAGGGATGGCTGACAATGCGGGAGAACAGGCAAAGCTGGAGACAGTGTGCCATTTTGTAGAGACTGGAGGGACGGGTTGCCACAGACTCAGGCCCAAGAGCTTCTGACAAAGTCTGATTAGGAGGCTAAGACTGATTAGGAGGCTAAGAGGTAGACTCCTTGGGAAAGTGAGGATAGTGAAGAGGGTGAGGGAAGTGTTGTGGTGATTGACAGTGAAACAGATGAAGCAACCCCATGCTGACTGACCTCTAGTACAAAGGGAAGTTTTAAACAGTAATTATCCCAGACTTTGGATAATAAATAAATACACCCCCTAACTCCTAGGGGAAAACTTGCATTCTTTCTCTGCCCCTTAAAGATGGAATCCTTATGCTCTTGAAATATAAACTCCCCAGGAGGTAATTGAAACACTGCCCATAATAGCAAGAAGGGGGTGGAGGGAAAGAGGTTTTTAAACACAGACTGCTATAGAAAATCCCTTGCTCAAAATGCAGTCTATGTCCTCTGTAATAGTATTTGTCAAGGGTAAATACAAATTCTAAAAGGCTTCTCCAGAAATATCAGTGCAGAGCTTTAGCGATTTGAACAGGTAACCTTTACTTGTTCCGCCTGCCAGAGACATAATTTGGATTTAACTGCTGTTTATACTAGTACACTAGTGACTTCTGTATTGTACCGAATTCATGACTACAATTTTGGAAGAAGAGATAAAAAGTCTCTGTTGTGTCTCTCTGTGTGCTTATGTATGTGTGTGGATATATATTATGCGTATGTAATATTTTTCTATCATCAGATGGTACGGTCAACATTGCTTTGCAAACAAGCTCTATCTAATTGGCTTATTGGTCTTTTGGTTTCAAGTTTGCTCATTCTATGCCAATGCTTCTAACTGAACGCTCTCCTTCACCCAGTCTTCTGCCCCGCACCTCCTGCTGTTGGAGAATGCCTTCTCTCATGATATCCTGTGCTTCAGTTGACCATTGCCTAGATCAAACGTCTACCAGCTGTATTTTTCATGTCTCTATCATCAATTAGAATCGGAGGTTCCAGAGAAAATGATTCTCATTTATTAACTTCTGTGGTGATGTTGGTGAGATCATCAAATAAGGGCTTGAATGAATTAATTCACAATTAATTGACAGAAATTGTCCTAAACTCTTCCTTTCTTAGTCTTAGCCGGGGTTGGTAACTGTTTCCTCTCTAAGGGCAAACAGCAAATAGTTATAAATTCTGCTCATGGTTTTTTGCTCATTTTCTTATGCGTCTTAATTTTAATTTTTAATAACATTTTAGAAATGTAAAATCCAGTGTCAGCAGAAAATCAGGCCCTGGGCCACATTGGTCAACCTTTGGTCTTAAAAATCATAGACACCAATGAACTAATCCTTGCCTGAGGCATGTTCACCCAGTCAGTGGAAATTATGCCAGACTATCAAAGATACATTATTGGTGTTTGCACTGAGGCTTAATCCCATGTGACAAGAATTTTTCTTCCTCTGATCTAGAATCTTTTGAATTTTCACTTCTATCAATTACCCTTGTCTATACCTTTGGCCACCTCATACAGTTCCAGTAATTCATTGATGGATAGAGGATTCCACTCTCCCACCAGAGAATGTGAACTCCAAAGATGAGAATCCTGTTGCTCCTCTCCCTTTTGGAATGTCATTCCTTACCATTGCCCTAGTTAGTGCTGATTGTTATGGTTCAAATTTAAATGCTTCGTTAGTGAATTGCAAAGAGTCCACAGAAGGGTTATTATTTTGATCTTGAATTGTTGTTTTCATTCTAGTAAAAAATGAGTGAGTTGGTAAAGCAAACCAAACTTTCTCTTTGGTAGGGAAAAGACAGCTATCATAGTTTACATTTTTTTAAAAATCTGAAATTGATCTTTGCCAAAATTCAGAAAAGGAGTGATAAGATCATAAGATAGCATGGTACAATAGGAGAATATTCAGGCATAAAAGTGAATCTTAGATGTTTTTTGAAAACAGGAAGACCAAATACTGAGATATAGACATCACACACACTGACCTTTACTCTTTACAAATCTTTACAAACCATATCATATAATTGCCATTTTACATACAAGAACACTGAATCTCAGGATTTAGATATTTGCCAGATATCCTTCAGTTAGTGGATTGAGGGTTAACATCTGTATCCTGAACTTTTCATTCCAAGTTATTTATGCAGTCAGTTTCTTGGGAAGATAGTTATAAAATAAAAGGAGAGAAGCTTTGACTTTTTGTCACTGGGAATTTTTTTCTAGCTAGAAAGAAGTAGGTCCCCTCCACCAGTAGGAAGAACTATAAAACATGGCTTAGAAATTATTGTTATATCCCATTGAGATGATTGGAAATCACTAGAGTATAATAATATGATAACTTCTTTATTGTTCTCAACAGGACTTAATAGTAGTTGATGAAAACATGACTTAAACTGTGAGAGAGGAGGTTTCTCTCCATCTGTGCCCCCGTACCTCACCTCTCAAATGAGCAGTATTATTTTGGATTGAAAGCAACAGTATTTAAAAGCATTTCAAATGTTAAGCTGTTGATACATAATGTTATTATGATTATATTCATTAAATTTCCTCAGATAATGAAGGAGTCAATGCCTCATTTCAAATGCACTTAAAAAAACACACTCTAATTATCTCTTTAAATATGCATTTTTATTTTATTCTATAAAGTATTAATAATCACATTAGTATAAGTCTGTCCTAACTTTTATAAATTATATGATTGTTGATTTGTGAGGCTCAAATTGATTTCTACAGTTGCTGTCTAGGGCAGCCAGCTCCCTTCTCTGGAGATGCACAGACTCATACACTAGGAAGCAGAGGCCTGAGAAGGGGGTCTCTGGCAATGAGAAGGTAGGCCCCACATGCCTGGAGTAACCACACACCGCTCCTGGAGGAGATAGCCAGCCACATCCGGTGCAAAAATACCAGGTGAAGACTCAGTGCTTAGGCACTGAACCTCAGCCAAATGCTTCCTGTGAAAACTAAGCGTTTAAAACACTCTGCAATAAGAACTATGAGATCTAGTGAGGGAGCCTGAGGTCAGCCTACAGGAACTAAAACACAAGGAAATAGTCTCACCCAGCGCTGACCTAGGCCAGCAGCCACCCTGGATAACAAAGCTTGTTTATTTCTTGAAGTGGAAGAACCAGGACTTGAGATCAGAGCACATTCTGGATGCCTTTATCATGGAGGGGATGTACAGACCGTGAGCACAGTTAGACTCGGCATATCTCTTATTCTAGATTGTGAATAGGTCATCCCCGACAAATCCTTTTGTTTTAATGAAATACCGAGTCCAGGAGCCTGCTGCTCTTAATAGACAGATAAGCCAGGTGTATGAAGTGTACCTGAGTGGTACCCGCAGTAGGGAAATGAAGAAAGTAGGCCAATTCACAAACCACATTAGCGCGGGCTTCACTCTGACACAAACATTGTTATTGCAAGATACTTCCCTTTACGTGGCTCTTTTTTCTCCTCTCTCCCTCTTTTTAAGAAAAATGCATCTGTAGGTGGTCCATTCACTTTTCAGCGATTCTTCCTCTCAGAGACAGGCTGCAGTGATTTCACACTCAGGGACAATGGATCTCGCTGCTCTTCATAAAATGCTAATGAGCTTTTTGAGCAACAGTAGCCCTAACCTGCTTCGTGAAAGAGCATCTCAGACTTTCCATTAGAGCGCCTGTAACAATACAGGGGGACGTCCTCCTGAGAACTCTTCCTCTCTGCCTTTCAGCCCCTTAGATTCCGTCTCCCCATGACACT
Source organism: Pipistrellus kuhlii (assembly GCF_014108245.1). NCBI lineage: Eukaryota > Metazoa > Chordata > Mammalia > Chiroptera > Vespertilionidae > Pipistrellus > Pipistrellus kuhlii. The sequence goes on from NW_023425438.1 coordinate 846,163, forward strand.
GTCAAGCCGCCCGGACTCTGATAGCGGAGCTTTCAGGTGTCTCTGCAGCTGGCCTGTGACACTTCGCAGCGACAGAAGCTCCAGCGCTGGGTGGCAAGGAGGATGCCGGCCCCACTAGACTTTATTTTCGGCAATGCCACTCCCCAGCTTGTGTGACACTGAGCGTGCGTTCCTTTGCCCTGGGGTAGTTACTGATTACATGTCACGTGTGTAAGATGGACCTGTTTCCAAGAAGCTGAAAGACCTCCAAAGGCCCTGACAAAATTAGTGTTTAATAAAGAAGTCCTGTTCAGCCGGTGTGGCTCAGCAGTTGAGCATTAAACTATGAGTCAGGAGGTCATGGCTCAATTCCTAGTCAGGGTACATGCCCTGTTTCAGGGCTGGGTCCTTTGGGGGCATGCAGAAGGCAGCAGAATATGACTCTCTCTCCTTATTGATGTTTCTATCTCTCTATCCCTATCTCTCCCTCTCTGAAATCAATAAGAATATATTAAAAAATAAAATACATTTAAAAAAATTCTTATGCTTTTCAATAATCTGAAAACGGGTAGAAAAAGTTCTTTAAGTAATAGAAAATTCAATGAGTTATTCTGTCTTTGAAGTAAAATGTAGCTGATGTCTTAATTCACATCAACGCATACAAAATATATTGTAATTTGAATCCTGAAAATATACTGTAATTTTATTTAAAAATAAAAATTATTTTTAAAAAGCAAATTTCAATTATTAGCTGATTCCAGATCAAAGTTTAATTCAAATTTATTTTCTTTTTCTAGGTAATTGGATTATAAAGTGTTTTTCATCTGCAGATATCAAAAATATAATTCTTTCAAAAGTCATAAATGATTCATTGTTATTACTTGAATACATTTTTCAGTTTTAATGAAACTGTCTTATTAATAAGATATGATTTGATTTTATAGAGTAGCATTTCACTATTAAAGCATTAGAAAATTTGGCTTAACTTAATTTGTGACTTATTAGCTCTTTGAATTTTGGCCTCTCATGCACGATTCTTTCAATCACTGGTGACTTTGTTTTATTAGTGTGTCACTCATCTAGTAGTAGATTGATGTTTCTATCTATAATATGGCCAGTAGAGGAGACAATTCATAATTTGTGACTTCTCAAAAACTACACATATTTTCATCCTCAACCATTTTCATGCTTAGGCTCTTGCTGGTTTTCTCAGGGGAAGATGATAGATGATAGATAGATAGATAGGTAGATAGATAGGGAAAGACCTCCACCGAATGTTAGTTCTGACTAGTTGAGAAACTTCAGCAGCCTTCTCACTACTTTTTTCATCTATTCTTCATTAGGGGAGGGAGGGTGCTGGATGAAAGAAGGTAAAGAGATAAGCCAAAGAACATATATGCATAACCTACAGACATGGACAACAATGCGGTGATGGCCAGAGAGAAATGGGGACAGGGCTGGGTGGAGGTGGGCAAAGGGCATTGGGGAAATGGAGACATCTGTAATAGTGTCAACAATAAAAAAAGGGGGGGAAAAAAAAGAGATGCATGATAAAGATGCTCACAATCTCCACAACCATTGAACACTGTTGGAGATGTTGGCCAATGTGATTAGACAAGAGAAAGGAGGTATAGGAATTGGAGAGAAAGAAGTACAGTCATTTATATTTCTAATGATAACTCTGCGCCTATGCATGTCATATTAAAACCCATCAGAATAATTGTGGCAAACAATAAGGAGTTCTAGTAAATTAGGACATATGATTAACATTTAAAATCAGTATCTTTTTAGTGCACATTAAAAACGATTTAGAAAACATAACTGAAGAAAATGGCTAATTTGTGATAAAGAAAAGTAAATATAATACACACATCTGTCTATATATATATAAAAGGCCAAACAACCAGCTGACCAGATGATTGGCTGGTTGGCTGGTAGGTGTGATACACACTGACATCAGGGGGAAGATGCCCAGCACAGGAGCTGCCGAATGACAGCAATTTTGCAGAGTGCTTTCTCTCACTCCAGGATCCCTCAGGGGATGTCCGACTGCTGGCTTTGGCCCCACCCCCACAGGCCAGGCTGAGGGACAACCACCTGCTTCAGGGACCTCTCTCACTCTACAAAGCCATTCAAACCCTGGTGCTGCCCCAGGTGTGGCCAGCCCCAGGGAGCGGCCTTGGGAGGTTGGCTCCAGGGTGTGTCCAGCCCATCAAGCCCAATCCTGCCCCACTGGCCACCTTCTAATTAATTTCCTTTCAATGTGCATGGATCTGTGCACTGGGCTTCTACTATTAATATACAAAGAAATAACCTTAGCCAAAATAAATACCTATAAAACACTCATGAGAGAAAATAGTAGTCTTGTGCAAATGCCAGGATATATGTTCTTAAATAGAAAAAAAAATCAATATAAGGAAGGTATCAGTTTTTCTAAATCAATTAACATTTTTGGAAAATTTGATTCAAACTCATGCAATATTGTTTCTGTCCCTAATGTAACTAAGCTAGAAGTCAAAAACATAAATATAATATAAAAATATCCAAACTCCTAAAAATTAAAACATCACACTTCTAAATAAATTATGTGTCAAAAAAGCCCACAGCATAAGTAAATACCAAATTAATAACAGAAAGAATCCTGAGAAACCTCCCAAATATTTGGAAATTAAACTATATACTTCTCAACAACCTCGTAATCTAATAATTTAAGCAATCTATTTAGACATTTAAAGGCAGAGCATAAAAACAAATCAAAGAGGAAATTAGAAACTTGTTTTTAACTCAATAAATACATACATGGCATATCACAGTTACCAGATGCAATTAAAGCTGCACTTGGACATTTTATTGATGTGAAAAGTGAAGTTTATAGAATGAAGGGAATGAATCCACTGCCATAAACTTAAAAGAGCTTTTCTCTAATCCTTTTCCTGATTATTTTTATTTATCCCTGGTATCTCATACAGCTATTATTATAAAAAAATATGTATTGGTAAGCTTTAAAATCACGATAATAAAAAAATGCTATCATCAACCAGTAGAAAAAAACAACAACATTAGAATACCTGTTCTCTTGTGCCCCTGTTACTGCTAGCTACTTCGTCATATGAATATTTATAAATGTTTTAAATTATGGATTTGTCTACAGTTTCCTTCTGGAGCAAATCAGCCCCACATATGCACAAGGAGGGGCCATAAATCAACTACCGTGGCGAATCATTGTTTTCGACTTTCTAATCAACACTGCCTAATATCCAGCCTCATTTTTCTTATGCTACAATCTCACAGAATCATTACTCTTTTTTTCAATTCTTACTCACCCCTTGGAAGAGAGATTTATTTTTCTTTGCCATACACCTTGATACTGTATTATTGCCCCTGAAAAATGACAGATTAGTGGTGATATAATGCTCTGTGTGGCACCTAATGACAGAGAGTCTATCTGGAAAATGCCAACACGAGAAACAAGATAATTCTATTTAAATAAGAAGAGTGCTGGAGAGATTAGCCATGGGACGGATTCAACAAAACATCTCATTTTTTTGCAACATACTAATAATGCCCTGTACTCATTAGCTTTTGAAGGGCAGCCTCTGGGCATTGCTAAGGCAGAGAAATAAGGAAGGGGCTCATTGAACATGGACATAAATCAGCACCAATGTCATACAGTCTACTGACATATTAAATGTTTAGTGATTCTCCCAGTAAATATGATGCACAGATCATACAATAGGTAGATAAGATGGAATTTACATACCAGTAATCATGGTGATGTTAGTATGATTATTATTGTTTTATAATATAAAATCAAACTAAATAATATAATAGGATGTAGAACTCATAGATTTCTCATTTCATAATGGTAGAATCTGAGATGAGTCACCCGGAGTCACCAGGCAGGCCACAGTGTAGTATGGATCACTATCCCTGAGTGACTTAGGCTATGGCTGTCTTGATTCGATGAACCTCAAGTGTTACTAACTTTTTTTAAAAAGACTTGTACAATTAATCAGCAGATACTTAAAGACTGCCTCTATGGACCAAACTTTGTGCTCGGTCTGGGGATAAATTGGTGAACTACATCAACTGCAAACTATAATTTGTATCTTCATGGAACTTCAATTCTAAATGAGCTCTCTTGCCCACTCTCATAGGGTACATGGCATTGCACACTGCAGGCATTTCCCTGGGAATTGAAAGAGGCTTCTGTTCTGGCTGGCTTTGCTGAAAAGCACCCTACAGCACCTTTGTCACCTTCACACCCCATACTCAGGCTGTAAAGACACTAACAGAAGCTAATATTTTGTGGAGCGCCTTTGAAAGCTCTATCCCATGCCCTTCAGACATATTCACAGTCAATTCCTAGAGATGCCTTTCCTTTGACAGCAGTGTAAGCAGTGACACAACAAGGTTAAAAGTGAGCCTCAACTACTAAGGTCTAGAAGTCTTGGAACCAGGAGTCAAAGGAAAGCAGCATGACTCCAGAACCCACACTTGTAATCATGGAGTGGTCGCCCTACTACCTTATACTGAACACAACTCTGACACAAGCCTGAGTGCCCTCTCTTCTGTACTCACTTCTATCACCTGCCACAGCCCGGTATAATGTCCTTCAGAAACCTCCCTGGAACTCCCACCACTCACTTAGTGCTTATGCCTTATCGCATTCACTGCACGAAATGACGATCTCCATTGTGGTACATTTATTTTACTTCAATGTTGTACAATGACCCATCACAGGTAATTTACATGTATTATTTTTAATCTTCACATACCCTTTTAACACTCCTATGAAGTGTATATTATTACCCCCCTCCCCTTAAAAAGATAGAATTATTTGGCTTGCCAAGGCCACAGATGTCCTGTGTTGAGCTGAGATTCCAGAGCATCTAACGCCTATAAACTCAACGCATGTTAACTACACACTGCTCTTTCTAACACTAAAAGATCCCATACATGACTACATCATTTAAATTTTTATTATTTTTTATTTTTAAATTTTTATTGTTCAAAGTGTTACATGCATACACCCTTCCCCGATTGACCTACATCATTTGTAGAGGTAGAAGATGTACCTATTTATTCACAAGGAAAGAAACAAAACTAAAATCCTGTAATTATATTATGGTATCTGTGCTAGTTTCCTATTGCTGCTCAGCAAATACTATACACTTTGGCACAGAACATCGTGAACTTACTATCTTAGTGCTGGGGTCAGAAGTATTAGGTCTTCCTGGCTACCCTTAGGGCTTGAAAGGGCAGCATTTCTTCTGCAAGCTCTAGACCAGTGGACGGCAAACTCATTAGTCAACAGAGTCAAATATCAACAGTACAACGACTGAAATTGCTTTTGAGAACCAAATTTTTTTAAACTCAAACTTCTTCTAATGCTACTTCTTCTAATGCCGCGGTATTTTGTGGAAGAGCCACACTCAAGGAACCAAAGAGCCGCAGGTGGCTCATGAGCTGCAATTTGCCTACCACGGCTCTAGAGGACCATCTGTCTCCTTGCTTTTTCCAGCTTCCAGAGTGTGTTGACATTTTTCCTTTCCTGTCCCTTCCATTTTCAAAGCTGAGAACAGCCAGTCAGGTCATGCTCATGCTGCATCATCCTGATACAGACCTAGTTCCCACTTCTTGCATGTATCAGACCCTTGAGGTTACACTGGTATAATGGAGTAAGGATGACCTCCTTCATCTCAAGGTCAGGTGATTCATTCCATCTGAAACATTAATGCTTCCTTGCCATGTAACAGCATGTAAGTTATGGGTGCATACCTTGGGATGAAGGCCATTGTTCTTCCTACCACAGCGTTGTGAACCCAATTAATTCTCTTACTAGCCTTTCTACATTGTGTACCTGAATGAGAACTCAGGTAAAGAATGGAACCATGCTAGGAGGGAGTCAGGGAAGGATTTCAATAAGCTATGACTGTAGCTTGAGTTTGAAAGAAGAGGCAGTAATTGGTCAGCATGAAATATGACAGCTGGGATATAAGACAGAATGGAGAAAGGGCTGAGGGAGGGAAAATCATTTTCACCTAATTTGTATTATTAATTTGCTGACATTCTAAATACGATTTGCAATATGTTGTAAAAAATTAGCACTGGCATCCAGATTTAAAGCAATTTCATGGGCTTTCCAGGCTAGGAGATCAAACTAGGATATTTAATCCATCTGTTTAATTTTGATAAAAAGATACTAGATTCTTAAATGAAAATATATCCTCAAAAAATAATGTCCAGATGTTGAGACTCAGAACTACATGGTTAGAACAACTGTTAGTTGTAAGAAGAACACACTCAGTGTGTAAGAGAAAATACAAATGCAGTGACTCCAATTAGCCATGGACACCTAGTGGCTTTCTCCAGCCTCTTCCCACAGGTGGGCAAACACTCAAAGCTCAGGCTGTTGTTCCTGAGGTTTTCCTAGGAAAGAATTGAGGGCGTCCTGTGGCTAACATGGCAGCACTAACCTGTGAGCCATGTAGGTACAAAGCATGGTTCAGGATATACAGGATAAAATCACCGTGAACAAAACAAATGCAGCAGGAAAATTGATTCCATCTTCTCATGCTTTTAGACCGGACAGGATGACTAGCTGGTACTGCCCCATATCTTGGAAGCAATCTCGCAGAAAGCCTGGCAAACACATTACAGCATAGCCCTGCTTTAGAATGTGCTACAGTCTTTTAAAAGCATTATCTTGTTTAATAGGAACGCTTCCATTTCTTGGTACTTTGTAAATTACTTCCCCCCCCCCCCCCCGATATTCACAAAAACACTGGCAAGGAGGCAGGAAATCTGTTTTCTCAGCAACTTCACACAGAGAGTGTCAAATAAACATGTATTACATAATGGAGTTTTATAGATAAGTAAATGGAAGTGCAACGTGGCTAAAAGATATTTGTTAAGTCATTTGGACACATCTTTTATTTTTCATTTTGATTTTGTATTGTTTAAAAATATTCAAAATATTTTATATATTATAGTTAAACCAACTCATCTTTCTGTTTTCTCTTTTATGCTTTAAGTCTTACAAAATAACTTTCTAACCAAAAACAAAGTCACCTATATTGCCTTAAGTTTTAAAAAATATGAGTTGGTTCAGTAGATAGCATGTGGGCCTGCAGACTGAAAGGTCACAAGTTTGATTCTGGTCAATGGCAGGTACCTCAGGTGCAGGCTAGATTTCAATCCAGACAAGGTGTGTGCAGGAGGCAACATGTGTCTCTCTCACATTGATGTCTGTCTGTCTCTCTCTCTCTCTCTCTCTCTCTCTCTCTCTCTCTCTCTCTCTCTCTCTCTCTGTGTGTGTGTGTGTCTCTCTCCCTTCCTTTCACTCACTGAAATCAATGGAACAATGTCCTAGGTTGAGGGTTAACTAAAGCAAAAAAAAAATTATCTATCTATCTATCTATCTATCTATCTATCTATCTATCATCTATCTATCCATCTATCTATTTATATCTATCTATCTATCTATCTATCTATCTATCTATCTATCTATCTATCTATCCATCCATCCATCCATCCATCCATCCATCCATCCAACTGGTGCATGGAAAAGTTCATATCCCAAGAAGAAATGGTTTTTACCTGGTTATTAGGAGCAGAGAGAGCCAGAATAGACATAAAACCTATGTCCATAAGGATACCATGAGGCCAACCAAGAGATTTCAGAGATCTATTTTAATCAATCTTCTCCCATTACTGAGATTCTCTTGGTGGCTGGCATTTCCCCCAGTTATTCATGCTTTCAGCCTGAGTCCTAATTGACATACCATTAGTCAAGAGTTCACCTAAGAGTATAATCAGAGATCTTTCTCTTGGAACAGGGAACAAATATGAGATTATTTCTGGATCATATGGGTAGTTGCCTACAGGGAGCTCAAAAATCCAGGCTTCAGAGAAAGAGAATGCAAAAAAAAAAACACCCAAAAAAACAAAAAAAAACAACCTACCTCTTAGAGGATAGAAGAACAAATGAAAAATAAAGAGACTCTCATCATTTTTTAATTGCTTATTCCAGAGATTTCCTCAGCTCAAGCTCACTCTGATCTTTTGGTTCTTTTAGTCACCATTCTCTTCTCTTTTCATCTTCCCAAGTTTTGTTAACACTGGCCTGTGCTGCTGCACATCTGGATATGTTTGAACATGAAATTATTTAGCTCAGGGAGTTATGTTGGTTTTGGTCCCTATTGTGCCCTCAGCATCTAAAATAACGAATGCACATAGAACTCTCAATCAGTAGCTATTGAATAAATGAATAAATTGCAAAAAAAATTGGGAAAATATTGACTTTAAAATAAAAGAAGAAAGTATAAGGTTCTATGAACTCTAAGATAAAGCAAGTCATAGTGTCAAGGTTGGGGGTCAAGTAACAGTGTCATGTATTGACTCACCTAAGAGGAAACACATTGTAGCATTCCTAAGTAGAATGTTTCTGTGTTTTTTCTCAAAGATGGTAAGACATTTCTCAAGGGAAGATTTCTTTAATAACAATTTTGTTAACATTTATGCATTTTGCCTATTTAGGATACCAAACTTAAAAAAAAACCATTATCTTTATTGTTGAAAGTATTACCGTTGTCTGTCCTCCCCCCATTGAATAGCATGCACAACATTTACAGAGAAAAGTATATCTTATTTAGAGTAGGATTCAATAAAAAGCATGGTTTGGAAAACTTAAAATTTACTAGAGGCACAAAAAGAAGGTAATTTTTAAGGTTCCAGAGAACATTAATTATAATGACAGTTTGTGTGGGAGCCTAACTCTAGGCGAGACTGGTAAAACGAGCCAGGAGAGCACATCACTAGGAATCCAAGAATCCCAACGAGGGCAATTGGGGACACTGAAAACCATGCCCCTCTTCACAGCTACTCTGATCTCCCACGGTGGTGATTCATTTTCTGTCCACATGACTCCTCAGCAGCATTCACCACCCCTCCTTTTGAGTGACAGATGTAAAGAAATCACTTACATTTTAAGTTCTTCAGTTTTTGTTTTTCTCACGGTACGTTGGTTGGTTGATATATTTCTCTATACTATTTTAGAACTACAAATTTTAGTCATATATGACTTAAATCAAATGGATTGTCTCTACTACATATATTTAAAATGAACACTAAATATATTTCGTAGGTGTGTTTTTTTTTTTTTAAGAAAAAAATTCCAGTTAAAGAAGCTTGATTTCTCAAGCTAAATTAGAGTTTCACACAAAAACTGCAAAAGGGTAGAGGTAATTTGGCTTAAATTGGTATGGCATTTATAGACCACGTTTGTCATCTCTTTCAAAGGCACCAAAATCACACCAGACTGCATCAGATTGGGAACAAAATAATTTTTCTGGACTGAGAACTGTTTCATTTCCACAGCTAGACTCGGGGTTTGCTACAGAAGGTGGATAAAAGGAAGCCATTAGTCCTCTGTCCTAGAAAGTGAAGTACCTCTGCAGGCTCCATGAGCTCATCATTTGCTACATTTCAAATATTATCGGATTTGTTTATTTCCCTCTCCTTGTGGGCAAGACCAGAATACAGTGGAACTAACTGATATTGAGTTCAAACAGGAGTCTGAAATCAAGAGAAGTAAAAAATACCAGGCTCAAAAGAAGTTTTGGCCCAGAAAGAAACTCACTACAGACTGATTCATATGTCTTGATTTCCCTTTCAGCATAACAATTACTGCTTGTCTCATTTTTTTATTCTTATAAGTATATTTCCAGTAGGACATGATCTCACTTATCTAGGGGAAATGGTGAACAACATAGACTGTTGAACAAGAACAGACCCAGAGATAAGGAGCCATGGGTCAGACTGTTGGGCCTCAGAGGGAGGGTGGGGATAAAAGGGAGAGATCAACCGAAGGACTAGTGTGCACATATATGAGCCTAACCAGTGGTCAAGGACAATAGAGGGATGGGGGGTTGGAATAGGGGATGGAGGGCAAATATGTGATACCTTAATCAATAAAAAATAAAAAAATAAAAATAAAAAAATACCAGGCTCTGTCCTTGGCATCGGTGGGGAACTTTACCCCAATATATAATTAGAATGCATCCTCATCATTTATGGATTCCATATTTGCAAAATAGCCTACAAGCTAAAATGTGTAACCCCAAAGCTAATAATCAGGACATTGCCAGAGTTCAGGAAAATACAAAGAATGGCAAACACTTTGAGCTGCCCATATGCACGTGCCCACTGATGTCCAGCAGGGTGAGGGAAGCCTTATCTTCACTTCCATACTCTGAGCAAGAGCCCCTTTTCAGTGATTTAGCTGGTACCGCCTTTTTGTGTGCCTTTTGTTGAGATTTCACTACTTAAAATGGCCCCCAAACAACATGTTGACATGTGGTCTAATGTTTTGAGCACATGAAGCTGTGATATGCCTCATGGAGAAACTATGTGAGCTAGATAAGCCTCATGCAGGCATAAGCTACAATGCTGTAAGCTGTAAGAGCAGTTAAGCGTTATGTGTGAACCAAGGAGGTTGGACTCCTGTCAGGACACCTATCCAGGTTGTAGGCTTGATTTCCCAGTAGGGGCCACATAGGAGGTGACTGAGAAATGATTCTCTCTCATCATGGATGTTTCTATTCCTCTACCATCCTCTCTGAAATCAATAAAAATATATTAAAAATAGATGGATTCAAGAGAGGTATAGGATAATAAGTAGTTATTATTGTATGACTGATTGAATTTGAGGTAAAGAAAAGTGTGGAAGTAAGCTGTTTAATATAATGATCATGTAGTCTCTTGGTAAGTAGCTGAGTCCAAGCTAGGGAGATGTACATAATGAAGTCTACCGCATTTAGTAAGGGGAAGGTAAAGGAGGAGTACTGGCCAATGAGAAAAATTTGAAAGTGATGTGATGGAACATTTATCACATGCCAAGGTTGGTTTGAGAAGGCTGGACAGGAATAAGACAGTCTATGAGCATCCTGATAATAGCAGCATGCTCACCATTGTTTCCTGCAATCATCTATAAAGATGTATCTATCCCTACAAAAACATTTTGTTCAGCTATCACCCCATCTCTTAGGACTCAAGCAAAAGTCCCCAAATTCACAGCTCCAGAATTAGATCCCAACTAGTTGATTTAAAAAAAACACCTAAGTTTATAATTTCCTTTTGGAGGAGATCCAGAATGTCGATGGCAGGCAATAAAATGTAAAGATAATTCTATAGCAGGGCCTCTTTCCTAAAGGACAACTATCTTACCCTCTGATCATTGCCATTTCTGGGTAATGATGCCTGAAACTGCCACCATCCTGAGCAGGAGGCCAAGACACAGAAAAAGCAAACTGAATAAAACCAAAAGGAAGGAAGGAGAGCAGAAGACATACCACCAGTTCCCTCCACTGTTGAATGTATTGTAAAAGAAAAATAATCTCTTTATTAATACTTTTAACCAGATTTCTATTATGTGCAGCAAACTCATCCTGAGAGAAAGAATCAATTGGATTTTATAGAATAAATGGAATATGACAAGCATCCGGGTGAACAGTGAACAAATAAAAACAAGTGTGGCAATCTTTTCTGACATTTGCATCCTGTAGGGTGATCATGGTGAAAGCTTATTCTCAATGACTCTTCTTATGATTCAGGGTGAGTTAGCTATGGCTAATGTCTCCTGGGGAAACAGTGTACACACATTCACATCCTTTAGGAATGCTTATTTTCATAAAAAGTGAAGACAATTTGGAGAATCATACATGATAATTATTGTCAAGCTATTTAATATCCACTCAACTGATATCCATTTCATATAATGCCAAAGTATAACAGAGACTCCTTAGATCCCAATGTTAGATGGGACTTCTACTATATGCATGAGAAATGCCTAGTGTTTATTTTTTTATTCTTTGGATCACTGGTATAGTCTCCTCTTCCCTCTCTTTGCTGTGGTTTGTGAGTACACAGAGGTTAATGCTATTTAATCCAATTCAGAAGGTTGGATTAAATAGCATAGATGTGAGTGGAGAAGCTCTCCGGTGATGGAGGTTTTCTAAAGATGCAACCAAATGTTTCTCTCTGACACTACGGAACTTTTAATCTCTACTCAGAAAGCCTCTTACGAGCACTTTATTGTGGCTGGGCCACACTGGAGATGGAAATGCAAGATGGGCGTAAATCCACTTGGTTGGGCTAAGAACAGACTAAAATAGCTCACTAGCATATTCTATGTCCCCTTTCACTGCTCTGGAATTCTGTGACCACATTTGGGACATGGCCACTTTTTTCAAGAATGAGTTTTTCTCTGTCTGCTTTTGCTCATTTGGATTGTGTGGCAGTATGTATAAAGGAAAAAGTAATATTTAAGTAGGTACTATGTCACTGAGAGACACTTCAGAATTATTTTCCTGTGGTTTTTAACATACATCCATAAGTAAGAAGGAAAACAGAGGTAAACTGGTCTCAAATCCTTTCCTAAATTGTGATTTCTTTCTCTTATTTATCTGGGCATATTTTGGCTAAAGAGACTTCCTTTAGTCATTTTGAATTGACCCTTCTAACTGGTTTCCAGATCCCATCTCTTTCCCCCCTTCCCTCCCAACTCCGCACAGTCTTTTGTTGTTGTCCTTATTAATGTGTAGCTCACATACAATATTATATTAGTTTCAGGTATACAAACACAGTAATGCCACATTTATGTAACTTACTAGAGGCCCGGTGCATGAAATTCATGCAAGAATAGGCCTTCCTTCCCCTGGCTGCCTGCATTGGCTTTCCTCTAGCACCCAAGACCCAGGCTTCCCTCACAGCCCCGGCTTTATCCAGAAGGACATCCTGTCTAATTAGCATATTACATTTTTATTTTTATAGATGACATGTTCACCATAATATGTCTAGTAACCAACTGTTACCATATAAAAGCTAGGCTGATATTGTTGACTCTATGCCCAGTGCTGCACATAATATCCCTTCACCTTTCTCACTCATTGTCCAATCCCTCTGGCAACCATCAGCTGTTCTCTGTATGTATAACTCTGCCTTTGTTTTGTTTTGCTTGTTTAGTTGTTCTGGTTTCATGTGTGGTTTTTGTGTGAGTTTTGTTTTGTTTTTAGATTCCACATATAAGTGAAATAATACAACATTCGTCTTTGTGTGACTTATTTCACTTAGTATGATACCCTCTATGTTCCTTCATACCTGTTGCCAATTGCAAGATTGAATTTATGGTTGAATAGTACTTCGTCTATTGATGAACACTTAGGTTGCCAAGGTTGCTTTCATGTTTTGGCTGTTGTAAACAATGCTGCAATGAACATAGATGTGCATGTATCTTTTTGAATTATTGATTTGTTTTCTTTGGATAAATGCTGAGAAGTAGAATTTCTAGGTAATATGGTAGTTGTACTTTTACTTTTTGAGGATCCTTCATACTGTTTCCTACAGTGGCTGCACCATTTTACATTTCTACCAATAGAGGGTTCCCATTTCTCTACATCCTCACTGACACTTATTATTTGTTGATTTTTTATAATAGCCCTTCAGACAGACAGGCATGAGGTAGTGTATTATTGTGGTTTTGATTTGCATTTTCCTGATAATGAATGAGGTTAATCATCTTTTACTATATCTGCTGGCTTCTTTGGAGAAATATCTGCTCAAATAATCTGCCCATTTTAAAATCAGATTGTTTATTGTTTTGATGTTGAGTTGTATGAGTAATATATCTTTGATATATTTTGAGCCTTTATAGGATTTGTCATTTGCAAATATCTTCTCTCATTCAGCAGGTTATCTTTTCATGATTTACTTCGCTGCACAAAAGCTTTTTAGTTTGTTATGGTTCTATTTGTTTACTTTTGTTTTCCTTGCTTTTGTCCAGAGAGATATATCCAAGAAATTATTGCTAAGACCAATGTCAAGATTTTACTGCCTATATTTTCCTCTAAAAGTTTTGATTTCAGGCCATACATTTAAGTCTTTAATCCATTTTAGGATGATTTCTATATGATGAAAGAAACTGGTCTAGTCCATTATTTGCATATATCAACCCAGTTTGCCCAGCACCATTTATTGAAGAGTCATTCACTAGTCTAGTGCATATTCTTGCCTCATGTGTCATAGAGTAAGTGACTATATAAGCAGGGTTTATTTCTGGACTCTGTATTCAGTTCCATTGGCTATGTGATTGCTTTTGAGCCAGTAACATACTGTTTTAATAATCATAGGTTTGTAGTAGAGTTTGACATCAGAGAGTATTTTTAGCATGTGAGGAAATAAATCATTCACTGCTAAAGGGGTACCTGAGTAGCTATCATAGCGAGCACCATAGCAACACACACCATAATGGCATTACTCTATATTAAATAGAGTGTGTGGTATACTTGGGCAGTTTATGGACTAGCTTCAAATAGATTAATCTGGACTCAAGAGCTGATCACTGGGCCAATAGTTCTCAACATGACAATAGCAATTTTATCCATTAGAGGACATTTGACAACGTCTGAAATTGGTTTGAGCTGTCATAACTGGTGGAGGATTCTACTGACATCTACTGGGTAGATGACTGGGATGATTCTAAACATCTAACAATGCATGAAACAGAACAACAAAGAATTATGTTTTAGAAAATATTAGTCCAACTGAGGTTGAGAATCTCTGACCTAGAATCTGTGAATGCTCATTGTGTTCTTTTATTAACGTCCTGATTGATTGTATATACAACTATCCATTTTCACTTTAAACAAGAGGAAAAAATGCATTACTCCTAACTATAATTATACATATTACATCAGAAATTCTTATCTTGCTTTTTCCTGTAACATGGACATCTTGGTAATAATCATTTTTCCACTTTCCACCAAACTGGACTTATTTTTAGGAAAAAGAATCTAGTCACTAATTCAATGTTTACACCAAGTACATAATGTTTATTTTTTTCTCTCCCAGGTAACATCAAGAAAAAAATAAACCATAACTTCAGCTAATTGCTAGATTTCACATCATATTTCATAATGTAGGCATCAACATTCCTAGCTATCTTTTAATAGCTCCCTGGCTAAAACTCAAGTGCACCTTCAATCACCAAGCAGTGATGCAACTTAGGAAGAGGAGAGATTGGAACTGCTGTCATAAGTACTTCAAGTGGCAATGACCAGCTGTTGCGTATATATGAATGGTCTGTTAGGCATTAGAAAGAGCCTTTGAACATGGCCACATTCACAATGAACAGGTACAAGAAGGAGCATGGGATACTCCTGAGCCACTGACAAGCTGTGTCCTTGGCAGTGTCATTTGCTCACTGAGTCTGTGTTCTCGGTTTAGAATGAGAATGATGCATACTTCACAATGTTAATATTACAATGCACATATGTGTACATGCCCCTAGTTTAGATGCAATAAATTACTAAATGCCCATAAAAATAGCTAGCATTACGCTTGCCCCAAAACAGGTGCTCCGATGCCAGGTGAATTTTAATAACGAGCACGCAGCCCTACCTCAGCAGACAAGAACATCTTGCAAAGTAATTACTTCTGTCTTCTAAGATAACTGCTCCTGTTTGGCAACACAGTAGGGATTCCCAGTAGAAGCAACCTTGGTCTCATTGCTTCTGCTCCAGAGAAATCAAGAAATAATTACCTTTTCATTAGGAGACTTGATTGATGTAGCAACCTTCCCCGGGGCTGTGGGGAGATAACCAGGGCCGAGGAAAATAACCTGGTTTTATTCTGCCTTGATTATTCGTGCTTTGGGGCTAATCTGAGTCCGGGTGCAGTGTGTGCCAGGGCTGATTAAGAGGACGACCAGGGACACCCCCAGGCCGAGGCATCTTGATTGCAGAAACTGGGCTCTTACTTCGTGGATAAAGTGCCCTGAGAATGTAACACCTTGGCACTCAGGTTTCTGCTTCCTCTGAGCTCTGGGAGCAACCTGCTTAGGAGGCAGCGGTGATGTCAAAAGACCAGTCATTTACGACAGAAGCAAGCATTGCTCCCCAATGGGCGTTTCTTCATCCAAGGGAAAGAGCTTATAGTCGGAAATAGCAAAACCTCCTTGTTTATTGGTCAAAATGGGGTGCTTTTTAAAATGCCTATTTTGTGCAAAAGTGTATGCTTCTCTTAGTTAGAATAATGGCTACAAGGCTACCTAAAAATATCAACTGGAAATTAAAACAAAAAATCCATTTCACCTGCATTATTTTTGGAACAGATGTGAAAAAGAGTCAAACTTCCAAGTAGTATAAACACTTCAGTCCTAAGACTCTCATTAATTTGGCTTGATATATATATATATATATATATATATATATATATATATATATATATATATATTTAAATACCTAAAACAAATTAAAAACTGTCTAAGTTGTACATTAACCAGGTAAACAGAGGAGGCAGGAGAATATTGGAGTGTATTGTGCTGCAGGCTCAATAAGTTTAGTGAATGTGGCTGAGATATAATGAGAATATTGTTGTAATTCAGATAACCTGAATTCAAACACTCAGCATCATAAACCAGCTGCCTGGCATGTTTCCGATCATTGTATCCCTCTAAATTTCAGTTTCGTACTTGCAAAGTCGGGATGCCAAATAGCTCAATCTCTTAAAAGTTTCCAGATATTTACATATGCCTGTAGATTATTCCAAAGCATCGTGAGAGTGGGAATCATTATAATTCACAGCGCTACCTAAACACAAACCATTTATTTGGGAATGAAAAAAATGTGTACAATGTGCCAAAGCCGGTTTGGCTCAGTGGATAGAGCGTTGGTCTGCGGACTCAAGGGTCCCGGGTTCAGTTCCGGTCAAGGGCATGTACATTGGTTGTGGGCACATCCCCAGTGGGGGCTGTGCAGGAGGCGGCTGGTCGATGTATCTCTCTCATCAATGTTTCTCACTGTCTATCCCTCTTTCTTCCTCTCTGTGAAAAATCAATAACATATATTTTTAAAAAATGTGTACAATGTGCTGACAGTAAGTCTTGATAAAGGTGATAAAAGATAATGGCATACAGATAAGCCTAAAGGGAGATGTGATGCTGAACACTTTATTTATGCTCCTAATTCTCAGTTCCCTTAGCTGTTAAATGTTACATGATAAATAATGCATACAATATATGTAAACAAACATGGTCAAACAAACATTAAAAATATTAGAAGTACTAATAATAGAAATATTTGTTTAATATTAGTAGTGGTAATAGTTTACGTAGAATAAATAATGAAAATATTTTGTGAACTAGCAAAAGCATACCTTCTTATGCCAACTCCATTCCATACTTAAAATGACTCAGTCAAAACAATTTTGGATTTTATCTATCACCGGAGGCCCAGTGCACAAAATTTGTGCATGGGAGGGGGAGGGTCCCATCAGCCCAGCCTGTACCCTCTCCAATTTGGGAGCCCTTGGGGGATGTTGAACATCCCTCTCACAATCCTGAATAGCTGCCTCCTAACAGTTCACCTGGCTTCCTACCCCCTCTTCTCCCCCCCCCCCCCCCAGCCTTATCACCTCTATCCACCTCTGTCTGATGACCTGGTCACCCCTTATTGTCCCCCTTTGCTGGCCTGGTTTTCCCTAACTGTCCCCCTCTACCAGCCTGGTCACCCCTAACTGTTCCCCCCTCCACCCCACCAGCCTGGTTGCCCCCAACTCCCCCCACTTGCTGGCCTGGTTCAATCATCTGTTTGGTTGTTTCAGTTGGGATGGGTCGCTTAAATAAATATATATATATATATATATATATATATATATATATATATATATATATATAATTTAGCGCCTATTTTTTAATTTTATGTATGTAAGACTAGGTAGATAGACAGATAAACATATATATATACACTAGAGGCCCAGTGCACAAAAATTTGTGCACTCAGCAGGATGGGTCCAAATAAAAACTATGTATCATTACTTTTTTGTTACAAAATGTGACTCCTTCAGGGTTTGAACTCATTCCTTGAAATGCACTTCAAAACCGAAGTGGTGTGAATTCAGCTTCATGATGGTTACAGGTGACATTTAACGGCCCTCCATCCGACCAAGGTGGTGAGCAGTGGTCCGTGCATGAAACAAGCAGCTCCATTCCCAAAAGGCTATCAGCTACATGAGAGGGGTGTTGCTCCCCAAACGTTACTAAGGCTGCGATATTGCTATAGGGCAGCCACACACACTTGGCTTATGGACAGCTGGGATGCAGCATTTCCGCCTCTTGTAATCATGGCAATATCACTGCTTTAATATCATCACTAAGAAACAGTATTATTCAGGCTACTCATTGCCAAAGGCAAGGTTATAATTTTATTTTGTTCACCCTTCTGCTTCATCCATCTACTTTGTACCTGACGCATGAGGCTGATACTACGTCACAGACGAATGTTCTTCCAGTATTGGGCCTGCAAATCTACTGTACATGTCAGAGACGTGGCCCTCCGCCAACTTCAAGCGTGGTGCAGCTCTTTTCTCATTTCTCTTTCCTTATGCAAATAGCAGGCTCTGATTGAAATTTAAAATTAAAACTCCCTTTCTCTCTTTTAATTCCAACTATTTCATTTGTTGAACCTTATAGTATCACTAATTAAGTACTTTATTAGAACTTACGATATGTGAAAATACAAGGCATTGTAAACCTCTCTCACTTCTGAATATCATACAAAAATTTAATAACGATAACTACAGGTCCACATGTAATAAAGAAAAAATACAGAGAAATCTCTTCTATATTGTGATCCGTTCACCCAATGGTGACATTTTGTAAAACCTCTGGACAGTATCTCCACTGGGAAACTGACACTGGCAAATCCATTACTCTAAGTGAAGTGCCCATAGTTTCACTTATACTGGTGTGTGTGTATTAAATTCTACACTTTATAATAAGCAGGTCTGTGCGTCTATCATTAAAGATACTGACAGACCCAACGCCATAACGGTCTTTCCAGCGACTCTTAGATAATTACACCCACTTCCACCCTTTTCCCCACCCATTCCTAATCCTTGCCTCTCAGTTCGTCTTCCATTACTAGAATTTTATCATAAATACATATTGGGATTTTTTTTTACCACTTAGCATAATTCTGAAGATTCATATAAATTCTATCATCTATTCAATTTTTATTGCTCAGTAGTGTATCATGCCATGTACATATTGCCATTGTTTAGTGATTCACCCGTCAAAGAACTTGTGGGCTGAGTCCAAATTTTAGCTACTATGAATAAAGCTGCTATGAATACTTGCTGTGCAGAGATTTGGATGTGAACATGTTTTTTTTTTCCTCTGGGATAAATTCTCATGAGTACAATTGCTGTTATAGTTTTTGTTTTTGTTTTTTTTTTGTTTGTTTTTTTAGGAAGTTCCAAAATGTTTTCCATAGCACCTGTAGTATTTTATATTTCCACAGCAAAAGCATGAGTGATTCAGTTTCTCCACATACATGCCAACATTTGGTATTGCCACTATTATTTTTATTTTAGCCATTCTAAAAAGTACATAGTAATATTTCTTTGCGGTTTTAATTTGCATTTTCCTGGTGAAGAATAATGTTAAGCATCTTCTAGTGTGTTTATTTGCCCTATGTACAGGGTGGGGGGAAAGTAGATTTATAGTTGTTACTATAGAAAATATTACAATAATTTATAAATAATAATACAAAAGCCGGCCAGTATGGCTCAATATTTAAGCTTCTACCCATGTACCAAGAGGTTGTTGGTTCGATTTCTTGTCACCTCTGGTTGTGGGCTCAATTCCCAGTAAGGGCGCATAGGAGGCAGCCAATCAATGTTGTATCTCATTGATGTTTCTATCTCCCTTTCCCTTCCCTCCTCTTTCTCTAAAATAAATAAAAACATATTTAAAAAGTAATAATAAAAAAATAAACTGTTTCACATATTCACACTGTACACCTTTTTGTCCCACCTGTGCATCCTCTTCATTAAAATGACTCTTCATGTCTTTTGTCCACATTCTAACAACTGGGTTATTTGTTTTTACTACTGAGTTCTGTGAATTCCTTGTATGTTCTAAGTATTAACCAT
Source organism: Pipistrellus kuhlii (assembly GCF_014108245.1). NCBI lineage: Eukaryota > Metazoa > Chordata > Mammalia > Chiroptera > Vespertilionidae > Pipistrellus > Pipistrellus kuhlii. The sequence goes on from NW_023425438.1 coordinate 866,134, forward strand.
TTATCAAATATATAGTTCTATCTATTTGCCCCCAATATGTAGCTTGTCTCTTCTTCCTTTTCAGATGAGCAAAACCATTCCTTTGTTTCCTTTGTCTATGTTGTGCTTTTGATGCCAAATTAAAAAAAAAAAAAAAGAAAAAAAAAAAAAGGATGGCTTACTCTAGATCCAGAACAATTTTCTATTATTTCATAATATTTTATAGTTTTACATTTAAGACTATGATTCACTTTGATTTAATTTTGTATAATGTGGGAAGGTTAGGTTGAGACTTTTTTTCTTTCGGAGCCAAAGAATATTTAATTGCTCCAGCTCTGTTGATGAAAAGAGCTATTTTTCTTCCCTGTGGTTGCTTTGAATCTTTGTAGAATTCAGTTGGGCGTATCTGGATGGGTCTGTTTCTGGGATCCCTGTCCTGTTCTAACACCACAATCTTGGTTAGTGCACCCCGCATAGTAAGTGCTGAGGTCAGTAGACTAATTTCTCCTAGTTCTTTCTACTTTTTCAAGACTATTTTAGCTAGTTTAGTTCTTTGGCCTTTTCATATACATTTTAGAATAATCTTATTGGTACCATAAGCAAAATATGTTATAGTATTGTGACAGGAATGATGTTAAAACTGTGTTTCTAATTAGGAAATGCTGACATGATTACTCTGTTGGCCCTCCTGGTCCATAAACACGGTATTGCTCTCTACTTCTTCAAGGATTTCTGTTTCTCTTATCAACATTGTATAGGTTTCACAATGCAAGTCCTAACTACTTCAGGATTTGAGTGTCATTACTGGTATTGTGTTTTTCATTTGTGTCACTATTGTCATCTCTATTATAAAGAAACATAAATTGTGGTAAATGCATTGCACATATTGTGACCTTGCTGAAATCACTTGCATGTTCCACCTCTATTTTTCTTGTAGAGTCCTCAATTTTTTTCTGCATAGACAATCATGTCATGTGCAAATAGGTTAATTTCACTCTTCCCCTTTCTCATTTATATGCCTTTTATTTCCTGTCACACTAGTGAGAAGATTCCTTGGCTCACATGGTGCTGTTGGGGCTCTGATGGGTCGTTGAGGGTGCTGCCTGCTGTAGCAGAGTTTTCCCTGCTGTGGGGGAGGAGTGTTTAGACCTACTCTGTGGAACCAGATGTCTGCTGAACTGGGTAACTGTACTCCTGTTGGTCTTAGCCCTGTAGGTGTTCCATTTCCCCCAAGGTTGTCTCTGCTAGCTGAGTCTCTCCCACAGGCTCTGCCCTGCAGCCTAGGCATCTCTTGGCAGAAAAGTAGATTTCCAGGTCAGATGGTTAAGGAGAGTGCTTGTCTTATGTCAGTCCCCTCTGGTGTTATCTGTATGACTGTTTGATTTGGGAAAACCGTAAGCCTACCAGGACCACCTTCCACCACTATGCCATACATGGGAAAATACTGGGTATGGCCGGTCCCTCTGCTATGTGGGAGGACAAGGTATGTTGACATGATGCCATTGATTAGAACCTGGAATTCCTCACCAGCTCTCCTTTTTACCACTTTCTGAGTTCTCCTTACTTTTCTTCTACACAACGTCCAGTGCCTATGCTGCGCTTAGTGAGGGGAAGCTAGGAGAAATAGTTCTATATTTTCTTATCTGAACATCCCACTCAGGTGTCTTTAATCTATTTCCCTCATATAATTATTAATTTTTAAAACTTCAGCCTATACTTACATGCACTATCTAGAGAATCCCATAAATTTAATTGAATAAAGACAGAATGTTGATTTCATCTTTGTACAGCAAAACACCTTCCTACAAGGTACCTTCCAAGGAGATAATGCTCCATGTAAGATCAGTGAGAGGAGAAAGGATTAATCACATACAGGTTATATCTTTAGAAAATAGTACAATTTTTTTAATTTCTGTATTTGTCATAGTAGAGGTTCCAAATTTTTGCCATTATTTCAATAAATGTAAAATGCTTGGAATGGTCAGTGTTGTCTAACTTATATTTTAATATTGGCTAGGACCTATTAAAGTAATTACAAAAAAGTAAAGAGCAATTGCTTGTTTTTCTACATTCTTATTTCCAAGGGAATGGTTCTAAAGATTTCTATGACTAGGCAAACATATGTATATAAATATGTATTCTGATTGAAAATAACTTAATACTTCATTAAACTTTTAAAAATATTGTAAACTTTTATAAATAAAAAGTTTTTGTTTTTGTTTTTTCCTGTTCTTTTAGTGACATTAGGGGAAATAATGAACAATAACTAGGTGATCTTTAATGTTTCCACTATTGCTTTATTATTTTTACCAGTGGTTCCTAATATGACTGTAGTCTCTCTCTTTTACACTAAATAATGTTCTTTAGGAATAAGGTAATTTCATTTGGAGTATCCCAAGTAAATGCTGGGAGAGTGATCAGCATGAAAACAAGCAGAATGTGAAGTCACGTGATCTACATCAGCATTTAAAGCACATATTTCTAAAGGAGAAACTGTAACTCATTGAATCCTTTGGGTTCCCTACAAAACTCAGGAATGTAATGACAAATGATTTACAACCCAATTAAAAGTAATAAAACATAATATAATCTGCCTGTATCCAGGATCATCATTTTTTTTTCCATTCCCCCCCCACAAGCCTATATTTCTCTGTCCACAAGGAATCTGTTAAAACTGTTTACTACCCTTCAGGCATTTAATATGTATTAAAATTTCACAATTCATTATTAGATCCTATACATATGAATATTATTTATGATGAGGCTTTTTGCAAAAGTAGAAGTAATTAATCTGGCATTAAAATGCATATGAGATTTTGATAAGAGGGATTGGCTCCTATTTCAAACACACTTTCCTTTTAAGAATGCCTTGCCTAGTTTACCACTCAAGGGGTTTCAGAATGAAGGCTCATTTCTGAAATGCCAGCCTACTTTCATTTCTTCCCAAGGAGGGTCAGAATAACCTGCCAGTGGATCGTTGAACAAAGAAAGTACATACCAAACTTCAAATAGTCCCTCTAAAGTCCTCCAACTACAAATTTAGAACATTTTTATGACATTTCAAAATGATGCATATAATCCTGAGACTACTGTTTAAAACACATAGCTTGAATCAAAAATAGTGGCTATATGTTTAGAAATAAAAATTTTGTTTTGTTTTCCCATTTGACTTCTTTAAAACTCATTTTAGTGCTCTTCCATATGTCATACTGAGACTGCAAGGTTCATCACTTGAATTTAAGGTATGGCATAAAAACTTTGCTCTCATTTATCCAAATTTGATAAAGTTTCCATATGTCAAAACTTGATTCAACTTATTTAGGAGACTACTTATAAATGCATTGCATTTTCTAAAGAAGAAAAGGCACAATCATAACAATTTTGTCATGAGACAGATCAACCTAGATACTGGGCATATCTTAATTAAGGTGCCTCAAATAGGTCTGTGCTCGTAGTCGTTGCTATTACCACCATCTAAAGAATCATTGGTTTGGAAGAATCTAGATGGACTTGGGAAGGTAAAATACAATGCCTTTGAAAGTATATCAGTCAAAGGACACAGCTCACACTGCTTTGCATGTAGTAGAAATTTCCATGGTGCCTGAACTTAAAAATGATATGTTCTTCATAAGTCCACATGTATATATTGATGTGATTACTCTTCCCTAAGGGGTTTCAATTACCAAAAGAATAGAGAGAGCTCAGACAATTCTCAGGAAAGCTTATACTATATAACTATATATTGTAAAGCATTGATGCCCACAGACTCCCGTATCTGATCATTTGACAGAAAATCAATGAATGTAGGGGATGCACAGAAGCTGGTGAACAAGTTGGGGGACTTAGCAACTTGAAATCTTGCATTTAAGGAGCAAAGATTTCTAAGGAATAGTCTGACTGTGCGGGTCTAGTCTGGAGAACACAGAGTGTATCCAACGACATCCTGTCTTAGGATTCCAACCAAGCTCACTGTGTCTCTTCCGTTCCAAGGTGATCTACGCCCTCTAATAGGATTTAAAATCTTTAGGATATTTTTAAGGACTATCTATAAATACTTAAAGTGTCTCATTATGCTAACCATACTAAAACTCTGGCAAGAACCTTAAAGATAATATTCCCTTCATAAAATGACTATATTGTAATATGGCAAAAAGAACTGTAGGGACTCCGGAATGCCATACTGTTTGCTTGCTACCTAACCGAGCTTGCATAAGTAATTGTACATGTAGAACCATCAGTGTCCTCAACTAGGAAATTTAACTCTTAAAGTTGTTTAAGCCAGGTGATCTACTATTGTAGAATTGATTTAAGTAGTACCTGTCACCAAGCAGACACTTTCCACCTCTTTCTCTTTTCAATCACTCTTGGTACCTTCAGTCCATTATATCTGTTCTTGTACTAGCCGATCAAAACATTAGCAGGCTTCTCTCAGCAACTGGAGTTGGAAACAAAAATTAAAATAAATGAGTCTTCTACTATTCTTGATCTTCGGCTGGATCCATTTTAATAGCTTACTTAGCTCATCAAATAATCATTACACTCAATGAGTTGTCTAACACACTAATACAGAGCTAAGTGACTGTCAACCGGCTAAGGCCAGCCTAGTCCCTGAATAATGGCAGGCTGTGGCAGGATTTCTCTCTCCTTTTATCAGTGGGATGGCATTTCTAGTAACATTACACACTCATAAAATTGAGTCAGCCGGATAACCAGAGAGTATTTTATCCTGATGTTTCCAGGACCACAAATGTATATAAAGGAGAGAATAAAAATGAATTTGGCTGCTGAAGAGTAGATAGATTGTAACTGGGAAAGATAGGTCTTATGAACCCAGTATAGGGGCATGGCAGTAATCCATCCAAGGCACACACACACACACACACACACACACACACACACACACCCTCATTTGAAATTGTATTTGAATAATCAGCAAGTGGCATAACTTCTCTCTGCATCTGTGTTTCCTCATTGGTAAAATATCAACAAATCTGTTAGGATGTTATTTTGTGTATATGTATTTATGAATTTTATTGCAAATAATTTAAGTATTCCTACATAGTTTTATGTGTTGATATTGATAAACACATTTTATTTTTTAAGCATATTTTTATTGATTTTGGAGAGGCAGGGAGAGGTAGAGAAATATTGAAACAGCAATGATGAGAGAGAATCATTGATTGGCTGCCTTCTGCACTTCTCTTATTGGGATGGAGCCCGCAACCTGGGCATGTGCCCTTGACTGGAATCAAACCCGGAACCCTTCAGTCTGCAGGACAATGCTTTTTCTACTGAGCCAAACTGGCTAGGGCTATTTTAAAGAATTCTCATTTTAATAGCTAATTGTGGAAACAGTTTAATCATAATATATCAATCAAATCATATTTGTAAAACAAACTACAACTAATTTAGAATAAATTCTATAAATTAAATATTTTACTATGAAAATTATCATATCTTGCATCAAACAAGGTACATTGTTTTCAACTTGTTATTTCTACTATAAGCAATTTATATTCTGAAGCATGGTAAACAGGGAATTATACCAATGTAGCAATCAGGACTTATAAATTATATTCCTAAATCAGATTGACTTGTATCCTTTGGCAAATGATTTTAATCCCTTTTGTCAAAGCTCCCCCATTTGTCAAATGGGCAAAAACATTACTGAATCATTCCTACATTCTACTAAGACAAATTGATATCTAAACTGGTTGAATATCTACTTACTCTTTCCTGAGTCTATGAACAAAATTCACTATATCCTATTTAAAAATTTTTAAATACACAATATTATAGAATGTTGGATTTCATGAAAGTGCCAATGTTCATCAAGTATCCATTTCAATTATACAAATTCATGTCTTCTAGAAAACATGCTAACACATTACAAAAAGAGTGATTGCATTAGAGAGATGCAATAGAGATTCTTAACAGAAACATTCCATAAAATATAGCCACACGAGGGTCAAAATTCATCCAACAAATATTAAGGGAAAAACAGAGATTTCTGAAGTCAGATACAACTGATGCTTAGATTTTTCAATGTGCATAGTACTCACACTCAGCTTTGATTGAGGCATGCAAGCCACGTTTATATGCTCTGTTCATATGAAACTTAGTGTCTTCCCTCATAGAGGTCAGAGTCTTGCCTAGCCAGGTGTGGCTCAGGAGTTGAGCATTGACCCAAGATCCAAGAGGTGACTGGTTGGATTCTAGGCCAGGGCATATGCCTGGGTTATAGTCTTAATCCCCAGTAGGGAGCGTGCAGGAAGTAGCCAATTTATGCTCTCATCGTTGATGTTTCTCTCCCTCTCTCCCTTTCCCTTCCTCTCTGAAATCAATAAAACTATATTTTTAAAAAATTCAGAATCTCACTGAAATGAAACAAAAAGAAATAACACACTTTGATACAATCTACACTTATCTTGCAAAGCCCACTTGAAGTGTCCTCTTACTTGCAAAATGTCTCTCACCCTCATCTAAATCACACACACATTGAATACATTCACACACCACTTCATACAGAAATACAACATGGAAGTTATAATTCTCTTCCTCTGTATCTATTTGCTTATAAAGAAAGCCTTTCTCAAGGCTTATGAGAGGATTTAAGAGGAAAGGAATTCTTCCTGATGAACTATGAGTGAAATCTGAAGATGATTGAAATCTGAAGATGTGTAGTAACTTTATTTATTTTTGACCTTCAATTTTCCCATCTGTAAAATGAGGGGAATCTAATCACTAGATTTGCCTATAGGTTTAATTAGGCTTTTCTTTTAATAAATAAATTAATATTTTTTTGAAGTTTGAACGTCACTTTTCCTAGAGGTTCCTCTGAGATACATTTTGCTTTCATATTCTATCGATTTATATCTTGTTACCATTGAATTCTGCGCAGACTTTCTTTCTGACTTCATTCTAGTACCCATATCACCCACCATCCAGGGTAAAGCCCTGTGAAAAATCATATCTTCAAATGAGCCAGAACAAACCCAAGTCATCAAATACAATTTCAATGTTGAACCCCAATGTTTTACATGTGAATGCTTCCCCAAATGGTGGCAATTTATTAATGTCACATTAATGGGCTCCCTTCATTTCTCCTGTTCAGTAAAGAGACACTTTATGAATGATGCTGACTTGGCCAGGCCTCTAATGAATGGTTTTGAAAGTGAGCAGCCCTCAGTGTAAAGCAACTCAACTAATGCAGGCAGACTACTTGACGAGGTTTGCATCTGTGCAGAAGATGCCTCTTTATACAACTTTGGGCTGATGTGATGGCAATTACGTCATCAGAGCTAAAGAGAACACACTGGACTTTCTGGCTGTCTTCTCTAAGCCCCCCTCCATGACGGAAGGCATGACCTTCCGGTTCCTCCACCTCCCGTCTATGGCTGCATTGCTTCAGGGAGATTTCCCCAGCACGTGAAGAAGGACATAAGAAGGGGTGGGGCCCATTTAAAACATTTTGGATAGTGAAAAGTATAAAACCAATAAAAATAACCCCACCACTCATATTATTATACTACCACTAGTAGTGATATACACTTGGACTTAGTTTCTGAACAGAATCTATGTTTAGCAATATTGATAAACTTCAAAAATGTAATACAGAAATAGTTTCAAAAGGTTTTAAACGTGAAATGATGTTATGGCTATTCCAGGCTTGTACAGGTCTGGCAGCTTACATGGCAGGGCACACTAACCTCCTGATGCATGGTCAACTCTGGGAGGTATTGGAGAGGATGGGAGAGTAGAGGGAATAGCAATACATTTAAAAAAATAGAATAGGGAGATGGGAGTGAAACTGGAGTGGATTCAATTAGGTTTTCTTTTCAGAAAAATGCATCAATATTCTACTATCAAGCTACTTTCCCTTGGAAAGTTCAGGCTCTGAACAACTACCCAAATGTACTGAGAAACTGAGTAGAATGTTCCATTTCCCCATCTAATGCATGCCTCTTCTTAAACCTAACTTGTCAGTGTTATCATGCGGTGAATGTGCAATGCCATACAAATTGAACTACAAGGCAAATATGAGTAACAGCAATAACCTAACCCACCTCCCTCTATAATTGTCTGTGGGCAACAGGTTACAATGCTCTTGGGAATTTATCCTGGCATTTATCCCATGTTTACAAATAACATTTGCATGAAGGTTTCTTGCTTATTGACTTTAGATACTATCTAAAGAAAATATTTTTGTAGAAAGTGAAGTTAGTTCTCTCATACTCTTTTTCTGGTAATTTTTTTCATGTTATTCAACATAATAATGACAGGAGTTTTATTAAAAAGAACTATCATTTATTTAAATGATTGCTTTTAAAACAGGCACTGAGAGAGGTATTTTGGGGTGTTTTCTCACTTTCACAATTCTCATAGGATCCCTCTGAAGAAAGTGTTATAATTTTTGTTTTACAGATGAGGAAAATAGGATTAGATATATTAACTTCCTTTTAATTATGTAATAAGTAATTGGTAGGATTGAAATTAAAAATTAGATTTGCCAGTTAATTACCTGTCTTCCTAAAACTAGACAGACTTCATTCTCTTTGGGATCCTGTAATTTTGCTTCACTCTTTGCTTGCATTATGTCATTAGTATTCCTTTACATCATTAGAAATTATTCATAAACAATGTTATTTAGGATGTACCATATTCCAAGAGAACACAGTGTAACTTACTAAATCACTTTAATCATTATAGTGAATTTAGGCCTTCCCCCCAATTATCTGCTATCGTGAACATTGCTAAGATCAATGTCTTTATACGCTATTTGTTCAGAAATTTAAAGAATCGCTTTGTGTTTCAGATTATTTCTTAGGTTATGTTGCCAGTAGCGGGTTTGACCTAAAAATATTCTGTGAATAATAATATGCATAATGGCCAGAAACATCAAATCAAGAGAATACAGAAGCAAAACTAAGTTCATGATCTCTGCTCATCATGGATTTCATGGAAGATGGAAGTCAGCGCCTCTTGAGCAGCTGGTCCCATAACTAGAGATGAGAGGAATCTGTTTTTAAGTGTCTGTAATGCAGAGATGTAACAAGATCTTTTATGTAACAAATTAAAATTTTGCTTTCACCTACTGATTTTTAAAAATTGTATGCCCTTGAGAAATAACAATTTCTTACAAACAATATGTATTATATATAATATGTATATATAATAGTTCATCTTATAATAATTACTATAAAATAATATACTAAAACTTAAAATTTTTAATGTATTATGGCTTCCAGGGATTTCTAATAAATATATTATTGAATTGTGTTACTGGCCATTTAAAAAATATATTTTATTGATTTTTTACAGAGAGGAAGGGAGAGGAATAGAGAGCTAGAAATATCGATGAGAGAGAACCATTGACCAGCTGCCTCCTGCACATCCCCCACCAGGGATGTGCCTGCAACCAATGTCCATGCCCTTGACCTGAATTGAACCTGGGTCCCTTTAGTCTGCAGACCGACGCTCTGTCCACTGAGCCAAACAGGTTTTGACGTAATGGCCAATTTTTAAGATAAAGACTGAGAGGCTCATAGGTATTTGACAGTATGTTTCATGTCTTAAGCCTGTTAGTGGCCAATCCAGGAGTAGTTAGTATTGAGTTATATGGCTTCTTTTCCATCACTCTTTCTACAGTGGAATGTTAGGTGCATCAGAGGTGATAACTTTAAAGAAGACTGATTAGGATGTAGCTGTGTTTTATCCTTTCTGTTAGAGGAATGGACTACCTTAAAATCCCAGTTCCTAGAATGTAAATTAATAAGTAAGTCCTGGGGAAAAACAGTAGGTTCTGAGGTCTAAGCTGCTTATCTTTTCCAGAGTTCATATGATTCATGAGATCTTAAATGGTGTACTGTTTATTGTTTTTCCATATGAACATGTGCTTCCATTGTGTCAAAAAAATAAATCACAGTCAGGAAAATAGGTTTAATAAAATCACCTGCAGAATATTGTTTTTATTTGCAAGCTATTTTAATATTCTCTGGGTGAATTTATATGAAAGACTGCTAGCTGTAATTCTTTTGTAATTCTTGTCTTTTCAGGTGAAGCTCAGAAATAGTCCCTCAACAGCTGGTGGAAGGAACCAGTCAGTTCCCTTGACTCTTAACACTTCGAGAGGTTTCAGTGAGTTTTCATTCCTGTTAACTAAATCCCTCCTTATTTAAGACACACTGAAAATAAAGCAATGGTCTAAAATTGGAAAGCTCTAATTTCTACATCTTCCAGATATGACATATTTTGGAAAGATTCTGGGAAAAGGGAAATACAATAGGAAACCAAACAATTAAGAGTTCTTATAATAGGAAAATAGTCTAAGAATAAGGCATGTAGATGAGAATTGAGGGGCCCAAGTTAGGGCCTGGAGTTAGGTAAACATCACTTATTAGGTATGTGACCATGGCCTCCTCATTCAGAACCTCTTTTCATCAGTGAGAATGGTGACTTGTATTTAAAAAATAATAATTGTATTGAACTCAGAGAGGAAGGAAAATGGAGAGAGAGATAGAAATATCAATGATGAAAGGGAATCACTGATCGGCTGCCTTTGCATGCCCCACACTGGGGATTGAGACAGCAGGATGTGCCCTGACTGAGAACTGAACCATGACTTTCTGGCTCATAGGTTGATGCTCAACCACAGAGCCACGTCAGCCAGGCATGACTAGTATTTTGTAAGGATTCTGTCTAGTACTTAGTAAGTGCTTAAAAATTATAGTCATTTATTGACAAAATTATACATACTAGTTGATTATTATAAAAAAAAAAGGCCTTTCTATTGGATCACAATCACTTTCGTGGAGATAAGCTTGCATGCAAAAAAATCTCTGTTCTTTATTTTGTTTCCCTTAATTCTTATTTTTTCCAAGAAGGTTCCCACATTCTACTGGTTGCTTCAATTCTCCTTGGAAATATCACAGAACTACAATTTGTTAAAACTTAAGATGTCTCTTAATTCTGAATGAGAACAAACTATCAGCCCTGTGCATGTACTAAGTGCTGCCCTCTACCTTGGCCGATAGACACACCATTTGCCATGTGTCTGGGGAATTCATATGATTTCTTCCTTCAAAATGAATTGTCTTTTTTTTCTGATTTTGACCCTCGACCAAATTGATTTCCAGGTCCTTTATTTGCAGCCTGTTACTTTTTAAATACCATTGGTGGTGACAGCCATGCTCAACTTATTGACAATGGCACCTGAAGTTTAGTGAATAATTAGTTACTTTGTCTGGGCATGCCAATAGCCATATTGCCACCTGAGCGTTAGCATTGATATGAGTAGAGAATTCATACACACCTTACACTATCAGCCTCCAGTGGGATTTTACCTATAGTTCAAATCACAGATTATGCAAATTAGGAAATTCAGTTTAGGAAAAGAAAAACACTCCTTCTAAAGTCAACTAGCATGAGTTGCAAAGTCAACATCACCAAGATTTACAAAGGACTTCAGATATCATCCCACTTGTAAGTTTAATCACATGTGAGTTTTTCAGTCCCACAGATGCAGGCAGAAGAGTGAGAGTCCAGAGTCAAAGACAAAGGACTTTGTTACTCATGTTACTCCTGGCAGGCAGAATGAACCTCATGCGCACAATAACTGCGTTTACTGTCTCCAGTCCTGCGGGGGATACAGAGGTAGCCGCAAGTATATGCTATGTGTACAGAGGTTTATAGTTCAGATAAGGAACTCTGAATTTAGGAAACCCCAGTCCCTTGGAACCAGCCTTACCTGACCTTCAGTGGAAGATACTCTATTACTCTGAACAGAAATCAAATCTGACTCAACATACAGACTATAGATTACATAGACACAGTTTTATATTCTGAACTAGTAGTTCAAGAACAGTCTGATTAATGATTATAATTTATTAAAAGATTTTGTTGTTGTTTTCTTTACCCAAATTCAACTGTCAAGAGAGAATTATTTGCTTTTTTGCTGTATTTGTCAAAGAGTGAAATTAATCCTAGGGCATGTTCTTCTCTGAGTATGAAGCATTTTGAAGAACACAGCTTAAGGCAGGAGTCCAGGAATCTGACTCTCCACCATTCACTGTGCCCAAGGCCTTGTGCCTTACATAACATCTTCAGTTAACACCTGTTATGATAGATGCCTGAGCCAGCCTAGAGTTTAATATAGTTTTCAGATTCCTATTTCTTTTTTTTCTTCTCTCCTTCCAATTACCTTTTAAGTTCATCTGTGCACTTAAAAGATACTATTTCTTGGTTATTTGACATAAGATTCTTTCCCATAATGTCTAGTCTTCCAATAGTCTCGTAATTGAAGACTTTCATTAAATCTATTTATTTAGCTTCAGACATATGGGCTATATCTACAGACTTAATGGATTGCTTGTTTTCCCCAAACCATGGTCCAAGTTTCTTTTTCATCCCTCCCTTTGAGCCTATTAGTCAGTTTACTGGAAAACCCTCCCTTTTACTTCTATATATTGAATTCCATTCACCCTTCAAAGTCTATTGGAGATATAATTGTTCAAGAAAGATGATTGCCAGGAATAGCCTTCTTTGAAATAACACTTTGGCTGGTGATCTATATCTATATCTATATCTATATCTATATCTATATCTATATCTATATCTATATCTATATCTATCTGTCTGTGTATATTAGGGGTGTCGAACTCAATCAGAGAAGGGGCCAAAATCTAAAATCCAGCCTAAATCGTGGGCCGAATGGTTTACTGAACAGTCATAAACTGTCATTGTGATGGAAACGCAGCGGAGTGCAGTGATGACAGCGCGGTGCGGGCCACATTGCAAGGCCTGGCGGGATGGATTTGGCCCGCGGGCCTTGTGTTTGACACATGTGGTGTATATAGTTGTCTCCTGCACAACTCCTACCAGGGATGGAGCCCACAATCTGGGCATGTGCCCTGGAATTGGATCATGATCTCCTGGTTCTTAGGTTGATATTCAACCACTCAGCCATTCTGGCCAGGCTTGATTATTATTTTGCATTTGAGGTCATTACATCTCTTAGAAGTATATTACTATTCCAGAATTTAAACTAATATTGAATTCTAGAGATGGAAAACAGATCCACATCTTTTGATCCCCCAAATTCTGGGCCATCTATAAATGCTAAAAGGGAAATGCTTATGTAAATATTATTTCTACAGAGTGTTAAAATATAAATGCCAGTTCTAAGTTGCTCCTTGGGATCTGTTTTATTTTTTGCTTTATAAGTTTTGCAATTACTGTGCAAATTTGAGAACATTAGATTTAAGTTTAAATAATATTATATGTATTTACTCAACTCACTGTGAAAACATAGCACCTAACATATTCCATTTGTCTATAATTTATTTAGAGTTGATGTAACAATAAGCATTACTATGACAAAAAGACCTGCATAGTTTTCTGTCAGTGAGGAAAAACATGTCTCTTGTGCTAGGTTAACTTGGAGGGTTCCTATCAATATATGTACGCTGTTCACACAGTTTATTATATTCCCTAGGAAGTCCATGGACAGTCTGCTGACACATATGTGGAAACAAAGAAAATTGAAAGTCACCTCAGAGACAAGTAGCCCCAAACAGGAATCAACAGAGCAATCTGGCAAAAACCACTAAAGCAGATTTTCTGAGCCGGAAAGAACCCAGAGATTTCAGTGGGTTGGAGGCTGATCCCAGCAGGTCATAAACGCAAGAAGTTCATCAAAAGGTTGATGAACCTTGGGGCTTCAGGGCTGAATCATATTACCTGCTGCTGGAATAGCTGAAAGCATTTCTTGAACCTGAAGATCTGCATGTTATTATCTGCTGCTGAACAGCTGAGGGCAATTCCCCCAAAGTGATAATCTTTACCAAACCTTACCTTTGATATGTATATCTGCTTTGCTATAGGAAAAATGTATGAATAAAAAGCCCTGGGTACCAAGATTCAGAGAATTTAGCTACTAAAGCTAAGCCTTCCCTGGCTCCCCTGTAAAATGCCTTTAAATTTATATTTCATGTCTAGTCTCTTTATTAATTTACACACAGGCCCTTCTCCAGATTCCAGAACCCTTCCAGATGCAGGAGAATGACCCCAGCACCTGAGTCTTTTGAATTAGGGCCCAAAGACAGTACACTTTAAATTATAAATCAAATAATTTTTGTGAATGTTTACTATCTCTAAGGGGAAATAAATACACAATAAAAGTAAACAAAATAAAAAATACAGAATGAAAATTATGGGTTCTTCCTGAAAATTGAATCTAACTCCTTAATTTCAAATAGATATTTATAATTATACAATATTAAGTAAAATGACAACAAAGCTTTAAAAGGACAATTATACAAAATAATGTTAATAAAGGCAACATTTTTCAAAGGTAACATGATTAGTTTATTCATCTTAATGCACATTTTTTTACATGACTACATAACCTTGATGTATCCACCAATAGTTAAGTGTTCATTCTACTCATACTCATTAATCATGGAAAATAACTGGGGAGTATCAGAGAGGCCACTGAAATCTCTGTGGCACACCTGAGTCCTGAGCCGTGGGGAATGGATTCCTCTCCCAGGAGACAGCTGCTGATTTCCCTTTTGGAATCTCATGGCTTTAACTTAAACCCTAACTGAAAATTTCTTTCTGGGCTAACTAGCTTTCTTTTAAAGACAGTCCTCTCAAGCCCGGCCAGCATGGCTCAGTGGTTGACCTATGAACCAGGAGGTCATGGTTAAATTCCTAGTCAGGGCACATGCCCAGGTTGCAGGCTCAATCACCAGTGTGGGGTGCTCAGGAGGCAGCTGATCAATGATCCTATCTCATCAATGATGTTTCTATCTCTCCCTCTGCCTTCTTCTCTGAAATCAATAAAAATATATTTAAAATTTTTTTTAAATAAATAAGTAAATAAAAATAACTATTTCAATAATAGCCTATCTACTATGGTGAAGCAATATAACAGACATGTCCCACAGAATATTTTTCTTAGTTTTCACAATTAGTGTACAAGACATATTATGTTCTCCACTTTGCAGATAATGAACCTAAAATTGTTCACAAAGGAAAATGTCAGGTCAAGGGCAAGTTGTTCATTTTAATTTACAAAGAGATAGAGCCACAGAAATGCTAAGTAATTTACAGTCATGCTGACAAAAAACAAAAAACAAACAAACAAAAAAGCAGTATAGCCCTGCTGACAACATTAAAACATTTTTTTTCTTTCACATGAGCTCTGATTATATGATCTTAAAAGATACCGTCTGGCTGTATGAATTCACTGCACAGAATCTCATCATCCCTCCACCCTACAATACCGCTCATGGAACAGTCACTCAATGGCTGTAAATGAAAATGTGTCACCAGTTATGGGAAGGTCCTTCGGAAGCCAGCTGCCAGCTCCCATGTGTCGATCTGGTCATGAGCTAATGTGAGATGAAGAGTAGGCGGTGCTACTGTGATGCAGGCAATTACTAATATTAGTTAAGAAGAATCCTGCTTCCAGTACAATTTTAAATTTTCTATTCTTTTGAAAAAATATGTAAATGTTTTTGTCATGAAGGAAACTATTTCCCTTGGAGCCCCTAGAAATGTGCAACTACAATGAATCAATGTTACTGGCATGTTGGAGACTATGACATGGATTCTGCTAATTGCATTAAATAATGTTGAAAGGGAAGGCATGTTCAAGTGCATGGGTCTAGCTGGAAAAAAGTAAAACTTTCTTCTCTCACTGGCTTATGGATCATTCCATGAGCATTTACTTAGTATGTTCTGTGCCCATGACAGCAATATGCGCGGGGAAGACAGAAGAGCACAGCAGAGAGGTGACTGCAGGATATGACGTGGCAGGTGGATATACCACAAAGTGTCAGGTGAATTAGCAGGGGCAATTTCAAGATTCCGGGCACATTAATGCTTCATGATGAACCGTGACCTCTGACTGCACAGTTCTGTCTCTGTCCAATGAGCTATTTCATGTGCACCTGAACGTGACCCCCATAATCTTTTTGTTTTTATAGAATAAATATAATTAATAAAATAAATGATCTTTATTATGTGCTTCTGACATTGTGGTGTGTACTTTATATAGATTATTATTTTACTGCTATTCTGGAAGATTTCTGTAATATAGAAAACTTTCTAACAACAGGGCAAATAGCCAAATAAATGAATATATATATATATATATATATATATATATATATACACACACACACACATATTTGAGGGGGTCTTTGTATAGACATATCTAAGTTTTATGTAGATATGTTATGTAATGTATATAATATATGCATATTTGTGTCAGCATAGTCATATGCCGATCAACAAATATTCATCACTTTCTAAGTTGTATTTATACTTGTCTCTTTGTTTTTAAAATATTCATGTTAACAAAAATATTCTACTACTTTTCTTAGGGGGAAAACAAGCTTCATGCCTAAAATACAGTTGCAGTCAATATAAATGCAAATTATAAATGATAAACACCCACATTAAATGTGTGTGTGTGTGTGTGTGTGTGTGTGTGTGTGTGTGTACATGTGGATCTGTCAGGAAAACAGTGATATCCTTCAGAATAAAGAGCTATTGCTTTAGGACTAAGAAACCAGGATTCTATTCCTGGCTCTGCTACCAAAACATTTTGTAACCACCCAACATTTTAGATGCTAAAATTGTTTGACTAGGTGTTTTGAAAATAGTCTTTAAAAAGGTAACTTTTTAAAAATCAGTGAAATTTTGTGGTGAAATGCACAAGCTCTAGAGCAGTGGTTCTCAAACTTCCTAATGCCGTGACCCTTTAATACAGCTCCTCATGTTGTGACCCCCAACCATAAAATTATTTTCATTGCTACTTCATAACTGTAATTTTGATACTGTTATGAATCATAATGTAAATAGCTGTGTTTTCAGATGGTCTTAGGCTCTACAGCAGTGGTTTTCAACCTGTGGGTCGCCTATGACCATCCAAAAATACAGATAAGGAAGGAAGGAAAGAAGAAAGGAAGAAGAAATATTACTAGTATTATTAACTCTCCCATTCAAAAATCCATTAAACTGTGCCACTTAACATTCCACATTAATTTTAATTTACTGTTGACATTTCCTTAAGGCAAGGTTAGCAAAATCCAATAACCACAAGAGGTGAGAGATGATAATGAATATAGCTGAGAGAACATAAAGTTTAAGTTGATACTGTGCCTTTAATAATAATTCTAAAACACTAGACAGCTCATTTCCTAATCTCAAGAGACATCCCATGTTCAAGTCCAAGAGAAGAGATTCCATGTTGAAACCTAGGCCTAAGTTTTATCAGATATTCCAGTTTTTCAAGAGAAGCTAAATATATGGATTTTAATGCAAAATTTCAAAAACAATTTGTCTGCATTAATCATGTATCTTATTTGCTCCTTGTTACCAACAGGCCTTGAGTTCCATGGCTACTCTGGACCAGTGTTAGAGAACAGCTTTCTTTTTATGTCAACCTATAGACATTTCTCACAATGCCGCTGCGTGTGGTCAGTTACTGAACTGCCTTTAATCCCCCTGCCACTGAGCTCACATGACCTTCAAAAGTGCACACCGCTCATCCCTGTGTCTTAGCTGCACCTGCCCACAGGGGAAAGGAAAGGCTGAACAGAGTTCACTTGCCTGAGTTGTACTGGTCACTCCAAATGCTGTGAAAACTCCAAATGAAGTTCTGTGTACAATGACCAGTTTGCAAGGGAATTAGTCTCTTGGATAACAAAGGAGGTGAGACACTTGGCTCCCTTCTCTGCAGTATAAACTTTCAGGGCTCCAGGCAGTGGGTGACCTCATTGGACAGGAGCTCAGGGGGATGCTGCAGTGGTAATGGGTTAGGAGAAAGAAAGGAAGATTTCCCAAGAGCCAGATTCTCTGGAGAAAGCCCGGAGGCACCGAGGGAAACCAATTATTTCTACAGCTGGGACATGGCTCTTCCCGAGCTTGACACTTAGCTCAACCCACCTTGAGCTGAGCCTGGGCATCTGCCATCATTTGTCCTCTCATGCTCATTACTCTCCTCTGACTTTGGGCAACTTTCTTCACTATTTTTCTTCCTCGCCTGCTATTTTGCTTGTTACAGGGAGCTCATCAGAAATAATGAAAATTTTATCCAGTTGCCTCTTTAAAAAGGGCCACTGTGAAGCTAATGAGAATCAATAGAGAAGCCTCTGTATGTTCAGACACTAGCCTGGTGAGCATGTAGGCCTGTGTGTTGCTCTATGTCCTTCTCCGCAGTGACCCAGATTCTGATCAGATGGGGGTGGGAAGAGCACTGGCTCAGCCTTGGAGACCTGGGTTGAATCTCTATAACGAAGTGACACAAGAAAAAATGTGCTTTCCTGAAAGTTGGACATTTCATGTTTCAGGTAATATATTTTTAACTCTGTTGTCATCATATTGCTCAGAGGATGAATGTAGTTAATTTAGACAAAATCACTACTATTCTTTATCCCCAGGAAATAGATTTGAATTAGTTCACACATGCAGAAAGACACAAATGATGTATAAAAGGTAAAAATAGTAGACAAATTTGTTCCAAAAGCTAACCAAGGCTAGATCGGGGAAAACTAACAAATTTTTAAAATAAGTCTGCCTTCAAATATATTTGCTTTCACTGTTAAATGTTGTTCTGACTGGTAGTTAAAGATACAAGATAAAAAGGAAGATATGGTCACCAATAAAACATTCTTTTTTAGTCACAGTTGGAGATTGCTCCTACTTTTTTTTTTTTTTGAAAAGCAAAATTCAGAAATTCAGAATGTTGCAGCAAATTCAATAATGGAATGTCCTTTATCGAAGCCATAGGTAGATTATAATGTCTTAGTGTCATGTTCGGCAAACTGCAGCTCGCAAGCCACATGTGGCTCTTTGGCCCCTTGAGTGTGGCTCTTCTACAAAATACCACGGCCTGGGAGAGTCTATTTTAAAGAAGTGGCATTAGAAGTTTAAGTTTAAAAAATTTGGCTCTCTAAAGATATTTCAATCTTGTACTGTTGATATTTGGCTCTGTTGACTAATGAGTTTGCCAACCCCTGTCATAGTGTATAACCCTATTCAAAAACAAAGTAATAACTATGGGTGGTGTTAAGGTGTACTTATCAAGGAGATCACTTTGTAAGTTATATAAATGTCTAACCACTACACTCTATACCTGAAACTAATATACTATTGAATATCAACCATAATTTAAAAATAAATTTAAAAATAGCCTGGCCAGTGTGGCCCTGTGGTTGAGTGTCCATCTATTAACCAGTAGGTCATAGTTCAGTCATTATCAGGGCACATGCCCAGGTTCATCCACAGTAGGGGGTATGCAGGAGGCAGCTGATCAATGATTTTCTCTCATCATGTATGTTTCTATCTCTCTCTCCCTCTCTCTCCTCCCTGAAATCAATAAAAATAAATGAAGCCCAAAGGAATCACATCATCCATCATTACCATTTACCTATATTTGCATTATTTACCTATCAGAGAATTACAAACTAACCAGGAACTATAGATTATCTCAGATCCTAGCCAAAGTAGATTATTTATCTTCTCATCAAAAGTACGAGCCACAAACTAATGATAGTACACGTAAGAGAAATTGGGGGTAAGGGGAAGGCAGAGAGCATGATTTAAAAATGCTCCCAATATTCCTTACACTTTAATATGCATGCAGTTGGAACCTGCAACTTTGGACTTTGCCATTTGACACGCGGACCCATAGCTTTAGCGCCTACTCCTGATCTTTGGACATCAATATTTTTCTTTTAATGTATGGTTAGAAAGTGCTATGGCAATCTGCACCTGGATCTGAGACCTGGATTTAGGTGAGTAAAGAAGTATTCCATTAAACATGTATTCAAAAAGATGAACAATGTAATGCAGCTGTGCAGAATATTTAAAGTAAAGTACAACATGATTGCGGAGACACTCTTTGTGTGGTTTATTACACCACATCTTGGACTGCTCTGCCTTTCTGAAAAGCACAGGCCTGCTATAAAACTGGCGCAGGGGGAAGAAAGGCAGGGAACAAACAATTGCAATGCATTCTGCTTTTGCAGAGTCAGTAAGAGGGAAGAAATACACACAAAAAGGCTTCTGTTTTTTATACTGAGTTTCTTTTATCTTTTTTTTTTTTTTTTTTTTTTTTACTGGGGTAAAAGAAAAGAGGTTTATTCAGGTGCCCGGACCTGAGGGAATGGCGGATTCCAGTCTCCAGGACCGTACCTCTTTCTGCTCTGAGCTCATTCTTACACGGATAAAGAAGGGAGGATGCTTGGGAGCCAAAAGCAAAAAAAGATGAATGGACAGCACCTGAGCACATCGGCAGCTAGCAAGATCATTGGAGAAAGAGAGAAAAAAAAGCTCTCCCCATGCTGAGCTTCTATTCAGTAGAGTCATTCTTAACGTTCTGAATAAAAAATAAAACCCAACAAAGAAATAAATATTCAACAGAAGAGCTGAAATATTCACAAGATGAAGGTACGGGGATGATTCTCTCTTACCAGTGGGAGAAATATGCAGTAGTTCCTGGTTGTTTCCTTCCAAAGTCACCGTAATCTCGAAAACCTATTTTGATGAAGTGAAATTACAAACTGCTGAATACCGTAGCCCTGAATTTTAGTCTAAGACATTTGTAAAGCCATATATTATCAACTTAAGAAGCCACTCAAAACGTATTGCCTCGGTGTTATAAAGTAGTTTACTTTGTGAGGGAAAATAATTGCTATATGCAAAGAAACTGCCTTACTTTCTAGAAAATAAGGCCATTTCTCAACATATAAATAAATATCTGTATGTTATGTAATTCCTCTTGCCACATAAACATTTGTCTTCTGTGCAGGAAAACACTTGAGGAAAGGAAATAATGAAAACACTATATTCTCTTTGGTTCCCAAGGGGCGAAGAGAGAATCAGTGTAGTCCTGTTTTCCTTCTGTTGAAATTCTGTGCTTCATCCATGGGCTCCTCAGTCATGATCCTCCCTATTGAATATGTCCATCATACTGACCGGGGAAATATTTTTCTTTTTCAGGATTCCACAGATTTCCTTCATGGTTGTTCCAAACCACTTGTTTAATCATGGCTCAGTATGGGCCATGCATCGCCCAGAAGAGGACTGGGGCAGAGACTGGGGTCACCTGCACCCGAGCATGCTGGGTGCATGGGGACCAGTATGATCACACCTGGAGTGAGGAGAACCCTCAGAGTAGCCTCCTCCCAGCCTGGCCGTGAGAGAGATCTCTGTTTCAAACAGACAGAACAGCTTTCCCTCCTCCCAGTGGCCCTGTGACCCTGCACTGCCTGCTCTGCCAGGAGGAGTGTCAAGGGCAGGAAAGGCTTCAGCGCTTCCAACACACGTGCTTTCACATCGCCCACAGTTTTATCTTCATTGTTGGAAGGATTGCAGGTCCCTTTTCTCCCCATTGGCCTCTCCTACCCCACTCCCCCCACCCTTCACTACCCTACTGTCTGCGTCTATGCATTTATGCATTTGCACTTGTGAGAATATGTTTTTAATGATTTTTCCAGAGAGGAGTGGGAGAGAGAGAGAGAGATAGAAACACTGATGAGAGAGAAACTTCAACATCTGTCTGCTGCCAAACAACCTGGGCATGTGCCCCGACTGGGAATCCAGCTGTGACCTCCTGGTTCATAGATTGATGCTCACTGGCCAGGCTATGTCACCTACATTTTTACAAATGACATTTAAGCACCCCCTTTTCACCAGGGAGTCCTCCTTCTCCCCGTGAAATGTTACATCAACCCATGAAAGAATGTTGCGACAGGTCCCAGGCAGAGGACTGGTTCTACAATAAATGTCTGTTTCAATAATAATTTTAAGCACAAATTCCTCCTGCCAACATTGTGCTGCCACATCAGGCTGCCAGTGTCCTGCTCTCTTCAGTCTGATCTGCACAGCCATCTCTACCCCATTCCAGCAGGGGCTCTCACGAGACTCTAACCAGCCATCCTCCCCAGGTTTGTTTACCCATGCACCAATCCACATTTCTCTCCTAAGGAGCTCTTTCCAACCCTTGCTCCCTTTGTCTTTGTCTTTGTTTTAACCTGCAGCAGGTCAGCTACAAAAGGCTTTTTTTCCTACAAAAAGCTCTCCATACCTTGGATTCTCAGGGCAGGATTGGAGGTCTTGGTCCCTTTCTTCCTGGAAGACTTTGGCTGGTTATGTAAATTGTTCATTTCTACACTAAAGCATATATGCCCAGGCTCTCTGGAATGGCAGGCAGCATTCTCCTAGCCACAGCCAATCAGTTACATCCTTCCAACCATCTGTTTAGCTAGCCCACTTATCCTATATAATAAAAGGGTAATACGCAAATCGATCAAACAAGGGAATGACCGGTTGCTATGACATGCACTGAGCATCAGAGGCAAACACTTAACATAGGATCTGCCTGGTGGTCAGTGAACTTCTACAAGGGTTGCACCGCTTAGCCAAAACTGACTGATGGCTGGTGAGCAAGCAGTGGTGGCAGGAGCCTCTCTGCCTCTGTGACAGCACTAAGGAGGCCCAACTGCTGGGAACAGGCCTAAGCCATCAGTCAGACATCCCTCGAGGGCTTCCAGACTGAAAAAGGGCACAGGCCAGGCTGAGGGATGTCCCCCTGGCCTCTGAGTGCATGAATATCATGCACCAGGCCTCTAGTGTTCACATAATGACAGAGAAGAAGCCCCCTGATTGATTCTTCCTGGAATCATGACTATCTGCTTCAAGGTGATTGCTGTTCTCCACCTGTGCCAGAGAGGTTAAAGTCTATACGTAGTTTTGTGTATTTTGTGCATAAATGTGTATACTAAAAAATAAATTTAAATAAATATTTATAATAGACAAGATAATATTTTCATTAAAAAATTATAATATTATATGTAATGAGCTGGATAACATTTAATTAAAAAACATATAAAAATAAGGCTAATGTGTAAAGACTATCTTATTTTTCAGGTGCTAACATTCAGGCTTTTAATGAAGACTTATCTCTCCTTCACGCTGTCATGTAAATACAGCCTTTTTGTTGTTGTTGTTGCTTTGCACGTTAACCCTGACTCCATGCCTCATGTCCACCATTTAATGAACAGACCCATCAATGGATCCCAAATGAATGGATCCCAAACTTCAGTTCAAATGACTAGAGAGTAAACCATTCAGCCATCCCAGGTCTTGAGCACCATAGAGAGATAGTCCTTTAATGTCTTTGAAATTTTCTAAATTCATTGTAGGCAGAGGTTCTGTAGACTGAAAAACATTGTTTGAAGAGGGGAAAATTGCGTCCCGTTTGTTTTATCCTCCCTTGCTCCTCTCAGCCCATAAAGAGCAAATATCATCACACTAAACACACCTATAATCCCCAAAGCATTAGGCATATTGATTCTACCTGTCATTTTGCTGTTTACATCCGAAACTCCCACGGGAAAGAGGAAATTAGGGAAGCAGTTACTGCTGTGCGTGGTTCAGCTCTTACAGCTGCTTTTCTAGGCTGGCATGCTTTCTCATCTAGTGCCCCAAACTGGGTGTTTATCAATAGTAGACAGAAGAGAGGCGAAGCCAGAGGTGGAGGGGGCACAGACTCCTTTGGCATGCTCTTTCAGATACACATCGCCTGCGGAACACCCATGGTTTTTCTCCACTTCTGCTCCCACCAGGAAAACCCACTGGGACCAGGCTTGTCTAAACTACGTGCAAACTAGCCCATGTCAGAGAGAAGATAATCAGAGCTTGACGTTGGCTAAGGTGTATACAACATCCTCCTCTCCAGCTTTATCAGCAGCAGAGCTTTCTGGGTAACACCATTATCTTTTTCTCAATTCAGACTGAAATTTGAGAGGGAAAATTATGATCTTCAAATCTGATTTGAATATCCATGTAACAAGATAAAAGCAAAGGCACATTTTTTAAAGGAAAATCACCAGCCATATTCCATTAGCTTATTGTCTTATTATCTCTTTGGATCACATGGAGCCAGGAGACAACCACGTGAGTGGCTAATGCAATCTTAGTCACTAGCCAATACAATTTTTCCACCTATAAAATCAGAAGTATAATAAACAAAACACTGGGGTGGTTTAGAGATTAAATATGATAATATGATTAGAACACTCAGCATAAAAATACATGTACGTTACACTACACTTTGGTGTCTAGTAAAATTTATCCTCTGTACAGAAATAGGACTATTAGAATTCTATTTTTTAAAGACATGACTGACCATCATAAATGTCCATGAATCCATCTGGATCTCTTTAAGTGCGTAGTATGTCAACCATCCTTGTTTTTACTATTAGTTCTTAAAAAAAGACCTGATACTAAGCAAAAGAGTTTTCATGGCATTATAAGCCTTTGGGTACTTTGTTTTTTTAAGATCACTTTAAATAGTGCATGAAATAACACCCTCACTTCCCTAGAACAGGAAGCATCTCCACAGCTCCCTGCATGGAATGAAGACACAAGGCTCCTGCAGTGGAGCCAGCTTCCAGTAGGTTGCCTAGAGGTGTGATGCTTGCAGCTACCTGCCATCCCTGCAGTCTGCTCCTGATCAGAGCGGGATCTCTTTTGCTCTCAGAGTCCCAGGGAGAAGGGAGACACCCTGAGAAGTAATTGAAAGAAAAGTAGGGGTCAAAGCAAAAAAACAAAAAAAAAAGTTGCAGCTGGATAATCCAGAAAAAAACAAGGAATGGATGTAAACAGAAGACAAATACAAAAACCAGAAGGAGAGAAAAATAAGAAGTGATCTTATGAATGCATTTTCAGGACACACATCAAGCATTGATACCCTGTGTGAGCCACTCACTAGCTGGATGACCTTGGGATATCATTTCCACTGTCTGAGCCTTGGTTTCCCTTTATATAGAAACTATCGATAGAAGCCCAGTGCGTGAGATCGTAAGCGGTGGCCTGCTGCTGCTTGCAGCCCCGCCTACCTGCCCACTGCTGCCTGTCCAGTTTGCTCCCCTGCCCACTCACCTGCTGCCCCACTTCACTCATTGCCCTGACTGCCTGCTGCCTGCCTTGCTGTGATCAGAGCCTCATGGTGCCCTGTCCTTTGGCTGTCCTGGTCGTCACTGATACTGGCTTTTTATACATATAGATGGAGATTGCATTGGTCCTGTGTGGCTGATAATACAGTTAAGTGAAATGTATAAGCATTCAGGAATATACTCCTCCTATGTGGAAGACAGAAAGGAGAATTATGGGAAGCTTCATGACAGAATAAAGAGAATGTGAACTTCAGAATCAGAGAAATCCAGACTTTTTTTTTCACAGAACCACTACAAAGCAGTAATTTAACCCCAAGACTCTCAGCTTCCGTTTCCTTATCAGTAAAGGGCTGATAGTGAGATCTCCCTAGAAGGGATGTTGAGATGATACATGTGGCTCATTTATTATTCTGCATGAACAGTCTGTTAAAATCATATTACCTCTTATTGAGAAGTATGACAGAAAAATGCAAAATATATGTATTTTCCCCACCACATTTAAATATTTGTAAAGGACATTCACATCTACTTATCCACATCTATCTGTTTATTATGTGCCTTCTAATGTTATTGCATAGTGAACATACTAAGAAACAACATGGTTTATATATGAGGAACTGAAATCCTGGAGGCAAATTCATCCAGTGGAAAGACCGAAGCTGAAAGTCAGGTTTCTCATGGCACAGCTTATGTTCTCCTGAACCTCACACCCTCCCCACTGTGCTCTCTTGTATCACTTTGAAGAAGCCATTTTCCTGTGGCCCTCTGGAAAAGGTGGGGTGTGCACAGCAGTTTATAATGAACGACAGAAGAATGTAAGTGCCACAGGGAAAACGTTAGAAAACATCTTATGGAAGGAGGGCCTTGGCAGCCGACAGTGCACTAAGAGCCTCATGGCTAAGAATGTGCATTGCTAAAAAGCAAAGTGAACACAGAACTGAACAGTTGTGAGATAGTCGGGATCTTAAGCATGCCCATTGGAATCACCTTTGAAGCTTATTCAGAGTGCTTTAGATTCATTTGAATCTTTGCTGTTTGGTAAGTTGGGTGACCTAAAGGGACGTTGGCTCTCTGTGATGCCATACAGATGTGTGATTCCATGGTCGAGGGTAAGAGGAGGGAGAGCATGGATCACATACATGGGTTTTAAAAGCTTCCAAGAGGAAAAGGACAATAACAGCTCATCAGCTCAAGGTTACGTTGCCCATCGCGGGGTGGTTTGCACAATGCTTACGCAAGGAACAGTCCTAAATATTTGGGAACAGTTGTCTACTAAATCATAGCTGGTAACTGACTACAATGTTGGCCAACTGTTATTTCCTTTTTCCCAGAGTTATCATTTTTTCTATTACAAAGAGAACAGAATCCTAGAAGGAAAGAATTGGTTTAGAATTAGAAAATCAATGATTTCCTTTTCAATTATACAATTAAGTTGACTAATTTTCTAGAGGAAACAGGTGATTACTTTTAGGATTGCTTATGATTCATAATTAATATGAGCCCTGGAGTTAAAGCCATAATAAAGAGGGATGAATTCATTTTTTTCCATGCCATAAGCATTTTGTTGGCAAGGAACATTCCTGAATCAGCTCTTTCCCTAGAAGCCAGTCTTGTTCCTGTCAATAATACTCATATCTAATGGAAAGTAGCTGAAAACTAGACAAATAAGAATATCCAATGGCTTCATGCATTTTAACATCTATTGGTGCATGCTTTTTTGTTGTTGTTTTGTTTCTTGTGAGTATGAGCAAATGAGAGTGTAACCTTTAAGCCAGGGTAAACTTTTATTTTCAGTATCATGGAAAATAAAATTTAAGGAAAGCTCAAGATATAGAGTAGTTGTGAAGAGTGGATTAATAAACACAGAATTATTTGAAGTAAGCAATTCCATTAGTTGACATATACTACTATAAGGAAAAAGACAAAAGCAGCACACACAAATTGTCCCAAGTCTCAGTAATGTACTTGGAAATAACACCGGGGACCACTGAGCAAAATAGAGAGCTAATAAATCAAAAAGAAGATTCACCAGGAGAACTACTTTACCAATTTTAAGGATTGGGGTATAGGTAGATTCTGCTGTTTTAATTTTCAATTCAGTACAGTATTTATGGAACTGTTTCCAATAGTTAAAAGGGTACAATATATAGCACAAAACTTAGTGTATAAACTTGACTTCCTGTCTTAATTCTGCCACAAGCACTTGTGTGACTTTGAGTAAGTTTCTAAACATTCCTGGATCTCATCCACTTAACTCTCAAGAAGCTCTTACACCCCCTCCAGTTCTAAGATCCTTGGACTTAAATAAATGCTTAAGGATATATATCCTTAAGTTTCAAGCATTATAGGAAAGGCATACAATTGGATATATTCAGAAAAATAGAAGATAGGGAGGGAGGGAGGGAGGGAGGGAGGGAGGAAGGAAGGAAGGAAGGAAGGAAGAAAAAAGGAAGGAAGGAAGGAAGGAAAGAAGGAAGGAAGGAAGGAAGGAAGGAGGGAAGGAGGGAAGGAAGAAAGAGACAGGGGAAAAAAGGTTTATTATAAAGAGTTGGCTTGTGTGATTTAGGAGGATGAGAAGTCCCAAGAAAATGGGTAAGCTGATGACCCAGGAAAGCTTATGGTGTAGCTCTATTCTGAGTTTGGATTCCTTAGAATATTATAACTGATTATGTAATATCCAGTGCTAGGACAGGAGAATATAGATGTCCCAGATTAGAAGTCAGGCAAAAAATGAATTCTCCTATTACTTAAAGAAAAGAAAATTATGGATTTCAGAGAGGAATGATAAAGAGAAAGAGATAGAAACATCAATGATGAGAAAATTATTAATCGGTTGCCTTCTACATGCCCCTTAGTGGGGATCAAGCCCAAAACCCAGGCATGTACTCTTGACCAGAATTGAACCCTGGACCCTTCAGTCCACAGGCTGACGCTCTATCCTCTGAGCCAAACCTGCTAGGGCTCTTTGCTCACTTTTCATTCTATTCAAGCTTCCAACAGAATGGATGATGTTCACACACATTGGGAAAGAGATCTGCTTAACTCAGTCTGCAGATTCAAATACTGATCTCAGCCAGAAACACCCACATAGACACATATAGTTTTAAACTAAATATTGGGGTACCCTGTTGTAGAGTTAAGTTGTCTTACAAAATTAACCATTTTACTGCTCCTAGGTATTGCTACTGGACCATAAAAGCTGCTTATGAAATAAATGATAATTGGAGAAAGAGCATCCCCTTGATATTTAAAAATGTGAAAATGTGTCCTTATGCTGTAGTGTGGTTGTGCATGAGGTCAAATGGTAGGGGTGGATGATGGTAGCCTGGAAGATAGATGCCACCATAAAGAAAATGGATTTCTAGATGTGACACTTGGGCTCATATCCAGACTTAGGTAGCTGAAGTGCAATCATAATTCTGGGCACCTGTCTTGCTGATGATTTCATTTCTCTCGACCTAGCCACTCTGTACCTAAAGATGTGCCCTCGGTTTTAGGGCTTCTTTGCCTGAAATAACAGGGTTTAACTGCGGAAGGTATGGCACTGGGTCAGGGCAGTTTCTGTGGGTGGCTTGTGACCCAATATGACACACAGGAACAGATTGTTATTCCTCCTAAATTTAAGTGCCATAAAGGTCTAGAAAGGCAATTGCAGTCATTTCTGAGAGTCGGAAGAGAGTAAATACACACTAGAGCCAGCAGATATGTGGTCTATCCCATCTCACTGTGCCAGCATTTACAGGGACTCTGCGTGGAATTCTGTACTTCCCTGCAGGGCACATGAGGTGCTCCTGCTAGAGGGATATCAGCTGGAAAGAGGCCTCCGGGAGGCAGAATCCCACCTGAAATGCCCATTTCTGCTCCTCCTTAAGGGGCCCTACTTAACTTACAGAGAATCATTCTTCGGCAAATAGAAGTAGGAGTGGTGTACTTATATAGTAAACACTACTTCAACAGATGAAGGCTTTGAGTTATAGAGATAGGGGCACTGAAGGCTATAGTGCCTTATCTTACAGTCACTGAAGAATGAGATCAAGACCTTTAAATCACGCAGAGACGCCAGCTTAGATTGCCTTTGTTATAAAACAATCTTTCTACTGTTAATATTCTGTTGAAATTAGAATTATCTGTAGATTTTAGTGTTGGTAGGAATAGAAAAGACCAGTGGTTTTAACATGGAACAAACAAACAAAACATGGAAAAAAAGAAAGAAAGAAAGCCACCAGCTAAGGTCACAGGTAAATTCCATAAAACATTTAAAAAAAAATAAGGGTTATTTTTTAGAGGGAATACTTCTTAACTACATATCTATATGAGGACTATATAGGCTAATATCAAAACCAGATAAAGATATCACAAGATAAATACAGACCAGTATATTTCATCAACAAAAGCCCAACAATATATTAGTAAATCAAATCCAACAATTTAAAAAATAAAATTATATACCACACCAAAGTGGGACTTATTCTAGGTATGCAAGATTAGTTCAATATTCCAAACTCAATGAAGGTAAATTACTATATTAGTAAGTTCAAGAGGATTAATCTTATGATACTATCAATAGATACAAATGAAGCATTTGATAAAATCAGAAAAGTCACAGAGGAAAAAGATACACCAGCATGCATTGTAAACAAATCAGGAGGTGTCCATATAGCTGTTAAAATAGCACTCACTGATTTGAAGTGAGAAATCATTATTTCCACCCATTTTAACTATGTAAATGTCTTCCAGGTGAAGACATTTTTGACCATTAAAAGAATGAAAATTTCCCATGCTTACACAACAGCAGGGATTGAGAAGTTGGCGGACCTCTTTGGGCATGATGGCGCCCTTGAGCTCAGTAAAGGAATGGAAATGGATTCCCCATGTTCAGGGAAGCAGTTGTCGTCACACTATCAGTGCTCTCTGAGGTACTTTACAGCTACTCATACCCAACAGCACGTAAGTTGTTCACAGCAATAATGTAACTAAATAAAAATACACTGAACCACACCTGTGCTTAACTGATTCGTCACAATTAATCACCCCCTTGACATAGGATGAGAATTCGCATGCTAGTGATGGCGCCCGTGGGAAGAATGCATTTCCTACCACCTTGCCTTGGTCTCAGCCAGGTGACTTGTTTGGCCAATGTGATGTCAGAGAAGTGGGCTTGGAAAGCTGGGCTTCCCTCTTGGACTCCAGGGATCTGTCATGAGAAGAATGTTCCCCAGGTGTTTGTGACACCTTTCCTTTGGGACCCAGAATGAATAGGCAACCTCGGCCCAGCCCACGGCCTGGGGTCCAGAACACAAGATCCTGGACCTGAAGCACTGAGACTCAGAGCTCCTGCGGGCCAAACCAACCTGAACTGCCCAATCCCAAACATAGGAGTGCATTTTTATTGCCACCGAGATTATGGCATGCAACAAATGCTGATTGTTACTGTCTCAAACGCTAATGAATGCATCTATAGAAACAAACAATGGCAGTACTATGCATTTAGTAAGATAATGGAACAGGTAAGAAGTACCAGAGTACCATGAAAAAATAAATGATGGCTTATAGGCGAGGAGTAAAGAAAATATTTATCCAAATTGGCATTAACCAAGACAAGAGTTCACCAGGGAAAGTGAACCAGGGAGAAGTAGAAATTAAAGGAATTTTGTAAATATACTAACAGGAGAATTATCAACCTACAAAAACAAACAAACAAACAAACAAACACACACGCACACACATACACACAAAACACTACTGTCAATATTTTATTACATTACCTTATTGTCCTTCCATGCCCATTTGCATGGCCTCGAATAGATTTACAAGTCTGTGTCTTTATTAGAATAATGTTATTAGAACAACATAGGCTTCAATATTACTATTTAAAATCATGCTTTAGTTTTAAACTTACAAATGCACCCTGGTTTAGGCACTTTTTCCCCCAAACTTTGGTTTTAATTTTCTTTCCAGGATTTCACTGCTATCATTCAGACTGTGGTGATCATTGTTACCATGTATCATTTGGTTTATAGTTAATATGTAGATGTTAATAGTTAATTTTGAAAATGGATATGGATTGTTTTGAAGGGGAAACAGAAAATGAGGACAATACGGGGGACCACGCTCATGAGGGGACAAAGTGTTGTTGCATTTGTTGAGAGTGTGTTAGAGCCGCCATTGCACTGACTGACGGCATGGGAGGACTTCTCACCGACCTTCAAGGTGGCATTTCCCACAGACATGCCTTTCAAAAAAGAAAGGTCACCTTAACCGGTGTTGCTCAGTGGATAGAGTGTAGGCGGGCGGACTGAAGGGTCTCAGGTTCGAATCCAGTCAAGGGCATGTACCTTGGTTGCAGGCTCATCCCCAGTAGGAGGTGTGCAGGAGGCAGCTGATCGATGTTTCTCTCTCATTGATGTGTCTGACTCTCTATCCCTCTCCCTTCCTCTCTATAAAAAATCAATAAAATATATTAAAAAGAAAAAAAGAATTTTTTAAAAATATATATTTTATTGATTTTTAACAGAGAGAAAGGGAGAGAGATAGAGAGCTAGAAACGTCGATGAGAGAGAAACATCGACCAGCTGCTTCTTGCACACCCCCTACCGGGGATGTGCCCGCAACCAAGGTACATGCCCTTGACCGGAATCGAACCTGGGACCTTTCAGCCCGCAGACCGATGCTCTACCACTGAGCCAAGCCAGCTTCGGCAGAAAATGATTTTTTTTAAAAAGGAAAGGTCATTACTTTGTGACTCACTCTGACACCAAAACCAGCAATTAAATCTATCCTACATCATTCAGAGGCGAGGGGAATGCGACATGGTGGCATGTTCCACAGACCTGTGATTCCCAGGGAGCCACAGGAAGTGAGCAGACAAACCTGGTTTTATCCTCAGGCT
This sequence comes from Pipistrellus kuhlii, assembly GCF_014108245.1. NCBI lineage: Eukaryota > Metazoa > Chordata > Mammalia > Chiroptera > Vespertilionidae > Pipistrellus > Pipistrellus kuhlii. The sequence continues at coordinate 897,976 of NW_023425438.1, forward strand.
TATCTGACCCATTAATCTCTCAAACCTGTTATCCTCCCACCCTTCCACCCTAAAGTGCTGTGATACAAACATTTCGATCTCATTTAATATTTTTGCTCAAATTTTTCACTATTCAATTGGATAAAACCTGTGGTTATATATACTTTTTCACCTGTTCTAAAAGGAATAAATGACTTCCCTCTGAGCTGCACAGAGGAAGGGAAAAACAACTTAATGGCATCCGTGCCGCGTTGGCGATGATTACAAGCACAGTGGCATTCAGGTGCACTTCTCAAAGGGAACTAATAGGGATGTTGAATAAAAAGCCAGAGGAGCTCCAGTCTCTCCTTTGTGGGCGCCCCCTCTCCCCCAGGCCTCTGAAACTAGATAATGTGGTCACCTTCTGCATTTTAAAGATCTCAGTTCTTTGTTCAACAATGACAAGAGCATTTTTTAAGAGATGAATGGAATGGGGTTGGAATCTGCATTCTTTCTACGGCCAACGATCTGAAAGTCAGCAGCGAGTCCTGTTCCTGTGGCTGCTCGGCGGGCTTTTGTGTACCTATGTCTCTGATTTCTTATAATCTTCCTGACCCTATTGCCCAGCCTTCATGCATGTAAGAATATGCATGCATTGGCACAGACACACACACACACACACACACACACACACACACACACGTTCTGCATGCCATTGAGAATAAGAACATTCAAGTGATTCTACAAAGAGCTGTGGCTTCCCATTTCTTGCAGGGTGATGGCTCTTCAAACACTGGAGCCTCTGGTGTTCTCTGCAAGACCTTCTCCCACCTTCTCTGCCCGGGGCGCTCCGGGGCCACTCCATTTGTGACCGTTTCCTCTCATGGCACACCCTCCCAGACGCTGCCCTTCCATGGGCCTGAGCGCTTTCCTCACGCATCTGAGGTTCTTGCAGATCTCTTCATGTTGGTGAAAGCCCAGCACAGCTTTCCTCAGAGCCATCGGGCCTTTGCCGCTGCTCTGATCCAGGGCCAGGCAGAGTTTGATAGCAGCTGGACGGCATCCTGAGGAGACAGAGCCAACGCCGGGAAAGCCAGTGAGCAGGAGGCGCACTTTGCCAAGGAACCAGCTCTTGAACTGTACTCCCTTACCAAGAAAGTACTAGTCTCGGACAATTACAATGAATGAAAATACAGTCTTCTGATATGTTTATAAATGTAGGAAGGACTCAAAGTTTTATATGGCTATGTTGTTTTAGTCAAAACAAATGCTACACTTGACACGTTCATGTTTGTATTTGACCATAGGATGCTAACATTAGGGGAAGCCTCAGTGACCTAGCTGCTCTCTGTACCAACACCCCACCTTTCCTCTGAGGAGAAAACTGAGGCAGAGAGAGGCTTTTGCAGCCAGAAATGCTGAGGAAAGCCTCTTAGCAGGTTGTAATCTTTAAGAAAACGTGCCTTTTTACATCATTTTACATTACTTTAACCAACCACATCATTTGTTTTCTAATTCCATAAAAACAAAAACAAAAAAGGTGATAAATACAATTATGGATATTAGTAACAGTAATAAGTGACAGACACTTAAGTATTCATTTCCTCATGTACCACCCAGACACCCTGCTGCAAAATAGCATAAAAATGAAAATTTCAAATCATTATGACTAGAAAGCTTTACAAGAGCAGGAAAATATATATATATATATATATTTTAACATTTGTCTGGAGATTTAAAAAAATATTAACACACTATACTTGAGATTTCAAAAAAATATTAACATCTCATTATTTGATAAGATACAGTTATGTTGAAAAGTTCATTTTGCTGGCTCACTTTATTTTAAAGTATTATAGTAGAAAAGTATGAAATGAGAAAACACTTTTGGAAAGGCATATAGGAGTTTGAGATGAACTAGAAAAAGTTCTCATATTATATAAGCAATTATTGAGGGTCCAAAAGATAATCACTTTCTATGAAGTGGGAGAATCTAGACTAGAAGCAGGTGATCTTAAAGTAGCTGATTATGCAAAAGACATTTTGGGGCATATTGCTCCCCGGGTGACTTAATATAAACTTTTGCCTAGAAATGTTTCCTTCGCCATGGGAATTTGGAATCAAATACTGTATTAAACTCATCATAATGGAGCTATTTAAAACTTAGTCCTTCTTAAGATATGAAGAAGAGGGATCGCGGTGCTGCAACTTTTTCTACAAATCACTGGACAATTCAGACACTGGAACTGCAATCCATTCTGACCGCGGTTATCTCGTCAGAAAATATTTTGTACCACTTGCTGCTGGGGAAAATGAAGGCCACAAGAAAAGTCCTAGTAGGTGATAATGACTTTGATATCATTTTTTGGCTTCATGGAAAGTCATTTCATCTTCTCAGCTATTGAGCAGAGACTCTATTCAGCCAAGTATATAAAACACCAGGAAAGAGCGACCATTAACCATTATCGAACCGGGGAAGTCCCATTTGTCATCCAGAGAACGTTCTGCCTTTCTCAGGAAGCAGTGAGACAAGATTAGTTCTGAGGCTCTGGGCAGCAAAGGAATGGAAATTCAACCCCAAAATGGCCTAAATGGAAATGATGCCTGAATAGTCTCCTTCCAGCAGCTTCTGTGGTAGAGCTGTTCCAGGACTGCAGGACGGAGAGGGTCAGTGGCGTCACCACTGTTTAGCTTCCTTTTCTTTGCCTGCCCTGCCGTTCTCCACCTGTTCTCCTTCAAGGTGACTCACTTCATGAAAGGTGTAAGCCTGTAACAATTCTAAGTATCAGGTGAAGACATGGCATTCAGCAGAACACTTTTTTTTTTTTTTTTAAGGAAAGGTCATTACTTGATGACTCATTCTGACACCCAAACCAGCAATGAAATTTATCCTACACCACTCGGGGGCAAGGGGAATGCAACCGTATGACAACTCAGGCCAATTCCAACTTACTCTGGTCATGACAAAGTCCCCAGGATGGAACCGGCTGATGATGCAGGAAGATGAGGTCATAAGTAATGTTTCTTTCTTCACTGTATCACCTTTATCATGTTCGTCTTACTATATTTACGGGAAATACTAGTAGCTAACTAAGCATGCTTAAAGTCACTGTAAGCATGCTTAGCTGCTAGACTGAAGGCGTAGGAATTTTTGCTTAAAAGCAATGTAAAGCAAAGAAAGCCAGTTACAGTGTTTACCCAGGAAAGCAGGAAGTCCAGCTGGTGTGGCTCAGTGGCTGAGCATCCACATATGAACTAGGAGGTCACAGATCAAATCCTAGGCAGGTCTCATGCCTGTCTGTAGCCTCAATTCCTAGCATGGGGTGTGCGGGAGGCAGCTGATCACTCGATCACTGATTCGCTCTCATCATTGATGCTCTTCTCTCTCTTTCTCTTTCCCTTCCTCTCTGAAATATATATATATATTAAAAAGCAAGAAAATAATTTTTAACCTATAAGTGAGAAATTTTACCAAACTGAAAATAAATGATAAAATGTTCATTTGATATGTGTTCACAGCAAGCATGTCAAATTCGCAGCCCGAGAACTGCGTGCCTATTTTATTGGGCCCGTGTTAGCCTTTGAGTTTGACATGCTTGGTTTACAGGGAATATATGGGGGAAGGATATGACAAAAATATTAATAAAATTATAAGTAATTTTGCTTCCTTGAATTTTTCTGATGGTAGTTGCAACATTTTAATATATATTCACTTGAGAGCCAACATTTTATCTCTGATAAAAATATTAGGTATGAGGAAGAAACAGTTAGTGGAATATCTTATGCCTTGTTTTCTGTTTTGTTTTGTTCTCTGCACCCAACATTAAAATAGTTCTTTTTCATTTGGATTTGTTGGGGTGACACTGGTTAATGAAACTATACAGGTTTCAGTTGCAGGATTCTACAGCCCATCATCTGTGCACGGAATTGTATGTTCACCATCAGAAGTAAGAGTTCTTCACCACAGGCCTTTGGGCTTCAGGGGGGCTTAAGTCCCCCTGTTACATGTATGTTAATTTTCCTGGGAACTAGACATGACTTTCCTCATGAGTTTTGATGATGCTGTAAGCCTTCCTGATTTTGTCAGCAACCAAAGGTTCTGGTATGAAGACATAGCCAAAGGTGGGCCCGGATCTCAGAGGCCTTCACATGGCTGGCCAGATGTTTCAGCTCTTGTGACCGGTAATCTGCTGGGTGAATGAAGCAACTTGCCTGCCAAAATCCAGTTCCAATTACCAGGACGGCAGTGCTGGTAAAATCATTTGATAGAATGAAAAGACCACAGAACCCAGACTTCTCACCTACTGCCTTTGTAAGTTTTGGAAATGTGTTCACCATGTTATGGTAGTTACTTTTTTTTCATTTTTAAATACAGACAATGATGTTTTGCTCACAAGATAATATGGCAGATGATGTGATAGTGTATTTTTAAAAATACCCATATTTCACTGTGGGCAGTGGAGTTGGATTCATCAAAAAGAACATGAAGTTTCACTTGAGTTTTTCCCTGGGAAGAATGCTGGCTGTGTGTTCACAGGATCATATGTTGCCGAACTTCCGAAAGGATGCATTGAACCACCGGTGGTTAAGAAAGACTCTGGAAAGCCTTCTTTCACGCGTCTCCCTGTGCCAGAGGCATCTGAATGGCTATTGATTTTTTGTGATGGGCCTGAGAAACAGCTGAGTTGGGGAAATAGCTAGTTTGGCGTTAGTAGAAAGTATAGAGAGGGGAAGAGCCTTACACATGGAGATTTCCCTTACGAATATAAATTTATTTTACAAAAGAGTAACTTCTCACAGGTTTTCAAGGCTTCTCCTGTGCCTGCTCTTTCTTTACAATAATCAACTTTGAAATAATCCTGTGTCAAAAAGGCATATTTTGGGGTAACAAATCCCATTCCCCTTCATATGCAAATATTTCATTTGCAGGCTAAGCTCATAAAATAGATGGGATTTCCTGAGTTTACATTTCCTGTTGCTTTGACAGAAAGTACTGCCAGCAAAATACATTAAGTCACTGGAATGAGAATAGCAACAACAAACTAATGAAGAGCTATCACCAACTGGATTCATATTGAAAGTGTAACCTACTTTATGTATGCTTTCTATTTTCCCCAAAGGAAGAGGGCCTTGTGAGGGAAGGTGTTAACCAGCTACTGTTTCCCTCCTCCCCACAGCATACTGAGATGCATTACATGCCCAGTTACATTTATGAATGGTGACAACCCAAGGACTTCTGTGTAAGACACATGGGCATTTAAATGATAACTTAAACAACTACCATTTCTCTCTGAGGAAATCAATTAGCCTCTGTGCCCCAGGTTCAGCTATGAAGCAGTAGATTCATCAATCCAGTTTAGATATCACAGTATGTTGTCATGGGTAAAACAAAACAAAACAAAACAAGAAAACACAAAACAACAATAACAAAACCCATAAACCTATATAACCTTTAAGCTGTTGCAAAAATTCCATTTGTTATTTTAATCTTTATCCAAGGAGCCTGTCCTTCCTTTATTCCAGACCCTGCCTGCCCAGGCAATGAACTGATTACTACATGAATGAGAACATTTTCACTCAGAGGTATTCGGTTTTGAATTTCCTTGAGGGATTATAAATCACTTTTCTTCCTGACCAGAGATACTTTAAAGAGTATAAATTAACAGACATACAGTTTTTATTAATGTGGATCTGAAAATTGGCTTTGCCTCACTGGTTATGTAAACAGAGAAAAAATATTTTACACCTCTCAGACACAATTCCTTTATCATCTAGAATATAATGATAGTGGTATTATAAGGTTCTGATATAAGGTTCATAAAATATCTAAGACAGATTTCCATCAAATAGCCAGTTCCCTGAAACATGTCACTTTGCCCGAAGGTGGCAGAAGGTGAGTGATTCCAGATAAAGGTAGTAAAGATATTGGATCATTTGCATATACTTGAAGGGCATACTTTTTAAAATTTGACACAGCATCAGTCTCTAGCACACCAGTGCTCCTTAAATGGCTAATAAAGTGAAATATTAGTATTGCACATTTAGTGTACCGTAATTCTGCGACCACTAAAGAATAAGATAAAGGCATCATTCAATAAGGTCATATGAGCATAAAACACATTTATCCTCCATTTCTCTCTAGAAGACACACTACTCTTGATTTAGATGTCCTTTGTCAGTGTGATGTATTGGATGAGTTATTTTATGTTTAATGTGAGGGCAAAATATGTTTTGTTTTTATTGACCTTGATATCATGTTTTTAGAAATACAAGCATTAGTTTTCAACAATGTGATTATGGTTCTGCTCTATCTTTCTACCAGTGGACTTTCCAATTGCACCATCTTCTACCCAAGAATCTATGTCTTCCATGATGTCCTGTGTGTTCAATAGAATGTCAGCTTGTCTTTTGCTCTTAAAAGTAATACAGAATCACAAATAGAGGATCTGTAAAAATCATATATTGATATAATAAAAGCCAGTCATTCAGTTGGCTGTTCGACCAATCAAAGTGTAATATACTAATGATATCCTAAGGCCGCTCAACTGCTCATTAGGATTTAGTTGTGAGAGCACCAACCACCAAGGGGAAGACAGTCAACTGGTTGATCAGTCTCTATGACATGCACTGACCAGCAAGGGGCAGACATTCAATGCAGGAGCTGCCCCCTGGTACTCAGTGCACTCCCGCAGGGGGAGTGCCATCAGCCATAAGTCAGGCTCATGGCTGGCAAGTGCAGCAGCAGTGGCCAGAGCTTCTCCTGCCTTCATGGCAGTTGGACATCCCCCAAGGGCTCCTGGACTGCAAGAGGGCACAGGCTGGGCTGAGGGACCCAGCTTTAAGTGCATGGATTTTGTGCACCAGGCCTCTAGTTAGTTTGTAAAAACAGACCAAGTTACCTTTGACTGAAAATCTGTTACATTTAGAAAACATGGTGCTTTATCATAGAGCCTAAAGTTATGGTTGATTATGTTTTTTCTTGCGTTGTTATAAATTAGCTGCACAAACTGAATTGTGAGTCCAACAGAAGTATTAGAAAAACAACTTCTGAGGTCATAGCAATGCTCACTGAGAGAAACAGCACCACCAAGCTCTTGAAAAATTTATTTTTTCCCCTAACCTAAGTCAGTTGAGTTCAACAAACACAATTATGATAAAAGATACCTTTAATTAGTAATGTTATAACAAATTAATAGTCTCATAATTTGTCACTCACCTGGGACACATTCAGAAATGAAAAGCGAGTGTAATTAATATCATACCAATAAATCAGTAAAAACTGAATCTGCCCCAAACATCTAGGGAATAAGTTCACCCTGTTTATCAAGCTCCTACTGTGTCTTTGTGAGGTCCTTTAAATACATATTCTTCAGTTTGATAAATACGAGGGCAGGCAAAAGTAGGTTTACAAGTTGCAATATCCTATATAATAAAGAGCTAATATGCTAATTAGACAGAACAGCGTAATAACCATTGGGACAATTTTCCAGATGAAGTCAAGGTTGAAAGGGCCAATCCCCTTGCATGAATTTTGTGCACTGGGCCTCTTGTAAATTGTATAATAATTAATAGAATAATAATACAAGAATAAACTGTGTTTCACATACTCAAAGCTATAAATCAACTTTTATTCACCCTTGTATACCTGCAAGAATACTAATAACTTGCCCAAGACCATATCAATTTATATAAGATTCTAAGACTTTTTTTCTCCAATTACCTATTTCCCCTTTGCCACATTGCCTCTAAACAAACATGTGCTTGAGATCCACCCTTTGTGCTACATCACACAAGATATAGACGAGATAAATGAGTATCTGTGAGGAACACACTTCTTGGCTGGAGGCCATGGAATATGGCTGGTACAGTGTTTGTGAAGGAATTCAACCTGACAATCTCATTCATTCTGAGAGAGGTACTTCCCTCTTAACATGGTAACAGATCAGGTAACCTGTACACACTTTGTGTGCAGTGCATCTGAAAGGCTGGCTAAAACACACAACACTCATGACAATGCGTCGGTGTTTTTTGTTGTTTTTTAGAAATATTAGAAATAACCGATCTCCCCAAATGTGAGGGAAAACTTAATAGCAAGAGGGACAGTGGAGCTAACTTGACTATAAAATTGAGAGTAAATTTCTATCCTTAGAACTAAAACACTTGAGCTTTCAAAGGCATGAGGCGTGGGACTATAAGTGCTGGGCACCCCTGAAGCAGAGAATGTAACGGAGCCCCTCCAGTCACCAGAATGAGGGAATCCACCTGAGGGCCAGCTCTGCCCCAATCGCGGAAGCTTGCATTTGTCTGTGGCTGAAACTGGCCACTTTGCAAAATGTTAAAAAATGACTTTTTTTTCCCCCCGGTAAAATATAAAGAAAAAAAGTTTTAAACTAAAAATGTTTACTACCGTATTTTTCGGACCATAAGACGCACTTTTTTCCCCCCAGAAGTGGGGGGAAAAAGTCCCTGCGTCTTATGGTCCAAATATAGCCTACACATACACTTTAAAAAAAATTTTTTTTTACTTGCCCGGCTCTGTGTGGTCTCTGTGTGCTTGCCCGGCTCTAAAATGGTTCTAAATGCTGCTGTTTACTTTACAGGGTTGATTACATGTGTTTATGACTGTGATGTTGGGTTTTAATGCACATAAAATATTTTAGGACACTATTTGTTTCAGAATCTTTTTTTCTTCATTTCCCTTCTCTAAAAACTGGTGCGTCTTATGGTCCGGAGCGTCTTATGGTCCGAAAAATACGGTAAATTCTGTTTGGAACCTCAACTACATATCCATAACAAGAAATAATAAGAAAGATAAATGCCATAGATTTTTGTATAAACAGTATTCACAACACATATTATTGTCAGCTTCAACCAAAAAATGCAAGCGTAAAAATTTCAGAGTATTAAAAAACTTTTAAACTTACATAGAAGCAAGCAACAATTTCCAAAAAATATAAGGTGTGACTTTTATTTTTTACATATAAGTATCTTAATGTGAATATAATTTCCAAAATTAGATATTTAAAAATACATATATTCTGCATCTACTAACAGGAACTGTGAGAAAAGAGGCTAGATAAATTAGCATATCACCTTCAGTCTCTGATGTGGTTTATAAAGAGGACAAATCTGTTGGCATAAATAACAGCTCATATGAAAGCATAAAAGAGACCTTTAATAATCAATATGTTGTTCTCACTGAAATGTCAGTATTTATTTTCTGTTTCCTGTTCTGATTAACTTTATAGTCCTCTCTGTGGATTATGTATTAAATTTAAACACTGGAGTGTTAATTAAAATTTCATTGGTACAGTGTTTGTGGTTACACAGATCCTGAATTAAATGCTTTTTTTAAAAAAATGTATTTTTATTAATTTCAGAGAGGAAGGTAGAGAGATAGGAACATCAATGAGAGAGAATCACTGATCAGCTGCCTCCTGTATGCCACACACTGGGAATCTAGCTGGCAACTGGGCATCTGCCCTGACTAGGAGTCAAACCATGACCTCCTGATTTACAGTTCCATGCACAGCCACTGAGCCACAATAGCCTGGTAAAATCCTGCCTTTTTTATATCTGTCTAACCTAAGACAAAAAGTGCTTACACTCCTGGAGACTCTATTTAACATGTTTTATATAAAAGAGAAATATGCCTATCTCAGGGGATGGGTATAAGATTAATAATATATGCAAAACTGTTAGCATAAAGGCTATGTTCAAAATGTAGCTGTTATTATCACTCTGCATTAGAATTACCTGTGAGATATTTTTAAAATTCAGACCCACATCCAGGGAATCAGTGTCTAGGAATGTGGCTCATTACAAGACTGCAGAGATTTACAAAAAGCAAGAGTCATTCCCATTCATATTGGGTCAAGGACAGCTAGATGAATGTTTTTGCTTTATCCATATTCTTCCCAAGCTTCGTTCTTGAAAATGCTTCACTTTTCTCCCACCAGCAATGCTGACAAAGACATAATTTATTTGGTGATGGCAGTGTGTTAAGAACCTTCATAGGCTTGATTTCAGAAAATCTTCAAAATATTCTAATAGGTCTTCACACTTGTGTTACAGGAAATTAGACTGAGCATCAGTGAGAAAGCCATTACTTCCCTCGGGTGACACAAGTGGTAAGCACAGAGGTGATATTTCAACTCTGAACTTTAAGCTCCAGTCTAATTCTTTTTCAATACCTGGCTCATATATATCCATCTTTTAACTTTTAAAAAACATATATATTTTTATTGATTTTTAGAGGGAGAGAGAAGGAAGGAGAGAAATAGAAACAACAATGATGAGATAGAATCATTGATCGGCAGCCTCTTGCATACCCCACACTGGGGATCAAGCCCACAACCCAGGCATGTGCCCTTGATCAGAACTGAACCCAGGACCCTTCAGTCTGCAGGTCGATGGATGCTCTATCCACTGAACCAAACCAGCTAGGGCTCCACCTTTGTAACTTCTGTTACCAGATACATTTATGGTTTCTGCTTTAAGTTTTTCTGGCAAGCTTTGCCTATCTTTGTTTTGGTGCTTTTCATACTAATCTATACTTATATATTATTATATGTTATATATTATTATATGTTATATATTATTATATGTTATATAGTATTATATGCTTGACTCTTGCTTTTTTTATTCAACCTGACAATCTCTCTCATTTAACTGTAGGATTGGGAAATATATTTAACATGATCATCCATATCTTTATTTTTAAACTTATTCTCTTGCTATTTATTTCCTATTTTTCTCTGTTCTTTTCCCTTTTTTCTGCCTTTATCTACTAGGAATGATCAACCACTGCCTGGACCAGTGGTGGGGAGGGCTCTCAACTCTTTGCAGGAGAAGCGTGGTTTTATAGGAGGTACCAATCCCCCTGTGACAGTGTGTTCCTACATGTCTGTCTGTGTCACCTCAGGGGCCACGTCTGATGTACGGCCTTCATCAGCCTTTCTCCCCGGCGCCCAATGAAAGCTTGTTTCTAGGGCACGCGGCCGTCTACACTGTCACCATCGCCCGTCTTTGGGCTTTAAGAGTTCATTACAACCTTCATTGTTTTCTCCTTACCTGACTTTCTGTGGCAGCCTTTCCCTCTCGCAATCTACCAAAGGCGAACCAATTCATTCACGTATCCCTCTGAGGGGCTTGCTACTCTAGAGCTCAGTCACCTCGCTGCCTGGCGGTGCCCGCTCTTTGGTAGCCCGAGGAGAAGCGGTGCTTGCTCAGATCACCTAGGTTATTCTCACTCCAACAGTGAGAGCAAAATTATTTGAAGCTTTCCATCTCACTTGTGGATATACCTATTTCTTGTGCAAGAGACTCCCGGACGCACCTTTTGAGTAGCCCTTCAATAACATAGAAAAAAATAATTCATATCCTCAAGAAAATACTGGCAAAATGTCCAAGTAAGGATTTGGCAGAGAAGAAAATAGTTATGTCTATGATATATCTATATACTTTAACAACTCACTCATGTATTTATCTTGCCATTCAATCCAAACCATTCATAGATTATCTAGTAAATGCTCCTTTTGTAGTTTCTAGGAGTAAGTGATTCATGGTAGCCCCCTTACTTAAAGACTATGTTTTCATACAATTCATAGATGGAAAAAGATCCTTAGAAAGTTATAGTAGGTTTCTCATCAATCTCAATAAGCAGATTTCATCTGCTTTGGAAACACACTTTGCATGACTTCACCTAAAACCATGGTCAGCAAACTGCAGCTCGCGAGCCACATGAGGCTCTTTGGCCCCTTAAGTGTGGCTCTCCCACAAAATACCACGGCCTAGGTGAGTCTATTTTTGAAGAAGTGGCATTAGAAGAAGTTTAAAAAATGTGGCTCTCAAAAGAGATTTCAATCGTTGAACTGTTGCTATTTGGCTCTGTGGACTAGTGAGTTTGCCGACCACTGACCTAAAGCATTGTGCAACAAGAGACACCTGTAACATGTATAAATCCAAGATTGTCACTAGACACTGCGTGTCCCCTTGGTGGAAGTAACAGCTTCTGGCTGTGAATCACTGATTCAAAGACACCAAAGAGGCACTTATTTGCTGGCAGTAAATATATGCATATTTGGCTTTAAAATAAAAATAACACATAAAATATTTTAAATAAAGTTATCAATAAGAGCATTTGCATTCTGGTGGCACTTTGCTTTTCTCTAATTACTAAATATGCTCTAAGTGGCAGGTGGCTTATAGCCTTTCCTTAATGGGCAGGGCATCTAAATGAGATCTAGACAAAGAATAAAACAGGGAAAAGAGCAGTGATCCTGGTTTTATGATAGCATCTACACCAATCCAGCTACCTTGATCGATTTTAAGTGGCATTATTTGAACAGTTATATGCCAGGGATGACTGTGTGTATGTGTGTGTGTGTGTGTGTAAATAACCATCCCACAAAGACACAGCAGTGCTCTGATGCTACGCACTGTGACTAAATAATATGTCCACAGTGTCACTTGATTAGTTCCCTGATGTTGTTTCTCTCACTGCTTATTAAAATTAATGGCTTTTCTGAAACTCCTGAAGCCAGACATAATGAGAATGATATTGAGCTTGGTTTCAAATCTCCGGTGACATGCATTCAATCAGGGCTTCCTCTAGGCTTGAGCCCAAATTGTCTTAAAGAATTAATCAATTTAAAAAATAAATAGAAGCACTATCTACTACCACCTGATCAGTATGGGTGGAGCGGGCCAGAAAGGTTAGGTATTGCCAAGGAAAACACTGTGCCTGCAGCTCTAACACATGAAGAGCGGCCTGGCATTGCTGCCTGGGGACAGCAAGGGGAAAGCGGGGTAAACTGACCTCCAGTGGCGTTTCAGGTGCCCATTAGAGAGGTCAGGCCGCAGGGCACAGAGACACCCTGTGATCTGGACCAATAATCAAAGGCAGGGATCCCAGCAGACATCAGTTTAACCAGAGCACAATCTGCTGGAGGCATAAAGTCGCAGGAATATTGAAATGATAATTTGATGACATGGACTAGTTTAAGGGTGAGAAAGTTCTGGGGGCATGCAGTCCTAGGAAAGCCTCTGTACTATTACAGGTTTTTAAAATATATATATTATTCATTTCAGAAAGAAAGAGGTGGTGAGAGAGAGAGAGATAGAAACATCATTGATGAGAGAGAATCATGGATCAGCTGCCTCCTGCATGCCCCACACTGAGGATCAAGCCTGCAACTGGGCCTGTGCCCTGACTAGAAATCAAGCCATGACCTCCTGGTTCGTAGGTCAAAACTCAACCACAGAACCACACCAGTTAGGCTATTATAAGTTTTATTTCTAGGACTCCCGCACGGACCCGTAGTAAAGGATGAGCAAAAGTCACCTATGTTTTTGGCTGGGGATGTAACAGGAAGTAACTATGTGAAGTACACTTGCTCTACAGAGAAAAGAGCTTTGCTGGAGCCTTATCTCCCATAGGTTCAAAGGCAGTCATCCACACTGACCCCTGGTGGTAGTGCTGCCACCTAGAGGGGGGAGGAAGAAAAACATGTTGAAACACACAGTCTTAGGGAACATGGGCCCATGATGCTTTGTTTCATGTAATCTTGAAGGATCTGTATGTTTTATTTATTTACTTTTAATTGAATTTATGGAATGACATCATAAAACTATACAGATTTCAGGTATTCAATTATACAATATGCCATCTCTATATTGCATTATCTATTTACCTCCCCAAGTCAAACACTTCACCAGAGGTGATATATGAATGGCAACCAAGATATGGAAAAATGCTCAAATCCATTGGTTTTTAAGGAATCAATAAAGATGAAACCAATACACTCAAATATCAAAGAATAAAAATGACAAGCGCCAATGAGTGCACAGAGCAGCTAGGACTTTTAGACATCATCGCTGTGGATGCAAAATGTTCCAGCCAGCTCGGAGAATGTTTGCAGCTTCTCATAAACCCAAACACACTGGCCACTGCACCCAGCACTGCCACTCCCAGCTCTTCCCTGGCAACGGAAACCAGGCTCAGCCAGGACTTCAGGTGAAAATTCTTGGGGTGTTCTTTTCTTTTAGCCTCGGTGCCCAAACTCAAAATATTCCAATGGTCCTTCAGTTGGTGAATGGTCAAATTTTGGCATATTTATTAAGAGGGCTATTATTCCACAATAAAAATAAATACTGAAGCATGCAACAACATGGAAGAATCCCAATGTGTGAAGGGTGAGAAGTAGACATAAAAGGCTTCACATTATATGATTTCATTTACATGTTATTCTCAAAACGACACAATGATACGGAAAACCAGGTCATTGCTGGAGACAGGCTCTGATTGGAGAGAAGTGTCCCAGAGGATTTGCTGGTGTGATGGAAATGACCTCTATCTTAAGTGTAGTGCTCACTCTTCCAAATATTATTGTCAAAAGTATGAATCATCCTCCTAAAAGGTTCAATTTTATTGAGTGTAAATAATGACTTAAAGCAACATGAATAACTTTCTTTACTAGTACATGAGCAGATATTTTTTCTATCTGCTTGCTATCTATTATTTTCTGACCTTTCTGGATGAAATATAATTACTGAGGTATGTGTGGGAGAATTTATATTTCTATGCTTCTGTAAAGCTTGAATATTTAAAAATATGTACATATTACTTTTGACATTAAGAAGAAATGTTATAAAATATATTTTTATATTTTATACTCTATATTTTACATTTTTTAATTTACTTAAAAGAGAGAAAGAGAGAGAGGGAGGGACATTCATTTAGATTTATTGTTCCACTTATTTTTGCATTTATGACTGGGATTGAACCTGCAACATTGGTGTATTGGGATGATCCTCTAACCAACGGAGGCAAACACCCAGGCCACACTCTATTCTGTTTTTGACGGCTGCTATTGATGTCACTTTTAAGGCCAAGGAACCTGTAGGTTTGTTCTCCATCAAACCATTCTTTTATTAAATTTAAAATATAATCATGCTCGCTACAGCAGCACAAACACTAAAATTGGAACGATACAGAGATTATCATGCCCCCGAGCAAGGATGACACTCAAATTCATGTAGCATTTCATAAAAAATAAATAAAAATAAAACATATCTATATTTAATTAATGTATGGAGTTCCTTAACTTGCAGAAAACACCAATAAAATAAAATTGAAAAGCTTTCACTGTGCAATTTCTAAAGTATGTTATCATAGTACAGTAAACAAAATTGGTTGGATCCTGTGATATCATTCTTACAATATTTTTATCTATGTATTAATTTAAACTAAGTAAGAATATTCTGTTAGCATCATTTCACTTTGTGACAGAAAAAGAAGGGCTGAGGTTTTTTTCATTTCAATGTGACTTAGATGTAATATTGTAGGTACATAAATAATAGCTCTTAGCCATTTTCAAAGCCTAATGGTAATTTTACTGAAATAAAAGATAATTTATTTCATCTTTTATCACATACATTCAGATAAATGCTTTCTTTGTTTGAGTTGATTCATATATATATATATATATATATATATTCACTTAATATTATTTTCTCTCTAGATTCTGGTGATTTATTAAATAAAACACAGAAAGTGGGCTTTATCTCTGCTTAACTCTGAGACAAAATAGGCAATCATTGTGTATAAATTGAGGGTTATCTTCAGCTACATATAAAACTGCAAAAATACCCCAGAAAAGTTTTAAACCACAAAGATAGTTAAACATGAGTGTAGTTTGGAGAGAAAAATCACCTCCAGCTTTTGTAAAACCAGGTAATGTTAACACACTCACCCTCATTCTCCTCTTCTAAAGTGTTGACAGTTATGCCTGCTTCCCCAGCTTGGCGAATGGATGGAATAGCATGCACTGTTGAGAAGACCTTGCACCAGGCCCAGGATGAATTTTACTTAAAATTGTAGGAGCTGATTTATGCCTCATGGCAAACTGAGGAGAGCAGGTGTGGCGTTTCCTCCAATATTGTAAATCGGTTTTAAATATTCTATATCTTCCTCCCGGTCCATACGAACAGAATATGAGCCATGGAGTCCCAACATGGTTTTATGTCATAATCCAGCCCACCCTTGTGAGAAGCCTCTGCAGTGTGGTGGCTCCATGCATGATTGACGAAATAATCAAATTGGTGCTCTTAATATTACTCATGGGCAAAGCACTGGTGTTAAAAGGATGCCCTGTTTCTCCATCTGGTGCCAATCAGGCAGTTTAAAAGTTTAGAGAGAATCCCGAATTGCAAATGGGCAGCTTGCCACCCAAAATCCTGGGGCATTCTCAATGATCCCAGCCCTTAGTGCCCTGCCCCATCAGGCCCCCGAGGTGCTGCTGCTTCCTACTTACTTCCAGCTGATGCCTCAACCCAGAGGACCCGACTCCAGCCAGGCCTCTGGGCTGTGGGGCTGGATTGGTTTCTACTGCTCCTTACCAGTGCCCACGTTGACTGAGATGGCCTTGTTACCAGGCGGCATAATCTGGCTTAGGGGAGGCTGTGGTCCACCTTACTCTGCTCTTGGCCATGTGTGTGTGTGTGTGTGTGTGTGTGTGTGTGTGTGTGTGTGTGTGAGTGTGTGTGTAGGGTGGTAGGGGACATGAGGGCAGGGAGGGACTGAGTTGCAGGCTATTGAATATTCTTTGGGGGATCATCTAGGATCGCTGTCTCACAGGCGGCCTAACCAGTAGATGCTTAGAATGGAGTTTCCTGAGCTACTGCAACCACCATCCCTGTGAGTGCTGGCATGTAAGCTCCTGTGTCCTTCCTTACCAAACTCCTTAAGGCTGCACACAATCTGGCTGGAATGCTATGCCAGGCCTTGTAGGTGCCTGAGCTGATCAGGAACGTTTGTGGCAACAGAACCTCTGGTCTCAGTGGCAGTTTACTGTGACCTCCCAAAGCCAGGTCCTTTACTTTATACTGTGCTACCGGACAAGGTCAGGGCTGTATTCCAGTTTGGGCAGATTCATTACTAAATGTTTGTGGGTTACATTAGAAATGTTTGTTACATGTACACTGCGTTGCCTCTGGTTTAGAATGAAAAGTAATAAAGTGACTTCCATGGCTTGCATATTTGAAGCCTGAAGGAAGTTACTTAACAGCAGTTCTAAAAATCAGAGCTACCCACCGATACCATGTTCTGTATTCCCACAAGGGAAAACTGGCTTCATCTGTCCACCCCCTTATAGAGTCAGGTGAGTTCAACAGTCGTAAAAATAACTAACATCCCAGGAAACAGATGGTGCTGTAGCCCTCATAATGAGCTTGGGGTCAATTTAGAACCCTAGCACGCCTGCCTTGAATCACGTGGTCACCTGCATGTGCTGTGCATCTGCTATTTGATTTAAAAACAATCACAGTCCTACTTCACTGAGACAAGTTATTTGCTTGGTGTTGTACAGGCAAGTCGTTTTCATTAATTCTAGACTCGCTGAATCTTACCATTGCAGGGAATGATGTCAACTATCTGGTCCAAAGTCATGCTCAAGGATGAGAAGCGAGTGTCTTATTCCTAACACATGGGCACCCGGCTTCTGTGGAGCATTTTGGAGGGTCAATATGTTCTCTACCCTGCACACCAGCCCAGCTTCCATTTGGGGACATTTCTAGTCGGTGAATAATTTTTGTTACCTGCCTACAGTGCTCTCCATACAGACCTATACAATGGAAAGCTTTTTTATTCTAATTATTTACCTACCCCGACAAGTGCTGCAGACATTTACTATAGCAGGAGCTTCACTATATAGAAAACTGGGGCAGATTAACACATAACTTATTAGGACATTCATTTTGAGTTACTGCTGAGGGACTTTGTGATAACCCCATGCCCCTTTACCCAAAAAAGACATCTGGGCAGTTTTCCAGGTTAATCACAACTGAGACTAGGGCTTTACTTATTGGAAAAACCTGTATTTTAGCATATGTTCATTTCTTCAGGGAATTATATGGAATTCCATTACATGTAACTCCAGAATTTGTGTTGGTAAAGAGTAATAATTAAATTTAAATTTCTTGTTAAGCAATAACCCTTCTTACAAGTAGTTTCTATAAGGACTCTTCACAAAATTATTTGAGTTCTCTCTAATGTATCACATGACTGAAAATCTTCATCTGTTTGAACATTACACTCAAGTCAACATTTATTTAACACTCATAAGTTAAAAAAATAATGACTATATTTATTTAATGACTATATTCAGAAATATAATATACATAGTCCAAGTGTTCATGGAGAAAAATATTTAGAGATTGGTATTCATATAACTAAAGCTATAATATTAACCAAATACTAACAAAACACATAATGGAAGGAAGATGTAAATTATTATGAATCGGTTCAATACTCACTAAAATTAATAAATAAAACTTCTTTCCTAAGATAGTAGAAATTAAATATTCTCACACAAAAACAACAACACACCAAAACCCTTTACACCCACACACACACAAAAAAAAGAATTTTTCATTAAAGTATAAGAATTTGCCTAAAACTCTCCCTTTAACATTGAATTTATTTTTCCAAGTAAGAAAGATTTGCCCAATCTTGAAAAACATATAAATTTTAAGTGTTTTTTTCTTTGTTAATTTACATTTTATAAACTATATATGTTCATTTTGGAACATTTAGGTATTTTTCAAAAAGATACATAATGAATCATTCTGACTGACTCCTAAGGTTATATTTTTCTAACTAGCCTAAGCATTTTCCTGAGTGTATGGGTAGTACCTTGTAACATCAAAATATCCTATCTTATAAAGAGGTAATATGCAAATTGACCCTCATGTCATCGCACAAGATGGCCACCTCATGTTGTCAAAGATGGCCATCACAAGATGGCTGGCAAGGGATGGTAGTTGTGGGCAATCAGGCCATAAAAGGGAGGGCAGTTGTGGGCAACCAGGCCAGGATGGGAAGGCAGTTGGAAGCAGTTGATCAATGATTCTCTCTCATTGATGTTTCTAACTCTCTATCCATCTCTCTGTAAAAAAAAAAAAAAAAAAAAAAAAAAAGTAGAAGAAGAAGATCAGAATAATATTAGGCATTTCATTTGCAGCACCAGAAACTAAAAGGTAGTAAAATAACAACAGAAAATGACAGTGATACAAAACTGTTATATCCATCAAAGCTATCAATATCTTACCAGGAAAAGAAGAATGTATTTGTAGCTATTCAAAAACTATCACCCATAAATCTCATTTATATGATATACTTGAGTGAGGATTCTAATCAACAAATATTTACATTCTCCTTAGAAAGAATTTTCTTCAATGTCATGATTAACGGGCAATTTTATAAATTTTCAATTTGTTACTTGATTTTTCTCTCCTAACACTTATTACTTGACATATTATTGTGTATTTATTTGCTTCATTCTCAGTGTCTTTTTTCTTCATTGGATTAACTATAATCTGAAGTCTACTGTGGCAAGGATTTACCTATTTTGTTCATTGCTTTTTCCATGACAATAAGAAACAGCAGGGATATAAATTGTTACATATAACTTTAGAGAACAATATGGCAATTTTAATCATGAGAGAAAAGTTGGATGAATCCAATCTGAGGAGCATCCTACAAAATCCCTGATTGGTACTCCTCAACATTCCCAAGATCACAGAAAACAATAAAAGTATGAGAAAGTGTCTTAGCCAAGAAAAGCTATGAAGACAAGACAGCTAAATGTAATGCAGTACCCTGGATGGAATCCTGAAACAAAAATTAAAGATATTTCTTAAAAGTATGGACTTTTGGTTATAAAAAAACAAATCAGTAATCATAAGTATCCTACTATATTATTGTAAAAAGGTGATCATTGGGAAAATTGAGTGTGGATATAGGGGTGCTCTGCTTCCCTCACAATCTGTCTGTCTAGCCGAGAGTGTCCTAAAAATAGTTTGTTTAGAAAAAGCAAATTAGAAAAGTCTTCAAAATTTGTGTAAACAGTGGACACTGGTCTTGAGAGCATTGAGGATGCATATGGAAGGATGTCATGGAAGGTTTCTCAGAAGACAGAACTCTTGAGATCAGTTATCCAGGGCAGAAAAAGTGTATTCACATAGGAGGGTTGTGTTTTCCAAGCAAGAGGACAGTATTTGAAGTGCCAAGAATACAGCAGATGGAATGAATTGTCTGAGCCTGGGAAGCTTGTGAGCAAAAGCACTTCAGGAAAAGGGGTGACGACAGGGGATGTTGTGTACAGTTCAGTAGTGATTAATCTTTAGGGTCTTTTGGATTATGGTGAGAAACCTGGAGATCAGAAAGTCAGAGTGGAGCAGACCAGAGGCTAGACTGGGGCAGCACAGGTGAGACAAATAGCTCAGAAGCACAAGGAAATATAAAATAGTCTCACAAATTCTTTAAGGCAGGAGAACAGGCCAGCATGTTGAAACAACATGACATTTCTCACGGGTGGATGCAGGCCAGCCTAATGGCTTATTGATGATTTCATGTTTTTATACATCTCTAGATGCTTGTTAAAGGTCAGACCCAGAACTTCATAATTGAATTCAGAGCAACAGGGACAGTTGCCTTCATTTTAAATGCACAAATAGACCACAATAGTAAGAAGTAGATTTTAATAGATCAATTCACATGTTAAATTAATATCTCTATGAAGTTTAAGACTTGAATGTTTTAAAATTTATTAAAATGTACTTTATGGCAAAGCATAAAGGCTAAAGAGGAAGTGAAGATTTCTATTCCTTCTGGGCAATAAGAGGGACACCTTCCCTGTATCACGAGAGAACACATGGGATCCTGGATCCCCACCTCCACCTGGCGATAAAGAGGCATTCATCCATCTTTTACCTGGAGAAGTGCAAGAGGGGACCTAGGGGAAAGACTGGACATTCAATGGCACTCAGACATAACAAGGCCAGATCCTGTCCATGCCAATAGAGGCCACGTGTGGAACGGTAGTAAGGTACTCCTCACCCTCCCAGCCATGAGGGTGCAACATATGCTTAGTAGGCAGATGGAATTCGCACCTCAACTGAGCAGCGATAAAGAATGTGCCCCGTTGGATGCCAATGGGTGCTCAATGGGAATGTGGTCTTCTGCTCTACGTAGCAGTGGGCTAGTGTCAGAGAAGGTAGGTTACACAGGTGATTTAAGTAAGATTGGGAGACTCAGCATGATTGGTAAACATCAAGGTTTCCATAAAAATTACCTGTCATAATAAGAACAAGGAAAATCTCCATGTGAATGAGAAAGACAATTAATAAATGCAAATGTCAAGATGGCAGAAGTAATACAATGATCTGAAAAGGATAATTATTTATGTATTATTTATTTATGGGGTTTGTTGTTGTTGATTTCACAGAGGAAGGGAGAGGAAGAGAGAGACAGAAACATCAATGATGAGAGAGAATCACTGATCAGCTGCCTTCTGCATTCCCCATACTGGGGATTGATTCCACAACCCAGGCATGTGCCCTGGTAGGGAATCTAACCATGATATTCTGGATCATAGGTCTCAACCACTGAGCAACACTAGCCTGGCCTGACAAGGATTTTAAATGGACAACATAAAAACACTTCCATGAGCAATGATGAACACATTTGAAAAACAAACAAACAAAAAAACAACAACAACTTTGTAAACAGAAATCTTAACCAAGAAATAGAAAGTCTCAGCAAAGAAACAGAAGATATCAAGAAATAGCTAAGGGAAATTTTAGAACTTACAAATGCAATATGTGAAATAAAACATTCAATAGAAATAGGAGGTGAAAGAGGAAAGGATCCATGGGATTGAAGGTGGAACAATACAAAAAAAATCATTAAAACTAAAAAAAAAAAAGTCCCTGCTTAATCTATAGGTTTAGTGCAATTATTATCAAAATCCCAGGACCCTTATCCCTGTTTCCTCCAGCTCTTTGGTATGGATTCCCATGGGAGAGTTCTGCCTATAGATAGTTTCTATTTTACATCACCTTTCCATCAGGAAACTCACATTCTCTTCATCTAGCATCAACCATCCCCAAATCCAGGCCCCAGAATCAGAAATATTGTCATTCTTGCATATTTAATCCCTTGCTAGCTACTAAACAAACAGCATATTTAAAAACAAACTCATTATCTATTTGCCATCAGCTTCATTTCTTTTCCTCTCACTGTCATTATTTGGAACTTCATTAATAATGTGCTGGAATATTTTTTCTTCAACCAGAGAATCACTGACGCTGGTTCTCACAGTATTGCAATTTAAATGAAGAATCTGATGAGAGCTGTGTGACTCATGAATAAGTCATCTTCTCTGAGCACACAGGCTGGGGAGTTGAGTGGTCTGGTAGAAGGAGAGAGAGGCAGAAAACAAACACCACCAGACAGCACGGAGCAGACTGGCAGGAGAGAGAGCAGCGTCCGGCTTTGACATCTCTGGCCATCAGCTCTCACAGCAACAGGCCACTGGGATCTGCTCAGTCCAATAAGGCATCTACACCCTGATGGACACCATGAAGTATGGTGTGAAAGAGGGCGGCGTTTGAATGGAGTTGCTTATAACAGTTTATGGAGGAAATGCAGAGGCCTCTGCATCTGTCTACCTCTGGCTCCTGCGCAGCCCTAGTGAACTTTTCTGAAGACTCAGACACACTCCCTCCGGCCAGTGGTTCACCCAAATGCCACTTAGCTCACTTGCCTGCCTTCTTCTCCAAGGGCAGTTGCCATGTGGGAACACAGGGAATTAACACCCCCAGGAGGTGTTAGCTGCCTGGACTGCAGGGGCAGCCCTGGGGGCGGACACTTCTCAGAAGCATTCCCCAGGGTTCCCAGAGGCCTCCAGTTGCCTGCAGATGAAATATCCCTGATAAATTCGTATTTCCTCCTTTCCTGCCTCCAATCAGGGATTTCTGGGATCCCCCCCTCACAATAAGTACCCACATCCAAGTTCTTCCTGCAGACTGTTTTTGGTGACCCCACATGAAGATAAGTGATATTGGATAGTACATTTTACTTCTAGCTCAGTGATACATGCGTAAGTATGTTTGTGCAGAAAATATCTTCTGGCTTAATCTTGTTCGTTTGTCTTTCGGATTCCAGAAAACATGTCCTGTCCTGTTGAGTCCTCAGCATCTTGATGAGGATGTCACTTTCTGCTTCAGGGCTCCTACTTCCTAAACTTTGGTATTTGTGTATTCTTTTATTTCAACTACAAGCTAAGCACCCATGGCTTTTTTTTTTTTTTTAATGTATTTTTATTGGAAGGGAGGGAGAGAGGGGGGTGAAGAGAGAGGGAAGGGGAAGGAGAAGGAAGGAGAGGGAGGGAGAAAGAGAGGGAGAGAGAGGGAGAGAAGAGAGAGGCAGAAACAGCAATGATGAGAATCATTAATCAGTTGCCTCCTGCATGTCCCCCACTGGGGATTCAGCCTGCAACCTGGGCATGTGCCCTGGCAGGGAATCAAACCAGGACCTCCTGGTTCAGAGGTTGATACTCACCCACTGAGTCATGCCAGCCGGGCTACCCAAAGCTTAGAATCAAACCTCCAGAATTTATTTTAAGCTTCCACAATGTCCTCGCCCTGTGTTTAGTTGTTCTCATGAGTTAATCTGTGGCACAAGTGAGTGAAACTCTGCTTTTCCATCAACCTCTTGCTCCCTGAACTGGGGGAGAGAGGGTTCTCAGTGCACCTGTGTGCGCCTCTGAGGGCTGCTTTTGTCCCTGTCGCAATCAGCATATTGCTCAAGCCTTGGAAGAGAATCTTCAGTGCTATCTGGTGACAGGAGTTCTTTCTGGTCTGAGCTGAAATGGACTTGCCCTTGTGTGGCTCCTGTGTGTACAGAGTCAATAAATATCCCTGGGCAAGTGTGTCACTGAGCCTCACCCGCCACACTCCCCTGCGACCCGCAGGAAAGCACGGGGTGAGGAAGGAGACTTGAGTTATTACACCTAATAAGCTCTATGGTGTGGGCCATGTTATTAATCTCCTCTTGGGCTCCATGTTCACTTTCTTTTTTAATTTGGTGGTTTAACCTAATGATTGTGTAGCTACCTTTCAGCCAGAACAAAGAGGTCTCTGTCTCCCAACAGTGACCTCTCCTCCTCTTTGAGACGGCATTCGCAGATGTGTTTTTCCCCAGCAATCCCTCCAGATTGGTCCAGGAAACCCACATACATACCCTCAACAGGATGGGAGCTTGATGGTGAAGGATTCAGCTGGTGAGTGTCTTAGCTGCCATCTGGTATTCATCCCCCAACTTGGGTTCATTTATATGGATTCCTATCTCAGCTATGACATCCATATCTAATTTCTAGTGCATGCTTATTGAACTCTCAAAGCCCATCTGATGTATTATTATTTTAGCAGTGTATCAGAATGCTTTATACATTTCTTTAGCACCTTAATTCCTCTGCCCCTGAGAAGTTACTTTTATTTGACTATATATTAACTGACTATACTGTCAGTTCCTTAGATTTTTCTGTTGGAGCTCATACGTTTTGGACAGTTGAAAAAGCTAAGGGGTTTAGGTCGATCCTAAATTGCGTTAAGTTCAGACACAAATTCCCACTTATACTAACCCTGTGAATTTTTCTCTCTCCTGGTTTCTAATCTAAAGGTGATATGTTTGCTCAGAGGATTTGACAATAAAATAATACAGTGTTCTCAGAACAACTAACACAAGCCTAGTATTTGATATACTTTTAACAACTATTACTTCCTATGGAAGTGATAAATGTAGTAGAACTCACAGGAATTCAAAATAAATTAATTGCTTCACACTAGTTACCAGTGATCCAGAAACATGCAGTAGAGTCTAAGAAGTCATTATATAGCAGAGGAAAAAGCCCAGGCCTTGTGTTCAGAACAAGGCTCATTCCCCTCTCTCTGCTACTGCATAGACACATGCCAACTGGCAAGTTGTATACTTTCCTTCAGCTTCATATTTCTCTGTGAAATAGGTGCCTTGCTTATAGGATTGCTCTGAGGATAAAATATAGATCTATATATATATATAACCCTAATATGTAATTAGACCAAACTGCTGAACAACTGAAACAACCAGTCACTATGACATGCACTGACCACCAGGGAGCACACACGGGGAACATGGTGGGCATCGGCTGTGGCAGGATGGTGGAGCAGGTGAGAGGGAGTGCCGGACCAACGCAGAACTCTGGTCGCTGACATCAGGGCAATCCTTTGGAGGTTACTGAAAATTCTTTGCTCTGAGGCAACACCAGTCCTGCTAGATGCTTGCACCTGCTGCTGGCACCTGGTGCAGGCCCCAATCACTTGGTGCCATCATGGGTGTGAGCAGTGCCTGCTGGCCCTGATTGCCCCTCAGGGCTTCTCCACCTCCACATGCTCCTGAAGGGCAATTGGGGCAGCAGCCACCACTCAAACCTGCTACTGGCACTAGTCCCAATCACTCCACGCTGTCAGTGGGTGCAAGTGGGGCCAGCGCTGTCAGCACTTGGGAGTGGTGGGGGTGAGAGTAGGGCTGCCAGCAAGAGGGGACTGGGGCTGCAGAGGATCCAGGAAGGAGCACAGAGGATGGGCTGAGACCCGCCCCTGTGCCCACCACAGCCTTGCAGGCCACAGTTCCTTTCAAAGTGCACAAATTTGTGCACTGGGCCCCTAGTTCAGTAATAACCACAGAATAAAATCTAGCCAATGAACACAGTAATTGTGTGACTCTGGTCACACTCTCTCTCAAATCATGCCTTAGATTTCTCAACTACAAAAGAAACCAGTTTATCTTGATGATCTGTCAGCTATGATGTGTTTCTAGTCTTCAAATAGCTCCCCTTATTTCTAAACATGTTTCAAAAAAAAAAGAAAGAAAGAAAGAAAGAAAGGAAACACCAGTTTTTAGCCTGTGATTTCTTGGCTAATGGAAACTAAAAAATAGATGTTAAACAATATGCTACCAAATAATGCATCGGGCTATTTTTCCATGAAGACACCAAGTACATCTCTACAGAATTATATTTCAGCAAAGAAAAATGTATTCTGTCACCACGGAGATATGTTCCAAACTTATCATCATGGTAAGCACTGAATGCTGAGAAAAATAACTTGTATTTGTTTTTTAATTATACAGAACATTCTATCATTCTTTCAAATGCAGTGCAATGGTGCATGCTAAGCAGCAGGCCTAAGCAACCCAGAAAGCTTACATAAGCACACAGAAAGCCTTTCCCCTTTTTATTCCTGGGATCACATCACCTCAGCAACTCAATGCACATTACAAATGCTCCTGATGTTTCTTGTTCTCATCACCCCCTAGACCTGGGGAGCTGCTTCTCAAACATAAAACAATGAAACATTTGAATTTGAATGGAGTATTTACAACTCCATGCCTAATAGCACCCCATTCTGCTGAGAGAGATAAATTTAAAATATGTAAATCTATTATTCTCTTTTAAGTCTTTCCATATTTCCATGACCTTAACAATGGAACCCAAGGTAGTACAGCCCGCAAAGCATTTCCTGGCATTCCTCCTGTTTACTCATCAATATCACCCCTGACACTCTCTTCAATGCTATTTATGCCTTATCAATGACATTGTTAAAAAAATAAAAACACTCTTTTTTAGAAAGATACCTGTGGTTCCCTTCCCCCTCAAAATTTATAGCTGAGTTTTTAAATTTATAAGCCCTCTATTATTGCTTATTTAGTTTTGCACACGTTTCTCATATTGACTATTTAATTTAGCCCAAGAAAGAATTAACCCTGCCTTCTAAAAGAACAGAGAATCTCCTCTAGAGATAACAGACAGCTCTCTAAATGCATTCTAAAGTCTGTCCAAATTCCGGCTCTGATTACTCTACCGTGCTGCTTCCCACTCCATAGCTTCCTTGTTACCAGAAACATTCTGGCTCTCATTGCTGGCACGGTGAAATTAACTCTGCTCAGGATTTAGCAGGAGAATAATGGAAATCATGCCCAGTTAAAAAGAATGGTAATACAAGAATAATACTAATATTAGGAGTCATAATAATAGCTATTAAATGCCTACCAGCTATTAAATGATTCCAGTTGGCTCTTAGATATAACATTTTAAAGGAGTATTAGCCTTACTTTCAAGAAGAGAATTCGGAGGACAGGAAAAGTTACATGATTTGCTCAAACCATCAGAGATAGTTGAGAAGGCAGCATTCAAACCCAGTTACACCCAACACAGAAATGCGTGTCCCTTCCGTGACATGTCTTCCCATTGCTCCCTGTGGAAGAAAACCATGTTATGCAGGTCCCTTTATGTCATATACTTAAAAAGCACTTTCTTCTTCTTAACTATGGGGATAATAGTATCTATATTAAATGTTTTGTGAGGGTAAAATGTAAAAATATATGTCATGCTTCATTCAACTCTAAGCTACTGCGTCTCCATTTAATAACAGTGAGAAGCAACTTTGCGACAGATCTGTTCTAAGAGTTCCCAGAACAACAGCAATAAGTGACACTGGTAAAACAAACAAACAAACAAACAAAAAACAACAGTGCCTTCGAGGCACTTTTATTTTACTTAGCAAGATTAAAAGTAATAGTGAGTGATTCTTACAGCTACGTGATGCTTAATGTGCCTATTTATGACCATTGCATTAAAGGCTTTAGGATGCTGGGGGTGGAATGGTCTCCTCCAAATATGTTGAAGTACTGACTCCAGGTTCTCACAAGTGTCCTTATTCAGAAGTAGAGTTCCAACAGATATAATTAGTTAAGAAAGAGGAAGATCATAATGGATTAGAATGGGCTTTAAATCTAATATGGCTGGTATTCTAAAAAAGAAAAGCAAAAGGCATAGATGCAAAAACCACCACCACAAAAGCCACACACAGACTAAGGAAAATGTCGTATGGAGATAGAAGCAGAGATTAGAGTGATATATCAGCAAGCCAAGAAACACCAAGAACTGCTAGCAACCAATGGACATTCAGCAACATCCCCAGGTGTTAGAAGAGGCAAGAGAGGATTCTTCCCTACAGACCTTGAAAGAAGCATAGCTTTGCTAACACCTGGATCTCGTACTTCCAGTCTCCAGAACTATGAGAGAGTGCGTGCCTGCTGTTCTAAATCACCCAGTGTGCGGTGATTTATTACAGCCGCCCTAGGGAACTAGAACATAGTGTAAATGATGGATAATGTGTGTGAATAGGATAAGGAGTGGGGGATTTCAGCAGGGACATAAACAATTATTTTAAAAAGACACTGGAGACTTCTAGAAAGAAAGAAAAATATATCATTGGGTTTTCAGCAAAATATAGACCCGAAGAAAGACTCCAATCACTTGATGAGAGTTCAATAGAAACAGTAAAAAATGAAGCACAAAGAGATAAAAAATCTGAACAAAGAATCCAAGAGATATAGGTCAATGACAAACATTGGCCTCATTACCTAACTGAAGACCAAAAAAGGGAAAAGAGATGGGTCAGAGGAAATATTTCAAAATGTAACAGCGGAGACAGTTCAAGAAGAATGAAAGAAGAAAAATGAAGTTTCTGTCTGAGTTCAGGACCCAGGAGAAGGTATCCCTTCTCATAATTTCTAATGAGCTTTGTACTAGAGGGCTGGGCAGTGCAACTGTCTAAATACAATAAATGCATGTTTAAATAAGCAACTTCTGAGATTATAGCATAGGAAAGAAAATGTCTGTATTTGCAAGAACACAATCATCTATTTAAAAACATCCCAGAGTGTAGACGTTTTGAGTTTAAATCCTTTCATTAATATTCTTCCTGTAGAGAAATTGCCAGAACTGAACTCAATTTTCCTGGCACAGTATCACCTCTCTACATTTACTGGTTTAGTAGTTACCTCAAATGATTGCTTTCATTTAAAATTCTTCCATTTCACTCTGGAGCTTTTAGTCTTCACCGTTATTACAGAACCTATGATTTTTATGACCTGCCATGCTACTCTGTCATATGATATATAAGAACTTTTATGTTGAAAATAATTCATCTATCTATTCATAGACTCTAATACATCCATTTGTTCAACCTCTTGAACAAGAAGAGGAAAGGATACGAACATGGCGGAAGCACCTGTTAAGTGTGAAGCTCTGTGCCTAATTTTTTCATACATTTTCTTATGCATTTCCCAAGCATCCTTGTAAAGCAATCAGTATCATTTCCATTCTAAACAGGAAATCCAGGTTCAAAGAATCTTATTAAGCGGCTCAAATTCCACAACTCATAAAAGAGAAGTAAGAATGTGAACCAACATCTATTATCATGGAAGCTCAATGATACACATGACTTGAAATCTTCAAAGAACAGCTAGCCAGAGTGATTTGACTACATTGTACACTGTTATTTACAAAACTGGGACACGTAGTGTTAGTGTCATGATGTGTAACAACCATTTGTGAAAATTTGTGAATTTGTTTAGGGACCTAGGACAGTATGTATCGGCTCTTTAATACCCTATAACAGTGGTTGGCAAACCACGGCTCTCGAGCCACATGCAGCTCTTTGGCTCCTTGCATGTGGCTCTTCCACAACATACCTTGGCCTGGGCGAGTCTATGTTGAAGAAGTGGCGTTAGAAGAAGTTTAAGTTTTAAAAAATTGGCTCTCAAAAGAAATTTCATAGTTGTACTGTTGATATTTGGCTCTGTGGGCTGATGAGTTTGCTGACCACTGGCCTATAACATTCATGGGAGCTGAGATTCACATGCTCTAGAGTAGGGGTGTCGAACTCAATCAGAGAAGGGGCCAAAATCTAAAATCCAGCCTAAATTGTGGGCCGAATGGTTTACTGAACAGTCATAAACTGTCATTGTGATGGAAACGCAGCGGAGTGCAGTGATGACAGCGCTGTGCGGGCCACATTGCAAGGCCTGGCGGGACGGATTTGGCCCGTGGGCCTTGTGTTTGACACTTGTGCTCTAGAGCACTAAGAGTAAATATGGAAGAAATATTTTACACTGATCAATTCATAAACACCCACATATAAATGATTTAATTAACAATGTATTTTCTTAAATTATTATACTTATTAAATTAATAATTGAACACCATTTAAACCAGTGAAGGTACCTTCTACATCTGACTTGGTATGCTAGTGCAACCCATTTAGGATTCATATGCCAAGTGGTATGTGAAGAGCCCACGTTTTTCTGGGCAGCCCATGGTAAGCACCCAAGAACACTTCCTTTGTGCTACCCGCATTCTCTCAGCCCTACCTCTACCTGACTTTCGACCTATCCCACCCATAGCTCTGATGTGAGGGCTATTGCCAGCACTGATTTCTTGGTTCTTCTATGGGTGCAACCTACACTGTAACACCTGCCCTGGTTCCAGCATAACGGGACCCAATACTGACAACATGTTCTTAATCATCGCATGCTCTCTAACGCAACACTGGCAACCGCTGGATGACCACTGACCAGCCCCCAACTCCCAAAATTTGTGTACGAAGCAGATTTGAAGAAGAACATTTACATTTAGCGAGTTCAGCTATTTCAAGGGTTTTTAATTAGTTTCCAGCTCCTATTCTCAGAAAATAACTGCACTGCCTAAAACATCTTGTCTCCTTGGTCTGGTTATCTAATTGACACTCCTGGCCATTACTTCTGAAATATTGTACAAGAAATAGCAAAACCACCCCACCCATGCGCATTCACTTACACACTTTACAGTTTTGGCAGAAAGAGATGGACTTTATCTGTAATCCTTGCAACAGAATTTGCCTGGACCCCCCACTTTCTGTTTGGCAGTCAGCAGCTTCCATGGGTTATGGTGACCATTCAAAGCCCACAAAGCCCACTAAGACCAGGAAGCGCAGATCCCAGGAATGCCATTTGAAGACCATGTGAACAGAGCTGCTGTATGCCCCTGAAAAAGAAACCTGCCAGGCAATCATTAAGCAGAATTTTAAGAAAAGGAAGGCCACGTGTTAAATGGAATTTCTACATCAAAATTATCTTTTGATAAAGGAATGCTTAGCGATTACTGAGATAAGCAATAGTAAATTTTTCTCACCTTTGGGCAGATACACAAAAGCATAATCTTGCACCATGATTTATTTCTGTATCAATATGATAAAGATGTGTCTGATTTCTGGAGAGATTTAAAGGATTGATCAGCTGACAAGTGGCACTGGAAGGGTAAGCTCATCTCCTCAGCCTGGCCTCCTCCGGATAATGAGGAAGTATCTATGGGCAGGACAGCGTGATAGGAAACAGGGGGAGGGCATTATCCAGGGAGATGTCACCCTCCACCTTCATTTCCCTGGAAGCAGCGCAGGGCAACCATGCCCCTCCTTGGACTTCCGGGATTTAAAGGGGCACTGGGAGAACATCTCAGGTAACCATGGAAATACAATTTTAACAGGGGTGACTCTGATACTGCTTCCTGACATGACTTCTAGAAATAATTTATACACAGTTCTTGGCCCTTAACCATCTGAATAGTCTATATTGCTTCCCTAACGGGGTTAAGTTGTACATAGTATTTTAAAGAGTCAGAAACAATTTTTTTCTTCTTTTTATTGCTTTTTAGAGAAAGGAATGGAGAGAGAAACATCAATGTGAAAGAGAAACACTGATCAGTTGCTTCTCTCACATGGCCAAATCTGGGATTAAACCCACAACCTGGGTAATGTGACCTGAGCAGAAATTGAAACTACCACCTTTTGGTGTACCTGATGATGCTCCAACCAACTGAGCCACACTGGCCAGGACAAATGTCATATTTTGTATATTTTTCTTAGGCAAAATTCAAAACGTCACGTATTCAAATTACATAAAGACTATGTGTACTTAAGGAAAGAGGACAGACAGAGTCATACATGGCAGCGTATATATATTTCAACCAGGTTCCTAATTAGTTCTGCATTTAGACAAGATTTATAACCTTATCAGTATTAGTTTCCTTACCTGTCCAGTGTGCACAATAATACTATACATATCCATATTTGTCTGAGCTTTCAATGAATAACATGACTTGAGACAAATATTAAATACTCAAATAATATTAAGTTTACTAATTAGGGACTTTCAAACAGTGACCCACTAATATAGAAAGGATTTCAGTGCATCGTCCTTTGCTTAATGGTTAGGACATGAAGCCCAGGCAAGAGGACCACTAGCAAGTCTGTGAAGGGTTTGTAGCTGTAGGTTTTGCCAATTGTTTCTACATGGTTCCTCAAAAATTATTTCCTCTACTCTAAAATGGTAATAAATAATAGTCTTTATTAAAGGAGTCATCAGAAGTTTACTTATCCTACTCTTTATAACAATATTAATTGACGCCTGAAGCCAATTCCAGCATGTCAGCATGGCTGAATCATATGGGAATGACTAAAGGGATTTCCCCAAACCTGAAAAGAATGCATAAAATTATTGCTGGCTGCCAGACAGCTCAGGGCATATCTACATGTTATTGCCTCTTATTGGCCAAACACCTGATCAGCCAAGGCAGTTTCTCTCAAACCTGATAATCTGACAATGGATTCTGTATAATAGCCCTACCCTTTGATGTGTACATCTTCACCTTGCCTTAGGACAATTTGTGTTAATAAAAAGCAAGGGGTCCTGAGACAAGGAGAACTTAGTTCCTTTAGCTAAGTCTTCTCTGATTCCCCATGATGCTTTTCAAAATTATGTTTCATCTCTGGACTCTTGATTTATTTTTCACACAGCCCCTTCTCCGGATTGCTGAACCCTTCAAGATGCTGGATCAAGATCACTAGCATTAATTAATGAACGTTAATTCATTGATTTGTTCAAGACATAAGTGTCTATTGCTTGACAATTTCTGGGTCACAGAGATAAAATGTTAAGAAGGGCAAATTCTCTGTTCTCATAGTATAACGTTTAATATAAATAAATCCCATGCCTAGACAATTTTACTAATGGGGACACTAATGATCTGAGTCACTAAAAGACTTCCTTACCTTGCCTCACAATTCAAATCCTGTAGGAATATAGCAAATCTCCTAAAAGATTTTCTTCAGTGCTCAAGGTGCACAGTGTACCCAAGTTGTTGTTCTCCATAACAAAATTGTCAGTAGATATGTTTTTCTTGTTTATTATTTCAGGGGCCCATATCATAACATGCATTGTCCATTACCAAACTTTAGATAATCTTTTATTCTTGCCATTTCAAATAGCCTACTTCACACCTCCTCTCCCATCAGTGCATATAATTGAGAGCTGGAGTTAGAGAAAGCTTATATTGAACAATTTCCTTAATCAAAAAGAGTTTCTTTCACTCTTATAATTTTCTGCTCATTGCTTGAGCTAGAGAATAATAAATACTTGATTACTTGTTCTTTTATGGCTGCACGTATTGTCTGTCTCTAGAAAACAGGGCTGTTTGTACATTACATTTTTCAAAAGATTAGATCTATCACCTCATTACCTGGGGAGTGTGCCTCCATACATAATGTTTATCCCACAATCGTTCTTCTATTCTACCTACTTCAATTATCTCTCCCCTTATTGCTTGGCATGTATTGCCGGAATTACTAGGCCGTGAAATGTTCTTTTTCCTATAACTCAATCTCTGACATTTCCAAATATTCCTTGTGAGAGATAGCAAAAAAAGCACTTTATTGCTTTAACAGACTTAATAAGATGTATGGTCTTAATTGCAACTTTTTTCAGGCTAATTAAAGTAAAATTAGAATGCATATCATAGAGGTAAATGTCTAAATTGGCTGCTGGATATTCATGGCTTTTAAATGGTATACTCTTAAAATTGTACTATTATTTGTTTATTCAAATATATACATATAGGTTGAATCCTGTTGCACAAAAACAACGAAGGTGGGAAAAGTAATTTTATTGTTCATTGCTGTCTGCAGCACTCTGCCATGGTGATTTCAATTTCTGATTATAATTCATGAAGAATAAGAAAGATTTCTGGTTCTTACTAAATTTGTTTTCATTTTATTTTACTTGAATAATGGAAATTGTATCCTTAAAGCACTAACTCACAATTTCTGCACATTAAAAAGTAAAGATGCTCAAGTGCATGGAAACATTACTGGAAGATATGTGTGGCTATTTTCACTATACGCTTGAAACCCATCATCATACAGAGATCAATTATGTATATTAAAAAGCAATTAGGTCACTCTAGTTTGTTTGGCTCAGAGCATCAGCCTGTGGGTGAAAGAGTTTGATTCTGGTCAAGGGCAAGTACCTTGATTTCAGGTTCCTCCCTGGCCTGGGCCCTGGTCAGAGCCAACTAATTGATATGATTCTCACACTGATGTTTCTCTTTTTTTTCCTCTCTCTTTCACTCTCTCTAAAATCAATGGAAAAATATCATCAGAATTTTAAAAAAAGAAAATGAATCAATTAGGTCAAACTGAATCTTGAATTTAAAACAAATGTGAATTAATCCTGATGGGGTTCCTGGCATTACAAACTTTGAATATGCGACTATCGGTCTCATGGGTATTGTGTACTATATCATCATTCTTCTGGCTAATTTTGGCAATTATGTTTACAAGCTTTCCTCCAAAATGTGTTTGAATGGCCATAGTCAAATATAAAAACTCTAGCAGACAAAAGGCTGCTCTGCATAGGGCCTAACTGTGCTATCTCCTCTTCCCAGGCTTTCACGTTGCTGACATTTTACTATCACTCTTACAAGCAATTTTATAAAAGAGCTTTTTCTTTTATTTTCGCTTGGCATTCCTCTGATTACAAGTCTTTTTTTTTTTTCCAAATGTACCAATGTGAGTCTTTAAACTCAATAAAAAGAAAGGAACATGACTTGTAATGCCGAGATGAGTAGCCTAGAGCAGCCTATCGGGAAGTAGGCACATGTAATAATTATTTCCTTAAGGACTAGGCCTAAGCATTAGTTCCAAATACTTTTTTTATTTATGGATGAACCAATTTAATCTGAAGGAGCTCTCTCCTGACAGAACATCTTAATCATTTGTTTAAACATAAGTAGTGGAACTTAGATAAGTTTGAGTAGGACAAAAAGGTAAAAAAATGATGAGCCCCTCCAAAAAAAAAAAAAAAAAAAAAAAAAAAAAAAAAAGAACCCAGATGAGAGTATTTACATGGGAACTGGGAACAGGTAAATCAATAGGTGGAAATTCAATATGTTCCTTTTCATGTTCACACACTGACCTTGACTACATGAAAAATGAAGAAAGATTGATGCTAAGTCATTAGTCACTGTATTCTGTGGATATAGTTCTTGCTAATCCCCATTAGGCACCCAGCTTGTTATTAGATTCATGAATCAAAAGTTGAAAGAGATGATACATTTGCTTCCAAAGGGCTGGCTAGTAAAGATACACGGACATGCCTACACACACACATACACACACACACACACACACACACACACACACACACACACACTTATGTGCTCCATCCGAAAGGTGATGAAAAATAAAGCACTCTCCAACACTCTATTATCAAAATGAAAGTGCTCCAGTTACCACATTTTATTTCCCTCATTCTTCAAAGAACACGTGCAAAAGCTGCAGTGCAGGTAGCAGTGAGCCCCATTTCCTCCCAGAAGCACCATTTTTATTGCTTTTAAAACATCCTTTTGTATTATTTCTTAAAATATGATGGGAAAAGGTAAGAAAATTGTTTTTCTTTACTACAGGAAAGGAATAAAGAAGGAAAGGTTGAAGTTAGCTTTCAAAACTGCCCCTTACTACTTTCAGTTTGCGCTTAGGCATGGAGTTTGGAGGTCAGCATTCCCATATTTACAATGGCTTTTCTTAATCAGAAAACAAAAGAAACAGAGCAAAACCCAACCAGAAAGACAAGCATATCCTAAGAGTCACAACCCAGGTCTGCCTACCTGAAGGGAATCCGCTGGATCAATAGACGGGCAGGGACATTAAGTTTACAGTTTTGAGGAACTGGACAGGACTCTGTGCAGACTATCTTGGGATGAGAAATCCCAGGTCACGGCAGTTGGAATGAGGCCCTGAACCTCACACTTTTATAGGTTCTCCCACCATTGAACCCAATGCTCATGCTCACCGCGAAGATTTGGAAAAGATTCACCTGTGGGTCTGGCAGAGCATCAGCAGTCACTGTGAATTACACCCAGAGACTTCTCCTTTGCAAATGCCTCGTCTCTGACAGAATACAGCTCTCCAGGATCTTCTTATCCTGGCTTTTCTCTCACTCCAGTCTGCACTGGCATCACAGTGTCACACAAGGTGGAAATACAAAATAGGGCTTGGCAAAGTGGCTCAGTGGTTGAGCGTCAACCTATGAACCAGGAGGTCACAGCTCAATTTCCAGTCAGGGCCCACGCCCAGGTTGCAGGAAGCAGCTGGTCAATGATTCTTTCTCATCTCTGATGTTTCTATTTCTCTCTCCCTCTCCCTTCCTCTCTGAAATCAACAAAAATATATATTAAAAAACAAACAAACAAACAGGGGTTGGGCCTTCAGGGAAATAAAGATGGGAGGCTACATCCCTGAGATATAGTCCCATGTAAGCACAGATTTGATTGGAAGGTTACCATCCTTCGAACAGGAACCCAACATAACAGTAATTCATTGCATCTGAAAAACCTGGCAGGTACACCAGGAGCACTTCAGGAAGCCCTGAATCAAGAGAGCAGATAAAAACAAGGACCGCTGAGGAATGTGAAGCCTCTGCCTTCAGCCATTAGCTACCACACACCACAGCTGTGACAAACATCAGAGTGCAAGTCATAGCCAAATTAACATAAATCTCCACACTGACATCCTGTTTAATCCAGTTCTTATCTTAGCCTATCTAAAAAAAAAAAAGTGGGGGGGAGGGCAATATGAAAATCAACTGAATGGTGGAATGACCGGTTGCTATGGCATGCACTGACCAACAGGGGACAGACACTCAGTGCAGGAGCTGACCCCTGGTGGCCAGTGCCCTCCCACAGGGGGAGCGCTTTCTCAGCACATTGGCTGCAGCAGTGCGAAGGATGTCAGACGTCCCCTGAGGGCTCCCAGACTGTGAAAGGACACAGGCTGGGCTGAAGAGCGCCCCAACCTCAGTGCACAACTATTATGCACAGGGCCTCTACTTACTTAATATTTTAGAAAAAATTAGAAGTCATGTCAACATTCAAAACGATATGAATTCTGAAGAGAAATAGCAATAATTGGAATCAGACTCATGGGTAGGTATTTCCAGAAAGGGAATTTAAAATGACTATGATTAATATGTTAAGGGCTCTAAAGAAATAGAGAACATGAAAGACCAGATGGCCAATGTAAGCAGAAGGACGAAAGTTCTAAGAGAGTCAAAAGGAAATGCTAGAAAGCAAAAACATTGCAACAGAAATAATAATGCTTTTGATGGGCTCATCAGTAGACATGTTGGTGAGGGGAAAAATCAGCGAGCTTGATAATGGCGCCATTTAAACTTCACAAAATGAAATGAAAAGAAAAAAACACACACACAAGTTCAATAAACAACAAAAAAACACAAAACAGAATGTCCAAGAATGGTGGAATGACTTCCAAAGATGCAATTAGAATGCCAGAGGGAAAATATTTGACTAAATAATGGTAACTTTTCCAAAATGAAAGATACTAAACAAGCCACAGTTTTAGGATGCCCAGAAAACACCAGATAGCATAGCTACCAAAACTAACAAGCAAAATCCTAAGCAAATCACATTTAAATGACAGAAAACGAAAGAGAAACTCTTGAATGAACCTGGCAGATGGAAGTTGAGAAACATCTTACTTATAGAAGAATACAAATCAATTACAGATGAGTTCTTAGAAACCAGCAAGAATGAGATAGTAGAGTTAAATATAATATTTAAAACGTTTAGAAAACACCCACAGTAGAATCTATACAGGCACACCTCAGAGATGTGCAGAGTGGTCCGATTCCATTGCAATAAAGTATCTTCACAGAGTGAGTGCTAATGTTTTTGCTATTGGAAGGTCTTACCTTCCATTTGTAGGACACTTAAAATAACTGTTCATCAGTTAACCATCAAATAATAAACCAACAACTAGCAAATAAATAAAGCCAAATATATTCTCTGTTTTGTCTTCACTATGTTTTGTGTCCACTGATGGACATGTAATAGCAGCCTGATATGTGTACAAGTGGAAATAGTGTAGTACAACCTGTGAGATGTAATAGCCTGTGTCATGTCACAGAATCTGCTCCCCTCGCCCTGGTAACCCAAGTATTAGATACTATGACTCGATCCATCTGTAAAGGTCTCCCTTTCCACTTCCAGACACTAAGGCAGATGAATCCCTCATTTCCTGTCTCTCTTGTTTAAACACAAAGGAATGACGTGCTCATAGTCAAACTTCCCTTGATTAAATCAAAGAGAGAAGGCAGGCTCTGAGGGAGAATTCTCACCAGTGTTTTTTTTTTTTAATTTTTAATTTTTTTTATTTCTTTCCTAAGTGTATGTCTCCAATGCTCAGCAGACTTCATCTTGCTGAATGTTAGAAAATTATGCTAATTCATAAACAAACGAAGACAAAGAATAGATGAACAGAACATTAATTCACTCTGCCCAAGGCTTTCAATAACATCTTCTCAGCCTCTTAGTAACACAGAGATATTGATGGATATTTTTATCCATTGTTTTTACTCAACCACAAGAAAAGAGCCATTGGAAATTCAACATTTCCCCAAACAACAAAAACAACACACCAGTAACTACCATGCCCGGCTCTGCAGAGCGAGCACATGTTGTGTTGTATTTGATCACATCTTGCTTTCCCCTGGCTGGGTAAAGAATGCGGGAGCCCATTGGATGGCAACAGACTCTGCACAACACTGTGACTGCAGAGCCCCGTTACTGGAGAGAGGAGCCGGAGCCGCCTGTGATTTCACACGCAGCGCCCACCGAGCTGTGCCTACCAGTATTTGTTCTGCTGACGGCCAAAGTCTAAATTTTTGAAATAATGAGTTGAATTTAAAACAGCTCTGCATTTTTCTAAAAAAGAAAGACAATGTTTAGAGAAGGTTCATAGATTTAAGATAAGGTAAGCAGACATCCCGCATTTGGCGGGACAGTCCTGATTTTTAACAATTTGTCCCGCAGCGTTTTTAAAAAAAGTCCCAATTTTTGGAAAGAATGTACAACAAGCTAGGGAATGGCTCCATGTAGACCAAATTTTTAATCAAGAACCTCCCGCCCTCGGTCAATGGTGTCTTGCTTTACCAATGTTAAAATCTGGTCACCTTAATTTACAAAGCTGCAAAGAGCTGTGCCTGGTAGCCACTGTGTTTCCACATCACAATCAGTTTACTAATATAATCTACCCAGGTAGACTAATTTCTACATAAAGAAATCATATTTAACCCTAACTGGGTTGGCTCAATGGATAGAGCATTGGCCTATGGACTGAAGGATCCAGAATTCGATTCCAGTCAAGGGCACTTACCTATATTTCAGGCTTGATCCCTGGCCCTATTAGGGCACGTTTGGGAAGCCACCAATCAATGCGTCTCTCTCACAGAGATGTTTTTCTCTCGCTGTCTCTCTC
Organism: Pipistrellus kuhlii; assembly: GCF_014108245.1. Taxonomy (NCBI): domain Eukaryota; kingdom Metazoa; phylum Chordata; class Mammalia; order Chiroptera; family Vespertilionidae; genus Pipistrellus; species Pipistrellus kuhlii. Next base: position 937,303 of record NW_023425438.1, read on the forward strand.
TCCCTTCCTTCCACTCTCTCTCTAAATTCATTGGAAAAAATATCTGTAGATGAGGATTAACAAAAACAAAACAAAAAACCACTCTCAAGTAGAAGATACAGCGTAAAAGCTATAATACAATGTGATAACTGATGGCTATATAGGAAAGTTTTGAGGACAGATAATAGAGAGAATTCTTCCTTCCTACTGTAGGAAGGGTATAAGATGTTTCTTTAAGAGGAAAAGTTAGAGAGGAAGTGCTATTGAGCTAAATATTGGATGGTAATAAGCTTTCTACTGGTTGGAAAAGGATAGAGTACTTGTTTTAAGCACAGTAAATACTATTTTGGAAATATCAGTGGTGCATTACTGGGAAAACAGTGAGATATTTCCTACATTAATTGATTGGATGGATCAGAATTATTGGTGTACAGAGTAGAGAAGGGGGAAAGATAGGGGTAATGGAAATATAATGTGAGAGATGAAAATTTTAAAATGTATGGGAAAGGTATATGAGTCAGGCTACATTTTTAGGGATATAGAGTGACATTATAAAGCTGTTAGATGTTTGTTTTGTTTTTCTGTAGGCATAAAATCTTTAAAATATTTGAGCATGAAAAAAAAAAAAGAAAAAAAACAAGACCAAGAAATAATTTTATAAAGATGGCAGAAACAGGATAGGGGGAAGTAAGAAATAGTGTGGGGAAGATCCAATGAAAATTATTACTACTGTCCAGAAAGATGATGAGGATGAGGATGAGGATGATGATTGGAACTGGGCCATTCAGGAATTGGTCCATTTAAACTAGGTGGGCATGGAGTTATTCAAAGTACCCCTTTATTATCTTTTTAATGTTCCATAAGGATGTCACAATGCCCCTTATCTCATTTCTGATATCAGCAATGTATGTCTTCTCTCTTTTTTCTTAGGTAGTCTGACTAGAGGCTAATCATCTTATTGATCTTTTGTGGTCTGACAGCAGACATTGTATGATTTCTATACTTTCAAATGTGTGTTGTATGTTTTATGGCCCAGAAGGTGGTCTGTCTTGGTGAATGTTTCAGGTGAGCTTGAAAAGAATATATTTGTATATGCTGCTGTTGTTGAATAGTCTATAGATTTCCATTATATCCAGTTTACTTGTGGTATTATTGAAATCAACTATGTCTTACTGATTGCCTGCCTCTTGGATCTGTCCCATGTCTGAAAAAGGCCTTTTGAAGTCTCCAACTATGACCATGGATGCATATGTTTCTCTGTAGTTCCCTTAGTTTTTGCCTCACAAGTTTGAAACTACTTGGTTAGGTACCTACTCTGCCATATTTCTTTTGCCTATATATCTTGGTAACAATATTTTTATATGTTGTTGATTTTGTAATTCAATCTTTAGAATGGTTAATGGAAATTTGTTTTTAATTATTATTGGTTGTCTAGAAAGTTATCAAAACTATTTCATATTTTAGCTTAGTAGTAATGTTAGAATGTATTCAGAATGTATGACATTAAGGTACTACAGGAATTTGAATGGTTTCAAATAAAGGCAAATTATGTAGAGAGATTTAGTTCAGGGCAGAGCAGGGCAAATTAATACCTATAAGTCTATCAATACAGATATAACTAAATCTAAATCTAAATCAAATCAGTGTCTACCTGTCTTTTTTTTTAAAGATAGACCTCTGCTAATAAATGTCTCAAGATTTTTACAGTTAAATTTACCAAATGTACAGATATGTAAACATTTATAAAACAAGTTTAAATGGCTCTAGATTCTCCCTCTCTGTGCATCATTTGAAGCATGCTCAGCTATAAGTGTCTCTGTACTATTGATACTTACAAGGTCCTCTCCCATTCTTCCTGGAATTTCCTGCATCTCTACTCAGGGAACTGTCCCTTTCCTGTGTGTTTCATCCTCTCTACTCAAGAGGCACATCTGAAGTAGGCAACCAAGAAGTAAGACACTGAAGTTAAAACAACAAAAACAAAACAAAGCAAAAAACATTGGATCCATTTACCCATGATTCACAAATTATAAAACTATGGCACTAGTCATTATGAATCTTACTATTCTTCCCTGTGGGGTGAGGGGGGAGGGTCACTACTTTAATACACACATTTGTGAGGATTAAAGGAAGCACCATAAGCAAACCCCAATTCCGCCTCACCTTAACCTCATCTTAGGAGTCTTCATCGTACATTGTGTCAGGTATCAAACTGGTTTTAATCTATGGATAACATCTGAGAAAGGTCAAAGAGATATATCTATTTTCACTTTTTTTGGACAGGTTTTTTTTTTTTTTCTGGTGTGTATAACATATCCTTTCATGCATCCATCATGGCCAGAATTGAAATCAACTTTACTAAAAGATGTAAAATTGTGAACATGAAAAAAAATAATTTTGTGGGATTTTAGAGGTGCAAATGGATGGAACATGTCACAATCATTCTTGTGCACATAAGTTCCCTAGGGTTTCCATTTTTTTAATCTTAAAAAAATAACCAACTGTGTAGTTTTAAAGAACCCTTCAAAAACGTTAGGACAAAAGAAATTCAATAGAGATAAATAAATTCAAGTTAGATACTTAAGTAATTGGGCACGTACACTCAGAAAAGAATAGATCTAATTCCTGAGTTACATTCATTGAATTGTCCACAAAGAGAAAAAGGTTGGAAGTGGTGTTTGTGATGGGAATTGCCCAATTATCTGTGAGCACTTGGCCATTTATTCTAACATGTGATGTGGCAAATCAATTCATGAGGGTCTGTGTGAGAGCAGAGTGCCCTCCAGTAGTCTTGTAGATACAGAGACTATAAATCACACTGAATTCTAAGACCGTGGTTGAATTTTTCCTTTCAAAAAATAATAATAATTCTGCCCTGAACGGAAATCGAACTGTGACCTGCTGATGCATAGGTTGACGTTCAACCACTGAGCCACACCAGCCAGGCATACTTTCTGATTAGAAATACTTGGGAAGATTATGTCTGGAAATAAACAAATAAGGCAAAATATCACATCTATTTCACATACTCTCAGTATTTCTTAATGTCTCAAGTATTAATTAATAAGTTACGGCCAGAAGAAGATCGACATGACAATGGAGATCATGGGAGGGAATACTGGCCAGGCAAACCGCTACTCTGAAGACTAGGCTTGGGGTTCAACTTGAAAGCATATGTGCATCCACCCACACACTATTAAGAGATTACTGAGCATATGTGCCTGTGTGAGAGACAGAATGGAGAAGGAGGCAGGAGAGGAGGGGTCCTCAGGAGAACCTTCACTTCTGAAAGGTCTTAGCAGCTCCAGGTTTAACTGGTGCCTCAGCAATAAAGTTAGGCCAATGAAAGAGTCTACATTGCAGAGACTTTTGGAAATGGTTCCAACAACAGCAGCAATTCAGACTGTTCACAGAACATAGATGGTGGACATTTAGATGAACAGACAAGGCCCTCCCATCTCACACTAGATTGTATGCATCCATAAATCTGCAGAGACTCTGACATTTCTATTTAGTTCCTTTAGCCACCAGGGTAGAGCTTAGTGCTTTTACAGCCCCTCACAGTAGCTGTCACCATGTTGATGACACCATAAAATAACACTATCACACTTTCAGGTATGATGTGGAGAATTTGCTTTCTGTTTACTCATAGGGGACTGGAGTTTAGATTCCCCAGGCAGCTCTGAACTTCTATATATGTGTGGTTTGGCATAAGGATGAAGAGAAAGAGAGAAAAGGCTTTTCTTCCCTCTAAAGCAGTTGACCGAAAATTATAATGCTGTGCAATGTTTTCATCGCTGAAAAGAAATGGTATTGGAGAGAATTCTTTGGAATCAAATGAACACTTCAAACTGTCTAGTACAGGGCCCTTAAATTAAAGAGGGTTTGCATGCTCTCATTCTGCCCTGCCCTTGAAAAGTTCCTTTGACAGTTTTATGGCTTAGATTGTATTTTAAAGCTGTGCTGCTTTCCTTAGTTTGCTAAAGAGAAATGTCTACTTCTTGTAGGCAAGGCTGTGGCGTCTGCATGTGCGTGCCCCCTTTCTGAACCTGGTTGGAGAAACAGATAAGACCTGGCAAATCTTTTTCTTATCTGTGGTCTCAGTTCTGCTGCTGGAACTAGGAGAGGGGCAGAGGGGGAGAAGGGAATAGTGTTTTTAAAACCTCTGCAGTCTTTGATCTTTAAACTAGCATTTCAATATCAGAAGTTGCTCAAATAATAGGTTTGCTTTTGTAAGCAAGCTGCCTTTGAAATGGATGTAACATCTCTTTCCTATACTGCTTTTATTGCAGGAACAAGGTAGCTCTCATCTTGACTATGCAATTGCATCATTTCAAAGATTGCTATCAGCACATTTTTACAGAAGAATTTCTTTCTGATTCTGGTTGGTTCATTGCCTTGCTTAGCCTGTTCAGGCTGCTATAACAAAAATACCATAGAATGTCTTAACAAATAAACATGTGTTTCTTATAGCTCTGGAGGCTGGGAAGTCCAAGATCAAGGTGCAGGCAGATTCTGTGTCTGAGGAGAACCCACTGCCTGGTTACAGATTATCATCTGACTAAGTCTTCACATGGCTGACGGGATGAGGGACCCTTTGAAAGCAAGGTGTCCATGAAGTTTAGATTCCTACCCTCCCACAGAAATTGGGAGATAAGGGTGCCACCTTTCTTGATTGCATTTCAAAGAGATGGCCCTCAAGTTCTTGAGAAAGAAAGTCCTGAGTTATCAAACTGGCAGAAAGCTTTTCCAGAGGATTTGCACAACAAAGGAGCAGAGAAAAATGTGCAATTGCACATTTTCTAAAGTAAATGTCCTAAATGAATGGATATCAGGGACACATGTTTTTCATCCATCCATGCCAGTCAGTATGCTGGATACTGCATAGCTTGCTTGCTTCCCTATCCTTACTTTGTAAAGGAAGGGAAGACTACAACATGATGACCACATCCTTCCTTGGAAGATTCACTGTCTAGTGGAGCCGGAGTTGGAGAGAGGTCACTGAAGTGTTTAGTAGGCCAGACAGCCGTGCATTGGAATCCTGGATCTTTCCCCACTCACTACATGATTTGGAGAAAATATCTGTCCTCAATTTACCATTGGGTGCATAGGGATAGTCAGAATGCCTACTCTATAGATTAGGCATAGAAAGGAGTATAATGAGTGTACAGTGCAGCATGCTATATTGTCTGCTGGAAGGGTTTAATTGCCTACTAGAGGAAATTACCATAAACACTTATAAGGCAATGCTAAGTGATGGCCACCAAAGAGATGCCTAGATTCAGTTCTGGAAACTAAGAACCAGGAGCGATTAACTTTGTCTGGATTATTTAGGAAAGCATTTACAGAGCAGAGGAATCGGCTGGCAAAGAAGAGACATGAATTCCTCAGTTATGAAGAGGAGTCCCATCAGAGAAGATAGCCATTTTGATAGGATGTAAGCTCCAGCACAGAGACATTGCCTCTTGAGCTTGGCATTACATTTATTTATTGAATTAATTTTTTTAATTGGATTGAATTGACTTCCAGAAATTCAAAAATAATTGGGTGTGCCCCAAAATTTTGAATATTTCAATATGAATGGGGAATGTAATCCTCAAGCAGTAGGAAGTGGTAATAAGTGAGTCTAGAGAAAGATCTTAGAGGAACCTGATTTATCCTTTATATTACAAGCCAAGACAGTCAGAATTCCCTTTATTACCACAAAAGCACATATATCTGTCATCAACCAAAAACTGGCCAAAATGAATAATTTTAAGAAAGTTTGTTTTTAAAAGCCATGAGATAGTTTTGAGTTGAGCACCAACATGATCAGATTGTAATTTTTAATGAAAAACAGTTTGAAGACATTCATAACTTGAAGAAACCTAAAAGATGCATCACTTTTCCTTTTACTAATTTCACCTAGTGCATAAGAAATATTTCTTTTGTAATAGACAGATACCTACTTCCCTTTAAATACAGGATGTGGTCATGTAACTTGTAATAAAAATCTCTGAATCATATTTTAACCCAACTTTTGTCTTATTTGGGTGTAATTTGATGTAGAAGTCTCTACTCATTGGTTTTGTGAAAATGAACAAAGACCACCCAAATGAGGATGTGCAGAGGCTAACTTATCAGCGCTTGTGACAGCTGGAGTCAGCATCTGATAGTTCCCCAAAGGCAGGCAGGAGGTGAGAGAGCTTTACAGAGAAAACCAGGAAAGATTTCAGCTAAGCCTTGACCGGGGTCCTTGGCTTGGAGAAGCTGGACATCCTAGGTGATTGGTTTGGAAAACATACTTGACTTTCTCTAATGGGTCCTGTCTTGAAAACCAGGATGAAAAATAGGGAAGTGACAGCCATTGCCCGAATCCTGACATTTCTGCTGTGTTTATGCTTTGCATTCCTGAACTAGTTGCTCCAGAGGTTCAGGGTCACAACTCTGTTGTCACATATAATGTGGCTGTTGTCCGTGAGTATCTTGACATCTTATGCCTAACCCTTCCAAAGCTAAGCACATCGGGCTCTCATCAAAACCTACAACACTCAAAGGAATTCAAATGCTTCATCGATGCTAATTAACACTATGTATGTTTTTATATAGTAACTAGAGGTCCGGTGCATGAAATTCATGCACTCATGGGGGGAGGGGACGGAGTCTCTCACCCAGATTGCAAAAGTGCACAGGCCAGGCCGAGGGACCCCACCTGTGCCAGAAAAGGATGCGGGAGGTTGGCCAGCCAGGGAGAGACTGCAGGAGAGCTCCAGGGCATGTCCGGCCCATCTCTCTCAGTTTCAATTGGCCAGACCCCAGCAGCAAGCTAACCTACTAGTCGGAGCTTCTGCCCCCTTGTGGTCAGTGCATGGCATAGTGATCAGTCAACAGGTTGACTATAGTCAGTGCACATCATAGCGACTGGTCCACTGGTTGACCATCTGCCCCTGATAGTCAGTGCACATCATAGCAAGCAGTTGAGCAGCTTTAGCATATCATTAGCATATTACACTTTGATTGGTTGAATGGATGACCAGACAACCAGACACTTATCATATTAGGCTTTTATTCTATAGGATATAAAAATAAAACACAAGTTATGGTTAAAAAATTAAAACTTTTTTTTCAAAAACTATATTAGATAGCTGATGCATGCATTTCTCAATGTACATGTGTGTATTTATATTTATGTATAATCATATTATTTAATGACCCAAAATAATTTTTCTCCCAACAAAAGCTAATTTGATTCATTAGCATTAGACTCATTAAATAAATTTCAACTGAATGCGTTCTTCCTTTCTTTCTTCCTTTATTTGTTTTTAAAAATATAATAAAGTACAAAATAATTTCCAAGACCAGGGGAAAAATGCAAAGCAGTATGTCCTTAATCTGTCCTGGTCATCAGAAACCCATAAAGTAATCCCAGAGTCAAGGCTCAGCCAAGTCTTTGGATTTACCTCACTCTGCACTTTATTAAAGCTCACTGATGTGATAGTTAATTTATGTTCTAATTAGTAAAATTTATTTTCCATATGCTCAGGAAAATTCCATAAATTCTCAAGAGTTATTTAAACAAATATATTAGCATCCATTAGTATATAATAAAGTCCTAATTTGTAGATTATTGCTCACAAAATAGTTAACAAATTAAATTATTTCTAGTTATAAACTGTTCAGCCCAGTAGAACAAACTCTATAATATCTTTAATCAAAACATATCCACCTCTCCCAGGGAGCCAATTTGTCACTTTCACTGAATCAGCAAATATTAATTTAAAACTTACTCTGTTCTAGCCCTAGCCAGTTTGGCTCAGAGTAGAGCATTGGTCTATGGACCACATGATTCTTGTCAAGTGCACATACCTCAGGTACAGGCTTCTCCGTGGCCCTGGTTGGGGCATGTGCAGGAAACAACAATTAGATGTGTTTCTCTTACATAAATGTTTCTCTCTCTTTCCCTCTCTCTTCCAATCTCCCTAAAAATCAATGTGAAAATACCATATCCTCAGGAGAGGATTAACAACAATAAGCACACACATGAAAAAACATACTCTGTTCCAAATGTCATTATTGGGGCTCTAACTCTGAGTGGTTAACAGTGAAGATGCTGGAGTCAGACTGGCTAGATTTGAATTTGTTTTCAGCAACTTATTAGCTTTTGTGATATTAAGGATTTTACTTAATCTCTCAATTATAAAATAGCGATGATGATAATAATGATATGTACTTTATGAGAATTAAGTAAGTCAATGTATATCAGTGTTTATATGTAAATAATACCCATTCAAATATATATGTATCCTCATATCATAATAATAAAAGCATAATATGCTAATTAGACCAGACATCCTTCCATACAACCTTCTAGACAAAGCCAGGGCTGAGAGTGAAGCCCAGGTTCTGGGTGTCAGAGGGAAGCCAGTGCCTGCAGCCAGGGGAAGGAAGGCCTACTTTTGCATGAATTTCGTGCATCGGTCCTTTAGTGTATTTATAAGTTCAAATATACATGTAGTGGTATTATTCATAGACAAATACATAGTATATATAAATCTGTATATATTTATATAGTGCATACACATTTGTGTACATATATGCATATATATCATTTAAAACAGTAACTGAGCCAAAACCAGCTTGACTCAGTGGATAGAGCATCAGCCTGCAGACTGAAAGGTCCCTGGTTCGATTCTGGTCAAGGGCATGTACCATGATTGCAGGCACATCCCCAGTAGGGGGTGGGCAGGAGGCAGTTTATCAGTGTTTCTCATAGATGTTTCTAGCTCTCTATCCCTCTTCCTTCCTCTCTGTAAAAAAATCAATAAAATATATTAAAAAAACAAAAAACAAAACAAAACAGTAACTGAAAAATATTCAGGATTTAAGTGCTTTCTATTTTTATTAATGCCCAAGGACCCGATGCATGAAATTCGTGCAAGGGGCTCGGCCCCCCCCTGCGGCTTTCACTGAAGGTCATCTGGAAAGACTTCTAACCTATTAGCATATTATGCTGTTATTATTATGGATCATTCAGTAGACAAAGAAAAATACCCCAGCTTTCATGAACCTTGCACTCTGTGAAGAAAAAATAGTAAATAAGTACACAAATATAATAGAAAGACCCCAATCATAATAATTATTATATTAGTAATTAAAACACAGCCATGTCACAGGGAGACAATAGTCAGACACATCTCACGGAGTTATTAGAACAGGCTTATCTGGGAAGCTGATTGTCAAGTTGAAGTTTCAATGACAATAAGGTCTTTATAATGAGTTTAAATATTATCTCATGTCAATGGGAGGCTAAACTCAAAACTGTCCAAACACTTAGGAAACAAGGGACTATGAACAGATATTATATAAGAATTAAATGAAGCTCTTATGTGAAAAATTTAAGGAGGCAATTGTGAAAGCCTGGATAGATTTGAAAAATGTAGTAACATTAGGGAAGTAGCCATGTTGACAATTTTAAGATATATTTTCAGTTTCATTGGATATAATTTATAGAACACTCTTAGAATACTTTCCCCTACCTGGAAACTTTTATAAAATAAACTATGATCCAAGTACATGAAGGCCGGAATAAATATCCATGAGACCCAAATAAATGAGAAGTATCTTTCAATGACTTTTTTTGAGCTACTCAGTTAAGAATGTTAACATATCATGTGATTTGATATTTGCATGTCAATTTACATAACACAAATATGTAATAAAATCCAAAGGAGAAAAGCACAGAGTATTTCATATATCTAAACTACTAGTATGTAGGAGAAAAAATGATGAAAATTGCTAAGATCATTCTTAACCTGTTATCTTGTGTATTTATTTCTGGATGGCTTTCATCGTGCTCAGAGAACACCCTTTGTATCATTTCAATTCTTCCCAATTTGTTGAGATTTTATGACTTAAGGTGTTATCTGTCCTGGTGTGGACAGACAACACACACACAAACACACACACACACACATACACACACACACACACACACACACACACACGAGGGTGCTTGCAAAATGTGCATTTATTACTGTATAATATCACAATATCATTCTATCTAATAAAAAAGCAATATGCAAATTGACCATCACTCCAACACATAAGATGGCTGCCCCTATGTGGATACAAGATGGCTGCCACAAGATAGACAGCAGGGGAGGGCAGTTGGGAGGAATCAGGCCTGCAAAGGAGGGCAGTTGGGGGTTATCAAGCCTGCAGGCGAGGGAGTCGTCTTATACGCCGGAAAATATGGTAACACAAAATTTAACACAATGACCAAACCCTTATAAATGTGCAGGACTGATTTCTGTGGAATATGTTTGAGCTTTTATTTGCTCTGCCTCCCTGGGTTTTGTTTTACTTTCAGTTGTAAGCCATCAACATTTATGCACAAACAATTCTGAACTTCACTTTCACTCTCAGCTATTCAACTGGCAAAGCCCCTGTTTACGGAGTTTGGCACCAGAAAGTGCTAAATGAATTCAGCACATTTGCATACATTCCACTTGAAAAAAATTAAAACAGCATAAAATGAGACAGGTGGGACATTTTGGGAAGTGATGTGAGAGCAATTATCCTGTTGAAAATGTTTTGTCTTTAATATAGTGTGGCCGCCATCACTCACAGCATGTCTTCCCTGAATCCTTTCTAACATCCTGTTGTTTGCTGGGCCACTTAATTACAGTGAGCAATGATGAGATTTTAAAGCCACACTGTCACAGTTAATAGGGTAAATAATTAAAGTGACTGTAGAGTTGGTTTTCCTTCTGTACAAACCAGTTGTCTTCCAAACACCAGTGCTTAGATTTCCTCCCAAAATGATTAGCTTTCTCAGAATTTACCACTGTATTTGATATTGTTTTAATTAATTATCCATACTCATAAATGGATAATATGCTAATTAGACCTGAAGACCTTCTGGACATCCTTCTGAACAAAGCTATGGTGGCAGGGCCAAGGCAGAGGCGGTTAGGTGCAATCAGGCCAGAAGGGGAGGGCAGTTAGGGGTGAGCAGGCTGGTGAGGAGGGGCAATTGGGGATGAGCAGGCTGGCGGAGGGGGGAGGGGGATATTTGAGGGCAATCAGTCCAGTAAGAGGGGCAGTTTGGGGTGAGAAGGCCGGCTTGGGGAAAGCAACTGGGGGGAGCAGGTCAGCAGGCAGAATGCTTAGGAGCAATCAGGCAGGCAGGCAGATGAGCGGTTAGGAGCCAGTGGTCCCAGATTGTGAAAGGGATGTCCCAGCTTGGAGAGGATACAGGTCAGGCTGAGGGACACCACCCCCATGCATGAATTTTGTGCACAAATTTTGTGTACCGGGCCACTAATTAATAATAAGAAAGGAACCCAGTGAGGTCAGGCATTATAATCATGTTCATCAGGGCAGACTCACCAGGAAGACTTTCCACTCCCATGGGAACCATGGGTCCATTTCCTGAAACTCACTAGGGGATGGGGTCCAGCAAAAGGGAAAGGGGTGCACGTGCAGTGGAGTCATGTGACAGTGAAGTAAATGTGATGCCAGGAATGTGCCTGTCCCTCTAACCTGGTAGCAAAGATAACTGGCTAAGGGGGGCAGGGCTGCTGCAAGCCCCCCAACATTTAGAAATACACAATCCCCCACACAAAGGAATTCTTCCTCTCTGTGGTTGCTCTCTTGTTCTTCTGGTTTTGCTCCTGCTTCCTTGCATTCGCCCGTGTTCCTAGAACTCGCATGGCCTATGCCCATGCGGACCTCCCATTCAATGGCCTGATAGATAGCAGCTGGAAACACAAACGAAGCTGGCCTGATGCATGGAGTGGACACTCTGGGCAACACCTTTGATCCTAGCTCTGTTAACTGTCCAGCTCAGCTAGACTTCTACTGGGTAAGAGGGATGGAGTGGGAACCTTGGGAACTCAGAGATTTGATTCCATGCAAACAAATGCCACCCATTGTCCTGTGGGAGTCTCAAAGAATTCCTTTCCTCATGACATCGCAAGAAACCCAGCGACAGGTGAGGACATGGACCTTTCCCCACTGATAGCGTTGATTCGGAAGCCGGACTTGACCATGTTACTTACAAGAAGGATGTAGCGGATTTACCTTTGAGCTATCCCTGGGAACAACCTATAAAGGCCGGTAGCCATAGCCTGAAGCTCCCCTACCCTCTGCCCCTCTTCCACCTGGATTTGGGTGAGCAGTCTGTTTGAAGCAACACATTGCTGATAGTTCATTAATCAAACAATTATGGATTGCCAGAGTTTTTAATCCTATAGACGTGAAATACAAATGCTGAAGACAAGACATAGTAAAAATTATCTTTACAGTCGTGATTAACAGGCAAGAATAAAAACATAGAAAGCAAAAAGCACCTGGCACTGAGCGGTAACAGTGAATAAACACAGTTAAGATAGAGGAAAGTCCCCGGGAAAGAGAGATGGAAGGTAAGCCAAAGAGCAGTCTGGGGCCAGATTAATGAGAGATTTAATGTCCAGATAAGAGTATGCAATTTACCCTGTAGGGAATTTAGGACCGTGAAGGTTTGAATACAAATGTACCATCATGCAAGTCACTTTAGAAATATTTTTAAAAGGCTAAAGAAGATTAATTTGTAAAGCCGGTACTTGCTGCATTAGGATGTGGAGTAGTAAATTTGAAGTCTTCCAGTGAGTAGAATTCTTCATAGTTAACACAACACTTTATCGTTTGGGAAGCAAGTTCACATCGAGGCTGGATTAAAATCTTAAGACCACACGTCAAGTCACCTGACTGGTCACAGTTTCCTTATCCTACAAAACACACCTGTCCTCTGCAGAGGGCGGCAGTTAGGCACAGATGCCATGGATGGAAACCAGAATGACTGTGGGTCAAGCAAACCAAGGCTCATGCTGACTGCGGCGATGGGACAGCTGCGGTCACAGTGTCTTAGAGACCGTGTTGTAAGCAGGAGATCCAAGATGGAACACTGGATGGAAGGGTCTAGTTTAAGGAAGGACTTTCAATATTGGGGCCAGATTGGAATTGGGCGTGTTTGGGATAGAATCTTTAGTATTAGTGCATACGAGGCATTTAAAAAAAATGAATATTGTAAAATAAAGTCATTTGATAAGGCAAGTTCACTAATGTGTTTTTCTGAGAAAGTAGCTCCTGAAACAAAACATAAAGTTACTTCTAACCTGATTTTTGTGAGAAAGAATTTCCTAGAGTAGTCAAGTCATATTTACACAAATAGTTGCAAAGTCATGTTATTTTCTTTTATTTATTTACAGGCAAGCTTTATCTACAACCTTACTACGCTGGTGGCCTAAGCTCTCAGTGATGACAGTAAGACAGGGCTGTCCGGGGAAATCAAGGCGGTTCCTTTAGGTTTCCTTGGACCCTTTAAGGGACATGGATAGGGTGGCAGATCATATGAGGAAGCACGGGGCATGGCTAGGATTTCTAAAGGATGGCGTACAGTTACTGAACTTATACACACAGAGAATGGCTGCATTTCATCATATGTAAACTATGTCTTCCAGGCCAGTGTCGCTGAGGGGTTTGGCATCAACCCAGGAATCAAGAGGTTACTGGTTCACTTCCACTCAGGGCACATGCCTGGGTTTCGGGCTCAATACCCAGTAGGCATGCAAGATGCAGCCGATCAATGATTCTCTCATCATTGATATGTCAGGGTATGAGGCGATCGCGCGCGCGAGATGCGTCTCGATAAGCGCAGGATGATTCTGAGATGGTCTCTCTTCTTTCTTTTCTCTCTCTCGCTCTCTCTCCTCTTCTCCTCTCTCTCTCTCTCTCTCGTCTCTATCTCTCTCTCTCTCTCTCTCTCTCTCTCTCTCTCTCTCTCTCTCTCTCTCTCTCTCTCTCTCTCTCTCTCTCTCTCTCTCCCTCCCTCCCTCCCTCCCTCCCTCCCTCTCCCTCTTCCCTCTCTGAAATCAATACAAATATATTTTTAAAAAAATAAAAAAATGCCTTCATCTTAAAAAAAATAGGTATGATTGAAAAACTGGATTTCTGTATTCCTTCCCAAATTTTTCTTAGATCACTAAATTATTTTATCCACTTCTCAATGTAAGACCCTCTACATTCTAATGACCCAGTGTTTTAAGAACCGAATCTGTCCCCCTAAAAAGCAACTTTTGCATAAAAATATCCTATATGCCACCTTATTCTTTATTTCTCCAAACACCCCTACTTTCTTAATGTTCTGTCTTTGCTCACATTTCCCAACAGTTTAAGCATCCTGCATTTCTATGTATTAAATTATATACCTCCTCTGGAACCAATTTAAAAGCGATATTTTCTGAAAAATCTTTCCACATCCTCATTATAATATTTTTATACCACACTTAGTGCATTTATTACTTTTACTTTGGATTGCAGACACTTGCTTATGTATGGTATAAATCATTAAAACAAGGATTCACAGCTGTTTAATCTCTTCATGTCTTCTATTATTTAAATAGATCCCGCATATCGAAGGTGATTAGTACATAGTTGGGGAATAGATGATTGGTTCAAGGAATGAATGTCAGGATTAAATTGCCTCTTTAAGTTTATAAAAAATAGCTCCAAAGGCGAGGGACTGGGCGGATGGTTCACAGGTGAGGCAAACTTCCTATTGCTGTAGGACTGCCAAACGCATGTCCCTAAGCAGCCAGAGAAAGGATTCTCAAAGACAGAATGCAGTGCAGAAAGAACAGAAGGGGGCAGTATGCCTGGCCAGCATGGCTCAGTGGGTGAGCATCAGTTCATGAACCAGGAGCTCATGGTTTGATTCCTGGTCAGAGCACATGGCCAGGTTGCTGGATCCCAGTAGGGAGTGTGCAGGAGGCAGCCCATCAGTGATTCTCTGGCATCATTGATGTTTCTATCTCTCTCCCTTACTCTCTGAAATCAATGAAAATATATTTAAAAACAAAGAAGGGGACCATTGAAGATAGAAAGTACGGAAACTTGGATTCTCTTTCCAAGTGAGCTAGTCAATGCACTATGAGATTATTTAACACTATCTCCTCACATTTCCCCGTGTCTCTTTTGAAAGTTGCAATTAATATTTCTAATTTTGAACCTCTCCATTCACAATGCTTTGTGTTTATATGCCTGCACACCCCCTAACTAAGAATAGGCACTGCCTCACCATCTTCTCACCATGCCGCCATGTTCCAGAACTCCCCTGCAGGGGCAAACCACTCTGCTCACCGACTGGCCTCTAATGCTGGCTTCCATTCCCCTCCTTCCTCTCAGCACCTGGATTCTGCTTGTCCTGTCATGTCATCACTGCCTCTATATATTTATGGAAAATCTGTTTGGTTTGTGTTATTACTATTAAAAGTTTGTTATCTCTTAAATTAATATCAATGCTTTTAGAAGCAAGAGAGAGAAATAAAGGAATAAACTCACAATTTCCCTAAGACTCCAAACAAGCACATATGTGAGTTTAGAACAGAAATAAACAAACTGGGACATTCTGTGGTCCATTTCCTTTTTAGAAACATCATATAGGAGGGGACACAATCAGCTTCCATGTTGTGCCTGATCTACGAGAAGGCGCTTCTAGATGGAGCGAGAGGTTTAAACAGCCTTTCAAAGCTGTGCTTTCCGCAAACTGCACCTCCCACATATGCCCTGTCAGTCCACGCTCTGCAATTCCACTCAGACGGTGTCTGCCTTTCACTGAAGGAGTGAACATACAAATCTTCAAAACCTTCCCCCGAAAGTGTATAGCAGCTTTATTCATAATGGCCCCAAATTGCCAACCATCAGATATGTTCAATGAGGGAATGGTTAAATACACTGGAACACCCATACCTTGGAGTCCTAGTCTAAATAAAATGAAAAACAAAATCACACAACTACTGATACACACATCTGCCTAGATCACTCTCCAGGCAGCTCTCCTGTGTGCAAATAAATCAAAAGGCTGCGTACCGTATCATTTCATTTACATACCATTCTTGAAATGGCAACATTTTACAAGTGCAGACTAGAACAGTGGCTGTCAGGGCAAAAGGAGGGGTAGAGGGCAGAGGGAAATAGGTTTGGATCCCCAAGTCAACACTGGGGATCCTCCTGGCCACGCAAATATGAAGCACCTTAACCGCAGAGTGCCAGTGTTCTCGCTGTATCCTTGCACTCTGGTTTTTCCAAGAGGTTACCTTTGGGAAAACTGGGTAAGAAGCAGAAGGAATCACTCTTATTTCTCACTACTGCACTTGAATATACAAGGATCTCAACATTTTTTAAAAAATGTATCAAAATAGGGGAAAATGGGCAACAGTAAAGTCTAGACCTTTCTGTTGTATTTTAGAGTTTGTTCACTTTCAAAATCCAATTTTAAAGAAAAATATTAATTCGTCTCATTTAAACTTATAAATGTTATCACAATAACTTTCTGTGTTTTAGTCTAATTTAATAGAATATTCATATGCACTCTTTATGCTTCTTTCTCGAACCAGATCCATTTTTAATGTGAACCCTTCCTCTATCTCATATCGGAGTTTTCCTATTCTCCTGGAATGTGTAATCATGGTCTTCTATCAAAGTAATCTGTTTTTCTTACATTATAAGTTTTAGTGATATAGAAAAGATTCCTCAATTTCTTTCTTAGTTTCTATATATCTAAAATAATGGGACAATTATTATATAGACCAGTGGCATCCTAGAAGAAGCACTCAACTGGAAAGTGATGGTCACACATTAAATACGTCATCATTAAAGGACCTGTGAGGCACCTGTTTGTATTGTAAAGGTTCTATAGAACTCACATCACGAAGGCTCGTATAACTCCTGATAACTGCAGAACATAATTTTAAAAGCTTCAGATCACTGTTCATTATCAGTGCTGATGGGGTTAATAGCCACAGAAGGAGAAGGAAGGCAGGATTTAGGAACCTGTGCCTGAGGCAAAGTTAGAAAGTAAAAAACTTGACTGAACTGGGAATCTGTGTACCTGAAGCAAACTCTCAGAGTACAGAGACCCACATTTAACTCCCAGCTCTGACATGTTCAATATGAGTGGTCTTAGACAAATCTTAAAACAATTTCTCCTTCTTCATCTATCAAATTGGATGATAATCCATAATTCATGAGATCGCTGTGAGGATGAAGTGTGAGATGGTGGTGAAAATAATTTATCCTGAGCATACAGCAGGTATTTTTCTATCTTCTGCTCAAGGGGAACATTTTTTAAATCTTCTTATATCAACAATGTGAATCAAAAATGAGATCCCATTATATGGGAATGCATGTTTTAAAGTAGCTGGTGGCTAAAATGTAGAACTCATTTGTGCAAGGCCAGGAAGATTGGAAAATAGAGTCAAGGAAAAAAAAGTAAGTGGAGCATAACTGAAAATAAATAAGGAGGCATTACAGATTCATTGTTTTTGCTTAACTGTATTGTATATACAAGCCATGTATGTATAATTTAAAAATTTTCAAGGATCTTTTTTGCCTCAAGTACCCCACAATGAAAAGGAAATATTTTATTAATTGATTTTGGATATTTGGAGGAATTTTAGAACTTTCTACTCTAAATTCTAGGTGCTATAAAAGTATCTAATTCATACAAATTTCTAAATTTGCTTTCCAAATGAATAAAATGGATGAGTGAATGAATGGCCAAATGAAGGAAACAATGACTTAATATCATCATTGTAAGCCTCCGGATTTCAATGAGATCTACAAAAGCACTCAAAGACCTGTGGCGCTGCCATTGAGGGAAACGTCCCTGATGGCTTCCTTCCATGCTAGAGGGGACAGAGAGCCCAGGAATAACTAAAACTTTTCAGAAAACTGCATTTCCACTCAAGATCCGTGATGCTCAGACACAGCCCATATTTCATGAAGCTGAGCAAGACACACTAACTCCTTAAAATATATGAGCTGACCATAAATTTAGCATGAGGGCCACTCAGGCTGACCTGCACAGTATGTATATTATAATGACAGACCTATTGCATTGGGTATTTGCGAAATACTCAATTGATGAACACATGTGTTCCTTAGAATCAAAATGCCATTCTCTAGGAATGAGAGCCATAAAAGGAAATGTATCATTAGCTAGCAAATCAAAGAAGACCATATGCTTTGACAAATTCTGCATTTTGGCAGAGGTCAATTTATAGAACTAGTATATTTTTATAATCACAGTGCCTAATAGAAACCATTTTTCTGTTAAACTGTGGCAAAACCCGTTGCTTCTTGGCCCATTGAGTGTGGCTCTTCCACAAAACACTCATCTGGGCGAGTCTTTTGAAGGAGTGGCATTAGAAGAAGTTTAAGTTAAAAAAAATTCTGCTCTCAAAAGAAATTTCAATTGTTGTACCATTGGTATTTGGCTCTGTTGACTAATGAGTGTGCCGACCACTGGGCTAACTCATGTCCTTCTCCCAGATTTATCTTGTTATACGGAGATGACCTTTCTACTTAGTCTTGGTTTAATTTCTATCATGCCTTCTCATTGACTTTGAGATACAGTCCAATCCTTAACATGATACCCTAGGCTCACATGGCCTGGCCTCTCCCCTTCTACCCAGCTCCATTCTCAATATTCTGCATCTCAAAATTTAAACTCCAGTAAATCAAAACAGTTTGCAGTTCCTCTGCACACTATAGGAGTTTATTCTTCATTTGTTCAGTTCCCTTTGTTTGAAATGCTCTATGTCCCTAATCACTTCTTGGAGAATGTGTCATCATCTCTCAAGACTTCACAAGCTATCTTTCTCAGGAATTCCCCTTTAATGTGCCAATTTGGTGAAGTCAACTCCAACTTGTAGTTGACTCCTTGTGTATACATTTATCATGGCGCTTGGCATAGTATATTGAAGTTTCTCACTACACCTGCTTTCCTCACTGGGCTTGTGGATCACCAGGGGAAAAGTCTGTTCAAAATCTGCCTTTCAATCTCTTGGGTTTGGGAGTATTCAGAAATGTGTTCAAGACTATTTACTGAGATTAATTCAAATAAGTGCTAAGAAATAATTTATTTCAATCGAATACCATCTGGAGGTCTGAGGGCTATCTTTTCTAAGAAAACAAAAACAAACACAAAAACAAAAACAAACACCAGCAAATGTTTAGCATGAGGACTGCAGCCAGTAATGTTTTATGGCAAACAAATTGGTTAATTTATGAGGTGGTGGAAAAGGTTACATTCCAGGCCTTCAAATTATCAATAGTCATAGAATGTTTACTCTGAATGTCATGTCAAGTCTTGATTTATTCTTCTGTATTCAGTGTGCCTGCTTTGTTTCCGTTTTATTTATTTATTTTTAAAAGCTATTATGTGCCAACGTTCAAGAGAATACTTCTTTGTAAACCGAGCTTCTTCAATTTTCGATTCACAAATTGGCTATAATTCAGAGTGAAATGTGTCATTATGGTCTAACAGCATTTATAAATGTCCATAGATGTTAAATTATAAACCATGCAGATGCTTACAAGAAGGCATGCCCATGTACACTGGGCAGCCTATAATAAGAAAATTGATCTTTAGGTTTGGCTGCACAATCTATTTTCATTCCCGGGGCTATTGTAACTCACCATTTCAATCTGGTTCTAAATCTTCCACTAGACCATATTTCTAATGGGTCCCCTCTGAGCTGGCAAATGGGAGTGTGGAGGCACTTATCTGTCTGGGGTGCATGTGAGTGAAATGTTGCTGACACCTCTTGATATTTTAATCTTGTGCAAATGCGCCTACAATAAGCCACATCCTTTGAAATACTGATTGCTATTCCTGACATTTTTGCCTGTGGGGATTGCCTGATTTGACAATACAGAAACAGCACTGCTATCTATAGTCAGCAGGTTGATTACTTCACCAGAGACTATAGCTGAGCTGGGAGCATGCTATGGCATTCTACAGAGTTCCCCTCTCCACAAGTTGGAGGAATCACAATACCTGATGTCCAACTGCATTACGAAACCATTGTATTCAAAACAGCATGGTCTTGGCACAAGAACAGGCACAGAGATGAATGGAACAGAGTAGAGAGCACAGAAATTCACAAATTGATAATTGACAACGGAAGCAAGAAACATACAATGGGGTAAAGAGTGTTTATTCAATAAATGGTGTTGGAAAAGTTGTGAAACCCTAAAATTGCCAGAAGAAAACATAGGGAGTAAAATTTCAGACATTTCTGATAGCAATAGTTTTGCTGCTGTATCTCCTTGAGAAAGGCAAACAAATGAAAATAAACAAACGGTGCCACATCAAACTAAAAAGCTTCTGCACAACGAAAGAAACAAGCAACAAAATGAAAAGGGGTCCCACTGCATGGAAGAACATATTGATATATGTCAATGATACATCTGATAAAGGGTTAATTTCCGAAATATAAAAATAATTTATACAACTTAACACCAAGACAAAGAACCTAATTTTAAAAAATGGGCAAAGGACCAGAAATAGACACTTCTCCAAAGAGGACATATAGATGCCTAATATACATATGACACAATGCTCAAAGTCCCTAATTATCAGAGAGATGCAAATTAAAATTACAGTATTACCTTACACGTGTCAAAATGGTTATCATCAACAAATCAACAAATACTTCTTTTGCTGTGTCTTCACTTTACCATCTCTAAAATGATAGTGATCTTAATGACCTCATGTACCACCTACCTCAGATTAAGACAAAATTACAAAACAGATTTGTGCATGATGTACCTTGGGAAGCATGGTAAATTATTCATTTAGATACCATCCAATTTATTTTAAAGGCAGAACCCTGAGAAGTAAATCTATACAGAAAAAAGAGGTGAAATTTTAAATACCTGTCTGTACATAAACCATAAGGAGAGTTCTTGTTATAATGGAGACCCACATTTTTTTCCATTACCCATGCTGCTATAATTTCCTTTAAATATTTCTAAGACTCAGAATTTCAAGTTGCCTTTAATGATTATGAATATTTTACTTCCATATCTTTTTTTTAATTTTAAAATATATTTTATTGATTTTTTTACAGAGAGGAGGAGAGAGGGATAGAGAGTTAGAAACATCAATGAGAGAGAATCATCAATCAGCTGCCTCTTGCACACCCCCTACTGGGGATATGCCCGCAACCAAGATACATGCCCTTGACCGGAATCGAAACTGGGACTCTTCAGTCTGCAGACTGACTCTCTACCACTGAGCCAAACCGGTTTTGACTTACCTCCATATCTTAATTTATAAAATTTTTTACCTAATATATATATATATATATCAATAGGTCAATGTATATATTGATATCGGAAAGGAAGGAAGAGAGAGAGAAAGAGAGGGGGGAGAGAGAGAGAGAGAGAGAGAGAGAGAGAGAGAGAGAGAGAGAGAGAGAGAGAGATGTCAATGAGAGAATATTACTGATCAGCTATCTGCTGCATGGCCCACACTGGGAATGGAGCCCACAACTAGGCATATGCCCTGACCAGGAATCAAACTGGTGACCTCCTGGTTCATGGATCAATGTCAACCACTGAGCAAAGCTGTCTGGGCTTCTCATTTTTTTTTATGTTAAATTCACTTTTTTTTCTTTTCTTTTTTTTCATGTGCTGTATGTACCTTGACTTCAGAAAACTTTCTCCTGGTGGGAGCAGAAAGAGAAGCTAAAAATTCCCTGTAGGTTTTGCCCTGGAAACAATCACAGATCTACACAGAATGACTTTCATGTAGCAGAGGCCCACATGTGCCCACTTTGTCACCAAAATTAGCCTGTAGCAAGCAGCATGCCCACTTCTGGGGCACAGCCAGGCTTACTCAGCCGTGGGCAGGTATTTACTGAGAATGTTAGGTTTGCTTCATGTTTATTTGATCAGGAAAGATGATTTTCTGCATGGACTCGCTACACGTTCCTTCATCATTTTTTTGTCATTTAACAATATGATATTTTCAAGTTCAGTAAAGCAGAGTGAATGCATTATGTTACAACAGGATTACTATCAGCAACTATACTATTCTTGTAAGGCAGATTTTTTTATGTATATTAGAATAATTTCAGTAGAGAGATGAAAGTTTACTTTAAAATAAGGTTGAAGTCACTTTTTTTTTTCTAGGATCAAATGAAGATAAATTTCTCTATAACTTAGAGAAAATAATGTGAGAAGACTCTAAGGAAAGTTTGAGGACATTTAAAAAAGCCAGCAGAGGAAAGAAATTATCCTTCAGTGAAGATGTGCTAAGGAACAGAATAATAATAATAATAATAATAATAATAATAATAATAAAAAGCAATTCCTTGGGTTAATGTTTCTCAAAATTAAACATGTAGTTTGAATTATAAGCAAGGCCATAATCTTCTTTGTCTGAGACTAAACATCAAGGCCACCATCAAGATATAATAGCACATCAGATGAGAAATCAAAATACTTAGGCTAAACAATATCTTAGTATTTTGATGTTATTTAAAGGTTTCCACAACAGTTTCAACAACAATAATTACACCATCTCATATCCTAACTCTATTTGTGGGTTTGAGGAAGTCATTAGAACCTTAGGATGAGATCTAATTTTATTATGCCATACAATATTTAAAAGCAAAATCAAATCTATTGGTATTACCTCAATAGATTAAATGTACCAGGAACAAATTAGGCAACAGGTAAAGATCATGTTATGTGTGACAGCAAATTTTTTTTGTTACTTTACTCATATGATGGATTGATCAGATATCTCATTTCAAACTTTTTACATTTTTTATATTGTTTGATTTTATTACAACAAGAATGAATTTGGGTTTTTTTTAATATAAGCAAAACAACATATAAATACCGTGGGGTAAAGATAGCCTTTAACTGTTGCATAACTGTTCACATTTTAAAAATTATTCTTGTGCGATATTAAACTTTTCATCACCTAGTCTTATTCTAACTTTGCTTTTTGTAGCATGTCTGCCTCTCTTTGTAGAGTCGACAACCTTCCTTCTAAGGTTGTTTTCTTAGAAAATGCTGGTTGCAGTCTAATAGGGAAAAAATGGTGTGCTTTCCAAATTTGTTGAAAATGAATTTAAACAGAAAAAAAATGCTATTGCAAGCATCAATAATATGTTCTCAATTGCCTTTTTTTTCCTCATTCATGGATGAAATACTAGGAGGAAGTGAAGTCATTCTAAGTGGTGCGATTAAAGATTTACATTCACCACTTAAACACACCACACCAGTAGGCAGTCAGATCAGTAAATCTTGTCCAGTTCTTAACAGCAGGTAGACAAGTCTTTCTTTGGAAGGAGATAAAAATATTGCACTGTCTGCTGAATCCGACAAATTGAAGTTTGGAAAGAGTTAGGACTCTGTGGGTATACTGAAAAGCTCACTCAAGTTTTTTAAGACCCTTATGTTCCTAACATTGTAAAATGTACTTTCAGCGTATAGAAATACTGCATAGCAAATCAAGATATTGGGGGAGGGCTTCCTGTTTATTTTTGTTGTTTTATTTTATTTTGGGGGGTGAAAGCTAGCTCCCTTTATTTCAGTAGCGAAAAGGGGAGGCTCATTTGAAGTATTCAGTTGTGAATAAATTAAACAGCATCAGTATCAAAGAAATCTTAAGATGTAAAAGGAAAAACATGTACTAGAAAGGGAAACAATATTTTGTCAAACTGAATACAGTTTGTTAGATACACAGTATTCTCACAGATTTTCTGTTCTGCAAAACTTTCTCATATAAGTTCAAAAAATGCTTCTCAAATATATATATATCCTGTTATTTTAGTTAACTATTAAATGATAGTTAACTTCACAAAAGTTATTCACATTTAACATAAAAGAAAGTGAAGCTGCATAAAAAGTAATATAATCTGAGACATACAGTATTTTACAAATTCACTAATAGGCAATGCCTTTCTATAAAAGGTCTGTAATCCTACCCACTACCTATAATTACTCACCTCTTATCCCACGGTCTCTCACTAATTCTATACTTGAGAGAAACAAACAAAAAACCAATAACATGGACTTATAAAGCAATGCAGTTTAAGGGAAACTGATGATGTTCTTAAGTGATAAGCCATAGGATATTTTATATAAATAGATCTCAAAAGGTTGTATCTCAGTAATTTTTCAGGAGATCAAATAAAGTCCTTAGCATAATCCCTCCTTACACTGAGCACCTAATACTTGGAAGATCATTTATTCTTATTGAACTTGGACCACCTATTGCTGGAATAAAAAGCTGTTTGATAGACATATAGACAGCTCAAGAAAAACGTGGCATTTATTTGTAGAGTACCAACTTTTCTTAATGGTAGGCAATATAAAATATTAGTTATGTGTTAAAATAAGTAGGAATTATCTACTAGAGCAGAAATGTTATGTTTTAAAGCACAATGATCTATAATTTTAACTGCACGCGCGTTGCATGAAGATTCCTACAAAAGACCTTCCTTCCCCAAGCTGCCTGCACCGGTTTTCCTCCAGCACCTGGGACCCAGGCCTTCACTCCCACCACAGCTGAGAAGCCAAGCCTCTTCAGTCGTCTTTGCTCCATGCCTGCATATGCAAATTAGCCCACCAGCTTTGTTGGGTTAATTTGCATACTCACTCCTGATTGCCTGGTGGGTGTACCGAGGTATGGTCAATTTGCATGCCTCTCTTTTATTAGTGTAGATCACATGTGTCAAACACAAGGCCCGCGGGCCAAATCCATCCCGCCAGGCCTTGCAATGTGGCCCGCACCGCGCTGTCATCACTGCACTCCGCTGCGTTTCCATCACAATGACAGTTTATGACTGTTCAGTAAACCATTCGGCCCGCGATTTAGGCTGGATTTTAGATTTTGGCCCCTTCTCTGATTGAGTTCGACACCCCTAGTGTAGATGATAGCTGGATATGCAGAGAAGAGAAATTTTGAAATAAAAAAGCTCAATTCTCCAGGTAACAGGCATCCAACTATGTTACTATTTACAGTATATAATCGAGATACTAATAGCTGCTTTAAACGACTATATTGTATTAAATATATAATCATTTATATTTGTATTATAAATGTGTATTAATGTATTAAAAAGCCTAGACCGATACCTCACATAGTAGGTGCTTAAAAATATTAGTTACTAATACCCTTTAACTTCCTCTCAGGATTAAGAATCCATATATCTATGAAAATGAAATAAAAATTAAATACAGCTATAAATTATTATAATTGGTTACTCTTGGCCATATACTTCCTTTACTCCTGAAGAAGCTTTGAAAATGAAATTACTTTTCCCTCCATTTATTTTCACTAATATGCCTGGGGTCAGACAGGAGGCTGTTGTTACTTGGGCCTTTTTGTCCACGCAGAAGAGAAAAAGTTAGAGGTTTTAAGGGTTCTTTCATGATAAAGGTAAAATATAAATGTTCTACATCCTAAAACTGATTCAATGTCTTTTAATGTGCCTGAAACTTTGCCAAGTTTTAAATTGAACTTCTGAATTTTATTTTGTTTAAAGGATTTGATGTTTGCCATAACAGCTTCATTTTTTTAAAGTGTAGGGACTATTCATCAGAATAATGCTTTGGCACTGGGTGTGCCCTGAAGACCCGCTCCTTAGCATGCCTCAGCTCTCTGGGCATGCGCTGACCCCAAGTGTCACTAGGAGGAGCTGCTTGGCCAACCTATAAAGAGTATAAATCCAAGTTACAAGATGCCTGGAACCCACTCATTCTTTCAACAATGCCCCTGCTGTGCTGAGAAAACAGCAGCCCTGGCCCAGAAGACCCGGGATGGAGGGTCAGGTCAGTCTGACCTCTCAGTCCCAGAAGTCACACCCAGGATATAAGTGAAATGTGCTCCTCTCTCATAAGGGGTTTTCATCACTCAATGGCACAATGCATTTCATTGATTCTAAAATGCAGTCAAAATGAAAATCATTCAGGTCACAAGTGTTTGTTGACTCTCTACTATGGGGAATCCTTGGAGAAGATGCACAATTCAGACACAGTTTATATTCCATCTAGTTTGTGGTCTAAGACCAAAAGTAACAATCCATGAAAACCTAGGCTTCAACCCACCGTCCCCACAAGTTTCTGCTTCTCACTCCGGGCCCTCGATAGTTCCTTTGAGGCAAAAAAGGTGTTTAAATCTAGGGTTCAAGTTCCGACCTTCATCTCATCCTCTCCACTAAGTTAGATGCTGCCTTTCTTTTATTCTCCGTGCGTTTTGTTTTGGATCCGACAGCTGCTCTTTGTAAACACATTCTGCTTCATCAAGGATGCTGATCTCACGAGTTGGGAAACCCTGACAGAGTTCCCTAAAGGCTCTTGATCTTACCAGGATTCCCTTAATTATAATGATCGTGTGGAACATATCGGTTCACACCATTCTCCTGAGCTGCTATTAACTTAATCTGCGGTGCTTCAGCAGTTACTGGCTTTTGATTGGAGAGCGTTATTTCGTTTGGGCCACCGAGAGACTCATTGACCTGTCAGGTAACTGGCGACATTTATAACAGAAGTCATTCTCTTCTATTACTTTCAGCTGTGCTGTGGCTTTTGAGCAAGTGGACAAGAATGGATGCTAATCTATTTTGTGGCTGGAAAAAAAAAATGCCTTCCTGAAGACAAAGTGCCATTGAGAGAAACCATGCTTCATTTTTAAATAAATAAACTTGTTTCCAGAATAAATCCCCTTGGCACAGTAATAATTTTTGGCATTCCTTGCTCTTTCCTCTTAAAATGGAAATGGGCGTTCTAGAGAAGAGAGCATCATTAATGCATGTACCCGACTTCCTATTCTCAGCGGGGACATGAGACTCAGGGAGCGTCAGCAGGTACTTATTGGCCGGGAATGCTATGCCTGGCATTGTGATAGATTTGTAGCCGTTCCTCAACTTCAGTATTATGGCATTTCTGTAATGGGCGGGTGCTCTGTGCACGGCTAAAGGGTATTTAGCATCATCCAGGGTCTCTACCCGCACACTCTAGCTGTGACTCCAAAAATGTCTGCCAATGTCTCCTGGGGGGAAACTTGCCCCCAGCAGAGAAATTTAGTCTTAACGTGTGTAGCAACCAATCAGACAACTCTTGCTCTAAATATTGTAGCCATTTATCTAGAAAACAAATGTGATTAGAGAAACCATGCATAATTTTCTAGGCGCATATTTGTATGGGAATAACGAGGATGTAGCCTTACATGTAAGGCACAGTCTGAAACATTATTTATATCCTCAAAGAGAAAACATAACCTCAATTTTCTAGAAAAAGGAATGAAAACAATTTCTATCTCAAGTGCTTCCTATGTGTTACACACCAGGCTAGATTTTATCTCACCCTCAGCACAGTTAGTTTTCAGAGGGTGAAGCGGGTTTCCTGGGGAGGAGAGAACCAGGAAGGGCTGGCAGCTCAAGCAGTGCATCTGAGTTGGTTATGGGAGTTTATACATGAGGCGTGTCTCGGGCTATGGCGAGATGACTGGCTATCCCCCATGCCCCAGGGCAGGCGCTAAGGGATCCTATAGAAAAGGGCCGGATATACAGGGGTGCTGGGGCATGATCCACCCCGGATAAGGGGCATACTCCCTCCGGGCCCAGGGGCCAGCACAACCCAGCATGCTGGGGGTCTGAGGGGAGGTGTGGATTAGTCTCTGAGGGGATCCGGGAAGCAATGGCTGTCTGGCCAGGATGTGGCTGGCAGGTCTGGCAGCGGTCACATCATAGAATAATTTCTCCTCCACAATAAACATCATGTGGTTTATGAATTATTCTCTCCTTTTGCAACTAAGGAAACCAGGGATAAGCTTGTGAATAATGGGTCTAAGGAAAGCCATCACACTGTTGACTTAAATTCTTAAGTTGTGTCAGAGCTGATATTCTTATTAAGGTATGTCTGATTTCAAACATGCTGCTTTTTACAAAAAAAATCACAAAAGAATGGTGTTAAACCATGATAATGCAATAAGGTTGAAAGAGAAATTATTTGTAAACATCAATTATTCTTTTAATTTTAAAAATGAAGATATGGAAATGTGTATTGGCTATGATCATACTTAAAGGAGGGAATGCCAGCATAGATATAAAGTGTCTATGAAACATGGACTTCAATGGTTCATGCAAACCACATTAGTCACTTCTGCCTGGTGGAGATATGGGGTGAGGTTTTATGAGAAATTATTAAGTATGCTGCTGTTAATGCTATTGCTGTAAAATATATAAGGTTAAGCATGTATGTGTGCTCTGAGTGTATACTTAATAGTCAGAATTTCTTCTGCTGTGAGAGATAATAACAGGCTGAATATTAACGGCCCTTTCTCTCTGAGAATGGCAAGTGCTTTGCTAACGTCCAGGAATAAAGAGCACTCCTGTGACTGGAGGAGAAGAGGAGGGAAAACTGTCCAATCGCTGCAGCCCTGTGAGCACGAGTGGAGGGGACACGTGGCCCACTCACACATGCTCATGGGGGGAGGTGGACAGAGGCTGGCGGCTCTGAAGGAAGAGATGTTCTGGAAGAGTGTCAGCCACAGGCACAGCCACACGGGGGTCTGGTCTATGCAGGACTTGGACTTCAGTAAGTGCACAGACGTTTCCAGAATGTTAAAATGCCAGGCATGTTTAAAAAAGAAATATATACTTTGTTACTATTGGTGGAGAAAACAGATTCTGCACTGCAAGCATCGTTATACAATGAGACAGCTCAGTCTCAATGCAGACATGGGGACGGGGACCAAGAACAGCGTGCCCAATTCACTGGACAAGGAGGAAGGAAGACAGCCGATCGAAACTGATATGAGAAGTATTTCTGTGGGAAATATGTTCTTCTTGTATTGTCAACACATTTCTCATCATCAGAAAACACCAAGTATGAGGGCCCCTTCAATTGTTAAGGCTAACATAGGGGTCACATGGTCCCACCTAAGTGCATGAGCAGGATCTTGGGGTTCATGGCCCCAACACATTCCCATGCACAATGCTTGTTACTTTATTCTCATTAGGACATTTCTGAGGGGTGGAGGTATTGTGTGCACCATAAGCAAATTGCCAATTATAGATATTCACTTTCTTTTTTTATTGATTTCAAAAAGGAAGGGAGTTGGAGAGAGATATATAGAAATATCCATGATGAGAGAGAATCATTGACTGGCTGCCTCCTGCAAGCCCCCTGCTGAGGATTTAGTGGGCAACCAGGGCATGTGTCCTTGTCCAGAATGAAACCAGGAACCCTTCAGTCTGCAGGCTGACACTCTATCCACTGAGCCAGACCAGCTAGGGCGATATTCATTTTCAAAGCCAACATGGCCACGGACAAAGGGACACAGGGAAGGAAGACTGTATGCAAGGTGCTGCAACAGAAGAGAGATGCCTGAACCAAGCCCCTGGAACAGAGGGCGGGGGGATTCTGAGAGCCTGAGAGCCTGGGTGGGGAAAGGGGTGGGCCTTTTGTCTTCGCTAATTGGCATTACTCAAGGGAAAGCCGTTTCTTATATCTTCTTGAAGGGAGGTGCCTCCTGTAGTTTCGCTCCTGGCCTCCCATAGGAACAGGGACACAAGGATTCTATCTCCTGTGCTCATTACATGGCACAGGGATGGCTCCACATTCCTGAGAAAGGCCATCCTGGGTTTGTAAATCTGGCAAAAGGCTTTTATCTCTAAGGCGCAGAGAAAGAAATTCCAATTTATGAGTAATAATGTTTCTTGTATCACATGATCTCACGCATCTAGGAGAAATAACCAACAACATAAACTGATGAACAAAAATAGACCCGGAAATAGGGAAGCATTGATCAGACTGTCAAACCTCAGAGGGAAGGTAGGGGAGGGTGGGGAAAAGGGGAGAGAGATCAACCAAAGGACCTGTGTGCATGCATATGGGCCTGGCCAGTGGTATGGACAACAGGGGGATGGAGGAATACGTGGGGAGGGGTTTAGGATGGGAATGGGGGATGAGGACAATTATGTGATGCCATAATCAATAAAGAAATTTAAAAAAGAATAAAGTAAATGGTCTGAGGGAAGAGAGGTTAGTGCCCAGAATCTCGCCAAAGGTTATCCAAGCTGCTGGGAGGTGAAGGCCATCTTGGTCCATGTCTCCAATCTAGAACAGCCTCCGTGCTCTGTAGTTAGTAAGGGCACTGTACACACGGTTAGTAGAATCCTCGTTGTGTGTGCTCTCACTTTTTAGATGTGGAGTTCGGCTTCATACACGTTCTCAAAGGGAAGGTATTTACTGTTTAAAATGTTGATTTCCCTGTGCCTCCGAAACAAATGCCTGTCCTTCACGAGATCCATGATTCATTGTAATTGTCTCCTTTCTCACTTTTAAAAGTATTTTTGTAATTGCACTTTACACTTGAAAGGAATTCAACATTAAAGTTTGAAACTTTCCCTCACATCAGTCTTCTGTGCTTAATTAAAACAAGATTAGTTGACATTCACAAGTCATTTGCAAAATGTATAACTGCATTCTGAGACTATATCTAATTATAAAGACAGCATGGGGAATTGAGGGAAGGTTCTGAAAGTTACCCTAATATTTTCTTTACATTATTGTCTGCAAAGCATTGCTAATGAATGATTATTCACACATTCCCTGTGAATTGAAAACTCAGTCTCTCCTTCATTTGATCTTTTGAACTCACCCTCAGTTTCCTAGGGAACTCATACACAATAAAACGTTAGCATCGGAAAGAGAATCCATGTTATGTGATGTCTTGTAATTAACTACTTATTAATAATAGGAAAGAAGCTGAAGTGGAAACCAAATATTATAGGCAAAGAAGGGTCCCTGGTGATGCCAACAGGAATACTGGGATCTCAGTTCTATAGATGTGAAAACTGACACCAGTAAGAAAACTGGGACCAGCCTTACACATGCCAACTACCTGACTGATTTGGGAAGCTGATTACTCCTCAGATCCTTCAATAAGAAAGAAGTTCTGCCAACATTTTTTTTTTACCCTGGTGAGCCCTGTATTCAAATTAATACTATAGAACCATAAAATAAGGAGTGTGTATTGTTTTAAGACACCGGATTTCTGGAGCTCTATTATGGAAAACTAATCCACCACCTTCACGTGAGTTCATCTGTGCATTAAATCACCAACTCATCCTGAATTGGTTTATATTTGCTCTGCCAGACAATGCTTCCTTCTTCCTTTCTTTTTAAAAATCCCCTCTCTCAATTCAATTGAAACTCCATTAAAGAGAGAGCCTTGGACTGACTGACATCCTTTCATTGGCACATGGAGGAAGTCAGGTAAGGCTTTTTTCCACTGTTGAGTATTTCAGAATTATACAAGTCAGGTGATTTGGGTTCCCAGTGTCTGAGTATAACCACACACAGGTGTGATTGTATTAACTCGGCAACATGAGGATGAAATGATGTCCCATGTGGATCATACCTATGCTTGTCTGATGAGCGCCATGCCTGTTCCACCATGTTCCCTCCTGGCTACAGTATGGGACATGCACTGGAGCTCCTGCCCTTCCAGCAGCACACCCTCACTGGGGAGACGGTAAACAAAACATGTTAAACCAGCATCCACAAGGGTCCCGCATGCCGTATAACTTTTAAAAATGATTATTTAAAATAGGCTGTCCTTCCTCCACATCCACATTCTGACACTAACAGATCGTTTCCCACATAATTGAAAAGCGATTCTTCACTTGAATTCCCCATTAACTGTGCTATTTTCTTCCGGCTGCTCACAAAAACAGAGCTGGAGCCCGAGAGAGTGGGATAATACACCGTCACTCGCTTCGGCTCCCGGTGATGGGTCCCTGTTGGATGTTACTATGGATTCAAGGCGCTAAGTGCTGCCTGTGCATCTTATTTGACCCTGTGTTAACACAGATGGAGAGGAAGCAGCATGAAGACGCCTATCCCTCCAAATGAAGGGGAAGACTGACAGGAGGAGAGAGCAGGGCTGAAAGCAGAACTGCACAACCCTAGGAAATACATGTGTATGTCAGCCAAGACTGCATGGAAAAGACAATCTGAGTGAATAGCTATTTTCTGCTCTATAACGGGTGCTTAGAATGTACAAAGAGAGACAGATTGCCCTGAGCAGACTTGGAGCACTAATTCTGTGCATGCATAATTACCACGCCAAGGAGACAATTTTAACTAAAGTGTGAAATTTCACAGACAAATAATTTTCCGCACTGCTAAGACTATCTTCAATAATTTCCAAAACTTGATAAATTCAGCAAATGTATTCAGTAAAGGCAATGCTCCTTCCGCCAAAAGAGGAGTGTCAGGCCGAGAACAATGTGTTGCTGTGTTTAATATTTCGTTAGCTCATGCCTTTATATCTTTTTCATCCTTTTGTAAGCAATCTTTCAGGGTTTTATATTTTTTCTCTCTTCTAGACAGAAAATTATAAGTTAATATCTAAAATCTTAATGCCTACTCCTAAAATTCTAACACATATATTCACATATCACCAAAATTTAAAAATTATATGCAAATGATGAGATAAAGACATTGGATTTTCATGAGGTGTATTTCTGTTTTAAAATATTAACAAAACACAAACAAGAATTAAAAACAAAACAAAACAAAACAAAAAACTATGCATACAAAACTCATGTGGTGGCCAGATTCTGCTCTCAGGCTATGAATTTGCAATCCCTGATCTATGAGTTTCTTCAACAAGGCTTTTAAGGTAATAAAATACCAATTGTGGAGAATTGAAAGTTAGTGCTAGTTTAAAAAATATGAATATACCATAGTATCAGTCCAGGTACATAGATAACAGAGAAGCAGCAAAGAAATATGAATGGGGAAGATTTCATATGAAGACACATCGTATTGGCAGGCTTTGAGCATGCCTACAAGGGATCCAGGGGAAGTTCCATGAGGATATGTCCACTGGAGGTTACTCAGTCACCCAGGGGGAGGGACTTGGCCAGAGGGTGGCCAACTTGTCATGGTTTGTCTGAAAACGTCTCGTTTTTTATGGATTGACTGATTTGAGAGAGAGAAACATCAATTATTTATGTATTCATTGCTATCAATGTGCCCTGGTCACGCAAAAATTCAATTAAAAAAATAAATGAAAAGAAACCAGCAGAGCTGTTGTGATCTTCAGGGACTGAAGAGGCAAAGTTGAGGGGTATTGAGCATACGGGTTTCTTAACCCAACATGGTGGTATGTAAATTCTGAAGAGGCTTTGGAGAGTAAGAAAAACATAAGACACATTGAGAAAAATTTAAATTAATCTATGCTGCAGTAAGCTAAAATTGCACTTATCCTGGGAGGTTAGTGACAGAAGGGCATCTGAGGGTGGCTTGCACATTGTGGATAAGGTTCTGTCGGTTGATCTGGGTGATTTTTACAAAATATATTCATTTTATGATAAGTTACCAGGCTACATGCATATTATTAGTGCAATTTTATGAAGCATGTTTCACATATATGTATATGTGTATATACATATAAACACATAGACACGTATACATGAAGTATCTTCCTTACATAAATATATAGATATACATACATATATACATGCATATACAAAACATTTATTTCTCCTATTATTCTTTTAAGCAGGTAAAAATGTTTCTTCTTGTTGTTTAAAATTACTAAAACCATATGGAATATTCCAGACACTTAGAGTCTAAGAAATGAGGAGGAAGGATAACCTGAACCTCGGCTTAATTCACATTCCTTAGATGTTAATACAGTTATAGCTATCAACAGCTCAATATCACACAAGTCCCCATGTTAAAATGTGTTACTGAGCAATACATCTTTTTATGAAAATGAATGTGATTCGGAGGATTATGATAAAATAAAATGTGTAACAACAAACCTGTCAGGAGAAAGTGAAGTTTCTTTGGCATTTGTCAACTGAAATCTGAATCTGGAAAGAAATTATAGATGCACAGATATTGTCAAAAGGTTAAATGCTAAGTGAAATAAGCCAGAGAAAGATGAGTATCATATGATCTCACTTATATATGAAATTTAAATAATAAAATAAACTGATGAACAAAATAGATCTAGGGACATGGAAACATGGAACAGATTGTTGAATCTCAGAGGGAAGGTGGGGGTGGGTAGGTAGGAAGAGATTAACCAAAGGATATATATATATAAATACCCCATGGCCACAGACAATAGGGTGCTAAAGGCCTAGGCTGGGGGTGAGGGTGGGCTAGAAGGGGTCAACGGAGGAAAAGAGAGACATCTGTAATAATTTCAACAATAAAGTTACATTTAAAAAAATAAAGGTTGAATGAGGCTATTTCTCAAATGTTAATCCCTGTTTTTTAAAAAAAAAGGCCCTGCATAGTGTAATTCCATAGTTACTTTTGATGGAAAAAGGGTCACAGAAATAAAGCATTTTGCCATGAGAATTGCTTAGATACCATCTACATAATTATCCACACCCATGTGGTGCACATTTCAAAGAAAAAGGACTGAATTAGACAAATGACAGAGCTGTGCCATTGAAAAAAGCCATAGAAAGATGACTATTAACAGTAATATTTTGTGGCATTCAGATTCACAAAACAATAACCCAGTGTCTTATCTTTGCTGCATCTTTCCATATCTAGTTTTCTTTTTCATACATACAATAACCTGAAAACAAATATCAAAATATTTTGCAATGTGAATCATATTTAAATGACCAATATCAATGACCCGAATAATATTCTTATAAATGAATGATGCTGGAATGCCACATTTTCTGCTAAGTTATATCTGACCCTTATTGAAATCTCGCTATGTGCCAGATATTACGTTAGTATTTACGTGCATTGACTAAGCAGCCAATGAGATGCTGAGATGCTGTAGCTGCTCATGTAGTCTTACTGGGATGAATATGGAAATCCGGTCAGAGAGACAGGGAGAAGCCAGTATTTGTCAAATAGCTAGTAACGGAAGAGTTGGAAGTAGGGGAAGCCGTCTGCTCCGAGTCCATTCATATGCTGAGCTCATACGCTTCTCACATTAAACCAGTTGGGCCTCAGATGACAAGGAAGGCTTAATTAGCTCAGATACGGCCACATTCACACTGCACTGCTCGTCCTATTTTGACTCAGAATATTTTAAAATTATTTCATCAGTGCAAATCCAATTCTCATTTGGGGAAGCATTTCTCAGAGTTCAAAGGAGGGTTATTTTGGATTATTGTTTTTTCTTTTGCTTAGATTCATAATGCCATTTCATCCACAGTGCTCTCCTCACTTCAAAACAAAGCAAACTGAAATTCTTAATTGCAGGCTTGCTAGAGAACAAGAACAATGAAAACATAAAGCTCATGCAGAGGTTAAAAAAAAAAAAGAAGAAGAAGAAAGAAAAAGAAGTGGCTAACCCTTTTCCCCCATAAGCAGATCAAAAACCATAGTTCAGCACAGTGGTTGCAGTATGGTTCTTTCACATACTGTGTAGAGCATATTCTCAAATGCAAAGAGGGCTTTTAGTTCAGATTTGGGCGGAGACATCTTTGGACAGAATGGTAATACTGTGATCCTCTGGAATGAGGTGGGGATAGAAGGTTGTGTACACAGGAATAGAAGAAACTCAGTTGCTTTTGTAGAATTGGGAGTGGGGGCAATTATATCACAGGGACATATTCAAGAAAGGGGCAGGCTTCATAAACACAATGACAGAAAAATGAACCAAATTGTTTCATTTTTTGAGCCAATTCCAATCATGATTGATACCAGTGCCACATATATATATATATATATATATATATATATATATATATATATATATATATATATATAATTTATTTCACAGAGGCAGGAAGAGGAGAGAGAGAGAGAAATATCAATGATGAGAGAGAATCACTGATTGGCTGCCACCTGCACACCCCACACTAGGGATCAAGCCTGCAACTGGGCATGTGCCCTGACTAGGAATCAAACGATGACCTTCTTCATAGGTCAATGCTCAATGCCTGAGCCATGCTGGTTGGGCACCAGTGCCCTTTCATAAGGCTCTGTACACAGAACAACCACACACATGAAATGGAAGTAGAAAATCGAAAGACAATAACTTGGCCCAATTGGCATGGCTCAGGGATTTATGCCCGCGTTACAGGCTTGATCCCCATTAGAGGCCATGCAGCTGATCAATGATTCTCTCTCATCATTGAATTTTCTGTATATCTCTCCCTCTCCTTTTCTCTCTGAAATCTATAAAAAATATCTACATCTTAAAAAGAAAGAAAGAAAAAGACAATGACCTGCTGAGGCAGGGCTTAGTGGCATTGAGTGCAGGCTTTCAGATGCCTGAGGGACAGTTACATGTTGCCTCAAGACCCGAGGAGACCATTGTAGGCTTGCAAGACACATGGCACCATGCTTTCCTGGGCAGAGAGCAGTTAGGTGGGTGTGCAAAGACCCCCAATGTCCTCACCATTGTTATGTGTTACCAACTGCACATAGATGAGCATACATATGTCTTTGAACCTTCCTACATGTGTATGTATATTCCCTAACTTCACACGCTCATGTTACAAATAAAACAACAGGCAAACTCACTGCCTGGAATCAGTGCAGGAAAGCACTCAGCCAACTCCAAGCATCAGGGCCCAAACTGCTTCGGACCTGTGGCAATTGACTAAGCCCAGTGGGAACTGCATCCATTATTGACTCCGCAAACAGACTTCCCACTAAGAATGAGTAAGCAGGCCTCTCGTAGAGAAAGAACCAAGCCTGGCAGGCATTTCACCGAGCTGCTCCTGAAGCAGCCGAAATAATTAAGCCGTGATGGCCAGCTCACTGCCCTGCGGAGAGAAAGAAGACCTAAAATCACCTGAACAAAGCAAAGGAAATGAGAAAAGTATATTAACGTCTGAGTGACCCCTCTTCGTGGACTGAACTTTTTAAAAAGTTAATATCTCCCATTTCCTCCTAACAGTTCTGTGAGTGAAACATCACTAGTCAAATTCTTTTTTTTTTTTTTTTTCAAGTGAGAAAGATGACATCCCAAGAGCTGAAGGAAATTGGCCAATTCGTCAAGAGCTAGTAAGTGGCAGACCTCGGATTCGGGCCCTATTCTCCTCTCTAATGGCCTTCGGGGACGATTGGCTCTTATTCTGGCTCAGTCCCTGATCATTAGGAAAGAAGAAAATACAGATTAGACTTTGGCCTGTTGATGGGTCAGATAATGTTTCGGGAGGAAAAGCAATTGTGGAATGTGGGAGACGCCCTCTTTCCTATCCCTGGGTGTTCTCAGAGAAATGA
The DNA here is from genome assembly GCF_014108245.1 of Pipistrellus kuhlii. Classification (NCBI taxonomy): domain Eukaryota; kingdom Metazoa; phylum Chordata; class Mammalia; order Chiroptera; family Vespertilionidae; genus Pipistrellus; species Pipistrellus kuhlii. Next base: position 974,344 of record NW_023425438.1, read on the forward strand.
AATGACTTCCTGAATTCTCCAGCTGCCTTGATTCTTCTTCAATGCTTTTAATCAGATTTTTTTAAAAAATTAACTAGTTTTCTTATTCTCTCTGGTGGAAAATTTGCTCTGCTGAGAACTAGTTAGTCACAGTCATAATTGGAAGAGAAAGACACTTGAATAACCATTTTTGGAAGGGCATCGGCCATTATACAATTAACTTATAATTATGCACACATATCGAGCTAGTGATTATGCTTCACAAACCTACTTTAAGTACAGCTTACATATGGCTATATGATGTGGAAGGGTTTTGAATTTATTAACCCAACAAAGGAAAATAAAGGTGTTTTTTTTTTCAATGGAGGAGTTATTGTACATACATTATGTATAGCATATTTATACCGTGAGGTAATACACATTGGTTGTAAATAAATACCATTGTACTAACTTAGAAATATCATAAAGGAAAATCATTGAGTGAGTTGTTTCAGAACAATCAGTACAAGTTTCACTAATATAAAAAGACAAGTGTGTATTTAATTTTTAAAATGTGGACTAGATATATTGCTTTTCAGATGGTCTGTGGTGAAGAAACAGATGTTACTTGCAATTCCAAAAATATTGCAAATAAAGTCTGTTGGAGAGTACAGTAGGACAAAGAACCGATCACTGGTATTTCTCTCAGCACCTTGGCCATGAAACATTGCTACCATTTACTGCAACTCCCAACACCCGACCTCCAATCTTAACATTTAAAAAATCCCCTGTGTCATTATCAGCAATCATCACTAATATTTATTAAGGATCTATGTGCTCAATACGCTGTCATGCTGTATACATGCTGTGCTGTGCACTTTGCATTGTTTTAATCATAGTTTTATGAATTAGGGAAGATGTATTCCCCTTTTTCCTAGGTGAATAACTGGTGTTTAGAGAGGGCACATAATCTTGCCAGATGAACACACTGAAGTGCCACCAAAACTGGAATTTGAACCCAAGCTTGATTAATTTCTTAACTGCAGGAAACCGATCATTGTCTCACTAATTAGAAAGATATGGACAAGGAACCAGGAAGGCTGGTCAACAACCTTCATTGTTCTGAAAGGTCAGAGCTAGTCCTCTCACTGTTTAGTTGAGACACTGTTAGCAGAAGCAGCCTCCACCAGTTGTCTTATGTAAGTTTCTGTTATTGGAGATTTCTGCCTAAAGGCTATGGTGGATCCCAGAGTCTCAATAAAAGGGATAGCAAGGCCAGAGGGTGTAGTCCTCCCACTAGAGGTGGGCTCCCGCCTGGCCCCCAATATTCCCAAATTAATATTTTTCTAGTCTTTTATCATTTGTGTGCAGTCTTCTCCAGAACCTGAACCCTGAACCAAAACCCTGAACCATGCAGGACGTGAAAGGGGTTCCCACACTTAACCTCTTCGTTCGCCATTTGTCATTTTGGGGAAGGGGCTGCTGAGTAACAACTCCATCCAATGTATAAAGACTTTTCTGTATGAGGAACTTTTGTGGTGCCGGGTCCCCTCTGCCTCCATAGCAGATGGAGCACTTTGTTCCTGCTGTTCTGGTCTCCCCTTCACTAGGGACAGGCATGTGACCCAGACCCTCAACTCAGACTCACTTAGCCGCACTGAGAATGGGGAAACAGCCACGCAAAGAAACAGGGATTCTGAAGACAAATTTCATGTTTCTGAACAGAGAGTTCATTGTGATGTCTAAGGAACCCATTCCCAACCCGCAGTGAAGTGCCTTCTCTATTCAGACAGAGATGCCGCTGTGTCCCCAGAGGTGGGCATGCGGAGCCACCCCTGGCCTGCTGGTAAGAGGTCTAGTTGCCAGGAAGACCAAACGGGGGGTTCATGGACAGGTCCCCTTTTCTGGAACTGCTACCTCCAGAGAACGAGCCAGATTGCCCTTTCCTAGGAGCTCTGCTTAGTGGATTAGTGAAATAGAAGGAAAAAAATAACAAACTCAAGTTGAATTTTTCCCATGACAGTCCTGCCCCCGCCATCCCCGCTGCCTGCATCCTGCGAGCCAGGCCTGCACTGCCTGGAACTCTTCTGTTCCCTCCAACTCACACCATCGGTGTCAACTCTCAGGTAATTTCATCCTTAAAAGCCGTTTTTGAAATGTAGGCAAACAGCAGCTGGGCGATGGTTTTAATTTTCATGGAGGCACACATGATTCATTTTTACGCAACAAAAAGCCGGGAAGCATCGGCGTCCTGGCATTTCTCCTTCTTCTGCCCATAATCTCGCAGCTATGCGGAGCTATCGGAGGGGAAAATGCGCAGTTATATTGTCAAAGCTGTTTTGTCATCATGTTTTCAATTATGGGAGAAGCATTTAGTTGAGCTATCATCAGGAGCGCGGGCTGGTAATAGATGTGCCACCAGGAGCGGCTTCCAATGACATTTCCCAGCTCCCATCAGATGCAACAGGAGGAGCTATGCAACCCTCCCATTCACATGGGAAGCCTGCCCGGAGGGGAGCCAGGGGCCTGAAAACCCATAGTAGGTATTGGCAATTACCACACAGATGATCATAAAGGTGCGAGTTTTTGAAGTATATTCATATCATCTTCCTAGGCGCACGCACGCGGGGGGGGGGGGGGGGGGAGAGAGAGAGAGAGAGAGAGAGAATATTTTTATTTTTGACTAGTATTCATAGCTTTATATTATTGTAGTATACATATATTCTAAATGCTTTTACTAATGTTGCTTGGAACATTCTGATGACAAATATACTTGAGCCTTTTTAATCTCAATGTATGGTTTGGGGCTCTTTCTGAACTACCCCCATAGCAGGCATCGTCTCTGAATGTAAGGGTATCCATCAAGAACTTCTTAAGTAGCTATTTGCTAAGTCCACTGTGAGCCTTAAGGTACATAAGTTTAATAATATGCAAAGTAGGGGTAACAATTGGAAAAAAAAAACGATGCATCTCTGTGGGAAGATAAAACAGAGGTGAGGTACATCATTGGTTATGACAAGACATACTCAATCCATCATTAAACAGATAAGGCAAGAGAGACACAATGTGGAGGCAATTCATGACATTGGCAGGTTTATCAGCAGCAAGCGAAGCATAAGAGAAAACCAGACGGATGACATGTGGTCCTGAAGTGAATGTATATCTGCTGAAGAAAATCAAACTATGTTTGTCACTTAATTAGAAAGGCTGCAATTTCTCACCGAGTTGTAAGAACTCAACCAACTTTCAAAGGGGGAAAAACACTGTGAGGGAAGATATGTCTTAGAGGTAACACAGCAAGTGGTTCCACTCACGTAGGTATAAACACACTGCACGGGTTTGATTAAGCAACTTCCTTGGGGGAAAGGCCAGCTTTCAATCCCCCGGTGATCTTCCAACACTTATAGTTTAGAGGTCAAGGAAAAGAAAAACTTAGCAATCAGGCAAAGCCATCATAGTTGTCTTAGCAGCTGGAAACAGATGAACGAGTGCACTGACATTTACCAGTCCTTTGATTGCTGGAGATGATTAGGTGACCTTGTTAGGGAGAGAACCTTTTTATGTTTCCTCTTAGCAACTGGGAGCAAAACAGCCCCGGGCTTCCCGTTCTCTGCAGAAAAACACAATGTGGAACAAAGGTAGAGTATACCCAAAGCTCTACTGTCCCCAGAAGCAGTATTTAAAGTATTTAAGGGAGGAAGAATTAATTTGTTAAACCTCATATGTGTTTCCTTTAAAATGCCACAGCCGCCGAAACCAGTTTGGCTCAGTGGATAGAGCGTTGGCCTGCCAGCTGAGGGGTCCCAGGTTCGATTCCGGTCAAGGGCATGTACCTTGGTTGTGGGCACATCCCCAGTAGGGTGTGCAAGAGGCAGTTGATTGATGATTCTTTCTCATCCATGTTTCTAACTCTCTATTCCTCTCTCTTCCTCTCTCTGTAAAAAATCAATAAAATATATTTTAAAAAATAAATAAAATGCCACAGCCAATAACATAAATAAAGGCTTTTTTTTTTTTTTTTTTTTTTTTTTTTTGTAAAATTACACTCCATGGAAGCTCCTTTTTGACGGAGGTATAAAAGACCGATTTTGGAAACACAACAGAAAGGAACACAGACATCCCAATGAAGACGATAATCCCTAAAGAATGACTTTGACAGTTAAACATAAGGATCAGACAACCCGGGCATGCCTTTCCACTGTGGTCCCAGCATCATTGGAAGCAAGAGAGAAGAATGTGCTACCATTCCCAATCTCTCTTCTCTGAAGGTTTCCCACCTATGCAGCGAGCTTTATCTTTCCCTATTTCTTCCCAGTTTATCATCCCTCCCTGATCTATATAACCTGTCTCCAAATGTTTTCAGGGAAATATGTATTTGTGATTTCATCCTTGTTCTGAATATAAACCAGGCTCTTATTATTCTTAGCAAATGTTGCCATTCTAATCTTTTCCACTTTGGAACAAAGAAATCTGTTGAGCTCTGGGACCTATTAAAAGGGTGGCAGGGAGAGATAAGGATGTACCCATGCTTGTATGTGAGAATTCTAATACCGTTTTGTTAACTACACGCAAGATCAGATCTGTCCACAGGAAAAGCAGCTGGAACCTGATGTTTTCACAGTGACAGAGGGGTGGCCAGATGCTGTGAAGAGAACGCAGGCAGTAAATGTCAGCTCTCCTTATTCAAAGAGAGGGGCCAAGAAGCAGATGCAGAAGGTACCGTATTTTTCGGACCATAAAACGCACTATTTTTCCCCCAGAAGTGGGGGGGGGGGGGGGGGGGGGAGTCCCTGCGTCTTATGGTCCAAATATAGCCTACACATATACTTTAAAAAAAAATTTTTTTTTACTTGCCCGGCTCTGTGTGGTCTCTGTGTGCTTGCCTGGCTCTAAAATGGTTCTAAATGCTGCTGTTTACTTTACAGGGTTGATTACATGTGTTTATGACTGTGATGTTGGGTTTTAATGCACATAAAATATTTTAGGACACTATTGGTTTCAAAATCTTTTTTTCTTCATTTCCCTTCTCTAAAAACTGGTGCGTCTTATGGTCCGGTGCATCTTATGGTCCGAAAAATACGGTAATCACCTAGACAACCTTCACTGGGAAATTAACCAGGCTGGTTTTGAATCTACTGAAAATCCTCTACATTCAAAAAATCAAAGCAACAAAGTAGTTAGGCTAGGCCTTCTCAGTATCCCTGGTTCTGCCACTTGGAAATCTGGTGAACTGGGGCAAATTATTTCATCCCTATTCATCCCTCTGAGCCATAGTTTTCTCCTCAAAGGCGGTGGGTGGATTCAATGAGGTCACACATCAGCATGTCTGTCACCTACTGCTACGAATTCACAGGTTGTCTTTCCATCCCAGGTTTTAATGGAGCCTGTGTGAAAACATGAAGCAGATGAAGAAGGGAGTTTTAAAAGGCAGTTAGTCCCCTGTTGTGTCTCTACTCTAAGTCATATGGAGAAAGCATACTCTCGTGTCTTAGTGAATATGCCAATGGTTTCATTTGTTTTATTTTACTGCAATTTAATTACAGTTTGTGTCACGAATCCAAACTAGCTCGTTTTTCATATGCAGAAGGGCCCAGACACTATTAAGATAAATTCTGTTTATTTTTACTCATCGTTATCCGAAAGTCATATAGTTTCAAAAGTGAAAGATTATGAGTATATCTATTCTTAGGAATTTTCACAGCTTAATGTAAATATAAAATGTCAGACCAAATAGAAAAAGAGAGGGAGGGGGAGTTCGTCCTTCTTCTCATGCTTATGGAAGAGTTGGATGTTCCTTATCTCCAGCTGCATCGTAATTGCCGCACCAGGTTTACTGGTAGTGTACAGCTTTGTGGTTTGAAAACACACCTAATGTTTATAAGCCGATAAAATCTCAACCTTTGCCAAAGTATTATCTTTAGGGATAGATTATAACTCAGTTATATGCCAATCAGCATCCAGATTCTCATGTCTATAGCTTGTGGTTCAGGTTAGACCAATGAGAGTAAAGTTCAATATTTGGACAGAAATAAGGAAACTCCTAGCTCCAACTACTAATGTAGCTGCGTTGTAACTAAGAGCTTAGCCACACAATTAAAGACAAGCCAGCATAATGGGACAGAGACTGTTAGAAAATTGGAATTAATTCCTTTATTATCCATGCCTGAAGACAGCTCTGCCTCTAGATTTTCCATTTGAAACAGCCTAATAGCTTCACTTACTATTTAAGAGAGTTTGAGCCTAGTTTTCTGACACAATTGAGAGAATCCTTCAGCCAGATCAAATTTAATAACCCTTCTCTCAAATTTATTCTGAAACTATTTTTAGAATTCTCATTTTTTCTTAATATTATTTCCACGGTATTTGACAAGTTTTAAACTTGCCTTTCAAGAGCATTTATAACCTGTCTCATTACTCCCCTGACTGCTCTTTATAGAAAATATTTTCCTCAACTCGACTGTTCTCTCAACATCTCCTATACGTGCCAGACATGGCCCCATCTTCAAAGTGCAATGCTCTCCTCTAGCACATGGAGTATCTTCTTAAGACACTTCTCTCTCTTAATTCAAGCTCAAGTCTTCTGCTAAGAGCTCTCTAATGTCTTTAGTCTTCTGTGAATCTTTTCCAAATACATGGCAGGGTGTGTGAGTGTGTGTGTGTGTGTGTGTGTGTGTGTGTGTGTGAGAGAGAGAGAGAGAGAGAGAGAGAGAGAGAGAGAGAGAGAGAGAGAGAGAGAGAGAGAGAGAGAGAGAGAGAGAGAGAGAGAGGGAGGGAAATACTTGTGAAATTCCATTTCACACAAACAATCCCAATGGTTAAGAACTGCATATTTTCTCATTGCTGTTTTCATCTAAAAAATTATATGTACACAAAATATTACTTTTATTGGATACAATTTTTTAAATTGTTTGCATTTTTTGTTTTGAAGTGAAAATTGGACTGCACTTCTGGACTGTATCATTGATACTGCTAATCAAATAATTCTCCAGAACTTCATCTCTTCCTCACGAGTGCTGAAACTATGCAAGTTGTATTTCCCCATCATTCAATAATTATTTATGAAGAATCTGGGGTAGTCCTAAACTACTGTCCGTTGTTAGTGACAGAGCAATGAATAGCAGTCTCTGCTGGAAAAGGAAACATACAAAAATTAACTAACACAAATCTGGGAACTATTTCAGTCCATTGACTAAGACACCCAACGGGGATGGAGGAGCTTCTGTTCTATAAGACGGGGATTATGTGCCTTCCCTGCTTGGGTAAGTACCTTGTAATCCTATTGTACTGGCATTCTCTTATTGTTGGTGATTTATCCCAATTTTTAAATTTTAACACCAAATATTATAATTAAAAGTTGCATTAAAGTAAGTGAAAGCAAATTGGACACCTTCCCTTTTTTGTTTTTTGTTTGTAGCTTCTGCCATCTATCAATGCATGAGACTCATTTTTAGTAAATAGTTTACTCATTGTAATCTGAAAAATGATCCCTAGTAATTTCTATGGCTCAGCTTTCTTTCCATGAATCTTTCATATGTAATCTAACATACACCTCTCTTTTTAGACAGTAGGCAGGCTTTCATATAAAAAATACAAACCAAAGAATATTCAGACACTAATGATTATAGACACCAAACACTTTCTAGGCATAGTAAGTATATTTATTAGCAGATATAGGCAAAAAAGGGAAGATATATAAATGAACTAAATGCAACACTTCAAGTTGAAAAACATAGTAACTGAAATAAAAAGACCCTGGGTAGACAATGTCTTGACACCACAGAAAACAACAATGAGCTTGATTTTATAACAATATAAACTATGCAAACTTGAACACAGAAAAATAAAAGACTAAAAATAAAATGTAAATAGTAATGTGTGAAAACCATCTATCTGCCATCTACAAGTGTAATCCTAGAAATATGGTGGGTGTGGAAACATATTTGAACAAATAATATTTGAAAATTTTTCAAAGTTAATGGAACCAAAATGAACCCTAGCACGTTTGGTTCAGTGGACAGAGTGTCGGCCAATATCTAAAGGGTCCCAGATTCCATTCTGGTCAAGGGCACATGCCTAAGTTGCAGGCTCAATCCCCAATAAGGGGTGTGCAAGAGGCAGCCAATCAGTGATTCTCTCTCAATCATTGAGGTTTCTATATCTCTCTCCCTCTCCGAAATCAATACAAATATGTTCAAACAAACAAACAAACAAACAAATAAAAACAAAGGAAATGATGTTGTTTCCCACACTATGAGCCTCAGGGCATTCATTCCTCTCTGATTTCTTGGTTTGTGTTGGTTTTGTTTGCTTGTTTCTTTGCTTTGCCACATGGCTTCTGCCTGAATATGCTGTTCTATGTATATGTCTCTTCTTGGCCTGAAAGTTGTCCCGAGCAGATACTGCCTGGGGGTGACTTTGTGGAATCATGTCTCTGAAACATTAAACACAATGGAAGATTTCATTCTGTCTTTCCAGGCGCAAGCATCGATCCTTAGCTCTAGCATTTGGCAAAACTTAGCGGGGAAAACAAGCTGTGAGTTTTGTACTCTTCAGGCTAGAAGTCCCTCAAGCCAGGAGTCAAGCCCCATTGTTTTTTATGGTCCCTGGTAAAGCACTCTGTCAGCGGCAGGAACCAGATGCTCAGTCGAGGCCAGACTTTGAGGAAGTTCCCAGGAAGAAAAAGGTCCACCCCCTCAGCTCAACTATAAGGGCTCTCGCCTCTCCCGAATTCCACTCCATCTGAGCTTCTTGGCATTCACAGCAGTTCAATGTTTTAACCAAATGGCTCATGGACTTTTTAAACCTTTTTGCTTGTTTGTTTGTTTATTTAGTGAAGGCAATGGTTTCCCAGTATCTACTCTATTCTACTCAGAAGCAACTGCGTGGGCCCAGGCATTTTTATGTGACACTAGAATATTGTTAATGGCCGTTATATTCACTGCAAGTCTTCAAAAATAAAAAAAAATAAAAAACAATGTTAATTTATAAACTCAGCAACAGAAAGTTAACTAAGGAAGGACTTGAAATGCCCAGAACAAGGAGGACTAAGGGTAACAATGTCTGAAAGATATCTACCTTCATTAGAAGAATGCAGAATTCTATCAAATGACAAGATGGTTTTTCAGGTAGAGTAGCTGGCCACATCCTTTCCACATCTGTTCTCTTGCTACGTGTACCTTAATTTTTATGAGGCTTTTAATCTTTCAACGTTTTACTCAGCGTGGGATATAATAAACAGTTCAGTGGGTCTGCTCATAAGTATTGTGTAATGGATCTTTGCCTTTATCCATGAGAATAAGTTGTTATGAAGCATTTGATGAGTAAACATAAAAATAAAACATTTTTAAAAGTGTTCTGCAATCGTGAGCAACCCATCACGTATAATGGGTTTTCACAGAAAAAAATAAAATAAAAAAGATATATCCACATGTCTGTTTAATAAGGAAAACCATGTCAAATCTGATCTTAATTAGAAGTGACTATTTCCTCCCATCAAAAAAATTATAATTCTCCTTCCTTCATCTCTGCACACCAATAAGCTCAGTACCCAGAAATGGGTAGCATGTCCAGAGGAGAAGGGGAGACAGAGACAGGGACAGAGACCTGCATTGCTATGACAATTGCCATGTTAGAAAGAGTAAATGACAACATGTCCTAGCAAAATAGGATCAGGTAAAATTTGAGAAAGTCCCTAAGTACAAGCTGACATTTGGTCCAGGTAGCACAAAACTGCATCATAGAGTTGATTTTCTAGGCAGAAATTATGGGTAGGACATGGGAGGAAGGAATCAATCAAGGACATTCTGTGGACACACTGATCAAAGATTCTAACAAGTCTTCATGTGACTTAGACTGTGTGTAGATTGTTATGTTGCAATGCATTCCTGTGATTATACATGGGTGGATGAGTAGATTCCTCTATCATCTCCATTTTATTATGTGAATTTACTTATTTCTAACATTTTTCTTTATTCTTCATAAAATCCTCATCAAAGTCAAGAATTGGGTTAGTGAGAGAAATAAGATAATTGGACCTCCTTAGAGTATGCTATGTAAAAATAAATTCATCCTATTGTAGCTAAAAAATGTTTTCTTGTGTCCTGTTGCATATTTCACAGTTCAAAGACATTCTCTGGCTCTTAACATGTCTATTTTCATTTGGTCTGTTTCAGATTGGTTGGTTCTATTTCTGAATTGCTATCTTAGTGGTCACATAGCTAATATCTTCATGTCCATACAGGATAAGCTTGATAAGACATATGTGGTTGATTTATGAGATAGAAAGACTATCATATGAGGCTTTAAAGGAGCATCCTAAGTTTGCATTCAGGCAGTTTAACAGCCTCCATTCCTTGCTTGAGGAAATATATCATTTATTTCTCTTTCATTCTGGGGGCCAGTACTACTCGGAGAAGCTTCCGAAGGATAATGGCCATTAATATAAATCTGAAGGGAGAGAAGAGATGAACATGGAAAACCCCAGTGCGGTGCCAGCATGCTCTGACAGACCTCTGTGATTTAGCATCCTCCCTGACAGTGAGAATTATAATTAAACCACAGACATATGGGAGGCAAGTAACTGAGTGTCATTTAAGCTGTCTACACGGGAGGAGGAGGAGGTATTAAAAGAAAGACATGGGAATGTGTTTCTAAAATCATTTCTGGTTTCCGAAAGCAAGTTGATCAGACAATGCTGCAGGTGGATGCTGGTGAACTATTGGTCCAGAGACTTGTCCCATGTCATAGTAGCCCCTTTCAAGAAATTATCTTGCCAACGCTCCTCGGGTGACCACCTTGAGGACAACTCAAGCTATATGGCCTCTTCTACCTGATCCACTTGTTGGACTCAAAGACTCAGGGATCCTTCTGGAGAGGGGTCTTGACCTGACTCAGAGGACCATGCAGTATACAAAAACTGTGAGTTTTGAGCTGGATGCAATTCAGAGATGCAACTTTAGAGCTACCGCTCTTAGAAAGCAGGTGATGGCATTTCCCCTAAAGCATCATCCTGGGAAGAAGGGATAGTAAATAGACAAGGGAACAACAAAGCATCGCATATCTCCTTGTTCTTTTCTTTCTTTTGACACAAAACTGGAAAGGCACGTTATTCAACTTTCCTGTCATGAATGCCTACTAGAGCCAAAAAGTTCAGTGTGAGGAATAAGTACATTGCTTTAGAAATTATTTTAAGCTTTTTAAGATGGCTTTACTTTCATTTAGGAAATGGCATTGATACAGAATGGTTCAATAGCATGCCACTCAAAAACTGAATTTATGGTCCAATAATTTAGGTGCAACCACTTTAAACCCTTGTTGGAATGAAGTGAGCTCAGGATAAATCTTTATTTGATACGTAGCCCAGAGGATGTCACCAGCTATAGTGTTAAGTAAAACTGATAAGCAAAGAAAGCTGCAGATTCTCCAAGCTCCTAAATTGCCAAGGACACTGCCAACTCTAAGAGCATCGGAGTCTATAAAACACATTACCACAATCATAATTTCTACATGCAACTTAGTGTGTTCCATTAGATTTTATTTTAAAAGTATGACAGTTTATGTTGGGAAGACCATCGTGCTGTATCTTAAAATAATACTTTGTCATGCAAACATTTATAAAATCCATTTAATAATGCAAAATTTAGTGACCTGTAAGAATTACTGGTCATTAAACATTCACTCAAAAATCCAAAAGAAAAAAATCTAAGGTCCTCTTGAAGTTTTGAAGAAATACTAAATTGTATGGAAGAGAAATAAAGACATTGAACACATCAGTGATCTTCCATCAGAATCCTTTGCCTGCTATTTAGACAGGACACCTCTTCCACACGCTTCATTGGTACATCTGCATGGAAAAGAATTCTCCTTTATTCAAACTTATTTTCCACAGCTATATTGAGGTATATTTTACATGTTATAAAATTCCCACAGTTTATATCTAAGATTCAATAATTTTTAGTAAATATTTAGAGTTCTACAATAATTATTACAGCCTTGAATATAGATTAGGCTGGTTCCTCTGATCTTTTGTGAACTGAATCCTGAGGAAAAATATTCATCTAGTCATACACTTACGCATTTATAATAATTTATATGGGACATATTTTATACATGAAGATACTGAAGTAAATATGGAGCTACAAAGACATAGTAATAAAAATATCAGTAGTTGACAATAAATGAGCTTCTTCAACATCTCAGCCACCATTCTAAGTGCTCTGTATGTGTTAATACTTTTGCTTCTTTTTAAAAATATATTTTTATATAGAGAAATATATATTATTTTAGAGAAAAAGGAAGGGAGAGAAACATCAATGTAAGAGGGAAACACATACAGGCTGCCTCCTGCATGCCCTCTACTTGGGATTGTGCTCTTTTATCCTTTCATCTCTAATTTTATCTTTAAAAAAATATATAACTATATAAAATTATATATATATATATATTATATAATATATATAATATATACACATAATATATTATATATACACATATTTTTATTGATTTCAGAAATCAATGGAAAGGAAGAGATAGAGAAACATCAGTGATGATAGAGAGCCTTTGACTGCCTCCTGCATGCCCTCCATTGGGGACTGAGCCTGCAACCCATGCATGTGTCCTTGACCAGAATTGAATCCAGGATCTTTCAATCCACATGCCAATGCTCTATCCACTGAGCCAAACTGTCTAGGGCTAATTTTATCTTAACCACCACCAAGCATGTTCCAACTCTATTGCCCTTTGGAAATTATGTTGTTGAAGATATCAGGGCCTGCTTGTTGACAAATATAATGGTCAACTCCAGAGAACATTCTAGACATTTATAACTCTTTGCTTTAATGACACCTTCTCTTTGATTTTATAACACCTTCTCTTTGGGTTTCAGTTCTACCTGTTTCTCTCGGTCCACTTTGATCTAGACTTTTCTTCTATTGCAGGACCCAGAGAGTCTGCCTTCGTCAACATATTCTCTTCTTTTTCTAAACTTTCTCCCTGGGTGATTGAAGCACCATGTCTACACTATTCTCATTTACATTCTTATATATACAGGTAATCGATCTACCTGTCAAACTTATATTCACATGACAGAGAACCTTTTAAAAAATATATTTATGTATTTATTTATTTTTAGAGAGAGAGGAAGGAAGAGGGAGAAGGGAGAGAGAGAAAGAAACATCAATGTGAGAAATATCAGTTGGCTTCCTCATGCACACACCCTCCTGGGATTCCAGACCAAAATCCAGAGAGGGAATCAGATGGGTAACTTCTTGGTGAGGGGATCTATGCTCAATCACTGAGCAACACCAGCCAGGTGAGAACAATCCAAGCCCTCCCCCCAACCACAAGTATATTTTTATTTAGTCTTCAAGTTTTCATATGTATTCTGCTCAGTAGAAGCAGAGTGAATTCCATGATTGATTAATTGAATCCCTCCCTCTCTCTCTCTCTCTCTCTCTCTCTTTCTCTCTCTCTCTCTCCTCTCTTCTCTCTTCTCTCTTCTCTCTTCTCTCTCTCAAAAGACAAAGTAGTGAACTGACTATAGGACTAAGATCTAAAAACCAGTATTATAACTTCAGCAGCAGCAGCAACAACAGACTTAGTTCTAGTACCACAAAAATTGAATTCAGGCAACAATCTAAGGGAGGTTGGAAAAGGAGCCCAAATACTGGATGAGGACTCCGGCCCCACTGGGGTTTTGTTTCCCATTTTGTGAGAGCTGAGCAGAGGACCAGGTAAACCACACCTGGCCCCTGACCAGAGAAATGAGGCTGTTTCACACCAGTAAGGGTGTGAAACTTGTTATGTGGCAATAGCAAATGGAATAATCTGCTGACTTTTCTTGGTTTTCTTTTTTATATATTCTGATTATCTCTCATCAATATTGTTGTGGCTGCTCCTGATCTTACTTCATTACTTCTATTTTCTGGGCTTGTTTTCTGCCTCACGATTCTCCAAATATTCTTTCTTATACTTAGTAGATCAAAGTGAACTAATTTTTACCATATCAAGGCTAAGATAATTACATTTTATAGCTATAATCTCTACTTACTAGACTATGAAAAACTTACTCATTTCAATTTTCCCCCACAGACCCTTTTTATCAGCCCTCAGGGTACTCAGGTCCCTCAATGTCCACTACTCCAGCTTCCTTGGCTCTGCATCATGCCTCGGATACTGGTGAAGTATCACTGATTGTATTTTAATGTTTGTATTTATGTTAGAGAGAGAGGGAGGGAGAGGAAGAAGTAGGTAGAAACATCCATGAGAGAGAAACATCAATTGGCTGCCTCCTGCATGCCCCATATTGGGGAATGAGCCCACAACCCTGAGCATGTGCCCAGGGACATCCTGATGCATAAGTCAATGCTCAATCAATGAGCCACATGTTGTGATTGTTTTCCCACAATGAATCATAGTCTTTGCTAGTAGTTACAGCCACTGCCAATATCCTTATAAACTTGGAAAAGGAAGGTTCCAACCCAAGCTTTGCTACTCAGTCCAAATTTTGGAGCTAACCATCCATAATTGCTTCTATTACAATTTAAACAAAGTATGTCTATTAAAAATATTCTACTGAAAGTTTATAAAATGAAAGAGAAGACCAAGAAAAGCATACAAATGCAACCCAAACTCAACATATAATTAATAATTTTAATAAGGCAGCTCCCCAATCTCTAAACAGCTAGTCTAATTCATATGATGCTTTCCCCTGACACACACATATAACTCTTAGATGATTAATTTTATGTTTGTTAGTGGTATTTTTGTAACAAATCACAGAAGTCAAATCAGGCCAATTTAAATAAAAAAGGAATCACACCAACATATCTGAGGAAACCCAGTGATAAGAGCCAAGACATGAATAAATGGAAACAGAAACTCAATACCTTCAGGTCTCTGGATTTCTATGCCTTATGCATCTGCTTTGCTCTTTACCTTCTATCTGAAGATAGGTTTTCAACTATTTTAGTTCAGGTGGTGGAAATTATGGCTGATGGAAACTCGTGAATTTTACATTATAGAGCTTCAGGCACTCTTAGAGTCTAGTTTCCTGCTTTAGTTTCAATTCTGAAATTCCAAAGCATCAATACCAATTGTCACAGACTGAGTTATAAGTCCCATCTCCGAACCAGTCCACTAAGCAATAGTGTGCCATTGCATTATTCAACTCCAAGTCATGATTTAATAATATGGTAACAGTCCCATAACAGGTAGATTGTGCATGTGT
Source organism: Pipistrellus kuhlii (assembly GCF_014108245.1). Taxonomy (NCBI): domain Eukaryota; kingdom Metazoa; phylum Chordata; class Mammalia; order Chiroptera; family Vespertilionidae; genus Pipistrellus; species Pipistrellus kuhlii. The sequence continues at coordinate 989,528 of NW_023425438.1, forward strand.
GCCAGGCCTGCACATGCTTGTAAAGGCGGGTGGGGGTGAGCAAAAAGGTTTAATTTCCCAGAAGAATGTGGGACTGATCCTGGCATACTGGCTAGGCACAACAGCATCGCTAGTCCCTAACAGAGGGGCTCTTAACCCAGGTAAAACTCTTTACTCACTGTAAAAAACCACCAGAAAATGGTAGGGCATACTCTTCATTGGCACCACACGTCTCTGAGAATGTCACTCCATACGATTTATCTCCGTGAGCACACTTAGAAAACAATGAGCAGGCACTTGCTGTACTCTGGGTGGAGGTTTAACAAGCAGAGACAATTAAGAAACAGCTCTTTCCAAGCGTATCCAACCTAGAAATAGCTCAGGCCCATAACTGATATTTCAAGTCGGTGTGCTCAGGAAGATGCTCCAACTGCGGTCATGAAGCAGACAAAAGAGCCATCGGATCTGCATGGGTAGCTCAGTAATGGCTTCCTACACCAGCCTGTGACATCACCCATCTTTACTGATGAATAAAAAAGCCAGGGAACAGCAAGCAAGAAATTGGACATTGCAGGGTAGAAGAAAGTAAAGGCATAAAGACGTCAGAGAATGTGTGAAATGAGGCATTTATTCATACCAGGATTGAGTTTTGAAAAATATTTGGTTGCCCTAGCTGGTTTGGCTCCGTGGATAGAGAGCCTGCCTGAGGACTGAAGGTCTGGGTTTGATACCAGTCAAGGGCACATGCCTGGGGTTGCGGGCTCCATCCCCAGTAGGGGGCCTGCAGGAGGCAGCTTGTAGAGAACACTGTGGAGAACAGTATGGAGTTTCCTCAAAAAACTAAAAATGAAACTTCCATTTGACCCAGTGATCACACTTCTGGAATATATCCCAAGAAACTAGAAACACCCATCAGAAAGGATATATGCACCCCTATGTTCATAGCAGCACAGTTTACCATAGCTAAGATTTGGAAACAGCCAAAGTACCCATCAGCAGATGAGTGGATTAAAAAACCTTGGTACATCTACACAATGGAATACCATGCTGTGGTAAAAAAAAGGAGGGATTCTTACCATTTGCAACAGCATGGATGGAACTGGAGAGCATTATGCTGAGTGGAATAAGCCAGTCAGAGAAAGAGAAATATCACGTGATCTCACTCATTTGTGGAACATAATGAACAACATAAACTGATGAACAAAAACAGATCCAGAGACAGAGAAACATTCATCAGACAGTCAAACCTCAGAAGGAAGGGAAGGGAGGGTGGGGGTAAGGGGAGAGATCAACCGAAGGACTTGCATGCATGCATATAAGCCTAACCAATGGACACAGACACCAGGGGGGTGAGGGAATGAGTGGGGGTTGGGAGGCAATGAAGGGGCTAAGGACACATATGTAATACCTTAATCAATAAAGAAAATAAATAAATATTAAAAAGATTCTAATGTATTTTCATGGTTTTTAAATGCTTATTTATGGACCATTGCCCTGAACCTGCTAGTCTCTCAGGATGCCCAAGCTGATAGTGCAGAGAGGTCACGTGGAAGTGATTTGAGACACCCTGGCCTTAGTCCTGACTGCGTTCATCCCACAGCTAATGTATCAGCTTAATCTTAATTCAGCTAAATGAGAGACTCCAGGGGAGAGTACTAGGACGACTACTGATTTAAAGCATGAATTCTTGAAGAATAAATAAATTTTCTCATTTTAAGTCTAATTTAGCTATTTTTTTTACTACAGAAAAAAAAATATTAACTGAACCATGAATGAATATAATGCTTCCAAGCAAAGTAGCAGATGTGTCATTGTTTCTTCTCAGTCAGGAATGTTGATTTTGAAATTTGTCCACTTGATTTAGCAACTCAGCGCTCATTAGTTTCTTAAAAAGAAAATATTGGCAGCATCACAAAGAATTATAGAGAGTGAGTTATGGGCATCAATAAATAAACCTTCCCTGGAGGAATTATCCTGAAAAGACAAATGGAGGACAGTGGCATTCGCTGGAAGATGGGAGGGAACAAAACATTATTTCTGAGATGATCAAGCTATTACAGGCCATTCTATGCTATTCGGAGCACTCCAATGAAAAGGAGGAGATTGATAACACAAATGAGAGGTAGAGGACTATTACAGTGACATCGTTGGGGCAGAAAAGAGGAATAAATGGCCACCTGGGATGGTGTTTATTCCTGGGGACGTTGCCCTTGTTCCTGAGTTTTGATCATTGATTAGCAGTTAATGGAGGGAATCCAAATACATGGAGGCACATTCAGGCAAGTGGGGGGGGGTGGCAGGTGAAGTCTGGAAAGCTGAAGCCTGTTCATTTCCCCTCCTAGAGCTTCATCTGTTTCATGAAAAAGGAAGTTCATTATTAGAGTCAAGAGGGAGTATTTACAAGTCTGTGGAAAGGATATTGCAGATGAGGTTTATTTATTTGCTAGAGGCCCAGTGCATGACATTCCTGCATGGCAGGGGAGGGGTTGTCCCTCAGCCCAGCTTGCACCCTCTCCAATCTGGGACTCCCTGAGGGATGTCCAACCGCCCATTTAACCCCGATCCCACTAAATAGGCAGTTGGACATCCCTCTCATAATCCAGGATTGCTGGCTCCCAACCACTTACCTACCTCTGCCTGATTGCCCCTAACTGCTTCTGCTTGCCAGCCTAATTGCTCCCTAACCACTCCCCTGACATCCTGATTGACAACTAACTGCTCCCCAGATGGCCAGATTGCCCCTAACTGCCCTTGCTGCCAGTCTGGTCATCCCTAACTGTCCTTCCCTGCAGGCCTAGTCATCCTCAACTGCCCTCCCCTTCTGGCTCAGTTACTCTTAACTGCCCTACCTACAGGCCTGATACCAACTGCTCTGCCCTGCAGGCCTGGGTCCCTGCCCCAACTGTCCTCCCCTGCATGCCTGGTCCCTCCCAATTGCCCTCCCCTGCATGCCTGGTCCCCCACCCCAACTGCCCTCCTTTGCAAGCCATCTTGTGGTGGCCATCTTGTATCCACATGGGGGCAGCCATCTTTGACCATATGGGGGCAGCCATCTTATGTCTTGGAGTGATGGTCAATTTGCATATTACTTTTTTATTAGATAGGATTTTATGAAAGTGGAACAAAATTAGGAAAATGCAATGAGCAATAAAACACTATTTTCATTTAGTATATCTCAACCTCCAAAAGAAAACCTTGCATTTGCTTCTTATGTGGCTTTGAACATTGCTGATAAGAATAACCTGTGCATCTTTGGCTAATCTGTATAAATTATTTCTAAAAGGATTTTCTTTTGAATATATTTTTTATTGATTCCAGAGAGGAATGGAGGAGAGATAGAAACATCAATGATGAGAGAGAATCATGGATTGGCTGCCTCCTGCATGCCCCACATTGGAGATTGAGCTTGCAACCCAGGCATGTGCCCTGACTAGGAATCAAACCATGACCTCTTGGTTCATGGGTCAATGCTAAACCACTGAGCAACACCATCCAGGCTCTGAAAGGTGTGTTTTGTTTTGTTTTATTTTGTTTGTCATAAACTAGCCTTGACTTTGATGTTACCCAGCAACAGTGGGCAGATTTCCCGCCCCCCAAATTCATTATTTTTGGATATGTCAACTCTTTAAGGATTCTGGATTTAGAAATGGGTCTAATTTTAATTCATCTTGTGTGTGACAAGGAAACCTTGATCCACACACCAATTGAGATATGAGAGGTTAAGTCCTAAATTACTGGCCAATCTTAATCTCCCTCTCTTAGAAATGTTGCACCATCTACAATATTTTAAGGATTAAAATATGTTGGTTTATTTTTTCTGTTGCCTCCTGAGGTTTAGCCACAGCCTGCTGAGAAGTTATCTGTGTGTGTGAGAAGATGTGTGTAGTTATTTTTAGTAGGAGAGCTTTCTAGTTATTTTGTCCACCATTTTCCCAGAAAATACAATGGTGTGTGTGTGTGTGTGTGTGTGTGTGTGTGTGTGTGTGTTTGTGTGTGCATGTGTGTGTGTGTTCATGTGTATGTGTGATCCTGGGAAATTCACTTCACATTTGAAACCACTGTTTCATAACCTGTGATGTGGAGATAATATGAACACATAGACTTGCTGTGTAGATTAACAAGGCAATGCATAAAGAAATATTGCTTGCTCATGAAATGTTGGTTTGTTTTTTTCTTAGCAATTTCATTCCCTATGTTTATATTAAGTGGCCAGCAAGTAATTACCAATTATGATTTTATTATACAACTAGAGGCCCAATTCACGAAATCTTCAGTGCAAGAATGAGCTTTCCTTCCCCTGGCTGCCAGGCAGTTTGTCACTAATTTTCACTTACTGCATTTATATAAAAAGAAGATATAAGAAGATTAATGCCATATGACAGAGAAACACTGTTTGTAACTAAAATACATAATGTCCTAACACTATGATTGTTTACATTGGAGAACTTTGTGTGTTACATGTCTCTGGGGTGTGTGAGTGTGTGTGCATGTATGTGTGTGTGTGTGTGTGTGTGTGTGTGTTCACCCACATGCATGTGTCTGTTGTTGCCCAAACACTGGCTCTCAGAAGATTCTATTGAATGGGAGGATCTTTCTTTGCATACATGCCAGGGCAGACTGTAATGGACATGCACTCTACTTGCACAGCAATGTATGACCTGAGGTGTACTGCTGCTCATGTGATAGAGCCTCAGGTTGAAGAAGGACAAATGAATCAACTTTTCCCTTGTGAGTGTTGCACATGATACAGTTTTTCTGAGCAACAAGGTGTGAATTTTCAGCTGCTCTATAAAGAAGCTGACACTGAAACAGCACATAAGGTCTCCCTGTGACCTGAAAACCTATAAGCCTGGGATACTTTCCTAACAACATGGAGACGCCAGAAATACTCACAGCTGTGGGTCTCTTCAAATTGCTCCCATTGGAAAAAGCAAGGACTACGGAGATCCAGCTTAGGTCCTGGGAGTTATCATTCCCAGGAAGAAATGGGAGCGAGCTTTGATTTGCACATCTGCATAGATTTCCAGCCATTCTAGTGACTGCTAGCACACGCCGTGCCCCTCTCTGAGTGGTGTGGGCATGTTAGCAGTGGCCACCAACAGGAGGCATCTGTAAATGCAAAGCTCTGGACACCAAACACACTGGGAATGGGACAGCTGCAAAGAGGATGCATTAAGCTGACAGATCTCTGGCAAATTCTGGATTCTGGATTGTGATGTTATGTGGTGAGCTCCACATAAAGGGTTTGTATCCCTTTCTTAAATATTTTTCTGATTTTTGGAGAGAGAGGAAAGGAGAGGAAGAGAAAAACATTAACGATGAGAGAGAATCACAAATCAAGTGCTCCTTATTGGGGATCGAGCCCACAACCCAGGCATGTACCCCTAATGGGAACTGAACCCAGGACCCTTCAGTTGCAGGCCAATGAGCTCTCCACTGAGCCAAACCAGCCAGAACAATGGCTTATATTTCTAATAAAACAAGTAACAACCAAAGGACTTGCATGCATGCATATAAGCCTAACCGATGGACACAGACAACAAGGGGGTAAGGGATTGTGTTGGGGAATTGAGGGTAATGGGGATAAGGACACATATGTAATACCTTAATTAATAAAAATATTTTAAAAATAAAGTATTACAAGTAGTAAAATTAAATAAATAAACAAATAACATCTCTTAGTGTTTACATTTTGCAAGGATTCATGGCATATGCATTCACCAAATAATAAAGCTGAGATTCAGAAAATATGAATGATAGTCCCAAAGCACACCATGTCTGCTAATGGAAGAACTGCTAGAAGGCTGTCTGTACTCCTACCAACTGGCAACATAGTGCTTCTTAAGCTGGGATCTCTGCTGCGATATGAATTTGAGAATGAACAAATGTAGCACTGGAGCTCCCATCAATACAAACAACTAATGTCTCTCAGTCCCACGGCTGGGCTTCATGCCCCCCAGGGGGGCAGAGGAGAGCTTAGCCACTGACTGTTCCCTCCACAGTTCAGAATGGTGAAGCATTTTACTTTTAGTCAGCTTTAAACATCCCTGGAGTCTATCTCAGTTTCCATTTTACACAATGCGTTATTCCAAGATCAATGTTGAGTGTTAAACACACACACATCTTAGTCTAAAAATAAACTCTAGTGGGCTTCAGCAGTTGAAATTCACTAGATCTTAGCAATAACACATTGGGGGTGATTTTATTATAGCACTTGTGTTACTGTGCATGGCTAATTACAGCAACTTTCTGTCTCAGTACCGTCCTTTGCATTGATCTGGGGGCCCTCACACAGAGTGGGAGAACTCCAAATGTGACTGTCTATGGAAGAAAGACATGGCGAAGGCTGAATCCTCTGTGCCACGCCTCCCCCTCCTAGATGGGCCAGATTGCAGTCAATCAAAGCCTATGATTCAAACAGCTATGGTTTTAAAACCAAATGTTTCTACTTTTTAGCTGGGTAACATTGAGCAAGGTACTTCAACAACATGAAACTCATCTGATGACTTAGGATAACTCTTAATATAAACATATGTCTTATCAATTCAATATCACTCCCAAACAAATACCCCATTAATCACTGTCTTAGAAGAACAATCTCTCATTAACTTTATTCCGTGGGGAAGCAGGGTGGCCCCTCTGACCCAAGCTGGCGATCCTAAGCTTGGCTGGATGCTCTACAATGGCCTCCGGCACAGGTGTGTCCTGAGCTGGGCTGTCTGCGGGCTGGAATCTCCTTCTCCAGGCCACTCAGCAGTGCTAATTCCACTGGCCGACGTGAGACATGAGTTCAGATAAGATGGAGAAATAAACACCCTTCTTCACAGAAGAGCTTCAGGAGTTTTTGGCCATTTTTACCTTGTGTAGTTTCTGACAAAACTGTTTTGAATATTACTGAAAATGAAGGGTATATCAGATAATAATCACATACATTTATGATTGTTCAGGTGATTTAGCAATCACACATTGCATTATTATATAATTTAACAAATATTTATTAAGAAAGCATAGCAGGTAAGGCTCTTCTGATTAGAATCATAGGGAGTAAAGGCTTTGAGTATCAATCTTTGCATATGTGCTCAAGTATTCATAAAGAGCTATTGATTGAGAAGCTATTTGATGTGAGGAATTTGGAACAGAGAGTATTATTTTCCTTGACTTCTGTGATTTCCCCCCAATATTTTGCTCTTCCTTCTGAAGACCTATCTGTTTGCCTTTGAAATTGTGACTACCGGGTATTCAGGAACTTCCTAATTATGTTTTCAGGAGACTGACAGTTCTACTGGTTTAAAATTGTAATCTTTATGATGACATCCACTCTTCTGAGGCAATGGCTTGTGTTTCACATTGAAACCCCATTGGGCTCGAGTTTAGAAAAGAAAATTATTTGACTTTCCAGCCCCAAATGGGAGTGCTTGGGCCGAGTGATGGACTTTCTCCCTAACTCATCCAGTTCCACATCTGTCATGCCAGCCCAGCCTGACCTTGACTTCCAGATGCTACCTCCAGTCTGTGCACTGCTCCTGAGCTCCGGGTGTGCCTACCTCACTCCACTATTTTTGGGTTCTGCTATAAACCAAGTAGAATGGAAACACATAAAAGACCCTGAGTGTATGCCTCACTCATCTTTATTTCCACTGCGGTTCAGGAGTATAAAAGACTCAGTGCATTCACCATGCTGTATGAAATGTTAAGTGTTTGGAAGGAAAATTGCCTGCAGAAGCTTCTATTTAGGTCCCTCCACTTCAGTGGTTTGAATGACTCCTAACTTTCATTCCCATTCCTGCGCCATCTACAGTGACATTTCCTCCACTTGGCTTAGCCTCCTGCCTGCCATCTCACACTGGCTCCTGCAATTCTCAGAACTCCATCTTGGATTTTGCCAGAGACGGCTCTGCACCTGGGTGTCCTGCCTCAGCCAGGAGACCAGATGCAGAAAGGCCTCCTGCCAGGGCTCCTGCTGGTTGGAGAGAGAATCAATATTCTCCCCTCTGATGGCTCACTGTGTACAGAAGTGTTAGATTTCCCCTCCTTTGGGGCAAAAGGCTGTGTTTTTATTCTTTGGGTTGATGTTCAAATAATGATATTGACAAAGGATGATTTCAGCTACTCTCTCTGTTTGTATTTTTTATGAATAGATGCCAATGGCCTCCCCAGGTGGCTGTGAGGATTACTGATGAACATGATTCTTCCTTAGCTGCTACAGTGAGCATAAATGTTAGCTCAGAATTTTTTCAAACATTCATCTGCAATAACCTCACTGTACCAGCCAATTTCTGTGTGCTAAAGAGCCCTCGATGTAAGTAAATAAACAAAAACACTGCATTTCTTTCTTCAGAGGAACCGGTGGTCTAACAAGTCAGTAGATAGCATTAAATAGCTCTTGCATACATTCAACACTTTACATTCTTTACAGAACTTCCATATTCTTTAGCTAATGGGTCCTCAATCACAAACCAGTGAGGTCAACACAACAGTAATTATTTCCCCTATTAAAAAACAAACAAGCAGTAATTGCTCGAGTAAAATTTCACAGTTAGGTTTAGATAACTTTAGAATATTGGATTTCTGTGAAAGAGACCCAGTTGAATTATGTAACTCTGTAAACGATGTGCATGCATAACATTCATAAATAAAAAATGTAAAACTAAAAACAAGCGAGCACAGGCAATTTGTTACATTACTGTGTGTCTGTGGTCTTCCATAATACAATATTTAAAGGAAAAGTAAATAAAAAGGGAAACAGCATGCTAAGGTTTCCGCTAACGCTCCAGGTCTGCAGAGGGGGCCGGGCCATATTGAGGGAAAGTGGAAGGAGGGAGATGCGATGATTTATATTGTGCACGGTACCGTGCAGCCTCCCATTGCTGTGGGGATCTCAGACATTTTGGGAAACTTTCCAAAGTCTTACAAAGCAAATGTAACCCGCTTAGAAATCATGATGCCCATTGTAAGCCATGTCTTATATATATATATATATATATATATTATTGATTTTTTACAGAGAGGAAGAGATAGGGATAGAGAGTTAGAAACATCAATGAGAGAGAATCATCAATCAGCTGCCTCTTGCACACCCCCCACTGGGGACGTGCCCGCAACCAAGGCACATGCCCTTGATCGGAATCGAACCCGGGACCTTTCAGTTCGTAGGCTGACGCTCTATCCACTGAGCCAAACCGGTTTCGGCTGTAAGCCATGTCTTAACTCATGCTTCTACATAGTGGAACTCGAGCACAGGCATGTATTAACTTGACTCAAATGTGATACAGACCAAGTGAATATATACTCCTTCTGTTCATGTAAATCTAACTCTTAAATCTAGGTGCTTTGTGTGTATCTACCAGAGAAGTGACACAAAATACATAGCAATTATATTGCCAATCATTATGCGTGTCTGTAACCATCAGAAAGTCACTAAGATTGACTTGTCTGAATGCTTTCATATTAAACATATTAAATGATGATTGTGAATTATTTTGTATTTAATTAAATTTCCTGCTTTATCATGTTAAAGACATGAAGGCTTCTCCAATGATCACAGTCTTATTCTATTATTACAATATTTTGTTTTCTAATGCTTTTATTGTTAATAAACCTTATGTCTTAAGTACAAATGCCAAATAAAATTATGTGGGAGAATTTCTAAACATTTAAATTAAGCAGAACTTTAAAAGAACTTCCACAAAATCTTTTTACTAATGTATAGCTCATATGAATGAAGCTTTTACCAATACGTATTTTTTATTTTTAGAAAGCAGGGCCCAAGAACAAAAAATGAATTAAACAAATCTTATTACATCCGATTCATTAACATAGTCTTAGCATATTCCCTCTCATAAAAAAAAAAAAAAATCATACAAAAATTCATTAGCAAGTAAAACAGCCCCAGGCTTTAATGCAAGTTAAATAAGTTAATTTTGAGCCACAAAATTTCAATAAATTCAATGTTTAGTGGGATCTTATTTTGAACAGTGTCCTGTGACAATGCCAAAAAATAAATAAGCTGGGCTCTTTGCTTCATTTAAAGGCATTATTATATTTAGTTGAAAATATATTGGTCACTTGTTGAAGCGTAGAAAAATAACTGTCATGGGGGAAGATGATATGAATTACCATTGTGTTATGAGACAAAGAAAAGGGAGCATTGGCTATTTCTCGTTCCATGGAAATAAGAACGGAAGCTCTGATATATACCAACAGGGTAAAATGGAAATTCCACCCCCATGAGACACTCCCTTTAACCTTCTCTAGGAAAATTTGATTTTATGGTTGCCTGCATCCTTGCTTTAATCTAATGAACTACCTTGTCCAGTTCCTTCCTGCATAACCAGGTCCAACAACTCACGCGTAAAATAGCCACGGCTGGTCCTCAGGCTCCTGGTTAGACCTGGAAGGCATAGGCCGGTTTCCCGGAAGCCACCTCCCAGTAGACTCTCGGTTAAGCCTGCCAGAGGCACACCTCTGTTCTAACACAGGGATCCTGGTCTTCATAGCAGGACAGAGAGGAGGGGGTGGAGGAAAGGTGGCTGATTTTTCTCAATAAGCCTCCTGGAGCTTTTCATTGTTTTTGTTACATATCTTTTTATTGATTTCAGAAAGAAAGGGAGAGTGAGAGAGAGAAACATCAATGATGCGAGAGATCCCCCTGCGGGCCTTGATTTGGACCTGACCTAGAATTGGACCTGGGACCCCTCAGTCTGCAGGCTGACACTCTAACCACTGAGCAAACCGGCCAGGACTACTTAAGTTGTATAAATGCAACAATCTTGTTAAAAGTCTATTTAAAAATCATTAATATTAAAAGAAAAAAACATTTGTAAGATTGTTTGAATTTGGACTAGACCAGTTTCTTGTGCCGATGGGTTATCAGAACTCAAGAAATAAATCCATGTTAACTAACATTTATATGAACCTGAGTAAATACCTTAATACTACTCTAAAAATTTATTTGATTCCTTTCTCTAGCATATTTACAATTGTTTCATGCTTACTAGCAACCTGATTTCATTGTATTTTGGTATAAAAAAAGCTCATTGGTAGGAAGGAAGCAAGTCCTCTCCTTGCTGAAATTATTTTTCAAATAAATAAATGATGCATCATTTGCATTATGAGTCACCATTACAAGAGTCCTGAGATGGAAGGGAGTGTGCTGACTTCCAATAAGTCCTAAATGGAGACAGATACATGTTCACATTATTTTTATTCCAATTATACGTTGTGTTATATAGGAAAATCACTTAAACTCCCGAACCTCAGTTTGATTATCTGTATAAGTTAGATTATAATAACTGTTTCAAAAGGTTTTATGATGTTTGAATTAAAATGCGGATAAAGCCTTCAGCAGTCTTTGACATGAAACAAACCATTGGTAAATACCTATTATTATTCTTAGTTCCATTCCCTCTGCATATCCTTAAGGTAAATTTTTAGAGTAGTATTAAGGTATTTACTCAGGTTCATATAAATGTTAGTTAGCATGGATTTATTTCTTGAGTTCTGATAACCCTTCGGCACAAGAAACTGGTCTAGTCCAAATTCAAACAATCTTACTCAAACATGACTATGCTGTAAGAAAACCTCTATCCCTTCCCTTCTGTTTAAAGTCTGTCATATCTTGTACTCAACAGTCTCCCTTTTATCCTGTGAGTGCAAAGTATATAGACAATTTTACCCTGAAATACTCTTTGTGTTTAGTTTGTCTAGTGTACTATAGAGGAACTAAAAAAGATGACTCACAGAACAAAAGCTATTTTTCAAAACTTAAATAACTGCTACTGCAAGAGGAAGCAACTGCAGATAACGTATTTTATAGCCCAGCTGGTGTGGCTCAGTGGTCTAGTGTCAACTATGAACCAGGAGGTCATGATTTGATTCCCAGCCAGGGCACATGTCCAGGTTGCAGGCTCTGTCCTCAGTAAGGGGTGTGCAGGAAACAGCCTATCAATGATTCTTTCTCATCATTGATATTTCTATCTTTCTCTCCCTCTCCCTTAACCTCTCTGAAATCAATTAAGCATTTCTAATAGCCACTAGAATTTCTAATACCATGTTTCCCCGAAAATAAGACATCCTCCGAAAATAAGACCTAGTGCATGGAAAAATAAGACATCCTCTGAAAATAAGATCTAGCGCATCTTTGGGAGCAAAAATTAATAAAAGACACTGTCTTATTTTTGGGGAAACAGGGTAGCATATCAATGTCATTCCAAAATTATTTCTATCAATATATAAAGACAGATAAGGCATTTATAAATATGGAACCATATTATACATGATTTACTTTTTTAGTTTGAATTATCTCAATATTAAAATGCATATAAAAACATTTAATTTCAGATTTAATACTCATAACCAATTTTGTTTTTAAAATAATTTTTCTGGATTTTAGTTTCTTAAAGATGATAGGTTATAGATTAGATAGATAATAGAAAATGGATTGAGAGATAGAAAATTTATTATTCTAGTGATCTTTTTTCTAAAATAAGAAATATAACAAAGTTGATATACAAAAAATAAATAGATAATTATATTATGTACAGAAAGTAAATAGATAATTGTATTAAAAGCTGGAGTAAATGAACCTTGATGCCATTAGTATGCATATTAGTTTTTATTATTTAGGTTTTATAAAATAACTTTTTTGAGTCTTATAAAAATATAAACACAATATAAATATTCAAATTAAGAAAATAAAGGCCAATCTCTGACATAAACATAGATGCAAAAGTTCTTCACAACAAATTAGCAAACTGAATTAAACCATAATAAAAAGCACACATTTTAATCCAAGATTATCAACTTGGACTTATTCTATGAATATAAGGTTGTTTTTATAGTTATTTTAAAAACTAGTCAATGCCATTTATTTCATTAAAAATATTTGATAAAATCCATATAATCCAGCCAAGTACTTAGAAATGATGCTCAGCTCAGGCTATATCTCAAAAATATGCAGAAGGTCTTAATAAAATTTAGCATCCTTAGAGAAGATCGATAGTCTAATGTCATAAGTTATTTTAATATTAGATGTATTATGTAGTAGAATAAGATAATTTTTTAAACTTGATATGAGTTAAAGATTTAAACATAAACCCTGAAACCATAAAATTCCTAGAATAAAAAATAGGGGTAAAGGTCTATAACATTGTTTTTGGCAGTGATTTTTTTGGACAGGACACCAAAGGTACACTTGACAAACAAACAAACAAAAATTAATAAGTGATTCTATATCCAAAACCAAAGCTCCGGAACAGCAAAATAATCAATCAATAAAATGAAAAGGAAACCTAAGGAATTTAAAAGTGTTTGTAAATCACAAATTTGAAAATAAATATTTAAAATATATAAAGAACTTGTGTAACTCAGTATAAAACAAGCAAGCAATCTGATTTTTTTAAAAATGGGTAGAGTATTTGAATAGATATTTTTTTTCCAAAGAAGGCATATAAGTAGCCAATATTTTGAGTCATTGTATACTAGGCAATTATTAGTCTATTTTTTAAAAAAATTATATATATTTATAATGACAATAAAATATTTTTACTATTTTGACACAATATTTAAAGGTCATGCAACAACTATATTTTTCTTTGATTATTAAGGTTTTGAGTTTGCATGTTTCTCTTTTTGGTTGTTATATTTTTGTTTTTTTGTTGTTGTTTTTGGCTTTTGACACTTTGACACATGTATTATGAAAAGGACTGTGTATGTACATGGTTTTTTTTTTTTTCTTGTTGATATCTCTCTCTTCCTTTATTAGTATAAGCTCCATGAAGAAAAATGATTGTCTTCTGTTTCATTTACTGATGGATTCTAAGACCCTAGTAATTCTGGCATATCTTAAATATTTGTGTGTGTGGGGGGGGGTCAACTAACAAATGAGTAACAGGGGAAAAAAAGAGATATGTGATAGTACAGAATTAGCCTTACAAAATTTACATTATTTAAATAAATAGGGAATCAATAAAGGAACTTAAGCAAGATATTAACACAATTTGATTTACATTTAAAGACATAACTTTCTCTTCTTTTATTTATTTTTTATTTTTATTAACCTGCATCTGAGGATATGTTTCCACTGATTTTTAGAGAGAGTGAAAGGGAGGAGGAAAGACAGAGAAAGAAAGAAACATTGATGTGAGAGACACAACAATTGGTTGCCTTCAGCAAGTGCCCCGACCAGGGCCAGCAATAGATACCATGTTTCCCCGAAAATAAGACATCCTCCGAAAATAAGACCTACTTACAGGTTTCCTTCTGAGTGAAATATAAGGCATCCCCCCGAAAATAAGCACCCCCCCCCCAGGCTAAACATGAGAGATTTGGTCCACTGATTCTTAAAGAAATGGAGTCACAAGAAATTCACCAGGAAATTCAGGAATTGGATTGTTATGATGATGTCCCAGAAGATGATGACATGATTGTCGTTGAATAAATGAGTAAATTCTTGATACTGTAGGATTCACAGTTTGTCTGGTCTGTGTTGACAACTACCATACTACCGTACCTTATACAGATAATAAATTTCTTTTATTTTCATTTAACAATAAATGTGTACCGTATTCTCCTTCATGGAAAAATAAGACAACCCCTGAAAATAAGACCTAGCACATCTTTGGGAGCAAAATTTAATATAAGACCCTGTCTCATTTCCGGGAAACAGGGTAGACCCTGCAACCTAGGTGTGTGCCCTTGTCCAGAATGGAACCTGGGACCCTTCAGTCCACAGGCCAACATTCTATCCACTGAGCCAACCCAGCGAGGTCACTTTGGCTTCATTTTGGCAAAAAGAAAATTCAGGAAATGTGGCCAAAAGTGGCAAAAAGAAAACAGTAAGAGGATCATGCTGAGGTCCACACTCATAATGCCGACCCGATTTAGCATGGTAATGGTGCAGAAAGGCAGACGTGAATGGATCTGAGATTTATTTATTTATTTATTTATTTATTTATTTATGTTTAGGCAAAATTCAGGAGTTCTGCCTACAGATTGGATGTAAAAGCGAATGTAAAAGGGAATTAAAGGATAACTCCTAGATTTCTGATTGACATAGCTAAATAGATGTTGATCCTATTTACCAAAATGTCAGAATTTAGGGGGGAGAACAAGATGAGTGGTTAGTGGAGTGGATAACATGTCAATTTTATCTATGTGAAGCTTGAAATATGTTTAATATACTCTCAAGGAGATAGCAGCTAAGTACTTAGAAATGACTCTCACTGAGGCTAGAAATGTGAATTTGTGGCATAAATTCAGGTATAAATTCCAGGGACAGGTGTTATTTATCATCTTGGAAGAGAAGGTTCATGGTCGGCCGTGTAGCTATTCAATAAATGCAAGATGTATAAAGGAGTAACAAGAAGTATAATGGTCACTAAGTCAAAAAATAGAATCACAAAAACTAATAAAGACAGATTTTTTCAAGAAAGACATTGTCAAATTGGGTCAAATTTTGCTTTATCAAATTCAGTAATAAAAAGACAAAGAATTTCCCATTGGATTATTTTGTATGGAGTTTTAATCTTGACATAAACAAATTAAGGAAAATGGTGTGGATAAAGCCAAATGTAATTCCAATTTACTGCATTAATGATTGAGTTGGTTTTAAGTCTACCATCTTACTACTTGTTTTCTGTGTGCTTTGTCTCTTTATTATTTTATTCCAGCTTTGTTTTGTATTAATTATTTTTACTTTAGAATAGTATTAGATTTACAAATAAAGTATGAGGATTGTACAAAAATTTCAATGTGTCTCATATGTATTTTTACATTTATATCTGGCATTATTATGATATATCTGTCTCAAGGCACCAATCGGGATGCATTATTATTAACTAAAATCTATACTTTATTTTAACTTCTTTAGTTTTTATATTAGGAATAGCAGCATTAGAGGCAATATTAATAATGGGGCTTGTTGGTAATAATAATGTTGGAAATTCATCCCAAAATCTTGACTTCTTTTTCTTGAAAAGTACATCAAGTAATATGGGAGAATGAAATAAAGATGCCTAAAACTGGCCCGGACACATAAAAGCTTTTGCACAAAGGAGTAACATATGTATTGATTGCCTAGCCAAAGATGAATCTTATCTACTAAAAGGGTCATATGCAAATTAACCATCACTCCATCACAAATATGGAGGCACCTATAGCAGACGGGGTGCTGGATGCTGGTGGCATCGCTCTGGCAATGAGCCCCAGCATCCTGCGTGCCCCAGCCCATGGAGGGAGGGAGGAAGAGTAGGCAGGCTGGGGTTTGGGATGCTGGCATCATTGCAGGCCGGCCTAAAGAGCCCCCTTACCCCCCGTGCACAACTTTCATGCACCAGGCCTCCAGTAGATTACTATTTGACCTTGGTTCAGGAAACAACTTCTGTTCCTTTCCATAAAGTAACTTTGTATTCATCCTTTTTGGATTACCATATATAAGCACTGCCTTTAAATTGTGTTCTATACTAAAGGTGAAAACATTTTGTCCATATAATGCATTATTATTTAGAGCACATTGGTACACATTTATGTTTATACGTTGCTCTGAATAGCACATTTCCAGCTTAGGTTCTATTATTATGTTGGAGGAAATTGAAATGAGAGCATTAGAAGTTTGGTTTGAGTGAGGTATGGGACCCTCAGGGACTATAGCATGCGTTCTCAAAAAGCTAATCTCATACAGCACTAAATTACTCCAGGGCCTGGAGGGCTTGCCTGCTCTGTATTTCAAGTAATATAGTTCATGACTCTTGTTTATATATAAAAGTAGGGAACATTATATGGCTAATAGATATGCCTTATTTAAAATAAAGAACACTTCAGTTCATTTGTTGTTAAAATAGGACATATATGCTCAATGTATTGTATATTACATGCATTAAAAATTAGCCTTTTGTTGCAAACTCCAATACTTTTATAGTTTAATGTCAGCATCTTTCTCCCTGGTGGACATTTACCTCCTAGACTTAGTTTCTCAGTTTTAAGAATGTTTTCTAATTTATAGTATTTAATTGTATATTTAGATAAAAGAAAACCAATGGGGTACTTACTAATCAAAGTGCTTTTCTCAAATGTATAATCATAATATAAAGTTTGATTCTGTTTAACCTCTTGTGAATTTTGTATTTCAGAATTTATTCTCTATAATACTATGAGATAAGATTACTAAAAAATATAAATTAAGATCGATGCCGGCGCAATGTCACCTAAACCTGAATAACAGTTCTCATTAGTTTATCATAACATGAAGTTCTCATACACTTCTTATTTTATGTAAATAAAGAAATGCATCATTGGAAGTAACATGTTATTTTTTCTATAGTACTATATGTTTGGAATGCATAATATTCTTTCATTTTTCATACTGCATTTTACATCTCTGTTTTCTAGATTCTTTAATTGCAATCCTGGGGAAGCCCTAATGCATCACTGATTGTCAGCTAAATTGATACTGTCATCAAGTCGGGTGCCATGGTGAGGCACTTGAGGAGTCGAGTAATCATGAGAACCCATTTACAGGGCTTTAGCTAATTTCTTAAAAAAATAAATTCCTAGGGGTTTTAGCTGATGGGCCAGTTTAAGATTTACTTTGGTATCTCTAAGTGGTACTCCATTTCCTGGATGTAAAAGCAGAGAAAACATCCAGACATAGACAGGGGGATATGCTGCCACTCAGAGGGGCGACAAAAGGTGGCAAGGGCAGATAAGTGGAGGGAATGAGCCATCAGGTCCAGGCTGGAGATGGGGGATGATGTGCAATAACAAGAACACAGGCTTTTGCAGTAAAACACAGAAGATGGCACGCTTAAAGCTTCCACTGTGGTTATCATTGGCTATGGAGTTGGAATAACTCAGAATGATCGTAGGATTGAAGAAATGAAGATAATATTTGTCAAACTTATTATCAATCCTTACCAATCAGTTATTTTGGCCTTTTCTTTTTCTTTTTTACTTTTTAAAGAATTTTTAATTTATTATTGAGAAAGAGGAGTGGAGAAGGAGAGAGAGAGAAACATGGGTGTGAGAGCAATACATGGCTCATCCGCCTGGTGCATGTCCCCCCACCAGGGATTGAGTCCTGGCCTGGGCAGGTGCCCCGACCAGGAAAGAACCACCCTCTTCCTTCATGGGAGGATGCCCCCTCCCCCAGCAGAGCCACATCAGCCAGGGCATTCTGATGTTTCCTAATACCTTTAATTATAGCTCAATGAATCATTCCCAGTTTTTAATTTCTCTGTGTGTTGGAGAGCCATTAAACCTATTGAGGTGAAAATGTATTCCTGGGGAAAAATGTTCATGCCTATAATTATCACTATAATAACTACAAAAATCAAGCAACTGTGTTGAGTTATTGTGTGTACATATCTGGGGACACAGAAGGGGCAGACCCTGGCATAGGCATGGAAAGACCTCTTTTAAGGACAGGGGTAAGAGAAGGAAATGACCTCTTCCCCAACAAATGAGACTCCAGTTTCCAGACCTATTTAACCAGATAGAATCAAGAGCAGAGGGTCTAGGCCAGAGCCTGAGAGTGACCAGCCCTTCATCCACCCGGATTTCTAGGCATAAAACGTGGAAGTGCAAATATGAGTTTGGGTTGAACTGAGAGTTGTGCATAACCTGGACAGCACAGCAGCGGGGGACTGCACAGGTATCTACCGCTTCTGCGGGAAAGGGGAGATGGACATGGTAAAGCCAGTGGTCTCGCTCTAGGTGGGCTCTGAGGCTCAGAGTGGTAAGTGGCGTGTTCCTTTCTGATTAGCCCACGCTCAGCCTAATTTCCATGTTCTTGGGATGTGTCACACCTGCTTTTGGAAAATACTTTTAAAACATTTCATTACAGCCGAAACCGGTTTGACTCAGTGGATAGAGCTTCGGTCTGCGGACTGAAAGTTCCCAGGTTCGATTCTGGTCAAGGGCATGTACCTTGGTTGCGGGCACATCCCCATTGGGGTTGGGGGGGAGTGTGTGTGCAAGAGGCAGTTGATTCTCTCTCATCGATGTTTCTAACTCTCTATCCTTCTCTCTTCCTCTCTGTAAAACATCAATAAAATATATTTTTAACAAAAGAAAAATTCCTTTAAAAAAACACACAAAAAAACATTTCATTACATTTATTGGGGTGATGTGGGTTAATAGGTTTCAGGTGTACACTCCTGTAACACATCATCTATAAGCTGCATTGTGTATTCACCATCCCAGGCCAAGTCTCCTTCCATCACCATATATTGGACCACCTTTTCCCCTTCTTGTCAATCTGTTTTATTCTCCTCCCTTCTTGCCTTCCTATACTCTCTTCATCTTTTTAAAAAATATATATTTTATTGATTTTTCCACAGAGAGGAAAGGAGAGGGATAGAGAGATAGAGACATCGATGAGAGAGAAACATCGACCAGACCAGCTGCCCCCCCCCCCTTGCACACCTCCCACTGGGGATGTGCCCACAAACAAGGTACATGCCCTTGACCAGAATTGAACTTGGACCCTTCAGTCCGTAGACC
The DNA here is from genome assembly GCF_014108245.1 of Pipistrellus kuhlii. Lineage (NCBI taxonomy): Eukaryota > Metazoa > Chordata > Mammalia > Chiroptera > Vespertilionidae > Pipistrellus > Pipistrellus kuhlii. Next base: position 1,009,004 of record NW_023425438.1, read on the forward strand.
AAAGCTCTATCCACTGAGCCAAACTGGTTTTGGCACTCTCTTCATCTTATATCTCCTTTTTCTACAGTTCTGACCTGCTCTTTGTCATAAATATAATTCTGAAAAGTCTCTCAGTCACACGCCAGAGCCCTGCGACGCCCTGGCCCTGGAGCTCCGGGACCGCATTGTCTCTCGGCCTCGGGCCATGAGGTTTCAGACACACACAGATATACCTTCATCGGTGGCAATGAAATCAAAACACCTGACTGTCTACTGATGGGTCAGTGATGTGTTTATAAATGGAGTGCAATCCTTATTCTGCTGTAATCATTTTCTTGTCAGCTTCCAGCACAGCTGCATAATTTTTCTATAGACTTGCCAACACCCAGTGCATATTCATATTTGTTTATATGTTTTATTCTGGTCATCTCACTCATCACCTTCACAGAGTTACAGCCATGAGTAAAATAAGTATGTAAATAATTTAATTAATTAATCAATAGACTGAAACTGAGGGTCCCTAGTCCATACTCTTATCACATGTCACCCAGATTCTAATAAAAGGTTTGGTTTTCCACTCCCTCTGAGAATCACATGCGCATGCGCGCGCACACACACGTGCATGCACACACACACACACACACACACACACTTCTTAGCTATCAGAGTGGTCTTTCATAATCAGGTGCCTGCTTCTCTTTTCAGTCACTGGTTTTTGCCTTTTTTTCCTCTTGCACTCAATTACTGTTAACCTTTGAATAGCACTTGGCCTGAAATGGTGACCTTGAACACCGTTTGGCTACACCCCAATCAAACCCACTCTCACTCTTCTAGCTTCCCATGCAGGGAACCTCCTATTTCTAGGTCTTCCGTGGCTCCCAGACTTAGCATCCTCCCGGTTTGTACTTTACAAATATCCTCTCCACAATTTAGTTATGGTTTGTGCCAAATTATACTGGGATGTCTCTGTTTACATATCTATTCCTTCCGAGTGCTGAATACCCAAGTGCTAAAAAGACAAGGGTTTCCTTGCTCCCCAGTTTTCCAGGTTAGTAACTACTGAGCACATAGACTGAGGAAACACTCAATGTGGCTAAGTGAATGAGTGGATAAATGAAGCAAAATGGACAAAATATAAGAGCAAAAAACAGTATAAAAAGTCATGAAGTGCATGCAGAGTGTGAAGCTGTGTACAGTATGCAGACACTGCCGCTACAAATACAGATGGGGAAGGTAAGCCAAGTATGTATGTGAGGGCTTGAGTGTTTTCCATTTATTTAAAATAATTTGTTGTCAACTGAACTTGAACCTGGGTTAATGAGTGCTCCATTGCTAGCTTCGCTTTCGCTAAGGATTGTCATGGGGGTTTTCTATGCGCCACAGTAAGAAAATCACAGAATGGAAAACAATTTAATTAGATGAGAAAATCCCCACAAGCTTCATGACCCAAACTCATTACTTAGTCACTCCTGGGGGCTGTACCCTTTCCTCCAAAGTGCTCACTCACTCCGGATCTTAAACACATCCTAGAACTCAGCATACAGACCAGGGAGGGAGTCCTGCGGGGTCAAAGGCGACCTAAGACAAATCTGGATCGAGTCTCTTAGAAACTCAGAGGAACGCCAGGGACAGGCACCAGCAGCAAATTCTGCCCTTTCTCAAGCATTGATCCCCGACAGTTGTCTCAGCAAAGCAACTCTGGGTAGATACCCAAATTGTAAGTGTGTGTGTGATATTTGCATTGATTTCATAGAGGAAGGGAGAGGAGAGAGAGATAGAAACATCAGTGATGGGAAAATCATTGATTGGCTGCCTCCTGCACACCCCTCACCAAGGACTGAGCCTGCAACCTGTGCCCTGACCGGGAATTGAACTGTGACCTCCTGATCAACAACTCAACGCTCAACCCCAGAGCCCCTGTGACTGGGCATAAGGGCATGTTTTTAAGTTAGCTACTCACCTTCAAAATTACAGTGTCCCCCAGCATCAGGAACTTAAATAAGGCAGATCACTGAACGCATGCCCTGAGCTTCCGTGACCTGCCGAGGTCTGTCCCTAGTGACCTCCCAGGTGACCTGCTGCCTCCATAGGCCCGGCCTGGATCCTGTGAGATGAGGCCTAGAGGGAGATGCTTGGGGTCCACAATACCTGAGCTAGCAGCATGTGCACGGGAGCTGAGGCTGTGTCCTCTCATTAGCCATGAACCTGCGGCCCAGCCTCTCCCGCACACACAGGGCCACGCGGACTGACCCTCCTCCAGAGAAGCAGATGGCCATCCCGTGTATTTGCAGAAGAGCTGGATCTGGCACGATGCGCTGTGAATTACAAAGGAACCAAAGCTCCAGTTTGTGTGAACGAAGAAATGCCTCTCTCTAAAAATCAGAGTAAATGAGAAGACAACCCCCCTCCTCCCCGAATATGAATATTGCCGGTGCTTCTCCTGCTAAGAGGAGAGGCTGCCACCCAAACCCGCCTTCATTCAGCCAGATGGCACGCTCAGAGTGCGGGGTTGGCACCACTAACACATTTTCAAACCCTTCCGACTATAAACCAGGGCCCTGTATACACACGAGATATAAACAGAAAGTCTATTTTGAACCTCGATGGCCAGCCTGTATGGAAATGGGCTGAGGTGAGGAGGAGGCAGTGGGAAGCAGGGCTCTCAGCGGGCAGCGGGGCTGGAAGGGACACGGACAGGAGAGAAGGGGGCAGCCGGGACCCTGGACCACCGTGGCCTCCTGTGTCACACAGAATGGCTGTCACTGAGGGGACCTGATCGCACTGAAGGAACCATTCTCTCTACGCCTTCTCCCGTCTGATGGGGGGTAAAGCCCCTTCGAGGCTGCTAGGTGGTTCAATTTGGGGAACTGGAGCCGCAGGACAATAGGCGGGAAGAGGGGAGTAAGACACTTGTTACCTCTTGCAACACCCACAGCTTTAAACTCCGTGCTAACCCCATAGCAGTGGCTGGCCTCCTCAGGGAGCCACACCCTCTGCCTGCCCCCTGTTCTCCATGCTCAGGGGCCAGGTGCACTGACAGCCACAGAATCACAGGCGTCTCCTTGGCCTCGGAGGTGCTGCTGCAGATGGGAAGCCCAGATGCTCCATGAGAGGGAGTGTGTGATGTTTGCTGCCTGCCCCCCCCCCCTCCCCAGGAAAGGTAAATATTGTCCTATTCATTCTGCTCCAGCGCTGGCCTGCGCTCGCCCGTGTTTTTTCCTCCCAGCACATGCTCTGGTGTTCTGGAAGGCGAAACCCAGTTTAATTCTCCCTACAATGAATAGGAAGAAAAAAGGAGGTAGCATAAGAGACAAAATGGGATGACCAGGAAAGGGAAGGAGAAAGGGAGGATTTTAGAAGGAAATACTTTCCTTCAATGGCACTAACTCAGTATCTGTTTTTCCCTGAAACACTGCTCTTCCATGCTAAGGGTCATCTTAGATATGCCCCAAATTGGCATCTGTTTAAGCAGTGGCCTGATTTGCGTTTAACTGTGGGGCAGCTATGAGGTGGGTGCTATTAGAAAGGTCTTTTCCTTCTTTGTAAACAGAAACAAAAGCTTGTATGATACAATATTGGATGATGAATTCTGTTCTTGCTCCACCTCCCCTCCAGCATGCCTACCGCCCCAGCCAGTGCACAGGCTTCCTGTGTCTCTGCACAAACAATAAGACCCACAGCTCCAAGGCTTGGATTGCCTTTGGTGAATGCACATTGTTTCTATCTTTTAAAGGAAGCCGTAGGTTGTGCCTTATTCCTGAGCATCTGAAAAAGAGGAGGAGCTTAATAGTCATTCTTTCATTGTTGGACTGCAGAGGAGCACGGGCCGAAAAGCATGGGGAAATACATGTAATTTAAGTAGCTTTCTATTCAAATGCTGAAGCAGACCTCCTCATTCCAGACTATTTAAAGTGTGATAGGCCTGTGTCTGCCACACCCATCTCCACCTGGGGTGCATATCAATGGATGTACATATTTGTTACAAGTTAAGATGTATTTAATTTATGACTTCTACCAACATGGTCATTTCCCTTTAATTGCATCTTTTACTTGGCTATTGGCATGTTCTTTCCATAATTATGTAACATTCATTTGCTTAAATTATCTCAGTGGTACCCTGGTGCCTAAAGAATAGTTCAAATGATTTGGTTCATCATCCGTACAACTTCACATCCTTAAAATGCTCAAACTACTTTTATGCTTTTCTGTCTTCTTCCTATGCTCAAGGTATTTTTTTATGTGTGTGTGTCATTTAACAAAACTTTTTTGATCTTTAAGGTCAAACAGTTTGAGTGTCCCATCTTTTCCAAAATCTCCTCTGGATACAATCCCCCTGTACTGTACCACTCTGTGCCTTCTATCATTCATAATCATGTTTCTCTATAAATTAACACTAAGCTTGGCACAGCCCCTGTGCTTGTGTTCAATAACTTTATGTAGAATCAGCAAGTTATTAACTATTTATCTGATAATTTTAAAAATATATGTATTTGTATTGATTTTATAGAGGAAGGGATATAGGAACATCAATGATGAGAGAATCATTGATTGGCTGCCTCCTGCACACCCCTATTGGGGATCGAGCCTTCAACCCACCCAGGCATGTGCCCTTGACTGGAATTAAACGTGGGACCCTTCAGTCTGCAGGCCGACGCTCTATCCACTGAGTCAAACCAGCCTGAGCTATTTGATAACCTCCTAGTAACCAGCTGCCTCCCCCTGGATCTGGTTTTCATTTCCTAGGAAACAGTATCCTTGTTCCAAATACATGCCGAGGCTGCGCTGACTTAGGCACCTCTTTCCCACTAAGGAATGACCCAGTGGTATGAGGGAAACGCAATGACCATTGTGAAGAACAGAGGGATGAAGGTGGAATGAGAAGGTAAGGCCTTACTCAGAGTCTTCCAGTTGTTAATTTGTTCTCACAGATTCTGTTTTGTTTGATGTCTAGCTTCTTCTTAGTTTCAAATTGCATTGCACATTTTAGCGAAATTCCAGTGTGACCTTGAATGTTAAAGTAACCTAACTGGCATAATGTTTCCAACATTTAAGTTACTTTGCTTAGTGCAGCCATGCTGGCTTTTCTCCTCAACCCCTCTCCCTAAAGCTCCCTTAGGTATAAGAAGATGTTTTAAAAAATGGAATTAATGCTTACAGAAGAAAAGGTAAAGCCCAAGCATTTGAACACTGAAGCTTCATCATAATATGCTTCAGACACTAAAAGCCAAGGCAACAACATTTACAATTCTGATTAGATTAAGACAAATTATGAACCCAATATTGTAACAACAGGGCCGCTCAGGATTAATCAGAGTAGCAATCATTTTTCTGTGTAACATTTCCTTTTAAATAAAGCACACCGGAAAGGCAACCTTTTAAAGCTTAGATGTTAATGGTGGGTGTAATATTAGAGCTGTGATCATATTTTTATTTTTTGTTGAAGATCTCTGGCGCCAAAATCTCATCTTAAAAGTGATGTGCAAAAAGGAATGATTCAGCCGAAACCCGTTTGGCTCAGTGGATAGAGCGTAGGCCTGCGGACTGAAAGGTCTCAGGTTCGATTCCGGTCAAGGGCATATACCTTGGTTGCGGGCACATCCCCAGTAGGGAGTGTGCAGGAGGCAGCTGAACGATGTTTCTCTCTCATCGATGTTTCTAGCTCTCTATCTTTCTCTCTTCCACTCTGTAAAAAATTAATAAAATATATTTTTTTAAAAAAGGAATGATTCAATTGTAACTAAAATCCCAATTCGGCTTACCATGCTTTAGACAAGTAAATAACCTCTCTGGTCCCTACACTCCACGGCAAAATGTTTCTCCTGATGTGTCAGTCAGTCCCAGCCTTCCACTCTGGCCATGATGGATGGGCAGGGCAGATGCAGCCACTCTGGAGAAGCCACAGGAGGTGTGAATGCTGAGCAGGGGAGCATACAGAGTCGGGGCATCCCTGACCTCTGCTTTTCTGTTGCTCCTTTGTCCCTGATGGTCCAGTTGGCCAAGAAACCTGGAGAGAAACAATTTAGGAGCCAACAGACCCCTCCTGTGCAGAGTAGTGCAAGGAAAGAGAAGATAGATCTGAGAATGAATTAAAAAAGGAACAGTACAGCTTGGCCAGTGTGGCTCAGTGGTTGAGCATCGACCCATGAGCTAGGAGGTCAGGGTTTGATTTCAGGTCAGGGCACATGCCCGGATTGTGGGCTTAATCCCCAGTAGGGGTTCGTGCAGGAGACAGTTGACCAATGATTCTCCCTCATCACTGATGTTTCTATCTCTCCCTCCCTCTTCCTCTCTGAAATCAATAAAAATACATTTAAAAAAAATAAAGGAACAGTGCACACCCTATTTATTTAATTACTAGAGTCCCGGTGCACAAAATTTGTGCACTGGTAGGGTCCCTCGGCCTGGCCAGGGAACACAGCCAATCAGAGCCTTCCAGCTGCCACCCAGGGCCTTCCTTCCCCAGGTGTAGATGCGGCCTTCATTCATTTTGTGCCCCATCCTCTGCTCTAAAAACTCTAGCCAGTGGTTCTCAACCTTCCTAATGTCGCGACCCTTTAATACAGTTCCTCATGCTGTGATGATCCCCAACCATAAAATTATTTCGTTGCTACTTCATAACAGTAATTTTGCTACTGTTAATGAATCGTAATGTTAATATCTGTGTTTTCTGATGATCTTAGGTGACCCACAGGTTGAGAACCACTAGCTGGGTCGCCTGAGATCATCAGAAAACACAGCAAGAAAAATAATTTTATGGTTGGGGTCACCCCAACATGAGGAACTGTATTAAAGGGTCGTGACATTAGAAAGGTTAAGAACCACTGCTAGCCCCTCTAAGGTCTATGAATTTCCTTCTCTTCTATTAATTTCTCAAAACCTCTGTCTCTGTATACTTCCTCTTTGCTCAGCAGGTTGAGGAAGGGTAGGAATTAGTGTCACAGTAAATTTTGAAGGGTTATTTTTTACTTTATTTGAGTTCTAAATTTCTAAGCGGTAAATTCTCTACAACAAGGGTGGGTCAATTACTCAGGAGAATATAAAATCACAAAAATTTCTCTTTTATTATCTTATCTTCCTGTGTCTATTTCTCCCTCTTGATCAATACTGATTATTTGACTATGGCTTGTGCTTTGAAGCAGCAGGTACTGAGTCCTTAAGGGGATTATTAATTAACATTTTAAAGGCCTTTATTGATACCCCAGTCAGACCACCTGTTTGATATTCAAAAGGTTAAAATGAGGAAGGGGAAATCAGTGATTGGCTTAGTGATATGTAACATTATATTAATAATGCAAATTCACAAATGAATTTTGACTGCTTGCAGCCATTCAGGTCAGATATGTTAAATTGGTCTGTGGGCAATTTAAGAACTTTGAATATTGTAATACATAAATATGATTAGCTTAACCCAAGAAACCTCATTAATAAAACAAAATCAGCCTTTATGAGCCCATGATGTATGTAGGGACTCTCACTTCTGTTCCAGGAATTCTAATGGTTTGTGGGTTTCAAGTACAGGATGGTCTTCTTTCTGTGTAGTTTTCAGTGTGACAGGAAACTATTACATTTCTCCAGTTTGTATATTTGTCACATTGCTCCTGTAGTTCTCCATCATAAAAGGATAAAAAATACAGAAACAAAAGAGCTGGATTTGTAATTTGTGTTTAGGCTAGTGACTATGAACTATAAACACTCTGACAACATGAAAATCACTTATAACTCATATAATTTATTAACATCAGTTACACAAAACGAATGTGCAAGAATTTTATAAATAGCAATATGTTGTATCTGTTGTTGATAAATATTCACACATTTATTTAGCCACTTTCTCAGGAATGAGTGAGCCAAGGACATAAAGTCTAAATCATTGGTTTTATATGGGTGTACCATTTCCCATGCTTGACTTCGTAAATCTCTTAGTTTGACGGATATAAATCAAAATAATGAAATACACTATTGCCTGCTGAGACTTATGCCCCAGACTCTTAAAGTCACCTAACCAGAACGCTTTTCAGCTGGGCATTTTTGAGCCCTCCTGTACTCTCACAATCGTTTTAAATTGAGCCAGGTCCCTCTCTAACTCAGTCTCACAGGTGGAAAATGAAAAGGAAAGAAGAGCGATCTAACATAATCCAAAAGACCAAAGAAAAATGGAGAGTATTTCAATACATACGGAGCTTTTGAACTTTTAATCATGCTTCTGAAAGCTCTGTTCTTTTGCAGTCAGGCTCACGTTAGTCCTTTGCCCAAATGGCAGCCCTTCTTGGGGAGAAATGGAATGATGCCGGGGGGGGGGGGGGGGGGGGGGGGGGGACTCCTTACTGTAGTAGGGAATCAAAAGTGACAGACAATCTCACACATTTTATTTTTTTTAATCTAAAGACCTGGGCAGTCTGTTCTACTGTCACTGGGAACTACTAATAACAGCCCAGAAGGAAGAACTCAGGAAAACATCAGAATCATTTACCTTTTCAAATTCACAGTTACAACTTTGCAATTGACCCTTCGCAACTAAGGTTCCCCGGCTTCATGTAAATACCTGTCCGATGTTATGTCCGGAACCACCTCCATGTGTAGGGATACTGCATCCATCATGCTGTCCCCAGAGCTCCCCTGTGGTGGCACCAGGGCCACTCTACCTCTCAAGAGACAGTTGTTGGGTTTTGCTGTTCAACCCTTTCTTATCAAATCCTATTTCCTGCTCACCTTGCATATGCACAGTTTACTGTTTTTATTTACTTTAAATGTGCAGACTGTGGTTGGACATGAAAGTGATCTATTCCTATTGGGATCTGCTGATCGAGCCTGAGGGATGGACAGAGAGAGAAGGACAGTACAGTTTTGTAAACGTGCTGCGAAAGGAGAGCACAGGGCGCCCTGAGCACACAGTGTGGATGAGCATGGATTCCCCCTTAGAGAGCTGAGTTCATGCTCTGCTCTCCCATGAAGCACATGGATGCTTGAACGTGAAGATCTTGTTACTTATACTCATGGAGCCTCTGGGTTGTTTTTTTTTTATCTGTAAAACGAGAATAATAAAACCTACTACATAGAGTGTGATGATCTATGCAAAACCCTGAGAACCATCAGGCACAGAGTAAGAATTCAAGAACTAATAACTATATTATTGTTTTATTATTGGTAAAGGAAAAAAAAAACCTTTCCAGGAGATGACTGCTGGATATGAATCCTAGAAGTTCTCCTAAAGGTGACTCAAGGGAATCTACAATAACAAAAGGTTAATATGCTAATTAGACCAGATGTCTTCTAGACGTCCTTCCTTCCTGACAAACCTGGGGGTGGAAGGAAGCAGCTTGGGTCCTGGGTGCTGGAGGGAAGCTGGTGCCAGCAGCCGGGGGAAGGAAGGCCTACTCGTGCACAAATTTTTGTGCATTGGGCCTCCAGTCATTTTATTAATTGCTCTGCTAGCCAATGGGCTCAGCTCCATGTCAAAAGCCAGTGGAATGCTATGTGGGGAATATTTCGATGCACATTTCCCCAATGAGGAGAGAGGTGCAAAGAGGTCAAGAACCTTTCTCCGAGATGCTGTGCAGTAAGAATCAGAAATGGAAATCAAATGCAAGAATGTGCTTCCACATGGTGCACCTGTTACTCTACAGCTGCCTGCCCCCTTGCCTGTCACCTACTCACAAGCTCCGACTTGCTGGGTCCATGAGGCCAGGGCACCTGCAAAGCAGAGCAGTGCTTTTCTCCGGCCATTCATTTAAAGCACCCTGATTTGCTGATAGGTTCTCTTTTCACTGGCAATGGAGGAGAAAGCAATATGAATCCATTTCAATGTGCCTTTAAAGGGATGTCTCAGTGAGGGTCGGCAGGAGGGAGAGTCTTAGCATTTGACCAGTATAACTAGAGAATTTTAATCCAGAAGTCATTTAGAGAACACAGCCAGGTTCCCAAATAGTGAAGCTAGAATACAGTCACTTCTCTCACTGCGTTCAGGGATAGCGAGAAAATGACAATTTCCACCCAATAGGAGGCCATTTGAATTATTGATGGCCTGGCGCTCTGGTGTGGGTTTCTGAGTCCCATGCAGATTGGTGGTGTTAAAAATCATACGATGCCACTTTAGAAAAGGGGTGGGAATTGAGATACTGGGTGCATGATATTTCAACTTTAAACATCCCCTGATTTCTCTTTCTTTATCCAACATTTTCACATTAATATCCTGGGGCCAAATGCACTGTGTCAATGTAATAATCCATCTTCTTGATCGTAAGTCTATTTTATCCGTGCCCCTAGCATAGACCTTGCCTGTCTACCATGCCACCCCAGTAAAATATTTACTTTAGAAAAATCTTACAAGTTACTGTCCATCATGTGTGTTCTGATAGCCTCCGGCCATGCACTTGCCTTAGAGAGGAAAGATCTCCAGCTGCCTTTTGGGGAGGCTGATATTTGAGGTGAATTTTCACTTCCGTATATTCTTGCACGATGTTTCACTACCTGGAAATTAGCCTGAAAATGCCCGGAGGGATAATCATCTCTGTGATCAATTATTCCCCATCACAGTGGAGCTTAATTGCTTGTTCACATGCCCCTATCTATAATGCAGATTCATAACAGAGCACAAATATTATTTCTCCACAAGAACCTAGGTGCATTGAATTTGTACAATTAGCAAGAGTTTAAGAATTGGATGGTTCCTTACTTCAGTGAATTTTTAAAAATATATTTTGTTGATTTTTTTACAGAGAGGAAGAGAGAGAGATAGAGAGTTAGAAACATCAATGAGAGAGAATCATCGATTAGCTGCCTCTTGCACGCCCCCTACTGGGGATGTTCCTGCAACCAAGGTACATGCCCTTGACCGGAGGAATCGAACCTGGGACCCTTTAGCCTGCAGGCTGACACTCTATCCACTGAGCCAAACTGGCTTCAGGTACTTCATTGAAGTTTGAGTTACAAATATATCAGTATTTTATTATCATCTTCTTTAGCATTAAGAGCGAGTGCAGAGAGACTAACTACATTGAGTCATTCTCTGACATTTTTATTCAGCAAGTATATGCTCTTTCCCCAGGGGCTTAATAATTTACCAGTTACAAGTTGAGTGTACTCCCAACAACTTTTGAGCTTTTAAATAATATTTTTTTTGCAAGAAAGAACAAGATGTCCCTTATATGCCTTATATTTCACTGTGGAGTCAGCTGCCATAAATATTTTGGGTCCAAAGTACTAAGAAAAAGAGTGGTACTGGAAATTATAACTCAACATTTTTAAATGACGAGTTCAGCTTTTAAATTATATCATAATTAAAAAGAAACAAAGTGTTATAACCCAATTCACTCTCAATCCAAGAAGTACTGCCATACAAGTTACTTTTGCATTTTAATCAAGTGAAGATCCCACACATATACATTTGATTTAGGACACTAGAAAATCAACTCGAATGAGGTTTTCATGTATTTATTATTTTTTTATTAATAATAAAAAATATTATAAATAGTATTTTTAAATATATTTTCATTGATTTCAGAGAGGAAGAGAGGAGTGAGAGATAGAAACTTCTATGATGAGAGAGAATCATTGATGGGCTGCCTTCTGCATCCCCTATAGGGGATCAAGCCTACAACCTGAGCACATGAATGGAACCCGTTACCTCCTGGTTCATAGGTCAAAGCTCAGTCACTGAGTCACTCCAGATGGGCTGTATTTACTTTGTAAATGGGAGTTGGTGTTCTCGAGCCTGGATTTCAGACTCCACATTACCCTTCTCATCTGAAAGGAGCCAGGACTCCTGTTTGGGTTGGGCTAACACTTAACACATTCTCATTCTAGAGCTGCAGCGAGAAGATTCAAAGGACTTATGAATCAATTTCAGGAAAACAAAAACAGTAAGAAAGCAATAAAATTATATAGGAAACATAACACTTTGAATAGATTAATCCATGATGACAGTTTTAAATAAATGGATGGCCACTTGTTGAGCATCCAAGAGAGGAAACTTTTTATTTAACAAAGAGATAAAAGAACAAAATTCCCTAGTTTCCATTCAGGTCTCAGTGAAGCTCCTCTTCTACTACGAAGTCTTACCAAATGCACCAGGGTGAGTTTATCTGTAAGCTTTTATCGAGGCTTGGAACACTTCTATTCCAGCACTCAGCACAGGTTTGTGTATCTTTCTGTATATGTGACTATTTATTCAATAAGCACTGTGTGACTGGAAGGCAGAAACTGTATGTGGGTTTTTTCTATATATTTAAGGCCTGATGCAATGGAACCAGTAAGTTCTCAATGAATAAATCAAGGGATGAATCAAGGAGTCTCTAGCTCAGTGGGAGAGATGAGCTATGTGTATCAATTAGTCTTACATTTATCTATTCATATGTTTATCTAATACCTTTCTCTCTGTGCTAAATGTTGTACTTGGCAAGGAGAATGCAAGAATGAGTGGCACAACCCTGGCTGGGGGCTCAGTTGGTTTGAGCATTTCCCCATACATCAAAATGATTTGGGGGTCTGATTCCTGGTTAGGGCACATCTGTAAGTTTCAGGTCCAATCCCCTGTCAGGGCATGTATGGGAGGCAATATCTCTCTCTCTCTCTCTCTCTCTCTCTCTCTCTCTCTCTCTCTCTCTCTCTCTCATTGGGGTTGTTTCTCTCTCTCTCTCTTTCTCTCTCTCTCTTCCCATCCTCTCTCTAAAATTCAATAAACATGCAGTGGTGAGGATTTTAAAATAAGAGAATGGATAGCATATGGTGCTTGACCTGGAGGAGCGCCTTTGTTACGGAGCAGCTAGTATTTGAAGGCTGCATTTCAGATGCTCAGACCATGTTGATCACACCATTTTCCATTGTGCTATGTGCAAGGAAGAAGCAAAAAATACTGCCAATGTGACTCTGACACAGCGCACTGATTTATAGAATTCTTACTTTATTCTTGTCTAGCTTTTTTAATACATTCAAGACTAAATTGGTTAAATTATCCTTAAAATTTCTTCACATTGGCAGTGGATTCTTTTGAATCCCTTTCCAACTCAGAGTTCCATCCAGTGTTTATCCAATCAGTGACATCCTTTGCACTCAACGGAAGCATTGATTGTTGTTGACAAATTTCTTGAAATCATCCATAAAGAACTAAAAGCCATTCAGCCAGATTTGCGATGCTTGCTGATATTTTTTTTAATGTTGCCCCAAATTTTTTACTTGTCACCTCCCTCATCCCTTCTTTATAGTCAATTGGATGCTAAGGGTAAAAAACAAAACAAACAAACAAACAAAAAAAGACAAGTTTTCTACATTTTTGGGGAAGCATCTTTTGCATTCGATGCTGTTGCTTTTAAAGTTTGTGCCTGCACAGGCCTTGGTACCTGCATCCTGGCTGGGGTCTGCTTGAAGGCCACCATGGCATTGCTTCAAAGACACAGCTCAGGTTCAGAGAGGTTCAAATTAAAAATAAGTGAAGAATGTCACTTCTGAATTGACAAAATACAGTGAAATATATCACAATGAGAGCTGAAGTCACTATGAGTACAGTGAATTACAGGAATACAGACCATCATTTAATTAATTTTGCTACAGGAATCTATGAAACCTCCACATAAGTACAGAAACAGTGATACTTAGAGTGGAATTTTCACAATGGAATGGAAAGCAGCGCAGATTATGGTGACTGAATAGGTGCTGCCATAACTCCGCTAGCCTTGTAGAAATGGATGACAATGCCAATGCTCAGGCCTTTGGTGCAGTTCACACAGATCAGATAAACTGTCATAAATATCTCATGGAAACAATAGCATCTTTAGGTAACATGTGCATATATTAAATATTGACCACTGAAGTTATTAATACTTAATGGTATTTTTGACAAAATGAATATTTTATGAGAAGTTTGTACAATGGTACCTGTTGTTTACAGAATGTATTTAATAGTTAGTGGTATCAGTGAAGGTAACTGTTCAAATTGGAAACATAATCCAGTATGAAATGGATAAAATTATTTTAAAAACTAATGTTGAAAATTTTAATAGGAAAATCAGTATTACAGATCTTATTTAATGAATATAATTAAAGAAATAGTGATCTCCAAATGCATATAGTCAATTGGAATTGCTACTGGTTCAACAAACGAATAATAATAATAATAATAATAATAACAGCAATAACAATGACATCAATGACCATTTATTGGATGTTTCATATATGCCAGGCACTGTTGTAAGAACTTATATGTATTTAACTTACTTAATCCCCACAGAAATCTTATGTGGAAGACACGTTTATTATCCTGAGAGTAAGATGGATATGACACTTCACCAGAGAGGAGCCAGGTTGTCTGACCCCAGGGCAGGGTCTCCTCAGCATCATTCAAGCTGTTTGCTAAGGAAGCTGAGGGGTGCGGGACCACTGGCCAGTGGGCAGAATCTGCAGGCTGTTGGGTGGCCAGTGTGCATGGCCCGGCAGACAAACATGGGCTTTCAAGTCAGATGAGCCCAGTTCAAACTGTGACTCACTACTTATCTGTTATGGGACTTGGGGCCATTTCCTTAACCCAATAGAGTCTCAGGGGCAGTTTCCTTAGTCTAGTGCAGTAGTTGGCAAACTGCAGCTCACAAGCCACATGCAGCTCTTTGGCCCCTTGAGTGTGGCTCTTCCACAAAATACCATGGGCGAGTCTATTTTGAAGAAGTGGCGTTAGAAGAAGTTTAAGTTTAAAAAATTTGGCTCTCAAAAGAAATTTCAATCGTTGTGCTACTGTCTCTGTTGAGTAATGAGTTTGCTGACCACTGGGCTAGTGCAATCTTAGCTTCTTCATATAAAGTACGGGTTATACTATCTGTCTTGCCAGAATGTGAAGCTAACGGGAAATGATGTATTTATGAAGTGGGGATGTAGAAAACCAAATGGTGACCTGCAGGGTGTGATACATCCCTCAGAAAAGGGGAACTGAGCATGGAGTCCAGCAAAGGAGCAGCTGGAGGGGACAGGGCCGAAGGGAGAGGTGCCAAACAGTGAGTCCAATGCCACCACTCCCTCCTCTGTGTGACCTGGAGCAAGATCCTCTAGCAACCTGAGCCAGGTTTATCCTCTTTAAATTGAGACAATAACACCTGCCTCTGAACCGGAGGATGAATGAGGGAACCCAGTCAACCCTAAGCACAAGGTGCCCCAACTCTACTGATCAGTCCCCTTTCCAACTCCCCCCTCACCATACTCCCCAGCAACTTTGTCCTGGAGATACTGATGAAGACTCCACCACTGACACAACCAATATTCAATCAATGACATCCTTTGCACTCAACATAGGTATTGATTGTTGTTGACGAATTTCTTGAAATTATCCATAAAGAACTAAAAGCCATTCAGCCAGATTTGCAATGAAGGGCTGGTGGTATTGTTCAAAGATGGGAGTCAGAATTGCTAGTGGATATGACACGTGGCCAGGGAAGAGAGATTAGAGAGAGGGTAAAGCCCTCGCTTTACCGGAGGTGAAGAGACCGTCCAAAGGTATGGATCTGCCCTCATAGACCACGGCCCTCCTCCAAAGGAGGCTTTGGGTTCAGCACCATCCTCACTCTGGACAGCGCTCACCAGGAGCTGGCAGCATGCCTCTCTTCCAGCTCCAATGTCAGGGAAACCAGGGAAGGGATGAGGGAGCATTCCCCATCTCCCCATACCAACATTTTCTTTCGGAGCTTTTTAAAATTTCAACTATTTCTCATAATTTTAAAGATGTAGGCCTCAAACCTGCCCTATAAGTGACACATGACAAGACCATCACCCTTAGGGCAATGGACAAACTGCCTTCTGCCCCTTTTGAAGGTCCCTAAGCTGGAGCTATCCATGGTGCCCCTCCCCCCCCCCCCCAACCTCCCAGTACCCAGCTAGATGGTTTGTTTACGTCCAAGACAGGGAATGTGCATTAAAATGTAGCTTTTCTCTCTCTTTAACCTGCTTGTGCTGTCTCTCTGGGGGAAACTTTTGCTATATCTTGCCTGGCTCTTTAAATTATAAATGACTTTATCGGAAACAAAATGCTTTTTTTCCCCCCATGTCTCCCGTTTAGGAAACTTCTGACATGACGGGAGGAAGAATCCGTCTTCGAGAACAAGGGCCTTTCGGGCTCGGGGAGTGCTGGGGGAATAAACAAGCCCATTTGCCACATCATTTAAACCGTCTCAGCTGTTCCCGAGGAGAGGGAAACAGCACCGAGCCGTCAGTGCGTCCCTTTCTTCACCCTCAGCGGGAAATGTGCACGGTCCCGGGGGGCCAGTAACGGGCACAGCCAGGAGAGTCAGATCCACGGAGCACATTGCTCTCCGTTTATGACTTATCCCCAAGAACAGGAGCAAAGTGATTTTTTATTTAAAAAATAAACCTGTGTTTGATAAAAAAAAAAAAAAAAGAAAGAAAAACTGCTTCCTTCCATCTGTGTGTTTTAGAGCCAACAAATATTTGGAAGGGAGTACTGAGTTGGAGTAAACTTAATAAAAATAAAAATGATCAATTGCCACCAACCACAGACCAACGGAAACAATTTTGAAAGGATGTTAAACCCTCTTAGGAATAAATCTGGACTCCCTCAAGGAATGGATGTTGTGTGTCAGGACAAGTTAGACATGTAGAAAAACCCCACCTCAAGCTGCAGTTTTTAGCATTTTCCAAGGTAGAGGCAGTGCCCCGCTAATGTTCCTGTCACAAAACGGTGAGCCCTGATTCCTTGTCTACTTATACCAGCTTTGCAATTTATTTATCAGCCCTAGCCAATGTGGCTCAGTGGAGCATCCTCCTGAAGATTGAAGCATCTAAGGTTTGATTCTGGTCAAGGGCACATACCCAGGATATGGGCTAGATCCCCAGAGTGGGGCATGCAGGAGGCAGCTGACCAGTGATTCTCTCTCATCACTGATGTTTCTTCTTTCTTCTTCTCCCTTCCTCTCTGAAATCATTAAAAATATACTAAAAAATAAAACTACCAGTAATTTTTCAATGTTAGAGTTAATTAATAGTGAAACAGGTGGATATGAGGAGGCTACAAAAGGGACCCATCTCACTGTGTTGTAAATTCCTGGCAAAGAAGTTAAAAATGTTTTCAGCTGTGCATATACTGAGTGTGTGTGTCCTCATTTTTTTGGAGAAAATTCACACAATTCCAGAAAGTGTACCTCTCCTCAAAAGCCACAGCCTTGGTTTGTACAAACTCGGCTGCTGACTCCTGCCTGTCCCTGCACCATCTGTCACTCCTATGAGACGCAGCTGTGGAAGAACAGAGAACATGCATGTCAGCGCTGGGATGAACGGCCTCACTCCTCAGTGGGGGTCGCCTTACTCTGCCCCTGAATGGAAACATGGGGGAATGCCATGGGCTCTGTCCCCTGAGTTAGAGGACAGGGAGTGCTGTGGTCACACTGTCCCCAAACCAAGCCAGAGTGCCCGTCTCCAATGAGGTGATGCTCAATAAAATTCAGGAACGGAACACGGACACAGTAAAACCATCAAAAAGGCATCAACAAGCATCACTTTGAGTTAGAGAAGGCAGGCCCGGAACTATAACTGACTGTGATTCAGAAACTTTCTGAAGCAGGTGGAGCAAGAGGCTGCAGAGATCCGACCTGTACTGCCCCCTGTTGGATACACATACTCGGTGCATGCGGGCTGTAGTGGTGCCACAGGCAGACAGGCAGGGATCTAACGGTGATGACAATGTTTGTGTCTAATTTTGTGTGGCACAAATGTCTGCATTAGACAAAATGCATAGGTCTGCCCGATGTTGTGACTAATACTAAGACATATATATTTGCCCTTCCTCCCTGGCACACAGCTCCTTAAAAACCTTGAAATTCTTTCAGTGGAATTGAGTCCCGGATGCTCTAAATGTGTATACCTAAAAGGAGTGACTAATCTGGTATATAAATTATAATTGCTAAACCTGACCTAAACACACACACTATGGCTATTATCCTCCAGATTTAGGAAGAGGGGCAAGGGGAGAATTTATGGGTAAATTAAATTTCTTAATTGACAAACTAGTTTTATAATAATGCCAAGAGTTAATTCCTAACAAGAATGCTTTCAAAATTAGGACAGGTAAGAGTTCAGACTGGAAAAGAGAGAGAGAGAGAGAGAAAGACAAATAACAGACAGACATGGATGTGAGAGAGATATGTTGATTGGTTGCCTCCAACAGGACCAGGGTGGGGATGAAACTGCAACATAGGTACAGGCCCTGGATGGGGAATTGAGCTTTCAACCATTTTGTCTAAGAGCTGACACTCTAACCCACATGTGTCAAACACAAGGCCCGCGGGCCAAATCCGTCCCGCCAGGCCTTGCAATGTGGCCCGCACCGCGCTGTCATCACTGCACTCCGCTGCGTTTCCATCACAATGACAGTTTATGACTGTTCAGTAAACCATTCGGCCCGCGATTTAGTCTGGATTTTAGATTTTGGCCCCTTCTCTGATTGAGTTCGACACCCCTACTCTAACCACTGAGCACACTGGTCAGGGCTTAGGGTAATTGTAATAATGACCTAAGAATGAGACAGCTCCCCTAACCAGCAAAGGCAAAAGGTGGTGTGCACCTGTGAACTCACAGGGAAAAAGTTGCTTCTCACCTATGATTCAAATTTTTGGAGCAAAGGGGAACTTAGGCAAACGGCATTCTAGGGGATTTCAAGGTCAGAATCAGGAAAAAGTATTAAAAAATAGAAACCACAAATAAAAGGAGTGGAAAAGAATTATCCTCTGTTTAAAAATAAACTATAGAAAATATGGAAAATCAAGATGGTTGTTAAAAAAAAAAAAAAAGGACATCATGCCTGGTGGGTAAGATAATTAAAAAATTGGCCATATGAGTCTAAGTATGTCAGGGTAGAGCAGAGGGCAGCCTAGAATTATCAGGCCACAGACAAATGTAGATACAAAACTGGGTCAGGAGAAAAGTGGACGTGATTGGAATGATTATATGACCCAGGAAGCCAGCTTCAGGCCTGAGGGCTAAGCCTCGGCAAACCAATTATGGCTCAAGTTCAATGGACGTTGCTTTGTGTTCACACGAGAGTTTTATGTCTCTTAAGCTTCAGGTGTTAAAATTTCCATCTCACAGAAGAGTGTCCAGCCGAGAGAAATGAAATAATTTGCCCAATGTCAAGGAAATGGTGTGAGAAATATCCAAACTGTGGCTTTGCTTAGATAAATAATACAGAGTAATCCGTTCATTCAAAAAAAAATGTTTTAAGTAGTAAGAAAGATCAACCCCCTTTCTTCACAGAAAATATCTTCTAATTTGATGACAGAAAGTAATCACGTAGCAATTTGAATAAGTAATATCACTTTCTTATTATGAAATATAGACATTATTGATTGGGATGGGATGAGGGTGGGATAGGAGACAGCTCTGTGATTGTTTCTGCTCTTTAGGCATGAGTTAAAATTCATACTTTGTAAGTATTTGAAAATTCTGTTGTAAAGAAAGGATGTTTTCCCCCCACCATGGTCAGATATGATGTGATAAATGTTAAAGAACATTTGTGAGACATCCACTCAGAAATAATCATCATCACACATTTCTTAAGGTGGTGCCTGAAGGTGCCTGGAGTGGAATGCCTGTGGAAGGTGAGATTTGGTGGCACCATGTGGCTTTTCACAATAGAAAACTCTGGTAGAAACCAAGTGTGCGTGGTCTGTGGGGCAGGCCCGCTGCTGCTTCTGAAGGTGCTGAAGGTTTTGGAGAACATCAGTGACAAGCTTGGAACTTTACATTTCTGCTCACAGCATGGATTAAAAACACTTTCTAGCCCAAACCGGCTTGGCTCAGTGGATAGAGCGTTTACCTGCAGACTGAAGGGTCCCAGGTTCAATTCCTGTCAAGGGCATGTACCTTGGTTGTGGGCACATCCCCAGTGGGGGGTGTGCAGGAGGCAGCTGATCGATGTTTCTCTCTCATCGATGTTTCTAACTCTCTCTCCCTCTCCCTTCCTCTCTGTAAAAAATCAATAAAATGTGTATTTAAAAATTAATAATAATAATAATAAATTAATTTAAAAAAACCACACTTTCTATGAAAGCTCTGCCATGTTGCTTTCGAGTAAATACTTCAAGAAAGCAAACCCAGTCTTCTCCAACAACGGGCTGAGCCACAAAGTAAGCAGAGTTCAGAAGGTCCCCTCAGATCTTAAACTGGAATTAGGAAAAAGTAGAACCAGAAGTATTGGTACTGGGACTGGTACTTCCCAAATCCTAGGGGGAAATAAACAGACAAACAAAAAGGACTCCCCTCCCCCCCCACCCCCTCACCCCCAGCACCGGCACACAGGCCTCCATCCACATCTGAGTGGGTTTGCTTCTCCTTGAGGAAAGGCCCTCATGTAACCTGACCAGAGGCAATCATCTTCCACGGGCAAGTTGAACCTCCTTAGGACCCAAGTACATGCCTCCCATTGCTTCCGAACCCATGACTCAAATCGCAGGAGACTGTAAGGAGCACAAACACAGTCTGCGAAGAGTTATCATCTCTACATAAGTATTGCAGGATGCTGCAAGCCCATACATATGGAAACTGGATGCATTTATCCAAATGGAGCCCCAGGGCGCTGGGTGAGGGAGACATGTAAATGTGGACCAGTGCAGACTGGTTTATATGGGTCAGCTGATTGTGGATTCAAAGTCAATGAAAGCAGCTTGAATAAAACCGAGACTCAGTGGCAATAGTGCTTCCTTAATGCTAATTTAAGCCTTGGAATGCAAAGAGTGATAATTATGTATGGTATCTGATGGGCACTGGAGTTCTCAAGGTGAGCACGCTGTAAGTTACATATGTCTAATCACTGGGCTGTACACCTGAGACTAATATTGTATGTCAACTGCAATTACAAATTAAAATATTACAAAAATACATTTTTTTAAAAAACCGTAATTTTTAGTTCTCTTGTCCTGACTGAACCACATTAATGCACCAGCCTTAATCCCATCCACCCATACCGGCCTCAAGCAGCCCGGAGAAGGTCTTGGAAAATGTGGGTGCCACTGTTTTAGTCACAGTGCTCCTATCAATACCTACCTCTGTGACTGGATTGCTTTAGGCATATTCTGCTCTTTTTGCATATTTTGTTGAATCTTGGACACCCTTTCTTTAGATAGGTGATCACCGCATTAACATTTCCTGATGAAGAGACTTATTAGTATCCATATTCTACTGGAGATCTGAAAAATATCTGTTCTTTCTCAGCAAGCTTCCTCATGTTGAAGAAATTGTTACCAAAACTTGCAGATGTGACTCAAAGCCTGTGGTATGAATTTAGGATATTCTTTTTTTAACTCATTCTATTTTATTTTATTTATTGTTTTGGATGTGTTTTAATTATGATGAATTTACTCTGCTATCCTTAATTCCATGATGTTTTCTGCTTGTGTGTTTTTAAAATATTTTTTATTGATTTTTAGATGGAGAGGAAGGGAGTGAGAGAGAGAAACATTGATGAGAGAATAAAACATCAATTGGCTAACTCCTGCATTCCCCCTGCTACGGACTGAGCCTGCAACCCAGGCACGTGCCCTGACCAGGAATCCACCAGAAACTTTTTGGTGCCCATGATGACACATAACTAACTGAGCCACACCAGCCAGGGCTATTCCATGATATTTTAATCATAATACTATGGCTCAGAGAGATTAAATTCATAGGGAAAACAGAGGGAAACTGCAATTCAAAACATGCCTGTCTAAATTCATAGTATTTTTATCAAAACATATAATCTTCCTCTTGTAAGACGGAGACAAGGGCTTATAAAGCAATATGTGTCAAAGCTAGGGACCTTACTAAACATTTGGGCATGAGACTGAGTGATGGAAACGAACCTTTCCAGATATCGTTATGCTGGTACTTGCATCAGGGGCTCGACTTAAATCCCACGTGTACTAGTATTTTGAAAAAAAAAAAAGTGTTGAAACTAAAATAATTCTAGTGACATAGAATGAAGATATTTTTAATATTAAACTCTGGATTACTCGCTTATTTATTTTATAATATGCATCTATGCCACATACTATCTCTCTCTCTCTCTCTCTTTTTTTTTTTTTTTTTTTTTTTTTTGCTCCAAACAATAAGATGCTGGAATATTTCTCTCATAAAGTTAGTATTTCTACATTCTTTATATATGTATACATAGTTATTGTGAATGGTTTCTTTTCATTAGTAGTGTTAACTAGCTTTTTTATATAGAAAAAATCAATTGATTTGTTTTGTCTATCCACCTTAAAGCACTCCTCTTTTACAATAAATTTTAGATAAAGAATGTAATTTAAGAATATGAGTTTGGGCCAAAACCAGTTTGGCTCAGTGGTAGAGCGTCGGTCTGTGGACTGAAAGGTCCCGGGTTCAATTCCGGTAAAGGGCATGTACCTTGGTTGTGGGCACATCCCTGGTGGGGGGTGTGCAGGAGACAGCTGGTCAATGTTTCTCTCTCATCAACGTTTCAAGCTCTCTATCTCTCTCCCTTCCTCTTTGTAAAAAATCAATAAAATATATATATTTTTTAAAAAGAATATGAGTTTGGAATCAGGGAGACATTGATTTAAGTGTCAGCAAAATTCAGAAGAGAAGACTATACAGCGGCAATATAAAAATAGATAATGAGTATGTTCCACAGCTGATAAAAATATGCAATCCTAGATCTCACTAATTAATTCTAATAATTTTTAAGCAAGATAAATAAAAGTTCATGACTAGGAAAATTAGTATTCTTTAGGAATAAAAACTAAAGCTCTGTCAATCCTATCTAATAAAGAGGGAATATGCTAATTGACCCACATGCCATCACAATGATGGTGGCACCCACAGCCAATAAGGAGGAAATATGCTAACTGACTGTCCCACCCTCAGAGATGGTGGCACCCATAGCCAATAAGGAGGGAATATGCTCATTGATTGCCCTCCCTCAGTGATGGCAGCACATACAGCCACAAGATAATGGCAACCAGTCCCCTCAGCCCTGCTGCACACCTGCCTCCGAAGTTCCCTAGGCCCCTGAGCCCCCCAGCCACCCGAGGCACAGGCAATCCTCTGTTGGCAGCTGTCCAGCTACCCAGGGCCACCTGAGGCTCAGGTAACCAGGACCGGCCACGGACATTGCCTTCCCCTGAATGCCAAGTCGCCTCCTACCCCTTAGGGCTCCTGGACTGTGAGAGGGGGCAGGCCGGGCTGAGGGACCAACCCCTCCCTCCACTGCATGAATTTTCATGCACCAGGCCTCTAGTATTGATATAAAAAAGTATAGGTTTGAGAGATGTTTAAAAATGTAAAGTGAACATGACTATGTGAGGAGTTGAATATAGGGTGTGAGGAAAAGTGAGGCATCAAAGACTGCAATTAGATTCCTAACTCGCATCACTGACAGAATGATAAAGCTGTACTCAGAGATTGGGAAAAATGTTAATGGACCGAATAGAAGTAGAGGGCAGATAGACAGTTGGTTCTGGGGATATTGTGTTTTAAGCCCTGGAATGCAAGCAGTGGTCACTATTTATGGTTATCCAAATTGAGAGAGCAAGCAGGCATTGAGATATATAGACAGAATAACACATGAGAGCTTAAGTGTTAAATCTGAGAGCGATTTGCATCAAGGCGGTTATTAAAATCTTGGAAATGCAGAGAAACATCGATCAGATGCTCAAGACTCAGAGGGAAGATAGGGGAGGGAGGGTAGAGGGGAGAGATCAACCAAAGGACTTGTATGCATGCATATAGGCATAACCAATGGACACAGACACTAGGGGGGTGAGGGCATGAATGGGAGTTGTGGGGGGAGGGTAATGGGGGTTAAGGACACATATGTAATACATTAATCAATAAAGAAAAAAAATTGTAAAAAAAAAAAAAAAAAAAGCCTTTGGATTTAGCAAGCCTGAGGTATGTGACGAATTTACCAAAATGTGTTTCAGTTAAGTGGGCTGAGGAAACAGTCCATTGGAATGAGCTGAGAGTTAAGAGGGTCATAAATGAATAAATGCACACATTACCTTGGAAAACTCTTTCAAGATATTTACCTGTGAAAAGGAGAGTTATGAAGAGTTTTTGGTTCATAGAAAACTTTGCTTCAAACTTTAGCACACACACACACACACACAAACACACACACACACACACACACAAACACAACACACACCCCACACTCATTTTATGGGTTGGACAGGATGAGGCTGTTTGACTATTCCGATAATACTAATGATGGTGAATGGTGGGGCCCAGTGCTCAGTTGAAGGGACTTGCATTACGGATGAGGAATATGTCCTCTATCACAGTGGATCTCAAGTGGGTTGCAGATAGAAACGTCCTCATTACTTGGCAGTATTTTAGTGAGACTCCAAGAGGGTGGGGAGTAGTGATCAGTAACTCTACAAGCCCCTCAGGGGATTCTGATACTCAAGTTGAAGAATTACTACCCATCACAACATCACTCCCAAGATGCTTACAGAAATAAAGATGGTGGTCCTTACTTTCCATGAAGACAAGTTAATTTTCAGAACCTGGGGATGGTGGCAACCCTGAAGGTTTCTGTTTCCTTAGGTTAAATAGTGTTTAGAGGCCCAACAAACTAAAGTAAATTACTATCAGCTCTTGTCGACCAGATCAAGACAATCAGATTTGCTTTTTTAAAAATATCAGTTATTAAATATAAGCAAACTTGTATTTTCCCTTACTTTGGAAGGCAAGATGAGAGCAAAGAGTTGCCTATATGTCAATTATTCAGAGAGAGCTCTTTGGGGTCATGATACTTTAAATGATCTGTGCCAGAGTCAGAAGGAAGGTAGAGAAGGGGCAGTGTCATGCCTCCCAAGCTGCACTACTGTCCTTGAGACCAGCTTCATTGGACAGAACAGAAGAATCTGCAGAAACCCTGGGGAGGGAGAGGACTAGAAGGAAAGCTCCGAAATGGAAGCCACTCTGTCAGACCATATTTTCTTTCCTGTGCTGTATTTTTTTAAAGTATAGAATAATGTCCTTTCTATTTTGTAGCAACCCGAGATATTTATAATGGTGTGATTCTATATGTAAGACCTTTCTTCATTTTTGTCAGTTGAGTTAATGAAATCATTGCCTTATCCTTGCACAGTAAATATTTATAATAATAAAAGCCTTCTATGCTAATGAGACCGGATATCCTACCACAGGACCTTCCAAATGAATCCATGGCTGCAAGAGAAGCCTGGGCCCGGGTGCCAGGGGGAATCCAGTGCTGACAGCGGGGGAAGGGAGGCCCACTCTTGCATGAATTTCATGCATCGGGCCTCTAGTTTTTTATAACAAATTAATATGCCTCCAAGTTTGGTGAATTTATAGCCCCAAATTCCCAATACCCCAATACAAGCAAGAAACTACTTAATATAAAAGGGAAGTGCTGTGCAAACTAGTGTTTCTTTCTACAATTGTTCTTTTCCCCCTAAATCCTAAAATCAATTATAACGATGGTTCTCCCCAAATGATCACCCATTTGCACAGTTGAAAAGATAAGTATTTACTCTCCTGAAATTGTAGCGCTGAGCAAAAGGAAGGTTGGAAATTAGTCTCATAATCAACGTAATGACAGTGTAAGAAATGATGATGAAAGGAATATCTCTGATCCTTTTTATGAATATTTATGCTGCAGCTATATTTACTGTCAGTGCAGGGATGATGGATTAAACTTGTAGACCTTAGCCATATGGACATGAGAGATGGTGCATCTCTGGGGCATTTGTGAAGGAGACCTTGCTGGAACTGAGAGGCTATTGTTCATTATTATGTCAGAAAAATATTTATGAGGACACGCAAACATGAGACATACTGATTTAAAAAATGTATTTTTAAGTGTGCCTATGAAACAAATTTTAAGCCCAAAAAAGGAAGCAAAATTTTGTGGTTGTCACATGAACTCAGTAAATATCTTTTGAATTTTCATTCACAGAATTTCCATCACAGAAAAACATTCAAAGGTATTTGAGGAGAGGTTGAAATTTTATTCCAGGAGACCCAATTTGAAGAGAAAGTGCATTTAACAAGTGCTTAACAAGACTTGTTTTTTGTTTGTTTGTTTGTTTGTTTATTGATTAAGGTTTTACATATGTGAAATTATTCCCCCATTGCCCGCCCCCCTATCCCCACTCATACCCTCACCCCCCTAGTGTCTGTGTCCATTGGTTAGGCTTATATGCATGCATAAAAGTCCTTTGGTTGATCTCCTCCCCTTACCCCCACCGTCTCCTACCTTCCCTCTGAGATTTGACGATCTGATGGATGCTTCTCTGTCTCTGGATCTATTTTTGTCCATTGTGTATGGTATTCATTATATTCCACAAATGAGTGAGATAGTGAGATATTTATCTTTCTCCAACTGGCTTATTTCACTCAGCATAATGCTCTCCAGTTCCACCCATGCTGTTGCAAATGGTAAGAATTCCTTCTTCTTTACAGCAGTGTAGTATTCCATTGTGTAGATGTACCACGGTTTTTTAATCCACTCATCTGCTGATAGGCACTTAGGCTGTTTCCAAATCTTAGCTATGTTAAATTGTGCTGCTATGAACATAGGGGTGCATATATCCTTTCTGATTGGTGTTTCTAATTTCTTGGGATGTATTCCCAAAGTGGGATCACTGGATTCACTGGGAGTACCAAGACTTGTTTTAAGATCCAGTGTATATTCTATCCTCTTTAACATACAAGTGACCTTGAACAGAATGTGTATAGTGCAATTGCTAGATTTAGAGACCAACAGATATTAATTACATCAAGATGGGTAGCATATTCTTAAACTTCTGTATCTTTATTATTTCCTGAGAGGGAGATGTTACAATATAAATGTGCTATTAAAGTATAAGGAAGTATCTTGTTTACAATGTATAGTTGAGCCTTGATTTTAAAATACATTCTGCCAATATTCTTTTTATTGGCATGTTTAGTCTATAAGAATAAAGTTTGCTATAAGCATTGCTATGGTTGGGTTTGGGTCTGCCCATCTTAATTTTTTCCAGTGGTATTTTGTTTTTACAGTGCTCCTTGTATGCCTTTTCTTTTCCTTTTGGCTTTGTAGATATGTGTGTGTGTATTTTTATTGTGTGTTCTAGGAATTATAGCACATACTCTTAACTTTTCATATCCATTAGTAAAGTTACAAAATGCAAAAACATTTTAGCCAGAGATTCAGATTCTTCATCCTTTTTCCATGAGCCAGCAAACTTTTTCTATGAAGGGCCTAGTGTTAAATATTTTAGGATTTTGGTGTCACATGTGATCTCTATAACTTCTTTTTCTATTATACTTTTCCTTCTCCTTTTCCTATCCCCTTTTAAAAAATCTTTTAAAATGGAAATCAAAATGTGATATGAGAGGACAGAGGTCAAAATGATAATCATGTATCACTTAATTAATTCATTCATCTAATATGTATGGAGTCTCCAGTCTTTACTAGGTACTGGGCTATTCACTGGAGATTTTTTTTAAAATAGAAGTGCCCCATTCCCATTTTAAGATAAGTTGTTATTATTTTTAGGGACCTCCATACTGTTTTCCACAGTGGGGACAACATTTTACATTTTCATCAAAAATAAATAAGGGTTGCAATTTCCCTGTGTCTTTGCCAACACTCATTGTTTGTTTGGTAATAGCCATCTTAACAGAAGTTTCTTTTGGGTATACATCCAAAATCATTGAAATCAAGATCTTGAAGAGATACTTGAACTCCCACATCCACTGCAGCATTATTCACAACAACCAAGACAGGGAGATGTGTGAGGACATTACGGTAAGTGAAATAATCCAGTAACAGAAGGATAACTAGGACATGAGTCCACTTGTAGGAGGGATGTAAATTAGTCAAGCACATAGAAGAAGAGATAGAAAAGTGGTTGTCAGGGGTAGGAGAGGGGAAATGCGGAATTACTATTCAGTGGATGTAAAGTATCCTTACCTAAAACAAATTTATAAAGATCTCCTGTACAACATAACACCTACACTTAACAGTACTGTTTGCACACATACATTTTTAAGAAGGTTCATCTCATGTAAAGTGTCCTTACCGTGACTTTTTCAAATGATTACATTTGAGTGGGAAAATAAGACATTACTAAAAAAAAAAAAAAAAAAAAAAAAAAAAAAAAAAAAAAAAAAAAAAAAAAAAAAAAAAAAAAAAAGACACATGTATATGTTTAACTATTTCCTGTAGAACTGATGTCAGGGAATATTTAGAATTCTATAACTTTATTAAAGTTGGAAACTACAGATCCAGGGATCATGAAATGCTGACCCAGATCTTGACAACTGTGCTGAGACCTGAAGGTGGCAGGCTAGTGGAGAGCAGCAGGGCAGGCAGTGGAGGGGCATGTGCAAACCTGCCAAAGGAAAGAGCCTGGAGCTTCCCAAGGATAAGAGAACTTCAGAGAAGTTGAAACTTGAGGACAAAACCACGAGGAAGGCTATGGCAGGAGGCAAGGGCCCGTTACCCAAAACCTTTTTTCACCTTCAAATGACACCCCTATCTACAGGGCAGTGGGGCACTCAGCAGGATGTGAAGTGAATGTTAACATTGTCACAGTTCCACTTCACATGGACCTCTGTTTGCAATGGAGGTAACATATTGGAAGGAAAAACTCTAGAAGCTGGGAGAGCAATTATGATAGGGTTGCACTAGTAGAGTGGTCAGCAAACCATGGCTCGCAGCTCTTTGGCTCCTTGAGTGTGGCTCTTCCACAAAATGCCATGGCCTGGGTGAGTCTATCTTGAAGAAGTGGAGTTAGAAGTTTAAGTTTTAAAAATTTGGCTCTCCAAAAAATTTCAATTGTTGTACTGTTGATATTTGGCTCCATTGACTAATGAGTTTGCCCACCACTACACTAGTAGTAAAGAAAAACTGAATAAAAAGAGTGGATGAACCTAAAAGATATTTATCAGACAACATCAGAGAATATTAAGTTTGAATGCATCTGTGCATAACAGAGATATGAGTGGAAGACTTGCAGTCGTACACCCTAAGGACAAGGCAAAGAACTCAGTTGTTACGGGTTGGATGTTAATGGGCCTGAGACACTTAATTAAAAGAGGAAAGCTCACAGACACAGACAGCATGGTTATCAGACAGGGTAAGGGTGAGGGAAGGCGATTTGACTTTGGGTGGTGGGCACAATGCAATACGCAGACGATACATCATAGAATTATACACTCAAAACCCATAGAATTGTATTGACCAGTGTCGCCCCAATACATTTAATTATAAAATAAATAAAAAATAAATTTAAAGAGAGGTGGATGAGGTTTCCAAATTTAGAAACAACCTGAGAATTTCTTAGTGCTTCAGTTGAATACAGATCAACTATTATATATACGAAGTGATGTTCTTAACACAGAAAGGTGTCCTAGATGCCAATAGGAACCATGCTGCCCAGAGTCCTGGCCAAGGCCAAAGGAGAGGGATCGCCATTCTACAACCATCTGAGATCTAAACTGGCCTCCGAAACCCTGCGGGCAGTAGTAGATACACGGTGAGCTGTGAGTTCCACAAACAGTGAGACAGCAAGCAAAGCAAGGATGCAGGGGCTAAGAACTGTGACTGACTTAACTACAAAGGTTCTGTTTTTTGCTGAGTCAGGGGTGGACTGACAAAGGAAGATGACTGGCCATCAACTTCAAGACAGCTGTCTCCAGTGTGAAAGGCCCTGCCGGGCCAAAGCCAGACCTGGGCTGATATTACTCACTGGCTCTTTGTTAGGAGAGGCCTGTCTCAATCCGAGGAAGAGGGTACTTTGTGTGAGTGACAGGACTGAGACTTGTTTTAAGGGAAAAGTGGCAGATATTAAGGACCCAGAGAGCTTTGAGCACCAAAGGAAAAAGTTGTTAATAATGGAGCAGAAGTCTTGAGAAAAGGAACATATGGCCTCGGAGAAAATTGACAGTCCTTATTTTAAGAGACAGGAGAATCTCTCAATTGTAAGTAGAGACGTAGGGATGGGACCTAACAGGCAGAAATGGCAGATCTTAGGAGAGGGGCTGTTAGTGGAATCACTGTGAGTGAGGGGAATCAATAGCCACAGGATAGAGGGCAGGGGACCCCTGGTTTGGGTTAGAGTCCTCTCTGAAGACCCTTCTGCATGTGGTATCCTTGCCTAGACATGCAGGGGCTCCAGGCTGATATGCACAAGCCATTCTGGTCTTTTGAAAGATACAGGTGTCCATCCATTCATCCATGAACATAGGCCACATGGAGGGCTCAGTAGGTCTTCATGAGGTGAGATGAGGTGATGTGGGAGCACTTATGAGATGGAGTGTCTGAGGGTATTGGAAAGGTTTGATTGAACTGAGAGGTCACAGATATGCAGTTGGGTAAACAAGAGCACGTGGGGGACAGGAGAAAAGAACAATCGAGTAAAAGAACATTCTGGTAACAGTTATGGAGCATCAATCTGGTATTCCATTTATTTGTGCATTCACTGGTTGATTCTTGTATGTGCCCTGACTGGGGATTGAAAGCACAACCTTGGCCTATCAGGATGACACTGTAACCCACTGAGCTGCCCAGCCAGGCAGTTTCTAACTTCTTTGTGATATAAAGAAAATTCCAGCAGCAGGGAACTCTTGATGGGCAAAATCGGATTTCAGTACATATTTAAAGAATGAAGACTTTAAGTGACAATAGGAAAAAAATTATTGAAAAAATACATGAATAAATTTTTTAAAAGATGAATTCTAATAAATTTAAAAACTCATAGTGGGATGGGATTGGGGGGAACATAGAGCTTTACCAATTGATTTTAGAAATTTGGAAAGTGGACTAGGAAAGGGATCTGATTTAGGCAAGATTTGAAAGTCCCCAAGCCAGACGATTGAACCCCATTTCTTGACTTCATTTTCTTGCCCTCATGGTGTGTGTATGCGTGTGTGTGAGTGTGTGTGTGTGTGTGTGTGTGTGTGTGTGTGTGTGTGGTATCGCAAATTGAAAATTCTTTTAAATATAGAAATATCTATATAAAATCATATGAACATTTGGAATTTTAATTTTATTTTTAGAACACCTATAAATCAAGGGGGGAAATGCCCATCTGAGAGTCCTCATACTGTGGATAAATAATCCCCCAGCAAAGCAAACAGCATCCCTGCTATTTGCTCATCAGGCTGTCGCTACAAGCAGCGCTGTCCAGCGCTCAGGGGATTGAGTTGTCACCACACCGACAGCATCCGTGCTGTCCTCAGCCCTAACAAGCTGATTATGTGGGCCACAGGCCTGTCAACATAGGTTTTATGGTGGAATGTCTTGCCTGACATCAACACGGAGTCCCCTGCTAGTTGAAAACAGCAGTTTTCCAACACATTTATCAAAACGGAACTCTGCTCGAAGAAGAGTGTGTGGGTGGCAAATGTGTTATTACAGTAACTGGGACTGTCCCCAAGGTCTGTCTCTGACAGGCACAGGGGATCACGCCCTACCCGCCAAGGTTTCAGAGGAGCTGAATGGTGCCCATTGCCTGACACCACTCTCCATCTCTGCTACCCTAACATGCCCGCATGGCCAGGAGATTAGTAGGTATTCAACAAGTATTTGATTGCCTGCATTCATGACTGCTCTTCAGGAAGCAGGCACTGATTTGTTTTTTAAATCACAGGGTAACTACTTCACAGAACCAACATTTTAAATGAGAAAATGGAAAATAAATGTGGAATCAAATACAGTGTTGTAAATTTTAAGATAGGAGCTGTACAAGAAGTTAGCAGAGTGAATGCAACTATACATTAAGATGGCCTGGGAAGTGTTAGGCAAGGTTTCTAGAAGACATGAAAACTATGCATAAGCCAGGAATCTGCCTGAGGTCCAGGTTATGCAACGTTTGCATTCATTCACTCTGCTTGAGCTGGGAACTTGTCATCTGCATTTTTTACTTTGTTCTGGCCTCAGAGATCTGCACCAAACATGGTTCATTTTCTCTTCGATGGTCTAGTTTGATATGGCTTTATCTTCACCGTTAGCATTCATTCACTATCGCTTCTCTGAGAAAATATCCTGAAAGACAACCTAGCTTGAAGTCATCGTTACCTAACTTGGGTAAGGTGATCAGATTTTAGATTCCTAGAAATGCAGAAAATATTGGAGCTAGGGAAAAAATAATGAATGTTGCAAAAAAGAGATTCGTGCATCTAAGGTAAATCTCTGAAAAGGTGAGTTTTATTCAGCTAGTATATATGTGAAACTAAAAAAAAAAAAGAGCTAGGTTTCTCTTTTTTACAAGAAAATCAATAAATTTTGTGATACATTTTCTAGAGACTAGGTTAATAAAACCCATTTTTCTATCCTATGAAGTTGTTATTTTTGATATTTATTGTGAAATGTCAGACCAAATTCATGTTTCATATTTTTCAGAAGTGTCTAGCCGCCTCACTGAAGTGCAAGAGAAAGGTTATCAGTCACTTGACCAGGTTTTTAAGGGAATGTGTGTGTGTGTGTGTGTGGTGTGTGTTTCTGTGTATACTTGCTCCTTTTTTATGGAAATTAAAAACATTTAAATTTAAACTAAATTCTTTTGAACCCTTGGAAAGATCTGTAGTTAATTAGCTTATGCTTTTATATTTTTAGGAAGTTAAATGTATTTGAACAACAGAAGTGCTATCTGTATTTTCAATATTTTGAGCGGTTGTTTTAGTGATATCATTATTGTAGAGTATTCAAACATGCAGTCTGGTTAAAGGAAAAGGCAACAAAACAAATACTATGCACCATCGCCCAATTTAACAGCTATTAACATTTCACCTAGTAGTATCATATTTTTTAAATAAAAGACTAGAAAGAAAGATGCAACAATACATTTTCTAAGTTCATTAAGAGTAACTGCTATTCTAAGCATGGTGACTCCAAAATGTACTCTTATTTTAGATGATACCATAGGTGGTATTTATCCAAAAACAATATTAAAATATTGTTTATGTTAAAATTTTTATAAATCCTATGTGGAACAAAACTACAATCACATATTAAACATGCAGAGGAGAGATTTTAACATATTAAACACAGAAAACAGGACACAAAGGACTGGGTTTTGAGTTGAAAATACAGTCTATACAGTGCGTCAGTGAAGGTGACGTTTTGGAATTGTACAGTAAGAAGCTCAGCATGCGCCCTACCCAACAACATAAACCTGCACCACGTGATTTAACACAGCCAAAACCTAAACTGGACAGAACACCCAGAATTCTGAATACCGAACAAAGACACATAAACTGAGACACATTCATGCAAGAAAAGCGAATGAAGCTTGGATAGAAACAGTGGCAGGAGTCTAAGCTGTTCTCACCTGGGTCTGCTCACATCCTCCTCAGCTCGGTCAAAGCAGTATTTCACCAGGGCAGGGCCAGACAGAAAAGCAACAGCGGCTGAGCTTAACCAGAACAGAGACACGGAGACAGAGAAAACCCTGGTGACCATGCACACTCCGGAGGCTGTGCCTGCTGAGCAGGGGCCACGGGTTTCACCCTCCAGAAGAGACTGACTTCCCTCAAACAGTTCAACCGCGATATGAAAACAATAAGCAAGCAAACAGCAAGCCCTGGGTGATAGGGAGGAAGCGATATCCAGGCACCATTCTCAATGCCCCGCTTTCCACAAATTCATAGCCAGAGAAAGAAACTGAAAAGTGTGAACCTAAACACGGGAAAACAAACAAACAAAACAGAAATAGGCGACCCCACATGCCTGGGACAGACTTCTGAAATAACAGAGCTGCAGTACAACCATCGCAAATCAATGTAGGGACTAACGAAAATTAGACTGAAGAAAGTTTGATGATGATGACAACCCAAATAGAGGGTTACTATAAAGGGAAAGATGTTATTTTAAACAAGAACCAAACCAAAATCTTGGAGTTTTAAAAGTAATAACTGGAATGAAAATTTCACTAGAGGAGCTCAGTTGCAGAATCTGTAAATTTGCCAAACACTAAAAGAGATGATGCAGCCCAAAAACAGTGAGAAAGACAAAAATGAATAAAAATGAACTGATCATCAGAGAAAGATCACATTAGAAGCATAATGGGAGAACCAGAATACAAGCAGTTAAAATTAACATAAATTATGGCTGGATATTTGGGGGAGTACCAGAATGAGAATAGTAAAGATTGATGGCTGGTTATTCACTAAGTGGAATTTAAAAACACACACATTATTATACATCCATCAGAGTCCATTTAGGATAAACACCAAGAGATCCATATGCACACACATTACAGTAAAGATGCTAAAATCAGAAGACACAGAAAATCTTGAAAGAAGAGGTCAAATGTCATGTACAAGACTGAACGCTGGCTTCTTATGAAAAAAGTGTAGGCCAGAAAGCAGTGGGAGGACTGCTTTCACAGTGATGAAAGGAAAAGTCAACAACTGTCAATCAAAAAATAAAAACACGGTTTGATACATGCAGTTCAAGATAATTCCTTGCTATCAGAACAAATTTAAAAGCGGTACTAAAGGACATCTTTACGAAAAAGATATGATGCAAAAACAGTAATTAAAATTCACATAGAAAAAAATTGATAAACATGCATATTCCTTTTCTTTAGTTGATTTTAAAAGCAATTATATAAAATAATACATATAACCTTTATTATTAAAAAAAAACAAAGTTGGAGTACTCTCATATATCCATTCAAAACTTACTAAAATTGTACAGTAATAAAGATAATGAGATAGTGACATGATAGTAATATAGGTAGATCATTGGGATAGAATTGAGAGTGCAGAGCCCTAGCTGGTTTAACTCAGTGGACAGAGCGTTGGTCTTCAGACTGAAGGCTCCCAGGTTTGATTCCAGTGAAGGGCATATGCCCAGAAGATGGGCTCATTCTCTCTCATCATTGATGTTTCTATCTCTCTCTCCCACTCCCTTCCTCTCTGAAATAAATAAACATATATTAAAAAAACAACAATTGGTAGTGCAGAAATAAACCCATACATCGGTGGCCAATAGTTTTCAACAATGGTACTAAGAAATTTCAAAGAAAAAAATAGTGCTCTGACAACTCAATATCTACATGCAATGAAATACAGTGTGATGCCTACCTCACACCATATACAAAGTAACTCATAGTTGATCAAACATCTCATTGTTAGAGCTAAAACTAACATTTTAAGAAAAAATACACATACATCTTTAAAACCTCAGAATAGTTATGATATTTCTGGGGTTATAAAGATGTATGTGTATTTTTTTAAATGTTAGTTTAACTATATATATATATATATATATATATATATATATATATATATAATCACCAAGACACAAGCAGTAACTAAGAAAAATATGTATTAGTTGGACTTTATCAAAATTAAGAACTTTTGATTTCCCTGTGGATTCCATTAACAAATCCCCTCAGAAGCAAAGAATCTGTGAGTTTGCTGAGCATATTGTTTATCCATAGGGGAAACCCTGGAGGTAAGTGGTGTGCACAAAAGTGAAGCACCATGAATTCTAAGAACTTCATGAAAAAAAAATCTGTTAAAAAAATCAGATTACAGAAAAAAGGTTAAATAATTTGAGAATAAAATTTTAACTTCCAAGTTTAAGAACTCAAAAATATATGCTTCCTGTAGCTCAGTCAGATAATTAGAGTTCAATAGAAGCGTTTGAGAAAGGTTCTATAAATGGGTGTCATAGGCTAGGTGCAGGCGAGGGTTAAACTTTTCAGGAAAAAAAGCAGTGAAGTTCCCAAGTTGATGCCATATCAGCTTTAGTGCCCTTTACGTAGACATTATCCTACCATAATGCTTTTAAGATATCAATGCATTAAAACATAAAGTCGAGAAGAAACCTAGTTTCTGTCAAGGAAAAGCAGGTATTTTAATTATAATCTGTCCTTGCCATCTCCCCATTAAATTGGAACTTTGTTGAAATCCTGAAGGAAATATTAATTCTGCCAGCTTTAATTTATACACTGGTGAACTTTATCCTTTTAATTGGTCTTTTAATAGCATTCATTTTAAGCTTGGAGGAAATCAGAGCTGAATGCATAAAGCTTATTCAAATGAAATCCGGAGTTTTATGGATGTGAAGTGAATATTATTCATAGGAGGAAGTAGCTTAAAACATAAGAATATTTATTAAGAAAAATGAAACAGTTCCCTTAAGTTTTTAGATGTGCTTGTCATTTATGTGAAGATGAGCAGAATAATCCAAATTAGTTTTCCAATCAAAATGGAGAGTAATGATCAATTGATTTCATCCTTGAATCTTTTCAGTCTTCATACATTTGTTGCATATTTTGAGAGAGATTTCGTGACTTCATTCCCAGCTGAGCTGATTATTATTCTCTTGTAGAAAATTTCCCTGAAATTTTTATTTTCCCTTTTTATAGTAATAATATCCTAAGGTCCATGTCATTTATAATTTTATTTTGTTTTCCAATTTTGTCAAAGCAAAAGTAACAAGAGAACCTTTCGGGTCGCAGAAGCAAATATTAATTATCTTTATTCATCAACTAATGGACATCAGTGTGATTTATACTTCAGCTATTAAATAAGATACCAATGTTAACCATGAGTATAATAATTAAGTAGTGTGGAATATTGATTTTAATTTCCTTTAATATAATCTGGGTGATTTTAGGAGTCCTGCCAAATCAGGTAGTCTATGGACCCATATTTTTTATAAAATAAAGAAAATATTAAAATAATTCTTTAATTGAATATTTTACTTAAGCAGAAAATATGTTGCCAGTGTTAATGAGATTAGCTGAGTAACTTTTTATCTAGTCTCATCAAAATACTATGCAAGCAATAAAATAATGAAGTATTTAGAATATTCAGAATATTGATGATATTTTTTGTCAAAATAGGCCAAAGGGATCTTGAATATTAATAGAATGTGTCACAAAGCAATTGAGAGTTAAAATACTGCCCTGGTAAGTTCTAAACACTTTAATAATATGCCCATCAAGGGTTCTTGGCAGTGTATCCATGACAACAAAGGAACACAACCTGAATACATACTAAGGCACTTCCCAAACACTCTTCACCTTCTTTGGGCAAGAAGGATTAAGCAACAAGACTGACTCATCTTCTCCCTTTCCACCACCTCCTCCACCACCTCCTTCTCCCTCTTCTTGTTCTTTATTTATAGAGTGATCATAATCATCACCCATAAAAAAGATGATAATTGCAGTTGATTTCTTTAATCCCTTATTTAAAATAAATATTTTTACTAAGAAACCAAGTTAAAAATGTTTCATTTAGGAGATGGGATCAAGAATCAGATGCAATCTGTTTTAAGAATGTTTCATAACAGAATAACCACATATATGTTCCATTTCAAGATATAATCATTTGATTGAATCAATATATATTTACCAAAATAAAGTGCAATATCACATTGACAGTGTGATAACAAAACATTCAAATAATTTTTGCACCAGCCAAAGCTGGTTTGGCTCAGTGGTAGAGAGTTGGTCTGCGGACTGAAGGGTCCCAGGTTCAATTCTGGTCAAGGGCATGTACATTGGTTGCAGGTACATCCCTGGTAGGGGGTGTGCAAGAGGCAGCTGGCCGATGTTTCTCTCTCATCGATGTTTCTAGCTCTCTATCTCTCTTCCTTCCTCTCTGTTAAAAATCAATAAAATATATTTTAAAAAAATTTTTTTTTGCACCAGATTCATCAGTACCCATGCAACAACCTTATCAGGCAAAAAAATAATAATGTCAACAGAAAATAAACAAGATTATAATAAACAACTAATTAAATTAAATAAAAGTTAAAAAGAATAAAGACATAAAATAAATTAAAAAGTAATAATAAGAATATGTTATGTTATATTATAATTCAATATGGACAATTTTCACTATCCTTATACAATTTTCTCTTTTTATAATTTTTCAGTGACTATAATAATTTTGCATTCAGAAACTTATTTTTCAAAATCATTTTGAGAAATATCTATAAAAATAAGCAAGATATCTAAAAATTTTTTAAAAAACATAAAATCTTTAGTATTTTTT
Source organism: Pipistrellus kuhlii (assembly GCF_014108245.1). Classification (NCBI taxonomy): domain Eukaryota; kingdom Metazoa; phylum Chordata; class Mammalia; order Chiroptera; family Vespertilionidae; genus Pipistrellus; species Pipistrellus kuhlii. The sequence continues at coordinate 1,046,939 of NW_023425438.1, forward strand.
TTATTAAAGTTCTGTTTCTATTTACCAATCAATAACTATAAGTAGAAGACTAAAGATGAAAGTAGAAGCATGTTATTTTATTTTAAGGTTTTCAATAAATAAACTAGTTATTTTATAGTGGATTCTAATTTTTGATCATTTGATTAATCAGCATAAGTGAAAACCATGAGATTTCATGACTTAAGAAACAAAGATCTGTAGTATAAATGTTAAGGAAAGAAATCTAACTTGTCCAGAATTTCTCATAAGACAAAAGAAAAAATGTGTATATTTTCTCCTGTCTCTAATAGGAACATTCAAATCGTCCATTAAGTTCCAGCATTACTTTAATGAACTTTAATGAGTCATTGACGCAGTCCAACAGTGCGTAATAAGTGCCAAAAATATCCGTGCCTCCTAAACTCCTCATTCCTTTTGGGGCTGCAAATCTAATTCCCTGGCTTCTGACATGATCCTTCTATTTTTAATGCTCATAGTTCCACATTCAAATGAGATACAAGGAATTAAACTATAAAGCTTTTAAAATAAGATTTAAGCATATGTAAAAATCAGATGTGCTAATTTTAACTGGAATTATTATTTTCATCTAAAATTCTCATTTAATCAGGTTTAATTTGCTACAAAGTACATAGCCATTAAAGTATATTAAGATGAGTCATAAGACTCTCCAGACTAATGGAAATTTTAGAGATAATGTTGCAGAAGTAAGAAGAAAACACACTTGGAAAGTGGAGGAAGAGAGCAGCATTATTACACAAAGATTTTTCCTGAACTTTACCTTTCACAAAAATTCATATTCTTATATAAAGGTCAGATAATGATCAATTTTTAATTGAATTATTTTTAAACATAAATGTTGTAGAAATTAATTTTCCTTGATATGACTAAAAATTTCCCATATTTAACATAAAACTTTAATCTTAAAAGATAAAAGACATTTCTGAAAGTTATATATATTATTTATATTGATCCCAACTTTTCTATAATAAATTTGAATTCACTTTAATATGATATTACTAATATTTCCTTTAAGAAAGGAAAAAGTGTAAAAAATAAAGATGATATGGAAATCCCTAAACACCCACTGAAATGACCTATAGAAGCTAAGGAGGTTGAATTAATTCCTTTAATCTAAGGTGTTATCACCAGAAAATACATTTCATAAATCTAATGTATTCTTCAGGTGAATGAGGATGAAAATTAAAGGTGGGATAGAGATGTTGTTGATATTTATTCAGATGTTGTATCTTCAGATAAAATGGGGTTCAAAAAGGAATAACCTCAAAAGTAAAGGTTTAACAGGGACAATTGGGGATATATTGGAGGCTGGCTCCCCCCACGGAAGATGATTTTCAGGTCCTTGAGCTCTGAAAAATCTTGACCACCATTTTTAAAAATTCATTCCATGAGCATTTATTTCTAGCAGCTAGAAAAGTGTGACCAGGGTGATACACAAAGACCATTGGGACATAGCCCTGTCATATCCACAGTGCACTAGGAATAACAAAGGGTTAAATAACTGCATGCAAAGGAAAATTATTGAAATGCTATGGTATCTACATGACATTCTGAAAACAAAGGAAATGGAAGAATATATTCTATTGAAACATGTGGACGCAAAAGTCCTATAATTCTATGTGGTTCAACTGAAGCAGGAGTTTTAAACTTATTTGACAGCGGTATGATTTTTCCTCATTGTCTCTATTAACCACTGACCAATGTGATATTCAGGCACATTTTAGGGAGCGATGCCTGAGAATTGGTTGGCAGCAGGAGCGCCAGGGATTTTCCCCAGTGTACCATGGAGATCTCAGTTCCATGTTTTTGTTTGCGTTTGGTAGGAACATGACATTTGTATTTTAAAATAAAAGGAAAAGAGCAGGAGAAAATAAAAACAACCCTTGCAATTTTATTCTCATGATAAGCCATGGCCATATTTGGGGACTAAGACAAATTTGAAAATTATATAAGGAAGAATGCCATGTAATCAGATTTTAAATCTTCAAGTTGTAGATATTATAAAGCATAGCATTTCATTAGTAAGCAATTTAAAAGCCAGGATTTCGCAGGGTGTAATGTGTGTATTGATGCTTTAGATACTAAAATCTAGACTGGGGAAACGATTTTAATAATCTAGGTCTGTAGCTCTCGGACCTGGGTGGATCCTGTGGACATTAAAAAGAGGAGTGGATATCAGAAGCAATTCTGAGAAGGAATTATTAAGACGGGTAATTTGGATTTGGGGGATCATGGAAAAGGAGACTGTGGTGGTCACTGGATCTTTAGCATGGGCAAAAATTATATACTGGTAATGACATTAGATGAAGAAAATGAGAGAAATGAAAAATTCCACTTCCGGTGTGAATGATACTAATTATTAACATTCATGGAGAGTGACGTCCCAGTTCAAATCCAGGAGGCAGGGCAATTCTCTCTTATTTGGGAGATGACCAGTCTTTTCCTCCATTCAGTCCTCCCACTGATGGGAACTGAAACATATTTATAAATCTCATTATGTGTTACCTTTATGACGTAGTATTGTTGGATTTGATTTGGTTACATAAAAGGTTAGTTTTCCATAGATATGTTCTTAAGAAGTATTAGTTTCTACTTTTATTGCTTGTAACATCTGTGATGGGATTTGATAGCCGAGTAATACTGACCTCAAAACGTCTATGTCTCTGAACAAGAATGCACTTGTATTTCTTACTGCGCATGAATATTTTACATACACATGTACACATGCATGCACTCTGTGAACATGTTGATTTTGTTTGTGTGTGTATACATGCATTGCTGGGTATGATCTCGTGCACTTGTGTTTTAGTGAAGTGCAACCCATCCATACCAGCCAACCTGAATATAGCATACCTTCCCTCTCTGAGGTCATGTCTCCATTCTGAGAGAATGCATTAGCGTGTGCATGTGCATGTACATGTGTGTGCTCATCCTTGTAGTCATGTACATGCATGATGCATATTTACTGTATTATGAACTTTCATGTGATTTGCAAGCTAGGTCTGATGCACCACTCACCTCCCTGAGTGAAAATGAACTTTCCACCTCTGAGAAGTAATTCAAAGTGGAGAATTGCCCTTGCTGAACACAAACTATCTGCTGTCCTTGTCACTGCCAAGTGCATTCTTCACATTGCATGCTTGATGGGACCTGACGGGGCCAGGACTGGCTAAATCCTTGCTTCAGAATCCTCCCCGTGGTGTGTAAGAAATTCATGTGCAGCTCTTGCAAGGCCCAAAATGCACCAAAGGTTTCCTGGGCAGGAGGCGGCACTCTGTTCCGATGTGCCCTGTGTCGGAGCAGTTCGTAAGCACAGGGAACTCTTTCCCAAACACCACATTCCCACTTGGTGGTAGATCCCAGTTTTCCAGCCAAGAAATATGAATTATCTTTTATTCAATCAGGCAAATGGTTTCTTACCTTCAGATTCCCATTTGTTAAGTTGTACAAGAATCTTAAAAGTTTTGAAATCATTTTCAAAGATTATCGTATTTGATCTTGTATGACCTTGGTAGTCATTTTATTTCTCCAAGTTGAGGTGTTGATTCATTTTTCTACAAAACTATAATAATAATCACTTCCTTAACTGGCCACAGTTGCTATGAGGATCCACAGGATATCATGAATTCAAGAGCTTAAAAACTGTAAGATTAATACAAACGTGCAAAAGTATAACTTATTTCTATTATTGTCATTATTATTCCTCTCAACAAAACTATTGAGAATAAAAGACATTTCAAGTACTTAGTTCATAGACTCAAAAATCAATTTCATATTCCCTATTGATACACTTGGAAAGCAGAACAATAAGCTACTTTTCTTTTTACAAAAGAAAGACAATCACAACATAACACATCTTGCCCATTATAGCCATTATATTCACAATAGTGCCTTGGATTACCAATCAGTGGTAGCAAGAGCATGGGTAGATGGCATTCTAATATATTGCTGCCACTGCTGATGTGTGCTGTTTTATAAATTGTTTAGCTATGTTTATCAACATTTAAATTCTACCTAAGTCAGCTCAGTCACACTTTTCCTTGGCATCTAAACTAATGGCAAAAAGACACATACACACACTCATATGCATAAGTGAACATACATAAATGCATATGTACATAGGGATTATAATTTAATATATATTCATAATCATATAAATTGAGGTTCATGTGCACATATTTATACATACACATGTGGTGAGAGCAGATATGAGATATGCATATATGTTTAAATTGCAATAGCTAATCATTGATAACCGACTCAATGCCCATGTGAAAGTGAGGTTCAATAAACTAGGGTATATTCCTCACACAGGGTTTTATGAACCATAAAAAGGTTAGATCTAGTACTGGCATGAAAAATAGCAATACCATAGTATTATGTTAAGATAGCAAACTTCAGGAAAATATGCCTGCCATAAAGCCATTCATTATAAATATATTTATCGATATAAATATACTAGAGGCCCAACAAACAAAATTCATGCAAGAGTAGGCCTTTGCAGCCATGGCTTCCTGTTTCCCTTCCCCGCAAGCCGCGGGTGGCTGCCTGGACCCCACCCTCGATCCTGCGGCTGCAGCCCTGGCTTCATCACAGAAGGATGCTCAGAAGGATGTCTGTTCTGATTAGCATATTACACTTCGATTATGGTAGATTGGTCTACCACAGAGGGGGCTTTACCTCTCCATGATTCGGAATTGTCTGATTTTTATAACCAAGTATTATTTTTATAACTAAATGGAGTATCAATATAATGAAAAAAAATATGCTGAATGCATTTACATTTTTAAAGGACAAAAAGTATGTATATTAAAACTCTTTAGAGACCATTACCTTGCACCGCTAACTAAAAGCAACCATGTAAACCAGCAGTGGGGCAATGGAGGTCTAAAGATCAGGCTCCAATTCTGGCTCTCTCTTGTCACCTGGTGGAAGCCTCTGGAGAGAAGGCTTTCACCACTGTCTTTCTTAGAGCTTGTTATGGACCTAGAGGCCTGGTGCATGAAAATTCATGTACTGGGAGGGGAGTCCCTCAGCCCAGCCTGCCCCCTCTCACAGTCTGGGAGCCCTCAGGGGCGGGAGGTAACCCGGCAATCAGAGGAAGGCGATGCCCCCATCACACCTCTGCTGCTGCCACTGCCAGCAGCTCAAGGTTTGGCCACCCCTGTTACCTGAGCCTTAAGTGACTATGGGTGGCTGGGAAACTGCCATCTGAGGCTTGCCTGCACCTTAGGCCAGCCCTGGGTGGCTGGGGGGCTGAGGGGACTGGGTGATGGCTGTGGGTGCCACCATCTTTGTGAGGGTGTGGTGGTCAATTAGCATATTTCCTCTTTATTAGATAGGATTATTATAGCTATAATTTCCTTTCTCTGGATTTTTTTTTTCTCCCTGAATTAAACAGTTTCCTTGATTGGAAGCAGTCTCTTATCAAATAAAAGGGAGAAATAATACTAGTTTAGACTATCCGGGGATCAGAAATTTGAAATGTAAGCTTTGCTTAAGAAGAAAAATTGAAATGAAGAGTTGATGGCTTACATATGGGAGTACAGGAAGACATGGTTATTTATTATCTGAAGATTTCCCCAACCCATACTAGTCATTCCCTTCTGGATAATCTTCTACTGTTCTGACATACTTCTAGTAAGACATCCATCACAGGGAGTTTTAATGAATTGCAGATTTGTTTACCATGCTATATTGCAAGTTTCCAAAGCATGTATTGATCTAGGAATTGTTGTATCCCCATTGCTGGTCTCAGAGTCTGTTATATAAAAGGCATAAATAAGTAACTGCGTATAGAAAAGATCTTTGCTCTTGTGGTATGAAACATATTTACAACAAAATCCTAATTTGTGCCCTTCTCAAAAACAGCCTGATTACTCATTTGCTGGAAAGCTAAATGGCTTTTTAAAAATGGGAAGCTTTAATTTTGTACATATCTCAACTCTTTTGAAATTAGTCTGCAAATGTAATTTTAATCAAATCTTAAAATACTATATTTGTTAATGTAGACAACATAATTGCAAATATGTCTATAAGAACAAATGTAATTTAGTAACTGGTATATCAATATATTTATGAGTTTTGCTATATTGAACAATCATAGTAATTCACTTGGCCATGGCCATATGAAAATAGACACATACATAATTAAATAAAATAGGAAATTCTTAAAAATACATTATATATTGAATTTAACAAATTTAAAAATGTCATTTTAAAATGGTAGTCAGGTAATGAATTATTCAAAAGTGATGCTGGGTCTCCCACTGTTTAGTAGAGAAAGAATTTAACAATCCAGAGAGTACGTTTAAAATTTATGCTAAAATAAACTAAATATAGTTCATATTTTAAAAAACATAAAAGAAGCAAAAGATAGTATAATGTGAATTCTTGTTATAGTCTTAGTACACAGCTTTCTAAATACATCAGTTAAAATCAGAAACCATAAAAAAAAAAAAGCTGATTCGAATGTATAGGTATTTTTTAAAACAGATAAATCTTTCAAACGGAATAAAAGTGGTGAATTAAAAACATTTGATAAAAATAACTTTTAAAATATTGCAACATGTATAAATATTTGTAACCAAAATAAGAAAATTGGTTACCATCCATTTTAGAAGTTATAAATCAGTAATAGAGCAGTTCTGAATGATAATTAGAAAACATATCTTAAACTGTACACCACAGGAATGCAATTTTATTAATAATTAAAGTTACAGATATTATCTGAAAATAAAAATGAATAGAGTATACATATTTCCATCCCAATGTTTTTAAGAGTAGTAAAGTAAAATTGGAGTCAGCATAAATGTTCAAAAGAATATTACAAATTATATGAACTGAATTCTTATATAAGCATAAAATAAGAGGTGATGAAGGCATATGAAATAATAGTGTAAAATATACTAACACATATAAAGTGATTATATCATTAATATTGAAAATAAAATTTTAATATGTGTTATATGTATGTATGAAAGTGTATATGGATAAAAAATGAAAATGTACAGATCAGTACTGAAAATAATTTAGCCCTAGCTGGTTTTGCTCAATGGATACAGCCAGGCAACTGTATACTTTTATTATAAGAAAAATGGTTGTGGGTTTGGGCATAAAGTAATATGCATTATTATTTTCAAATTTTAATATGAAGAAATATTACCCCAGAATATACTCTTATAAAAATAAAAATGAATTTTCAGAAAATATTGCTGATGATTACTAGGTGATATCTATGATAAAAGAAATTAAGCAATTTATAAATGAACAACAGAATAACTAAGAAATAGCTATTGTGGTAAAGCAAGGACATTTTTTCTTCTATTAGAAAATATATTAATATAACTTGCAGATTAACTGATTAGAGGAAAATAATTTGGATAGTTCAATAGATGCTAAAAAGATATTCAAAATAGAAATGATTTTGAGAAAAATAATTAGTAAACCAGAAATAGGTTACCTGATTATCTGATATACATACAAAAATGAACATGAGGGAAAATGACATGCTCATGATACAAAATATCAATCTTAATATCATACTATATGCCTCTTTATATATTTGTTGTTAATTTAAAAATAGAACCCGCTAATTTAATGCTGAGTTCACAAGAATAAGAAAATGGCCCAAAAGGAAACAACTGATAAGAGCAAAGAAGGGCTGTATTCCACAGGCCTCTGTCCCTTCCCCGTCCTGTTCGCCTTTCCCTTCCGCTCAGAGCTCGGGTGCGGATGCTACATGGGACATACCGTCCCACTCAGCCCTGGGGGCCCGTTAGACTGTCAGGTTAGATGCCACACACAGAGCCCAGGCCCAAAGCGCTTTTGACAAGTCTGAAGAGGTGACATTTCCTTGAAAGGTAACATGGCGAATGAGAATGTCACATGGGAATCTACAATCCCACGCAGCTCTGTCTAACAGGTGCCTGGGTGGCTTTCCCGGCGTTTCTCACGCTCCAGGCTGGACGCAGACATGAAGGCCATTCCCGATGCCGCTTCTCGCTATTCTGCACCCAGTTCCCATCCCTGGTCCCAGGAGATGAGGCACATGGAAGCTCCCGCCAGTGGCAGGCACCTGATCTCTTATGTGTACCCCTTTCTGTCCTGGGTAACTGACTGACCACCTCGCTAAGGAATAAGGAAGCTCACCCCTCGCCTGAAGAAGACCCCAGAGTCATCCCCAAGGCCCTGCTCCCTGTCGGTGTTATACTCGGCCCCTGCTCACGTGGTTAGGAAACCCAACCCAGAGAGAAGGGGAAGGGGGGGAGAGGAAGACAAAAAAGCAATGCTTCAGTCGCCCCCCAGTTCCCCTGGACAGAACCAGATAAAGCGCTGAGCTCAGCCTCCCTCAGATCCCTTAGGATTTCCCGTTTCCAGACTGGGTTCCAAGGAAGGCAGAGCGGCCTGCAGCCTCTCTCTGGGACTGCAGATCTCATTGCTGCCTTTTGCCAGACAACAAGTCATTTGCTAGCTTCCGGGTCAGAGCTGGGCACTCAGCTTCTGCAGGAACTTGATGCAGGAGGCTTCCTAACCAGGCCAGGTCGCTAATAGCATTCATTTTTAAAAACTCACAGTTTTACTGTTTTCAAAGAAGAAGGGAGGAGAGAGAAATAAAAACATCAATGATGAGAGAGAACCATCCATCCGCTGCCTCCTCAACACCCCCTACTGATGTTTGAACCCACAACCCAGATGTGTACCCTGACCAGGAATGGAACCGTGACCTCCGGGTTCAGAGGTCAATGCTCAACCACTGAGCCAGACGGGCCGGGCTTTAGAATCACATGCTGCAGTCATGTACAGAGAGGGGTGTCTCAGCTGTCCACAGAATCAGGAAGATCAGCTCTGAATGTGCCCTTGGCGCAGAGAATTTACGGTTGTGAAAGTACAAGATATGGCTACATTTTGATTTCACTAATTTCCAAGCAAGTTTGTTCCTGCAAGGCCAGCACTGCTTTCTGCTTGGTGATGCTCCATGCAGCTCATTAACTACTGCTTTAGGAGGGAGATAAACACAGTGAATATCACATTAAGCGAAGTATAATTCATTTCCACCTTACTGTAAGCTTATTCAATTAAACTGCTTTAGACTTAGATGACGCCATTTAAAATTCCAATCAGTAACCTGTTCAGGCATTGGAAAGAATGTAAGAATGTGCAAGGAAATCTTTGCCTTCCCTCCGACACTCCCAAACCAAACTCAGAGAGGACACGGGTTGGATGGTAGTATATGCCAACTCTACCTGGTTGCTGTTATTTATGTTCTGATAACAAACTGGGGACCAAAGCTTATGAATCTCCTGCATTTCTGTAATTAAGAAGTGACCCCCTCCATAAGTCTAATATCCTCCTGATACCATAGTTCTCCAATATTATTGACTATATTCCCACGTCACATCCCCATGACTATTTGTAACTACTAATTCCTACCACTACGCAATTCACCCGAAACTAATATACTACTGAATGTTAAATGTAATTGGAAAAAAATTAACAAGAATTATTTTAGGTATTTAGGATTTCACCCTATGGATTTCAGCCTCTTGACTGCTGGTTTTGGTGAGGCCCAGTTTTGGTCACCTTATCACTTCCTCTACTGGTTTGGAAGGTACAGTTTGCATTTTTATGACCACAGTGACTGCACTTCTAGAGAGAAAACTCATCCAGCCCAGTTGGTTGGGTGGGTGACATCATATCTCTCCCTCTGGAATGCCCACATCTGTCAGCTAGTTAGAAACAAAGGCGCGTGCTACTTGGAATCAGTGTCGGGCAAATGTTTGGATGAGACATGTAATCCTTCCAGATTGGCTGCTCATTTATCTTTGCCAATCTTGGAGAGTTTTAGCTCAGCAAACAAGGATACAGAATCTGAGCTGGCGGCTGGGAAATCCCAGGAAAGTTCTGGTGTCGCAGCTGCCCTTCTGAAGATTTGGCGAGTTGGAGAAGGCTGGCACCACGCCTGGTTTCTGGAGCCGGGCCGTGCTGGGCACACAGTGAGGTGCAGATGGGGGGAGCTGGGCTGGAAGAGCTGGGCTTCCAGGGCCTCGCTGCTGGAAGGGGAGGAGGAGGGACTCAGAGCCCTGCCAGCTGCTGTGCAGTGTGAGCAGCGGGAGTTGGACTCAAGGTCCCTGGGCATGCGCACATCACACACAAAGGGAATGTATGATGCATGCATTCAGCGAAGGGTCCAAGGAGCCTTTATTTCCATGTGCAAAGGAGAGGGGAGGCGAGAGCAAAGCTGGGTGATGGCAATGCCCAGAAGCTCATCTTTGCTTCTTTAACCGCTTCCCCTGCTCTACTCCTGGTTACCAGTGTCCTTCTGCCCAGCCTCAGAAGAGAAGACAGCTGTTATTGGGAATAAGTCGTCTAATTTAGCTAACTCAGTTTGACATTTCCATCATCTACACATTTAGGATTCTGACATTATCCGAAGAAACTTTTTAATCAAGTAAGTCAAAACGCACACACATTTCTTTTTCTCTCCAAAAAGCAAGCATGGGCCCAAGCTGACAATGAGAGCAAGGTATGATATGAAATGAAAACATGGTGTTGGGATTGGGGTAAGATAGACATGCAGCCAAAACCGGTTTGGCTCAGTGGATAGAGCGTTAGCCTGAGGACTGAAAGGTCCCAGGTTCGATTCCGGTCAAGGGCATGTACCTTGGTTGCGGGCACATCCCCAGTAGGAGGTGTGCAAGAGGCAGCTGATCAATGATTCTCTCTCATTGATGTTTCTAACTCTCTATCCCTCTCTCTTCTTCTCTGTAAAAAAATCAATAAAATATATTTAAAAGAAAAGAAAATAGACATGCATTTGCATTCTAAGTTGGACAGTGAATAGGCCTTTCTGGGCATTCATCTCTTCATCTACAAAATGGAAATGATAAGAATGGCCTCCCAGAATCATTCCAACACTTATGTCAACTGTACATTAAAACGCATACCTACCACATGTAAACTTTAGGGGTTTTTCTACTCCAGACATTTAAGTCAATGTGACTGCTACCGTTTTGTTGTTCCCCTGGTGCAGTAAGAGAGTGGGGGCTTCACTCTGCCTTCAAGAGATTTCTGAAGAGCGGCATGGAGAAAGGCAACTGTAAAGAAGATGAGGCAGGCTTCACTTCACAGGGCTGAGAGCACAGCAGGAAGTCTGGGTGATGTGCTCTGTGGTGGGGGTTGGGGTCCTACTGCCCAAGGGGATGCTAGCAGGCAGGGCGGAGGGACAAAAGCATCCCTCGGGGGTGCCCACAGAGCATGGCTGCCCAGGCACCCACTCTAAGTCTTCCTTTACCCAGAGTGGGAGCTGTGTTGGCTCAATGCTGGACTCAGAGGAAAGAGAATGATATGGAAGAGGGCGGTGGCTCTACCAGAAGGTTCTAGAAAAACAGTGATGCCCATTAGGAAGGCAATCTAACGCTCATTCTTTCTACTGTACCCTGAATGGAGAACAATGTGCCTGGGATGGTGATGAAATATCACAACGATGTTGGTACCCTGATCGCATCTACCTCACTTAGCCCATCCTTCTTTCCCCTAGGCCAGAGACAGACCAGAGTTAGCCCCGGCGTTATTGTTCGTGTGCCCATTTAACCACATAATACACGGTATAGCCCAATCTGCAAGAATGAGAGGCACCAGTGAATCAATAGAGGAGTTATTTTAGATAAGTGAGGAGGAAATAGAGAGGAATTGCCAGTTCAATATCCCTCTGGTCCTAGGCTAGCTGTTTTATAGACTGCGATCCATTTAAGCCTCACAGAACGCAGCCAGCCAGGGTTATCAGATTCCCGGGAGAAGCCAAGCACTGCCTACAACCTTCAAAATCTCTTAAAAATCCATTCTCATTTTCATACATTTGGCAGTGGAAGGGAATTGATTTGTGAATAATACATTCTTAGAAAGTGTATTCTCTCTTCCTTTGGCATTAATAAGGATGTGGAATTTTAATTGCGCAAAAATGTAAATTGTCCCGAATTCAAACCCTCTTATAAGACTTCTGAATAGGAATGTAGAACCTTAACAGTGTTAGAAGGCTGACAATCAAGAGGCTATTTTCTAGTTTGCACACTACCCTGGGGGGGGGGGGTGCACTTTTTGAAGCTAGCTTTATCTATCATTACAGCAGATAAAGCTAGCGTACATGAAACATGTAACTGAACATTTTTAGAGGATCTTTGAGCTCAAGTTTATCCATCAGTCAAAAACAGATTGGAGATAAGCTGTTGCGACCCCATTGAAAGACATACATCCAACCTGTGAAACATAATCTAATGGAGGAAAAATGAAGAATAATGTCAAGAATAACAAGTTAAACTTAACAACAGCAAGCTTTATAGAATGAGGAGATTCCAAAATATGCCTCATCTATCAGAGGAAAGAACATTGTACTGATCATCAATAAGCTGGTACCACCATCATATTGCATGATTTTGGCCCAGCTGTCTTCCCTCCCTGAGTCTTTTCCTTTTTAACTCTTTATTATTGAAAGTATTAATATGACCCATTTTTCCCTCCCCCCCCCCCCCCCCCATTATCCCCTTCTAGCCAGCTTTCACGCCAGGCCCTCAGCCTTCACCACCCTATGGTCTGTGTCCATGAGCTATGTATATGTGCATACAAGTTCTTTGGTTGATCTCTTCCCACCCACACACCCCCACCTTCCCTCTGAAATGCAATGGTCTGTTCCAGGCTTCTATGCCTCTGGATCTGTTTTGTTCACCAGTTTATTTTGTTCATTAGATTCCACATATAAGTGAGATCATGTGATACTTGTCTTTCTCTGACTGGCTTTTTTCACTTAGCACAATACCCTCCAGGTCCCTCCATGCTGTCTCAAAGGGTAAGCGGTCCTTCCGTTTTGCTGCTGTGTAGTATTCCATGGTGTGAGTGTACCACAGTTTCTTTACCCACTCATCTACTGATGGGCACTTGGGCTGTGTCCAGACCTTAGCCTCCCTGAGTCTTGGCTTTCTTCCTCGCTGAATGTTTCCTCAGAAGCCTCCTTAACGCTTAGCCTTTGGGGTGCAAGCTCCGCATGCTTTTATGCTAGACCCAGAGCAGACACTTTAATGAGTATGGCTGGTTGTAAAAGTATGGAGATGAGACATCTATTAGGAAACCCTCACTCCTAGGAGGCAGTAATTAACTTAGACAAACTATGATTTATCTAAGTCTACCCTAGTTTCAGGCCAGGTAGTACAGTTCATAACTTCTAGGCAAATTTAGAATATAGTTTGCAAAATACATATTTTTAAAAAATACCCAAAGAATTCCAATCAGGCAATTTAATCAAAATTCAATCTTAAAAAAAGAAGTGAAAAAATAATGAGCAATAAATTCAGCAACATATTTGTGTTTATATGTATGTGTGTGTTTGTATACATATATGTGTATATGTAATGTAATGTATTAACAGATAATTTTATATTCTACTAACTCATTGTTATATGTTTGCTGAATAAATTGTGAGATTTTTAAACTTACTCAAAGTCAATTTTTTTTCTGAAAGTTCAATTAGGTATCCACATCCCTAAGTATACGAATGCCATAAGTGGTATTCAGTAAGTACCATAAATAAAAGACTCAGCCGAAACCAGTTTGGCTCAGTGGATAGAGCGTCGGCCTGCAGACTGAAAGGTCCCAGGTTCAATTCCGGTCCGGGGCATGTACATTGGTTACGAGCAAATCCCCAGTAGAGGGTGTGCAGGGAGGCAGCTGGTCGATGATTCTCTCTCATCTATGTTCCTAGCTCTCTATCCCTCTCCCTTCCTCTCTGTGAAAAATCAATAAAATATATTTTATAAATAAATAAATAAATAAATAAATAAATGAATGAATGAATGAATGAATGAATGACTCTACATATTCTGGAGAATTTCCAGTTGTGGTCGGATTCATTTCAGCCAAACCCAAAGGAGGTGTGAGACTAGAACAGTGAGCAGTCTCATTGGGGAGGAGCATCACTGGGCTCAGTTCCTCACATTTCCCTGAATCTGCACCCCCTGCCAGGCTCTCTCCAATGCAGAGTGCCCTGTTCTTAAAGGAACAGCTGGCCTGGAAGACATAACAATGACCAGTCACTGTGTGCCCAGTAACTGAGCCCCAAATCATAGGAAGCAAAGTGGGTCATTTCAAAGGGTGGAGTAAACCATTTCACAGTCGTGGAAGGGGTTTTAACACTCAAAGCAATTGTTTAAACAACCAAACCAAAAAATCACCTTCACTACACCATCAATATCCTCGATCTAACAGATACACATAGATCACACCCAACAACAGCAAAACACACACTCTTTTGGATTGCTTGTGGTACATTTGCCAAGACAGACCACTTACTAAGCCAATAAGAACAGGCATGGATGCATTTAAAAAGATTGAAATATAGAGAATGTGCTCTCTGACCACAGAGGCACTGAATTATAAGTTGATGGAAATAAGGCAACTCCAAATATTTTTACATTAAACATATTGTAAATAAGTTATGAGTGAAAATAACAATAGTAACTAGAAATATTTCTAACTAAATGATACCAATAATGTAACACAAACGTATCTGTGGGATGCAGCTAAACACTTCCCATTTTACAGAAAAAGAACAAGGATTTCCTAAATAACATATAATAGTTAACAAAAAAATCACATACCTGAGAATTGTTATGGCTGTGACCTGAACCCTAACATGTGAGGCTCTCCAGAGTCTTGTGTGCTCTTTACTGTCTGGAGCCTGGAATCATATCAGTAACAGTGACATATACACACATGCACATATGTGCATATATGTTAAGAAAGCATGATAAATGAACATGTTCTTCAAAAATTGCAGGACCATCATAATTATAGTGTCACAGACTAACTCAAGACCAAAAGTAACTTAAGTAATCATCTGGCCTCAATCCTTCCTTTTATAAAGACTGAAAATTGCAAGGGAAGCATTTGCCAGTGTTTATGCACTCACTCACTAACAAGGCCTCAATTAGAATTCAGTTCCTTAAACTCCGCAAGTGTGCACTGTCTTATTTTAGTAAACTCCCACCCCGCATTAGAATGGGTTTGGAAGATGCACTGGAGACTCCTGCAAACTCAGAGGGACTTGTGATGTGTTACTTTGTAATGTTAAATGGCCTCCCTTTACCCTGATATTTAAAATTTTCTTTGCCCTTTTTCTCACAGAAGTTGTGTTATTTCTCTTAATATCCAACAGCCAGAAATCACTGCTGCTTTACAAACAACCCCTCCAGTGAGCTCTACCCAAATCTACAGGCAGTAATCTGCTGTAAATGAAAACCAGGTCGCCGAGACAGAATTCTCTGCGGAGGGAGAGCAAACAGGCGCGTCTGAAGGCCCAGCGAGCTCAGGGGGAACTAATGCGCTCGGCTGACTCCTATCTTTCTCTCCCAGCCGTTCTCCTACAACGCCCTGGTTCAGTGCTCTGCAGTAGTGAGGGGTCTGGGGAAGCAGCTCGGAATAGCAACGCCTTACCCTGAAGAGAGGTTGGCATTTTTCAAAAGGTTTCAGAAATGGAAAATGTTCAGAGATGATCTCATTGTGAAAGAAACTGTAGTCATCTCTTTAACCTTAAAATAAATACAAATATTGACCAAAATGTTAAAACTAAATTTAGTTTAGCCCTGGCCAGTGTGGCTCCATTGAAGTGTCATCCCATGCGCCACAAGGTCATGGGTTCAATCCCAGGTCAGGGCACGTAACCAGGTTTCCAGTTCCATTCTCCATCAGGGGGCATATGGGAGGCAATTCTCTCACGTCAATGTTTCTCTCTCCCTCCCTCTCTCCCTTCCTTCCTCTCTTTCTCTCTCTTGAAAATAAATTTTAAAAAATTCTAAATTTGGTATAATCCCAACTTTTAGAGCAATTAATACTGAGCTGCAAATCTTTTCCCTCCAACAGATTAATTTATAAATTACTTATAGACTAAAGACTTCTGAGAATGAGTTTAAGTACAGTGTAAATATTTTTTCTTAATGACCAAAACTGTCTATATAAAATTTCATAAGTAGGTTTAGTTTCAATTGTTTTCATGCCAACGATTATACAACTGGATGCATACCCTCATCCAGTCCATCTGCCATTCAATATGTTTTGAACACCTAGCTATGTCTGTAACACTGCCAGCTTCAGAATATACAAATATTAATGAGATACAATGCTTGTATTTGTGCACTATAGTATTTTATTCTCAGAACAGCCTGATGAAATAGGAAGTGCATTTATTTTTGTTAACATAACATTTATATGTATATAAAAGCCTAATATGCAGTGTCCCCTCAGGAGTTCCACCAACTGAGAGGTCAATCGCTCACTATGACATGCGCTGACCACCAGGGGGAAGCACAGAACAAAGGAAGGCCCAGGTCAGCAGCCAGCAGCTGAGGAAGAGAGGTGGTAGCCTGCAGCTGGCAGCTGGCAGCTGATAGGGACCCTACCCGTGCACAAATTTCATTCACTGGGCCTCTAATAACAGAGATAAAGCAACTGTGTCCAGACACAGTAATAGCAGTGAATTTCCTAAATCCCATCTCTCACCTCGTCAGTTGCAGAACCTGAAATGCATCTTTTATTCTGACTTCCAATTTTCACTTTATTTCTACTCTACCAGAGGTTGGCATATTTCCACATCAACATCAACATCCCTTGAGCTGTAATTATACAACTGGATGCATACCCTCATCCAGTCCATCTTTCAGAAGTACTCCGAAGAATCCCTGGTCATTTTCTAAAACTAGTGCTTTCCGCAGATCTCTGTGAGAATAGAAATGTTCCATATTTGCATTGTCAAGTACAGCATCAAGCAGCAACAAGTGGCAGGTAAGCATTTGAAAATGAGGCTAGTCTACCTGAGGAAGAATTTTTAATTGTATGAATTTTAATTATTTTATATGTATATTTAGGTAACCACAAGTGGCCTAGTGTGTGTCCTAATGGGCAGCACAGGGAAAAAAAAATCACTCTCACTTAAAGAATCATAGCTAAGCCTGACCAATGTAGCTCAGTGGTTGAGCATCCACCCATGAACCAGGAGATCACAGTTCCATTCCCAGTCAGGGCACATGCTTGGGTTCAGGCTGATCCCCAGTGGGGGTCATACAGAAGGCAGCTGATCCATGATTCTTTCTTATCATTGATGTTTCTATTTCCCTCTCTCTCTTCATTCCTCTCTCCAAAATCAATAAAAATATTTTTAAAACAGAATCATAGCTAAGAGGGGAAAGCATATGATTTTATACAAAACAATAGAATGCATTGTAGCATAGACTAAACATTTTGCATCAATTTTTTAACTTTAAAACCAGAACTTCCAAACAAGTTCTCATGGGCTGCTGCTTGAAATAGTCTCCAGATCTCTGAGAATTATCCTTTGACCGTTTGGACACTGGGATTGAAATGCTTGAAAATTTGAATAAAATAAGGGTTAGAGTTCCTATGTATGAATTATACTCTCTGATTCTCCATAATTTACAGAAAAGAAGAAGTATACTTAGAAATCCTAGCATTAAAGATGAATTGTGTCAAAATAAGTGGGAGCAGAGCAAAAGCTACACCATATCTAGTTGAGCGATCTTATGTTTTGGAAGAATAATGTCTAGCTCAAAGAAGTTATTGACTTCTCGTCTGTAAATAGCTGGTAAGTTTCAAAGTCAAGTTGAGAGGTCAGGTCTGCACACTTAGAGGCCACAACTCTTTAAATTATCCCTAGCGCTTGACTGACCTGAACTTGTCACTCTAGTTAAGCTTATCAATACATCTTTCAAAAAATGAAAAGGCATTTTTTCAGTCATTCTTTCTGTTATATATTATGTCAAGTAAGTACAGTAATAAGGAACATTTAAAATTTGAAAAAACAGGCACATTAAATTGGAGGATACAAAATCAACATACAAAAATCAGTTAAATTTCCCTGTATTAACAATAAACTATCCTACAAGGAAATAAAAAAGACAATGCCCTTTAAGATATTCCCAAAGCAAACAAAATACTTATCAATAAATTTAACCAATAAAATTAACCAACTTTGACAGATCTATATACTGATTAAGTAATTTGAAGAACTGACTAAATAAATTGAAGATGACAAATAAATAGACATCCTGTGTTCATGGACTGGTAGACTTAATGTTATTAAAATGTTCATGCTCTATGTAACAAACTATAGATTCAATGCAATATTTATCAAAATACCAATATAATTTTATATAAATAGTAAAAAAACAACCTAAAGTTCATAGGAAAGTAAAAATATGCCTCAAATATTTAAATCAGCCTTGAAAAAGAACAATGCTGGAGGCATCACACTCCCTAATTTCAAAATATATTACAAAGTTCTGGTTATTAAAGCAGTATTGGTCCTGCGTAGACCCACATAGAGACCAGAGAAACAGAATGGAGAGCCCAGGAATAAACAGACATATGCAGCTAACTGATCTTGAACAAGGGTGCCAAGAATGCAGAATGGGGAACAAATAGTCTCTTCAATAACAGTTTTGGGAAAATTGGATATACACATACAAAAAAATCACATGGGACCCTTATCTCACACTTTGTACAAAAATCAATTCGACCTGGATTAAATATTAAAACTTAAGATCCAAAGTATAAAACTTCTAGAAGAAAGCATAAGAAAACTTCTTGATATTAGTACTGCCAGTAATTTCTTAGATATGATACCAAAATTACAAGTAATAAAAGCAAAAATAGACAAGTAGGACTATCAAACTTCTGTACAGCAAAGGAAACAAATGACAGAGTAAAAAGAAAACCTACTAAATAAGACAAAACATTTGCAAATTATATCTCTGATAAGAGGTTAAATCAAAATAGATAAGGATTGTACAACTCAGTAGCAAAACACAAAACACAATTAAAAATGGACAAAGAGGAGTCCTAAAATTTAACAGCAACAAGAACTAACAAAAACAACAACCATTTAAAGAGCAGACAAAGGACTCAAATAGTCATTTCTCCAAAAAAGATAAGATATTCAAGATATTCAATAGCACTAGTCGTCAGAAAAATGCAAATAAAACTTATAATAAGATAGTCTTCATACCCATTAGGAAGGCTACCATTAAAAATAAGTAAATAAGCAAACAAATATAACAACTGTTGGTGTGAAGATATGGATAAATTCAAGTCCTTATGTACTGTTGATGTACTATAAAATGGTACAGCTGTATTATAAAACAATATAGTAATTCATTAAAAATAAAATATCTCAATCCAGCAATTCCATGTTTGGAATATACCAAAATAATTGCCAGCAGGGTCCTGAAGAGATATTTGTACACCCATGTTGATAGCAGTATTATTCACAACAAATAAAATGTGGAAACAACCCAAATACCCATGGATGCATGAATGGATAAAAATATGCAACATATACATACAATGGGATATGATTCACCCTTAAGAAAAGAAATCCTGACACATGCTACAACATGGATGAATACTGAGAACATTATTCTAAATCTAACAAACTTGCCATATACAAAAACCATATGATTCCAACCAAAACCATTGAGACAGAATGTAGTTTAAAGCTGGACTAGGACTGGGGGGAGAGGGAATGAGGAGTTAACAAAAATGTGGAATATTAGTCAGCCTTAAAAAGAAGGAAATCCTGCCAGGCTGGTGTGGCTCAGTGGTTGAGTGTCAACCTTTGAACCAGCAGGTCATGGTTTGATTTCCAGTCAGGGCACATGCTCATGTTGTGGGCTTGATCCCCA
The DNA here is from genome assembly GCF_014108245.1 of Pipistrellus kuhlii. NCBI lineage: Eukaryota > Metazoa > Chordata > Mammalia > Chiroptera > Vespertilionidae > Pipistrellus > Pipistrellus kuhlii. The sequence goes on from NW_023425438.1 coordinate 1,066,696, forward strand.
GTGTGGGGCATTCAGGAGACATCCAGTCAATAATTCTCTCTCATCGTTGATATTTCTATCTCTCTCCCTCTCCCTTCCCCGCTGAAATCAATACAAATATTAAAAAAAAAGAAAAGAAGGAATTTCTGCCACTTTAACAACATGGATGAGCCTGGGAGCCATTATGCTAAGCGAAACAAGCAGTTACAGAAGGATAAGTGATTCTACTTAAATGAGGTATCAAAAAATAGTCAAAATGAGAAACAGAGTAGAAAGGAACTGGGGGGAGGAGATGAGGAGTTGATGATCAATAAGTATGAAGTTCCTGTTAAGCAAGGTGTTAAGCTCGAGACCTCTGCTGTGCACCATTGAGCCTCTAGTTAAAATGCTGCACTGCACACTTAAGAACTTACTAGGAGTGTAGGTCTCATGTTAAATGTCTCGCCACAATAAAATAAATAAATAAATAAATAAATAAATAAATAAATAAATAAATAAAATGTGAAAGAAAGGTGGTGCTTGAAATGTCCTCCCTGCCCCTAAGCAGACAGACCTGTGTTGTATGTAGATAACTTAACTCATGACCTGAAACGTCCTGCTTCTGTCTGTCACTGTGGGGAGGTTAGAAGTCTCATTAGCACTCAGGGAAGACTTGTGAGATCTCCTGATGGACTATTTTATGGCATCTCTGCAGACCTACAATGAAATGAAGTGATCATTAGCAGATGTCATCAGCCTCATTTGGAAACAGGTACCATGTTGTTGAAATTGTTTCCATTGATCGGCATGAGACTCCAGGGCATTACCTTGGATTCTTGAGATAATGTTCTTCCTCAGGATTACCATAGTAGCTGTTCCTGGGATGTAGGATTTACAGCTAAGGGCATGTTCCACTGTGGATAGGCAGGTTTTTAAAACTCAACTATCATCACTACAGATGTCTACAGTGTCAATGTCATGAGAAAGAGATGATGAACATGTGTAAAGTTCTCTCTCTCTAAAAGGAGGGAATGGATAATCTGGTTCCTAGGCCAATTGTTCCTTTGACTTCTTATACAAATCCAGGCACCAGTGTTTATAATCTCTAGTCATTAGGATAAAATTAAATATTGTCCATTTTCCTCTCTCCAGTATTTCTCTTTAGGCTGACAAACCAAAAAACTGGAAGTACTCATCGTTATCTGAGCTAACACAAATGACAAGGTTGTGAAGTCAGATTCAAACACATCAGAGATCTTATCTAGCATTAAATGTTCCTAATAATCTCAAGGATATGGGCAACAAAGAAGCTCTGACAAAGCAGAGTCCTGAGACTAGACAGGACTAGTCTAGACAGGATCTCCAAGTGGGGATTAAAGGCTATTACCGAGCATGGTAACGAGCCTTTATGCTAAGAGGCATCTCCACTTCATACCCCAAAGAGTTCTATTGCTTATGTGACTTTGTCCGGGGAGCTGTGCCTCTTCAGTTCTGAGTTTATTCACGATGTGCCGTCCTTTGTACAGAAAATCCTACTGAGGGCATTTGCTAGACAAAGCCTGTTCCTTTAAGCAAATAGTGTTAATCTATTTTACTGCAGGCACAGTTGACAGGAAACTAGATTAGGCCACATGCCTTCTTTTGAGTGGGGAGGGAGATTAAGAGAGAGAGAGAGAGAGAGAGAGAGAGAGAGAGAGAGAGAGAGAGAGAGAGAGAGAGAGAGAAAGAGAGAGAGAGAGAGAGAGAGAGAGAGAGAGAGAGAGAGAGAGAGAGAGAGATTTGAAACCTTGCCTTATAATAACACCACGAGAAAAGAGAGAGTTAAACCCTGTATAAATGAGTCAAGATCCACTAAGTGAATTTACCAGGCATGCACCAGACTGGCAATGAGTATCCTGGGAGCACAGAAGGCTACACATTGTCTAACGGGAGAATTAAGTCTTCAGTGACAGGAAAATAGGCTAATACACTCAATTTCCCCTGGCTCATTTTAACCTTATTTGCTAACATATTTGCATGGTCTTTTTTTTATAGAAACACTAGAACAAAGTTATATGAAAGAGAAAGAAAAGTAAAAGAAAGTAAATTCTAGGGGAAACATTCTAACCACATAGTCACAACACTAGAGGAAAAAGAACGAAAGTATCAGAATCAGAGAAATAATAAGGATTACTAGACTATACAAGGAGATTTCCGTGTTACATACTGTGAAACGATTAGTGTTGTAGGAGCATTCTGTGTTCTAAGCTCTTTACCTGCAGTAAATCATTTACTCCTCACAAGAGCCACAGGAGACAATTACTATGCATCTCCCCATTTCACAGATGAACACAATGAGGCATAGAGAATTGAAACCCACCAAATTCATCCAACTACTAATTGTTGGTGCAGGATGCTTTATCAGGACATTTAAGTGGCTCATGGAGAATACACATGATTTGTGGACTAATGCTTTATTATCTTTTAATTGACATTAGAGATGATAAATAGAAAAATGTGCCAAGAGAAGTTATCAGTTGAGTTCCAGCTGGTCTATGTGCTCAGTGTGTGACTGGATTAATTATCTCATCAATTCTCCAAGTTCTCATTCCAAAATTATACTTGAGCCTCTTTGACATGCTCCATATGAAGTGACATACAATATTAAGGTGTTGTGGGTTACAAATGTATTCCTTTCCCTTCATTTTCTTATAAAAGGGACTCTTTGATCTGAGATCTATGGATGTATTTTGTGAATGCTATGAAATTCTATAAAAAATGCATGTATTTCCACTTATCTGATGAAAAGGGCCATTCTGGGCAAAGGAATCTTTATAATCAAAAGATTTCAAAGGAAAAAGGAAATAAAAGAAATACTACCCTGCAGAATTATATTAAAACTAGTGGCCCAGTGCACAGATTTGTGCACATTGAAAGAAAATCAATTAGAAGAAACATTTTAATATCACTATTCTCCATGTCACTTTCTTTCAGCTTCAGAGATACCTTGTGCCAATAGTTGGTCTTCAGACATATTCTGTTGACAACACTGCTTTCTTTTAGCTTCAGAATGTCAACAAAAACAATCAAATTCATTATCAACAATGACAGATTGAGCGAGAGCTTTATATACAGTGCACATGCGAGAGTCAATATTTATTTTTAAATTGCCAGTGTGCATCATGGGTACTGGCCGGTTGGTCAGATGGTCGGATGGACATATGGTTGGTCACTTAGCCTTTTATCTATATAGATTAAGGTATATGACAAAGTACTCAGAAAACAAATTATCAGAAACAGTCTAGCAATATTGTATTTACCTTCATGGGAAATAATTTTAGGTGTGAAATAATGACATGATGGATTCTAAGCTATGATTATTACTTCAGTACAATTTTTATTTAAGCCTGCATCTCTATCATCTGTGAGAGAGAAAAAGAAAAAAAGAGATTGAGAGAGAGAAAACATCCCATTGAGAATGGTTTTCAAGTTCTTAGACTCAAGCAAAAATATTCTATTTTAGACCTAATTGGCAGGGTCCTGTGTTATTCGGGGAGATGATGCCCTGCATTGGATGCTCTACACACATAAAGAAATACATGCATGCAACTGTCATTTCTAGTATACATCAGATATAATAAAAACGGCCCTGTGTCATGGGAAAGAGAGCAGAGTGTGCCATTTCCTGTGGCCTTTCTATCCCCAGCTGGCCACAAGCACCCTTATTTCACACTCAGCTGCTGTGGGCCCGGGAGGACTGAGAAGAAAATGACAGCATCAGTGTGCACTGCATCCAGGCATCCAGCATAGGTGCCCTTTGCTAGGGAAGGTGAAGCAGGGTTAGAATCTCCTCTCTTTTGGGGATGAAATCATCAGAATGAAATCTTTCCCACAATAGCAATGCCCTGGACATTCTCTTTAGTGAAGAGCCATTTCTTCCTGGAGATTCTTCTCTCTTTTTTTTTTTTTAATAATATATTTTTTATTAAATTATTATTTTTGTACATATACCAATGCGCCCCCTCCCGTACATACCCTCCCTCCGCAGAGTTTTGTGTCCATTGGTTGTACTTATATGCATGTATACAAGTCCTTCGGTTGATGAGGAGATACCTAAAAGCATCTAAAGAACTGGAATTTGGAAATGAGTCAGGATAAAGAAAATGAGAGATGAATCATGTAACACATTAACCAACTGATAAAGATTCCGGAAAGGACAGAAGGATGGCCCAGGTTGAAAACCTGCTCTGTGACCCACCGGCCTTCGAAGCCAAAGCAGCATTCAACATAAATCTAAAGGCGAAGAGGCCGGAGAGTGCCTCCCAGCCAGCAGCTCACAGACTTAAGCTGTGGACGCTGTGCCACAAACTGGTTTTCAATGGCAGAGCGATTTCTGTTTTCCCCTAAGGAGACCTATATTACTTTCCAATATAAAAAAACAAAGAGGAAATGCATTCTCCTAATAGAGTGCAAAAATAGCCACGGCATTCCAAGAGATCACCCCCATGCTTGCCCTCCCCTCCAACCCTCTTAGTAAGCTTCATGGAATCTTTGGTTTCTCTGAACACAGTTTTGAAATCACCCATTTAGTCCCAAGTTTTCCCCCCAGTTGTTATGGATCCAACGGCTGATTGAGAAAAATCTAGATTTCAGCATCCCTTGTACATAATTCCTGGCCAAAGGCTATGCAGCCTCTGTTTCAAGGCTAACAACACAATAGTCCATACATTTCCATTACTGTGAAGTTCTCATCACTGGATAGTTACAACATGGAGTTTAAATCATTATCTAAGCCACAACCCTAAATTCTATCTTCTGGAGGGAAAAGTGTATATTTGTTCCCCAAAATTTAAAATTTTTAAGTTCTAGAATTCTTCCTAGAATCATTTTTATTTTGGCCCCATCCCTCTGAATTAGCTTCATTTTGATTGTATCTCATTTAAATGTGTCATCAAGAAGCACAGAAATAGTATCCCACCCACATTCTGTAATCTTTGCCCATATCATTTTAAATAGGGTATCGAGGGCCATATCAATACTTAAAAATGTGAAGAATTTAACAATGTATTACATGGGTACCTGCCATTATATCTCCCCTTTTATTATGAAGTCCTCTCCACATCATTTTATTTACTTCTACTTCAGTCCTCTGTGGATAGGTAATGGATAGTATCGGCATTTTCCACATTAAAAAAAAACACACAACAACAAAAACTGTTCAAAGTAGTGAAGCCACTATAGCAACAATTAGACAGCGACAAGTAGAGACAGAATCTGCATGCCCCACCCCCAGGCTGTCAGTCCAGGTGAGTAGACATCAAACAGATGGTATTTGCTAAATTAACGAGATTCCATGCAGTGTGGCAGGAGGTATTGCAGAGGGTGTTACGTGACACAGAATAAGAAGTTGTAAAACACATACTTGTTGTTCACTGAGTGGGGGGAAGGGGTGACAGATTTCACTCTGGGCTTGACAGTATGAGGAACTGTGCAGACCCTGATCCCTCAGGAAATGGGTATGATTTTTTTGTTTTACTAAACAGTTCTCCTTGTAAACCCACGTTTGGGCAGGAGAAAGGAATTCTGGCCTTTCTGCTCTGGAACCCAAGCAGAGTGTCAGGGTTATAGAAGAGGCCCATAAGGATTTACTGTACTGAACTGCTTCCAACACCAGCCATTGCACACCATTTGTTTATAGTGCCCTACGATCATACTGTCTGTGTGCCAGTGTGTGTTTGTGCGTGTACCTGTGCACAGGCTGTATACACACAAGGATGATACTGTAAGTTAACAAGTCCTTGAAGCCATGATCTCAGTCCATTATCTGCTATCAACATTGCAGGACACTAGTCACAGTTAATGTCACAAAGGGTCACTGGAATCTGGCCATCATTTGAGAGACTTATTTGCCACCTGGGGAGGAAACAATTTGGACAGGCGAAGGTGATGTGGACACTGGCGCTGGGAGGCCTTTGTTGGAAAGACGGGCCCATTCATTGAAGCCACACTTCCAAGGCATGTGCTCTGTCAGTCCACCAGAGGCAACCGGGAATGTTGGAGAAAGCAACTGAAAAGATTTCCCCACAAAGCAGGGTAAACTCAAATTAGTCGCACCCACTTTTTATGGCTTCATCATGCCTATCTGTAAAAAAGCATGGCCCATTAGAGATGAAAATAGTTAAGTTATAGAGCAAAGGAGCATTAATCAAATATTCCAAAAATGAAAGCAAAATCTCTGAGCTTTAATTTATTTACAGCATGAATAATTTAATATCCACCTCAGATTTAATTACAAGCCATGGTCAATTAACTAATTTAGTAACAATGTGTAAATAATGGATAATTTTGTTGGCCTAGATGAAACTTGAAGAATTCCTATAATATTAAAAAGATTATGTGTAAAGGGATTGTTTCCCCAAATATTTGAAAATGAAACAGAATAATATTATGAGAATTCAGAAGATATTTTTTTTCTTTTCAACTTTATGGCTATGGTTAACAATGACTATATCATGGGATGTACTAAACATTCTGGAAGAAGTTACCAATGAAACCATTTATCTATATTACATTTTATATATTATTCTCAATATGCATAATAATGGAAGCCAATAGAAAGGCTTATGAAAAGCACTGTTCTGAGAGCTTTTCATTATAAATTCAGTAAATTCCTACCACAACACTTTAAGGTAAATGCCGTTCTAATTTTTAGTTTGCACGTTGGAAACTGAGGCACAGGGCTGCTATGAACACGCCCACTTTCACAGAATAAATAGCAGAAAATCGGACTCTGTGTTCTGTCCTCAAAACTGCTGGACTTGATGTGAAGCAGCCCAACAGGCTTCCTAGCACAGAAATACTAACAATAAGAGAGAAATGATGATATGCTAATCCACATTAAGAGAGACATTAACGTAGGCAGTTACCATAATGGGTAATTATGCCTCTAATGGAAAACTAATCTGTCAATTGGGTAGTTTCATTCCTTCCCAAGAGGCACTCTGGGCTCTTGGGAGGAATCTCTGCTCCGTGGAGTGTGACTCTCTGACCTCTAAGTAACTCAGGCGCTCATCTCCTTGTCCCTTTATGCCCACAGCGATGAACAGTGCGGCCTCTGCAGCAGGCAGTGTATCAGGAAGTGTAGTGGCCGCAATTGGAAACCTGGCTTTCTCTCTCGGTCATTTGGAGACCTACTGCGATCCTCTGTGCACTGCAGCTTTGTTCTGCTGAGCGGGGACAATGCCCAATTGATAGGTACAAAATGACATGAGTCAGACATGGGTCTGGTTGAATCCATTTTAGTTTGCTGTTCAAAATCATTAACTTTTCTTCTCACGCAATGGGAATAGTGGGGAAAGAAAAACAATGGTGTTGCTTTACTCTCTAAATATGACAAGTACTAGGATGAGAAAGTTACAGAATGCAATCATGTGCTACAAGAGGACAGTTGTCATGGAATTTTTATCATTTCGATTTTCAGTATATTTTCTGTTACCTGGTTTATCCACTGGCTCCCTATTAGTTGGTTTAGTTTTTATCCTTCTAAAATGAATACTTAATCTCATTCAGAAAAAAAAAAATCAGTGAGTTGCTACCAAAAAAAAAGGAAATGCTTATTAAATGCTTATTCGAATCAAAGCTTTGAAGCAGAATTTAGTTAATTTGTGAGTTAATTATTTTTTCCCTTCTATGCTACCCCACAGGGCACTTTATAACCAAGAGCTCAGGATTCTGTGGAACCTTTTTTCGGTCCTTAATAAGTAAATATATTTCTCATGCTCTCAATATAACTGTAGCTAAGAGCAGTTTGCCCAGCTTCTCCCTCTAATAACTTGCGTCTGAACAAACTAATCCCAACATATCTCTTGGTAGCATCCTTGAGTCCTAGGGGAACTCTTAATGAGAAGCTTCTGCTTTCCTGCTGAGAACACCTGTGTGCACCATACAACTGCGAGGCCTCTAAAGACTGTGCTGCATGTTCAATTCCATTTCTCCACCGAGTACACTTATTTACCTGATGCTTTTGCTGGGATGGTAAGTAGAAACTCAGATACCACGTATTTCCCCATAAAAGCATTTCACTGTGGCCAATATCACTTATAGGGAGCCTTGTTCAAGAAAATAAAAAATGTACACAGACACCTATAGGTACAGATGTTGGCATAAGCTACACAGAGAGAATGGAAATTACAAATGTCTGTCCTTTCTTCTAGAAAATGTGCTCTTGGCTTTTGCCCTTTTCTGAAAAGGACGATATTTATATCTCGGTCAATGGCTATATTCAACAAGAAACCGAATTAGACTCTAGTACTTGCTACTAAAGGGGCTCATGCCAACAGGAAATTGTAAATGAATCATTCATTTTTTAATAGACTCAGAAATATGGGCTTTGGAATGGGAACTCTTGGGTACATTTCACATTGTCATACAGTAAATGTTTAAACTTAGCAACTTGTTCAAACTGCATAAATATCAACTTTGTGATTTAAAAAGGAGCATAATGCTTTCAAATTTCTTTGTTGTAAAGATAAATTAGATGGGTCTGCTGTTCGGTCTGTTTAATATATATTTTTATTTATTTCAGAGAGGAAGGGAAAGGGAGAGAGAAATAGAAACATCCATGATGAGAGAGAATCATTGATCAGCTGACTCCTGCACGCCTCCCACTGAGGATGGAGCCCGCAATCCGGGCAGGTGCTCTGACTGGGAATCAAACCGTGACCTCCTGGTTCATAGGAAATGATCAACTGCTGAGCCACACATTTTAAATTTTTAATGTTGACACTATTGTAGGTTTCCCCTATTTTCCCCCATCTGCCCACCTCCACCCACTCCTACTTTCCCCTGCATCAACTTTACAAACTATTGCCAGTGTCCATGGAGTATGCATATATGTTCTTTAGGGGGAAAAAATGGAGGATTCACACTATCTGATTTTTAAGATGTATTAGAATATTACACAGTATAAGCATAAGTATTAACATATAAAATAATGAATGGTGGGATAAATCCACACATAAAGGGTCTATGATCTTCCAAAGGTTATTAAAGATAATTCTTTCAACAAATGTCATGAGACAATGGTACATTATATGATTTTCCCTGCAAATAATGAAATTATGCAAAAAATATTTAGATTATAATTCAATGTTTACAATAAACATAATTCTAAATGTCCTTTGGTCAAAGAAAAATATCTTCATTGGGATTAAAATATTAATTTCAACCTTAATATAAATCCCCTGGTAGTGATATGGAGAGATGTTTTAAGGGAAAATATTTAAAGAAAAGCCTGATTTGAGAAAAGGGGAATTTTTTCTGAAGATTGTACAAATGAAAAAAAAAAAAAGTCTTAGGTATATAGATATTTGTGAAACGGGCCTGGCTTTCCTCTTGACTGGTATAACGATGAAGAGGTTAGAATGAAGACACCTCTGAAAAGGAGGCAGCTTAGTCTTCCAGGCTCAAAAGGCATTTGATTGATAGATAAAAGCATCCAGATCATTCCTCCACTGGCACATAATTAAGTATCTAGTGTACTTAGGAGAAAAGAGTGTTTTTTTGTTCCCTGAATAGGTTGCACACTGTGTAACCACAGTGATTCACTTAATCCATCTCTATTTCAGTTTCTCCTTCTCACTACCATTAGGATAATGGGCTTTGAGTGTCAAAAGATTGTGTCTAAGTTCAGTGGCACTGCAGGTGAAAAAGACTCAGAGGCCTCAGAGGAAAACTATCACGTCCATAAGCACTAGTCATCTGTATGAACTTCTCATGTGTGCCTGCAAGTAAAAGCAATGAGCTTTTGTTGTAAAGAATACTATGAATTCACAGAAACCAAAAACACCCTGTTTTTGTTCTTGCAATGTCTAAAAAAGAATCTCTAGACACTAAGAAAAAGCCCATCGAAAACGAATAATGAGGGTAGAGAAGCCTGTCTGATAAGGGGTAATATATAGAGAGAGATTTTAAAGTTCTGTAGGGATCTTCATATATTTTGTAAAATACCTATATCTACATACCTATACTTTACCTATATATTTACATATAATTTCCCAGTGCATGGAATTCGTTGCACTGGTAGGGTCCCTAGTGGCTGCTGCCTAAGTATTCCCTACCTTCCTCTGGCCAGCCCCGCCCCCTGGTCAAACTCCTGGTTGAGGGGACAATTTGCATACTATGTTTTTATTATATAATATTAATATTGGGTGGAAAATAAAACTAGATTATAAAAATTAAACTTTCTTTTTAATAGAAAAAGAACATCTACAAAATGCATGGGAAGGAGTTAGTGAGCTTATCAGGACTTATCTCAAACTCAGCTCTCTATCTTTACCTGGCCATTCATAGATGCTCAGTAATCATCTGTTTAAAAATGAATCAATGAATAAACTCACATGCATTATTAACACAACAGTCATTAATCATAACTTTCAGGACAAGATGAAATTCCTAAAATTCCATACAGAGAACAAGCACTTAATATAAGGCATTGCTGGAAGTCCCTTAAATTTCCTACTTACTGGTTAGAAGTTATACTTCTATGGTAGCTACTTAAATAAGTAATCAAGTAAAGAGAGGGGAAGGATAGGAAAGCATGAACCAAAAGAAATCGAATCAGTCCCATGGAATCAAGAGGCAAGAATATCCTAGAACAATATACTTAGAAAATATTAATATTTCTACAAACCATCAAAATTCTTGTTTAACGTTCAGCAATAGCTAATGTGTATCTAAGTATCCAAGCTTAGAAAATGATGGACTACAGCCCTACTTATTTTTGTTCCTTCTATAAAATTCACATATTTCTTAGAGGAATCATACTGACAACATAGACTTTATTAGAACTAGAGGCCTGGTGCACAAAATTCGTGCATGGGGTGGGGGTGGGGGTCTCTTAGCCCAGCATACACCCTCTCTATTCCAGGACCCCTGCGGGATCAGGCCTAAACCGGTAGTTGGACATCCCCTTCACAATCTGGGCCTGCTGGCACTTAACCGCTCACCTGCCTGCCTGATCACCCCTAACTACTCTACCTGCCTGCCTGGTCACCTCTAACTGCTCTCCCCTGCTGGCCTGGTGCCCCTAACTGCCTGTGCCTTGACCCCCACCATCATGGCTTTCTCTGGAAGGATGTCCAGATGGATGTCTGAGAGATGTCTGGAAGATGCCTGGTCTAATTAGCATATTATCCTTTTATTAGTGTAGGTTGTAATACCATACAAAAGTTTATGAGGCAAACATCTATAAGTAAATTATGAAATATAATCTCTACATTACCAATCCCTGTTATGAACAGTTAAAAGAAACATTTCAGAATGAGAAATCTACATATTACCACCATGCTTTTTTTTTCCTTTCTATAAAATTGAAAAAAAAATTGTCATACCTGATATATATTTTAATCTGACATATATTTCATTAGAAATTCTAATAGGCTTTTACATGATTCACTGGAAATGTTGAAAGTCATTTGCAGAAGATTTAGACTTGGGCTATTATGATTTTTGTTCTTTTTTTTAAACACAGGTTTTCAAAAACTTCCATTCATTGATGTCAAAGATACAGCTTAATCCCTTAAAATTATACTTTATATGTGTTCAGATATTCTTTATTGATGTCCAAAACACCTCCTAACAAAAAAAAAAAAAGTTTTAATCCTTCTTTTTTTTTCTTTTTTTTCTTATAAATAAACATCTCTACATGTATGTCTACTGAATAATATTATTACATGTGCATCTTTGTCATTGAACATAATCACATGGTCTCCTTATTCATAAAAGAAGTTCCATCTCACTGATTAGAATTTCAAACCTCAATTAACAATAACCAAATAATTCCACCTTGAAACAGATTGATGTTATACTCGAAGTTACATTAAAACCATTGCATAACTGTGATAGAAGAAAAAATTCATAGGCTATCTGATTATTTAATTTTTATAGTATTTATACAATCTTCTTTACAATATCACCATTCAATCAGAACACTTAATCACCAGGCTAAAAAATAATAGGAAATCTGGACACTATTTTTTCCTCTTGTAAAGCTGATTCGTTTAGCCAAGGTTTGGAAGTAACCCAAGTGCCCATAAGTAGAAGAATGAATAAAAAAGCTGTAGTACATTTACATAACAAAATACTACTCAGCCATAAAAAAGAAAAACTTACCTTTTGTGACAGCATGGATGGACCTGGAGAGTATCATTCTAAATGAAATAAGCCAATCCAAGAAAAACGAATATGATATGCTCTCACTTAGATGTGAAATCCAATGACCAAAATAAACTAACAAAGTGGAGATAGACTCATGGATACAAACAACAGATCGATAGCTGTTAGAGGGAGAATTTGGGGGCTGGTGGAAGGGTGAGAAGGGTGAATGGAATAAGTAAAGGGGGAAAAAAAAGAAAGACTTATGAACACAGACAATGGTATGGTGACCAGAGAGGGAAGGGGGGCAAGTAGAAGAGGGTAATTGATGGAAGGAGACTTGACTTGGGATCGGTAAACACACAATACAATAGACAAATGATGTATTATAGAATTGTACAATGAAACATATATAATTTTATTAACCAATCCACCACAATAAATTCAATAAATTTTTAAAATAAGTAATATATAAACGTGCACTTTAAACAATATACTGCTATAGCTACAATAAAACACCAGAAAGGAAGATATGCCTGCATTTATGATAGTATTTTTAAGACTAAATTACTATTTATAGGGGTTGATAAGAGACTTAGGAATACTATTAATACATTTGTGTTTGATTTAAAATCAGAACATTTCAAAACGGTCACTCCACTCACTATACATGTCTACTGAATTAATTCTTTGGTGAAATATAAATGTTAAAATGACATTAAGACTATATATCCTCTTAGGTAAAATTTTCACATAATTGTGACAGATTTACAAATTACAAATAAAAAAATAGTGTCTATATACTTCACCTATTGCCACTGTGCTACTTATCTATAAGCATTATCTATGTGTACAGGTGTGTGTGTGTGTGTGTGTTTGTGTGTGTGTTCTACCTCTTCCTAGTTTTAAAATTTAGATGCCACACAGAAACATAAGAAATAAAAAATAAATATTAAATATATTGAAGGAAAGGGGAATGATGGATGGGGATATTAAGTAAGGCCAAATGTAAAGAACACAATTACATAGACATCATAAATATCCTACCCAGTACAAGTGATGTCAAATTCTCTAAAAGTCCTATCAACTGTCAATGATCATTTAAAAGAAACACTATGTCTTAAAGAAAAACAAGACAGAAAAAGGAAACAAAAACTTTAGTTCAGAAAAAGCAAAGCTGCACTTTCATTATGCACAAATGTTTAAGTTGTTTGATTAAAAAACAAATGATAAATCATACTAATTTATTTATACAAATATATTGGTATTGACTAACAAAAACATTACCTTAATTAGACAATACTTTTTCATCTATTCAGCCATTCACTTAAGAAATACATAACAAATGCCTACCGTGGTTCCAGATGCTGCTCTGCACACTAAATATACAGAATATACAGCTTCCACTCTCATGGTACTCCCGTCCTAGGAGGGAGAAAAGCAGACAATAAACCATCAAACCATTGTGTGCCAGAGGTGGTGAGAGGACCTGAAACGGAATAGACCAGGTTAACTAGAAAGAGAATACAAGTATAAGAAATATGCAACTGAGCATACCATTTCACTAGATTGTTAGGGATTGTCTCACTGATAAGAGAGCATTTAAACCAACAGCAGAACTGAGACATGAGAGAAAGAAGCACATACATATTTACTGTATGCTGGTTTAGGCAGAGTTAAAAGTACAGGCAAAGTGACCATAGCACTGTTTGATTTTTGAAGAAATTAGGAGGAGCCCAGATGTGGGGGGTCATGCATGAGAGGGAAAAGGGTAGGTATCATGTCAAAGAGGGCAGGTCCCCAAGGCCATGCCAGAAATGATGCCAGACCCTGGAAGTTCTGAGTAGAGTAGTGGCATCATAACTTCTACATCTAAAAACAATTGCTTTGATGATTTGGCCCCAAAGAAATACAGTTAAGGAAGGAGAGAAATTGTACCACAGGAGCAATGGTGAGTTAAGGGGAGAGAGTTGGAGTTCCTGTGCTACAATCCACAACATGGCAGAAAGAAAATTTAAATGGTAACTAAATACAGCTGAATAGTTATTTCCCACAAATATCTTAAATCTAACTGGTGTGTGTGTGTGTGTGTGTGTGTGTGTGTGTGTGTGTGAGAGAGAGAGAGAGAGAGAGAGAGAGAGAGAGAGAGAGAGAGAGAGAGAGAGAGAATTTGTTGATTCTCCTTTGGGTTGGCATCTAATTGACTAAACCTTAAAGAAATATCAGAATTACGAATACATGTTTTCCTCAAAAAAATCCCTTCCTGAGAAGAAAGCAGCAGGGTCTCCAGGAGCAGCCCGAAGTGAGCGAGCATGTGTTCTGGGGATTCCTTGTAACATTTTACCCCTCAGACTCATCACAAGACTGATCTTCCCTTCCTCTCTGGGACCGGCTGGCGCTGTCACTTCCCTCCTGTTTGATAGGTGTTTCCACACATCTGAGGTGTGATCAGCCAGCTTGGACACAAACAGGCCCTGTCTCCACCCCACCACCACCCGCACGGGCACCCGGAGACAGCTGCAATGATGAGATCTTTAGTCAGAAGACTCTCAGGATTAAATATTTATATACTGGCTAAATGCGGTTTTCTTGACCAAGAGTTAGTTATCACTGCTCCTAAAATCTCTATAATGTGAATTCTTGAAATCTTGGCAAAGTACTGGACTGAAAACTCTGTGTGGCCAGGGTCTCCTCCCCGGGCTCCTCAGGGTCTCACTGTTAACTTCCATGGTGGAAGCCTCACTGGGTCCAGTTGTGTAACGTCCCCAATGACTCCATGAACTACTCAATAGATCTTTAAATACATGTATTTTCTGCTTAAAATTGCAAATATGGATTCTGTTATTTGGATGTAAATATTCTGTTTCCATCTACATTTTACAGACAAAGCTACTCAATTTCAGAATGTGAAGAGGCTAAATCAAGAGAGTTAATTAGGAAATGATTGACATGTGACTTTGAACCAGGGCCCGTGATTGACTCCAAAGGCCTTTTGCATCACCATCCCGGACCTTAGGACTCCAGAACTCACTCACCCCAGAGATGAAAATGTGAACCTTGTGATCAATATCTCTATCTCCCCCCCACCCCCAACTTCATCTCCCTGGTAACTAGCATTCTCTCTGCTACTATGAATTATTTTCAAGATCCCATATACAAATGAGATCATGTGATATTTCTGTGTCAGGCTTATTTCACTTAACATAATGATTCATTTCTTCATTAAATGAGCAGAACTTTGTTGAACACTTATTGTACCAAAACACTGACTTTTCCTGGAAAAGACATTCAACATGCACCCAGGGCCTATCTGCCCTTTCCCAGCTAAGCAACCTTGAGAAAGGTCACCAAATCTCCAAATCCATGTGTCTTAGCTTGATTATTAATAACATTCAAGTTGCTCTTAAAAGTGTCCTGGTTTAGAGGACAAACTATATGATAGCCCTAAGAATTGTTTCTAAAGATAAGTATTTAACAAAATTCCATTAAATTAATGAAGACATAAGGATTTATGAGCTTGCCATGATAGTTAACTCAATCCATCGACAAATAAATGATTGGGGCCGAACAGATATAAAATCAATAGGGAATTCCTCACCTGGGGAGTATTTTTGTTCAATGAACTATGCTCCCTATAAGTGAGATATTTCTTCCCACCCAGAAAGTTTCTTCTGGTAATGCACTCAGAATGCTTTGATCTAGGTATATTTTCTAGGAATATTACACACACGTTTTCAGACACACACACAATGGCCTTGAAGCTAAAAGAATCATTTTGAGATTTTCACTCCAACACCAGGCTACTCCAACTTTTTTCCTATTTATATGTTCAACAACTGTTATTTAGAGCCTTGAGTTGCACATTTGCAATTGACTTTAAAATATAATGATATATTTCTGACTTTGCCATCGAAGTGTCAATCAAAAGGAAAAGTAATTTGTGTTCAGTGCAGCTATGTTTTGACAAGTTGATGATGAATCATCCAAGTTGTATAAATAGGAATTTCTTATTTTTTAAATTAATAATGAGAAGCTCTGTCCCAGTGTATTCATGTGTTTCTCTGTTGGAAGGTTGCAGGGCTCACACAAAGAAGTGGCATTTCTTAAAGGCTGAGAATGAGCAAGCAGACTGGGATAAAAGAGATCTTCTACTGAAATGAATGCAAAATCAGGCTGACTTACATTTGTGTATTTTTCTGGGCTAATATGCTAAAAAAAAAAAATGGCTCTACTTTCTAATGCCAAAATACTTTCTAAATTCACAAGTTGCTCAATTGCTTTGAGTCTACTGTATATTTATAATTTACGTCTTGACGGCTTTCATACTAGACTAGAGGCAGCTTGCCACAGAGATATATGTGTGAATGCAGTTGTGCAAACAGCACAGAGATGTAGTTGTCAATGTAGATATCTACATATCCACAGGAAGTTAAAAGAGGGGAAAGGGAAATAAAGAAAATGTATGAAGAGAAGCAATGATAGCTGTGTCAGAAACCAATCTGAAATTTATTCAGGATTCTCCAGCAGGCAAAATAAAGAAAAGGGAAGAGAGAGCTGATTATGTAGTAAGCAGGTCTCTCAGATGCATTCCAACCGGCTGCCCAGCACAGACCGTACGGAGGCAAATTTGAGTTGTCAATCTGATCTCCAGCCTTCCCTTTAGAAGATGACACTGGTAAGTAAATGAGAATTGATGTTCCCCAAATGATAATAATTTTAACATATATATTTTATTGATTGCAGAGAGGGAGGGAGAAGGGGAGAAAGAGAAACATCAATGACAAGAGAGAATAATCAATCAGCTGTCTCCTGCACACTGCATACTGAAGTCCCAGGCATGTGCTCTTACCTGCAATTCAACCTTGACCTCCTGGTTCATAGGTCAATGCTCAATTACTGATGCTAGCTAGGCCCAAAGTGATAGTAATTTGACACAAAAAAGCCCCTCATCTGTCCTTACAACTGGGCATTTTTTTAGGAAAATCGAACCTCATTTAAAAAATAATTGGGCAATAATAACATTTCAGTGGATTATTTTCAGACCCATTATGTCACTGTCCTACATAGTACTCCATGGGCTGTAAAGTTTGATATAGATGGCAGCTATCATTACTGTCACCAGCAGTGACAATAGAAGGCATGTGGCTGGGAGGATCAGAAGGGAATTGGACACAAGTGGACAACTGTCCAGATGCTAGGGGTCCTCTGAGGCGGCTTTGCTTCTGCACTCTAATTCAACAACATGCCTCAGCACTCGCACGGAAACCCAGATTCTAGCTCACCTCACAATGAGTATTTCACTAAAACCTTCAGCTCTAAGCAGGGCCTTTGGTAAATCAGGTCTTTGAAGGCAACTTCTTGCTTTTGGACTCTGATTCAAATAGGAACCAATGGAGAGCAGATGAGATTCAGAACAGCCACACACAGCCTGCTGCTACCTCTGCTTTTCTAGTCTCTCTCTCTCTCTCTGTCTCTCTCTCTCTCTCTCTCTCTCTCTCTCTCTCTTCCTCCCTCCCTTTCTCCCTCCCTCCCTCTGCTCTTCCATTGAAATGAGCTGATACAATTTGTAAAATACCAGTAGGTTCTGTCTTAATTTGACTTCAATGTCCTGGAATTCTGGGGGGAAAAAGATTTTTAAAAAAAATGCACAACCTGACTTCATAGCATGATTATATCTCTGTGAGTGTCCATGAGTTTATTTAAAAAATGTTCAGGAATATCCTATATAATAAAAGCCTAATATGCTAAGTGTCAGATCATTCATTCATTCAACCATTCAACCAGTCGCTATGATGTGCATTGACCATCAGGAAGAATATGCTGACCGGTAGGTAAGCTTGCTGCTGGGTTCCAAGATGGGCCAGACATGGCCTAGAGCCCTCCCACAATCCCTCCCTGGCTGGTCAACTTCCCACAATCCTGTCTAGGCCTCTACAATATTTCTTCTGATAAATTTCCTTTCGATGTGCACAAATCCGTGCACCGGGCCTCTAGTATTCTATAAGTGACAGTCCCTATTTGATAATAACATTTATTGAGAACTGTCAGGCACTAAAGTTGGTTCTTTACCTTTGTTATCTTATTTGATGCTTTCAGAAGCCCTATCGCCTGGAGTCTATAATCAGCCCACTTTAAATGTTGTACCTGAGAAGAAAGAAAGCCAGAGGTAAGCCCTTGCTTTAATGTCACTTGTTAAGAGAGACTCCCTTATGCCCTATCAATTGTGGCATCACTAACTTATTCCCCATCCTGTCATCCCCTTTGCTGGCTTTATAGCATTTATTGGGTTCTGCATTTATTTATGGGATTACACATTATTGTTTGTCTCCTCCATAAAAATATAGGCTCCAAAGGCAGGGAGCAGGCCTGTCTCTCCACCTGTGTTGGCAGGGCCTTGCTCTGTGACAGTATAAGCACAAAACAGTTGGATGAATGAATAAACAAATAAATGGATATAGGACTCTGAAGTACAGGCATTTAAGAGTTCTCTTTCCTGGGCAATCTGTTAGGTTTTATTATTTTTTCCTTCAGCACAAGGCAGGCATTAAGCAAATTAGAAATGTCTCTTGAGTGCTAGGAAGAGTTTATTTCAAATAGAGAGCAAAAGCATAACATAATTTTCTATAGGTCACCGGAGACACTCTTAATATGTTCCCCAAATGAAGGATAGCGTTGGAGCTTATGTGGCCACTTTATGATAGTCAGCCCTTTGATCCTTGAAGTCGTTAACCGCATTTGATCCAAAGCATGGCTGAAAGCTTACAGAAAATGAGTCGTGCCAATAAATATTTACTTTCATCTCTTTTCTAAATGCCTGCGGAGCTTCTCCTGTCTAAACTGTTTTAAAGGTGGAAATGACGTTGATCATGTGAGTGGTGAAGGTTTCTAAGGCACGGTATTTGTTTCTCAGCTGTGTTCCTCTGTAGGAATTGCTTCTCAGATGCTTAATTAAAATACAGGAATTTAATTTTAAGAAATTCAAAGTCTGAAGTTAAGAAAAAAGTCAACAAGCTCAATTAATGTGCTGCTATACAGGTGGTAAAAGCACCTCTCCCTCCAGGCACCATTTGGTATAGAAAATGCCAGGCTATCTTTTATTATCTTCTCCACAACTTGTGCATTCCTATCCGTCAGCCCCAACACACACACACACACAGAAAGACACACATACCCCTCATATTCCTACAGCAAACTCTAGTTCTTCATATGAGTCCTATGTGACCTACCCCAGAGAGTCTTCCCCATCAGCCCCTCCCCACATTGTTAGCTTTCTTTCCTCCCTGTCCCCAGAAATCTCTTTTTTCATTGCACTCATTGCAGTTGATTCCTATAACCAATTTAATATTACTTATTATCATATTTCTGTGAGGTCACCTTAGCAACAGCTGTGTCTTGTCCATGCCTGGATCCCTAGCACCTATCCCAGTGCTTGATGAATAATGTGTTTTAATGCACGTTGGTTAAATAACTAATGAATGAGAAGACCAACTCTAATTCCCTCCTTAAAGAACAGTGGATGGCCAAAGAGTCTCTGTAGAAGGTATTCCATGAGAGTCCTCCTGCTATGACTCTGATTTCCAGCCCCTACTGAGCTTGAAACCAAGGCAGCAAAACCACAGGGCTTATATCAGGAGAGTGGGGGCAGAGAAGACAAAGTGAAGTAGAAGTTCTTAGGGGAATATTCCTTTATAGTGTACATGGGAAATTAAGGGTTCCATTACTGTTAAATAGTAAGGCAGACTTTTTAAAAACATATTTTTATATTGATTTCAGAGAGGAAGGGAGAGGAAGAGAGACAGAGAAACATCAATGATGAGAGAGAATCATCAACTGGCGACCTCCAGCGCAACCCAAACTGGGGATTGAGCCCACAACCCAGGCATCTGCCTTGACTGGGAATCAAACTGTGACCTTCTGGTTCATAGGTTGACACTCAACCACTGAACCACACCAGCTGGGTGTAAAGGAAACTTTTCAAGAAGAGCTCAACAGCCGAAACTGGTTTGGCTCAGTGGATAGAGTGTCGGCCTGCGGACTGAAGGGTCCCGGGTTCAATTCTGGTCAAGGGCATGTACCTTGGTGGTGGACACATACCCAGTAGGGGGTGTGCAGGAGGCAACTGGTCAATGTTTCTCTCTCATCAATGTTTCTAACTCTCTATCCTTCTCCCTTCCTCTCTGTAAAAAAATCAATAAAATATATACATTTTTTTAAAGAAAAGAAAAGAAGAGCTCAACATATTTAAATGTCTTAGCCAACCCACAGGACAGGGCAGTTTATGTTAGCACTCTCAGGGCGATTATAATGGGACAGTCTGTTGCTTTGAAGAATATGCATGTAAATAAGGTTGAGCCTCCTTAAACTCCAACTTTTACAAAGTTTCCTGTGAAGAAGTATAGAAAAATACTGAATATTGGATTGTTAAATATGTACAAAGAGTAGGAATATAATTTTTGCAGTGTTTTTTTTCTTTCAGTCCTATGAAAAGAAGCAACAATTCTGTGTGTGATACATAAACCAGAACTGGACTCAGAATTTAAACAGTAACATCAAATAGCCATGGAAATGAAAGAAAAGAGAATTTTCCAATGCCATCATTTGAAAAATGATTTAGTCAGTTTTCTAGGGACAGGAAATTTAAATTTGCAATGAACTTCTGTACATATACATACTCTATTTAGTACATATGTATGCTAAATACAATGCATTCTGCAATGCAACTCACACTTTGATTTTGATTACAGAGATCTGAGCCAATTCTTCTAACTTCCTCTTCCATTCTTTTGCCTGAATTGCTTGTCCCAGGCTCACCATTCCACATATAGGTTTCTTTATAAATATGTACTTGTAATTTATTTGAGAGAGGGAGAGAGAGAGGGAGAGGGAAAGGGAGAGGAAGAAGGAGAAGCAGAGGAAGAGAGAGAGAGAGAGGGAGAGGGAGAGGGAGAGGGAGAGGGAGAGGGAGAGGGAGAGGGAGAGGGAGAGGGAGAGGGAGAGGGAGAGGGAGAGGGAGAAAAACATGGATCAATTGCCTCCTGTACCAGGGATCAAACCCACAAACTGGTTATGAGCCTGACTTGGAATCCAACCAGTGACCTTTTGGTGCATATGATGACACTCAACCAACTGAGCCACACCAGCAGGACCTAAGGGTTTCTTTTGAAAATGTCTTGCTTGGATTATGCCTACACAATTTTATATATGCCATGACCTCCCTAAAATGCCTATCATCACCCATTCCTCAGGTGACTTAGTTATTTTCTCTATTAATTCTTAATTTTATCTATTTTCCATTTTATGATTTGTTGTGTAATTATTGAATTATGATATTTATCAAGTCTATTTTAATATTTTATAATGCATTTTTATTTTTATCTTTATTGATTTCCTCATTTTGTTTTCAATACATAGTCCTTTTTTATTCTATTATAAAATTCTTGTTGGAAGTAATTTGTATTTATTATTTATTATGAAATTAACATTTATGTTATACTTTTTTCTTAATATAGTTTCAGCTCTACCTATAGAATTTGGAGTGTTTTTATTATTGTTTCTAAACTGGACATTAACCAATAGCATGTTTCGTTTCCTCTTTAACATTAGAATTTATTAGATTTTTTTATTTGGCAGTATTTTTGTTTATAGATTTGTATATATATATCAGTTTAATTTAATATACCTATTAAATCTAACATTTAAATTTTACAATTTATTTGCAGTACATTTCTGTTTAGTTTCTAATTGGCAGTGTTGGTTGATTTATCCAAATGAACAGCCACTGTATCGTCTGGACATATTTATTGTCCCACAGCACTCTGCAAATCTGTTGCTTTGTTTTCTGTCATTTCATGTAAATGGTGGTCTGTCTATTCTTTATATTTGTGATTTGTTTCATGTAGGTGGTTGTATAATTTTTATTAATTCTTAAATTTTAATATCCTCACTAAATTGTCTCAATCTTGATCATTTACTTTTTTTATTTTTTCAAAAGCCAGTGATAGCCTGCCCACTCGCCTCCTTGTCCACCCGAACCCACCTGTGGATGCAGATGACTCCCAGGATGCTCAGTTCCCCTCCTGAAAACCATGACTGTGCCTCTTCTCTTCCTGAAGGCTTTCCCCTGTTCCAGGACCCTGTGGCATCTCAGAGTTGATGCCACCTCAACCTGAACAATGAGGACAGGAATCAGTACTAAATGCCCAGTGCCCTGGTTTCTGGTAGAGTCATTCTGAGGGGAATTGCGCCTTGTAGTCCTGATCCAGGGGTTTATAGTAGAAACCAGCACATTAACTCTTTACTGGCTTTCCCCTTTAATTGACTCCTTTCCCCTCTTCTGCTTTTGTGTCCTGAAATCACCTCTCCACAAACGTATGTGCACCCAAGTTTTTTTCTCAAATTAAGACAACAGGATGCACCCTTAAAGAGTCACATAAGCCTCTATTTTGGAAAAAACATACTATTTTATATTTTCCTATTCCAAAATTATTTGGGTTACTTTGTTCAATCACCCCAATCTTTGTGCAAGCGTCTAACTTCCAAATAGTTCATTTTATATTTTATTGCTTTCTTCTTGGCCCATTTCAACTGCATTCTGTAGGTTTTCTCATAATTGCCCTTCACATAACCGACTCTTTTCTGCAAGTCAATTCTGTACATTGCTGCTTCTGATGTGCTTTAAATGCTATCTCATAATCTGTTTTAATTTCTTTCTTTAGTGCTGCCATTTTCCACTTCATCTCATGCTCTTAATTTAGTGTCTCCTGCAGGAGAGCTTGTACTCTGCCTCAAGTTGGATTCCTCACTCAGCAGGGTCTGAGGTGGACGTTGGTGGTGCATAAGGACATTAGGAAATAGGTGGTGGAGACCCGTGGTGCTCGCTACCAACACTGAAAAGAGGTGAAAGTATTGAGGGGTTTTCAACCAGAGATAAAATACGTAGCCACACCAACAATACAGCTAAAGAAGGGCCCATCAGTATCATACAACAAAATTAATTCATTTCTGCAGTAAGCCCTCTGTACCCATGGCTCTGCATCCTCAGATTCAACTGACCATGGGCTGCAAATATTTTGGGGGGAAAAACAAGATGTTCTGTAGTGGCTGACATGAGCTGTGTAGTTAGGCTTGTGATATCTGTGTCTGTGGAGAACATGTACAGACATGTTCCTAGTTGTTATCCCCTAAGCATTACAGTATAGGAACTATTTACATAACATTCACCTTGAATTAGAAGTGCTGTGGAGATGATTTAAAGTACATCAGAGGATGTGCGTAGGTTATATGCAAATAGCCATTTTACATGAGGGCCTCGCGCATCCATCCTTTGATCTTGGTAATCGCTGGGGTCCTGAAACCAATCTCCTGAGATACCGAGAGACAAGGTATACATCATACAATGTTTAAGGTGAGGTGAAGGGAAAATATTCTCATTTCTTATCCACATTTTCTGACAAGAGAGCATGTGGAAGCTTTAGTCTTAAACCAACTCATGGTGAAAGCGTCAGCGCGAGTTTTCTGGTGATGAGAAAGGTGTGCTTTAGCCTTTTTGTTTTGTTACCTCCTGTGGTGAAAAATCCTAAAATCACCCCGGGAAATTAACCTAGTAAATGTCATGTTAAATGCTATCTCAAGAAACCATCAGTTTCTTCCAATCTTCAAAGAGTTCTTATGGGTGAAATCTGCACTACCTGATATGTTTCTTCTCAATTTGCATGTTTCCCAAGCAGCTACAAGTTCCATGCTTTATAAAATCCTCCCCAAGCTCCTGACAGCTCCGCCCTCTTCACTGGTGAGTGTTTGAAATACATGTATGTTCTGGTAACCTGACAAATACCTAGCCTTGCCTATAAAGCTCTGGGAATGCCAAGCACTTTGAAGTATTTTCCATCTGATAAAAGTCTTTATATAGTTTTAACAAATTTCTCAGCTTTTGCCGATTTGGCTCAGTGGGTAGAGCATTGGCCTGTAGACTGAAGAGTCTCAGATTCAATTCTGGTCAATGGCATGTACCTTGGTAGCAGGCACATCCCCATGGGAGGTATGCAGGGGGCAGCTGATCGATGTTTCTCTCTCATTGATGTTTCTAACTCTTTATTCCTTTCCCTTCCTCTCCGTAAAAAATCAATACAATATTTTTTTAAATAATAATTTCTCAATTCTCAGTCCTCTGGAAAATAAAGGAACGTCCAATTAATAGGTTGGGACTTTTTCCCCCGGAGAGCTCTCTTTCCTGGGCAGTACCTCAAGCGCCTTTATTATCTCTTCGTGTAAATACTGGAACTCACACAGAAAGTGTTATTTCGTCCACACTGGCATATGCACACCCCTTCAAAGAAAAGAACACCGTTTGAAAGAACTCTAATTAGTTTGATGCTTTTTAAAACACAAACATCGTCCTTTTGAGACCAGCCCACTCGTAACAGAAGCAGGAATTCACTGTACAGGAGAAAGCCACTGCCAGGTCACTGAACATTTGGAACTAGCAAACAGCTAATGAGCTTGAAATTGTTTCTGAAACACCTAAAGGAGCCATTCTGCGGTTTGTTATCTCTATTTCAAAGGCATTTTGTTCTTATTTATTTAATTTTGAGCATGCAAATTATTTGATAAATCCTCTTACTATTGCTAGGCTGAGTTACCAACATACATAGACCAACCAGCCAATTGCACAGAGGGAAACTGAGTCTTGAAGAGAAGAAGAGACTTTTCAGCTGGCATGGCTCAGTGGCTGAGTGTCAATCTATGAACCAGGAGGTCGCTAGTTCTATTCCCTCAGGGCACATGCCCAGGTTGTAGGCTTGCTCCTCAGTGTGGGGCGTGCAGGAGGCAGCCGATCAATGATTCTCTCTCATCATGGATGTTTCTCTCTCTCCCTCTCCCTTCCTTTCTGAAATTAATAGAAATATTTTTTAAAAAGGGAGCTATATGAAGGGACTTATCTAGTATGTTAATCAGGGTGCTCAGTTGAAAGAAACTGAGGTCCAATAGGGCATTTATCTAAAAGGGCGCTGATCAATTCTCTGAGAGGGAGAAAAGCCATTTTGGAGGGTAGTCAGGAGATATTCCAGAGTGATGTCACAGAACTGGTCCACTGGGAATCCACTGGGCTCTGGGCAGGTCCCCTGGGGGTCCCAGCTATGACCATCCCTGGAACTGAGGCGGCAGCTGTCCCGTCCTCACGGAAGCAGGTTCTTTCTCAGCTCCAGGCCTTGTCAGCTGGAGCTGGGGACTCAGCATCTGAGTCAGTGAATCTGTGTGACATGCTGGGTTATGTGTCAGCGTTGCAAGTAATGCTACAAAATAAAAAGGTGGGACGGGGACTATCTAGAATCTTCCATGTTCTACAGTGAAAGGCAAGTTCTGTCTGATAATCTGGGAGTTGCATAAATGAAGAAAGGGAGTTAATATACTGCCTAGATTACACAGAAATAAATGTCCTCTCTCTCCTCTCTTTCTCTCTCTCTGTCTCCATAGCTACACCAATCTATCAGAATTAGACACGCCATGTAAAGAAATGGTTTGCATTACATTTCGTAGCCTTAATCACATCCATGAAGGTCGTTTCTGGAGTCTCTGGGAGACCTGAATACACGCACGGCCTATGTTTTCACTGCCCTGAGGACTAACCACTCATACAACTGGGGAAGGAAAGCCACTTTAGAGCTGAGGGTCCCAGGGTGGGAACTGGCCACAACCTCAGTATCCAATGCTGAAGGGGGTGATTGTACAGGGAAAGAAAGCTAAGAAAGAGGGGAGGATGCAGGGCAGAAGGAGACTAAGTTCAGGAAGAGGGATCACCCCGTTTCACTTGGAGAACCTAAATCTCTAGGAGGTGTCTGAGGAAGGCAGGCTGCCAGCTATAGCAGCGATCTGGGACGTCCCCCAGGCAATCTCCTACACTGACTCAATTAAAGAGGTGGTCTCCTTATACGTGGTGGCATTTGTGAGACTGAGCAGGGCACTGAGAGCACCCTATTGCCCTGGCTTCCTCCTCCTCCCCTCCCCCACTACCCTCAACCTCCCAATATTGGGTTACCACCTATATTCAGGAGGGGGATTAAGCCAGGTGTGACTGACTCACTGGGGGTCATCATAGAATTCTGCCTATCACAGTACATATACTACTTAGTTTTGACAAAACACAATGAGAGAGAGAGAGAGAGAGAGAGAGAGAGAGAGAGAGAGAGAGAATGCATAAACTAGAAACTTATAAAACTTGTTACCTAAAAGAAGGAGGGAGACATAAGTTAACAGAATAGAAAGAGCAGAAGTACTTCTCTGAGTAGCTTTTACAATTTTATTTTGTTTTGTTTTTAGTTCTGGAGCCAATAACATTAAATAAAAAATAATGGGAAAATAAATCTTGAAACTGGATACAAGCAGGCTCAAATAGAGTTAGTTCTATTTCTTTGTTTGCTATTTTTCAGTTAAAGTTGACAAACAATATTAGTTCCTGGTGTATAACATAGTGATTACACATTTATAGACTTTACAAAGTGATCTCCCCAGTAAGTCTAGTACCCATCTGAAACCACACATGATTATTATCATACTAGAGGCCTGGTGCACGAAATTCATATATGGGGGTAGGGGGTCAGCCCAGCCTGTACCCTCTCCAATCAGGGACTCCTTGCAATCTAGGACTGCTGTCTCCTAACCGTTCATATGCCTGCTGGCCTGGTCACCACTCCAACTGCCCCCTTGCTGGCCTGCCTGGTTGCCATCCAACTGACCCCTACCAGCCTGATTGCCCCTCAACTGCCTGGTTGCCCCCTAAATGTCCGGAAGGAATTTGGATGTTCGGAAGCTGCCTGGTCACCCAGTCTAATTAGCATATTACCCTTTTATTACTATAGATTATTGGTTATATCCTTATGCTGTACTTTACATCTCTGTGACTATTTCCAAAACTCAAATGAATATCATCCCTCTGTATTAGGGTTGGGGAGACTAAGCTAAATAATTTTGGAACTCCTACTTTGTTTATTGTACATGCTCAGTCAAAAACAGAATACAGAACAGCAAACACATCCTGAAATAATGTTAGTAATTTGCTTTTTTTTTTTTTTTTAACTGACATAAGTAAAGTATTTCTGAAATTATAGTGAGTGCATTAGGTGACTAAGGAATGCATATATTACTTAGTCAATTGATGTTGTTGAGAGTTAGGGTTTTTACGATGAGAGAAGATAAGCAACATGGAATGAGGAAGAACCCTTACAGTTAAATTGGAATTGAAAAGTGTTCTCCTAGCTCAGTCCACAGAAAGGGCCCCGATCATCAACACTCTCACAGTAACGAGGACAGTGCCTGCTCAGCTCTTGGTTTCTAAACAATATTCTCCATTAAGAGGAACCAGGAGTCCTGGGAGAAATGGCCGTCCCCAGCTTTGGGAATCAGAAAATGCAGGATGAACCTGGAACATCTTATTTCACTAGAAAGTAAAATAGTGATCCT
This sequence comes from Pipistrellus kuhlii, assembly GCF_014108245.1. Classification (NCBI taxonomy): domain Eukaryota; kingdom Metazoa; phylum Chordata; class Mammalia; order Chiroptera; family Vespertilionidae; genus Pipistrellus; species Pipistrellus kuhlii. The sequence continues at coordinate 1,094,242 of NW_023425438.1, forward strand.
AAAAGAAGAGGACATTAATAAGACACAGACAATGCCTTAAGCAGCCCATATTGATCATTTCTGAGAAAATTTTAGCAGCAAATTAAATAAAACATTATTGGATTGTAATCCATAAAATAAAATAAAAATCAAAGAAAAGCATAAAAAGAGGATAGGCAGAAGATAAGAAAAAAAGTTTTGATGGTATTAATAGATACCAATGAATAGATACACAAGAATGATAAAATTAGAAAATTCCTATTTATCAGCCATAATAATAAAGTAAATTAGGAATGAATCACTAATAAATGCTGATACAGAGCAAAACTGGGACCCAGAGGAGGCCTCGCCCAGTGCATGCAGAGGAGACCCTGGGGCAGGAATAGCTGTGGAAGTGCCACGCTGAGGTGGTCCAGGGACCAGGCTGCCTGCGGACACACAAGAGGGATTCCTTACGGAGCAGCTTTCGGGCCAGCTGGGCTGCCAGCCCTTTCCCAGAGCCCATTCGTCCTTGGCATTTAAACTCGGACCAGGACAGAGCATCTGGGCACTGGGGCAGCCTCCTCGGTCCTCTGCTTGTCCTCTGCCTTCTTTTCAGAGCAGTTCAAACATCACTTCAGTGAGACCTTCTCTTCCCAAAGATGAGATTCACTTTCCCTCTCTTCTCACCACCCCCTACACTGCTTGACTGCCGACCACACGATATGCTTGTATGTTTTGATCATTCTTTCTCTTACCCCGTAATGTGAACTCCACAAGAGCAGAAATGCGTGCCTCCTGTATACTGAGAGCCTGGCCGGGGGAGGTGGAAGATACACATTAATTGAATGTATGAGTCAGTGAATGAGATATGATCAATGAACTCAAGCCCAACCTCTTTAGGTAAATCACACCCAATCTCATTAGCTCCCTCATCTTATGGCTGCCTCCCAGCCTGTGGGTGAGAGACACCAGCCTTGGCAGTCACTCTGCTATTCCCAGGCTCTCTGTCTCTGCTGTAGAATCAATGGGAACCAAACCTCAAGGGCCTGGGCCTCCTCTGAGGAAGGTGCCATGGGTCATAGGAAAGCAACGGCAGAACCAGAGAAGACGCAGTGAGGAGAGAGGAGGAGGAAACAGGTGACCCGAGAAGACACCTTGCCACTGCAGGAGTGAAGCTTCCTGTCCTCACTTTCAGCCATCTGCAAGAGGCGGGGGTGACAAGAGAGGCCACAGTGTGAGGGACACTGGGACACCCCCTTTTCGGTGCAATCAGCCATGTGAACCGAAGACCATTGGGGAAACACGTTGCCAGGGCGCTGGCTCCCTCCAGGGCTCTGCTGTGCCCACCCGTCAGCAGGGGGCAGTGCATGCAGTGGGAGAGCCCGGGACTCCTGGGGAGGAAGGCTCTGGTTGAAAAGTTGGTCCTTGGCCGGTGGTCCACGCCTGCTCTCTCTGCACCTGAACTTCATTAGCATCATAAGTGCCAAGAGTTTAAAGTGTGTCCATGAGAGCATTTTAAATAATTATTCCAGAAAAGAGAAGCAGCACATTATCCACTGGTGAGAGAGCCTTTTATATTACTCTCACACAAAAAGAAAAGCGCAAGTGATTAAAGAGGATCTTGGCCATACAAATGCTCATGATAAACTGGTAAAATATCACATTACTAAAATATATTAATATGAAGCAAATTCTGTAAGAATATTGTTAATATTAATATCTATTCATTCACAGACTAAAATAATAAAGGAATTGTTTAGTATGTGACTAGTACAAGTTATTTCTGGGTAAAAGGGTTATTTTTTCTATTTTATACTTGTTTGATTTTCCAAAAGAAGAAAAATAATGGCAATGATTACAATGATAAATAATTATATAGCATTTACTTTGTACCAAGAACTAGTCAATCATACTGTTTGTATTAACTCATTTAATCCTCACAATTTTCAAAGTGCATATTATTGTTATTGTTATTATTCCCAATTTGCAGAGGAGGGGAAAAACAAGGAACCGCATGTTGAAGGTATTGTCCCAGGTCTTACAATGAATGAACAGGCATTGTCTTGGTGAGGTGAGAAGGCCAAAAAATAAACTCAGGTTTGGGTTTCAAAACCCTCTTGTGCCTGATGGCTTTATGATTGAACGCTGATGTCAGGTAGATCTGGGCGCTTGAACACCAGCCTCTAAGAAAAATAACTCAGAAAACCTCTGGTTCCTCCGGGACAAAAAGTCACAATTTATTTCAGGGACTCTCGGGGAGCAGGGAGGGCTCAGCTCAGCGAGATAAAAAATTGAAACCCGAGTGCACAACATTGATCAGCCAACAATATTTCTTCATAAATCAGCACAAGTCAACGCTAATGGGTCTTTGCGTGGAATCTATTCTATGTGATAGGCTAAGTGGCTCACTGTGGCTTTCGGTTCCCCAGAAACTGGTACCCACAATGTGAAAAGTGGGGGTCATTCCAATTGCTGTGCTGTGACCCTAATGGCCATGCCCAAACTGCAGCACAGAACCTTTTCCAGGCCTCCACAGGAGCAAAGATCACCTTGGCTACTGGACTTTGGATTCCTGTGGGCCACAGAAATTAACTGTAAAACTCACGGAGCTTTATCAATAATGTACATGATTGTTCCTATAACCCTGGTCTAAAATAAGAAACAGACAACTTTTCATTCAGGTGTCCACGCTGTGCTCCTTAGAGGGTTCGAGGGAGTTGACAAATGCATGGCGCTGGGACCACTACGAGATGAAAGGAGGAGGTGGACGAGAAATAAGAGGAAGAGAACAGCAACTGGAGAGAGCAAATGGAGAGCGAGGAAGCTGTGGTGATGTTCAGGACACACATCCAGCCTGGCTGGCGTGGCTCAGTGGTTGAAAGTCCACCTATGGACCAGGAGGACATGGCTCAGTTCCCATCAGGGCACATGCCTGGGTTGCAGGTTTGATCCCCAAGTGTGGGGCGTGTAGAAGGCAGCCAATCAATGATTCTCTCTCATCACGCATGTTTCTGTCTCACTCTCCCTCTCCCTTCCTCTCTAAACAGAGATGCTAACAAAAACAAGCAAACAAAAAAGACACACATCTAACCATTAGCTGCTTCCTGCCCTCTCTCCTGACGGCAAGTCTTGGGACCTGAAGAGCTGGCTTCACTACACAGTCAACAACTGACCGCAGGAGTCGCAAAAGCAAAAGACAAAACAGACCAAAAGCACTGCTAAGGAAGTACATAAACACTAGAAGCATGGTGACATAGAAACAGCACAGAGATGTTCAGTCACAGAGACTGGGTCTCTCCCATGGTTTCCTTTAAAAATGGACTTTAAAATATGCATCTCTCAGTATTCCTGAGAGGGTGAAGTGGGAAAGATCTGTGTGAGAAACAATCAAGGTACCTTCCACCAAGCAGGTGATAAAAAATTAGGACTTCCTTCCTCTAACTTCCCACTGAATCAGGTGCAGCATTCACCAGGAGGTGAGGACACCGACACCTCAGAAGGCAGAGACCCCTCACCTTCACATTCTCTCTTTATTGGCACACACCTGCCAGGAGGGCCTTCTGCCATCGATGCTAGAAAAGTTCAAATACACGTTTCTACGTTGCACACAATGTCTGTTCCTGTCTGCAGTCACACTCAACCTTTGTCCCAAGGACCTGCCTGGGAGACAGGTCGCTGCTCTCTGCATGTTGGCAAGCTGCGTTTCAGCATCTAGCTGGTTGATAACAATCAGTGTGGCTTTTCCCAGGAAATATCTCTATTTTCACCTCCTTCCACAGGCTCACTTCTAGCCTCTTCAGAATGCAAACTGTGCAAGGCCGTGAACTTCTCTTCAGCATGTTTCCCAATGCGCCCTGTTGCCTGCTCAGCCTGGGGTGTAATAACTCATTAAGAAGCGCAGCTGCCAATGCCACTGGGGCGAACACAGCCACGGCCCCTAATCCACATAAAGCGAGCTCATAAGCCTATACTGGCACCCCCTCACCCTCCAGCCCTTAACAGCCACCTCCCACCTTCCTCTCCTCCGGCCACTGCCAGCATTTATATTTTATTAACCTAGCTGTGAGTTCCCTGCATAGACTGCTCGTGCTGTAATTCATTTTGTGTGTGCATGCCCAAGAGCTTTGAGCAATAGAGACATTTCTTTTTTCCCATTTCCAGTAGCATATAAAATCACAATGGGCTAGATGGCCCTCCTGTCCCTAACCCACTGGAAAAATCTTACGTGGGGACTCCTGGATTTATAGCGTCATATTTGCCCACACACTCTGGAGAAGGATACTTTCCATCAGACATACAGGGATATTTTGTGTTCAATGGCACAGCGGTATTTTTTTCCAGAAACCTGCATTTAAGGAGGCTGGGGGGTTGCCAGACTCCTTAAATGTGTGACACTGCTATATACACCCACCTGTAGGGTTATACACACACACACAGACACACACAGACACACACACACACACACACACACACACACACACACACACACACAGTGCCACCATTGTATTTAAAAAGACATCCACCTCAGAAAGTGTCCCATTCCATCCTTAGCTATGGACCACAGGTCCCAGCTCCCATTTGCTTTATGCAACATGCACACAGTGGGACTCTTACACATATTGACTTTCTCCTGCATGCCACTGCCTGCTGCCTGGACAAGCAGTAATGAGGAGAGCAAGCCTGAACGCCATGCTGCGGGGTTGAGAATCAGCCCAGGCAACCGTTACTGTAAGACAGGTTGTTAGGATGGTCCTCACACCAGAACTCATGGCTCAGCCCCACTCAGGCACCAGGTTGTGCGAGGGCTATCAAAGCATTGGCTGATCCCTTCCCTCAGTCGCCTCATCTGTAGAAGGGGGATGGTACTCACTGTCCTGCCTTTGTCACGGATTGCCGTGAGGACCACGTGACACGATGCATCTGAAAATGCTTTCAGACTGTAAAGAACTTGAAGAAAACAATTATCTTTCTCTTAAGTTAATGTATTACATAGATATACATATAATCACAACATATTTTATTATACCAAATTACATTAGTGACCGTCTTTGTGTTCAGGCCATACTTTTCCTTACCACCATCTATCACTTTATAATTTGGGTAGGTGAATGCTAGTATAGCTTTTATAAATTTGTCAAGATAAATTAAAACTTGCAAGATCTTAGCACAGCCTGTCACTAACACTTGGGTCTAATAAACAGGCTTAATTCCTTTCTCCTTCTGCTCAGAGCACCTTGAGCCCTGGGAAGAATTCACTCCCACCCTCTCTCCTATCTCACCTTCATGGGGCTGTTGACTGATCTGGGTTAAAGGGACACAGACAGCCAAAACCGGTGTGGCTCAGTGGATAGTGCATCAGCCTGCAGACTGAAAGGTCCCAGGTTCGATTCCGGTCAGGGGCATGCACCTTGGTTGTGGGCACATCCCCAGAAGGGGGTGTGCAAGAGGAAGCTGATCGATGATTCTCTCTCATCGATGTTTCTAACTCTCTATCCCTCTCTCTTCCTCTCTGTCAAGAAATCAATAAAATATATTTAAAAAAATATAAATACATAAATAAAGGGACATAGGCATAGGCAACAAGACATATGATCAGAAAGACAGTAAGCTCTAGTTGTTAAAAACGCTGCTTATTTCCTGTGGCTTCAGATATTCCTTTGCCCGGTCACTGGGGAAGTGGCTGCATGGAGTAAATCCAAATGGACATCTGCCCCTGACCAGTGCATAGAGGCATCAATTTCTTTCCCATCACTTCGGGAGGAAATGCCATCATCTAAGCTTAATTGGTGACAAAACTCTATTTCCCAGTATTTACTGACAAAAATATGTCCAATGTGGAAATAAAGATTGATTTTGGCTCATGTTATACTTCAGACTAAGTTAATTATTCCCCTTCACCATGCTTTATGCCTCACCTTACATTCATCACTTTCAGGTAAGCTTGAAGTTAATTTCTACGGAAAGAGAATCAGAGAATGTCTTCTTAATAAGAGTAAGATCAATACATCGTTTATAATTGTGACATTGCTCTCCTAAGATCCACAAGAATAAAGTAAGTGCAAAGTTATATGCAACCCAGAATTTTGTTTGTAAGCATTTCCGGGAGATTATCTGAAATCCTTAAGGTGCTGGAACCACCCACTGAGACAAGGGAGTCATTCGGTCCCAAAGAAAGTTGTCAGAGTGAATCATTAAAGTTTTAGACGAGAGAGTTGTCAAATAATAATACCATATTTTTCGGACCATAAGACGCACTTTTTTCCCCCCAGAAGAGGGGGGGGGGGAAAGTCCCTGCGTCTTATGGTCCAAATATAGCCTACACATATACTTTAAAAAAAAAAAGTTTTTTTACTTTCCTGGCTCTGTGTGGTCTCTGTGTGCTTGCCCGGCTCTAAAATGGTTCTAAATGCTGCTGTTTACTTTACAGGGTTGATTACATGTGTTTATGACTGTGATGTTGGGTTTTAATGCACATAAAATATTTTAGGACACTATTTGTTTCAGAATCTTTTTTTCTTCATTTCCCTTCTCTAAAAACTGGTGCGTCTTATGGTCCGGAGCGTCTTATGGTCCGAAAAATATGGTAATAATAATAATAACAACAACAATAATAATAAAATAATAAGTTGAAAGAAGGGGATGGGTTTATATAATAATCTTTCAATGCTAAAATTTGAAAAAAGAAATGGAAAGAGAGTAAACAAGGAAAGAATCAAGTTAAATACATGCTTTATAAACACTACTTTAAGTTCGTTTTTTTACCACCATAAAATGTTATGTATCATTATACAATACTAGAGGCCCAGGGTGACAGGGTTTCTTGGCCGGGCCTGTGCGGATCGAGCTGAAACCAGCTCTCTGACATCTCCCGAGGGGGTCCCCGATTGCGAGAGGGCAGTTCTCGGTGAAGCACCCCGGAATCAGGCTCCCTACACTCTGGTTCTGGGCAAGTCACCAGAGAACCACTCCTGTGTTGAATGTCTGCCCTTGGTGGTCATTGTGTGTTATAGCTACCACTGGACAACTGAATGGCCGACGTCTCTTAGGCTTTTATATAGAGAGATTTAAAAAAGATTGAAAAATAACACTCATAATTTCCATCACTCATGTCCTAGAAATAAGCATGTTTAGTACTCAGATATATATCCTTGTGCATTTTTATGCTTATAGTTGTATTTGTTACTTTACATGTTTTTAGCATTAATGCAATGTAGAATTCTATAATACTTAATAATTTAAAATTCTTCTCTACTTTTACTTAATATAAAATTTAGTTGGCAAATTATAAATTTATCCTTAGAATGTCATAGTTTTCTTGTTCTAATATTTTAAATTATAAAATGATGTATGTAAATATATGTATTTGTGATTGTTACTGTATGTTCTCGTAAAGGGATGGGGAGACATCCCTTTACGATAGATAAATAACAGAGATAGATGATAGAGAGATAGATAGACAGATGATAGAGCACAATAGAGGATTATGATATATGTATTATATGACTTGTGATTTGCTTTTTAACTCAACAGCTTATTAAGGATATCCTTATAGTTAATAGGTAAAAATGAGCTTATTCTATTTAATGACTGTACAATACTCCTCAATATGTTTGTATTATAAATGAAATACTAACAGACATTTAAGTTCTCTTCACTACTTATATATTCCAAGGCTGCCACAAACATTCTTGATTTTGAGTGTTTCTGTGTAAGGGTTAACTTAAAAGTAGAATTTGCTGGTCATCAGTTTTATATATTGTTTATATGACTGGTACTGCCAAGTTACTCTCTACAAATGTACCAATTTACACTGCAATCTATAGTGTATGGGAGTACTGTATCCTCTAAGCCTTAACAACAATAGATATTATGCTCTGTTTGTTGGTCTGTGAAAATACGTTTAAAAATAATACTCTGTATTTTTATTTTATTTCATTGAACAATACATAGTTTGAGTGTCTTTTCCCAAATGTATTATTTATTTTTGGTAAATTGCTGTTTAAATTTTTTGACCATTTTACTGTTGTTTTCATTCACTATTTTAAATCACAGTATAACATTCCAAACAATGGACACCGACAACAATGTGGTGAGGGCCAGGGGGAGGGGTCTGGGTAGAGGTGGGCAAAGGTGGGGGGAAATGGGGGACATCTGTAATAATGTCAAAGATAAAAATGTAATATATAATACATATTTAAATAGCTTGTTAGCTAATATGTAGCTCTCCAGAATCTCCTACTCTGAAGAGGCTGTGTCAAATAAAGAGCTAAAGAAAACTCCTTAATTTTCCACTTCTTCATTCCAATTCCTTTTAAGGATTGTTTAAAATCAAAATCACTTCATCAGGGCTCTGCTCCCTGGTACCTACTGTTCTTAAGAGATCTGTGGCCTTAATAATATTAACTATTTATCCTACTGGCTGGGGACATTTAGGCAACTTTTCACTTGTTTTATACTATTTTTTTAGCATTCAGAAGTCTTCATGTTACCTAGTCTTTTTTTATTTATATTTTTTATTTTCTTTGACCAGCTTTTAGCCAAAGAAATCCTCCCTTTTATGAACTCCCATATGCCTGGCAGATTTGATATGAATTTATCTTTTTCTAAATTGTTTTAATTTTTAAAATATATTTAACCCTTTAATGCATCATGCATTGGCTTTGGCATGTGTTGTTATGGAAGAATCTAAATTCATCTTTATTTCCCAAAGACTGTAATTGCATAACTAACATTTATTGAATATTTCATTCATGTATTAATTAATCACATTTCTTTGCCTTAGGCTGAGTTATGCCTGTTCCAGAGTTGGGATGCCTCTGGTTGTATTGATTTTTCTTTTTTTCTATCAATACCCTATTATTTTTATTGTTATGGCTATACAGCATTTTAATATGTGTTAGAATTGGCCTCCCTCCTTCCATTGCTTTTTTAACATTTTACTGTCTGTTTGTAGCTATTCAATAACCACTTCATAAGTGACAGGAAGGGAGAGAGCATGTCAGGAAATGAATCACACCATTAATGGCCCTCTTCTAAGCAGTAGTAGCCATGGAGAAGAGAGCAAAACTTCCCAGGAGCCTAAGGCAGCAGCCAGAAAGCACGGGTTTTACTCAATTCAGGGCTCCAAGTCCTGCATATTACGGATAGGAATTATGTAAATTACTAGTGAATCAGTCAAAAACCATAGAAATTGGAGTCAAGATGTGCAACGATGAAATTACAAAGTGAAAGACAGTATCTCAAGGTCATTTGACTCAGTTCCATAAAACACTTATTTATGTGGTCACTGGTTTGGCTTTGTTAGTATGAATCTGCTGACATAAAAAAAGCATAGGATAAAACTGCCAAACAAAGACATCACAGCAACCTTTTCACGTGATAAATATGCTTATCATCTTATTAAAGAAACTACAAAAAATAATAATAAAAGCAATTACAGGAAAGTTGCCCTGGGTCCCCTTTTACTCAAATAGTGTTTGGGAGAAATATAAATTTCTTTTCAAATTTCCAAAACTTAAAAAGGTGTTCTTATTTAATTCAGAGTCATGTTTTTTGAGTGAAAAAAAAAAAATGTGGACTATCCAATAATTGAAACTACTTAGGTATCTGAATGAAAGTGACATCTGTCTCCAGGGGATAAACCAACATAATAAAAGGCTAATATGCAAATAGACCAAATGGCAGACGACCAGCCAACCAGTTGCTATGACGTGCACTGACTACCAGGGGGCGTGTGCGGAACATGGCGGGCGTTGGCCGCAGCAGGATGGTGGAGGAGGTGAGTGGGGATGCCAGAACAAGGTGGGGCACTGGTTGCTGTCATCAGGGCAAGCCTCTGGTGGTTACTGAAAATTCTTCACTCCCGTGCTCTAAAGTCCTGACCAGGACTCACATCTGCTGCTGGTGCCAGCCCCGCTCACACCCACAGCCAGCATTAGAGCCACCGCTCGTACCCGCTGCCCATGGCCAGCACTTGGAGCCACCAGCAAGTGCTTCTCCATGTCCCCTGCTCCTGAAGGCTGATTGGGGAAGCAGCCAACACTTGTATCCATTGCTGGCGCTGGCCCCAATCACACCCATTGCTGGTGCCGGCCCCCATCACTCAGTGCTGTCAGTGGGTGTGAGCGGGGCCAGACTGTCAGCATGTGGGAGTGGCGGCAGCAGGAGTGGTCTGCCAGCAGACAGGGAACCTGGGGGCACAGAGAATGGGCCAAGACCTGTCCCTGTGCCTACCACAGCCTCACAGCCCACAGTTCCTTTCAAAGTGCATGATTTCATGCACTGGGCCCCTAGTATATAAAGAAAAAGAGAAGTTTTCAGCCAGTATTAAAAGACTACAGAAAAGTTACAGAGATGACATTTTCCTGAAGCAGAAATAATCTGTAATCTGACTCTGTAACACTAACCTCATTCACCTGAGGCATAGTAGTAGGGGACACTGGCTACTTCTCCCTCAAAACAGAAATTGATATTCCATTATACATTTCATCAGCCCCCTGGCCTGTCCACTAAAGCTAGCTGCCAACCATGCATCTTCAAAGGTTTTTAGCTATTGGAAAAGCACACACAATCACAAACACACATACACACAATGAATCTGGTGCAAAAATGTAGAGAACACAGCGTTGAGTGATCTGGGTTTGAGTCACGGTTTCCCTTAAAAACACACACAAACTATAAAATCTTAGATAGTCCATTTCAATGCAGAAACTCAAGTTTCTCCATCTGGGAAAAATGAATAATAGTACTGATTGTACAATATGATATCATTGGAGTTTCTGAGCATTAAATGAGACATAAAAGGATATTTAATACCGTAAAGCACTATATGAAAAAATAAACTATTATAATAAATTCCTTTATAATAATTAATTATATCTATTAAAAGTAGACCCCATTGGAATGGGAAAATTTAAGATGACAGATATATTTTTCAATTCTATACATTTTCATTTCAATTATATATAATTTATTTCCCCGGTATTTTTAATGGCCCCAAATTTACACTTAAGATGAAAGAATAGTACAGTGAATATGCATACATCTTTCCTAATATTATAGTCATCAATTGTTAACGTTTTGTCACATTTTCTTCATATATCCCTCTTCCCAGGATGTGTATGCCTCCTGGGTGTTTCTTCAGAAGGATTACAATGCCAGTTTGCCCACTATTCATAATATGACCTTGTAGCTCTTGGTTCACGGAGTACCTGCCAGAACTCTTTGTTGTTCAAGTTCTTTTATCTCTTCTTAATAATCGGGGGAGCAATTTCTTCGAGGTTGTATGAATATTCTTTTCCCTGATACATGTTCACTAGTGAAAGTTATTTTGGTTTTGATTGTTTAATATACACATACACACATATAAATCTGTGACTTGAATTCTTGATAAATGAGAAAGCAAAATAACATTGATATCTTAAATTATCCTATAAAAATGTATTGTGAATGAATGAAAAGGTTTTTGGCTAGGCTTCTGAACTGCTGAAGCTGTTTGAATCGCTATAAATATTTTATGAACACACTCATTTGAAGATGAAAAATAATAGCTTGAAAATATGTTATAACTGCAGGGCACCGAGGTCACCAAGAGGCCAGGTTGGTAGAAGAGGCGGGTCACCTTTCTGCGGTTGGAAATAAGAAGGAATCCAAAAATACTCGCTGCATTTTAAAGGCAGGGCTACCTTACGAGTGACCTCATCTTCAAAAAATATCAACTATTGCAAACAATCCTGGGAGGTTTTACAATCCTTTTAGCGAACCCAGATCGACCACCTAAATCAGAAGTATTGAAACATATGCAAATCCGTCTATATGTGCCCATGAAAGGTAGCCTTTTCCTGCAAATGTCTCTGAAAGGCTCTCGGTGCAGTGTCTGCGGGCTTATTATGTTTAACACCTTTGCTCCTGAGCACTCATGTAGGCGGACTTTTCAATTTCAGGGGATTTCAGTACAGTTCCCTGCAATTTATCATGGGCAAGGAATTAACAAGGAAGAAAATGGAAACGCATTCACAGTTGCCAAGACATTTTCCTTCAGATGGAAAAGGCCACTGAATGAAAAATATAAGAAAGATGACTTTGGTGCTTCAAAAACAGAAAAATAACCCAAACCACCCAGTTAGCAAAGCTAGACTTCGTTTTCCTGTGGAATACAAAGAAGCAGCAGGAACTCGATGGAAATGTTTTCTCATCCAGTGCATTGTCGCACAGGTTTAGGCACACAAAAAGGACTCATTGCTGTGTTCTACCCCCTACACAACACGTTATGATCAGGTGGATATGACTGAGCCAGGAGGGTAGGATCCAGGGAAACTTTTCAGCAAGTGAAATGGGAAAACTGAAAAAAGAAGAGAAGGAAAAAAAACAACCAACCAAAAAAAAAAAAAATAGTTAAACAAGGCCGAGCAATTAACAGCCTGCTTAAAAATCACCAAGGACACTTAGGAGCAGATGGTTTACACCTCTCCTCCCCAACCCCGGAGAGAGAGTAGCTTAAAACACCCTGATCTAGGAGAAAAATGACACAGATCCAGTTTGTGTCATTAGTGCCAGCCAAAAGCCAAAGAAATAAATAACAAAACAGAACAAAACAAAGTTAGAGCCAGGCAATTCAATATGAAGGTAAAGCAGTGAAGCTCACCAGAGGATGATCCCAAACTCCCCTAGGAGCTCACTTTGATGCATCAGCATATTAAAACACACACCTGGTAAGCTCTTTAATATTCCCCCGTGATGCTCCCTGGAGGCCTCCCCTAAATCTCCCGCCTTGAGACAACAAATAAAACCCTTTAAGACAGAAGACCCAGTGAGTGCTCTCCCTGGAGTATGCCTGTGCCCCTGTTCTCCCCTCAGGTGTGGGACTTTGTTTTCTTTCTCCATAACTCTACAGGATCTCAGGAAACTTGCCACCAGGGGAGGAGTGGGCAGCAGCAGCTCGGCCCGGGGCCCGGGCTAACCCCCTGAACCTCTCTGCAAGGACTCTCCTTCTGCCTCTGTGACTTGTCACTTGAGTCACCACGGCCCAGTGTGGCTCACTTCTCTTACTGTGACTTCCTCCCCTGAGTCTAGGCAGCCCAGTCTAGACTTCCTGCTGTGCGGGGATCTTGCCGCTTCTATCTTAAGCAATCCCTTTGCTTCACTGTCTCCAGCTTTACTATACATACTCTCAAAATCATCTGGCCTCATGTTATGAAATGTTCAAGAACACATGCTGGACAAACCCACCTCAGTCCCAGTCTCTTTCCAGTGACATTTATCATGTCTCCGCATATAGGGCAAATCCATTGAAAGTGGATCTTCTACTTTCCCAATGAAAAATATCTCCAAATGGGTTTTAGACCAAAGTGAATATATAAATGTATACAGGTATATAGCACATGAAGTATATATTAGTTATACTGGTTCATACTCAAAATCTTACATGTGGGTGCTAGCCAGTGTTGGTGGTTCTCTCTGTAACAACTCCTTTGGTGCTTTAATCCATTTTCACAGCTTTACTCTTCAAGTCTCTGGATCCCAAGGATGCCCAGCTTGAGTCAGATGTCTAAGCTTGTTTGCACCTCTCCAGCTGGATATGTAACAAGAAGCTCAGACATGCCCGAAACAAAATGCAGCTCATTTTGCACCTCCTAGCTGCTCTCATTTGCTAAATCTGGCAACTCTAACCCACTTCATCCACTTCTCCCATGTGGCCTTCCACAACTCAGGTGATGACAACTACACAAGGAAGCAGAGAGAAAAGGGTTCTGAAGGATAAAGGAGAGTCACCCCTGGAGTCCATATAGTCAGGAGATAAGTTTTTATGTCTACAGTCCTATGTATTTGAATGTATTTGAAGGGATTTGTAGCAAGATTTCCTATACCAGCAATTCAGAGCTGGATCAGAAAGAACCGGAGCAATAGACTGTATGAGATGCAGATCCCTCCACAGGCGAATGACTGAGCCCTAAGCAATCTTTGGAGGAATCTCAGTGCCAGGATGCAATGCTAGCAGCAATAGTCATCTGGCATGCACCAGAATGTGACAAGAGAGGAATTAAGGTGAACCAGAATTAAGGATAAACTGAGTGATATTGCAAAAGTGCAAGAAGATCTAGACAAGAGACACTGCTCTAACCACTGTTAGCAAGCCTAGAAAAATGGGAATAAAATTTAAAACTGGAATTACATTGCTGTGCTTCTCATACATACACTCATTTGTTGTATGAGTCTGCATAAATTCCTGCTTCAAAACATGTGCCCCTGCTCTATCATATGAGTTTATTTAGCTCTTCTCACTTAACATGGTGTTTATGAACAAAGATCTACTATTCTGGACAAATAGTTTTTAGATTACCCATGTAGCATTGCACAGTTCCTTCTATAAGAGGCACATAACTGTGATTATAAAACCACTTAAACACATGATACACAAAAGAGAACACAGGCCACTCTCATAGGGAACAATAAAGACTACTTTTCAATATTCCTGGTTACCTTCTAATTTTCCAAATGGAAGAGTCTCTCCTGTACTGCTAAGAAGAAACACAGGTCCAGGAGGATAATGATTAGATGAGAACAGCGCCCACAAGTCAGGAGTGGCTAAATCCCCGTAAGCAACACCCTTGAATAAGTGCAATAGCACATGCTATTTGCAAAATTAAACACTGGGTTTTGGAGCCAAGGAATGTGACCTATGAAAATTGTAGTTCTTGAGAACTACTAATATTTTAATTTAAAAAATATTGGGAGAGTAAAAGGATTAAAAAGCAAATAAGTCAATATTTGGCTCAGTTCCTACTTCATATTTACACCCATCTGCCATAGCCTGAGGTTAAAAAGTACTCATTTTAATCATGAAAAGCATATCCATCATAAATTAACCAGAAGTAAATCACTCACAACATAAACATGGATAGCTCTATAAAAAATAAATAAAATAAAATAAAAAATGAGAAGAAAAAAAGTTTCATGTCTTACCTCAAAACTTTCCCAATTTAATAAAGGTTAAATCTCAAATTAGCTTTCTTCAAAGTCAACTTCCCCAAACATTGAAAGAACAAAACAATCACATTCTCCCAAATGATGACATGATATTTCAGTGCCACAGAATTTTGCAAGCAGCATTTAAATTTGGTAAGGAAGCCAAAGTATAGAGTGCACTCGCTGAAAGTTCATTTTTTCAGGCCTAACAGATATTGTCAGTTTCTAAAATAGACCCGCAGATAATGTAAACAATTTGACAGGAAATTGGTGGTGGTGACTGGCGTCAAACTATCTGAGGACAAATGTCCTGTGACTTGGAATATACGAGACAATTTCCTTTGCATAGAGGCAAAGTGAAGTGATGACAGAGTGCACAAAACCTATTCTCCCCTTGAAATTACAGTCCCACTGGGTCTCTCATTGGGCATCTTTCAAGAAGAAAAACTTGATACACCAAAGCCATTCCATTGACATTGCTTTGCAAGTAATCACCATTCTAGAAGTTGCTTTTTATTTTCCTACATGATTCCTACCTGTGAGAGCATTAAAAAGGTATTTCCGCTTCCCTATGCTGTATTAAGAAGTTTGCCCTAGGGGAAAAATTGAGGTAGCCCAAACTGTCTGTCTTGCTGTTATTTTCCATCATCTCTCCGCTTCTACCTGCGCTGCCTCCCCCTTTTCTGTTACATGTCCCTGATTGGCTAATGCTAAGCCCAGGGCCATGGGATGAGGAGAAAATCGAGGACTAAGGTTTACTTCATCTATCCATTTGTTTTGTCCCACATACTTATTTAAATGCCCCCCCCCCCACCATAATTCCTCTTTATACCTTGTAATCCATTATAATAAAAGGCTAATATGAAATTTGTCTCTGGAGTTCAACCTACTGGAAGTTCTACTGCTTGCTATAATGTGCACTGACCACCAGGGACCAGCAAAGAACAAAGGAAGGCCCTGGACAGCAGCCAGAAGGCCCTGATTGCTGGCCAGGCCTAGGGACCCTTCCCATGCACACATTTTGTGCACTGGGCCTCTAGTTCAAACTACCCACAATTTTCACACTTGCCCTGTGTGTGCCTCTTCTGAAGCTATCTACCACCCTTCAAATGACCTTACTCTTAAAGTTTTTAGGACTTTATATTTTCTATTATCCTTATTATTATTTTTAATTCTCACCCAAGGATATATTTCCATTGATTTTAGAGAGTGGAAGAAAGAGGGAAAGACAGAGAGAAATATTGGTGTGAGCAAAACACATGGATTGCTTACTTCCTACGCATGCCAGGGAGGTGCTTGCCCTTGGACTGGAATGAACCTGAAATCTTTTGTTCTGCAGGTTGACACTCTAACCACTGAGAAAACTGGCTAGGGCCTGCTTGTATATTTTCCAAAGCCCAGCTCAATCATTAGCCCACTTGCAAATGTTTTTCCTGATCTGCAAGTAAAGACACTTTTATCTTCTTCTAAAAGTAACCCTACTTTGTATTCAGCTAATGAGTATGCATCTCTTCTCTCCCTGGCAGAAAGACAGCAAATTGGGCACAAGAGCACTGTCTGTCCTTTTTGAGCCACCCCTCTCTCTCCTGCAGAGCCTCAGCCTAACAGGGTACTCAGGACATTGGGGCCTGAGGTCAGGGGTTCTCTGTTTAAAACATGAAAAGGTGGATTCTTTATTAATCCAAGGCATATAAGCCTTGGAAAATCTCCTATTGACCAGGCTTCATGAAAATGAAACAAGAAAAATTAAAAATAAAAGATTACAGAAAATTTCCATTAAAGCAAGCAAGAGCTTTAACATAAAACGAAAATTCACCTCAGGTCACCTTTCAGTAAGAAACTTTCTTAGCATAAAACTCAAGTTTAAAGACATATTAAAGAGGCATTCCTGGTACTATTTACTAAGCTCATTCACTGAAGAATATAACAATAGGCCAACTGCATTAAAACATCATAAACAGTCCAGTTGATTTGGGATCTGGGTATTATTATTTTGACCTTGGTTTCAAACTAATATCCCTTGACACATACAGGTTGGAACGAAAAGAAAGATCCATGTGTTCTCAGCACTCAGGTTGGCTTTTTTTTTTCTTTCTTTTTTCTCATCTTAATGTTAAAATGTGTGACATATGGTTGGAAAATTTACAGCAAATGCATTCTTTCTTGGTATTTCACATACCTTTGCATCAAAAAACAATAACAAATAAATAACGCTGCTTTACTGAACACTGATGTGAATTCCTTGTGCCCTTTTATATGACTGGGGGAGGTTAACAGCATATGTTAAAAGCCCAGAGAATGTCTATGGGCCATACCGTCATCTAATGGTAAATAAGGTTAGTCCAAGGTCATCTGAGACAGATGACTTGGAATTTTTAGCAAGCCACTAGACGAAGCCTGAGTATGCATATTGCAAAAAGAAATCCGCCATATAAAAAGGGAGCACAGGGAAAGTCATCTTGGAAACTCGAGACTTTTGGTCCAAAAACTCTACCTAATTTATGAAACCCATGAATATTTAACACTAGAGCAAGCTCAAGATTAATTATTACTTGATTGATTTCTAAATGCCTGCCCTACAAAGCCAAACTAATGAGAAAATTAATAATCAAGCATTTCAAAATATCATAAAATTATTAAGTTTTGAGGGCCATTAGGGTTCCTCTAAAATGTTCTACCAACTCCCTCCCTTTGTGATGATAGAAACCAAGGCACAGGGAGTGGAAGTGGCTTGTGTGAGGCCACTGATTACTTCTAGTTCTGAGACCGTGACTAGTCTCTCACCGGAGCATGAAGAGTGTGACTCTGGCCACTGGCTTTAGTAGGAGGGCTGCTGACTCAGAGTTCCCTGTGGAGTGGAATGGATGGTGAGTGATCAACAGACACCCACCTCTGCCAGGGACAGAATGGCTTCCGTGTGGTATTCATGGTTCTTGGAACCAAAGGGCTTCTCTTTTCTCTTCGTTCTTCTGTCAGTGGTTTCTATGAGCAATATTTAATGAGTCTATGGTTAAATGATGTATTTAATTAATACCTATGGATATACTACATCATTTTGATAGGATCTGCCCCCTGATTTTTAGTATAATAATCTCTTACCAGAAGAGATAGTGCATAATAGAAGAAAAGCATAGAATGAGTCCATGGTTTAAGGTTTGAATCTCTATTTCCTCATGATATTAACTTGGGAAATTATTTCAATTCTCTGAGCCTCTTCCCCTCCCCCCACCACCAATAAAGTCAAGATACAATAGTCACTATGGGATAATAAAACTAACACATATAAGCCTACCATGAGTCATAAATGCAAATGCCTCCTTTTATTAAATTACACATAATTAAAACACAAGTTTTCCAGATGAGAAAGCTGTGATCAAACAACTTTAAGGAAGCGGTGACAAGCATAGGACCTAGAAGCTGGATGAGTTTGAATTTGGCTCCAGTACTTTCTAGCTGTGTGATCTGGAGGAAGTGACTTAACCTGTCTGCCCTATGTCACCTCATTTGTAAAATGGAAATAATCTATCATTTATCATCTATCTATCTAGTTATCTATCTATCTATCTATCTATCTATCTATCTATCTATCTATCATCTAAAAGTCTAAGCAACCAGTTGGCTGAACAACTGGTCGACCAGTTGCTATGATGTGCACTGAGCACCAGGGGACAGACACTCAATGCAGGAGCTGCCCCCAGTGGTCAGTGTGCTCTCATAGCCAACTTCTCGAGGCTGGCCAAACTTCCATGGTCTCTCTTCCCCAGACAGCCGGCCCCACTGGCCCTTATCAGCCCCCATCAATGCATGAATTTGTGCACTGGGCCCCTAATAGTAATATAAAATCCATATGGCTGTTGTAAAGATTAAATGGAGTTAACAAATGTCTCCTCCAGCTGCTGGGCCTGTGTTTCTTGCATTCCTTGGTTTGTGACCTCCTTTAAGTCTCCCTCTACCTCCCTCCTATAAGGACATATGATTATATACAGGGTCCACTCTGACCCAGGATAATCTGTTCATCTCCAAATCCTTGGTTTAATCAGAGCTGCCAAACTCCATTCATTTATAAAGTCACGTGCACAGGATCCAGGGTTTGGGACTTGGATCTTTGGGGTCATTAGTCAGCTTATCACAGGCATGAATGAACACCACATTTGTGTTTGGATTTAATTTTTAATTTATACACTCAAGTAGGCATTGATTCCTATTCAGGCTGAGGCTGAAATTAAGAGTGGAGAAGAAGTCAATTCTTAATCATTTTCCAGCAGGAAAACACATGCCCAGAGAGTCAGTGTGTTGCCACTGTATAGTTACTGCAGCGTTAAATTAAAGAAAACTGAAGATGGAAAGGTTGAAGCGATAAAGCTTTTATCCTGTAGACAATTTTTAGGTCTTATTCTTGGATTCAATTAAAATAGACTTTCTCTGACTGGCTTTTTTCCCCCCTCACTTAGCGTAATACCCTCTGGGTCCATTCATGCTGTCACAAAATGTAAGATTTCCTTCTCTTTATGGCTGAGCAGTGTTCCATGGGGCATAAATGTATCATAGTGCCTCTATCCACTCATCTACTGCTGGATACTCGGGGTGTTTCCCAATCTTGGCTATTGTCAATAATACTGCAATAATCAGAGGTGTATATATTCCATGCTTGGGATGGTGAACACACAATACAATATACAGATGATATGCTATAGAACTGTATATCTAAAATCTATATAACCTTATTAAGCAATGTTACCCCAATAAATTCAATTAATTTTTTTTTTTTAAAAAAACACCTCGGAATACCAAAAAAAAAAAAAAAAAAAAAAAAAAAGGAGACTTTTTTTCACCCTGGAAATTATCATTGAATTATTGAGTTTGACAATATTCAACAGTGCCGTAATGTTTGTCCAAGTGAGAGAATTCACTTGGTTCTGTCGCAGAGATAAATGAGGTAAATTCATCAAGACACCCAACTCAATAAGAATATTGATGGTGTTCTGCTTGGACACATAAACCCTTTCCTCATGAGTGACTTGTCAGATACCCAATGCGAGGCTTTTGCTGTTACTTTAAAAAAATGCCAAAAAAGAAAAATGCATCCTAATTGATTCCCCATCCTGCAATTGCCTCCATTCCTTTTCCGATGATGCCATATGTCTCCATGGCAAGTTGCACTACATTGGAACTGAAGTGAGAAAGGACATGGGAAAGAAGACAAGCAAATACACCATCAATTTGAATCATAATCACTCCATGAATTTGGAGAAAGACATGGAGATAAAGAATAAAAGAGCAGCCTTTGGGAGGTGTGTGTGCATGTGCGCATGCGTGTAGAAGAGAGCACCATTCTTCTTGTGTTTGAGGAAGGTTTGTAGTCTTGCTGTCTTGAAGTAAGCCTACACAGGAAGAGAACAAGGGTTTACCAGGGGCTCCATCTTCATCTTCCCAGTCGGTTATCTGATGTGTGCGAATCCTTGGGAATTTGAAACTTGCATTATGTGAGACAGTTCAGTCTGTACAGCTCTTAGAAATCCATGGCTCTAATGAGCCCATTCACCACTTCTACACACTGACCCTCAGTTGTTTTCTTGAAACTATATATGTAGAACACAAAATAAGCAAAAACACAAAATTTAAAAAAATGCTAGTCTCCCTTTAATGAGGGTTCATTTAAGCATAATGTTTTAATTTTACATTAATAATTGCATTGAGCAATTATTCAGAAGTCCTTTCTTTTCTGTGCATCTTCATTTATTTAATCTGTGCCTCAGAAAAAAATAAAGTCCTCTCACCACAGGTACTTCACATCTGTCTTCTTTGGGCAAATATTTTATTACAAGGAATAAAAAAGGAAAATAACAAGAAAAGCATCAGATGACTCCATTGTATGGAGTTCTTATTGGAAAACTGGCTGATATTAAATAGAATTTCACCATTTGTGTTCACAGACTTGGGGACACATGTTACAAATGCCAACTCCTGGGCTCTCCCCAACAAGAGAAAAACAGAAGTTGCAGACATGGGTTCAAGAAGCTGCATAAGAAACCTGCTTGCCTGGGAAATCTCCATTCTTCAGAGCAGAGCTAATGCTTTTAAAGCTTCATCTTTTCTTAATACCTGGGCAGATTAGGAAGTCAGTTACCTCTCCTTCACAAAAAGGAAGGTGTTAATTAGCTATTCAGTACATCTGACCAAGACTAAGAATCACTCTCAGAAAGATCCTGTCTTCTTTTCAGTCTAAAAAGGTTGCCTTTTTCCTCCTGAAACCTCAACCCCTTGAGTGCTTTATTCCTGCCGTGTGACTTTAGTTAAAATACAGGTCTCCTTGAACCTTAACTGACTTGCTCCCATTAGTTCCTTATGAATATTTCTTTACTTTGCAAAGTAGCTTCTTAAAGGTGTCAAACTCCTTTTCTTCAGAAAAAGGGATCTTTGAACCAAACTATTTGAAGAGCAAACTAAGTCTTCATGGACTTGTCATAAGAAAGGTTTCCCAATGATTTTCCCCAACAATGAATGAATCTTAATTTGAACAGAAAGACAGGTAAAAATAAGGTATGATATGGTTTTAGAAGAACTTGAGTAAAATATCACTTTCAGTATCATTTTGGCTTTGATTCCTCAGTGTTTGGCAAACTCATTAGTCAACAGAGCCAAATATCAACAGCACAATGATTGAAATTTCTTTGAAGAGCCACATTTTTTAAACTTAAACTTCTTCTAACACCACTTTTTCAAAATAGACTTGCCCAGGCCGTGGTATTTTGTGGAAGAGCCACAATCAAGGAGCCAAAGAGCCACATGTAGCTCTTGAGCTGTGGTTTGCAGACCACTGCCTTAGATTAAGACTGTAGATAGGTTAAAACACCTTATTAAATGACCAGGATTCACTGAGTTCCTAATGGCTAACATCTTAGCTATCATTTGAAAAGTTTCCCAGAATTAATCATGATAACGCGGTGTTAGTGGAGACTGGCCAACCATGTGGGGAAATGAGGGGATCAAGCCGATTCAAGGATCATCTTTTCCTACAGCTCTGTCTGCAGGCAACTTTGAGCCCAGAGCTCAGACACTTGGCTTCTGACAGCACAATGAGTTCTCTAGATGTGCAGACTCCATGTGTACTTTTCCTGTTTAATGGGCAATCTACTCTCTTACGTGTACAGTGCGGTGTTGTCCATTGTAAACACAGCATTGTACATCAGCTCTCTAGAACAGATTCCTTTCCCATGCCTGAAACATTATACCCATTGAGTAGCAACTCCATGCTCCCCCTTCCTAGCCACTCACTGGCTACCACCATTCTACTTACTGTTTTTGTGAATTTGGCTATTTTACATACCTCAAGAAAATATGGCATTTCCCATAGGTACATATAATGAAAAATCATTCAGCCACGAAAAAGACATAAACCTGCTGTATGCATTGACATGAATAAACCTTGGCAACTTTATGTTGAGTGAAATAAGCTAACCACAAAACTACACATACTGCAGGATTTCACTTATATGACTTGTCCTCTCTGAGCTTCAACTTGCTCTTCTATGAAATGAAAAATTTCTTTCCACAACATGTCATTGCTGCGATATAAAAATTATAAAGTGAAAGAGTAGCATTTATTCACTTGAATCCTACCCCCACTAACACAGACATGCAGACAGAAGAGCTGTACAGTCTAATTATATAAACTTTCTTGGACAATTATCAAGTACTATAAAAATACTAAAGGAACACGAAGTCTATGTTGATCAAACATTGATTTAAACTTGAACCACTAGTTAAATGAGGTTGGAAGGATTCTGTAGAAGCAGATCGGAAATAAGGGTTTATGTCAAAGTGATTTTAAAGAAACCACTCCCTGGGGAGACAAGAAAGTTTGAAAAGGGCTGGAAAGGGGAAAAGTCAAGCAAGGTTGAGATGTGAGGGACAATCCCAGAAATAGTGTAGGAAGCACTGGGAGATATATTATTCCTCCAGAAGTATTCAGTCTGATGCCAAGGCTGCTCGGCTCCATGCTGCTAACCAGCCTGGGCCTGGGCAAAGGCTAGGAGTGCCTACTGGGGCAACATATAGACTCCCGGCATACTGTAAGCAAAGGGCTCCAGGATCCAAAGGCAATTCTCTGAAGAAAGCAGTAAGTACCCACCGGAGAAAGCAAAGCACACAGAAGGTGAGGGAACTGGTGCCCAGAAGGGAAGAATGCATCTGAGGGGATCTGGGCAGGACACCAAGAGTATCCCCTTAGTTGCAAATGCTAGTCAGCAATGTCAAGTAGCTTTCCAAGGTCACACTGCATGTTAATGGTATAACTGATTATACAACCCAAGACTCTGAGCTCAGTGTTCCTTTCACAACACCAGGGTGCTGGTGGGTCTCTTACAAGTACATGCCCAGATCTTATTATATACATTCTGTATTCTAAACTGGATTTTTATTCCTGTCTCAGAAGAGACGTACCCACATACAAATTGATATGTACCAACCACAGGGAATGAAGTACCGTATTTTTCGGACCATAAGACTCTCCAGACCATAAGACGCACCAGTTTTTAGAGAAGGGAAATGAAGAAAAAAAGATTCTGAAACAAATAGTGTCCTAAAATATTTTATGTGCATTAAAACCCGACATCACAGTCATAAACACATGTAATCAACCCTGTAAAGTAAACAGCAGCATTTAGAACCATTTTAGAGCCAGGCAAGCACACAGAGACCACACAGAGCCGGGCAAGTAAAAAAACTTTTTTTTAAAAAGTGTATGTGTAGGCTATATTTGGACCATAAGACGCAGGGACTTTTTCCCCCCACTTCTGGGGGGAGCGTCTTATGGTCCAAAAAATACGGTACCTATTTGGTAAGGCTATATGTGATTTAAGAACAGGGATGCTGTTGCCTAGCTGAGGTGGCTCAGTAGTTGGAGTTGACCTATGGACTGGGAGGTCATGGTTCGATTCTCGGTCAGGGGTCAGGGCATATGCTAAGGTTATATGCTCCATTCCCAGTAGGAAGCAACTGATCAATTATTCTCTCTCATCATTGATGCTTCTATCTATCTCTCCCTTTCCCTTCCTCTCTGAAATCAATAAAAATATATTTTAAAAAATAGTGCTGCTATCGGGTCCCCTGATAGCATGCCAGTGGGTGGAAATGCTGTCCTTATTCTTAAGTGAGAAAAAGAATAGGAAATGAGACACAGTCCCTTGAATGCAAGTCTTTTAGGGAAATCAGTATTTCTCAAAAGCTTGCAAGAATACACATTTAGTGGGCATTTCCTCAACACCCATAAATACAGACCAAAATAATTAAACCAAAAATAAGGAAGGAATTCCCAACGTAATGGACAAGACCAGTAGCCTAACAACCTGGCTGTCTGGAGAAGCCCAATCTTGCTGCTCATATTCAAAGCAGGAAGTCATGCAGCCATCTGACTCAGAAAGGGCAAGCATAGGGTTTTGTCTCTGAGTATATCACCAAGAAATCAGCAACTAGCGTGGGTCTGAAAGGGGGGACGGCTCCTTTCAAAGGCTGTCAGAGGTTGTTTTAAGTGTCCATGACAACCCACACACCAGCTACAGTCATCCCCTGGCTGTGGAGAAGCTGCCCTCAGAGGGATGGCTGCCTCCTCGGTGGCTCCTCCTGAGGGTCCCACAAATGTGTGGACTCTTCTTGGTCCAGACAAAACAACAGTCAGTTCATTAGAAGCTACAAGCAGTTATTACTCCATATACTGGGAGTCCATCCCCAAGTATTCTGAGAAGAATCTCGATGAAAGGAAACCATTTTAGGAACCTGGGCCCTTTCCCAATAGACGGCTGGCAGAGTCAACCTGCCATTATTTTATCGTCTTTTCCTTTGTGCATCGATACTTGGACATAGAAAAGAATGACAAATAGCGCTTTTAAACCTTTCAAAAGGTTCCTACAACAGAAAGGAATTAAATAGCCCTTCCTTCACCCAGGAAGAAATGGGGATCGATAGATGGAGATAAAAGAGAAAAGAGAGAAGCTGTTCTAAGCTCCATACTACTCTGCGGAACAATTACACACTATTCAATTACAAAACAGAAATCCTGTCCCCAAGTTCACCCAAGGTACTCTACACTCCATGCCTTGTGTATATCGTGGCTGGACAATCGTACGAATTTTGTATATTATGAACACTTTATCCTATATAATAAAAGCCTAATATGCTGTCTGGTCATCCAGTTGGTCATTCAAACAATCAAAGCATAATATGCTAATGATATGCTAAGGCCGCTCAA
This sequence comes from Pipistrellus kuhlii, assembly GCF_014108245.1. Classification (NCBI taxonomy): domain Eukaryota; kingdom Metazoa; phylum Chordata; class Mammalia; order Chiroptera; family Vespertilionidae; genus Pipistrellus; species Pipistrellus kuhlii. The sequence continues at coordinate 1,119,413 of NW_023425438.1, forward strand.
CTGTTCACTATTATGTGCACTGACCACCAGGGAGCTGACACTTCAACTGGTAGGTTAGCTTACTGAAGGTGTCTGGCCAATTGGAACTGAGCAAGACAGGCTGGACATGCCCTAGAGCCCTCACACAGTCCCTCCTTGGCTAGGCAACCTCCCACATCCCTCCCTGCCCTGATCATGCACCAGTGGGGTCCCTTGGCCTGGTCTTCACCCTCTCTTAATCTGGGACCCCTCAGCGGATGTCAGAGAGCTGGATGACTGGTCACTATGACACGCCCTGACCACCAGGAGGAAGATGTTCAATACAGGAGTTGCCCTCTCGTGGTCAGTGCACTCCCACAGGGGGAGCGCTGCTCAGTGGAAGCTGGGCTCACAGCTGGCAAGCACGCAGCGGCACTGGCAGGAGCCTCTTCCGCCTCTGCAGCAGCTCTAAGGATGTCCGACTGATGGCTTAGGCCCACTTCCTGTGGGGAATGGCCTAACAATCAGACATCCCCTGAGGGCTCCAGGACTGCAAAAGGGAACAGGACAGGCTCAGGGACCCCCTTCTCCAGTGCATTAATTTCATGCACCAGGCCTCTAGTGTAACAATAAAAAATAAAAATAAAAACAGAGCATATAAAAACTACAACGAAGACTTCTTAGATATTAATGCTCCCCTCCCTTAGGACACCCCTCTCCCAGGTCATGAGATTGTCCCTGTCATGGAACTGCCTTTCCCAAAAGAGGGCTCGTACATGTATGAACTAAGTGTCCCTAGGGCAGATTTCAAGTGAAAATTATGGGGAGTTTTTGGTGCATATCCGAGCAGGGACTATCTACAGGCAGGAAGCAGCCAGAGGGAGGAGGATGTGGCCATTGTGGAGGAAGTGAGGCAAATGTCCTCATTGATTATTCCCTCAGAGGCTTTTTGTTCATACCTTATTACATTTAAAAATTGATCAAGAAAAATAAAAAAAATGGAGTGTTTAAATGTGCAATACCACAGCTCAGAAGTAAATGGAGCCAGTGAAAGAAACAGGAGAGCCAGTTTCTCCAATTTTCCAGCCCATTCATGCAATCACATCTCTTTTTCTAGGTGACATTTTCTTCCCAACTCTACCTCACATCAGGAGTTAGTCAGAAAGGCTAATCTATGCTAAACTTTTTTAACTTAACACACTCTGGTTAATAATAAAATACTGGAGGGATTTTAAGAAGTCAGACAAGCCATGGATTTGTTTCAAACTTTCTTGTTTCCTCCATTTGTATTGAATTTATTGGGGTGACACTGGTTAACAAAATTACACAGGTTTCAGGTGCACAATTCCACAACACATCATCTGTGCACTGTACTGTGTTCACCAAATCAAGTCTCCATTCCTCAACCTCCCTCAACTCCCACATCCCCTGGCAATCACCGCACTGTAGTCCTGTCCTGTCAGTGTGTGTCTGTCTCTCTCTCTCTCTCTCTCTCTCTCTCTCTCTCTCTCTCTCTCTCCTCAATCCCTGTAACCATTTCTCATATTTGTATCTTTTCAATCAAATCCCAGTGGACTCTCTTACTTATTGGCTAAATCAACCTCAAAATAAGTCTGGGATATAGTAACAACAAGTATTATTCCTATTTCACAGAAGGGGATGCAATGGAGCTTAAAGATGTAAAGAGGGAAAATGTTGACCTTTAGAGTTGAGCAAAGGTGGGCATGGTATGCATCTCATCTCATCACTAGTAGAATGAAATGGACTCTTTCCTAAATCACTTCATGGGTTATCAGGATTTTGGATAAGAAACACCAGTGTTCCATGATAACACTGCATTTTATTAACAAATTCAAAATGGGCTATCTATATATATAAAAGCCTAAGTGACAAGCCAACTGGTCAGTAGCTAGGACTCACAATGACCACCGGGGGAAAGATGCTCAATGCAGGAGCTATGGAGCAACAAAAACTTTGCAGAGTGCCCTCTTGCACTCATGACTCCTTGGGGGGTGGCAGACTGCCAGTTTTGGCCCAATCCCCACAGGCCAGACCAAGAGTCCCCTCCTGCAGGAGGGGCCCCACTCACTCCACAGATGCCCTTTGAGCCCCAGCACTGCTCCAGATGTGGCCAGACAGGGAGGAACTATGGGAGGTTGGCTCCAGGTTGGGTCCAGTCTGTCTTGTTCAGTCTCACCCCACCAGTCACCTTCTAATTAATTTACTTTCAATGTGCACAGATCCATGCACTGGGCCTCTAGTTTTAAATAAAACTATTGTACAACATAGATTATTAATCAATTATTTTAGAGAATGTCATTTAAGATAAATGTGTTAGCTTTTATTTCCTTCAGGAATTTTCAGGGCAGGTGGCTTTATGCAGGTGAGTTTAATGGAAATATCAGCTTGCTTTTACTATTTATTCATGCTAGAAAACAAATGAAATATAAAAATATTGAAATACAAATACATGAACTTGAGTATTAAGATTATATTTTAAAAACTACCTTATTAGAAAAAAGTGCATGACGATACAGGCAGACCTATTTTTTCATAAGTGCTTTCTTTATCAGTATTAAATCCTGCTTCATTTCTTCCTGAAATTTCTTCCTACTTAAAGAAATGCAATAGTTTTGAACAAAGTTTAATTTTTGTCTTAGGATCAGATATTTTATAAGTTACCTCAGAAATTTAGGTCAAGGAGACTCTCAAAATGACAAATTACCATGATTATTCTCCCATAATATTAAACTTTTAACCCTTTACTACTCATTGTTTCTAGAGCTTCATTTTTATTTCTTGGTAGACTGGTATGTCATGAAAAAGAGGGGTAAATTTATATTTTTTTAAAAAAGAAATACCTGTAATCAATGCAATTTTTACCTAAAGGAACTAAGGAAATCAAACTAAACACAAAGTAAGCAAAGAAAGGAAATAGCAAATATCAAACAGAAAGAATATGATAAAAAAAACAAACAAACAACAAAAAAAAAAACTAGAGGAAGATAGTGAAACAAAAAGCTGAAATTTTTACCTCAATGAGATTGACAAACCTATAACTAGATTAATCAAGACAAAGAAGAAGCTCTAAACCAGTGAAATAAGGCCAAAAGATAATAACATATTTAAAAAATCCAGATTGAAAACAAAGAAATAAAATTGCTTTCACTCAGAGTGTTTTTTGTGTTTTGTTTTGTTTTTTTAAACTTGAAACTCATATCTCTCCTAGAATCCAGCCATCCTGCTGCTCGGCATTTTCCCAAGAAAAGTGAGAGCATATGTCCACACGGAGCTTATATACAAATGTTCCTGGCAGTTTTGTGTATAATAAATCACACCTGGAAAAGACTCAAATGTCCATCAACATGGTTAAACATGTCATGACTATGCTCAGCAACAAAAAGGAATGAACTATGGATGCACACAAAAACACAGATGAATGTCAAAATAATTATGCTGAGTGAAATAAGCCAGACAAAAAATAATGCAGGCAGTATGGTTTCACTTCCACAAAACCCTGGAAAATGCAAGATACTTTCTAGGGCCAGAAAGCAGTCCAGACTCTTCCTGGAGGCAACATCAGGGGAGTTGGGGGAAGAGGTGAGGTTGGGGGGGAGATTGAGAGAGGCTGGAGGGAATGTGGGGATTCATGTGTATTTTCACTATGTTGAATATGGGGATGGTTTCTCAGATTTATACATTTATCAAAACTGATTAAATGTATCCTTTAGTGTGTGTAATGGATTGTATGTCAATCACCCTCTATAAAGCTATGTATAGTTTTAATTAAACAAGTAATTCACAGGAGAAGATGAACTGCATCGATAAACAGAGAAGTACAATGGAGCAGTCCTCAACAATCCTTGATCAGCTGACGCCTTTCCACCAAAAGCATGGCTGTCTTTATATAAACAAATATATTTTAAGACTATAAAGAAAGTCATGTTAGCTGACAAAATTATCTATCAGCTTGTTTTATGTTACAAACATATTCTGTGACTGAGCTCTAATTTACAACATTAGTTCATCTACCAAACAACACTCCTGACATTACTGTTATCAACAGGAGCACACAGTTAATGTTACAACTCATGGAAGACAAAGTCAAGTTTTTAAAGATATAAAAAGGTGTAAATTCACTGACTGGATTGGATGTCTTTACGTTGGGACATGATAAATATGGAAAGCTTTTTACCCTTTGGCATGAAAATATGGTTTTATAACAATTGTAGATCTGACCTGAAGTGCCAAGATTACTCTCCAAATGAAACTTTTTTCTAGAAATACCAGTAAGTTCTCAAATAAGAGTAGCAATGGTCAAAACACCCTTTTATTGTGTACAGTGGTCGCCACCCTTTCGGACCTCACAGACCACCAGTGGTCCATGGGCCACCTGTTAGCGACTGCTGGTTTAAAATATAGTTTAAGAATTCAGGGACTGCTGTGCTATTGAAACCAGTTCTAGCTGTTGTCTATGCACTGAACTGACTCACACTCTTGGCTGTTGGACTCTGAGTATGGTCACAAGACTTTGACATTGGACAAGGTCATAGGCATCAACTTGCCCAAGCCTTTTATTTTAGAGATAAAATACATATTCAGAAATGCAAAGTAATAGTTTCAAGGTCACAGAGTGAGATAGGGGCAGATTAAGATCTGGAATTTAGAGAGTATTCTCAATCCAGAGCTTTTCTTACACCACTGGCTCTATTACTATCCCTACTCCCTAACCCTTCCCCTATCCCCACACACACTCGCCAACATTTTCCACTCAGAAATCTCAATCTGAAAATATCATGTTTTACTACTCAGCACTCTTACTCCCCCGTTCTTTTATTTTTCTTATGCAAACAACCCCACCAAGATAAGCTGTGCTGAGGTCTGGAGTAGAGCCACCTGACCTGAGAATTGGCAATGTTCTCCTCATTCCTTCCTTTGCAGTTTCCTTCACCATGTGGGAACTTCCAAGGAGTCACGTGGACAACACACTTGTTTCCTGAGGTCTGGGAGGCAGAAAGCTCTGGTGTTTGACCCACAGACAGAGGCAGCAAAGTCCATATGGAGATCAGGCATCTGGCTGGCTAGCTGGGCGAGTGGCAGGAGCTCTGAGCTTTTGTCACATCAACGGTGAGAATGTGACACAGGCCAGTCATGTTCTGTTCCTGGGTCAGGGGAGCCTGCCAAAGAGGCTAGCTGGAGGGCTGGGGAGACCTGGGCATAAAGACTGTGCACTGTGCAATGTTCAGAAGCTACAGGAGGTTCTCAGGGAGCAGGCTGGAGGGAATGCACCTACCAGCATGAAGGAAAGAGTGCACGTGTTCTGAGTGAAGGGGGAGCAGGATTCAGAAAACCAACATACATGCCCCTATGTGAGAAGGAGGAGCATAGAGTAACACGCCTGCCGAGCTCAGGAAGATTGAAACCAGCTCACAAAAACACTAGCCTCCTCATTCTTTCCTTCCTTCATTCCTCCCTCTGAACCACTGGGGAAGCCACATTTAGAACACGCTTGGTTTTTTAAATGTAAAATATCTTGGGTAATTTATTGAATACTGTCCTCAATGTGAAAAGCAGAACAGTTATTACACTGACTGAACTGTTTGTAATACCTGAGAGTGACCAGAAAAGCAATTCCGCCTGCCACAAATTGCACTCATAAAGAATATCTTAGCCTGGAAATATTGTTTGTCAGAGTTTCTCTCCGATAAATCATTGAACTGTGCATTCATGATTTGTCTACTTTTCTGTATGGGTTTTATGTTTTACAATGAAAAAATATAAAGAGAAGAAGAAATTCACAAATTAATTGCATTTTTGACAGGTGTGTGTGTGTGTGTGTGTGTGTGTGTGTGTGTATGCTTGCCTTTGCACTTACTAATGGATTAACCACTCATTGAGATAGTAGAAAAATAACAATTAGTATTTACTACTTACCATCTTCTATGCTAGGTACTTTTTAATAAATTACCTTGGTGATTCCTTGCAACAATCTTATCATGTACCTATTTCCCCCATTTTACAATGAGAATTTTATGCAAACAGGTGGCCTACATAGAGCTCAAACCCAGATTTATCTAATGTTAGAAAATGTGTTAAATTCATGCATGTAAAGTAGCTACTGCATTGATGGGGAATATTTTTCTATAAGAATGGAGAATGAACAACTTCACATCTAAGAATATGAAATTATATATAATAGTACATATAACCATAAAAATATAATTACAGATACAATGTTAAGATAATTAGAGCTTTATATCCCATATGTAAGTAATTTCTGACACTATACTTTAAGTGGCTATAAATATATCTACTCCATAAATAATAAAATAAAACAAAACATAATTTTTATTGACAGTGGCCAATATTAAAACAAACCATTATGAACCGCAAAGGTCATTTAGTCAAGTCTCTTAGCTGGGTACCCTTTGCTCTAATCCTCTGACAAAATGTCCATGTCACTCAAATATTTATAATTTTTATTGTGGTAACACCGATACAAAGAGTGTAGGAAGAGAGTCCTTGGATAGAATTATGGCTTTGCTACTCAACAAGGTAGGACTTTGAACAAGTTTTTTATATCTCTGTGGTTAGGTTTTCTCGAATGGAAACTAGGGATAATGACAGTATCACCCTCCTAGGGTTGATGCTATGATTGAGTGAATAGATATAAAAAAATTTAGAACCATGCCACATACATAGGTAAGTGTTATCAACACACTTTGCTTTTATTAGTAATACGAAACAGCGGGTATTAGGTTTTATATGTCATTGTTTTATGTGCTTTGCAAAGTTTAGCATATAATAAAGCTTCACAATAACCCTTTGATGACGTTATGCGTGTCATCTCATTTTTAAATTAAGACATTAGGACACAGGCAGGTGCAAAACAGGTCAAAATTTACACATGATGAAGCTGGCACTCAACCCCAGGCAGCTGACTTTTGAGCCCTTCCTTATAACCAACCCCTCTGCTTCCTTCAGACCATTATGGAGTGGATTTTCCTTATGGCTATTAGTTAACCAATCACAACAGCCATGTAACATTACCTAACGCACTTCTGCATGTAAATGTCTTGGCATCTTTAATAACAGTTGAAGGGAATCGATGGAGGACATACTGTGTCTCAGTGGATGGAAACCACACACCCTCACATTCAATGCTGTGCTAGTTACATCGCTTTTGCTTTTGTTTTCTATTTCACTCTTCAATTTCAGACTTAAGTCTGCTGCTGAATTCCCTCCTCTAAACCCTGAAAACAAATGTCTATGACCCTTTTTGATGTGCTGAGTGTCCTGCTTTGCGCTATTATCACTATGTCTATAGGCGCCACGTTTTCTAAGTTTATACTGCGATCCTGGAGGACAAGACCACATGTTCTACATTCTTGTAGCTGCAGAGCATATGACAGGGCTTCAGCTAATCAATAAGCACTCAATGAAAATGACACGGCTATCAATCCTCTTCCCATTTTCTGCTTTAAAGGTGATCTGGTTTAGGAAATCCAGAAGCCACAGTTGCTAGAATGATGCCAACGAAGAATCAATACTTTCTGAATGAGGGCTCCTTTTATATACTAAGTGTACACAGGCTTTCTGAGCAGTAGTTTTTTTATTTCTGAATTCACAGTTTGGCTATAGAAGTCACTCCACGTCAAACTTCAGTCAGAAGTAGGGCCTTTGGTGTACAAACTCTGACTCACCTCCGGAGAAGCAATGCTATCTCATGGAAAGATCACCAGGGAAACAAACAGGAAAGTTCCACTGATGTTTGTCTCTGCTATGAAGGCCGGATAAATGCATTGCACATACACACACATGCAGCAACGCAAAGAGGGGGCATGCATAAACACAGCTATTCATTTCTGTGGCCTGACAGTAGAATGACTACATGTCCCTACTATCATCTCACCTGCCATTAATACAGTTAATGTTATAGTGCAACATTTTTTAAGAGAAAAGTTGGCAATAGGTCTCAAAAACCCCTGATAAGATAATAAAGAAGGGACTAAATATTTACAAGTGGCTGGGATGCAGCCTATGTGAAGCCCCCTGGTGGTACCAGAATGCCTAGCTCAGCTTCCCACTGGCTAGAACTCGAAGGCTAAAAGGGCCATGGTGAGATAGGAAGACCAAGAGCTCATTAGGACATGAAATATAAAGACTGCAGTGTGTTCTGCTAAGCTGTTTGAACTCTGCTGTGAAGGTAATAACCATTCAGTAGCTCGGAGAAGGTGAGAAAACCATTAGGATTATAATTTCAAAATATTTAATAGCAACATGGAAAGTAGGTGGAGGAGAGCAATACTGGATAGAGGAATCACTGTGTTTTGAACAATCTAGGAGAGAAAAGAAACACCTTGAAGGAAGACAATGGTCGTGAGGACGGACTAAGAGGGAAACTCAGCAACAAAACACAAAAGTTCCAGGAGGCCTTGGCTCCTGTAGTCACTGGACCTGCTTCCGGGGATCTGGCCATCCAGGTGAGTTTCCTCTCATTCTCTCCTAGATGAAGCGGACACTCCTTTTGTGGGTCCCTGGGACTTTTTCTGCAGAAGCTCCTCAACTGTAAAACAGGCCTGGCGATGGCTCATTCCTGCCAGGCCTTCATAGGTAATGAAGGAGGACCCGCACAATTTAGCGGACTCACGTAGAGTGCTTAGGCAGCGGACTGCAAGCTCTAAATCACCTGACCTTTCCTCGGGCCCGCTGGATTGTGTGATGAGCACGCTGTGGTGCCATATCTCAGAACGCTAATTCGTCCCACCCTCCAGCCATGAAAATACCAAATTGAGAAAGGGATGGAGTAATGGCGAGTGGCAGAAATCCCTCAATTAGAAAGATGGAAGCAATAGAAGGAGCCAGAAACTTTGTATTACTTAATGCCATCAAGGAGTCACAGGACAATGCATCACTTTACAAAATAAAAATCACGTATGAAGTGTATGAAACCTCAAACAGACTCTTCCATTTGCCATATCATTGTGCGCCCTTCACTCCAGAAGCACCGTGAGAACCATCAGCAGTCTATCCCTTCCTCTCTCCCAGCGCAGGACTGAAGAGCAGTGGTGTTCACACACCAGCTGTCACATGAACGGGTGGGCCTGCTTACGTACGGTCCACATTCTGGGATTTTGGAATAGCACCAAGTCTCAGTGGCACATTCTTGGGGAAATGGTCTTTTCTTTTAGGGGCATATAATCTACATCTACTTTGAGCCAGGAAATAGCAATTCAGATAAATAGCAATAATTAATAATTATTTAGTCTAGTAATAATTAATGTCGTTTTTAAACATTCGTTTAAAATCTTGCTTGGTGTTTACTTGTATTGACATAACCTTCAAACACGTGGTATCTACAGAACGTGTGAAGTGCAATTAACAAGTTTTGCTTGAAAAAGTTTGTGTTTGGTTTGGTTTTTGTTGCAAAACTAGGGCTAAGAAGATGGCGGATGAAGAGCATATTCGGCACTGCATGCTTTACGAGTTCCAATTAGGAAGAAAAGCAAGTGAGGCTGCAAAAAACATCTGTAGTGCTCTTGGTCAAGATGCAGTTAGCGCCAGAAAATGCCAGCGTTGGTTTGAGAAATTTCGCGAGGGAAATTTTTCCTTAGATGACAAGAGTGGTCGAGGCCGTGTGTCCAATTTTGATCAAGAAGCTCTTCAAGCTCTTTGGGTGCAAAATCCTCAAATTACCCAACAAGAGCTTGCGACAACTTTAAATTGTTCACAAAAAACAATTTCCAATCAATTGCGTGCACTTGGCAAAGTCCAAAAGTTTGGAAAATGGGTTCCTCATGAGTTGACCGACAACAACCATAATCAAAGAGTCACAATTTGCAGTTCGCTCCTCTCTCGTCAAAACCGTTTGCCGTTTTTAGAGCAAATTGTTCCCGGAGATGAAAAATGGGTGCTGTCTGTTAATTTGAAAAGGCGGCCTCAATGGTTGGACAAAAATGAGGCTCCGCAGCCCACGCCAAAACCTGACCTGCATGCGAAAAAAGTGATGTTGTGTGTTTGGTGGAATTTTAAAGGAATTCTTCATTATGAACTTTTACCATCTACCCAAACCATTACAAGTGCAGTGTATAGTGCCCAATTGGAAAGGTTAGCCCAAGCTTTAAGAGAAAAAGAACCCGCGCTGATTAATCGGAAGGGCGTAATTCTTCACCACGATAACGCACGACCGCATACGGCAAGAATCACTGCTGAAAAACTGCGCCAGTTGGAATGGGAAGTTCTCCCTCAACCTGCATATTCTCCTGATATTGCCCCTTCCGATTACCATTTGTTTCGTTCTTTGCAAAACTTTCTTCTTGGAAAAAAAATTTAATAATGAAGAATGCCTCAAAAATGCATTGACCGAATTTTTTGCATCAAAATCACAAGAATTTTACAACAGAGGGATTAAAATGCTTCCTGAGCATTGGGCACAAGTAGTAGAAAACAACGGCAACTATATTGTTGATTAAATTTTGTTGTATTGTTTAAATAAATTCGATTTAAAAAAGTATTAGAAAACGACATTAATTATTACTATATTATTATTATTAAATTTAGCTTTCTTGTTATTAAAATTGCTAATTACAAAACAAAAATGAGAAATGGGAGCCTTTGAAGACAGCTCCTCAGATACTCCTAAAAGCTGTGTCCTTGGTCATTAACCACATCAGCTCTCTCTGGCTTGCTTCTCACTCAGTCTGGGCTCTGAAACTCTGGGATGATCCTGCCAACCCCTGCAGCTTCACCTTAAAGAGACAAGCAGCCCCCGTGCTGAGCTGCTGTGATGTGGCTCCTGGACTGGACCCCTCACTTGGGAGAAGCTGGCGCTTTGGAGGGTGTGAGCTCTGTGGGCTGGGATTACCAGTGAGGAAGCAGGAACCTGCCCCCGGAGCGAGGGAAGTGGGAGGCCGGGCTCTGGGCGAAGGCACAGCCAAGATTTCCAAGAAATGCTTTCAAAAGGAGAGCGTGTGACTCCGAAGGGGAGAAAGAGTCTCAGTGGATAAAAACTCCAACAGATGACGTGAAGCAGAGGGCACAGCTTTCAGCGGGAGCAGCCCAGACTGACAGCTCACCGAGAGAGGAGCAATCAAGTGACAGGCAGCAAATCACAGCCAGCCATTTAGGAACCAGTGCGAGCCAGATCAGCAAGCAGACCCTGGAGAAGGAGTCATCAAAAAGGCCTAGAGGAAGGCATGAGGAGGGGGGGGTCACAATAGGTGGCCCCCTTATGAATGCCTTATAGATGACCAGGTATGATGATAAATGAACACACCATCACCACTGAACTCTTCAAGCAAATGGTCTGGTAGCAGGAGACAGAATAATCAAAAAATTTATACCATACATGCAAATCTGCAATTTTGGTAAGTGTTATGAAGGAGAGTTCAAGATAGTGTGAGAATCCTTGATAGAAATGCTGAGCTAGTCAGAAAGGTCATGGACATATTATATTCCCAGAAAGAGTGATTAGAAATTCGATGGGGGGGGGGGGGTTCATTTTCACTGCAGAAGTGGAACACTGGGAGATGGCCAGAACAGAAAGGGGTGGCATTATGGTTAGAGCAGTCCCATGTTCCTGATAACATTCCACAGAGGGACCTCTCAACTGTGGAAAGAGGAAATGGAGTCTAAATAAAGACCAGGAAAGAGTCTTAGCTGGAGAGGATAGGGGAGGTGAGATGCCATCTGCCCTCTTGGTGTGACATTCCTAGCTTAGAGAACCATACTCAGCCTGCACATGAGGAAGAACAGGTTAATGGATTTTGGTGAATTTGTTCACTGGTGTCTTTACATCTCCTTTTGCACTCAACAGCCACAGAAACAGTACTTTATGAGAGTCTACAAAAAGTCATTGCTTCTAGTAGTTGACAATGACAGATTCTCACAGGACAAATAGGAATGCATGAAGGTAGGGATTTTATTGCTCTCGGAAGATCCAATGTTGGCTTAAAATTTATCCAGTTACTTTGAATGAGGGCAATACACTTCTTACAGCCTATTTTTTCCCTTTGCCTTTAACAAAAGTTATTGGCAATTCACAAACAGTTCACAGTGAAACAAGACAGAGAATATGGAGGAAACCAGTTCACTAAAGCACTATTAAAGCAACAGAGCTATTTTTAAAAAGGCATAATGGAACGGGGGGAGGGTGAACTTTCCAGGTGGAACACTATTTGTGTTTCCCTGGGTCTCTGAGGGTAGATTTCCAGGGACTCTTGCAGGCACCCTAGTAGTTGGCTCACAAGCCTTCTCCTACCAGCACCCATGACAGTTGTCTTCTTGTCCGGTGACTGATTGTTAACCAGCCATGGCCCAGAGCACCCAGTGCTGTAACTACAGGGAGCTACAACTACTCCTCCTGTGAGGTGCAGATTCTTGTTGTAGAGGAACTTTTAACCACTTAACCATTCACAAGTTTATGCTTTCCATGCTTTTCCTCCCTTAACTTTAAAGTATTTTTCAAAGCTATTATTTCCTTCTTGTAGTTGTTCTCCATGTAGTTATCAAAAACGGTTCTTTATGTTAAATTTATCTGTTCCAGTTACTGTGTACTTTATTTCTCTAGATTGGACTCTGACTGATACAGAGCCATGGGACTGAGATTGGCAAACCAGTCCTGACTAAAGCTAGAGACTGTCAGGCAATTCACAGGGAAATGCTATAGGGGGAATCAGAGTGTAAAGTTAATTCAAGAGGGCAGAGAACAGTAGACCAAATTGGAAGCTCTTGAGATGCAGCCCCAGACTGTAGAATGAGCAGGGAAAACCCTCAATCAAGCCCGGGAAAGTTGAAGTTGATGTAGATAAATCTCAGCAGATTGAAGAAGTATTCATAATTATCAAGATTTCTCCCAGTGACAGTAAGATTTCCTACATTGTAAAAGATAGGCATACCATAGCAATTAACAACCAGAAAATATTGTAATTTCCAGGTGAAAAAATGAAATTAATTGATCTGTACATAATATAAAGAAAATTATACAATGCTGTAGAAATCACTGACAATAAAGAAGATCCAAACTAAATCAGGAATAGAAATATTGAAGCAGATAAATTATGGGGCTTAGTGATAAGAGCCACCTGTTGTATGTTTCTATTATTCCTCTGTCAGTGTTCAGTGTAGAGCAGAAAGCTCTTCCTAGTATGTATTAACCATGCAAAGAAACAAAACCGACTCTGGTGATATGGAATCACTCTGGTAATTTCAGAAAGACTGCGGGAGGGATGGGCCCTGGGTAGACACATGGAGTAGAAGCTCAGCTCAGCAGTGAGCCATTAGCCAGTGGAATGTGAGGACATTCACGATCACAACTAGCTCATCTTCCCCTCGGGAGGAATGCCTATTGCTAGTTTGAACGTCAACTGCAGGATAGAAGTCCACAGACTCCAATGTGTGGAATTATGGCCACACTTCCTGAATTTCATTTGCAACTGAATAAATGAATGCTAGCCCATCAGCCATGCTGAGAAAATGAGAAAGACTTTTCATGGATTTTTTCTACCTGGAGTTAAAAGCACTCCTAATCCTTTTCAAAGTTTTATGTGTTTACTTTGATTTGGAAAGCAACGTCCTTGAGTGTCATCAGTTTTCACAAATATTCAGATGGGGCTTGAAAAATACAGCAGCCTTCCTATATGATTATTTTAAGTCTTTCTTGCACGTGACTGATGTAGGCAAAGCCGGAAAATGCTCGATGCTGCGATGAGTGTCAGGAGAAACACTGTTCCCCTCGCCAATCTCCTCCTAAAAGATCCAAGCTCTTGTTACCAGGGCCATCAACTGATCAAAAATAACACCATCTCCCTCATTTGTGGAATATAATGAACAACATAAACTGATGAACAAAAAACAGATCCAGAGACAGAGAAGCATTTATCAGACCTTAAAACCTCAGAGAAGGTAGGGGACAGTGGGAGTAAAAGGGAGAGATCAACCAAAGGACTTATATGCATGCATATAAGCCTAATCAATGGACACAGACAGCATGGGGGGGGGGGCATGAATGAGGGGTGGGAGTAATGGGGGAATAAGGACACATATGTAATACCTTAATCAATAAAGAAATTGCAAACAAATAAATACATAAAAAAATTTCACCCTTAAAAAAAAATAACCCACGTGTTGAGTTCCAGTTAATAATTCCTGTGACAAAAACTCAACCCTTGTGACACTTTTTACTATTTCTTTGCCTTTTTTTTTTCCTTCTTAATCAACAGAGATGTGATGGGAAAAACTTTCAACATCCAGAGACCTGAGGTCACACCTCAGCTCTGTTGTTACCTTGTCCCGTGACTTTGGGAGCCACCTTCTCTCTCTGGCCTTTAGTTTCCCCTAAAAATAGGGGCTGTGATGCCATGTTTGCATAGTTAGAGGAATTAAGGCCGTTTAAAAAAATTGGTTATAGAGATGGAAGTTTGTAGCATTTTCTGAAAATTATATATATAATTTTTTATTTTTTAAGTCATTTATTTAAGAAGACCTCCACTTCTTGGCCAAGAAAACAAATGTAAGGTCAACCTTACATAATGTCATTATACAAGAGCAGTAAGTAATTTGGGAGGAGTACACCAGGTGCAGGCTGAATAGTTGCTTCTCTCCTGGGGTAAGGAAGACTGTTGCCCGGGATCGGGGAACAGTTGGAGGCTGCCTCTTCATGGCCCAGCAGAACCATGCCCATCACAGCTTTGGTTCTCAGCAGCATCCTGCATGCCTGGCCTGACCAGGGTGTAGCTACAGATGCTGCCTCCCTGCCCGGGCCTGCTGTCACACAGATGCAGGCTGGGAAGGAGTCCTCCTCCCCCAAACCTGCTCTCTGGCACCACAGTGGCCATTCGTTCACTGATTGGTCACTAGAGTGTCAGGTCTCTGTCCATGTGCCCTGAGACCATCACGTCAACTCCTGACATCTCCCCCTGACAGCTCCCCCTGCAGTCCTCATGGTGAACAACTCTTGGACAGCTACACACTCATTGTATGGTAAAAACCTTAGGAACATCCAAGAAAATATAAACCAGAGAGCCACAGAGGGAGACTAAGCATCCAAATGCAGCATCTAGAAAGTCCATGTTCAGGCACAAAAATAAAGAAACTCTGACTCATTTTCAATACACTGTGACGGAGTAAGAGGAGCAGAGGACCTGACTCAGAAAGAGTAGCTTATATCCTTTCCAGCAGTGTCCCCTTTGGAGGACTTACTGAGCTGGCCAACTCTTCTGTAACATGGAAAGGATAATGTATGCTATGGGGTCAGTTTGAAGATTAAATGGGATGTTTTGCAAATCATCTAGAATAATTTCTGACACTTCAGGAGTGCTTGTAAATGTTAAACCCTTTTCCATAGTTTATTGTTCAAAGAAACCTACAATCTATGAGGATAAGCAGATAGACTCTGTGACAAGGCAAAGTGCAAGTTACTTCATTGTAAGAACAAAGTGTTATTGGAACAGGAAAATTAGAGTCCTGGCCATCTGGTGTTGTTCAGTGGTTGAGCATCGACATATGAACTAGGCGGTCATGGTTCAATTCCTGGTCAGGGCACATGCTTGGGTTTGGGGCTCGGTCCTCAGTGTGGAGTTTGCAGGAGGGAACCAATCAATGATTCCCTCTCATCTTTCATGTTTCTATCTTCCTCTCTCTTCCTCTCTGAAACCATTAACGATATACTTGAAAGAAAGGAAGGAGGAAGGAAGGAAGGAAGGAAGGAAGGAAGGAAGGAAGGAAGGAAGGAAGGAAGGAAGGAAGGAAATAGAATATTGAGGAATGAAGTCTCAGGGATGAAAGAGAAAATACAAGATGAAGGGAATAGCATGAGTCAAAGTCTGACATCTCTGCAGCCCCGGGAGTTTAGACAATAATATTGTAGTAACTACATATAGGGTCAAAAGGTACCAGACTTATCGGGATGACCACTGAGTAAGCTATATAAATGCCCAGTCACTCTGTGGACCCCTGAAACTAGTACACTATTGTACGTTATGATTAACTAGGGGAAAAACTAATGAGCAACAAGAACAAAGAAGTCTGGGGTCTGGAAATACTAAGAGCAATGAGTTGCCAGGGAGACAGAAATGAAGGTTTAGTCTGAATCAGTCTGAATGGGCCCGGGGTTATTTGTGGGGCGGGGTTAGGGAGGAGACCTGCTCACCAAGAGGTGATCCTGTAAAGCTGCCACAGCTGACCAGGCTCAGCCTGCCCCAGAGGGGACAGACATGCAGCAGGGGGACGTGGGAAGAAGAGGAGGAAAGATGAGTTGTCTTGAGTCTCTGAAGCAAAATGTATCAAACAGTAAGTAGCTCCAAGCTCTCCATTTTTCTCCGTGATCCGATCACTGCATGTTTGGTGTATGACTTCTATGATTAATCTTTAATGCAGTCTTGGTGAATCATACATAAATTATGCATTTTCTTTTTTTATTATTCCAATAATCACAGGAATTATCATCTTTTTGCTTTTTTCATTTTTCCCCCGTTTCAAATCATCCCCATTGACTCTGGTGCTCATAAATTTTTCCTATTTTTAGGACTTGGGAAAGGTATCCCTGATAGAATATACATACAAAACATATTTATTAAGATAATCTTTTAGTTGCTGTTTTAGAGAAAGAGAGGAAGGCCACCACCTGCTGAGAACTGCCACATCCCAGGACTATGTTTAGATTTTGACACATCATACACTCAGCGCTCTCTCTCGCGCGCGCGCGCTCTCTCTCTCTCTCTCTCTCTCTCTCTCTCTCTCTCTCTCTCTCTCTCTCCTCTCTCTCCTCTCTCTCTCTCTCTCTCTCTCTCTCTCTCTCTCTCTCTCTCTCACTCACACACACACACACACACACACACACACACACGAAAAAGGTGAGCAAACATTTCTAAACAAGCACATCCTCTTCGGATGTTTACTTGTTATGCAAAACAGGGTGGTCTTCCTAAAACACGAATCTAATCATTTTTATTATTGTTGTTTGCAATACTATACTCAAGATAAAAACCCCAAATTCTTGTAAGGACATAGAGATTCCTAGAGAGTCGTGACCCAGGCATGCCACCACCTGGAGCAACATCATTTATGGTAGCAAAGCCTATCCATAGGTTCCTTAAAGGAACTGAAGGAATGATCACTAAGTAAATGATCAATAAAACATTCTCTTACTAAAATGAACTTGCCTTGGTCCTCTTGATCCCAGCCCTGGGCATATGTTATTTCCTTGGTCTAAAATGTGCTTCACTTGCCTAATTCTGTTGCACCTGTTTATCTCTCAAATTTAAACCAGAGTACTCCCAGGGACCTGCCCTGAGCTTGGAAGACCACATAGATACCCTTATGCACTGATGTGCTGGCCTCTATAATATTTACACATCTGACTATAGTGACTTATGACTTATCTGCCTCCCACAGGATGGTATTAGCTTTCTAAGTATAGAAATCTAATGTTATTCATTTCTCCCAGCATCCAGGCTCATCTGGCAGGTAATACGTACCCAAGAAATATTTGTTGAATGAAAGAATCATAGATATGTGTTTAAAAATCTTGGCCACTTACTTGCAATGATATCTTGGGAAAATTTATTTTTTTTTCATATTCTTTTCTAATCCTTCATTTCACTACTATAAAACAAAAATAAATAAAATTGTTTAGATCTGGAAATAGCTCTAGTGCCCATGGGTAGATGAATGGATGAAAAAGGGCTGTGGCACATTCACACAATGGACTGCTATGCAGCTGTAAAAAAGATGGACCCCTTAACCTTGAGACAGCATGGAGAGACCTGAAGAGTATTATGCTAAGTGAAACAAGCCAGTCAGAGAAAGACTAGTATTATAGAACCTCATTTATATGTGGAATCTAATGAACAAAATAATCTGGCAAACAAAATAGATCCAGAGGCATGAAAGTATGCAACAGACTAAAGGTTTCTGAGAGGGAAGGGGGAAGGAAGAGAAGAGGTCAACCAAAGAACTTACGTGCACATGTGCATAACCCAGGGACACAGACAGCAGTGGGGAGAAGGCCTGGGGACAGGACTACAGGAATGGGGAGAAAAAGGGGCATCTGTAATACTTTCAAAAATCAAGATAATTTTTTAATTGCTTTTAAAACTGATTTGATGATTCAAAAACAAAGTATCGGAAGTATCTGTATATGATCAGTATGTAGGAGCTCCTTCTCTTTCATATGTATTGTTATACATCTCTGATTTGTTCTGACAAAGAGAAAGTAGCCGTCTGCTTTGTAACAACACTCCTCAGCAGCATCCATCCACTTCGGCTGATGTATTTCCGTTGCATTCCGAATGTGCAATGCTGCTGCACCCTCTGTCCTCGCTGGTAAGCACGTGTTGAAACTAATTACAGTGCTTGGCCCAAAGCACAGAGCGTTTCTCTCTGTTACCTTTTAATTATCTTGCCAGTTATCTTTTAATTATGACTCCGCACTAGCATACAAATACTGCCTGGACCTATCTGCCATGCTCATATTCAAACACTGGGATTTCCCAAAGTGTCAGCTACCCTCTGCCTCTGACTTATAAATCACCTAGAAGCAGTGGTGCGACGTTAACTATTTATGACTGGGGGGAGCAGGGGGTGCTCTGTAGCATTGGCAGATTTCTTTGGTGTAAATATTCCCACTTTGGCCAATTTCAAGCTGCCAACATGATGCCAATGAACATAGAGCTGAGGAAAGATGGTCAGAAGTGTCCACATATGCTGTTTCCATAATTCAAATACAGTAAACCACCTCATGAGCACACATGGTGGCAGAATGAGGGAAAATAAAATAGTTAAGTGATGACTGTGAAGTGGCTACCAATTTTTTTTTTTAATTTTATTGATTTTTTACAGAGAGGAAGGGAGAGGGATAGAGAGTTAGAAACATCAATGAGAGAGAAACTTCGATCAGCTGTCTCCTGCACACCCCCTACTGGGGATGTGCCAGCAACCAAGGTACGTGACCTTGACCTGAATCAAACCCAGGACCTCTTAGTCCTCAGGCCGACGCTCTATCCACTGAACCAAACCGGCCTCAGCTCAATGTTTTTTTAATATAAATATTAATGAAGGTTTATATAATCTACTTTTTAATAATGGCTCTGTTTACCAACCAGATTACAAAAGTCCTGTAAATTTCATAATTGAAATTTCATAATGGATCTCAGCTTCATTATTCTGCTCCCTAAGTCCGCAGTAAAGACATGGATGGTTGTTGAGAGCAATGGGAACAGATAATTAACAAATTGGTTCTATTTTTCCTGTGATGTGTAACATGGAGCAAAGAGCAGATGATATGACTGAAGGCCCCCCAAAAGTGAACTTTGAGCTGCTACAGAGGGACAAAGACTGAGAATGCTCTGCAAGTTGACAAAAGTTTTTGATACAAAAGAAAAAAACAAAACAAAGAGCAGGTGATATGACTAAAGGCCCCCCAAAAGTGAACTTTGAGCTGCTACAGAGGGACAGAGACTGAGAATGCTCTGCAAGTTGACAAAAGTTTTTGATACAAAAGAAAAAAACAAAACAATTTGATATGGAACTAAGGACAAAGGAAGTAGTATAATTCAAGGAACTTAATAAAAGATCAGGATTATGAAAGATGTTGAAAGAAGTCCTGACTAAGGTTCAAATACACCTGCCTTTTCTTACCTGAAAGAGAACATTGGTAAATGCCTAAGAGAAGTTTATTAAAAGTTATCAAAATAAAATCACACCATACATTACAGGCTGTATTTAAATATGTAAGAATACACTAATCAGGAATAAATTAAGTTTTGATAAACTGCTTATAATTTAACAATCTTCATGTGCATTTGGACAATCGACATTTATTTAAAACTTCTGAGGCAAAACAACAACAACAAACAAACAGAAGAAACCTAGAAAAATCCAGTTCAACTTCTTATAATTGCTCTAAAAACCAAGGCCCAGAAAAGGGACATCCTTTGCCCAAGCTCACTCAGAAGCTCAGAGAGGGCACTGCACTCACTGTAGTAAATCTTCTGATTTGTAAGCACAGAATTGCCCATTTATTGTACATTCATATCAGGTTTACTAGGAAGACGGTCAAGTGGCTGGTTGAAGATGACATTGGAGAATACAGCTGGAGTCAAGGCGAAGGTGGAAGGTGAATAGTTTCCTTGTGATCATAAACTCATCACAGACCTATATCCCGCCCTCTTTTCAGTGATGTTGCTATCTAGCTCATATATTGATTCAACCATTGAATGGATATGTATTGTTCGCCTACCAAGAGCCTGAGATTAGGAAAGATCATGAAAGAAGTCCTGAATTGCATTCAGACAGACCTGCCTTTTCTCTTTCCTGAAAGGGAACATTTGCAAATGCATAAAGTAAGTTAATTAAAAAGGAAGAACTGCCAATTGTGACAAGAATTACCAGAGAAAGTTCCAGACAGGGGTTTAATCTTTGGGATGAGTCTTACAGAAGAAAAGTCCTGGATTGAAATGGAAGAAGACATTCTAGAGGACAAGAATGGCATGCATAAAGAAACCGGGGGTCTGAACAATAACAGTGCATGGATGAGCCAATTAGGAAATGGTGAAGAGATGGATGTGGAACTAAGGGTCTGGCAGGGCAGGGTTGTGCAGAAACATCTTGCAGAGGACAGATTGCACAGCACCACCAAATGCAATGCTCTGGAGCCTGGCTCTACTTGGCAGGCAGTGAGAGTAATCAAAAGGTTATGAGTATGCTGGGATGCACTATTTATGAATTCCCTTAAAGACTATATGTGAAGGGGGAATTAATAAAGTTTAGAGAAGAAAGGCAGGAAATTGGAATCTATACTAATAAAAAGTTAATATGCTAGTTATATCGGGCATTTTCCTGACACCACGGTGGTTGGGGCCAAGGCAGAAGTGGTTAGGGGTGATCAGACCAGCAGGGGAGAGCAGTTAGGGTTGATCAGGCCTCAGGCAGAGTGGTTAGGGGTGATCAGGCAGGCAGGCAAGTAAGCAGTTGGGAGCCAGTG
This sequence comes from Pipistrellus kuhlii, assembly GCF_014108245.1. Classification (NCBI taxonomy): domain Eukaryota; kingdom Metazoa; phylum Chordata; class Mammalia; order Chiroptera; family Vespertilionidae; genus Pipistrellus; species Pipistrellus kuhlii. Next base: position 1,140,351 of record NW_023425438.1, read on the forward strand.
GTCCTGGATTGTGAGAGGGATTTTCAACTGCCAGTTCAGGCCTAACCCATCAGTCAGACATCCCCTGAGTGGTCCCAGATTGGAGAGGGTGCAGGCCGGGCTAAGGGATACTGCCATTCCTCTACCCTCTACCTCATGCACAAATTTCATACACCGGACCTTCAATTAAAAATAAAGATGAAGTATACTCCATCCAACGAGATGGCCTGGGGATTAAGTTAAAGCAGAAGAAAAATTCTAGCCGAAACCGGTTTGGCTCAGTGGTAGAGCATCGGTCTGAAGACTGAGAGGTCCTGGGTTCGATTCCAGTCAAGGGCATGTACAATGGTTGCAAGCACATCCCCGGTGAGGGGTGTGCAGGAGGCAGCTGGTCGATGTTTCTCTCTCATCGACGTTTCTAGCTCTCTATCCCTCTTCCTTCCTCTCTGTGGAAAATCAATAAAATATATTTTTAAAAAAAAAAGAAGAAGAAGAAGAAGGAAGGAAGGAAGGAAAATTCTAGAATGGGTGGGGTGAGCAGGGAAATGGGGAGAAGTCTATTAAGGGAATATGGAGCAGTTATTGGGCGACACAAAGAAGAAAAGAAAGGTGGCGTTATTGGAGGTGGGCAGATTTTTGAGATTCACACAAAAAGAACGGCAAACATCTTTTGGAAAGAGAATTTATTCATAAGTGTTTTCTAATTGTTCACTATTTTCATGCATATTGTCTTACTGTTCTATGTATTGAATATCCCATTTCATGTGAAAAATAACCCACGCTTTTTAAAAAAAATAATTTTTTAAAATATATTTTATTGATTTTGTACAGAGAGGAAGGGAGAGAGATAGAGAGCTAGAAACATCCATGAGAGAGAGTCATCGATCAGCTGCCTCTTGCACAACCCCTACTGGTACATGCCCTTGACCGGAATCGAACCCGAGTCCCTTCGGTCCCCAAGCCGACGCTCTATCCACTGAGCCACACCGGTCCCAGCATGAAGAATAACCCATGCTTTTGTCCCTTCGATCTGCTTTCTCTTTTCCTTTCTGCAGCGTAAGTTGTCTTAGATCAAAGCCCCAGTCTCAACATCTGAGGTCAGGGACAAAGACAACATTCTCTTAGCCACTGGGACATTCTCAGTACCTTAAGGAATGATCTTTCGGGAGGTAACTAGTTAATAACATTGAATTAATGAACAAGAGCAGTCAAGTGGTCCTAAACCCATATTTTGCTTATAAAAGTCCTGCAGGAACATTTCATTGGAATTCATATTTCAACTGAAGTTATGAATGCATAATTAATAAATAGAGCATGCTCCCAAATCAAGAACAGATATCGCTACCACTGCAAGTCCAGACATCGCTGAGGAAGGCAGCAGAGAACAGAGAGGCAACAAGATCCACCCTCCATCCTCAGGTCACTGGGTGGGCAGAAACCTCTTAAGCTCCATGTGCACATAAGAGAGTTGGCTAAGATCCAGAGAGAACACCCAAAATGTACTGAATGTAAAAGAATGAAGCATTTATTTGAGAGAATTTGGGTGGCGGGAAAAACAGCTGCCAGAAATGTCAGTGCCAAGCCTATAATTCAAAGTCCTGTTATACCTGCCTCTTGAGATCCTGTAAGTATTTGCTAAATGCAATCACTAGGTAGGGAATAAACTTGAACAGCGACTACCTCCAACCTCACTCACAAACAAGATGTTCCCTTCTTCACCTGACAGGCTCCTGACCACGCCAACGACAGCAACTGACGGTACCAAGTGGCACCATTCAGCGATCACAGCACTCTTGGTCTTTTTCTAATGACTTTGTTTTGATGGGGAAAAAGTATGTTTGTGAAATAAATATACCACATTTATTATCACCAGCCCCTACAGTTAGTATCAACCCCACTGCATCACTTCAAACTCTAAAGCAAGGAAAGTGTTGAGAGAGAGAGAGAGAGAGAGAGAGAGAGAGAGAGAGAGAGAGAGAGAGAGAGAGAGGGCGCGAGCGAGAGAGAGAGAGAGAGAATAAAGACACTTGAACAGGGGGCCCATCACTGATTGTTTGCAGCCAGAGCACTTGGGCCCCAGAACACTCAGTTCCATAAGTAAGAATGTGACTAATCAGAAGCGCTGCATTTTACTTTTCAGGGCACCTCCCAATGCACCATTGTGTTAAATTACCATTTCACCAGGATGCATTGCCCGGATTAAATATCAGGATGTAGGAGCCTAAAGTCTTCAGGAAGATTAGCTGAAATTTCTGAACTTAAAATAACTCCTGCTATCAAAGCATGTGCCTTTTATGCAAGTTTCTCTCTAATTATTTAAGTGAATAATGTGTAAAAGTTTGCCAAAGCAACCAGCCATGCACATTTTCCTCATGCACAAAGTGTTCTTTAGTTATATGCATGTTTATATGTATTTTACTCATGTTTTATGGAAATAATAAATACCTCCTATATGATGAACATTTTTTAAAATATATTTTATTGATTTTTTTACAGAGAGGAAGAGAGAGGGACAGAGAATTAGAAACATCGATGAGAGAGAATCATCGATCAGCTGCCTCTTGCACATCCCCTATTGGAGATGTGCCTGCAACCAAGCTACATGCCCTTGACCGGAATCAAACCAGGAACCTTTCAGTCCGCAGGCCGACGCTCTATCCACTGAGCCACACTGGTTTTAGCTGATGAACATTTTCTTAAAGGTATCCGGGTTCTATGACAGAGTTCAGCCTGGTCTGGCATGCTTCCTTCTGGGCGAGAAGAGCACCACTGCTCTGCCCAGGAAATAGCCTATCACCACAGCCCTGACTTCTCCTGAGTTCTTGGAGTCAACACTGTAGCATTCATCCCATTTTGGCTCTTCCATACCTCACTTCCAGATTTTTTCCCTCCACCTCTGCTTTACTATTTTAATTTATAATCCATAATCTCCCTTTGTCCTTCTAGTTTAAGATGTGATGCTTCCCTGACATTAATAAATTTGCCTCTACAGGACTTTATCTCTTTATTGAGTGACTGACCAATTGATTCAACAAAAATGAGCAGATACCTATCCATTCATCAAAAAGGGAGAGGATTGATGTGATACCATCCCTCTCCTCAGTTTGTAGAGCAGAGAAGACTTGCATGTAAACATAATTATCTACTGCATTATTGGCTATGCGATTAGGTTCCCAATGCTCGCTCATGGCAGTAAGTTTCAGGAGATCATGCCCTCCTCCGGGAGAGCAACAGAAAGTCTTCATCTGAGAAGTGACATTTGAGCAGAACTTTGAAGCCCAAGTAAGACCTTTCCAAGCTCAGAAGCAATTACCCAGCGTGTCCTGGATGGGAAAGTATGGACCAAGGCACCCAAAAGTAGAAGTTGTGTATCTTGCTTCTGGATCAGGAAAACTTAAGAGTATCCTTCGGTTTCTCCTCTGAGAAAAGCACTGACAATGAAAGAACCTGCTCTCGGGGAATCTGTGGCTGATCAGGTGTTAATTATGTGAACCAGACCTACAAAGAGGCACCGTGCACTTGACAGACAGAGAGTCTTGTAAAGCCTCCTTGGTGACCATGACAACTGGATGTGTCTCCCAATGCTTTTTAAGTCTCTATTCTCAGTGACAAATAGTGTGTCTCTAGGATACAAGTCCGCTAAGGGATGAAATCTGAAGCAACTGGCTCCTTTTCTTCAAAGTCCCTAAAATCTGTAGTTCATTTCAGAAAAGTCAGTTCACAGTGGAACAAGGAGACAAAATGCTGGAGAGTGGGCAAATAGCAATGACAGAAAACTCAAAGCAGAAATTACACTACATTTTATTGGCATGCATTAGTAATAATCGCAGCTATTTTAAAAAAGAAAGGCAGTCAGTGCCATAATATGCTATTAGGGTAAAGATATGGCTAACAGGAAGGGGGTTATAATGCTGAGGGGCCACTGTGGGGTTTGTAGGTATTGGTAATATTCAGGGTCTTGCTCTAGATTCAGACGCAAGGCGCTCATTTGACAATTCTTTTTTTTTTTTTAATATATTTTATTGATTTTACACAGAGAGGAATTGAGAGGGATAGAGAGTTATAAATGTCGATGAGAGAAAAACATCGACCAGCTGCCTCCTGCACACTCCCTACTGGGGATATACCCACAACCAAGGTACATGCCCTTGACCAGAATCGAACCCAGGACCTTTCAGTCCGCAGGCAAATGCTCTATCTACTGAGCCAAACCATTTTCGGCTCATTTGACAATTCTTAATGAGCTAAACTTTTTTTGTTGCATGTGCTTTTCTGTATGCTCTGCTTCACAATAAAAATAAAAATTTGGACCTAAAATAGCCATAGATTCTTCTCTTTCAATAGAATCCTGGGTGAATTTGGCAATGGCTCTAATATTTGAGTACCAAGAAGCAATATGTGCACAACTATTAATAGCATGTCCTCTTCCTATAACTTATCTGGCTTTTGGCACCCAAAAATAGTGCTCCCCTTTAATTCCTCTGCCAGTCTTGAAAATGCTATAGTAACAAAACATAGGACACCAATATTCCTAAGGATCTAGTCAACTTAACTTATGGTTGGTGCTGGTGAGAGCTGGTACCCACAGAAGTTAAGTCCTGGAGATTCTGTTTACTTTTCACCAAAAGGCCCATGAACCATGAAACAAGTCAAGTCTCACCATTCACTTTCCATGAAGATGATCTTGAGAAAGTAGTTTACATTCTCAAAGCTTCCATTATAAAGGGAAGATGATAATCTCCCCTTACTGTCTTTGTTAGAATTAAATGCAGCAACATACACAAAAAGCTTGAGGTCAAGCTTATGCAATGCAACTTATTATTTCCATTGGTAACTGTCAAGGATATAAAAGCCATGTAAGTGGACTAGTACCAGCTTACCATTAATGACCCTATCTGTTACCCCAAGACCCCATCCTGGACTTCTGAGAAACCCGGATCCCAATCTGGAACCCTGGCACCATATATATGTCATCAAAATCATAGCTGCCTCAATCCCCATGTTCCATCTTTTAGTCTCCACTTCTTTTCCCCCAGAGCTATGCTCCTACTTCTTGACTGGATATCCTGTACTTATTATAGCTTTGCCATCACCTGGACTTGCTGGAAGATTTAGATCCTGCCCTTTTGGATGGCTCTCTTCAGAGCTAATGCCCATCTGCTATACTTTGGCGGAGGGGGAATAAAAGCTAGGTTGGCCCCAGGTCTCACATTACAAATCTCAATAATGCAATTACCTAGGAGCCCAAAATGTATCCTGGTCCCCTGAGCATAGGTTCCCAAACAGGCCTTTGAGATCAATTAGATTATTTGGAATACCACTCTAGGAACCAGTGTGAGAGGGAGGAAGTGAGACTGGGATAGGAAGACACCCAAAAAAGGGTTGAGGAGCCAGCTAGCACCATGGGCAATTGAAATGCAAGTCTGTTGGAGTACTCTAAGTAGCACAAAGCAGCTCAGAATTCTCTAAAGAGACTAATCAATCAGCACCATGTCTGTCATTGGCTGGCTGAGGACTTCTTTCAGGGGCATTCACTCTCTGGGGCTTCCAGCTCACCCTGCCCTTGGCTGGAAACAAGCCATAGGCATTCTCAATTAGCAGTTTTTGGAGAGAGGGTGGGAGTGAATGTGGAGGAGGTCTTGGGGGGACAGTTCCACTAGCAGACATCAACTGCTACACACAACCATCATCAACATGGTTCCAGAATCTCACAAGAAAGCCCAAAGTTCTGTCTCACAAAGGTGCTCGCTCCCAATGTGTTTCCAGGAAAAGAGTGATCCCAGCCTCAGAATGAACTTGCCTGGCCCAGGCCTGTCTCCTAAGCTGTGTTTTGCAAGCAAGACCACACAGCAGAGAACCGACTACTTACCCGTTAGGAAAAGCATTTTAAGCACAATGGCTGCTAAGGAACTGCTCTGAAACAACCTGATGGTGTAAAGTATCTCTTTTAGAACAAAGGTTAAAACAGGAAAACAAAATGGGTGCCTTTCACCCTCCACAGATACACTGGATATCCTCTTCTTTCTCCATGCATTTCTCTACAGCACTTAGGAAAGGGATCTCCACACTGTGGTTTTTCCAAGCCACGGCCACCTTTGCAATCTATTAGGTGTCAGACCTTTTTCTAGGACCTTAGAACAACCTGTCACTTGTAAAGAAGACAAAAAATTAAATTATTTGCCCCAGGGCAAGATTCAAAAACAGTTTGTTTACTTTTAGGTACCTGTTCCTTCTCACCACTGCCTCCAGGAATGGCGTCCACAATTTCTTTTTCCCTAAAGAAACTGACCAAGCAATTACCCAGTGTGACCAGTGGCTGCTCTGCCCTCACTGTGCTTCGACACTGGGGAGAGCTCAGCTCCAGTACCGCCCAGCTCTCCTCTCCTAGGGACTTGCCCAGGTGAGTAGACAGGCTCCCTCTGTGCATGCGCCATACAGACTGTTGCCTTGTGGGACGTGCACATCCACGCAGTAGCTCCCATCATGCCTCACCCACCCTCACCCCAGGGATTGAGGCAGACCTGCCTGGACACTTGAGGAAACTTGCAAAACAGCAATTTCCTCCCCGAGTGGCATTCTAGAAGGCACATCCCTTGGAGCTGAAGACCTCATCAGTCCTTTGTGCCCTTTGTCCCGGTTCCTGCAAGAGAACTCCCAGGTCCTGCAGGGGGAGGTGGAGTTGAAGATAGTCATTTGGAGGTTGGTGCATGCATTCATGGCAAGGTGCCATCTTTCTACAATGTGTGGGTAGGAGCCAGCTAGGTCTCACTGGTGGTCTCAGCTCTTAGTGGCTAGTGCTGGGCCATGAGAGCCATGTTCAGGCTGCAGACACTCATCAGAACCATATTCGCTCTATCTAGCCCAGCATGGGACCAAGGAGACTTAGTGTGGGTTCCACAGCTTTTCTCACAGGTTTTGGCAGCACACAGAATGGGAAGATGCAGATATAACTAAAGTCACATTAAAATACTCAAAATGTCATTCAAAATACCAAAGTTTGGTGGGATATTGCTTATAAAATGTCTTCTTTCAGTCATCTCATCCTTCCTGGTCTTCAGATTCAAAGTGTCTTGTGCCCTAGCAGGTTTGGCTCAGTGCATAGAGCATCGGCCTGCAGATTGAAGGGTCCCAGGTTCCATTCAGGTCAAGGGCACATGCTTGGGTTGCAAGTTTGACCAGTAGGGGGTGTGCAGGAGACAGCCAGTTAATGATCCTCTATCATCATTGATGTATCTGTCTTTCTCTCTCTCTCCCTTCCTCTCTGAAATCAATGAAAACATATATAAAACAAACAAAAAAGTGCCTTCTCAAACTCTAACCCCCCACCTGCTCACTATCTCCAGAATTATAGAAAAACAAGCATGGCACATTCTACTTCTACCCAACCCTCTATCCTGTTCCCCTCTGCTCAGATCTTACCACCATGTCCATACACAGCCTGACCACGATGTCTGCTCCTAGTCTCACAGTGTAAGAAATCCTGCTGTTGACATGATGCTTTGATCACTGCAGAGATTGTGCCATCTCCCTTTCCACGGCCATGCTATTGCTGTCACGTGGCTCTCAGCTCAGAGTTCCTGCCACCCTCATCTCCAGGTTTGAAATGTGGCCCATCCTTCAAACACTTCAAATGCCAGCTTCTCTAAGAAAACCTACCATTCCCCTCAAATGAAAGTTGTCACCCCTCCTTCTGACATCTAAGTCTACTTTATTTGTCTCCCTCATGACTTTTCCAGCCTTTATTGTAGTTAGTGGCTTAATTGTCGGCATTGCCTATTTCTGATGGATAGGGGGAAACACATTTCTGATGGATAGGGGGAAATGCATTTCTGATGGATAGGAGGAAATGCATTTCTGATGGATAGGGGGAAATGCATTTCTGATGGATAGGGGGAAACACATTTCTGATGGATGGGGGAAACCTCAGCTTTAGGAAACTGTATGGTTGAACATGATGTTAAAGATCATCCAGTCAGGTCCTGACTATTCATAGATGAAAACCTGAGAACAAGAGAGAGTGCAGAAGAAGACCCAAACCTAGTTACTGCCATTGTATCACTCACCATGATACCCCTCCCGGTCTCCTGCCTGGGAGAGGAGCCCTCAGCACACCATTGTGAAACTGTAAATGAATACTCAATGATTAACTAATAGAGAGATATGAGTGGTAGAAAATGGACTCCATTCTGTACTTGCCACCTCTTCCCATTAACACAGATAACGGAAACCAGGCCAATTTCATTGCGGTATCTGTGGTAATATTTTTTAAGTACCAGAGAGCATCAAATAATCAATTGAGCACCTAATTGTGCCAGGCACAGTAGCTGGCGAATTAGGTTTATCATCTCATTCACTTCTCATCACTGCCCTGCAAGTGGAGTGATTATGTCCATTTTACACTCAAATAAACAGAAGCTTAGAGCGATTAAGCAAATAAGCAAAAATTGACTTGCCCCTTTCCTGAGCTTCATCACTCTTCCATCTATCTCCTCCAGGGGAGCTGGCTGATCTGTACAGAACTGGGCATGGGAGGGATGAGAAATGAACACGGCAGATGAACTCTCACATATGTGTTCAGAGAATACACCTAGAATCTTCTGTGAGGTCTAGGTGCTCAGGGTGGATTAGCAACCATTTGCCCCTCATGCATGGGAGAAGCAAGAGGCAAATCTGTGAGAGGCTCATGCTGACAAGCTAGAGCGGATGCCATCCCATCTGTAACTATAAAAGGATGTTCCAGAGATGCTGGATCTAACCAGCAGTCCATGAAACAAAGGGCAAAAGGAAAGGATGAACGGATGACATTACTTTGCTCTGAATATCATAACTGTGACCAATTGGATGACTCTCTGTCCTTGGATTCCCCGGAGTCATTCTCAGTAGCTGAGCATCTGTGTGCTAGGTCTCTTCTTAAGGTGGACAAGCAGACTTTTTCCTGAAGAGGCTGTGATCCCCTCACTCTTTCTACCCTCCTAGTCCTAGCTAGTTATGGGGGGTTGTAGCATTGCTGTTTGAACTCAGAAGGACATTGCATTAAGATAGAAGCATTTGCTGAAAAAGAGAAGCATTGAACTGGAACAGAACTCACTAGACAGTGTCAAAAGGAGACCGTGGTGGAAGCCGGATGACTGGCACATTGCTTAACCTCTCCGTGCCTCAGTTTGCTTGTCTTTACAATGGGAATTATAATGCTGACTTCACAGGATAGTTTGAGGAAAGTGCCTTGCATATTGCTTAGTGCACTGCTACCTAATAAAACTGCAATTAGCTTTAATAACATACTTTATGTAATCCAATGTGTCCAAAATATTATCCTTTTTTTTTACAAGACAATTTTGGCAAGGGAACTTATATAACAGTCTGTATTTTTTATTTATTTCAGAGAGAGGAGAGGAGAGGGAAAGAGAAATAGAAACATCAGTGATGAGAGAGAATCATAGATCAACTGCCTCCTGCACAGCCCTTACTGGGGATCAAGCCAAAACCCAGGCATGTGTCCTGACAAGAATCTAACCATGATCTCTTTGTTCACTGGTTGACATTCAACCACTGAGCCACACTGGCCACACAAAAATATTATTATTTTTATGTATAATCACTGGAAACACTGTACTCCATTTCCCAGACCCATGCATGAGAAGTGTTTAAGGTAATGGTCTGGACAGCACAGTCCATAATCTTAGTGGCATCATCCCACCGAGGTTTGAAATTGAGTTTTTACCAAGTCAACATGTATAGCTGATGTCCTCAATCTCCTGCCTTTTCCAGTGCCGCCAGTAACTTTCAAGTTGTCCACCACTGTGATCACAATTCTGTACCCCCTGGGGGATTCCCTGTGATAGTTCTGACACTGGTTCCCAGTTAGGATTTTAGTTAAAAGTAAAAACAATACAAAGAAATACACAGCAAGACCATGCGGGAAGAGTGTGAGGCAGACCCTGACCCACACAGCAGCCTGTGAGGGGCAGGTGGGCACTGGTGAGGGATTCGCCATGCAGAACCCTCTGCGAGATCCCTCCCAGCATCCCCAGAACCACCCCAGCCACACAGGCGACATGGATTCTGCCACATTTTGACAAAAGATTAAACTGGCTGATTCCAATGCAGTGTGTAGATACTGAAAAGTGTGGTGACCTCTTCAGTATTTGCATCCCAAAGGCACAAGGGAAAGGGGTGACAAATGGGACTGTCACGTAGAGATGATTTATAGGGAACCCCCTGTCTAGCTACTGCCACCCCCTTTCGATCCAGGAGACAAGAGGGCTTCCTATCAGGGCAGAGGAAGAGACAACACCCCCATGTGGAGGTCAGACACACCGAAAATGACAAATTAGTGCGCAGATGATGAAGAGAGTGGCCTGATGAATGGATTGGAAGCATGTTAGCTACCTCTGTGAGGAGCGATGCAAAAAGCTCAGCTCACTTTGGCCTAAATTATGAACCAGAGACCTACTGTTTCCTTAACAAATAAACATTGAAAATTCACTTTGATTCCAAAGGATGGTTACACTGCACTGCAGTGGGGAGGGTCCACAGGATGGAGAAAGGGAAGAACCGAGTGATAGACAGACAGAAACAGAGACATAACTAAAGACAGAACATCTTACAATCCCACAGATAGTTTGTGTTTACATGTGTTTACAGTTAGTGTGCTTTTAATTGCATGTGCTTACATTTATGTGTTTATATATATGTGCACATATAAATACAAACACATGCAATTAAAAGCATAACTAACTATATAGCTTTTGTTTGTTTGCTTTGTGTTTCATGTTTAACCTCTACAGTGGTTCTCAACCTTCCTAATGCTGCGATCCTGTAATATGTTCCTTATGTTGTGGTGACCCCCAACCATAAAATTATTTTCGTTGCTGCTTCATAACTGTAATTTTGCTGCTGTTATGAATCATAATGTAAATATCTGTGTTTCCTGATGGTCTTAGGCTCTACCTGTAAGAATATTTACATTACAATTCATTAACAGTAGCAAAATTAGTTATGAAGTAGCAATGAAGATAATTTTATGGTTGGGGGTCACCATGACATGAGGAGCTGTATTAAAGGTTGAGAATCACTGTCCTAGAGGGACAGATCTGAGAGATAAGAGGACAGTTTTAGCTTCAAAAACACAGCATGTCCTCATGTGCCCTGGGCTCAGATGCCCATGTCCATATCCCCCGAGGAACATTTTCACTCTAGATCTCATCTATTCTTCCTTCTCTCCACCCCCGTTACACTTAGGATCTCATACATGGAAGGCATTTTCATCAGTTGCCATCTTTCATGGAAACTACTTAAGATACTAATAATTGTAAATTTCACCATTATTTTATTTTCCCCAAAGAAAGGAAATCCCTGCCTATTAAACTATTAGAAATCATCTTTATACCTGACTGAGGAGCGTTTAAGCTGGATTGGAGCTGGAAGTGATGACCATTGTAGGCATTGGTAACTGAGCCCGGTGGCAGGGTCATGCCTGCATTCTTAAAATGGTGATAACGGAGACAGCTTGAGCTCGGAGATCTCATAATGTGAATCAGTGTGCATCCGCACTTATCGAGATGTGCAATGTTTCTTCTGAGCTGAAACTCTGAACTTCCTGAGGGCGGCATGATCGGCATCAACATTTGCATATACATACATGTCCCAGTGCACCTTAACATGTGCCGCTTCTCTGGGCCACATGATGCCCTGGAACTCCCCGGGCAGGGAATCACGTTCTCGCTCAGAGGCCTGCGGCCAGCTCACTTAATATTGCTAATGTGCACTTCCCTAAAACACTGCACATACATCACCCGGTCGATGTCAATACCTGGCGCGCTGAGCATTAACAATGATTAGCTTGTTGGGAAAGGACTGATAATAGACTAAGGGAGAGGGGACAGTCCCTCTCTCCAACCCTCCTCCCGTCACCTCGGGGGATGTTTCGGGTGCTGAGGGGGCCCAGGAGCAGTTGGCATCCTGCTCCCCAGGCTCAGAGGGCGGGAAGGAACACAGCAGTGAGGCCTGAGCCATCCCAGCCTTTCCACCCAGCCCACAGCCAGGGTGGCTCTGCAATGTGATGGGATGGGAAGGACAGAAAGGGGTGGACCCAGGAGGAGAGTGGCACCCGGGCCTCTGACGTGCCCGAGGTGTGGGTGCGGGTCCGGCTGTGTCTATAGCAAAAACAAGGCCACCGGAAACGTCGCGAAGGTAAAGGAACAAATAAAGGTCACTTTCTCGGTTGGGAAAAAAACATCCATAGCTTTCCCGATGCCATCCGGTTTAATGAGCTGGGGAAACCAGCGCTCGCTGACGATTGAGAGCAGTTACAGCGCGGTGACTCCAGAGCAAGCGCTCTCATTACAGAGGCCATAAAACGCCAAGTGGAGGATGCCAGGGGAGCGGAACGTTCTGGGTGCGTCTGGATGGATGGGAGGCGAGAGGCACTGCCAACACCTGGCTCTCCTCGGAGGCCGGTTTACTGCCCAGATGCTCCTCTTCCCGTGGGCCGGGGCTCCAGTGCCCTTGTCACTGTGGGTGGCACCTGTTTGCACCCCCTGCACAGGCCTTTCCGGATGGCAGAGTCCCGTGGAGGGGACAGTGGGAGAATGTCATGTTCGGCTGATAAACCGGCCAGGAGTTCTGATGGGACCCTGCTCACCGCCCCGCCCTCCTCTCAGCTGCACTAGAGCGGGGTCTCCAGGGGGTCCCCAGCGGCATCACTCTGGCATGGGACTTAAAAACCTTAAGGACAATCATCTAAAGCGAGCTTACCGCCCAGCTGGCATGGCTCAGGGGTTGAGCATCGACCTATGAACCTGGAGGTCAGGGTTCAATGAACCATGAAATAGAACCTGAACTTGGAAGATCAGGCTCCCCGGGAATGGCAACTTTCCTGTAACAAGATCACTGACTTCCTGTGTGAGGAACCCTCTGATGCCCGGACCAGAGCCTTGGGTGCCATAAACCCCAGCAGTTCCCTCCCCTTTGCCTTTTGCCTTGCAAACCCACCTCCTTAGGGACTGGGTCTTGGATCCTTAGCTTGGACCTGGCTGCCTGCCTCCTGACCTCCCTGATGCTGCCTGCCGCACCCCTAAAGTATCTTGGGGGGGAGAAAGCGGGGAACAGGGGGACAACCCCAGAGAGGCCTCCAGGAAACATGTGCTTGCACTGCCACTTGCTTTCCTACCTCCATGAAGGCCAGCTCCTAAGACCTTCCCCCTCTGGGTCTCTGCCAGGGGCAGAGAGGTCCAGATCCAGAGGTAGCTGGTAAACGTTTAACAACAGCTCTCCAGGGAAAGAAAAAAGTCCCGGTGTGTGGCACTGGCAGGTATGTGGTGCAGAAGCTCCTGCCATGGCCTGTTTGGAGTGGGCACACAGAGGCGGGAGGAGACAAGGCCATCCCGGGTGTCCCGGCTTTGCGCGCAGGGCACAGGACTTTGCCTGGCCTGCAGATGGCCCTGGCCTTTCAGATCCAGTCAGAGGAGGACACACAAAGCTGCCGCCTGAGGAAAATGCCTCCTCCGGATATTTTCCGAGATGAGATGCAGGGCCAGTTTCTGCTGAGGGAGAGACATGAGCTGTGATACCTGAGCAGGGAGTGTTTGTAGCCAGACACTGCACAAAGCGAAGGTGTCTTTCAGCCTTTGTCCATGTTTCCTCGGCTGGTGCTGATGTGCCGAGTTCATGTTATCGCTGACAGGGGTGTGAAACCCTGAAGGAGACCTTGGCCTTGGGTTGCCTGTTACTCAAAAGTCTGGGTGATGTGAGCAGGAGGAGGCAGTTGTGCTGGGGCAGGAAGTCCGGGACATTCACTGGCCATTCCTGTCCGGAGAGCCCTACAGGGGCTACAGGGAATGCCTTCATCATTGGGCCGTGTGTCCTTGGTGCTGTCAATGGCAAACTCTTCTAGATGACATCAGATTAATTCCATGAGAATGAAGGCACCTAACCGCACTCATATGTGGACTCTAATGAACAAAACACACTGATGAACAAAATAGATCCAGAGACTTAGAAGCATGGAACAGCCTGATAAATCTCAGAGAGAAGGCGGGGGTGAGGGGATGAGGGGTCAGAGATTAACCCAAGAACTGTATTCATATATGCATAGCCCATGGCCACAGACAATAGTGTGAAGGGGGGTGGTTAGTATGAGGTGGGAGGAGTCAATGGGGGGAGAAGAGGACATGTAATCCTTTATATGCAATCCTTTCAACAATAAAGATAAATTAAAAAAAAAAAAAAGAATGAAGGCACATTCCAGAGAGACAATCATGCCAGCTCATCCAGTTCGCGGGGCTCTGAGCTCCCTGCAGACAGAGCCATGTCCTCTCCACGCAGCCTTGCTGGGTCTGCACTGAGAGCGCCAGACCCAGCCACTGCCTCACTGACTCCTCTGTCCCTTGGTGTCCTCGGGGGTTAAGTCCTAGGCGTGTAGGTTTGCTGCTCCTGAGCTGAGGAAGAGTCAATGCTGAAGTCAAGCAGGTCCTGTTCCCAGCCTGGGCAGCTTTCTGCACCTCTCCCAAGGCCTGTGTCCCCAAGGCCTCTGTCCCGCCGCCGCCCCCTGGCGGGGAAAGCCGGACTCGGGGGCACCGCCCGGCAGGTCAGACTGCAGTGGCATCACAGGGTATCATTTTTGAGATTGAAATTCGCTGGATTCATCTCTTTAAAAACTCTTCATCATACGGGACATGATTTGCAGAGGTTCAGAAGATAAATAACGTGTTTGCAATCTGCCCTTGCAAACATTTTTCAGTTTTCCGTCATCACGACCCAATTTTCTAATGAAAAATGTTTTAAAAGATAAAAAATTAAAAAAATATTTTAGGAACTCCAACTCAGACATCAGGGTGCATGCTCCTTTAGCACAAGGGCTCAGAAATGACTGATCCCCACTCTCGGCTGGGGTCTTCTCGAAGCAGCATGCGGGCGTGGTGATGGGTCCAGGTGCACAGCTAAGGAGGCGGGGCATGATTCAGCCACCACCTCAGTTTAACTGGGGACTTCTGACTTAGGAAACACACATTTCAGAATTACCCCCAGCTGGTGTGAGAGAGCTGCCGGACAGTCAGACATTGCTGAGGACTGTCCCTGGAAAGAGGTAACACCCCCCAGGATGGCTCACCACCATCCTCACCGCCAAGGCCGGCCCTCAAGGATGCAGGTGCAGCCACCGAAGTCAGCCCGGCACTGGGATGTGGGCAGGGACACCAGCAGCACCTGCCATAAGCCCATTTATTTTCTAACATGAGAAATATTGAAAAACTATGGAAGATATCATTTAGACACACACTCGCATACATATGCATATTTTATACATACTAGAGGCCCAGCACACAAAATTCTTTCACAGGTATGGTCCCTACGCCTGGCCTGGGATCAGGACCATCTTCCCCAGCTGCCCACAGGCAGCCCTACCCCCTGCCACCACCCACCCCTGGTTCCCTGTTCACAATTGGATGATTGGAGCCTGCTGGCCGGAGGAAGGAACCAAGAGGTGATCAATGTGCCTCATAGTGACTGGTCCATTGGTCGTTCTGGTCATTCTGCTATTAGGGTCAATTTGTATATAAACCTTTTATTATATAGGATTATTTATAGGGTAGAAGCCTGGTGCATAAGTGGGGGCCAGCTGGCCTACCCTGAAGGGGACCTCAGATTGGGGTGGGGGCCCCCACTGGGGCCAGGGCCAGCCTGAGAGAGGGGCTACAGGTGATTTGCAGGCCGGCCACACCCCAGCTTTGTCAGGAAGGATGTCCAGAATGATGTCTGGTCTATCCGGTCTAATTAGCATATTATCCTTTTATTAGTACAGGCCTGCATATGCATCTCTCTCCCTCTCTCTCTCTCTCTCTCTCTCTCTCTCTCTCTCTCTCTCTCTCTCTCTCTCTCTCTCACACACACACACACACACACACACACACAGATAAAGGCCAGGCTGAGGATCCACTCCCTAGCTTCTGTGGAGTTCAGAAAAGCCCAAGGTTTTAGTGGTAAGTAATATTTTCAAGGCCCACCTTCCCTAAAGGATGGACTCCGTCATGGAATTAGCCCCAGGGGTGGGGAACCTTTTTTCTACCAAAGGCCTGTCCTCAATCCCATTTCCTTTCTCCATGACATCCTGAGAGTTAGAACCTTCCCAGGCCTGTCACTCTCCAGTCCCCAGAATGTCCCACCCCAACTAATTCCCCTCTTTCTCACTCACAAAAATAAGCAGTTACCCACAAAACACACCACACACATACACAGACACACACTCACACACTCACACACACCACTCTAGGTGCTATCTCAGGTTCTAATCAAGAGAGGCCAGCCGAAACTGGTTTGGCTCAGTGGATAGAGCATCGGCCTGTGGACTGAAAGGTCCCAGGTTTGATTCTGGTCAAGGGCATGTACATTGGTTGCAGGTACATCCCAGATAGGGTGTGTGCAGGAGCAGCTAGTCAATGTTTCTAGCTTTCTATCCCTATCCCTTCCTCTCTGTAAAAAATCAAAAAAAAAAACAAAAACACAAACATATATATATATATATATATATATATATATAGAGAGAGAGAGAGAGAGAGAGAGAGAGAGAGAGAGAGAGAGAGAGAGAGAGAGAGAGAGACGGAGAGAGAAAGAGAAAAAGAAAAAGAGAAAAAGAGAAAGGCCAACTGGAAGCAATGCAGGCACCCTATTCTTCACTCATCTCCCTGGAACCTAACCGAGGCTCAGAGCAGACTAACCCTCTGAGCCCCTGAGACATTGTCATTGTGACTATCGGCCACCAATCCGCAGCCAGGCCTACAGCCAACCAGTTCCGTAGCTCACGTCTAAGGCTCACCTTTTCCGTCAGTCATTAATGAGACCCCAGAGTGCTGCATGGATGGACCCACACACATTACAGCTGCTGCTCTCCCATCCTCCCAGGTCTCCCCGGAACCTGCCAGATCGTAAGTAACGTTCTTATCTGCTTTTCAGATGAATCAGCGAGGAACGGGGGACAGTTCATGACGCCATCCATTGGGAATAAGCAGCCACACACTGGTGTTACGAGAATAAATCAACTACAGCATTTCTGTTGGATTGTTCAGAGCCCCTGGGACCTCACGTCATGGCAGTGAACAGTATTCCCTCTTGCAAAGCCCTGGACCACCCATCTCTCTCAGGTGTTTATGGATGAAATAAACCCTGTCCGGCCACTTGGTATGCAGAGCCAGTTTAATTTAGGTTGTTTTGGTTTTTTTCTTATACTCTTGCCCATCAACATCGATATTTCTTGGAAATATAAATTCATATATCAGCCCTGACTTGTATTCATTGCTAATGGCAAGCTGGAGAAAAATAGCCAAAAAGGCCTCTATTTCATTTTTTAATTATGAAGCCAAAGTGACAGCCCATCGGGAACGTTGTCAAGCCAAGATACAAAGATGATGGAGACTTGGTTGGTTTCTAAAAACATTTCTGGGAAGAAAAAAACTAAAAAGCTGACTGAAACACACAAATGCTCCACGGAGGCGGAGTGGGCGTGGCCAGTTCCTCCACGTGGATCCGCACAGCCAGCATGAGTGCGTTTGCTCTGGCTCTGCCTGCTTTTCCTGCCTGTGTGCGTGTCCACGGAGCACACACATCAGCTGCTTCCCAGCCAAAGGTTTTGGACCGAATGAATGGCCTCCTGCTACAGGGAGCGGTGCAGACAGACAGGAGCAGGGACTGTATGCCCACTAGCAGGGCTTCTGCTGAGGAGAGCCTGGCCACAGCACACCTTTCGGGGTCTGACAGTCACCGCTGGAGAGAAAGGATGGCTCTAGAAGGGACTCTCGCCTGCAGTAGAGACAGTGCTCCAGTCTCGGTTAACAAATGGGGGAAATAAAAAGGCTGTGCCTGGGAGAAGGTCAGAGCTCTGGAGGAGAGGACACAGGCCTGATGGATCACCGAGCAAGGCTGTGCGTGCAGACAGGGTGATCTGAAGGCGAAGGGCCCAGGAGAGAGAAGGTGGGCCCTGTCCTGAGAGGCGTCCCCCGCCCCAGCATCTCCTCTGGAAACGCAGGCTGCACACTCTCCAGCCTAGCTTCCAGCGCAAGCTGGTGAGACGCCAGAAGTGGGTGAGGGCGCCACACAGCTCACTCTGAGAAGACAGTTCTAGTAGAAGACCGAATACACCGTTTTCCCATTTCACTTCTCACAAATGACCAGCAGCAGGGAGGCAGAGCCAAGGGGAACCTAAAGCACAGATGGGGAATGAGGGAAATGCAGGACTTTCTCCCATCTCTGTTAAAGGGGAAGCTGGGCGGGTTCATGAATTTCACTCACAAAATGTTTCTTTCAGATTTGAAATCAAGTTCATAATTTAGAGTTAGGTCCTAGGTACTAGTATATAAAAAGGAGCAAAGGAGGAAAGCAGAAGTATTACACCACTGATGAGGTATTGCGTACCCTAAAATACATACCTGCCCCATTAAGAAGCTTTTCTATTGCTGAAACTGGTTTGGCTCAGTGGATAGAGTATTGGCCTGTGGACTGGAGGGTCCCGGGTTTGATTCTGGTCAAGGGCATGTACCGTGGTTGCAGGCACATGCCCAGTAGGGGGTGTGCAGGAGGCAGCTGATCAATGTTCCTCTCTCATTGATGTTTCTAACTCTCTATCCCTCTCCCTTCCTCTCTATAAAAAAATCAATAAAATATATTTTTTTAAAAAAAGCTCTTCTATTAATAAATATGTAAGTAAGAATAATTCAGTCACAGTAATTGATCTATTGTGTCTCTTAAATACACACCAAGCTGGACAGTTGCAGAAATGGTGCTGGGGGAGGGACCTGGGTCAGCCGTGGCTTGCAATACACCACCAATATCCACAGGGATTGTACATGGGCCAAACATAAGATATGGTTTTCTGGGAATAGATTCTGTCTTATGTACAACATAGACAATAATGACATTATCAAGTTCCTCAATTAGGTGAGGTGATTGGCTGAGGTCAGAGGTCAGTGTTGGTAATTTACCACAACCTCCTGAGCTGACATCTCAAGATGGCTTAACTAGAGGTGTCACTAGATTTTCCCAGGGGACCATAATAGGTGAGAAGTTCAAATGTGAAACCCTTGCCAGGGACTAAAAAATGCCTAGAATATATACTTTTCTTCCCTTATTTTTTTTTCTTTCAAAAAATGCCTATTTATTCAAGTTATCCTAAATGTGAAATGATCAGTTACAGAATTTTAGCCAACTCCTTTGACTTTCAGAAATTAGAGCATCTATTAATATTTTTTCCTGGAACTCATTTTTAAAATAACAATTTTATTGAAATATAATTAGCACACAACATTCACCTGTTTAAAAAGTCCTTCTCACTGATTCTACATATCATAAAATTCACCTACTTAACGTGTATAATTCAAAACTGTCCTGCAGAGTCCTGCAATCATCACCAAAGTCGGCTCTAGGCTATTTGTGCCCTAAAGAGAAATCCTGTACCCACTCTCAGACTGTCTACCTCTACTCCCTCCCCTCAGTCCACTGCAGTACTAATCTACTTTCTATCTCAATGAATTTGCCAATTCTGAACCAGACAATAGGTGATCTTTGGTGACTGGCTTCTTTCACTTAGCATGTTTTCAGAAGAAAGCCATTTCATAAGAAAAGGTTATCAGTTACATAGATGTTTCCATTACTACTTCATGCCCAAGGTATGTTTATCCATATTGTAGCATGTACTTATTTCTTTTCTTTGCTGGATGATACTCCACTGTGTGTGTGTGTGTATGTGTTTGTGTAATTTTCATTTATCCATTTATCAGCTGATGGGCATTTAGACTGTTTCTACTTTTAGATTGCTATTCATAATGCTGCTGTGAACATTCAGTTAAAAGTTTCAGTGTAGCCCTAATCAGTTTGGCTCAGTGGATGGAGTATCGGCCTGCAAACTAAAAGGTCCCAGGTTCGATTCCAGTCAGGGGCATGTACCTTGGCTGCGGGCACATTCCCAGTAGGAGATGTGCAGGAGGCAGCTGATTGATGCTTATCTCTCATTGATGTTTCTGACTCTCTATCCCTCTCTCTTCCTCTCTGTAAAAAGTCAATAAAATATATATTTTTTAAAAAATTTCAGTGTAAACATATGTATTCACATTTCTTGGGCATAGCAACAGAAATTGTGGAATCATAGTGCAACTCCATGTCGGACATTCTACGGAACTGCCAAACTGCTTTTCCAAAGTGGCTGCACCGTGTATATTCCCATCAACAGTGTGAAGTTCTAATTTCTCTACCTCTCGGCTAACACTCATTATTATCCCTTTTCTTTTATAGCCACCCTACATATATAATGGTATCTCATTGTGGTAAATAGATTTTTAAAATATGAACACGAGCAAGGTACTTACTAACAGTAGTGATTATTGTTAATGTTTCTTGCATTAGTATGGTGTCAGGAATGGGCTTCAAACTAATTGAGGAGAGAAGGAGTTGGGAAGGAAACTATAGATGAAGCAAGACTGATCAATCACAGATAGTCATCGAAGCTGAGCTGTAGGCATGTGGACACTCATTACACTATTTTCTCTGCTTGCTTTCTTACTTATCATTTATGTAGTTCCCAATAGATTTCATTAGTCTTTTCACAGATCTGAATTTTTGCTTAAAAAAACAAAACACAAAACACACACACCAAAGTTCAGAAATAGCAGTACTTGTGGCTAAAGCACTCTCCACAGGGAACTGGCTTGCTGCCTGTTCTGTAGCCTTGGTGAGGGCTGGTGAGAACGGGAGAACTGGCAGAAGGGGAGGTGCTGGGGGTGGTGGAGGAGGAGTTGATCTATTTTCAGAGCTGGTGAAAATCGTTCCATCTAGAACAGCTTCTACTTCTCAGTTGGAAGTACCACAAGCCAAGCCTATGGGTATATTTCATTGTCCATGATTGCAAACCACTCTATCTCTACATTGCATATTAAAAATAATAAGGTTATCCTCATGTGTGCAAACACATGGACTTGAATGTTTAAATTTTCTATTAAAAAAGTAGGTTTAGCCAAAACTGGTTTGGCTCAGTGGATAGAGTGTTGGCCTGCGGACTGAAAGGTCCCAGGTTCGATTCCGGTCAAGGGCATGTACCTTGGTTGTGGGCACATCCCCAGTAGGGGGTGTGCAAGAGGCAGCTGATTAATGTCTCTCTGGCATCGATGTTTCTAACTCTCTGTCCCTCTCTCTTCCTCCCTGTAAAAAGTCAATAAAATATATTTTTTTTAAAGTAGGTTTATATATTTTTTAATTGATTTTGGAGAGGAAGAGGAAGAATGATGAGAAAGAATCATTGATCAGCTGCCTCCTGCAAGCCCCACACTGGGGATCGATCGAGTGCATATACCCTGACTGGGAATTGAATCATGACCTCCTGGTTCATAGGTTGATGCTCAACCACTGATGGCAAAAGGGCTTTTTTTAATTTTTTTATTTTTTTGGTTAATGCAATGTCATCTTAAGAAATTTGACCATCCTGTCATGAAATGTACCTACCTTTGGAGAACTGGGCTTACGTAAAACAACAATAGATTCCCTAGTCAATGCCTTATACAACTCAGATTCATTTTCCTCTATAAAACACTTTTTTAAAAAAAATTTCAGCCAACATATCTTCTTAATGAAGAAAATGGAAACAATATTTGAATTTAATAATTTTCCTTTATATCATCTTTTGCTAGATTTCCCTAGTCTGTTAAGCCTCTGGAAAAACAATGCTCTGTGACTAATATTCAGGACAGCCATTATCTTTTAAACTTCTGACTGACAGTCATAGGGGAACATGCACCGAGGCTGCCACCCAGTACTCACACGTGTATCTATTAATGTGAAAGAAAACCTTCACACTGATTTTTTTTGTTCTATTATATTTTATTTTCCTTAATGCTGGTAATAGTACATTAAATTACTTTAATCGTGGTTTTAAAATATTATTTTAGATGGAGAAATAAGAATCTGATCTTTGCTTAAAGAATTTAGCAGTTTTCTTGAAAGTTCTCAAAATATCTTCTTAATCAATATAATGATTATTTTTATCTTCTTTTAAAAAACAAAATATTTCTTTTCACATTTTTATAGAAAGAAAGAGAGAAAAGGAGAGGGGGAAAAGACTGACTTGTATGACTTGTCCATGCATTCATTAGTTTATTCTTGTATGTTCCCTTGTATGACCAGGTATTGAACCCCAACCTCAGTGTGTTGCTACAACACTCTAACCAACTCAGCTACCCAGCAAGAGAAGTGTTTTAATCTTCATTAAATCAAACCAACTTCTCAAGCATATTATTTCACTCTCGTTTCTTCTTCTTTTAATGTTGACATTCAACACTGGGTATTGAAGGTTCCATTGGCTCTTTGGCCTAATTTATTTCAAGGTATGGCATAGCAAGCCAGAAGTTGTGTAAAGACTAATGGAAACTCCTAGAATATTTATATAACCTCATACAACCTTATCTGGTTTCCATAAAGCATTATGACAGTGCACACAATTATTAGATAAGAGCAATTTCATAAGAAAAGGTTATTAGTAGCATAGATGTTTCCATTACTATTTCCTGCCCAAGGTCTGTTTGCAACACTCACTAAATTAAAATCAACTAATAAGAAAATTGTGTCCCTCAATGAAGTGTGGTTATGTGAAAAGGGAGAAGAAAAAAAAAGAAATAATATATTATTAATCTCAGAACATTTTTTCACATTTCTCCCTACTTCTTCCTATTTGCATGCTAAATGCATCATTTTCAAACATATCCCTACCCTTTTCCACACCATTCTCATAGCGTTTGCTTGGTTAGGAGCTGCCCACATCTTGAACTAAATCTGACTGAAGTCTAATAAGGCCTCCTTGCTTATAAGGCACCTACTATTGATTACATTTTCCCAGAAAGGTACATTGAAGGTCTTATCCCCAGAACCTCAGAGTCTCTATTTGGAAAGAGTCTCTTTACAGAGGCAATCAAGTTAAAATTGGGTCAGTAGGATAAGTCCTAAACCAATATGGCTGGTGTCCTTATAAACAGAGGGCGGAAGAATGGAAACAGACACACACACAGGGGAAATGCCACATGAAGATGAAGTCAGAGATCAGAGTGATGCTTCTACAGCCAAAGATACAGAAATCCAGAAAACTCCAGGAACCAGGAGGGAGTCACAGATGGACTCTTCCTCACAGCCCAATGAAGAAACTAACCCTGCCAACACCGAAATCTCCGACTTCCAGCCTCCAGGGCTGAGACAAAACACTCCTGTTGTTGAAATTACCCATTTGTGTGGCTTTGTTACAACAGACCAAGCAGACTCATACAGTGAGGACTGTGATATTCCTGAATATGTTAATTCTTCCCCACATAGCTCTTGATGTTTAAGGTTTCCTGGAAGAGCTGTGCAGAACAGTAAAGGGGAGTCAGTGCAACATGGGGGACCTCAGTCCCCCCAACCTTCACTTCAGCCCCTGAATGACACCCTGCCTCACAGACCCAGAGTTCCATTCCCTCATTCCCACCTACTCATCAAACTTTTCTATCAGAAGGTCTTACCATCTCGCGTAAATTACTTAAACTCATTGTTCTTTTATAAGCCAAATAAATTTGAGTGTTTTTTGCTCTCACCCTCAAGACTGAATGCAAAATTGTTAGGTATTCAAACGAAGTCTAAATTGAAAATTCCAATCCTAAACATCACGCAGCCTGGCGGGCTTGGCTCAGTGGTTGGGCATAGACCTATGAACCAGGAGGTCACAGTTCAATTCCTGGTCAGGGTGCATGCCCAGGTTGTGGGCTCCATCCCCAGTTTGGGGCATGCAGGATACAGCTGATCAATGATTCCTTCTCATCATTGATGTTTCTCTCTCTCCCTCTCCCTTCCTCTCTGATATCAATTATATATATATATATATATATATATATATATATATATATATATACACACACACACACACACACACACACACACACACATATATATATATATATATATAAAGAAATATCCATGTATATGTTTCTGCAAGATCGCCTTGATGTAGAGGGTCAATCACCATGCTCAATACACACACAGACTGTCTTAATAGTTATTCGGTTATTTGTTTATAAGTCTGCTTTTGCTCATTAGATCACCTGCTCAGGCATGCTTGTCTCACAGCCTCATGCCTACCCCTTTTCAGTGCTCAGGAATGTTTACTGATTTAATTAATTAATTTCCTCAGGCTGCATCATTCTGATTCAAGGTAACATTCACCCACTGAGCCGAGTCTGCTCTCTAAACCACCTGGCTGGGGTCTCACCTGTTTTCAACATGAGAGACTCTAAGATATAAAATAATAATTTGATCACCCAGAGTGGGTCTTTTCACCTTTAAGGAAACACCCTCAACTCAGGTATTCAAAAGTTCTTATTAAAAAAATCCTCTATAACATTGATGCTCAGATTCCTCACCATGGGCACCATTTTACACAGATTAGCCATGAACACTCCCTTTCCTACACCCTGCACTTCTATAAATGCGATTCATATGGTGGGTCCTCCCACTCAGTTTTATTTTATGCGCTCTTTCTAAAAGCGGCTCATGTGTACTTTCCTACAATTTGTAGATGCAAACATTACAAGGAAGATCGTCCTATAGTGTGTCACCAGTGTTTCTGCGGGATTGTAACTGTCCATTTTATGCCTTCGCCGGATGAATTGTTGACCAGCTTTAAGCCCAGTGTCTCTTTCCAGTCAATAAATATACACAGAAGAACCTAGTCAAATCCCTCTTCATTTCTAGTGCTAAGATTCTCTGTGTTTATGGCATCCTGTATTTTATGAGAGAGGGATGATGGGGCGGGAGGAGAGCAAGAGAGAGAACTGTGGAGATGAGCATAAATTTTTTCTCTCTTGAAAAGATTATTCTGTCAAATGCTTCCTGACTCTCTCTCCACCTTTCAAGCACTTAATCCCTTGAATTCATATGGGTTTTTTCTTCAGATCTACATGTTGTTGCCCAAAATGCAATTAATAACCTGTCACTGAGAAAGAATATTGATCCTTGGAAGGACACCGATTTAATTGTCTGTAGCCAATTGCATAAAAAAATGTGATGAAATTCCATTCACTTAACTTTAATCTCTTCATGTTAGATAAGTCTGCTTTTCTTTCCTTAAAAAAATAAAAAGACATCCCATCTGCCCGGTATACGGAGAAGGGACATGTGAAATCACCTGTAGGGTTGCACCTCTCCATTAGAACCTGCGATCCTCCTGTCATGGAGACAGATAAAACCCATTAAGGCTTCCTGAGAACCACTATATGGTATGAAAGCAGAAAAGAGTTCATAAAGTTGCTCGCTATCTCTAATCGAATTCTACCAGTAGGAGAATGTTATAGCAGTTATAAGGTTTGTCAAGATCATTATACCTAAATGGATCCATCCACTCCTTCATTCCTGCAATTATAAAAAGATTCAGCACTGTGCTCATAATGTGAACATATAAAGATTAGCCAGGCACTGATTATGTCCTCAAAAAAGCCACAGTCAATTGCAGAAGACAAGCGCATATACATTTAAGCAGGATGATGCAAGAAAGATCCTGCAAGTGATTGCAGACATATTCAGGTGCCAAGTGCCGATGTTGCTCTGAAAGTAGAATAGTTTTCGAATAATTGATAATGCAGGAACCCATTCCAGGATGGAAGGATTAATTCTCCCAGGCGAGAAATCAAGACACTCATGATAGAAATATGGAATTTCTTCTCATCAGTATAAGAAGCCCGTGGAGTTGAGGAGTGGGATATGATACTGTCATGCATGAATCACATCTGCACGCCAATATGAAGAGGGAAGAGATGGAGTTCTAATGAGGGCATTTGAGTCATGAAGTGGCAAAGCAGAATCATGAGAAGTTACCTGTCTATTTTCATGAGTAACACCAGGCAAATAGCAAGCTCTTTAAAAGGCTATTGAAGACCACATTGGTGAAAGGCAAATTGGAATTTTCCATGGGTGCCCATGCTGTCTCCAAATATTCTTTAAAACTGGGATGCTCTTAAAACAAAATCTCTAATGAAAAAAGTGTACCTCTTGGAGTTAGGACCAGGTTTTATATGGGAACTCTGCCATGCATGAGCTGTGGGGACTTGACAAGTTACTTGACCTCACCCACAACACGGAGTCATGGCTCCAGTATCAGAACCTGACCATACCCTGAGGATTTTATACAAAATGTTCTCTCTCGCTGAACTTCCATTTTTCCTTAATAGCCCTTGCACATTCATCTCAAATGTCACTCCTGTCATGTTCTCTCTCATGGTCCCTAGAGACAATGTCTTCAATCCCTAATTCACTTCCAGAGCATTTTGTGCATTCTCTATTCTAGCATTTTCCACATGGTCTTCTAATTACCTATTGTGTGCTCTTGCCCCCCACCTACACATCAGGAGGCGAGAAGTACACTTTAATTGTTTCTTTATTCTGAGAGCCTCGCACAGTGCCTAGGGTAGTCAGTAAGTAGCTAGAAGTATGGCTGACCCAGGACCCCTCCAAATACCTCCACTCTACTTCACTCTGTCCTAACATCACTGAGGTTAGAGGCAGAAGGAGTATTACTCACTGATTCTGCTCTCCTCCCACAGCCAAATTTTCATTTTCTCTCAGAAGTCACCGTGATCAACCTCCCTGCTTTTATCATCTATCTACTGTAGTCACAAAAACCTATTTCAGAATAATTTTGCAATATTTCCTCCTCTTCCACACGTTAAGGGCATATGCAAATTTGGGTTTAAATTAGATACTTTGGATGGATGTTTTCTACAGCAGAAAGGCCAATTGAGTTAGCTTGGGTATATATCTGATCTAAAAGAAGCTGGGCAGTTTCATTGGACTTTCATCCATATATCTGAATAAGTCACTTCACCCTCTATGTGGGCATCAACAAACACTCTGGACCCATCAGGAAAGAAGGGGATGGTAATGCTGACCTCTACCCCCCAATTAACTGGTTTATTATACCATTCATTTAGCAAACATTCCTTAACCATCTAATGAGAGACAGGCACTGGGGATATAAAAATTAAGTAGACAGAGTCCCAGTCTAGTCAATGGATCTATAATTTAGAGAAGGAAGAAAGACTTGTGCATACATGGTTATAGCTCAATTTAAGAAATGCCTTCATAGTAAATGCTTGGAGTGGAGTAAGCTAAGATAGAGAGGGAATTCCTATTGGATTTTGAAGAATGAATACCATTAGAATTATAGCTAAGATAGATGCCATAAGGACTTGGACTTAGTCTTGAAAGCACTGAGGGTTTTAGAAAGAAGGGGCATTATCTTTATAAATTTCCCTCCGGTGGAAATGTAGAATTTAGGGATGTCAGGGTGACCATGTGCAGAACAATTAGAAGGAACCTCCATTATCTACATGATAAATGATGAAGGTCTGGAATTATAAAAGTCTCAAAGTTACTGGTTAAAAAGGAAAAACTTGCCCTGGCAGGCTTGACTCAGGGATAGACCATCAGCCTGTGGATTGAGTGGTTTCAGGATCAATTCCAGCCAAGGGTACATGCCTACATTGCAGGCTCTATCCTCAGTGAGGGGTGTATAGGAGGCAGCCGGTCAATGATACTCTCTCATCCTTGACGTTTATGTCTCTCTCTCCTTCTCCCTTCCTCTCTGAAATCAATATAGAAATATTTTTTTAAAAAGAAAAACTTCAAAACTATTTAGGAATAAGAATCTAGTGGACACTGTTCTTGTTAAATGTCAACAGTGAGAAGAACGAATCATTACGGTGCTTCTGATATTTCCAGTTGGCGCTGAAATATAAGGTAAAGGAAAACCTAAAATTCAGATGAGCTGAAGGCAGGAGAGCCAGAGAGAAACCAAACAATTGGCAAGAAAGAAGCTTAGTCCTTCAAGGGGCCAGGAGAGAAATGAAGTTAAAAGTAGAAATAAAATCATGAAGCAAAAAGCTTATGCAACCAGAGCCACGGGAGATGGGAAAAGAAATAGATCAGGAAAGCCAGTTCTTCACCAAGGCTGTGAGTCATGAGGAGAGGTGAGGAGTCTGTTCTGATGGGACACTGTGTGAGAGGGAAGATCTCAGTGCCCACGGGCAGGCCCACCTTCCCCATCTGTCTCCCAGATCAAGGCCGAGGGAGGCGTCCTGCTGAGCACAGAGATTCAGGTCTGTTTCTAATTGGTGGCTTAGTCTCATCAGAGAAGAACCTGGAGAGAATAATTCATAAGAGCTGGGGGTTAGGTAAGCTTGATTTTAAAATATAGTTTTTAATGAATTCAGAGAGGAATGGAGGAGAGACAGAAACATCAATGATGAGAGAGAATCACTGATTGGCTGCTTCCTGCACACCCCACACTGGGGATCAAGCCCACAAACTGGACATGTGCCCTTACCAGGAATCAAACCGTGACCTCCTGGTTCATAGGTTGATGCTCAACCACTGAGCCATGGCAGCTGGGCAGTAAATTTAATTTTAGATTAGATTTTAGATGATTATCCATAATTAGTAAACCCCAGAGACTAAGGCAAACCATTTCCAGAAACCAGTTCACTTCCAGAAAGTACATACAATAGCTGGGTACATGCCTGTGAGCCCGGGGCTCGTGACTGGAGCTGAGAATTCCAAGTCTGAAAGGACAGCTGTTTTATTGTCATGGCCATGTCATTTGAGACGATGGACAAAGAGCTGTAGCATCGGATGCTATCTGACTAGCCATTTCATAACTCACCTGTGTAACCTTTAAGATGGCCACTCATTTTCACTGACAGGTTGCTTATCCGTTAATTGCGAATAAGAAGGCACATCCTTTGAACTGTAGTCAAAATAAAATAAGATCTGAAGGACCTACTACAATGCCTCACATATAGTGAATATCCAGCTGATGACTGGTCCAGTTAGCCTTCTCTGTGAGCAGGTTTAAATCCACAGATTCAACCAATCACAGATCAAAACGTTTGAAAAATAGGTCACATGGCTGCTGACACAGACTATGGAGTTGGGCCTATGATGGTTGTGTTTGTACCAAAAAATGTATAGACTTTTTTTTTTCTTATATTAGTCCCTAAACAATACAGTTTAACAACTATTTACATAGCATTTCCATTGAATTTGGTATTATAAGTAATCTATGAATAATTTGAGGACAAAGAGTCTGTTTTTATGTGATTTAATGTGGATGGGAGGATATGCGTAAGGGTAACATGCAAATGCTATACTATTTTATATGAGACTTGAGCATTCATGGATTTTGGAATCTTTCAGGGGTGTGGAACCAATCCCCCACAGATACGCAAGGACCACTGTATTCCTCTTGACCGACTTTTTATTTGGTTTTACTGTACTTTCCATATGAATTGGTCTAGGCTTGGGTTTGGGATGAGCCTCCCACAGGAAGAGTTAAGGGAGGGAGATAGAAAAAGAAGGGAGGAGGAAGAAAAGTCAAGGAAATTGGATCATGAGCTGACCAAATCAGAATTTTCAAATGAATGTGTTCACTAAAGGAATATGGATTTGCCCTAAAAAGAGCAATGACGAGGCCAGAAAGTCACTCGCCAATGCTGGTGGGTGTTCTAATGATGCAGAGTCCCCTGAACTTGTGTCGGTGCCAACAGAGGAGGCCGAGAATGGCCACAGCTGGCCCATGGGCACCATCCACTCACCAAGCAGCCAGAGATAGAGCAGTGACTCACATTTTTATGGACAGCTAATTGCTAAAGTAGCAGCTTGCTCGAAAGACAGAAACATTCTTTAGATGCAAGCTGTGTAATGAGGGAGTTGCTTGACTAAGCAAATTTTGAGTTAATGGAAAACAGACCCTTCTGTCACCATGCACAGCGTCTGCCTGTGTTGAGATTAAATTGTGTATATTGCTGACTGCCCTACATTTTTGCATCAAAAAAGGGAGCAGAGATGACATTTGCAGTAATTTGGCTAAGGGCTATAGCAACCTAATTAGAAGTGTTCAGTGCTACAAGTTCACAAAATTGTATTGAGGCAATTGCTCTTGAAAAAAATTCAATTCTGAAAATGCAATAAGCAAACCCCGAAACTGGCAGGTAACACGTGTTCTGAGGATACGTATTAGAAGCAAAAGCAGAAAAAGATCGGGGCCCCCAAGGGAGGGATGATGGAGCCCCTGTGTTCTTAGATACAGAATGCCCTGCCAGGGCCTCTGGGCTCCTGGCTGCTTGAGCCCCATCTACATCGGGGTTGGAATCTTCTTCCTGCTCCATGCCTCTCGCCTAGCTCCCTCTTTCCTGAATTCTGGTTCCTGGACTTCAGTTAGAGCACATGACAATGACCTAGAAAACTTGTAAAATGCTCAATCTCTAAATACGTCTTTTCCTTCTTTCATTATTAATAGATGACTTGAAATGTCTACTCTGTGCTGGGCACTGCCTTCTACAACCTGAGTTCCTTTTAAAAAAAGACCATCACAACTCTGTCATGACAGCCCTGGACGTTGTCTGGCATGGAATGGCTGTGCAGTCACTGCGA
The DNA here is from genome assembly GCF_014108245.1 of Pipistrellus kuhlii. NCBI lineage: Eukaryota > Metazoa > Chordata > Mammalia > Chiroptera > Vespertilionidae > Pipistrellus > Pipistrellus kuhlii. The sequence goes on from NW_023425438.1 coordinate 1,170,801, forward strand.
ATTGGTGTTTTCTCTATGCCAGCAGTGCTCAAATTGTGCTTGCAAGCAAACACAGGAAACTTTTAAAATGTAGCAGTACTTGAGCCCTGTACCAGATCAACCACATTATGATCTCTAGGGTGAGATCCAGGTATAGCCTGGTTTAAAAGCTTGCCAGAGCCATAGCTGGTTTGGCTCAGTGGATAGGGCATCAACCTGTGGACCCAAGAATCTTGGGTTCAATTCCAGTCAAGGGCATGTACCTCGTTTGCAAGCTCATCCCTGGCCAGGGCCTGGTATGGGCACATGCAGAAGGCAACCAATCGATGTGTTTCTCTCGCGTCGATATCCTGGCTTTCCCTCTCTCTTCCACTCGCTCTAAAAATCAATGGGAAAATATCCTCAGGTGAGGATTATAATAATAATCTCTCTATATAAAAGCCTAATATGCAAAGTGTCTCCCTGGGAGTTAGATTGCTTGCTATGATGTGCACTGACCACCAGGGATGGTGCAGAATGAAGGAAGACCCTGGCAGGCAGCTGGAAGGCCCTAATTGGCCCTAATAGCAGGCCAGACTTAGGGACTTTACCTGTGCACAAATTTTGTGCACCTGGCCTCTAGTAATAATAATAATAATAATAATAATAATAATAATAAAAAATAAAAGCTTCCCAGATGCTTAGATATATAGCGAGGTTTGAGGTACACTATGCTGTATTACTGACTCTTGCTCAAGATTGAGATACTGTAATTACTAAGATCCACCCCACATTACATTTAAGTAAGAAGGTCAGATGGCTGAGTAAATAAATAAATAAAATGCACCGCCTCTGTTTTGCTGTCTATTGCTTAAAGACAACCTGAGAGCTAATCCAACCCTGAGCAGCTGACCTAACGTAGGTAAGTGTTTTATATAATCTTGGACCAAGTGATGACAAATGATCAGTTTGAAGTGCTTAAGAAGGTTTAATTTTTCAATCCTTTCATTAAAAAAAAAAAGGCACAAGTTTAGCAATTATCTACCTGGTTCCACCTTGGCCTTGCCAAGGAGAGTTCCCAAGACCTCTCCTGAATGCTGATTAGGAAAGTTTCTGTGGCTGGGAGGAGTCTGTGTGTTTAAATCATCCCAGGAGCCTAAGCAGTAGCTGTTTTGAGAGCATGCAGCAAGTCTACCCATCCATGTACTCTTCTTTTTTTTTTCATCCAGTAAGTAAAAGGTGACCTTTACACACAGGACTGCGGCTTACAAATTCTTCCTGCTAAAAATAACACTCTCAGTGGACCAGAAAAGGCCCCCAAAGGATTTTTGAGATCCTTCAAAGGATGCTATTTCTATAGAATGTTAAGGTACCTCTTCATTCTAACCTAAGAAACTATTACACCCCTTTGTGCCCTGTGTCAGTGGTTTGTTTCCACAATGGTGTCTGGTCCTTTCCCATTGATTGACAAGTTCTTAGCACCATAAACTTCATCATTCAACCAATTACTTAATACAGTCACTGCTTATGACTATTGGCTAAAGTTGTTTGTGCGATCCATCACAACAGATTAGGGTGGAGTGGACAGGTCTGTAGTAGCTGCTGTGTGATGAGGTCAGAGAAAAGAGGATGGAGCAATGACAGAGGCAGGACACATTCTGCCTCTGATATCGAAATGCCCAGCTCCACGCAGTTGGCTATTGGCCACTTGCTTCATGTGATTTGAGTGTCCCCGGGGGGAAATACAGTTGGAGGTAGAGAGTTTACATCCTGGTGTTCTCTCGCCTGCCCTGGAGACCACTGAGCCTGAGAGAGTCACCTGACTGCCTTATTAAAATGAGAGCTCAAGAGTGACTCTCTGGTCTCCCAACACCTTGGTATTTATGTTCAACACATATGTGATAGGACAGACTCTGATAGGGTGCATTCGATGTATGTTTCCTCACTAATAACTTTAGAGCATAGTAGTATTTACTTTTTTCACATGCTCCTTGGTGATTCTTGCATTGTATAAGATCGCTTAGAACAAATTCAGTGCCTGAGTTCATATAATTCAATAAACATTCTTAAATATCTCCTGTAGCCTTTTGAATTACTGTTATAAACTAGACTTCCAAACTTACAGAAAACGAAGTTGTCACCTTCAAGGAATTGCATGAGTTAGTGGATAAACTGCATAATTGGACCTTGATTGCAACCATTTGCAGCCACAGGTTGACTTTCTTATGCAGGGTACCTTTCCTATTTGAGCCTTTGTTTCCTTATCAATGAAACAAAAAATTCAATACATCCTATCTCACTTAATGGTTGTGCGATATAGTTATGATATATCTCTCACACATCCATTTGGCCACCTGATAAATATTAGGTACTACAGTGACTAATAGTAGTCTGAGTACCGTATTTTCCAGCATATAAGATGACCCCCTAATTTCACAGTTAAAACATAGGTTTAGGCATATATTCGCTGTATAAGACTACCCCCCACTTTCGAGGCAACACCAGTTCTTTTTTTTAATAGACCACCTCTCTGACTCTGGCCAATCTGAGCAGGCTTTTTTTTTTTTGTTTCAAAAGTCATCTTATACGCCGGAAAATACGGTAAACATTACAAGTGATGGCAAATCATATTTTGGTTTTATAGGTGACTTTGCTAACAATAATGATATTGCAAGGAAAGGTACAAGGAAAATATACACAATTCTCACCTCTCATAACGGCAGTTATTTTAAGATTAAAGGAGAGAAAAAAGCTGTGCACACGATGCCCCAGGAGGGTGAGCACAATTAACTCCGACCAGGTAAAACAGCTTCCAATTTCCGACGCTTTCACACCTGCCTCTCACAATGGCAGAATGATTAGAAAAGTTCAACCTTTTGTCTGGGGAAACAGCTACTCCTCGGAAGAGCCAACAATTCTTCTAGAACCATTATCACCTCTGAATCATGTGTGCCAAGTGCTTTTTGTTTGGAAGCTGTGCCGTTGGGGTGTGAAGAGGAGTGGGTTACTGGTCCAGAGGCAGGAGGATCTGAGTTCTCCAAGCCGGTCCACTTTCCACTGTGCCCAGGAGCAGGTCATGTCTCTCTTGAGACACATTTCAAGTTTCTCCACACCCCAAGCTCCTCCCACATGCAGGGAGCTGAGGGAGAGCATCGGGAAAGGGCTGTGCTGATTCCTGGACGGAGTACAGGTCCTGACCTCCCAGGGTCCCCACCCAGGGACACCAGAGGCAAGTCTAAGGCTATCTTCCTAGTGTCTGTGATCCCAGGCCAGGCCTGAGCCAGCCGCCCTGTGTGCACCGCACTGAGTCCTGCCTCCACCCCTGAATCTTCCTTTGTCCAAGGGGCCTCTCAACTTAGAGCCTTGTTCTTTCCCCTGTGTCCACTTCCAGGATTCCGCAAAACCCTTTCAAGATCATGTGCAGGTCTCCAAGGCTCTCACTGGACTTACTAGTAAAGTAAGAAATCCCATGGGCAGTGCTGGGAACGTCTTCGGTACCCAGTAAGTATGTGTGGGTAGATGAACCAAAAATAAAAGCAAGACTAAATGAAGAAGCTACTTTGCTAGATAATAAATATTTGAAATCCAGGCACTAAAGTCCTATGTTCCCTCATTTACTCTTTAAAATGTGTTATCCTCCCAAAATAATTCTGTTACTTTCCAATAGTGGCTGCAGCAAATCACCACACATTTAGTGGTTTAAAACAACACAGATATATATCCTCACAGTTCTAGACGCCAGAAGGCTGAAATCAAGGTATCAACGGGAGTCCCCCACCTCCTCGGAATTCTGAGGATTAGATAAGTATAAATGGGCGACGGTAATGGATTACCTTTCATTTTCATTCCTATGACCTTGATGGATACAAGACCAAGTACTATTATTTTTTTCCCCACTCACCTGAGTCTAAAATCACTTCTCTTTCAGATCACTGGGTTCTCTAGGTGCCTCCCTCTCTCTATGACATGTGGGCATGGGACAGGGAGGACAGAGAAACTGTTTTTGCCCCAGAACGCAGATTAGTCTCCTGTCCTCACACTATCTTCCTATTTAGAGCATTAACCCTATTTGACATTCCCACTTGTCTTGTCCCATTAGTCCTCTAATGGACCCAGAGTGTCTGCAGCAGGAGGACATGGGACCCATTTAGAAGCAGGCGCTAAATAATGATAACAACAGAGATGAGGAGAGAGCAGCAGCAGCAGTAGCTATGGTAATAGAGTAGCAATAACCAGCATTTATATGCACATAAGCAAAGCCCATGGGCACAGACAAAAGTGTGGTGAAGGCTTCCAGGTGGGGCCGGTACAGGACAGAGGAGGGTCAATGGGGGGAAAAAACAACAACAACAACAACAACAAAGAGGACATCTGTTAATGCTTTAAACAATAAAGATTAATTTAAAAAATAAAAACAGGCCCAGCTGGCGTGGCTCAGTGGTTGAGCATCAGCCAGGAGGTCATGGTTAGATTCCCAGTCATGACACATGCTGGGATTGAATGCTTGACCCCAGTAGGGGGCATGCAGGTGGCAACCTATCAATGATTTTCTCTCATCACTGATGCTTCTCTCTCTCTCCCTCTCTCTTCCTCTCTGAAATCAATAAAATATATTATGCATACATACATACATAAAAGCAGGAGCTGAGTTCAATGGTTTCCAGATGACCTCCAATGTCTCAGATCCCACTTCTCTTCCCGAACTCTATTCATTGTGGCACCTCTCATGATGATGTCAGGTGGGAACTTAGCTTTCAACTCCTCGACTCAATAACTGAAATGTTTGCATCTGCTGGAGTTTAATTGGGAGCAAACCTTTCTCTTGAACGAAGACAGAACATGTTCTCCTTTTTGTTCACAATTGTGCAGGCATCTCTTAGGGCTATTTGCTCAGAAGACTCTATTCCTCGAGTTCCATGAAGTCCCCAGAGATCCAGTTTGATTTTCATAAGTGTAGAAGTCAATATAATAGGAAAAGGCTTAAATTTTAGGTAATAAAATTCAACTTGCCTGAGTGGCTAAATAATTATGAAATCACTAAATTCAGGCCAATAGTTGTTTGTTAAAGATGATGCTTATTGGGGGTTGAGTCATATCCCCATAAAATGTGAAGAAGTCCTAACCCTAAGTACCTCAGAATGTGATCTTCGTTAGGAACAGGGCTGCTGCAGGTGGGATTAGTTCAGATGAAGCCATGTGGGCGGTTCCTAACCCAGTGCGACTACTGTCCTCAGAGAGTAAATTTGGACACAGAAATAGACCTGCACAGAGGGCAGACCGGAGCAAAGGAAGGCCAGTTGACAACAGAAGGACTGGAGTGATCATCTACAAGGAAGGCCTGCCAACACCAGAAGCCAGAGATGCAAGGACAGGGTCCCCCCTGCAGCCATTGCAGAGAGCAGCAGCATCTGGATCTCGCACCTGAAGTGTGAGACAATGCATTCCTTTAGTTTGGACGCCTAGGTTTTGGAACCTTGTATGACAGCCCTAGGAAACTGACACAATGGTTAATGCACTGATAACTTTCAGAACAAAACTGAACAAATGTTCCTTCTGTCATGAAAAATAATGATAACAACAGAGATGAGGAGAGAGCAGCAGCAGCAGTAGCTATGGTAATAGCAGTAAGAGTAGCAATAACCAGCATTTATAAAATCCTTGTCTGTGCCAGGTGCTACCTAGATACTTCATTACATTTCACACACACACACACACACACACACACACACACACACAACAACAACAACAACACTGAATCTCATGTTAAGAAGATCTTGCAAAATTCCAAAGTCGTTTAGTGCCAGGGCAGGATTTGAGCCCAACGCCTTCTCTCCTGACTAGCCCATTCAATTCCCCTCCCTCCAAAAATAAATATTGTCAACTGACTTATTTCCAAGTCATTTAAAGACATATACGTTTCCATTTCATTACAGCTTTTATCTGTGAACAAAGTAAAAACTATGATCTTTTAATTTGGTGAGAAGCCAGTAGAGGGAAAGAGTGAACTGTTTCTGAGCACTGAACTCCTTGAAAGCCCATTGGATCTGAAGATATTGTATCATTCCATCCTCACAAGTAATGCCTGATGCAGCATTTCAACAGTCACCGCCAAGAGGAGACTCAAGCCTACAAGGAATGAGACTGCTGTTTTCCTGGCGATCAGGTGACCAGAACTGGGCTCCTGTGTGCTGGTAAGTGTTGCTGTCTTACCTGGAAGAACACTAAACTGTGAAGATTCATGGTGCAGAATCCGGGCCCTTGAGTTGGCTGCACATAAACCTATCGTATCTCTATTTCCTAGGCCATAAAACGGTGACAATGCCAATTTCTCTCCATACCTTTCAGAATGGTTATGAGACTTGGATGCAGTAATGTTTGGGGGCCTGGTATACACTCTATAACATACATCAATTTAAAGTAATTTTATTTAGAATGGAAAAAGAAGGGAGGGGGTTCCCCTGAGTTCCAGAATCACAGACCTTCTCCCATTAGTCTTCATAGCAAGCCACCTCGGGTTTTATCTCTGGGAAAGCAGAACTCAGATGAGGCCAGTGCCGGGACCAACATCACATAGCAAATAAGTAGAAAAAGGAGAAATTTGGGGGATAGAATGGTGAGAAAAGACAACCACAACCCCTTGTCCTTACAGAGCTGACAGTCCAATTGGAAATAGAAACATTAATCATCAAATCAAATATAAAATGACGATGGCACCGTAAGATGTGGGCAATATTCTTCCCGCCGGCCTCTCTTTGGGGAGCCGTGAGAGCCCCTGCTGGAGAGGGTGATGGAAACCAGGAATTTGGTCTTTCCAGACTCAGAGGCAATACAGCCCCTCTGGAATGAGTAGGTGACTCTGCAATCCCAGATCACACACCACACAGGCTTTCATAGCTGCAGAGGCAGCTGGGTCTGGGTGAGGCTGGACAGAGGAGCCCTCTCTGTCCTTCACTGGGACTGCAGCTCCTTTTCCTCCTTTCTTCTGCTCAGTCAGCATCTCATGCCACAGGATCTGTGCTAGACATGGTCTGACTTCCAGTCTGGCACCTAAGCGCTCTCTTCCTGTCCATTTCCTTTCCTCTTCCCTTCCCAGGGTGCCTGCTACATATCCAGTATGGATGGGGCATGACCCAGTGAGGGTATCTATGCCCAGTGCAAGCTCCACTCTACTTTACACATCCCACTTGCTGACTTAATGGTTTATTAACTATTATTTGGTAACTCTGTTTTTGGCCACTTCTGGCAAAGAGTTAGAAAGAAGCTAGGGCAAGCCAGGCCTATTCTGTTTCAAAAGGCTCTTAACCATCCAGAGTGATGACTGTGCCCAGAAGACCTATTGACCAGGAGTCTAATAATCTGATGAGCTCACAAAATGTTCATTTGGGCGGCAGAGCAGAGCTAAACTCTTTCCCCTAGGACATCCCAAAGCCTGTAGCATACAAGGACTGTTGACTCCCAAGGTTGCCCAGACGCACTTATTACTGACCATTCTGCTAACAAATGTGGGAAGAAGTGCACCAATATATTCGAGCTTTTGTTTTTACTGTTTTCAGACCAGACTCTTCCCCTGTACCATCATTTTTGTATCTCACTGTTGATAATATTTTATTAAAGAGAGGGCAAGCTAATTAAGAAATAGCTTTAAAAAAACAATGACAAAACCCAGCATCAACTATTTTATTGTTTTTATGACTAAGGTCAACATTTTAAGTCAGATCAGTGAGTAGAAATAACACTGGTCTGATGCAGAAAGTCTTCTCTCCTTGACTTTGCTAACTGTTATCTGTGCAACATGAAGCAAGGTATTTATAACTGCCTTGCCTTCCTCTTCAGCTGACCATGTATATGAAATTAAGTGTTATGTAATAAAGTGCTTTTCAAACTTTAAAGTATTATGCAAACAGAGGAGTGATTATTAATAAAGAGCTTATCATACTGTAGAATTGGTCTGCTCCCCTGTACAATACATCAGGACCTCCAATTTCACATCTATAAAACGATGCTTGTAAAATATCTTCTAATTCTAACATTAGATCATTCTAAGTGGGTTGGACATTTCATCCGAGATATTTCAAAGGGAATAAAGCACTTTCCCAACCAAATAACTTTCAGAAAGAGAACACTGTGAACCTTCCTTATGAGTCATTTCACAGTTGGGGGACACCTGCTAATTTTATTTTCAACCAGCACCAATCAATCACTGAAGGAAGGAAGCTACCTGAGTTGGAACTTCTAAAAAGCCTTAAATGAACAATGCAGCCTAGCAGAAAACCGCCTACAGTTTAAGGAAATCACTCATTTCCATCAAAATTGGACATTCAAACTGTTCACTAGGTTGATAGCATTTAAGAGGCAAATTCAGTTGAATAATTTGCCAGGAAAGCATATAAATGGGATATTAGGACTACTTTCTTTAAGAGAGCATAATCAGCCCTGATTACAGCAGAACTGGCTTTCCACCCTTGTCCTAAGACAACTTCAAAGAAGCCATAGAGTCCCATGAACACATGTGAACTATGCTTTCTCCCCTAATTTTAAAGATAAGGAATGAGAACTAGAAAGGCGAAATAATTTAATCAAGGGCATATAGCCATTTGGCAAAAGAAATCAAATTAGATAGAAGTTATAACTCCAAGTATTATTTTTTATATGACATTTTTATTGGAAGCTGCACTTCTGGAAGATTCATGGTCTCTATACATCAGGTAGTGAAAGACCAATATCTTGAATACACTGAGTAGCGGTGCTTTTTGAATAGTGTGATTTCTATGAAAATCTTTGATGATCTATCCCCTCTTTTAATGAAATTGGGAACAATTATAAATTATCAGTTGATGGACAGATCACCGTGTCTACAGCAGAATGTCAACCTGAGAAATGAGGGGACTGCCCTCCACCAAGAGGCATCAGCCTTGTTATAACCAAAGAAGGCTTTGTTGGTTTTGTGGGCAGTTTTCTGGACACCACTTTTAGAAAGCAAATGTCTACCAAACAAGTGACATATATTCTAAAATAATTAACTCTTCTTTATCCCCATTTGTTATTGGACACAGAAGTACGTGACTGTCTATAGGAATTTCCTATCAGCATCAACTTTCCAGGTGTAATCATTTCTGCCAACTCAATATTCCAGTAAATTGATGTGAACTTGTTGAGAGGTAATACATAATGCTTTTTATAATATTAGATGTACCGTGTAGGGCCTTGGAATTATCATTAATGAGCTGGGAGAACTTCTGCTTAAAATTATCCATATGGCCTCTAGAATAGGGAAAATTAACTACCCTCTGATATTTGGTACTTGTTGGAAAGTACTAAGTCTATAATTGGACTCTACTCAGAATAAAAGGAAACATATCAGGAACAGAGATATTCGGGTTTTATTCATTTTTAATTAGACTACACACCTCCAGGTGAAACACATTTGCTTGGTTACATTTTCTGAGGGTGTTAACACATTCTTAACTCACGATGAGTCAAGAGTACATTTCAGAGAAATGTTGAAATTCTCCCCATGAAAACTTAGAAACTTAAGAGAACCCTGTGGTTTGAACAGTCTTCTTTTAGAACTCATGCCTCTTAACCATATGGGTTTCTGAGCAATAGATATTTTTAGGAAAATAACACTTACCATGTACTATTGTAATTCTGGTTAAAAAAAAAAGTAACTCTTCACAGTCATGCATCAATAGTAATGACAGTACCTGTGCTCCAGCTCTGTGACTCCAGGGAGCCCAGAACCTTTTCAGGGTTCAGCTTCTGCATCTATCCATTGCAGAGCTTGAACTTGATGCATCAAAACACCCTAGGGAATCTCTGGAGCCCTTTCTAGATGTAAAGTTCTAAGAATTATAGGTCTATGCTGAGTGGCCAGATTATTATGATCTCTGAATGCTTAATAATCTGGCCACTCCATGTATATCCTCCCATATAATAAAAGGCTAATATGCAAATTGTCCCCTTGACAAGGAGATCGACCACCAGGTAGGTCAGCCAACCACCTATGTACCCTCCCCCTGGCCAAGCTGGCCAGACCCCACCCATGTACAAATTCATGCACTGGGCCTCTAATATATATATTAGAGATGGAGAGAGAGGTAAACATTGATATGACAGCAAAATATTGATTGGCTGCCTCCTGCACATCCTATACTGGGGATCCAGCCCACAAACCGAGTATATGCCCTGATCTGGAGTCAAGTCTGCAACCTTCAGGTGCAAGGGACAATGTCCAACCAACTTAGCACAACAGCTTGGGCTTGTCCTGTTTGATTTGATTTCAGATATACTTATTTATTCATTTCTCCAATCAATCATTCAATAGAGTTTTAGTAAATACCTACTTTGGAGCAAGCACAGAGGTAGAAGCTGCAGATAGAGGAATGATAAAGATACAGGTGATGGGATTATAGAAATCCGAATTGGTAGTTATAGAACAGTCATGGGCTGTAAAGCACAACATAGGGAATATGGTCAGTAATACTGTGACAACTATGTATGGTGACAGGTGGGTAGTGGAAATATTGTGGAAACATTTTGTAAAATATATGTATGATTGACTAACTACAGTATGCTATAACTAAAAGTAATACAAAGTAAGAGAGAATGTAAAACAAAAAAGACAGGATCTGACTACCAAAGAACTAATGAACCGTGGTTAAAAACTCAACAATTGCATATTGACATCAAATGCACCTTAAGTGTTGAGGGGGAGGCACTGGTGCAATGACACTCATGGGAGACACACTATCAGCAAGAAGGGATTCCATGGGAAATGGCTCTCAGGCTACATACAAGTCAGTTGCATGGGAGAGGAATGTGGTGTCATGGACACAACGACACAGACATTGAAGAACAGGATAAGGAGTTTGTCAGACCTGAAGGGCGAGGTGAGAGGTGGGCAAGGCAGAGTGGGTTGGTGAACACAGTTAAAGACAAATGAGGCATCATCACAGGGGGAAGGCTTTCTGTGTTTGGTGATGAATTCGGATTTTGACTTAAGTGTAGTGAGAAGTCATGGGGAATGTAAGTAGTGAGGCAGTGTGGTAGGGCTGGCATCTCAGAAAGATCATGGGGTTGCAGAAGACAGATGGGTGACCAGGGGCAGAGGGAGAGGGCAAGAGGGTCTGCTGGCAGAGAAACCAGTTAGGATGCTTTGGCTAAGACTCAAGAAGATGCCTGAACTCAAAAAATCTCTAAAGAAAACAAGGCCTTGGAGAAAGCGAAGAGATATGAAAGAAAAATGATGACATAAGGACAGGAAGGGGTGAGACTCTTTAGATCTGAAATTCGGCCTCAGATCACCTCATAAATTACAGCAGCTGTAATTGACCGCATGGTGAGCCTGTAGCCAGCCACAGCTGCACGCTGCATCTTGCCCCATAGGCCTTCCGCTGAGGTTCTAATGATTGGGGGGAAAACAGCAGGACGAAAATCCTTCACCAAACAACACTCTCCCCAAACCCCATTAGCCGGTGCGTAATGAAATGTTACAAAGGGAAGATTACAAGAGGACAAATATAAATGGCCATAAATCCAGCGGGAACCAATGCTTCTTTCCAGATTACATTCAACTTTATGAAAGAAACGTAATAAGCTCATGCACTTCTGCCAGCCTCCGAGGTAGCCACTGCTGATCAATAGCATTTGTTTGCAGAGCAAAAGAAGGCCGGGGAGGGAGGCCGGAGCAGCCCGCTGGTGCTGATTCCTGTGAGTGATGTCAGCGCAGTGGGCGATGAAGATGTGAGCTAGGACACAGCCTGGCAAGCCTGGCTTTTTCGCTGAATTCAAACTGTGCGCCTCCCTCCAGATCCCGTTAACACCTCTGATTCTGCAGCTGGCTTTGTAGCCCTGCGCCGTCTCAAAGGGAAGCACAATAGAAAATGCTACTTATTCCGCCTGTGCTGATGAATGTAAATACAACTCAGGGATTGGAGTTTGGAGATGGGACTTCTGCCAGAGGCCAACTTCACCTAACAGGAGGGAGAAGCTACAAAGAATCAGAGCTTCTTTCTCCCAGGCTGTCTTGGAAGGAGTGGAGGGCGGGGCGGGGGGCGGGGAGAGGCAAAGAATTTCTTGTCTATAAAAAAGTCCAGGAAGAAAGTAGGTGAATATCACTCAGGAACATCGGTAAGATGCCCAACTCCTACCTGCAGCTGCCCTAACTCCTATCTGCATTGGGGCTGACTATGGCTAAATTCATTCTGAGCATCATGAATCCAAAAATCCCTTTTCCTATTTTCCTTTGTTCCTCCATCTTCCTTTTTCCTCCCTCTCTAGTTTAAATATATAAACTGTGTTCTTGGATATTTTTAGAAAAATACTTTAAAATAGCTTACAGAAATGTTGACATAAAACACAATATTGTTAAACATAAGGAAATGGAGGCAAAGTAAAAGTAGAGAAATATGATGATACTAAGAGAGGAATTCATATCCAAAATGTGAACTGTAAAATGGTGTGTGACTCACAGAAGTGAATCATACATTTTTATCGGTGCTTCTTAGTGGCTAAGATAATCTGTCCCTAAGATTAACAAATTAAAGGTAGAAGTATAAATATAGCAGCCAAATTTAGTCTTATGGTGAAAAGATGCAGCTAGTTGCTCAGGAGAAATGACATATTTTCTTGGTCTGACCCCTGATATTCTTCATTAAAAACAGGACTTTGCCATCTGATGGATCACATCCTCAAAATAGTCTTACAATTATTCCTACACAATAATGTTTGTATGCTACAAGATTCTAAATTAAGTTCAACCTGTCACAATATAACTAACCCCTAGAAATAAGATAATCATCCAGTTATCTTTGTGGCTCATTCAGAACCAACAGATACCTGGCTCATAATATTTTTTATACAGGTTGTTTCTTGACTAGATGAAGAAACTAATAAATGAATATACAAACACATTCATAGCAAATATCATGTTCCTACTACAGTAAGGAATATTTTCTTCTTTCTCCTTTAGAAGCAAATATTTTCTTTGCCTTGTGTTGTTTTGTTGTTGCTGTTTTTTGTTAATGTTTGTTATTGATTTTTAGAGAGAGAAGAAGAGATAAGGATAGAGAAATAGGAACCTTGATGAGAGAGAAAAATTATTGTTCAGCTGCCTCTGCGTGCCCTACACTAGGGACAGAGCCTGAAACTCTGACCGGTACTCAAACCATGACCTCCTGGTTCATGGGTTGACAGTCAACTGCTGAGCCACACTGGCTGGGCTTTCCTTTGAGTTTTAATAAAAAATTCCTGTTGCTTTTTATTATATTTTATTATTTTATATTGTAATGCTAGAGCAATAACCTGAATTATCAGTAATTTGAAATGACTGATATATGTAGTATATAATATAAAATATTATAATATAATAATATAATATAATAATATATATCTATGTAAACTATTCAGTCTAATATTTCTTCACAACTGGCACAAATTAGCTGAACTATAATAGCCCTATTGCAAAAATGTTTTAGAAGAGAAATAACAGAAGGTAAAGAGAGCACATTCTGAATAAAATGCCGAGAGAAAAATGTCTGAATTCACTACTTTTGTGTTTTTATGTAAGAAAATCAATTTCAGCCCCAGTCTTCTTGCCAATGCTACTTCTCAGTTCCATTGTGAGGCTTAAAGACAAGAAGGCAAATAAAAAAGCTGGTAATTCATCTGTCCCCTCCAAAGCTGATGTCATCGGCGTTTTCCTAACTGAGCTAACAACTGCCTTCCCAAAGGCACAGTGTCCTTGAAACAGAGACACATGTTTTGCTAAGGCAGGTGTGTTCCATCATTATCTCAGGGCGGTTGTGAAAAGGTATGAAATAGGGGGGAAACACATACACGAGGATGTTACTTTTTCTCTGCCTTTCTGAGGATTTCAAAAATTATTTTCTATTGTAGTAACAAGTAATTTCTGGAAAAACAATGGGAATTCTGGTGTCAGTTTCTAATAAAGTATTTATAGCAACAAAGATTTGAGAAGAAATGTCTAATAAAGGCAGTAAATTACCTAGGGCAACAGGAAGTAGAAGTTTTATTTTGAATTATCAGGAAACCATGATTGCACAAGTAGAGAAAAACTCACACAAAAAAAGAAAACCCTATCAGCCAGGAGTTAGTTTTCCTCACTCTATCCCAGTGCGATGGGATCAATAATAAAAGATGGGATGCTGCACGGTGGTATCACACCACCCTCATTCTAGATTCCGCTTCTTCTGAGACCTGAGGCAATTGTCTTTCCTTCCCGAAGCCTTTCCTGCTGCTAAAACTTCTGTTTTCTGTTGTTTCTTAGACATGGGCCATTGTTCTATTCCTCTCCAATAATTTCTATTAAATTCTGCCTTTTTTTAGGTACTTGTGAATGTCATTGATCTGATCATTGACTCAACTATGTTTTATTACAGACTTTCTGTTATATTCTAGGCACCATGCTTAGATACACAAAGGCATAGAGAGCAGGAGAAGATTGAGGCAGAAAGGCATTTGTTTAATCGATAGTATGGGTGCACTGACAAATAAATAGGTTACAGTGGGGGAATAAGAGCCATTCTACCTGGAGTGGAAAGAGATGGGAAAATGTGTCTTGAAAGGCTGGGTATAAGGGCAGAGCCTTGCTGGTAGAAAACAGTAGCTCAGGCATTAGATGAGAAACATCCATTCCTATGTGCGAGCAGAAACTACCAGCAATGGGATGGGACTCGTGGAAGGGAGGTGGCTGGAAGAGGGTCTGGAGTATATATGATGTGGTACTTTGAATACCAAACTGGTTTGGCTCAGTGGTAGAGCGTCGGTCTAAGGACTGAAAGGTCCCAGGTTCGATTCCGGTCAAGGGCATGTACCTTGGTTGCGGGCACATCCCTGGTAGGGGGTGTGCAAGAGGCAGCTGGTCGATGTTTCTCTCTCATCGATGTTTCCAGTTCTCTATCTCTCTCCCTTTCTCTCTGTAAAATATCAATAAAATATATTTAAAAAAAAGAGATGTGTGATTGTTCATAGTCCTCAAACAAGAAGCCAGCCAATAAGGAGACTTTAATATGAAGGAGAGAAATGTAAAAACCTGGGCCAATCAATATTCCCAAGAATCTAATCTAAAAGTAGAAGTTGTGGCCTCAATAGTGCCACTGCTTTATTTTCACAATTGTACTCTATGATTTTCTGGAAGCAAAATTATTAAACTCCATACCTTCAGTTTCCAGGAACATCGCTTAGGTCATAGTATGTATTCAGAAAATATTTAATGAGAATTTAACTTTTAATGAGAGTCATACTAAAAAATAAGTTTCAGTAAGACCCTGGGATAGTTTAATCATACAGAGAATTTGTATGGCCCTGTTTATTTCTTGAATAGGAGATGAAAGTATATCTACAGTTTTTAGAAGTTCCTCATTCTCAGCTCAGCTTCTTTAGTGACAGCTCCATTGTAGTTATGGTAAACACAGCCACTCTGTGATTTAAGTTTTGTCTCCAGATGAAATGGTATCATTGACCAAACATGTAGACCAGTGGTTCTCCAGGGTCCTAATGCCACGACCCTTTAATACATTTCCTCGTGTTGTGGTGACCCCAACCATAAAATTATCTTTGATGCTACTTCATAACTGTAATTTTTCCACTGTTATGAATTGTAATGTAAATATCTATGTTTTCCGATGATCTTTGGCAACCCTGCTGGCTGTGACCCACAGGTTGAGAACCCCTGCTGTAGAGCCTAAGACTATCCAAAAATACAAATATATTACATTATGATTCATTAACAGTAGCAAAATTACAGTTATGAAGTGGCAACGAAAATAATTTTATGGTTGGGGGTAACCACAACACAAGGAGCTGTATTAAAGGGTCCTGGTATTAGAAAGGTTGAGAATCACTGATGTGGACCAACTTGGAGACAAATCCCACAGGTCTGAAAGGTGTCTGTTTGGGTAGAAGGCAATAGAGGCGCATATTCCCAGCTACACCTTCACAATCTTCTCCATTTGGAAGCTGTCCTTTTCCTTAATTTGAACAGTTGCAAAGGAACAATATCTGTCCTGACATTGGCAGTGGGAATGCTTGAGAGAAAAATAAATAGGAAGCTGCCATAGCATTAGGAGAACTTTTACCAGCACTTCCTAGTCTTCCTTTCCCCACACTTCCTAGATTCCTGGCTGAGCTCCTGGGCACACAATGGCTCACTGCCTCTCCTCAAAAGCACCGTTCCCCAGGGCAGGACTCTGAGTGGAAATGTGACGCCCGAGACCATAGAGATGAAGTGGGTGGTGGGCAAATTCAGAAATCCCGGAAGCCAGTTACCTGACTAACCGAAGCAGATAATCACAAAGTCAAGGACAACACCTGGATTGGAGAAGCGTCAGCACTTAGCGGGCATCTCAAGGACAAACACATTTCTTTTTCTACACCAGGGTTAAGTTCGATAGCAGGATCTCAGTGGGAGTCAGAACACTGCTATTTAGTATTTGTTTGGCATTAACCATCCATGTGACTGACCTTGGCCAAAGTCTCATCTCTTTTATGGGTCTATATAGTGAAATAATTGGTGTACAATAAAGACATAAAAAGATTATATACGCATGATTTTACTATTGACCTAAATGGATAGCACGTTACTTAATGTAGATCAGTACAAACCTTTTCAAATTCCAAAACACATAATCAATATATTCCCTCTGGATGCACATACTGCTATGGACTGAACTATGTCCGCCAAAAATCCATACACTGAAGCCATAATTGAGGCTCATAAAGTCATAAGGATGAGCTCAAATTCAATAGGCCTGGGGTCCTTACAAGAAGATAGAGATACTAGATATCTCTCTCTCTCCATCTCCATCTCTTCACACACGCCCAGAGAAAAGTCATATGAGGACACATCAGGTAGGTGGCTGTCTGTAAGCTAAGAAGAGAGGCCTCACCAGAAACTGGATGTTTTAACACTTTGACCTTAGACTTGCTTCTAGAACTGGGAGAAAAATAAATGTTTATTGTTAGGCCACCCAGGCTTTGGTACTCTGTTACACAGCCTGAACAGATTAAGACAAATGCCACTACAAGATGCCATCTGATCAATTTAGACATTGGTTCATGATTTATAAGTCAATCATCTTAGCATATTTTATTCCACTTATTTTATTTTTACGTTATCTTTATTGTTGAAAGTATTAAAGTATGTCCCTATCCCCCACATTTATCCCCTCTACCCCTCACATGCCTCCTCCCTCCCCCCCGAGCCTGCCATCAGTTTGTTCCATGCTTCCATGTCTTTGGTTCCATTTTGTTTGTCCATTTATTTTGACCACATATGAACCAGACCCATTCTGTCTAGTTTCCTAGCCTCATCTCTCCCCTTTTATAATCCTCTTTATAATTTTGACTCAAAATACCAAATTGCTTGCTTACATAGTAAACTATGCATGTTTCTGTGCCTTTACATAAGTAATTCCTTAGCTTGGACCTTATACTGAGAAAAACATGTAACATAAAAAGGAATGGATATTTATGTTTTGAGCAGAATAAAATTAAATAAGCATTGAAAGACAGGAAGCACAGTAGGTCACATTATTTGAGGAGGGAGCGGCAAAGGTGCACGCGCCCCTCTGTAGGCATAGCGTCATGGCGCATGTGCTGTAGGGGGAGCACTGACAATGGGCGTCTGCCCTCGGGGAGAGGCCAATCCATCAGTTGGCTGAATATTCTCCATGGGATGAATGCCATCTTATGGCAGCATGCTGTCAGCCCAAAAGAGGAGTTTTTGTCGGAAGCACTCAGGCTAGGAAGAAGTCGATACAGCCTGGTCCAAAGCCTCAGAGGGAAAATGTTTTTCTCTATGGTTTCTGCTTTGCTTATAATCTGTGTTTGTTTTCGCTTTATAATATATGCCAGCTTAAAATTGGACTTCACTTAAAAAGCTAATTGAAACATTCTCAAAAAAGTTATTTATAAACATTTATCCTTTGAGATAAAACTACTAGGAAGTCCTATCCTAAAACATTTTCACTGATCTGTAGATAGTACAGAAGGTATTTTTTGAGATCATATTAAGTACTGATGTTAATATTTTACGTTGGAATCCTTGATACTTGTGACTAAAATCAAACTTGTGAGTCAGCATTTATGAATATTTAGAAATAAAATATTTTCAGAAATGCCAGTACAATTGCTTTTGTGTAATAAAGAATCCCTTTTTATATGTAGATACAATCAGGCATTTAGGCAACAGGTACTTTGTGGGTGGTTTCCATGTCCCCCAAAACTAACATGCTTTAGGAATGAGAGATAATTGAGACAGAGTTGCTATCCTCAGGGAGGTCATAATCCAGTGAGAAGACAGATACGTATATGATAATTATAATAAACTTTCAGACATAACAACAGGAAAGGATGCATCGATGAGAGCGGGCTGGAAAACCAGGAGTGGGTCTATGGGGTTTGCGAATATTGGGGAAGCATTCACCGATGGGTCACAAATTGCCTCTCAAATTTTGCTTGGCTTCAACATAAATACAATTTTTTTATAAATGAAAAAAACGAATAATTTAATTGCATTTTTATTTACATGCATTTTCTTGAAACAGAAAAAAATGTTAAAAATAAAAAATTAATCCACCATTCCCACCTCCTAGGACTATGCTTGAAAACTTCTAAGAGGGATAAATTAAGATCTTTATGTTTGACAACCTATTGATCATTTCCATATATTTTATCTCATTTAATCATCAGAATAGCTCCATCAGTTAGATGTCACATCCTCTTATTGAAGAAAACTGGCTCTAGCCAGAAGCCGCTCAGCACATCGGAGGCAGCTCAGAAGCAGGTCTGCGTTATTCAGTGGCGTCGGCCGTCTGCCCCACCCTCTACAGTGCTTCTCAATCAGCTGTCACAGAGCACCTTCGGGACCACCGATGAGAGTTATGTAAGCTAACGAATGTTTCAAAATAGAGGAAAATATGCAATCATCCTTAGGTTCTGAGGAAAGAGGTGAAGACTGCATGTGCAGTGACTGAGCATGGATAAGCTCATTAACATATCTACATAATCTTTTGATAAAAATCAGTGATACTAATTACAGGAATAGTAAACTGTTATCAATAATAGATTGACATTACATATTTCATCATGCTTTGGAGATTGCAAGTTGCCCTGACATACATGATCTTATGTGATCTTCATTTTGATGCCGACATGAGTGTCTATATTCTCCATTTGACAGATGAGGAAACAAACACAGAAAGTCATTCACAAACATGTATCTAGCTACCATGGCAGACCTAAGACACATCTGTGGTGCTTCCGAAGCTTGTGAAAGAACTTCTGCATGACCATCTTGGATGCAACAAACACAACATCTTTAAGACATAGAAAGGTCAAAGGCCCTCAGAAGCTGGGACTGTCCTTGGCCTGCTTACTCCTAGCACACCATGCAATGCCTAGCAGATGCCTGATATTTATTGATGACTAATAAATGGTAGAGTAGTGAGCAATGAATACATGCATGATCTGCTCTCTGCTTCAGCTAGATACACAATGGTTCTGACATTTAGCAGGACTATAAGCTGAAAGTCAGCAACAGAAAGTGTATTCATAATTAGTAGCTTGCAGCTGGTAGCAAGTTCAGTATCTAAAACATACACACGTGCACACACAAACACACATGTACATACTCAGGTGACCTTCGCCCAGATCCCATTGCTTTCAAATTCTCTGGAACAGGAGGGTTCACTGTACATGTCTAATAATTTGCCTTCCTACCCGCATGTCCCTTTGACAGCAGCAGTGGCCCCAGGACAGAGAGCTGGAAATAACCAACGTGCTCAGATGTCATAGCTGTGTGACTTTAAAAACACCCAACACCCGGTAAACTTTTGCAGTCTTTGTTTTTGCACCAACAAATGGTGTTTCGTATCTATTTGGAAGAACTGTGGTGAAGAAGCAAGACAATGTTTTAAAGCACCTAGCACCGCGTCTACATACAATCAGAGCTATGGAAACGCTAGCTCTTACCATGCTCCAGCTCCTAGAATAGGCTTTGCAGGGGGGAAAATAGCCAGCCTTTTCTCCCAGAAGCTTCTGGAAACAGAATCGCCCAGGAGCCATACATGGAGAGCAGCACGCTGCTCTAGAGCCAGAGCCGGGTGGCGAGGGACACGTGTGCAGGCCCAGAACGATGCCCACGCCCCGCTGTGGCCTCAGCACCCAAAGGCGAGCCACACCTGCTGTGCTTGCGATTGCGTGTAGCCCTGGCAGCACGAACAGGGCACCTTTCCTGGCAGGATCCAAACAGACAGTGGTACTTCTCAACTGCATTCCTAAAGCCGTGCACTGTGGCACAGTTCGGCATCGTTTCCACCCTGAAGAAAAGTGACTTTAAAGGAGTGAGATACCAGCTTTAAGAATCCCAATCAAGAGATAAGAGAGAGAATGGAGAGAGAGTGAGCGGCTGGGGGAAGCCTTGGCAGTCGCCTCCCCAAAGCACTGAGGGTGCCCAGCACAGCAGCATCCTGGGGCTACAGGTGGCAAAGCAGGGGACACGGGGCGAAGGCGCAGTGCTGGGGAGGACAGCAAAGCCTGAGTGCCAACACCCATGGATCTTTTCCAAGGAGGAGCCGAATGTATAAATCAAGTTCAGATGAGTAACTGGAACCAATCTGCCTTCCAGGCTGAGATGAACACAAAATTGTGATTTAAAAAAAAATAAAACAGTATTTATAAATAACATTCAGAAAGATAGGGAGGAAAAATAAATGAGGATCAAATGACGTTCCTAATAAGTGACCAAAATGAAGCCAAGTGCTCCAAAAGAGTTGGCCACTTCATATCCATCGGTGTTTTGTCATCAGTAACTGGGAGAGAAGGCTAGTTATTTTCCCCCTGCAAACTGCCTTTAACGGGAAGGGTGCAAAGCCACAATCAAGGTCACCCTGACGCACCTCCGTTTCTAACATCTCCTCTGCTGTGGATCTCAGAACGGAATGTGCACCAAAGTCACACGGAGGGCCTGAAAACACAGTGCTGGGCACCAGCCTCCAGGCATGCTGAGTCAGCTCTGGAGTGGGGCTGGAGTCACATCTCTCCTACTCCATGGTGGTACTGATGCTGTGGTTTGGAGACAACACTTAAAGGATCACTGCATGGTTCCTTAAATGACCAAGATTCATTACTGAGTCGCATGCTCTTGTTTCGCCTCAGACCCAACTAGTCAGTGGAGGAACACTTTGGAATCAGGACTGGAATGATTAATCTCAGCAAAAGGAGGGAAAAAAAAAAAAAAAAAAAAAAAACACTGCTAGAGGGTGTTGGCAAATCTCATGCATAAACTGCAAGGTGTCTTAAACAGCTCACACTAAAACATATGCACCACTCTTTATGGCTCAGTCAAGACACTGAGAAGGCGATAAATGAGGTATTAAAAGATATGATGGCACAGAGCTGGGGATGGGGGCAGGAGTAGGGGTAGAGGCAGTTGAGTGTCTGGGCCTGTAGGTGCACAGAGGGTGGAGGGGAGGGAAGGATGCAAGTGTTACCATCTCATCGGAGAGCCAGCCAAAGCCCAGACAGGCTCCAGGGTCAAGTAGGACAGCAAGGACTTTTGGAATCAAAGTCAACAGCTGAGAAAATAATTAGGTAGCTCTTCTGCTGGGTCAAGTAGCTGTATTCCAATTCTGAAGCCAACTGGCGTCCCAGAGAATGTTGACATTTACCTGACATCCCATCCCTTCTGTCCTGCTACCAGAATCCTGATTCTATTAAGGATTCTATTATGCCTCTAGGCATAAATCATAATTTGCCTAAACAGTGATTGTCCTGGGGGTAAATGTGTACCTCAGTCCAAGCCCAGGCTTCATAAAAAGCCCACAAGGTGACATCCAGAATTCATTTTCCTTCGGTAAAGATATGGTTACATAGAGAAGAGATTCTGTTCCCTGCTTTAGACTATGCTGTGTGAAGAATGGATGCTCAGATTTGCAGCAGCCATCTGGTAGACCTGAGGGGAGAGGCCAGGGATACGATGGAGATAGCAGTTCCAAAGGAAAAAGGCTGCCTACCTTCAGATTTCCTGTTAAATGGGATCATTAAATGATGTGTTGTGCTTATTTTAATGTTTAAGAAACTAATTGATGCAACTGGGAAATGAGAAGTGATCTTTAAAAGGATTTTAATGAAACCAAGGGCAAGTCTCTCAATAACAGCAGTGTTTAAGTGGTAATGTCTGACACATTTTCTCACAGAACCTTTGAGAACACAGTAAGATTTCTAAATTATTAATGTCACTGTGCCCGTCCCCTAGTTAAATGCTATGATAAAGCTCCTTTCTATCTAGGATTGAGTTTAAGTTTCTATAGGGTCTTTCGTATTCTATCCTGTCTCCAGTCTATTTTCCTACTACTCACACAAAATGCCAACGCTTACTTCCTTTTTCAAACTTGCATTTTTTTCCATATGTAGATAGGCAGTTGGTAGAATTCAGAGCCATAAAGGAAGCACAGTATGTTGGCAATGTCTTGCCTATCTAATTTTATAGGCTGAATAATTCATCAGCAATTAAAATCCATCTAAAGCAGACTGCATTTTTAATGTAAATTCAAGGTAAAGAACAAGAATAGGAAAGCATCAAGAACTAGTCCAAAGAAATAAATAAGAGACAGGCAATACCCCAGCTATCTCAGATCTGCCACTGGGGGAAAAAAGGAATCTCCCCACGTTTTTCTCTATGAATCCCTCCCCTGGGTCCCACTACCGACTGCATCTTCAATAGGACACAATTCCCTAAATCTACCATCAAAGGTTGAAGTGGAGCAGTTGATAACAAAGTCATCAAGTGCATTAAACAAATCAGGCCGTCCCCTGGCCTCCTGTGCCTGATATGGTTAGAAGGACCATGTGTTCAGGTGTTCATTTGCTCTGAATGGTGTACAAGGGACAGAGGCACGTGGCTCCCCCTGGCCGCTGTCATCACTCCCCCTCTTAGAGGGCTCCTGCCAGAAGAAAAGACATAGTGTCTGCACCACAGCAATTAAATCCGAAACATCACTGAGACTGGTCTTCCCACGTCTTTATAAACATGAGCCAGTAACAGTGACACAAATATTCAAGAAATAGATAAACAGCAACTCCAAAGACAAAAGAGAAATCTACTAAGAAGATAGAAAATATTGAAATGTCAGATGTAAGCAAGTTAAGACATTTAAGCAGGTATTGAATTGATTAAAATAATAGCTGACAAGCCTAAAAAGAGGTGGGAAATGATTAATAGAATTATTGAACATAACAAAGTTCCATGGACTCAGAGAACAGACAGACGGTTTCAGAGAGAAGGGGGTTGGGAGACTAGGCAAATAGGTGAAGGAATTAAGAAGCAGCACAAATCAGTAATTGCAATATAATCATGGTGATGCAAAGGATACAGTCACTAAGAATGTAAAAACTATGGCGACAGTTGGGTACTGGACATAACCAGGAGAACACTCTATAAAGTATATGATTGTCTAAAATATATGCTGTACACCTGCACCTAATAAAAATAATGTGAAGTGTAAACTGTAATTTGAAAAGAAAATAATAGTTTGATTTCAAAAGCAACAAATCAACTCCTAAGAATACCAGTACATATGGGAATGAATGCTGCTGAAAACAAACTTTGCCATTTAGAAGATCAACTCTGATGTTCAGAATAAAAAGGAAATGAATGAGAGAAAAGATCAGGCATGGCTGATAGATTTAGGGAAGCCATTACCTGCAAACAGGGCACTGAAAGGAGAGAAGGGGATGATGGAGTGAAAGTGATTATTAAAGAAATAAAAGAAGACAAATGACCAGACTTGAAGAAAACATGTCTTCACCCTGGAGGAGACCTTCACCTACACATATAAAAGGGAATTTTCCTGAATTCTCAGAATAAAGGAGAAAATCCTGGAAATATCTAGACAGAAAAATAGGGAACTGATAAATATATATAATATTTAAATGAGCAAAAGGAAGAAGAAGATGATGACTGGATGAATAAACAAATAATGATAAGAGCAAAAGTTAAGATATTAAAAAGCAAAACTTGTAGAATGAGTGATGGTTAAACTAGACAGGGCTCTTTAAATAGGTCATTAAAAGAGAGAGACCACTAACCTTTAGCACCAGCGTGGATAGACCCGCAGAGTATTATGCTCTGTGAAATAAGCCATTTAAAGAAAGGCAAACACCATATGATTTCACTCATGTGAAATCTAATGGACAAATAAACTAATAAACAAAAATAGAAACAGACTCATTGATACAGAGAACAGACTGACAGCTGTCAGAGGGAAGGGGGTTGGAAGGCTGGGTGGAAAAGGTGAGGGGATTAAGAGCAACAAAACAAAACAACTCAGACACAGACAACAATATGGTGATTACCAGAAGGGTGGGGAGAGGGAGAAGAGAGTGTAAATGGTGCTGGAAAAAAACTTGACTTTGGTTGGTGGCCACACAATACAGATGATGTGTTACAGAATTATACACTTGAAACCTAAATAATTTTATTAACCAATGTCACTTGAACAAGTGCTCATTTACAAAATTAAGTATGAGAAGAAGATACTAATCTAGATATAAAAACCATTGATTAATTAAGGGAATATTAAGTACAGTTTTATGGCACTTAATAAAAAATCAAAATGAATTAAATAACTTGCTAGGAACAGATAGCAAGACTGAATATAAAAGATGTTTTACAAAACAATCTTGAAAGACAGGCAGGCATAGAAAAAAAAGAAAGCCATAAAAGAAGTGTCAGGAAGTAAATACCCCAACATGTAAGTGCTGTTCCCTGACAGTGATATTAGAATGGGAAAGGTTGACACTCCTGACTTTGAACATTTATATATTCCTGAAAAGAAATGTTCTCTTTTTTTAAAGGTGGGCACACAATGTAATATGCAGACCATGTATCACAGAAATGTACACTTGAAACCTACATACAATTTTCACTTTATATGCTTTATTTTACATGTAAGAAATGAAAAGAGGGGAGACAGTTCATGATTACTATTATTCATTAAAAGCTAAGAAGCGGGTTTATTTCCCAATTAATAGTATTTATTTAGCATATGAATATTAAGTATGTGAATATAAGCTAATAAAAAAAAAACCTCCATTAATATTATACATCTGTTTATATACATAATTATATAATGGGTGGTTTTAAAAATAAATTTTTATTTAAAATTCATACCATATTAATTCCAATGCACTTGACCATGGATTTTCTACTCTGGACCAGCTATAGAATCTGCCATATCCCATGCAAATAAAAATATGTGGGCCCTTGTTAAAACTCATTAGGAAGCCAAAACCGGTTTGGCTCATGGTAGAGCATCGGTCTGCGGACTGAAACGTCCCAGATTCAATTATGGTCAAGGGCATGTACATTGGTTGTGGGCACATCCCCAGTAGGGGGTGTGCAAGAGGCAGCTGGTCGATGTTTTGCTCTCATCGACGTTTCTAACTCTCTCTCCCTCTCCCTTCCTATCTGTAAAAAATCAATAAAATACATTTTTTAAAATAAAAATAAATAAAATTCATTAGAAAGAGTAAATTTTAGAGACAAGTATCAAAATAAAAGCAAAATTTGGAGCATGTCTGTGTAGCCCTATATGGCCTACATCTCTTTCACACTCATTTTTCTTTTTAATCTGCACGACATTACATGCTGTTGAGAAAACTGTGATTTGGATGATTCAATATTTCCGAAGTCACAAAATCTAAAGGCAGCAAAGTCAGACTTCCAATCAGGTCTCCTGGCTGCAAGCCCACCCTTCCATCAACGATGATTCCATTTCCCTCCCAGAACAGCGTCTGATTCCACTAGCATCAGCTCTTCACCACCTCCAATGGGAAGGACACAGCAGCCCCCAGTTACTGAAGGCCAAGATCAATACTTGAGGAGACAGATGTTGGCTGGGCTGGAGTCTGAAGATGAAAAGCTGGCCAGAGCTGCCCTGACAGTCGGCTGAGGAGAGGGAACTGTGGTGAGAGCTTCACACTTCACCTCACAGCGGGGCTGGTCTTGGTGAGTCTGTGAGAGCCAGGTGGATGGCAGAGAAAGCCAGGAAAAACTGGCTTCCTGGCAGGAGTGAGGCAGCCCCAGCAGACAGAAGCTGGAGATGTTAGGTGGAGAAGCCGGGGAAGGTAGGAGGCCACAGGCCACCACCTGCAGACCCTATCACATTTGCTTTGGGTTTATGACTGGAAAAGCTACCGTGAGATCCCCAAGGAGCCCACAGCAATGCCCAGGAAAGAAGCATCCTGTACTGGCATTTGTGTAGCTGTAGTGCCCAGGGGCCATCAATGTCTAATTAATGCCGCCCTAGTCAAGTGAGATATTTGGTGACCTTTGGCATTCTACTGTCCCCTATTTCAACTCTGGAGATGATAGATATGAGAAATGGAGGGATAAAGTGAGAAAATCATGTGAAAGCTGACCACAGTCCTCCTCCCGACCAAAAGAAGGCACACCTACGTGAAATGTGAGTTGGGGATGAGGTAGAAGTAAGAGGGAAGCTTTAAGTTGAATACAAAAGCTGAAGTTTTAAACTGGACAAGAAGTTGAAGTTTTGCTTTGGACAAAGAGTTGGCGCAGCTTGGAGAAGGTAAGGAATTTGGACAGAGGTCCACAGAAAGGCAGGAGGAAAAACAAGCTTGCCCTTCTCCTTTCACCAATCCAGATCTTTCAGTAAAACGTACATTGCTATTACCTACATATGAAAAATTCAAATCAAAATAACATGACATGGCATTTTTAAATGTTGAGATTATGAAAATTATGTATTATAGGACCTGACAAACATGGCACACAATATATCAGAACTGCCAAAACTGGTTTGGCTCAGTGGATAGAGCTTTGGCCTGCGGACTGAAAGGTCCCAGGTTCGATTCTGGTCAAGGGCATGTACATTGGTTGCAGGCACATCCCTGGGGTGCAGGAGGCAGCTGATCGATGATTCTCTCTCATCGACATTTCTAGCTCTCTATCCCTCTCCCTTCCTCTCTGTAAAAATTCAATTAAATATATTAAAAATATATATATATATATATATATATATATATATATATATATATATATACCTCAGAACTGTTATTAGTATTACAACCCTGCAGGTATCACTATAGCATGAGCTCTATGAGGACACAGCGTGTTGCCTAGCTACCCAAACAGAAGTCAGAAGTCCACACAAGCTGGCTTGGCTTCGTGGTCCATGCTGAGCTTAGAACCTGTGTTATTTCTGCTAAAGGTCTAGGTGGGGGAGATTGTCATTTTGGGTCCTAGATGAGAGGAAAGCAAACCACTCTTAATTCCTACACTTCCATGGTATACATGGTCTGGAAAGTCTGCAGGGTAGTCTATGTTGGGAGCAAAATGAGGTGTGCATTAGTGTTCTTTATCCCAAGTTATAATCAAGGGGGAGGGAGCCTAAGGGGGAGCAGTGTGCACAACACCTTCTGGAAACTTCACTAGCAAAGAGGGTGCCCTAAAAGATGAGAGCAGGAAAGTCCACTCCAATTGGGACTGACAAGCAAGGCTCCATATTAATAAGATGAAAGGTTCATGTTCAAGGCATCTGCATGAGGCTTAAGAGGGTTATCTCTTTGGAAGGAAGCATGGCCCCACTAATGTTAAAGCTCTTTGCAAATAGTACCATTTCTCAAGAATTGGAGATGAACCATAATATTATAGCTGTTGTATTATAAAAAGCCACTGTTGGGGATGATAAAGTTTCTAGTCAGCAAGAGCATCAGATAAGTTGAGGGATTCTTTGACCAAGTAATTGCAACACTGTGAAAAAATCTGAACATTTAAACAGCTTCACGTCCAAAAGGGTTCATCACCACCTCTTTGTTATCATGAGCTATCTGCTGGTGACCCAAGCCCAGCACATGAAAATCATCAATGAAACGATGGCAAAGCTACTGTAGGAAGTTACTATGCAGCTCACTCTTTGGGACTTAGACATCTGTCCATGGCATCACAGCCAGCTACCCGGGAAAGAGCAAGGACCTTGGGAGGTGCAAGCTCACAGAGGCCAAGAGCTTCCTTGGTGAAGGTATTTGGGGTTTCCTTGTGGGACATGGAGAATGACCAGTGAAAAGGTCCTGAGGGATGGAAATCTAGCCAATTACAAAATGCACAATGATCTTCTGGGACAGAAGATAAGAGGTCTACTTTCTTGTACAATTTCCTCCTTGGACGGCATTCATTAAAAGAAAAATATGTAAAATAGAAAAGGAATTTCCATCTGAAGATGAAACCAGGATGTAATTGTAGTCACTTCTTGTTGCACCTTTTAGATTTAAAAATAGACTAAATACAATATAGGTAAACATTTACTCAATAAATGTTGCTAAGATCTGAGATGTGGTGACAAACAAGGAAGATGTGACCTCTAATTTCATCGGGTTTAAAGTGCTAAGATCATAAACCAATTAACTGGAACTGATATCATAGTAGTAGCAGATGTCATGGGAAATAACTGCAGGGAGAGGACACTGTTCTAAATAAGCAAGTCCAGGAAACACTATAAAAAAAAGTGACATTTGGGCAGGAATTGAAGCCTGAGGATGTAAAAGATGTTTGTGTCATTTATATCTGGTCATTTGTGCGATTCAAATCCTCAGAATTTTAGAGAGAAAATAGGAGTACTGCAAATAAAAACCAAAAAGTAATTATGTGAGGTGATGGGTGTGCTCATCTGATTGTAATAATAATTTTATAAAGTGTATGTATGTCAGGTCATCACTGTGTATACCGTTATGAATACCACTTTATTTGTCAATTATAGCTCAATAAAGCTAAAAACAAATTAAAATTTTAATTAAAAATGATATTACACATCATCTAGAAAATGTGGAAATAATATAAATTTTCAATACAGTATATTTATAGCTAAATTACTATGCAAACTAAAATGAACCAGATTTTTACCTTCACAATGTTTAATCAAATAATTGTGCCATGAAATATACAAGATGGTAGCATTATGACAAATTAAGACCAAATAAGCACACCTACAAAGTGGTGTGGAAGGACACGCCCAAATCAGGTTAGAAGTTTACTTTATGGAGGGAGACAATCTTGAAATTAAGTAACAAATGAAAATTTTATTCCACAATGTAATGTATGATAGGAGCTTAAGTAATGAAATATTTTTATTAGTTCTGATGCTGGGTAAAACACATACACAGAACACTCAGTGATCACTAAAGTGAAGAATGAGAGAAAGATGGC